>NC_054471.1:21211262-22481634 GCF_017639515.1 Carcharodon carcharias
GGGAGAGTGTGACTGGGGGATAGGGGCGCGGGAGAGAGTGAGACTGGAGGATAGGGGCTCGGGGAGAGAGTGTGACTGGTGGAATAGGGGCTCGGGGAGCAAGTGAGTCTGGGGGATTGGGGCTCGGGGAGAGAGTGAGATCGGGGAATAGGGGCTTGGGGAGAGAGTGAGACTCGGGGATAGGGGCTCGGTGGAGAGAGTGAGACTGGGGGATAGGGGCCCGGGGAGAGAGTGAGACTGGGGGATAGGGGCTCGGGGAGAGAGTGAGACTGGGGGATAGGGGCTCAGGGAGAGAGTGAGACTGGGGAAGAGAGTGAGACTAGGGGATTAGGGGACGGAGAGAGTGTGAGACTGGGGGATAGGGGCTCGAGGAGAGAGTGAGACTGGGGGATAGGGGCTCGGGGAGAGAGTGAGACTGGGGGATAGGGGCTCGGGGAGAGAGTGAGACTGCGGGATAGGAGCGCAGGGAGAGAGTGAGACTGGGGGAAAGCGGCTCGGGGAGAGAGTGAGACTGGGGTATAGGGGCTCGTGGGGACAGTGAGTCCTGGGGGATTGGGCTCGTGGAGAGAGTGCGACTGGGGGATAGGGGGCTCGGGAGGGAGTGAGACGGGGGATAGGAGGCTCGGGGAGATAGTGAGACTGGGGGAAATAAGAGGCTCGGGGAGAGAGTGAGACTGGGGGATAGGGGCTCGGGGGAGAGAGTGAGACTGGGGGCTAGGGGCTCGGGGAGAGAGTGAGACTGGGGATAGGGGCTCGGGGAAGAGTGAGACTGGGGGATAGGGCTCGGGGAGAGAGGTGAGGACTGGGGGATAGGGGCTCGGGGAGAGAAGTGAGACTGGGGGATAGGGGCTCGGGGAGAGAGTGAGAACTGGGGGATAGGGACTCGGGGAGAGAGTGAGACTGGGGATAGGGGCTCGGGGGAGAGAGTGAGACTGGGGGATAGGGGCTCCGGGAGAGAGTGAGACTGGGGGATAGGGGCTCGGGAGAAAGTGAGACTGGGGGAATAGGGGCTCGGGGAGAGAGTGAGTCTGGGGATAAGAGCCAGGGGAGAGAGTGAGGACTGGGGTATACGGGCTCGGGGAGACAGTGAGACCTGGGGTATAGGTGCTCGGGGATTGAGTGAGACTGGGGGATAGGAGCCAGGGGAGAGAGTGAGACTGGGGGATAGGGGTCCGGGGAGAGGGAGAGACTGGGGGATAGGGGCTCGGCGAGAGAGTGAGACTGGGGGATAGGGGCCTCGGGGAGATAGTGAGACTGGGGAATAGGGGCTCATAGAGAGAGTGAGCCTTGGGGATAGGGGCTCGGGCAGAGAGTGAGACTGGGGGATAGGGGCTTGGGCAGAGAGTGAGACTGGGGGATAGGGGCTTGGGCAGAGAGTGAGACTGGGGAATAGGGGCTCGGGGAGAGAGTGAGACCGAGGGATTGCAACTCGGGGAGAGAGTGAGACTGGGGGATAGGAGCCAGGGGAGAGAGTGAGACTGGGGGATAGGGGCTCGGGGAGAGAGTGAGACTGGGGGATAGGGGCTCGGGGAGAGAGTGAGACTGGGGGATAGGGGCTCGGGGAGAGATTGAGACTGGGGGATAGGGGCTCGGGGAGAGAGTGAGACTCTGGGATAGGGAATCAGGGAGAGAGTGAGACTGGGGGATAGGGGCTCGGGGAGAGAGTGAGACTGGGGGATAGGGGTCCGGGGAGAGGGAGAGACTGGGGGATAGGGGCTCGGCGAGAGAGTGAGACTGGGGGATAGGGCCTCGGGGAGATAGTGAGACTGGGGAATAGGGGCTCATAGAGAGAGTGAGCCTTGGGGATAGGGGCTCGGGCAGAGAGTGAGACTGGGGGATAGGGGCTTGGGCAGAGAGTGAGACTGGGGGATAGGGGCTTGGGCAGAGAGTGAGACTGGGGAATAGGGGCTCGGGGAGAGAGTGAGACCGAGGGATTGCAACTCGGGGAGAGAGTGAGACTGGGGGATAGGAGCCAGGGGAGAGAGTGAGACTGGGGGATAGGGGCTCGGGGAGAGAGTGAGACTGGGGGATTGGGGCTCGGGGAGAGAGTGAGACTGGGGGATAGGGGCTCGGGGGAGAGTGAGACTGGGGGATAGGGGCTCGGGGAGAGAGTGAGACTCTGGGATAGGGAATCAGGGAGAGAGTGAGACTGGGGGATAGGGGCTCGGGGAGAGAGTGAGACTGGGGGATAGCGGCTTGGGGAGAGAGTGAGACTGGGGGATAGGGGCTCGGGGAGAGAGTGAGACATGGCGATAAGAGCAAGCGGAGACAGTGAGACTGGGGTATAGGTGCTCGGGGATGGAGTGAGACTGGGGGATAGGAGCCAGTGGAGAGAGTGAGACTGGGGGATAGGGGTCCGGGGAGAGAGAGATACTGGGGGATAGGGGCTCGGGGAGAGAGAAAGACTGGGGGATAGGGGCTTGGGGAGAGAAATAGACTGGGGGATAGGGGCTCGGGGAGAGAATGAGACTCTGGGAATAGGGGCCGGGGTTAGAGAGTGAGACTGGGGGTTAAGGGCCCGGGGAGAGAGTGAGACTGTGGGATAAGGGCTCGGGAAGAGAGTGAGACTGGGGGAATGTGGCTCGGGGAGAGACTGAGAGTCGGGGATAGGGGCTCGTGGAAGAGAGTGAGACTGGGGGATAGAGCGCGGGAGAGAGTGAGACTGTGGGAAAAGGGGCTCAGAGAGAGAGTGAGACTGGGGGATAGGGGCTCGGAGAGAGTGAGACTGGGGATAAGAGCCTGGCAAGAGAGTGAGACTGGGGTATAGGGCTCGGGGAGACAGTGGCTACTGGGGTATAGGAAGCTCGGGGAGACAGTGAGACTGCGGTATAGGGGCTCGGGGAGGAGAAGACTGGGGGATAGGCCCGGGGAGAGAGTACGACTGGGGAATAAAGCCAGGGGAGAGAGTGTACTGAGGATAGGAGCCAGGGAGAGAGTGAGACCGGTGGATAGGGGCTCGGGGAGTAGAGGGAGACGGGGGGATAGGGGTCCTTGGGGAGAGAGTGAGACTGGGGATAGGGGCTCGGGGAGAGAGTGTGACTGGGGGAATAGGGGCTCGGGGAGCAAGTAAGTCTGGGGGATTGGGGCTCGGGGAGAGAGTGAGATCGGGGAATAGGGGCTTGGGGAGAGAGTGAGACTCGGGGATAGGGGCTCGGTGGAGAGAGTGAGACTGGGGGATAGGGGCCCGGGGAGAGAGTGAGATTGGGGGATAGGGGCTCGGGGAGAGAGTGAGACTGGGGAATAGGGGCTCAGGGAGAGAGTGAGACTGGGGAAGAGAGTGAGACTAGGGGATTAGGGGACGGAGAGAGAGTGAGACTGGGGGATAGGGGCTCGAGGAGAGAGTGAGACTGGGGGATAGGGGCTCGGGGAGAGAGTGAGACTGCGGGATAGGAGCGCAGGGAGAGAGTGAGACTGGAGGAAAGGGGCTCGGGGAGAGAGTGACACTGGGGTATAGGGACTCGGGGAGACAGTGAGTCTGGGGTATACGGGCTCGTGGAGATAGTGCGACTGGGGTATAGGGGCTTGGGGAGGGAGTGAGACTGGGGGATAGGAGCCCGGGGAGAGAGTGTAACTGGGGAATAAGAGCCAGGGGAGAGAGTGAGACTGGGGTATAGGGGCTCGGGGAGAGAGTGAGACTGGGGGCTAGGGGCTCGGGGAGAGATTGAGACTGGGGGCTAGGGGCTCGGGGAGAGAGAGTGAGCTGGGGGGCTAGGGTCTCGGGGACAGAGTGAGACTGGGGGATAAGAGCCAGGGGAGAGAGTGAGACTGGGGGATAGAGGCCTGGGGAGAGAGTGAGACTGGGGGATAGGGGCTCGGGGAGAGAGTGAGACTGGGGGATAGGGGCTCGGGGAGAGAGTGAGACTGGGGGACAGGGGCTCGGGGAGAGAGTGAGACTGGGGGATAGGGGCTCGGGGAGAGAGTGAGACTGGGGAATAGGGGCTCGGTGAGAGAGTGAGACTGGGGGATAGGGGATCGGGGAGAAAGTGAGACTGGGGGATAGGGGCTCGGCGAGAGAGTGAGACTGGGAGATAAGAGCCAGGGGAGAGAGTGAGACTGGGGTATACGGGCTCGGGGAGACAGTGAGACTGGGGTATAGGTGCTCGGGGATGGAGTGAGACTGGGGGATAGGGGTCCGGGGAGAGAGAGAGACTGGGGGATAGGGGCTCGGGGAGAGAGTGAGACTGGGGGATAGGGGCTCGGGGAGAGAATGAGACTGGGTGAATAGCGGCTGGGGGAGAGAGTGAGACTGGGGGATAGGGGCCCGGGGAGAGAGTGAGACTGGGGGATAGGTCCTTGGGGAGAGAGCGAGACTGGGGGATAGGGGCTCGGTGGAGAGATTGAGACTGGGGGATAGGGGCCCGGGGAGAGAGTGAGACTGGGGAATAGGGGCTCAGGGAGAGAGTGAGACTGGGGGAGAGAGTGAGACTAGGGGATTAGTGGCCCGGAGAGAGAGTGAGACTGGGGGATAGGGGCTCGAGGAGAGAGTGAGACTGGGGGATAGGGGCTCGGAGAGAGAGTGAGACTGGGGTATAGGGGCTCGGGGAGACAGTGAGACTGGGGTATAGGGGCTCGTGGGGACAGTGAGACTGGGGTATAGGGGCTTGGGGAGGGAGTGAGACTGGGGGATAGGAGCCCGGGGAGAGAGTGTGACTGGGGAATAAGAGCCAGGGGAGACAGTGAGACTGGGGTATAGGGGCTCAGGGAGACAGTGAGATCGGGGTATAGGGGCTCGGGGAGAGAGTGAGACTGGGGAATAAGAGTCAGGGGAGAGAGTGAGACTGGGGGATAGAGGCCTGGGGAGAGAGTGAGACTGGGGGCTAGGGGCCCGGGGAGAGAGTGAGACTGGGGGATAGGGGCTCGGGGAGAGAGTGAGACTGGGGGACAGGGACTCGGGGAGAGAGTGAGACTGGGGGATAGGGGCTCGGGGAGAGAGTGAGACTGGGGAATAGGGGCTCGGTGAGAGAGTGAGACTGGGGGATAGGGGATCGGGGAGAAAGTGAGACTGGGGGATAGGGGCTCGGCGAGAGAGTGAGACTGGGAGATAAGAGCCAGGGGAGAGAGTGAGACTGGGGTATACGGGCTCGGGGAGACAGTGAGACTGGGGTATAGGTGCTCGGGGATGGAGTGAGACTGAGGGATAGGAGCCAGGGGAGAGAGTGAGACTGGGGGATAGGGGTCCGGGGAGAGAGAGAGACTGGGGGATAGGGGCTGGGGGAGAGAGTGAGACTGGGGGATAGGGGCTCGGGGAGAGAATGAGACTGGGGGATAGGTCCTTGGGGAGAGAGCGAGACTGGGGGATAGGGGCTCGGTGGAGAGATTGAGACTGGGGTATAGGGGCCCGGGGAGAGAGTGAGACTGGGGAATAGGGGCTCAGGGAGAGAGTGAGACTGGGGGAGAGAGTGAGACTAGGGGATTAGTGGCCCGGAGAGAGAGTGAGACTGGGGGATAGGGGCTCGAGGAGAGAGTGAGACTGGGGGATAGGGGCTCGGAGAGAGAGTGAGACTGGGGGATAGGGGCTCGGGGAGAGAGTGAGACTGGGGTATAGGGGCTCGGGGAGACAGTGAGACTGGGGTATAGGGGCTCATGGGGACAGTGAGACTGGGGTATAGGGGCTTGGGGAGGGAGTGAGACTGGGGGATAGGAGCCTGGGGAGAGAGTGTGACTGGGGAATAAGAGCCAGGGGAGACAGTGAGACTGGGGTATAGGGGCTCAGGGAGACAGTGAGATCGGGGTATAGGGGCTTGGGGAGAGAGTGAGACTGGGGAATAAGAGTCAGGGGAGAGAGTGAGACTGGGGGATAGAGGCCTGGGGAGAGAGTGAGACTGGGGGTTAGGGGCTCGGGGAGAGAGTGAGACTGGGGGATAGGGGCTCGGGGAGAGATTGAGACTGGGGGATAGGGGCTCGGGGAGAGAGTGAGACTCTGGGATAGGGAATCAGGGAGAGAGTGAGACTGGGGGATAGGGGCTCGGGGAGAGAGTGAGACTGGGGGATAGCGGCTTGGGGAGAGAGTGAGACTGGGGGATAGGGGCTCGGGGAGAGAGTGAGACATGGCAATAAGAGCAAGGGGAGACAGTGAGACTGGGGTATAGGTGCTCGGGGATGGAGTGAGACTGGGGGATAGGAGCCAGTGGAGAGAGTGAGACTGGGGGATAGGGGCTCGGGGAGAGAGAAAGACTGGGGGATAGGGGCTTGGGGAGAGAAATAGACTGGGGGATAGGGGCTCGGGGAGAGAATGAGACTCTGGGAATAGGGGCCGGGGTAGAGAGTGAGACTGGGGGTTAAGGGCCCGGGGAGAGAGTGAGACGGGGGGATAGGGGCCCGGGGAGAGAGTGAGACGGGGAGATAAGGGCTCGGGGAGAGAGTGAGACTGTGGGATAAGGGCTGGGGGAGAGAGTGAGACTGGGGTATAGGGGCTCAGGGAGACAGTGAGATCGGGGTATAGGGGCTCGGGGAGAGAGTGAGACTGGGGAATAAGAGTCAGGGGAGAGAGTGAGACTGGGGGATAGAGGCCTGGGGAGAGAGTGAGACTGGGGGCTAGGGGCCCGGGGAGAGAGTGAGACTGGGGGTTAGGGGCTCGGGGAGAGAGTGAGACTGGGGGATAGGAGCCAGGGGAGAGAGTGAGACTGGGGGATAGGGGCTCGGGGAGAGAGTGAGACTGGGGGATAGGGGCTCGGGGAGAGAGTGAGACTGGGGGATAGGGGCTCGGGGAGAGATTGAGACTGGGGGATAGGGGCTCGGGGAGAGAGTGAGACTCTGGGATAGGGAATCAGGGAGAGAGTGAGACTGGGGGATAGGGGCTCGGGGAGAGAGTGAGACTGGGGGATAGCGGCTTGGGGAGAGAGTGAGACTGGGGGATAGGGGCTCGGGGAGAGAGTGAGACATGGCGATAAGAGCAAGGGGAGACAGTGAGACTGGGGTATAGGTGCTCGGGGATGGAGTGAGACTGGGGGATAGGAGCCAGTGGAGAGAGTGAGACTGGGGGATAGGGGTCCGGGGAGAGAGAGATACTGGGGGATAGGGGCTCGGGGAGAGAGAAAGACTGGGGGATAGGGGCTTGGGGAGAGAAATAGACTGGGGTTTAGGGGCTCGGGGAGAGAATGAGACTCCGGGAATAGGGGCCGGGGTAGAGAGTGAGACTGGGGGTTAAGGGCCCGGGGAGAGAGTGAGACGGGGGGATAGGGGCCCGGGGAGAGAGTGAGACGGGGAGATAAGGGCTCGGGGAGAGAGTGAGACTGTGGGATAAGGGCCGGGGGAGAGAGTGAGACTGGGGGTAGGGGCTCGGGGAGAGAGTGCGACTGGGGGATAGGGGCTCGGGCAGAAGTGAGAGTGGGGGATAGGGGCTCGGGGAGAGAGTGAGATTGGCGATAAAAGCCAGGGTAGTGAGTGAGACTGGGGTATAGGGGCTCGGGGGGTCAGTGAGACTGGTGTATAGGGGCTCGGGGTTGAATTGAGACTGGGTGATAGGAGCCAGGGGAGAGAGAGATACTGGGGTATAGGGGCTCGGGGAGAGAGAGAGACTGGGGTATAGGGGCTCGGGGAGAGAGTGAGACTGGGGGATAGGGGCTGAGGTGAGAGTGAGATTGGGGGAATAGGGGCCGGGGGAGAGAGTGAGACTGGGGGATAGGGGCTCGGGGAGAGAGTGAGACTGGGGGATAGGGGCTCGGGGAGTGAGTGAGACTGGGGTATAGGGGCCCGGGGAGAAAGTGAGACTCGGGGAAAGGGGCTCGTGGATAGGGGCTCGGGGAGAGAGCGAGACTGGGGAATAGGGGCCGGGGGAGAGAGCGAGACTGGGGGATAGGGGCCCGGGGAGAGAGTGAGACTGGGGAAGAGGGGCTCAGGGAGAGAGTGAGACTGGGGGAGAGAGTGAGACTAGGGGATTAGCGGCCCGGAGAGAGAGTGAGACTGGGGGATAGGGGCTCGAGGAGACAGTGAGACCGGGGTATAGGGGCTCGGGGAGAGAGTGAGACTGGGGGATAAGAGCCAGGGGAGAGAGTGAGACTGGGGTATAGGAACTCGGGGAGACAGTGAGACTGGGGTATAGGGGCTCGGGGAGAGAGTGAGACTGGGGAATAAGAGCCAGGGGAGAGAGTGAGACTGGGGGATAGGGGCTCGGGGAGAGAGTGAGACTGGGGGATAGGGGCGCGGGGAGAGAGTGAGACTGGGGGATAGGGGCTCGGGGAGAGAGTGTGACTGGGGGAATAGGGGCTCGGGGAGCAAGTGAGTCTGGGGGATTGGGGCTCGATGAGAGAGTGAGATCGGGGAATAGGGGCTTGGGGAGAGAGTGAGACTCGGGGATAGGGGCTCGGTGGAGAGAGTGAGACTGGGGGATAGGGGCCCGGGGAGAGAGTGAGATTGGGGGATAGGGGCTCGGGGAGAGAGTGAGACTGGGGAATAGGGGCTCAGGGAGAGAGTGAGACTGGGGAAGAGAGTGAGACTAGGGGATTAGGGGATGGAGAGAGAGTGAGACTGGTGGATAGGGGCTCGAGGAGAGAGTGAGACTGGGGGATAGGGGCTCAGGGAGAGAGTGAGACTGGGGGATAGGGGCTCGGGGAGAGAGTGAGACTGGGGTATAGGGGCCCGGGGAGAAAGTGAGACTCGGGGAAAGGGGCTCGTGGATAGGGGCTCGGGGAGAGAGCGAGACTGGGGAATAGGGGCCGGGGGAGAGAGCGAGACTGGGGGATAGGGGCCCGGGGAGAGAGTGAGACTGGGGAAGAGGGGCTCAGGGAGAGAGTGAGACTGGGGGAGAGAGTGAGACTAGGGGATTAGCGGCCCGGAGAGAGAGTGAGACTGGGGGATAGGGGCTCGAGGAGACAGTGAGACCGGGGTATAGGGGCTCGGGGAGAGAGTGAGACTGGCGATAAAAGCCAGGGGAGTGAGTGAGACTGGGGTATAGGGGCTCGGGGAGTCAGTGAGACTGGTGTATAGGGGCTCGGGGATGAATTGAGACTGGGTGATAGGAGCCAGGGGAGAGAGAGATACTGGGGTATAGGGGCTCGGGGAGAGAGTGAGACTGGGGGATAGGGGCTGAGGTGAGAGTGAGATTGGGGGAATAGGGGCCGGGGGAGAGAGTGAGACTGGGGGATAGGGGCTCGGGGAGAGAGTGAGACTGGGGGATAGGGGCTCGGGGAGAGAGTGAGACTGGGGGATAGGGGCCCGGGGAGAAAGTGAGACACGGGGAAAGGGGCTCGTGGATAGGGGCTCGGGGAGAGAGCGAGACTGGGGAATAGGGGCCGGGGGAGAGAGCGAGACTGGGGGATAGGAGCCAGGGGAGAGAGAGATACTGGGGTATAGGGGCTCGGGGAGAGAGAGAGACTGGGGGAGAGAGTGAGACTAGCGGATTAGCGGCCCGGAGAGAGAGTGAGACTGGGGGATAGGGGCTTGGGGAGAGAGTGAGACTGGGGGATAGGGGCTCGAGGAGACAGTGAGACCGGGGTATAGGGGCTCGGGGAGAGAGTGAGACTGGGGGATAAGAGCCAGGGGAAAGAGTGAGACTGGGGTATAGGGGCTCGGGGAGAGTGAGACTGGGGTATAGGGGCTTGTGGAGGGAGTGAGACTGGGGGATAGTAGCCCGGGGAGAGAGTGAGACTGGGGAATAAGAGCCAGGGGAGAGAGTGAGACTGGGGTATAGGAACTCGGGGAGACAGTGAGACTGGGGTATAGGGGCTCGGGGAGACAGTGAGATCGGGGTATAGGGGCTCGGGGAGAGAGTGAGACTGGGGAATAAGAGCCAGGGGAGAGAGTGAGACTGGGGGATAGGGGCCCGGGGAGAGAGTGAGACTGGGGGATAGGGGCCCGGGGAGAGAGTGAGACTGGGGGATAGGGGCCCGGGGAGAGAGTGAGACTGGGGGATAGGGGCTCGGGGAGAGAGTGTGACTGGGGGATAGGGGCGCGGGGAGAGTGTGAGACTGGAGGATAGGGGCTCGGGGAGAGAGTGTGACTGGTGGAATAGGGGCTCGGGGAGCAAGTGAGTCTGGGGGATTGGGGCTCGGGGAGAGAGTGAGATCGGGTAATAGGGGCTTGGGGAGAGAGTGAGACTCGGGGATAGGGGCTCGGTGGAGAGAGTGAGACTGGGGGATAGGGGCCCGGGGAGAGAGTGAGATTGGGGGATAGGGGCTCGGGGAGAGAGTGAGACTGGGGAATAGGGGCTCAGGGAGAGAGTGAGACTGGGGAAGAGAGTGAGACTAGGGGATTAGGGGACGGAGAGAGAGTGAGACTGGGGGATAGGGGCTCGAGGAGAGAGTGAGACTGGGGGATAGGGGCTCGGGGAGAGAGTGAGACTGGGGGATAGGGGCCCGGGGAGAGAGTGAGACTGCGGGATAGGAGCGCAGGGAGAGAGTGAGACTGGGGGAAAGGGGCTCGGGGAGAGAGTGACACTGGGGTATAGGGACTCGGGGAGACAGTGAGTCTGGGGTATATGGGCTCGTGGAGATAGTGCGACTGGGGTATAGGGGCTTGGGGAGGGAGTGAGACTGGGGGATAGGAGCCCGGGGAGAGAGTGTGACTGGGGAATAAGAGCCAGGGGAGAGAGTGAGACTGGGGTATAGGGGCTCGGGGAGAGAGTGAGACTGGGGGCTAGGGGCTCGGGGAGAGATTGAGACTGGGGACTAGGGGCTCGGGGAGAGAGAGTGAGCTGGGGGGCTAGGGTCTCGGGGAGAGAGTGAGACTGGGGGATAAGAGCCAGGGGAGAGAGTGAGACTGGGGGATAGAGGCCTGGGGAGCGAGTGAGACTAGGGGATAGGGGCTCGGGGAGAGAGTGAGACTGGGGGATAGGGGCTCGGGGAGAGAGTGAGACTGGGGGATAGGGACTCGGGGAGAGAGTGAGACTGGGGGACAGGGACTCGGGGAGAGAGTGAGACTGGGGGATAGGGGCTCGGGGAGAGAGTGAGACTGGGGAATAGGGGCTCGGTGAGAGAGTGAGACTGGGGGATAGGGGATCGGGGAGAAAGTGAGACTGGGGGATAGGGGCTCGGCGAGAGAGTGAGACTGGGAGATAAGAGCCAGGGGAGAGAGTGAGACTGGGGTATACGGGCTCGGGGAGACAGTGAGACTGGGGTATAGGTGCTCGGGGATGGAGTGAGACTGGGGGATAGGAGCCAGGGGAGAGAGTGAGACTGGGGGATAGGGGTCCGGGGAGAGGGAGAGACTGGGGGATAGGGGCTCGGCGAGAGAGTGAGACTGGGGGATAGGGCCTCGGGGAGATAGTGAGACTGGGGAATAGGGGCTCATAGAGAGAGTGAGCCTTGGGGATAGGGGCTCGGGCAGAGAGTGAGACTGGGGGATAGGGGCTTGGGCAGAGAGTGAGACTGGGGGATAGGGGCTTGGGCAGAGAGTGAGACTGGGGAATAGGGGCTCGGGGAGAGAGTGAGACCGAGGGATTGCAACTCGGGGAGAGAGTGAGACTGGGGGATAGGAGCCAGGGGAGAGAGTGAGACTGGGGGATAGGGGCTCGGGGAGAGAGTGAGACTGGGGGATAGGGGCTCGGGGAGAGAGTGAGACTGGGGGATAGGGGCTCGGGGAGAGATTGAGACTGGGGGATAGGGGCTCGGGGAGAGAGTGAGACTCTGGGATAGGGAATCAGGGAGAGAGTGAGACTGGGGGATAGGGGCTCGGGGAGAGAGTGAGACTGGGGGATAGCGGCTTGGGGAGAGAGTGAGACTGGGGGATAGGGGCTCGGGGAGAGAGTGAGACATGGCGATAAAAGCAAGCGGAGACAGTGAGACTGGGGTATAGGTGCTCGGGGATGGAGTGAGACTGGGGGATAGGAGCCAGTGGAGAGAGTGAGACTGGGGGATAGGGGTCCGGGGAGAGAGAGATACTGGGGGATAGGGGCTCGGGGAGAGAGAAAGACTGGGGGATAGGGGCTTGGGGAGAGAAATAGACTGGGGGATAGGGGCTCGGGGATAGAATGAGACTCTGGGAATAGGGGCCGGGGTAGAGAGTGAGACTGGGGGTTAAGGGCCCGGGGAGAGAGTGAGACGGGGGGATAGGGGCCCGGGGAGAGAGTGAGACGGGGAGATAAGGGCTCGGGGAGAGAGTGAGACTGTGGGATAAGGGCCGGGGGAGAGAGTGAGACTGGGGGTAGGGGCTCGGGGAGAGAGTGCGACTGGGGGATAGGGGCTCGGGGAGAAGTGAGACTGGGGGATAGGGGCTCGGGGAGTGAGTGAGATTGGCGATAAAAGCCAGGGGAGTGAGTGAGACTGGGGTATAGGGGCTCGGGGATGAATTGAGACTGGGTGATAGGAGCCAGGGGAGAGAGAGATACTGGGGTATAGGGGCTCGGGGAGAGAGAGAGACTGGGGTATAGGGGCTCGGGGAGAGAGTGAGACTGGGGGATAGGGGCTGAGGTGAGAGTGAGATTGGGGGAATAGGGGCCGGGGGAGTGAGTGAGACTGGGGGATAGGGGCTCGGGGAGAGAGTGTGACTGGGGGATAGGGGCGCGGGGAGAGAGTGAGACTGGGGGATAGGGGCTCGGGGAGAGAGTGTGACTGGGGGAATAGGGGCTCGGGGAGCAAGTAAGTCTGGGGGATTGGGGCTCGGGGAGAGAGTGAGATCGGGGAATAGGGGCTTGGGGAGAGAGTGAGACTCGGGGATAGGGGCTCGGTGGAGAGAGTGAGACTGGGGGATAGGGGCCCGGGGAGAGAGTGAGATTGGGGGATAGGGGCTCGGGGAGAGAGTGAGACTGGGGAATAGGGGCTCAGGGAGAGAGTGAGACTGGGGAAGAGAGTGAGACTAGGGGATTAGGGGACGGAGAGAGAGTGAGACTGGGGGATAGGGGCTCGAGGAGAGAGTGAGACTGGGGGATAGGGGCTCGGGGAGAGAGTGAGACTGCGGGATAGGAGCGCAGGGAGAGAGTGAGACTGGAGGAAAGGGGCTCGGGGAGAGAGTGACACTGGGGTATAGGGACTCGGGGAGACAGTGAGTCTGGGGTATACGGGCTCGTGGAGATAGTGCGACTGGGGTATAGGGGCTTGGGGAGGGAGTGAGACTGGGGGATAGGAGCCCGGGGAGAGAGTGTAACTGGGGAATAAGAGCCAGGGGAGAGAGTGAGACTGGGGTATAGGGGCTCGGGGAGAGAGTGAGACTGGGGGCTAGGGGCTCGGGGAGAGATTGAGACTGGGGGCTAGGGGCTCGGGGAGAGAGAGTGAGCTGGGGGGCTAGGGTCTCGGGGAGAGAGTGAGACTGGGGAATAAGAGCCAGGGGAGAGAGTGAGACTGGGGGATAGAGGCCTGGGGAGAGAGTGAGACTGGGGGATAGGGGCTCGGGGAGAGAGTGAGACTGGGGGATAGGGGCTCGGGGAGAGAGTGAGACTGGGGGATAGGGACTCGGGGAGAGAGTGAGACTGGGGGATAGGGGCTCGGGGAGAGAGTGAGACTGGGGAATAGGGGCTCGGTGAGAGAGTGAGACTGGGGGATAGGGGATCGGGGAGAAAGTGAGACTGGGGGATAGGGGCTCGGCGAGAGAGTGAGACTGGGAGATAAGAGCCAGGGGAGAGAGTGAGACTGGGGTATAGGGGCTCGGGGAGACAGTGAGACTGGGGTATAGGTGCTCGGGGATGGAGTGAGACTGGGGGATAGGGGTCCGGGGAGAGAGAGAGACTGGGGGATAGGGGCTCGGGGAGAGAGTGAGACTGGGGGATAGGGGCTCGGTGGAGAGAATGAGACTGGGTGAATAGCGGCTGGGGGAGAGAGTGAGACTGGGGGATAGGGGCCCGGGGAGAGAGTGAGACTGGGGGATAGGTCCTTGGGGAGAGAGCGAGACTGGGGGATAGGGGCTCGGTGGAGAGATTGAGACTGGGGGATAGGGGCCCGGGGAGAGAGTGAGACTGGGGAATAGGGGCTCAGGGAGAGAGTGAGACTGGGGGAGAGAGTGAGACTAGGGGATTAGTGGCCCGGAGAGAGAGTGAGACTGGGGGATAGGGGCTCGGGGAGAGAGAGAGACTGGGGTATAGGGGCTCGGGGAGAGAGTGAGACTGGGGGATAGGGGCTGAGGTGAGAGTGAGATTGGGGGAATAGGGGCCGGGGGAGAGAGTGAGACTGGGGGATAGGGGCTCGGGGAGAGAGTGAGACTGGGGATAGGGGCTCGGGGAGTGAGTGAGACTGGGGGATCGGGGCCCGGGGAGAAAGTGAGACTCGGGGAAAGGGGCTCGTGGATAGGGGCTCGGGGAGAGAGCGAGACTGGGGAATAGGTGCCGGGGGAGAGAGCGAGACTGGGGGATAGGGGCCCGGGGAGAGAGTGAGACTGGGGAAGAGGGGCTCAGGGAGAGAGTGAGACTGGGGGAGAGAGTGAGACTAGGGGATTAGCGGCCCGGAGAGAGAGTGAGACTGGGGGATAGGGGCTCGAGGAGACAGTGAGACCGGGGTATAGGGGCTCGGGGAGAGAGTGAGACTGGGGGATAGGGGCTCGGGGAGAGAGTGAGACTGGGGTATAGGGGCTCGGGGAGACAGTGAGACTGGGGTATAGGGGCTCATGGGGACAGTGAGACTGGGGTATAGGGGCTTGGGGAGGGAGTGAGACTGGGGGATAGGAGCCCGGGAGAGAGTGTGACTGGGGAATAAGAGCCAGGGGAGACAGTGAGACTGGGGTATAGGGGCTCAGGGAGACAGTGAGATCGGGGTATAGGGGCTCGGGGAGAGAGTGAGACTGGGGAATAAGAGTCAGGGGAGAGAGTGAGACTGGGGGATAGAGGCCTGGGGAGAGAGTGAGACTGGGGGCTAGGGGCCCGGGGAGAGAGTGAGACTGGGGGTTAGGGGCTCGGGGAGAGAGTGAGACTGGGGGATAGGAGCCGGGGAGAGAGTGAGACTGGGGGATAGGGGCTCGGGGAGAGAGTGAGACTGGGGGATAGGGGCTCGGGGAGAGATTGAGACTGGGGGATAGGGGCTCGGGGAGAGATTGAGACTGGGGGATAGGGGCTCGGGGAGAGAGTGAGACTCTGGGATAGGGAATCAGGGAGAGAGTGAGACTGGGGGATAGGGGCTCGGGGAGAGAGTGAGACTGGGGGATAGCGGCTTGGGGAGAGAGTGAGACTGGGGGATAGGGGCTCGGGGAGAGAGTGAGACATGGCGATAAGAGCAAGGGGAGACAGTGAGACTGGGGTATAGGTGCTCGGGGATGGAGTGAGACTGGGGGATAGGAGCCAGTGGAGAGAGTGAGACTGGGGGATAGGGGTCCGGGGAGAGAGAGATACTGGGGGATAGGGGCTCGGGGAGAGAGAAAGACTGGGGGATAGGGGCTTGGGGAGAGAAATAGACTGGGGGATAGGGGCTCGGGGAGAGAATGAGACTCTGGGAATAGGGGCCGGGGTAGAGAGTGAGACTGGGGGTTAAGGGCCCGGGGAGAGAGTGAGACGGGGGGATAGGGGCCCGGGGAGAGAGTGAGACGGGGAGATAAGGGCTCGGGGAGAGAGTGAGACTGTGGGATAAGGGCCGGGGGAGAGAGTGAGACTGGGGTATAGGGGCTCAGGGAGACAGTGAGATCGGGGTATAGGGGCTCGGGGAGAGAGTGAGACTGGGGAATAAGAGTCAGGGGAGAGAGTGAGACTGGGGGATAGAGGCCTGGGGAGAGAGTGAGACTGGGGGCTAGGGGCCCGGGGAGAGAGTGAGACTGGGGGTTAGGGGCTCGGGGAGAGAGTGAGACTGGGGGATAGGAGCCAGGGGAGAGAGTGAGACTGGGGGATAGGGGCTCGGGGAGAGAGTGAGACTGGGGGATAGGGGCTCGGGGAGAGAGTGAGACTGGGGGATAGGGGCTCGGGGAGAGATTGAGACTGGGGGATAGGGGCTCGGGGAGAGAGTGAGACTCTGGGATAGGGAATCAGGGAGAGAGTGAGACTGGGGGATAGGGGCTCGGGGAGAGAGTGAGACTGGGGGATAGCGGCTTGGGGAGAGAGTGAGACTGGGGGATAGGGGCTCGGGGAGAGAGTGAGACATGGCGATAAGAGCAAGGGGAGAGAGTGAGACTGGGGTATAGGGGCTCGGGGAGACAGTGAGACTGGGGTATAGGTGCTCGGGGATGGAGTGAGACTGGGGGATAGGAGCCAGTGGAGAGAGTGAGACTGGGGGATAGGGGTCCGGGGAGAGAGAGATACTGGGGGATAGGGGCTCGGGGAGAGAGAAAGACTGGGGGATAGGGGCTTGGGGAGAGAAATAGACTGGGGGATAGGGGCTCGGGGAGAGAATGAGACTCCGGGAATAGGGGCCGGGGTAGAGAGTGAGACTGGGGGTTAAGGGCCCGGGGAGAGAGTGAGACGGGGGGATAGGGGCCCGGGGAGAGAGTGAGACGGGGAGATAAGGGCTCGGGGAGAGAGTGAGACTGTGGGATAAGGGCCGGGGGAGAGAGTGAGACTGGGGGTAGGGGCTCGGGGAGAGAGTGCGACTGGGGGATAGGGGCTCGGGCAGAAGTGAGACTGGGGGATAGGGGCTCGGGGAGAGAGTGAGATTGGCGATAAAAGCCAGGGTAGTGAGTGAGACTGGGGTATAGGGGCTCGGGGAGTCAGTGAGACTGGTGTATAGGGGCTCGGGGTTGAATTGAGACTGGGTGATAGGAGCCAGGGGAGAGAGAGATACTGGGGTATAGGGGCTCGGGGATAGAGAGAGACTGGGGTATAGGGGCTCGGGGAGAGAGTGAGACTGGGGGATAGGGGCTGAGGTGAGAGTGAGATTGGGGGAATAGGGGCCGGGGGAGAGAGTGAGACTGGGGGATAGGGGCTCGGGGAGAGAGTGAGACTGGGGGATAGGGGCTCGGGGAGTGAGTGAGACTGGGGGATAGGGGCCCGGGGAGAAAGTGAGACTCGGGGAAAGGGGCTCGTGGATAGGGGCTCGGGGAGAGAGCGAGACTGGGGAATAGGTGCCGGGGGAGAGAGCGAGACTGGGGGATAGGGGCCCGGGGAGAGAGTGAGACTGGGGAAGAGGGGCTCAGGGAGAGAGTGAGACTGGGGGAGAGAGTGAGACTAGGGGATTAGCGGCCCGGAGAGAGAGTGAGACTGGGGGATAGGGGCTCGAGGAGACAGTGAGACCGGGGTATAGGGGCTCGGGGAGAGAGTGAGACTGGGGGATAAGAGCCAGGGGAGAGAGTGAGACTGGGGTATAGGAACTCGGGGAGACAGTGAGACTGGGGTATAGGGGCTCGGGGAGAGAGTGAGACTGGGGGATAGGGGCTCGGGGAGAGATTGAGACTGGGGGATAGGGGCTCGGGGAGAGAGTGAGACTCTGGGATAGGGAATCAGGGAGAGAGTGAGACTGGGGGATAGGGGCTCGGGGAGAGAGTGAGACTGGGGGATAGCGGCTTGGGGAGAGAGTGAGACTGGGGGATAGGGGCTCGGGGAGAGAGTGAGACATGGCGATAAGAGCAAGCGGAGACAGTGAGACTGGGGTATAGGTGCTCGGGGATGGAGTGAGACTGGGGGATAGGAGCCAGTGGAGAGAGTGAGACTGGGGGATAGGGGTCCGGGGAGAGAGAGATACTGGGGGATAGGGGCTCGGGGAGAGAGAAAGACTGGGGGATAGGGGCTTGGGGAGAGAAATAGACTGGGGGATAGGGGCTCGGGGAGAGAATGAGACTCTGGGAATAGGGGCCGGGGTAGAGAGTGAGACTGGGGGTTAAGGGCCCGGGGAGAGAGTGAGACGGGGGGATAGGGGCCCAGGGAGAGAGTGAGACGGGGAGATAAGGGCTCGGGGAGAGAGTGAGACTGTGGGATAAGGGCCGGGGGAGAGAGTGAGACTGGGGGTAGGGGCTCGGGGAGAGAGTGCGACTGGGGGATAGGGGCTCGGGGAGAAGTGAGACTGGGGGATAGGGGCTCGGGGAGTGAGTGAGATTGGCGATAAAAGCCAGGGGAGTGAGTGAGACTGGGGTATAGGGGCTCGGGGATGAATTGAGACTGGGTGATAGGAGCCAGGGGAGAGAGAGATACTGGGGTATAGGGGCTCGGGGAGAGAGAGAGACTGGGGTATAGGGGCTCGGGGAGAGAGTGAGACTGGGGGATAGGGGCTGAGGTGAGAGTGAGATTGGGGGAATAGGGGCCGGGGGAGTGAGTGAGACTGGGGGATAGGGGCTCGGGGAGAGAGTGTGACTGGGGGATAGGGGCGCGGGGAGAGAGTGAGACTGGGGGATAGGGGCTCGGGGAGAGAGTGTGACTGGGGGAATAGGGGCTCGGGGAGCAAGTAAGTCTGGGGGATTGGGGCTCGGGGAGAGAGTGAGATCGGGGAATAGGGGCTTGGGGAGAGAGTGAGACTCGGGGATAGGGGCTCGGTGGAGAGAGTGAGACTGGGGGATAGGGGCCCGGGGAGAGAGTGAGATTGGGGGATAGGGGCTCGGGGAGAGAGTGAGACTGGGGAATAGGGGCTCAGGGAGAGAGTGAGACTGGGGAAGAGAGTGAGACTAGGGGATTAGGGGACGGAGAGAGAGTGAGACTGGGGGATAGGGGCTCGAGGAGAGAGTGAGACTGGGGGATAGGGGCTCGGGGAGAGAGTGAGACTGCGGGATAGGAGCGCAGGGAGAGAGTGAGACTGGAGGAAAGGGGCTCGGGGAGAGAGTGACACTGGGGTATAGGGACTCGGGGAGACAGTGAGTCTGGGGTATACGGGCTCGTGGAGATAGTGCGACTGGGGTATAGGGGCTTGGGGAGGGAGTGAGACTGGGGGATAGGAGCCCGGGGAGAGAGTGTAACTGGGGAATAAGAGCCAGGGGAGAGAGTGAGACTGGGGTATAGGGGCTCGGGGAGAGAGTGAGACTGGGGGCTAGGGGCTCGGGGAGAGATTGAGACTGGGGGCTAGGGGCTCGGGGAGAGAGAGTGAGCTGGGGGGCTAGGGTCTCGGGGAGAGAGTGAGACTGGGGGATAAGAGCCAGGGGAGAGAGTGAGACTGGGGGATAGAGGCCTGGGGAGAGAGTGAGACTGGGGGATAGGGGCTCGGGGAGAGAGTGAGACTGGGGGATAGGGGCTCGGGGAGAGAGTGAGACTGGGGGAAGGGACTCGGGGAGAGAGTGAGACTGGGGGATAGGGGCTCGGGGAGAGAGTGAGACTGGGGAATAGGGGCTCGGTGAGAGAGTGAGACTGGGGGATAGGGGATCGGGGAGAAAGTGAGACTGGGGGATAGGGGCTCGGCGAGAGAGTGAGACTGGGAGATAAGAGCCAGGGGAGAGAGTGAGACTGGGGTATACGGGCTCGGGGAGACAGTGAGACTGGGGTATAGGTGCTCGGGGATGGAGTGAGACTGGGGGATAGGGGTCCGGGGAGAGAGAGAGACTGGGGGATAGGGGCTCGGGGAGAGAGTGAGACTGGGGGTTAGGGGCTCGGTGGAGAGAGTGAGCCTGGGGGATAGGGGCCCGGGGAGAGAGTGAGACTGGGGGATAGGGGCCCGGGGAGAGAGTGAGACTGGGGGATAGGTCCTTGGGGAGAGAGCGAGACTGGGGGATAGGGGCTCGGTGGAGAGATTGAGACTGGGGGATAGGGGCCCGGGGAGAGAGTGAGACTGGGGAATAGGGGCTCAGGGAGAGAGTGAGACTGGGGGAGAGAGTGAGACTAGGGGATTAGTGGCCCGGAGAGAGAGTGAGACTGGGGGATAGGGGCTCGAGGAGAGAGTGAGACTGGGGGATAGGGGCTCGAAGAGAGAGTGAGACTGGGGTATAGGGGCTCGGGGAGACAGTGAGACTGGGGTATAGGGGCTCGTGGGGACAGTGAGACTGGGGTATAGGGGCTTGGGGAGGGAGTGAGACTGGGGGATAGGAGCCCGGGGAGAGAGTGTGACTGGGGAATAAGAGCCAGGGGAGACAGTGAGACTGGGGTATAGGGGCTCAGGGAGACAGTGAGATCGGGGTATAGGGGCTCGGGGAGAGAGTGAGACTGGGGAATAAGAGTCAGGGGAGAGAGTGAGACTGGGGGATAGAGGCCTGGGGAGAGAGTGAGACTGGGGGCTAGGGGCCCGGGGAGAGAGTGAGACTGGGGGATAGGGGCTCGGGGAGAGAGTGAGACTGGGGGACAGGGACTCGGGGAGAGAGTGAGACTGGGGGATAGGGGCTCGGGGAGAGAGTGAGACTGGGGAATAGGGGCTCGGTGAGAGAGTGAGACTGGGGGATAGGGGATCGGGGAGAAAGTGAGACTGGGGGATAGGGGCTCGGCGAGAGAGTGAGACTGGGAGATAAGAGCCAGGGGAGAGAGTGAGACTGGGGTATACGGGCTCGGGGAGACAGTGAGACTGGGGTATAGGTGCTCGGGGATGGAGTGAGACTGAGGGATAGGAGCCAGGGGAGAGAGTGAGACTGGGGGATAGGGGTCCGGGGAGAGAGAGAGACTGGGGGATAGGGGCTCGGGGAGAGAGTGAGACTGGGGGATAGGGGCTCGGGGAGAGAATGAGACTGGGGGATAGGTCCTTGGGGAGAGAGCGAGACTGGGGGATAGGGGCTCGGTGGAGAGATTGAGACTGGGGGATAGGGGCCCGGGGAGAGAGTGAGACTGGGGAATAGGGGCTCAGGGAGAGAGTGAGACTGGGGGAGAGAGTGAGACTAGGGGATTAGTGGCCCGGAGAGAGAGTGAGACTGGGGGATAGGGGCTCGAGGAGAGAGTGAGACTGGGGGATAGGGGCTCGGAGAGAGAGTGAGACTGGGGGATAGGGGCTCGGGGAGAGAGTGAGACTGGGGTATAGGGGCTCGGGGAGACAGTGAGACTGGGGTATAGGGGCTCATGGGGACAGTGAGACTGGGGTATAGGGGCTTGGGGAGGGAGTGAGACTGGGGGATAGGAGCCCGGGGAGAGAGTGTGACTGGGGAATAAGAGCCAGGGGAGACAGTGAGACTGGGGTATAGGGGCTCAGGGAGACAGTGAGATCGGGGTATAGGGCCTCGGGGAGAGAGTGAGACTGGGGAATAAGAGTCAGGGGAGAGAGTGAGACTGGGGGATAGAGGCCTGGGGAGAGAGTGAGACTGGGGGCTAGGGGCCCGGGGAGAGAGTGAGACTGGGGGTTAGGGGCTCGGGGAGAGAGTGAGACTGGGGGATAGGAGCCAGGGGAGAGAGTGAGACTGGGGGATAGGGGCTCGGGGAGAGAGTGAGACTGGGGGATAGGGGCTCGGGGAGAGAGTGAGACTGGGGGATAGGGGCTCGGGGAGAGAGTGAGACTGGGGGATAGGGGCTCGGGGAGAGAGTGAGACTCTGGGATAGGGAATCAGGGAGAGAGTGAGACTGGGGGATAGGGGCTCGGGGAGAGAGTGAGACTGGGGGATAGCGGCTTGGGGAGAGAGTGAGACTGGGGGATAGGGGCTCGGGGAGAGAGTGAGACATGGCGATAAGAGCAAGGGGAGACAGTGAGACTGGGGTATAGGTGCTCGGGGATGGAGTGAGACTGGGGAATAGGAGCCAGTGGAGAGAGTGAGACTGGGGGATAGGGGTCCGGGGAGAGAGAGATACTGGGGGATAGGGGCTCGGGGAGAGAGAAAGACTGGGGGATAGGGGCTTGGGGAGAGAAATAGACTGGGGGATAGGGGCTCGGGGAGAGAATGAGACTCCGGGAATAGGGGCCGGGGTAGAGAGTGAGACTGGGGGTTAAGGGCCCGGGGAGAGAGTGAGACGGGGGGATAGGGGCCCGGGGAGAGAGTGAGACGGGGAGATAAGGGCTCGGGGAGAGAGTGAGACTGTGGGATAAGGGCCGGGGGAGAGAGTGAGACTGGGGGTAGGGGCTCGGGGAGAGAGTGCGACTGGGGGATAGGGGCTCGGGCAGAAGTGAGACTGGGGGATAGGGGCTCGGGGAGAGAGTGAGATTGGCGATAAAAGCCAGGGTAGTGAGTGAGACTGGGGTATAGGGGCTCGGGGGGTCAGTGAGACTGGTGTATAGGGGCTCGGGGTTGAATTGAGACTGGGTGATAGGAGCCAGGGGAGAGAGAGATACTGGGGTATAGGGGCTCGGGGAGAGAGAGAGACTGGGGTATAGGGGCTCGGGGAGAGAGTGAGACTGGGGGATAGGGGCTGAGGTGAGAGTGAGATTGGGGGAATAGGGGCCGGGGGAGAGAGTGAGACTGGGGGATAGGGGCTCGGGGAGAGAGTGAGACTGGGGGACAGGGGCTCGGGGAGTGAGTGAGACTGGGGGATAGGGGCCTGGGGAGAAAGTGAGACTCGGGGAAAGGGGCTCGTGGATAGGGGCTCGGGGAGAGAGCGAGACTGGGGAATAGGGGCCGGGGGAGAGAGCGAGACTGGGGGATAGGGGCCCGGGGAGAGAGTGAGACTGGGGAAGAGGGGCTCAGGGAGAGAGTGAGACTGGGGGAGAGAGTGAGACTAGGGGATTAGCGGCCCGGAGAGAGAGTGAGACTGGGGGATAGGGGCTCGAGGAGACAGTGAGACCGGGGTATAGGGGCTCGGGGAGAGAGTGAGACTGGGGGATAAGAGCCAGGGGAGAGAGTGAGACTGGGGTATAGGAACTCGGGGAGACAGTGAGACTGGGGTATAGGGGCTCGGGGAGAGAGTGAGACTGGGGAATAAGAGCCAGGGGAGAGAGTGAGACTGGGGGATAGGGGCCCGGGGAGAGAGTGAGACTGGGGGATAGGGGCGCGGGGAGAGAGTGAGACTGGGGGATAGGGGCTCGGGGAGAGAGTGTGACTGGGGGAATAGGGGCTCGGGGAGCAAGTGAGTCTGGGGGATTGGGGCTCGATGAGAGAGTGAGATCGGGGAATAGGGGCTTGGGGAGAGAGTGAGACTCGGGGATAGGGGCTCGGTGGAGAGAGTGAGACTGGGGGATAGGGGCCCGGGGAGAGAGTGAGATTGGGGGATAGGGGCTCGGGGAGAGAGTGAGACTGGGGAATAGGGGCTCAGGGAGAGAGTGAGACTGGGGAAGAGAGTGAGACTAGGGGATTAGGGGACGGAGAGAGAGTGAGACTGGTGGATAGGGGCTCGAGGAGAGAGTGAGACTGGGGGATAGGGGCTCGGGGAGAGAGTGAGACTGCGGGATAGGAGCGCAGGGAGAGAGTGAGACTGGGGGAAAGGGGCTCGGGGAGAGAGTGACACTGGGGTATAGGGACTCGGGGAGACAGTGAGTCTGGGGTATACGGGCTCGTGGAGATAGTGCGACTGGGGTATAGGGGCTTGGGGAGGGAGTGAGACTGGGGGATAGGAGCCCGGGGAGAGAGTGTAACTGGGGAATAAGAGCCAGGGGAGAGAGTGAGACTGGGGTATAGGGGCTCGGGGAGAGAGTGAGACTGGGGGCTAGGGGCTCGGGGAGAGAGTGAGACTGGGGTATAGGGGCTCGGGGAGACAGTTAGACTGGGTTATAGGTGCTCGGGGATGGAGTGAGACTGGGGGATAGGAGCCAGGGGAGTGAGTGAGACTGGGGGATAGGGGTCCGGGGAGAGGGAGAGACTGGGGGATAGGGACTTGGCGAGAGAGTGAGACTGGGGGATAGGGCCTCGGGGAGAGAGTGAGACTGGGGAATAGGGGCTCATAGAGAGAGTGAGCCTTGGGGATAGGGGCTCGGGCAGAGAGTGAGACTGGGGGATAGGGGCTTGGGCAGAGAGTGAGACTGGGGGATAGGGGTCGGGGAGATAGTGAGACTGGGGGATCGGGGTTCGGGGAGAGAGTGAGACTGGGGGTTTGGGGCCGGGGGAGAGAGAGAGACTGGGGAATAGGGGGTCGGGGAGAGAGTGAGACCGAGGGATTGCAACTCGGGGAGAGAGTGAGACTGGGGGATAGGGGCTGGGAGAGAGAGTGAGACTGGGGGTTAAGGGCCCGGGGAGAGAGTGAGACTGTGGGATAAGGGCCCGGGGAGAGAGTGAGACGGGGAGATAAGGGCTCGGGGAGAGAGTGAGACTGTGGGATAAGGGCCGGGGGAGAGAGTGAGACTGGGGGTAGGGGCTCGGGGAGAGAGTGCGACTGGGGGATAGGGGCTCGGGGAGAAGTGAGACTGGGTAATAGGGGCTCGGGGAGAGAGTGAGATTGGGCGATAAATGCCAGGGGAGAGAGGGAGACTGGGGTATAGGGTCTTGGGAAGACAGTGAGACTGGTGTATAGGGGCTCGGGGATAAAGTGAGAGTGGGTGATAGGAGCCAGGGGAGAGAGTGAGACTGGGGTATAGGGGCTCGGGGAGAGAGTGAGACTGGGGGATAGGGGCTGAGGTGAGAGTGAGACTGGGGGAATAGGGGCCGGGGGAGAGAGTGAGACTGGGGGATAGGGGCTCGGGGAGAGAGTGAGACTGGGGGATAGGGGCTCGGGGAGAGAGTGAGACTGGGGGATAGGGGCCCGGGGAGAAAGTGAGACACGGGGAAAGGGGCTCGTGGATAGGGGCTCGGGGAGAGAGCGAGACTGGGGAATAGGGGCCGGGGGAGAGAGCGAGTCTGGGGGATAGGGGCCCGGGGAGAAAGTGAGACTGGGGAATAGGGGCTCAGGGAGAGAGTGAGACTGGGGGAGAGAGTGAGACTAGGGGATTAGCGGCCCGGAGAGAGAGTGAGACTGGGGGATAGGGGCTTGGGGAGAGAGTGAGACTGGGGGATAGGGGCTCGAGGAGACAGTGAGACCGGGGTATAGGGGCTCGGGGAGAGAGTGAGACTGGGGGATAAGAGCCAGGGGAAAGAGTGAGACTGGGGTATAGGAACTCGGGGAGACAGTGAGTCTGGGGTTTAGGGGCTCGGGGAGACAGTGAGACTGGGGTATAGGGGCTCGGGGAGAGAGTGTGACTGGGGAATAAGAGCCAGGGGAGAGAGTGAGACTGGGGGATAGCGGCTCGGGGAGAGAGTGAGACTGGGGGATAGGGGCTCGGTGGAGAGAGTGAGACTGGGGGATAGGGGCCCGGGGAGAGAGTGAGACTGGGGGATAGGGGCTCGGGGAGAGAGTGTGACTGGGGGATAGGGGCGCGGGGAGAGAGTGAGACTGGGGGATAGGGGCTCGGGGAGAGAGTGAGACTGGGGTATAGGGGCTCGGGGACCAAGTGAGTCTGGGGGATTGGGGCTCGGGGAGAGAGTGAGATCGGGGAATAGGGGCTTGGGGAGAGAGTGAGACTGGGGGATAGGGGCTCGGTGGAGAGAGTGAGACTGGGGGATAGGGGCCCGGGGAGAGAGTGATTTGGGGGGATAAGGGCTCGGGGAGAGAGTGAGTTTGGGGATTAGGGGCTCGGGGAGAGAGTGAGACTGGGAAGAGAGTGAGACTGGGGGATAGGGCTCGGGGAGAGAGTGAGACTGGGGGATCGGGGCTCGGGGAGAGAGTGAGACTGGGGTATAGGGGCTTGGGGAGAGAGTGAGACTGGGGATAGGGGCTCGAGGAGAGAGTGAGACTGGGGGATAGGGGCTCGGGAGAGAGTGAGACTGGGGGATAGGGCTCGGGGAGAGAGTGAGACTGGGGATAGGGGCTCGGGGAGAGTGAGACTGGGGATAGGGGCTCGGGAGAGAGTGAGACTGGGAATAGGGGCTCGGGAGAGAGTGAGACTGGGGATAGGGGCTCGGGGAGAGAGAGACTGGGGATAGGAGGCCCGGGGAGAGAGTGTGACTGGGGAATAAGAGCCGGGGAGAGAGTGAGACTGGGGTATAGGGGCTCGGGGAGAGAGTGAGACTGGGGGCTAGGGCCTCGGGGAGAGATTGAGACTGGGGGCTAGGGGCTCGGGGAGAGAGAGTGAGCTGGGGGGCTAGGGTCTCGGGGAGAGAGTGAGACTGGGGGATAAGAGCCAGGGGAGAGAGTGAGACTGGGGGATAGAGGCCTGGGGAGAGAGTGAGACTAGGGGATAGGGGCTCGGGGAGAGAGTGAGACTGGGGGATAGGGGCTCGGGGAGAGAGTGAGACTGGGGGATAGGGACTCGGGGAGAGAGTGAGACTGGGGGATAGGGACTCGGGGAGAGTGTGAGACTGGGGGATAGGGGCTCGGGGAGAGAGTGAGACTGGGGAATAGGGGCTCGGTGAGAGAGTGAGACTGGGGGATAGGGGATCGGGGAGAAAGTGAGACTGGGGGATAGGGGCTCGGCGAGAGAGTGAGACTGGGAGATAAGAGCCAGGGGAGAGAGTGAGACTGGGGTATACGGGCTCGGGGAGACAGTGAGACTGGGGTATAGGTGCTCGGGGATGGAGTGAGATTGGGGGATAGGAGCCAGGTGAGAGAGTGAGACTGGGGGATAGGGGTCCGGGGAGAGGGAGAGACTGGGGGATAGGGGCTCGGCGAGAGAGTGAGACTGGGGGATAGGGCCTCGGGGAGATAGTGAGACTGGGGAATAGGGGCTCATAGAGAGAGTGAGCCTTGGGGATAGGGGCTCGGGCAGAGAGTGAGACTGGGGGATAGGGGCTTGGGCAGAGAGTGAGACTGGGGGATAGGGGCTTGGGCAGAGAGTGAGACTGGGGAATAGGGGCTCGGGGAGAGAGTGAGACCGAGGGATTGCAACTCGGGGAGAGAGTGAGACTGGGGGATAGGAGCCAGGGGAGAGAGTGAGACTGGGGGATAGGGGCTCGGGGAGAGAGTGAGACTGGGGGATAGGGGCTCGGGGAGAGAGTGAGACTGGGGGATAGGGGCTCGGGGAGAGATTGAGACTGGGGGATAGGGGCTCGGGGAGAGAGTGAGACTCTGGGATAGGGAATCAGGGAGAGAGTGAGACTGGGGGATAGGGGCTCGGGGAGAGAGTGAGACTGGGGGATAGCGGCTTGGGGAGAGAGTGAGACTGGGGGATAGGGGCTCGGGGAGAGAGTGAGACATGGCGATAAGAGCAAGCGGAGACTGTGAGACTGGGGTATAGGTGCTCGGGGATGGAGTGAGACTGGGGGATAGGAGCCAGTGGAGAGAGTGAGACTGGGGGATAGGGGTCCGGGGAGAGAGAGATACTGGGGGATAGGGGCTCGGGGAGAGAGAAAGACTGGGGGATAGGGGCTTGGGGAGAGAAATAGACTGGGGGATAGGGGCTCGGGGAGAGAATGAGACTCTGGGAATAGGGGCCGGGGGAGAGAGTGAGACTGGGGGTTAAGGGCCCGGGGAGAGAGTGAGACGGGGGGATAGGGGCCCGGGGAGAGAGTGAGACGGGGAGATAAGGGCTCGGGGAGAGAGTGAGACTGTGGGATAAGGGCCGGGGGAGAGAGTGAGACTGGGGGTAGGGGCTCGGGGAGAGAGTGCGACTGGGGGATAGGGGCTCGGGGAGAAGTGAGACTGGGGGATAGGGGCTCGGGGAGTGAGTGAGATTGGCGATAAAAGCCAGGGGAGTGAGTGAGACTGGGGTATAGGGGCTCGGGGATGAATTGAGACTGGGTGATAGGAGCCAGGGGAGAGAGAGATACTGGGGTATAGGGGCTCGGGGAGAGAGAGAGACTGGGGTATAGGGGCTCGGGGAGAGAGTGAGACTGGGGGATAGGGGCTGAGGTGAGAGTGAGATTGGGGGAATAGGGGCCGGGGGAGTGAGTGAGACTGGGGGATAGGGGCTCGGGGAGAGAGTGTGACTGGGGGATAGGGGCGCGGGGAGAGAGTGAGACTGGGGGATAGGGGCTCGGGGAGAGAGTGTGACTGGGGGAATAGGGGCTCGGGGAGCAAGTGAGTCTGGGGGATTGGGGCTCGGGGAGAGAGTGAGATCGGGGAATAGGGGCTTGGGGAGAGAGTGAGACTCGGGGATAGGGGCTCGGTGGAGAGAGTGAGACTGGGGGATAGGGGCCCGGGGAGAGAGTGAGACTGGGGGATAGGGGCTCGGGGAGAGAGTGAGACTGGGGAATAGGGGCTCAGGGAGAGAGTGAGACTGGGGAAGAGAGTGAGACTAGGGGATTAGGGGACGGAGAGAGAGTGAGACTGGGGGATAGGGGCTCGAGGAGAGAGTGAGACTGGGGGATAGGGGCTCGGGGAGAGAGTGAGACTGCGGGATAGGAGCGCAGGGAGAGAGTGAGACTGGAGGAAAGGGGCTCGGGGAGAGAGTGACACTGGGGGATAGGGGCTCGGGGAGAGATTGAGACCGGGGGATAGGGGCTCGGGGAGAGAGTGAGACTCTGGGATAGGGAATCAGGGAGAGAGTGAGACTGGGGGATAGGGGCTCGGGGAGAGAGTGAGACTGGGGGATAGCGGCTTGGGGAGAGAGTGAGACTGGGGGATAGGGGCTCGGGGAGAGAGTGAGACATGGCGATAAGAGCAAGGGGAGAGAGTGAGACTGGGGTATAGGGGCTCGGGGAGACAGTGAGACTGGGGTATAGGTGCTCGGGGATGGAGTGAGACTGGGGGATAGGAGCCAGTGGAGAGAGTGAGACTGGGGGATAGGGGTCCGGGGAGAGAGAGATACTGGGGGATAGGGGCTCGGGGAGAGAGAAAGACTGGGGGATAGGGGCTTGGGGAGAGAAATAGACTGGGGGATAGGGGCTCGGGGAGAGAATGAGACTCCGGGAATAGGGGCCGGGGTAGAGAGTGAGACTGGGGGTTAAGGGCCCGGGGAGAGAGTGAGACGGGGGGATAGGGGCCCGGGGAGAGAGTGAGACGGGGAGATAAGGGCTCGGGGAGAGAGTGAGACTGTGGGATAAGGGCCGGGGGAGAGAGTGAGACTGGGGGTAGGGGCTCGGGGAGAGAGTGCGACTGGGGGATAGGGGCTCGGGCAGAAGTGAGACTGGGGGATAGGGGCTCGGGGAGAGAGTGAGATTGGCGATAAAAGCCAGGGTAGTGAGTGAGACTGGGGTATAGGGGCTCGGGGAGTCAGTGAGACTGGTGTATAGGGGCTCGGGGTTGAATTGAGACTGGGTGATAGGAGCCAGGGGAGAGAGAGATACTGGGGTATAGGGGCTCGGGGAGAGAGAGAGACTGGGGTATAGGGGCTCGGGGAGAGAGTGAGACTGGGGGATAGGGGCTGAGGTGAGAGTGAGATTGGGGGAATAGGGGCCGGGGGAGAGAGTGAGACTGGGGGATAGGGGCTCGGGGAGAGAGTGAGACTGGGGGATAGGGGCTCGGGGAGTGAGTGAGACTGGGGGATAGGGGCCCGGGGAGAAAGTGAGACTCGGGGAAAGGGGCTCGTGGATAGGGGCTCGGGGAGAGAGCGAGACTGGGGAATAGGTGCCGGGGGAGAGAGCGAGACTGGGGGATAGGGGCCCGGGGAGAGAGTGAGACTGGGGAAGAGGGGCTCAGGGAGAGAGTGAGACTGGGGGAGAGAGTGAGACTAGGGGATTAGCGGCCCGGAGAGAGAGTGAGACTGGGGGATAGGGGCTCGAGGAGACAGTGAGACCGGGGTATAGGGGCTCGGGGAGAGAGTGAGACTGGGGGATAGGGGCTCGGGGAGAGAGTGAGACTGGGGTATAGGGGCTCGGGGAGACAGTGAGACTGGGGTATAGGGGCTCGGGGGGACAGTGAGACTGGGGTATAGGGGCTTGGGGAGGGAGTGAGACTGGGGGATAGGAGCCCGGGGAGAGAGTGTGACTGGGGAATAAGAGCCGGGGAGAGAGTGAGACTGGGGTATAGGGGCTCAGGGAGACAGTGAGATCGGGGTATAGGGGCTCGGGGAGAGAGTGAGACTGGGGAATAAGAGTCAGGGGAGAGAGTGAGACTGGGGGATAGAGGCCTGGGGAGAGAGTGAGACTGGGGGCTAGGGGCCCGGGGAGAGAGTGAGACTGGGGGTTAGGGGCTCGGGGAGAGAGTGAGACTGGGGGATAGGAGCCGGGGAGAGAGTGAGACTGGGGGATAGGGGCTCGGGGAGAGAGTGAGACTGGGGGATAGGGGCTCGGGGAGAGATTGAGACTGGGGGATAGGGGCTCGGGGAGAGATTGAGACTGGGGGATAGGGGCTCGGGGAGAGAGTGAGACTCTGGGATAGGGAATCAGGGAGAGAGTGAGACTGGGGGATAGGGGCTCGGGGAGAGAGTGAGACTGGGGGATAGCGGCTTGGGGAGAGAGTGAGACTGGGGGATAGGGGCTCGGGGAGAGAGTGAGACATGGCGATAAGAGCAAGGGGAGACAGTGAGACTGGGGTATAGGTGCTCGGGGATGGAGTGAGACTGGGGGATAGGAGCCAGTGGAGAGAGTGAGACTGGGGGATAGGGGTCCGGGGAGAGAGAGATACTGGGGGATAGGGGCTCGGGGAGAGAGAAAGACTGGGGGATAGGGGCTTGGGGAGAGAAATAGACTGGGGGATAGGGGCTCGGGGAGAGAATGAGACTCTGGGAATAGGGGCCGGGGTAGAGAGTGAGACTGGGGGTTAAGGGCCCGGGGAGAGAGTGAGACGGGGGGATAGGGGCCCGGGGAGAGAGTGAGACGGGGAGATAAGGGCTCGGGGAGAGAGTGAGACTGTGGGATAAGGGCCGGGGGAGAGAGTGAGACTGGGGTATAGGGGCTCAGGGAGACAGTGAGATCGGGGTATAGGGGCTCGGGGAGAGAGTGAGACTGGGGAATAAGAGTCAGGGGAGAGAGTGAGACTGGGGGATAGAGGCCTGGGGAGAGAGTGAGACTGGGGGCTAGGGGCCCGGGGAGAGAGTGAGACTGGGGGTTAGGGGCTCGGGGAGAGAGTGAGACTGGGGGATAGGAGCCAGGGGAGAGAGTGAGACTGGGGGATAGGGGCTCGGGGAGAGAGTGAGACTGGGGGATAGGGGCTCGGGGAGAGAGTGAGACTGGGGGATAGGGGCTCGGGGAGAGATTGAGACTGGGGGATAGGGGCTCGGGGAGAGAGTGAGACTCTGGGATAGGGAATCAGGGAGAGAGTGAGACTGGGGGATAGGGGCTCGGGGAGAGAGTGAGACTGGGGGATAGCGGCTTGGGGAGAGAGTGAGACTGGGGGATAGGGGCTCGGGGAGAGAGTGAGACATGGCGATAAGAGCAAGGGGAGAGAGTGAGACTGGGGTATAGGGGCTCGGGGAGACAGTGAGACTGGGGTATAGGTGCTCGGGGATGGAGTGAGACTGGGGGATAGGAGCCAGTGGAGAGAGTGAGACTGGGGGATAGAGGTCCGGGGAGAGAGAGATACTGGGGGATAGGGGCTCGGGGAGAGAGAAAGACTGGGGGATAGGGGCTTGGGGAGAGAAATAGACTGGGGGATAGGGGCTCGGGGAGAGAATGAGACTCCGGGAATAGGGGCCGGGGTAGAGAGTGAGACTGGGGGTTAAGGGCCCGGGGAGAGAGTGAGACGGGGGGATAGGGGCCCGGGGAGAGAGTGAGACGGGGAGATAAGGGCTCGGGGAGAGAGTGAGACTGTGGGATAAGGGCCGGGGGAGAGAGTGAGACTGGGGGTAGGGGCTCGGGGAGAGAGTGCGACTGGGGGATAGGGGCTTCGGGCAGAAGTGAGACTGGGGGATAGGGGCTCGGGGAGAGAGTGAGATTGGCGATAAAAGCCAGGGTAGTGAGTGAGACTGGGGTATAGGGGCTCGGGGAGTCAGTGAGACTGGTGTATAGGGGCTCGGGGTTGAATTGAGACTGGGGTGATAGGAGCCAGGGGAGAGAGAGATACTGGGGTATAGGGGCTCGGGGAGAGAGAGAGACTGGGGTATAGGGGCTCGGGGAGAGAGTGAGACTGGGGGATAGGGCTGAGGTGAGAGTGAGATTGGGGGAATAGGGGCCGGGGGAGAGAGTGAGACTGGGGGATAGGGGCTTCGGGGAGAGAGTGAGACTGGGGATAGGGGCTCGGGGAGTGAGTGAGACTGGGGGATAGGGGCCCGGGGAGAAAGTGAGACTCGGGGAAAGGGGCTCGTGGATAGGGGCTCGGGGAGAGAGCGAGACTGGGGAATAGGTGCCGGGGGAGAGAGCGAGACTGGGGGATAGGGGCCCGGGGAGAGAGTGAGACTGGGGAAGAGGGGCTCAGGGAGAGAGTGAGACTGGGGGAGAGAGTGAGACTAGGGGATTAGCGGCCCGGAGAGAGAGTGAGACTGGGGGATAGGGGCTCGAGGAGACAGTGAGACCGGGGTATAGGGGCTCGGGGAGAGAGTGAGACTGGGGGATAAGAGCCAGGGGAGAGAGTGAGACTGGGGTATAGGAACTCGGGGAGACAGTGAGACTGGGGTATAGGGGCTCGGGGAGAGAGTGAGACTGGGGGATAGGGGCTCGGGGAGAGATTGAGACTGGGGGATAGGGGCTCGGGGAGAGAGTGAGACTCTGGGATAGGGAATCAGGGAGAGAGTGAGACTGGGGGATAGGGGCTCGGGGAGAGAGTGAGACTGGGGGATAGCGGCTTGGGGAGAGAGTGAGACTGGGGGATAGGGGCTCGGGGAGAGAGTGAGACATGGCGATAAGAGCAAGCGGAGACAGTGAGACTGGGGTATAGGTGCTCGGGGATGGAGTGAGACTGGGGGATAGGAGCCAGTGGAGAGAGTGAGACTGGGGGATAGGGGTCCGGGGAGAGAGAGATACTGGGGGATAGGGGCTCGGGGAGAGAGAAAGACTGGGGGATAGGGGCTTGGGGAGAGAAATAGACTGGGGGATAGGGGCTCGGGGAGAGAATGAGACTCTGGGAATAGGGGCCGGGGTAGAGAGTGAGACTGGGGGTTAAGGGCCCGGGGAGAGAGTGAGACGGGGGGATAGGGGCCCAGGGAGAGAGTGAGACGGGGAGATAAGGGCTCGGGGAGAGAGTGAGACTGTGGGATAAGGGCCGGGGGAGAGAGTGAGACTGGGGGTAGGGGCTCGGGGAGAGAGTGCGACTGGGGGATAGGGGCTCGGGGAGAAGTGAGACTGGGGGATAGGGGCTCGGGGAGTGAGTGAGATTGGCGATAAAAGCCAGGGGAGTGAGTGAGACTGGGGTATAGGGGCTCGGGGATGAATTGAGACTGGGTGATAGGAGCCAGGGGAGAGAGAGATACTGGGGTATAGGGGCTCGGGGAGAGAGAGAGACTGGGGTATAGGGGCTCGGGGAGAGAGTGAGACTGGGGGATAGGGGCTGAGGTGAGAGTGAGATTGGGGGAATAGGGGCCGGGGGAGTGAGTGAGACTGGGGGATAGGGGCTCGGGGAGAGAGTGTGACTGGGGGATAGGGGCGCGGGGAGAGAGTGAGACTGGGGGATAGGGGCTCGGGGAGAGAGTGTGACTGGGGGAATAGGGGCTCGGGGAGCAAGTAAGTCTGGGGGATTGGGGCTCGGGGAGAGAGTGAGATCGGGGAATAGGGGCTTGGGGAGAGAGTGAGACTCGGGGATAGGGGCTCGGTGGAGAGAGTGAGACTGGGGGATAGGGGCCCGGGGAGAGAGTGAGATTGGGGGATAGGGGCTCGGGGAGAGAGTGAGACTGGGGAATAGGGGCTCAGGGAGAGAGTGAGACTGGGGAAGAGAGTGAGACTAGGGGATTAGGGGACGGAGAGAGAGTGAGACTGGGGGATAGGGGCTCGAGGAGAGAGTGAGACTGGGGGATAGGGGCTCGGGGAGAGAGTGAGACTGCGGGATAGGAGCGCAGGGAGAGAGTGAGACTGGAGGAAAGGGGCTCGGGGAGAGAGTGACACTGGGGTATAGGGACTCGGGGAGACAGTGAGTCTGGGGTATACGGGCTCGTGGAGATAGTGCGACTGGGGTATAGGGGCTTGGGGAGGGAGTGAGACTGGGGGATAGGAGCCCGGGGAGAGAGTGTAACTGGGGAATAAGAGCCAGGGGAGAGAGTGAGACTGGGGTATAGGGGCTCGGGGAGAGAGTGAGACTGGGGGCTAGGGGCTCGGGGAGAGATTGAGACTGGGGGCTAGGGGCTCGGGGAGAGAGAGTGAGCTGGGGGGCTAGGGTCTCGGGGAGAGAGTGAGACTGGGGGATAAGAGCCAGGGGAGAGAGTGAGACTGGGGGATAGAGGCCTGGGGAGAGAGTGAGACTGGGGGATAGGGGCTCGGGGATAGAGTGAGACTGGGGGATAGGGGCTCGGGGAGAGAGTGAGACTGGGGGATAGGGGCTCGGGGAGAGAGTGAGACTGGGGGATAGGGGCTCGGGGAGAGAGTGAGACTGGGGAATAGGGGCTCGGTGAGAGAGTGAGACTGGGGGATAGGGGATCGGGGAGAAAGTGAGACTGGGGGATAGGGGCTCGGCGAGAGAGTGAGACTGGGAGATAAGAGCCAGGGGAGAGAGTGAGACTGGGGTATACGGGCTCGGGGAGACAGTGAGACTGGGGTATAGGTGCTCGGGGATGGAGTGAGACTGGGGGATAGGGGTCCGGGGAGAGAGAGAGACTGGGGGATAGGGGCTCGGGGAGAGAGTGAGACTGGGGGATAGGGGCTCGGTGGAGAGAGTGAGACTGGGGGATAGGGGCCCGGGGAGAGAGTGAGACTGGGGGATAGGGGCCCGGGGAGAGAGTGAGACTGGGGGATAGGTCCTTGGGGAGAGAGCGAGACTGGGGGATAGGGGCTCGGTGGAGAGATTGAGACTGGGGGATAGGGGCCCGGGGAGAGAGTGAGACTGGGGAATAGGGGCTCAGGGAGAGAGTGAGACTGGGGGAGAGAGTGAGACTAGGGGATTAGTGGCCCGGAGAGAGAGTGAGACTGGGGGATAGGGGCTCGAGGAGAGAGTGAGACTGGGGGATAGGGGCTCGAAGAGAGAGTGAGACTGGGGTATAGGGGCTCGGGGAGACAGTGAGACTGGGGTATAGGGGCTCGTGGGGACAGTGAGACTGGGGTATAGGGGCTTGGGGAGGGAGTGAGACTGGGGGATAGGAGCCCGGGGAGAGAGTGTGACTGGGGAATAAGAGCCAGGGGAGACAGTGAGACTGGGGTATAGGGGCTCAGGGAGACAGTGAGATCGGGGTATAGGGGCTCGGGGAGAGAGTGAGACTGGGGAATAAGAGTCAGGGGAGAGAGTGAGACTGGGGGATAGAGGCCTGGGGAGAGAGTGAGACTGGGGGCTAGGGGCCCGGGGAGAGAGTGAGACTGGGGGATAGGGGCTCGGGGAGAGAGTGAGACTGGGGGACAGGGACTCGGGGAGAGAGTGAGACTGGGGGATAGGGGCTCGGGGAGAGAGTGAGACTGGGGAATAGGGGCTCGGTGAGAGAGTGAGACTGGGGGATAGGGGATCGGGGAGAAAGTGAGACTGGGGGATAGGGGCTCGGCGAGAGAGTGAGACTGGGAGATAAGAGCCAGGGGAGAGAGTGAGACTGGGGTATACGGGCTCGGGGAGACAGTGAGACTGGGGTATAGGTGCTCGGGGATGGAGTGAGACTGAGGGATAGGAGCCAGGGGAGAGAGTGAGACTGGGGGATAGGGGTCCGGGGAGAGAGAGAGACTGGGGGATAGGGGCTCGGGGAGAGAGTGAGACTGGGGGATAGGGGCTCGGGGAGAGAATGAGACTGGGGGATAGGTCCTTGGGGAGAGAGCGAGACTGGGGGATAGGGGCTCGGTGGAGAGATTGAGACTGGGGGATAGGGGCCCGGGGAGAGAGTGAGACTGGGGAATAGGGGCTCAGGGAGAGAGTGAGACTGGGGGAGAGAGTGAGACTAGGGGATTAGTGGCCCGGAGAGAGAGTGAGACTGGGGGATAGGGGCTCGAGGAGAGAGTGAGACTGGGGGATAGGGGCTCGGAGAGAGAGTGAGACTGGGGGATAGGGGCTCGGGGAGAGAGTGAGACTGGGGTATAGGGGCTCGGGGAGACAGTGAGACTGGGGTATAGGGGCTCATGGGGACAGTGAGACTGGGGTATAGGGGCTTGGGGAGGGAGTGAGACTGGGGGATAGGAGCCCGGGGAGAGAGTGTGACTGGGGAATAAGAGCCAGGGGAGACAGTGAGACTGGGGTATAGGGGCTCAGGGAGACAGTGAGATCGGGGTATAGGGGCTCGGGGAGAGAGTGAGACTGGGGAATAAGAGTCAGGGGAGAGAGTGAGACTGGGGGATAGAGGCCTGGGGAGAGAGTGAGACTGGGGGCTAGGGGCCCGGGGAGAGAGTGAGACTGGGGGTTAGGGGCTCGGGGAGAGAGTGAGACTGGGGGATAGGAGCCAGGGGAGAGAGTGAGACTGGGGGATAGGGGCTCGGGGAGAGAGTGAGACTGGGGGATAGGGGCTCGGGGAGAGAGTGAGACTGGGGGATAGGGGCTCGGGGAGAGAGTGAGACTCTGGGATAGGGAATCAGGGAGAGAGTGAGACTGGGGGATAGGGGCTCGGGGAGAGAGTGAGACTGGGGGATAGCGGCTTGGGGAGAGAGTGAGACTGGGGGATAGGGGCTCGGGGAGAGAGTGAGACATGGCGATAAGAGCAAGGGGAGACAGTGAGACTGGGGTATAGGTGCTCGGGGATGGAGTGAGACTGGGGAATAGGAGCCAGTGGAGAGAGTGAGACTGGGGGATAGGGGTCCGGGGAGAGAGAGATACTGGGGGATAGGGGCTCGGGGAGAGAGAAAGACTGGGGGATAGGGGCTTGGGGAGAGAAATAGACTGGGGGATAGGGGCTCGGGGAGAGAATGAGACTCCGGGAATAGGGGCCGGGGTAGAGAGTGAGACTGGGGGTTAAGGGCCCGGGGAGAGAGTGAGACGGGGGGATAGGGGCCCGGGGAGAGAGTGAGACGGGGAGATAAGGGCTCGGGGAGAGAGTGAGACTGTGGGATAAGGGCCGGGGGAGAGAGTGAGACTGGGGGTAGGGGCTCGGGGAGAGAGTGCGACTGGGGGATAGGGGCTCGGGCAGAAGTGAGAGTGGGGGATAGGGGCTCGGGGAGAGAGTGAGATTGGCGATAAAAGCCAGGGTAGTGAGTGAGACTGGGGTATAGGGGCTCGGGGGGTCAGTGAGACTGGTGTATAGGGGCTCGGGGTTGAATTGAGACTGGGTGATAGGAGCCAGGGGAGAGAGAGATACTGGGGTATAGGGGCTCGGGGAGAGAGAGAGACTGGGGTATAGGGGCTCGGGGAGAGAGTGAGACTGGGGGATAGGGGCTGAGGTGAGAGTGAGATTGGGGGAATAGGGGCCGGGGGAGAGAGTGAGACTGGGGGATAGGGGCTCGGGGAGAGAGTGAGACTGGGGGACAGGGGCTCGGGGAGTGAGTGAGACTGGGGGATAGGGGCCTGGGGAGAAAGTGAGACTCGGGGAAAGGGGCTCGTGGATAGGGGCTCGGGGAGAGAGCGAGACTGGGGAATAGGGGCCGGGGGAGAGAGCGAGACTGGGGGATAGGGGCCCGGGGAGAGAGTGAGACTGGGGAAGAGGGGCTCAGGGAGAGAGTGAGACTGGGGGAGAGAGTGAGACTAGGGGATTAGCGGCCCGGAGAGAGAGTGAGACTGGGGGATAGGGGCTCGAGGAGACAGTGAGACCGGGGTATAGGGGCTCGGGGAGAGAGTGAGACTGGGGGATAAGAGCCAGGGGAGAGAGTGAGACTGGGGTATAGGAACTCGGGGAGACAGTGAGACTGGGGTATAGGGGCTCGGGGAGAGAGTGAGACTGGGGAATAAGAGCCAGGGGAGAGAGTGAGACTGGGGGATAGGGGCCCGGGGAGAGAGTGAGACTGGGGGATAGGGGCGCGGGGAGAGAGTGAGACTGGGGGATAGGGGCTCGGGGAGAGAGTGTGACTGGGGGAATAGGGGCTCGGGGAGCAAGTGAGTCTGGGGGATTGGGGCTCGATGAGAGAGTGAGATCGGGGAATAGGGGCTTGGGGAGAGAGTGAGACTCGGGGATAGGGGCTCGGTGGAGAGAGTGAGACTGGGGGATAGGGGCCCGGGGAGAGAGTGAGATTGGGGGATAGGGGCTCGGGGAGAGAGTGAGACTGGGGAATAGGGGCTCAGGGAGAGAGTGAGACTGGGGAAGAGAGTGAGACTAGGGGATTAGGGGACGGAGAGAGAGTGAGACTGGTGGATAGGGGCTCGAGGAGAGAGTGAGACTGGGGGATAGGGGCTCGGGGAGAGAGTGAGACTGCGGGATAGGAGCGCAGGGAGAGAGTGAGACTGGGGGAAAGGGGCTCGGGGAGAGAGTGACACTGGGGTATAGGGACTCGGGGAGACAGTGAGTCTGGGGTATACGGGCTCGTGGAGATAGTGCGACTGGGGTATAGGGGCTTGGGGAGGGAGTGAGACTGGGGGATAGGAGCCCGGGGAGAGAGTGTAACTGGGGAATAAGAGCCAGGGGAGAGAGTGAGACTGGGGTATAGGGGCTCGGGGAGAGAGTGAGACTGGGGGCTAGGGGCTCGGGGAGAGAGTGAGACTGGGGTATAGGGGCTCGGGGAGACAGTTAGACTGGGTTATAGGTGCTCGGGGATGGAGTGAGACTGGGGGATAGGAGCCAGGGGAGTGAGTGAGACTGGGGGATAGGGGTCCGGGGAGAGGGAGAGACTGGGGGATAGGGACTTGGCGAGAGAGTGAGACTGGGGGATAGGGCCTCGGGGAGAGAGTGAGACTGGGGAATAGGGGCTCATAGAGAGAGTGAGCCTTGGGGATAGGGGCTCGGGCAGAGAGTGAGACTGGGGGATAGGGGCTTGGGCAGAGAGTGAGACTGGGGGATAGGGGTCGGGGAGATAGTGAGACTGGGGGATCGGGGTTCGGGGAGAGAGTGAGACTGGGGGTTTGGGGCCGGGGGAGAGAGAGAGACTGGGGAATAGGGGGTCGGGGAGAGAGTGAGACCGAGGGATTGCAACTCGGGGAGAGAGTGAGACTGGGGGATAGGGGCTGGGAGAGAGAGTGAGACTGGGGGATAAGGGCCCGGGGAGAGAGTGAGACTGTGGGATAAGGGCCCGGGGAGAGAGTGAGACGGGGAGATAAGGGCTCGGGGAGAGAGTGAGACTGTGGGATAAGGGCCGGGGGAGAGAGTGAGACTGGGGGTAGGGGCTCGGGGAGAGAGTGCGACTGGGGGATAGGGGCTCGGGGAGAAGTGAGACTGGGTAATAGGGGCTCGGGGAGAGAGTGAGACTGGCGATAAAAGCCAGGGGAGTGAGTGAGACTGGGGTATAGGGGCTCGGGGAGTCAGTGAGACTGGTGTATAGGGGCTCGGGGATGAATTGAGACTGGGTGATAGGAGCCAGGGGAGAGAGAGATACTGGGGTATAGGGGCTCGGGGAGAGAGTGAGACTGGGGGATAGGGGCTGAGGTGAGAGTGAGATTGGGGGAATAGGGGCCGGGGGAGAGAGTGAGACTGGGGGATAGGGGCTCGGGGAGAGAGTGAGACTGGGGGATAGGGGCTCGGGGAGAGAGTGAGACTGGGGGATAGGGGCCCGGGGAGAAAGTGAGACACGGGGAAAGGGGCTCGTGGATAGGGGCTCGGGGAGAGAGCGAGACTGGGGAATAGGGGCCGGGGGAGAGAGCGAGTCTGGGGGATAGGGGCCCGGGGAGAGAGTGAGACTGGGGAAGAGGGGCTCAGGGAGAGAGTGAGACTGGGGGAGAGAGTGAGACTAGGGGATTAGCGGCCCGGAGAGAGAGTGAGACTGGGGGATAGGGGCTTGGGGAGAGAGTGAGACTGGGGGATAGGGGCTCGAGGAGACAGTGAGACCGGGGTATAGGGGCTCGGGGAGAGAGTGAGACTGGGGGATAAGAGCCAGGGGAAAGAGTGAGACTGGGGTATAGGAACTCGGGGAGACAGTGAGACTGGGGTATAGGGGCTCGGGGAGACAGTGAGACTGGGGTATAGGGGCTCGGGGAGAGAGTGAGACTGGGGAATAAGAGCCAGGGGAGAGAGTGAGACTGGGGGATAGGGGCCCGGGGAGAGAGTGAGACTGGGGGATAGGGGCCCGGGGAGAGAGTGAGACTGGGGGATAGGGGCCCGGGGAGAGAGTGAGACTGGGGGATAGGGGCTCGGGGAGAGAGTGTGACTGGGGGATAGGGGCGCGGGGAGAGAGTGAGACTGGAGGATAGGGGCTCGGGGAGAGAGTGTGACTGGTGGAATAGGGGCTCGGGGAGCAAGTGAGTCTGGGGGATTGGGGCTCGGGGAGAGAGTGAGATCGGGGAATAGGGGCTTGGGGAGAGAGTGAGACTCGGGGATAGGGGCTCGGTGGAGAGAGTGAGACTGGGGGATAGGGGCCCGGGGAGAGAGTGAGACTGGGGGATAGGGGCTCGGGGAGAGAGTGAGACTGGGGAATAGGGGCTCAGGGAGAGAGTGAGACTGGGGAAGAGAGTGAGACTAGGGGATTAGGGGACGGAGAGAGAGTGAGACTGGGGGATAGGGGCTCGAGGAGAGAGTGAGACTGGGGGATAGGGGCTCGGGGAGAGAGTGAGACTGGGGGATAGGGGCCCGGGGAGAGAGTGAGACTGGGGGATAGGGGCCCGGGGAGAGAGTGAGACTGCGGGATAGGAGCGCAGGGAGAGAGTGAGACTGGGGGAAAGGGGCTCGGGGAGAGAGTGACACTGGGGTATAGGGACTCGGGGAGACAGTGAGTCTGGGGTATATGGGCTCGTGGAGATAGTGCGACTGGGGTATAGGGGCTTGGGGAGGGAGTGAGACTGGGGGATAGGAGCCCGGGGAGAGAGTGTGACTGGGGAATAAGAGCCAGGGGAGAGAGTGAGACTGGGGTATAGGGGCTCGGGGAGAGAGTGAGACTGGGGGCTAGGGGCTCGGGGAGAGATTGAGACTGGGGGCTAGGGGCTCGGGGAGAGAGAGTGAGCTGGGGGGCTAGGGTCTCGGGGAGAGAGTGAGACTGGGGGATAAGAGCCAGGGGAGAGAGTGAGACTGGGGGATAGAGGCCTGGGGAGCGAGTGAGACTAGGGGATAGGGGCTCGGGGAGAGAGTGAGACTGGGGGATAGGGGCTCGGGGAGAGAGTGAGACTGGGGGATAGGGACTCGGGGAGAGAGTGAGACTGGGGGACAGGGACTCGGGGAGAGGGTGAGACTGGGGGATAGGGGCTCGGGGAGAGAGTGAGACTGGGGTATAGGGGCTCGGTGAGAGAGTGAGACTGGGGGATAGGGGATCGGGGAGAAAGTGAGACTGGGGGATAGGGGCTCGGCGAGAGAGTGAGACTGGGAGATAAGAGCCAGGGGAGAGAGTGAGACTGGGGTATACGGGCTCGGGGAGACAGTGAGACTGGGGTATAGGTGCTCGGGGATGGAGTGAGACTGGGGGATAGGAGCCAGGTGAGAGAGTGAGACTGGGGGATAGGGGTCCGGGGAGAGGGAGAGACTGGGGGATAGGGGCTCGGCGAGAGAGTGAGACTGGGGGATAGGGCCTCGGGGAGATAGTGAGACTGGGGAATAGGGGCTCATAGAGAGAGTGAGCCTTGGGGATAGGGGCTCGGGCAGAGAGTGAGACTGGGGGATAGGGGCTTGGGCAGAGAGTGAGACTGGGGGATAGGGGCTTGGGCAGAGAGTGAGACTGGGGAATAGGGGCTCGGGGAGAGAGTGAGACCGAGGGATTGCAACTCGGGGAGAGAGTGAGACTGGGGGATAGGAGCCAGGGGAGAGAGTGAGACTGGGGGATAGGGGCTCGGGGAGAGAGTGAGACTGGGGGATAGGGGCTCGGGGAGAGAGTGAGACTGGGGGATAGGGGCTCGGGGAGAGATTGAGACTGGGGGATAGGGGCTCGGGGAGAGAGTGAGACTCTGGGATAGGGAATCAGGGAGAGAGTGAGACTGGGGGATAGGGGCTCGGGGAGAGAGTGAGACTGGGGGATAGCGGCTTGGGGAGAGAGTGAGACTGGGGGATAGGGGCTCGGGGAGAGAGTGAGACATGGCGATAAGAGCAAGCGGAGACTGTGAGACTGGGGTATAGGTGCTCGGGGATGGAGTGAGACTGGGGGATAGGAGCCAGTGGAGAGAGTGAGACTGGGGGATAGGGGTCCGGGGAGAGAGAGATACTGGGGGATAGGGGCTCGGGGAGAGAGAAAGACTGGGGGATAGGGGCTTGGGGAGAGAAATAGACTGGGGGATAGGGGCTCGGGGAGAGAATGAGACTCTGGGAATAGGGGCCGGGGTAGAGAGTGAGACTGGGGGTTAAGGGCCCGGGGAGAGAGTGAGACGGGGGGATAGGGGCCCGGGGAGAGAGTGAGACGGGGAGATAAGGGCTCGGGGAGAGAGTGAGACTGTGGGATAAGGGCCGGGGGAGAGAGTGAGACTGGGGGTAGGGGCTCGGGGAGAGAGTGCGACTGGGGGATAGGGGCTCGGGGAGAAGTGAGACTGGGGGATAGGGGCTCGGGGAGTGAGTGAGATTGGCGATAAAAGCCAGGGGAGTGAGTGAGACTGGGGTATAGGGGCTCGGGGATGAATTGAGACTGGGTGATAGGAGCCAGGGGAGAGAGAGATACTGGGGTATAGGGGCTCGGGGAGAGAGAGAGACTGGGGTATAGGGGCTCGGGGAGAGAGTGAGACTGGGGGATAGGGGCTGAGGTGAGAGTGAGATTGGGGGAATAGGGGCCGGGGGAGTGAGTGAGACTGGGGGATAGGGGCTCGGGGAGAGAGTGTGACTGGGGGATAGGGGCGCGGGGAGAGAGTGAGACTGGGGGATAGGGGCTCGGGGAGAGAGTGTGACTGGGGGAATAGGGGCTCGGGGAGCAAGTAAGTCTGGGGGATTGGGGCTCGGGGAGAGAGTGAGATCGGGGAATAGGGGCTTGGGGAGAGAGTGAGACTCGGGGATAGGGGCTCGGTGGAGAGAGTGAGACTGGGGGATAGGGGCCCGGGGAGAGAGTGAGATTGGGGGATAGGGGCTCGGGGAGAGAGTGAGACTGGGGAATAGGGGCTCAGGGAGAGAGTGAGACTGGGGAAGAGAGTGAGACTAGGGGATTAGGGGACGGAGAGAGAGTGAGACTGGGGGATAGGGGCTCGAGGAGAGAGTGAGACTGGGGGATAGGGGCTCGGGGAGAGAGTGAGACTGCGGGATAGGAGCGCAGGGAGAGAGTGAGACTGGAGGAAAGGGGCTCGGGGAGAGAGTGACACTGGGGTATAGGGACTCGGGGAGACAGTGAGTCTGGGGTATACGGGCTCGTGGAGATAGTGCGACTGGGGTATAGGGGCTTGGGGAGGGAGTGAGACTGGGGGATAGGAGCCCGGGGAGAGAGTGTAACTGGGGAATAAGAGCCAGGGGAGAGAGTGAGACTGGGGTATAGGGGCTCGGGGAGAGAGTGAGACTGGGGGCTAGGGGCTCGGGGAGAGATTGAGACTGGGGGCTAGGGGCTCGGGGAGAGAGAGTGAGCTGGGGGGCTAGGGTCTCGGGGACAGAGTGAGACTGGGGGATAAGAGCCAGGGGAGAGAGTGAGACTGGGGGATAGAGGCCTGGGGAGAGAGTGAGACTGGGGGATAGGGGCTCGGGGAGCGAGTGAGACTGGGGGATAGGGGCTCGGGGAGAGAGTGAGACTGGGGGACAGGGACTCGGGGAGAGAGTGAGACTGGGGGATAGGGGCTCGGGGAGAGAGTGAGACTGGGGAATAGGGGCTCGGTGAGAGAGTGAGACTGGGGGATAGGGGATCGGGGAGAAAGTGAGACTGGGGGATAGGGGCTCGGCGAGAGAGTGAGACTGGGAGATAAGAGCCAGGGGAGAGAGTGAGACTGGGGTATACGGGCTCGGGGAGACAGTGAGACTGGGGTATAGGTGCTCGGGGATGGAGTGAGACTGGGGGATAGGGGTCCGGGGAGAGAGAGAGACTGGGGGATAGGGGCTCGGGGAGAGAGTGAGACTGGGGGATAGGGGCTCGGGGAGAGAATGAGACTGGGTGAATAGCGGCTGGGGGAGAGAGTGAGACTGGGGGATAGGGGCCCGGGGAGAGAGTGAGACTGGGGGATAGGTCCTTGGGGAGAGAGCGAGACTGGGGGATAGGGGCTCGGTGGAGAGATTGAGACTGGGGGATAGGGGCCCGGGGAGAGAGTGAGACAGGGGAATAGGGGCTCAGGGAGAGAGTGAGACTGGGGGAGAGAGTGAGACTAGGGGATTAGTGGCCCGGAGAGAGAGTGAGACTGGGGGATAGGGGCTCGAGGAGAGAGTGAGACTGGGGGATAGGGGCTCGGAGAGAGAGTGAGACTGGGGTATAGGGGCTCGGGGAGACAGTGAGACTGGGGTATAGGGGCTCGTGGGGACAGTGAGACTGGGGTATAGGGGCTTGGGGAGGGAGTGAGACTGGGGGATAGGAGCCCGGGGAGAGAGTGTGACTGGGGAATAAGAGCCAGGGGAGACAGTGAGACTGGGGTATAGGGGCTCAGGGAGACAGTGAGATCGGGGTATAGGGGCTCGGGGAGAGAGTGAGACTGGGGAATAAGAGACAGGGGAGAGAGTGAGACTGGGGGATAGAGGCCTGGGGAGAGAGTGAGACTGGGGGCTAGGGGCCCGGGGAGAGAGTGAGACTGGGGAATAGGGGCTCAGGGAGAGAGTGAGACTGGGGGATAGAGGCTCGGGGAGAGAGTGAGACTGGGGGATAGGGGCTCGGGGAGAGAGTGAGACTGGGGAATAGGGGCTCGGTGAGAGAGTGAGACTGGGGGATAGGGGATCGGGGAGAAAGTGAGACTGGGGGATAGGGGCTCGGCGAGAGAGTGAGACTGGGAGATAAGAGCCAGGGGAGAGAGTGAGACTGGGGTATACGGGCTCGGGGAGACAGTGAGACTGGGGTATAGGTGCTCGGGGATGGAGTGAGACTGAGGGATAGGAGCCAGGGGAGAGAGTGAGACTGGGGGATAGGGGTCCGGGGAGAGAGAGAGACTGGGGGATAGGGGCTCGGGGAGAGAGTGAGACTGGGGGATAGGGGCTCGGGGAGAGAATGAGACTGGGGGATAGGTCCTTGGGGAGAGAGCGAGACTGGGGGATAGGGGCTCGGTGGAGAGATTGAGACTGGGGTATAGGGGCCCGGGGAGAGAGTGAGACTGGGGAATAGGGGCTCAGGGAGAGAGTGAGACTGGGGGAGAGAGTGAGACTAGGGGATTAGTGGCCCGGAGAGAGAGTGAGACTGGGGGATAGGGGCTCGAGGAGAGAGTGAGACTGGGGGATAGGGGCTCGGAGAGAGAGTGAGACTGGCGGATAGGGGCTCGGGGAGAGAGTGAGACTGGGGTATAGGGGCTCGGGGAGACAGTGAGACTGGGGTATAGGGGCTCATGGGGACAGTGAGACTGGGGTATAGGGGCTTGGGGAGGGAGTGAGACTGGGGGATAGGAGCCCGGGGAGAGAGTGTGACTGGGGATTAAGAGCCAGGGGAGACAGTGAGACTGGGGTATAGGGGCTCAGGGAGACAGTGAGATCGGGGTATAGGGGCTCGGGGAGAGAGTGAGACTGGGGAATAAGAGTCAGGGGAGAGAGTGAGACTGGGGGATAGAGGCCTGGGGAGAGAGTGAGACTGGGGGCTAGGGGCCCGGGGAGAGAGTGAGATTGGGGGTTAGGGGCTCGGGGAGAGAGTGAGACTGGGGGATAGGAGCCAGGGGAGAGAGTGAGACTGGGGGATAGGGGCTCGGGGAGAGAGTGAGACTGGGGGATAGGGGCTCGGGGAGAGAGTGAGACTGGGGGATAGGGGCTCGGGGAGAGATTGAGACTGGGGGATAGGGGCTCGGGGAGAGAGTGAGACTCTGGGATAGGGAATCAGGGAGAGAGTGAGACTGGGGGATAGGGGCTCGGGGAGAGAGTGAGACTGGGGGATAGCGGCTTGGGGAGAGAGTGAGACTGGGGGATAGGGGCTCGGGGAGAGAGTGAGACATGGCGATAAGAGCAAGGGGAGACAGTGAGACTGGGGTATAGGTGCTCGGGGATCGAGTGAGACTGGGGGATAGGAGCCAGTGGAGAGAGAGATACTGGGGGATAGGGGCTCGGGGAGAGAGAAAGACTGGGGGATAGGGGCTTGGGGAGAGAAATAGACTGGGGGATAGGGGCTCGGGGAGAGAATGAGACTCTGGGAATAGGGGCCGGGGTAGAGAGTGAGACTGGGGGTTAAGGGCCCGGGGAGAGAGTGAGACGGGGGGATAGGGGCCCGGGGAGAGAGTGAGACGGGGAGATAAGGGCTCGGGGAGAGAGTGAGACTGTGGGATAAGGGCCGGGGGAGAGAGTGAGACTGGGGTATAGGGGCTCAGGGAGACAGTGAGATCGGGGTATAGGGGCTCGGGGAGAGAGTGAGACTGGGGAATAAGAGTCAGGGGAGAGAGTGAGACTGGGGGATAGAGGCCTGGGGAGAGAGTGAGACTGGGGGCTAGGGGCCCGGGGAGAGAGTGAGACTGGGGGTTAGGGGCTCGGGGAGAGAGTGAGACTGGGGGATAGGAGCCAGGGGAGAGAGTGAGACTGGGGGATAGGGGCTCGGGGAGAGAGTGAGACTGGGAGATAGGGGCTCGGGGAGAGAGTGAGACTGGGGGATAGGGGCTCGGGGAGAGATTGAGACTGGGGGATAGGGGCTCGGGGAGAGAGTGAGACTCTGGGATAGGGAATCAGGGAGAGAGTGAGACTGGGGGATAGGGGCTCGGGGAGAGAGTGAGACTGGGGGATAGCGGCTTGGGGAGAGAGTGAGACTGGGGGATAGGGGCTCGGGGAGAGAGTGAGACATGGCGATAAGAGCAAGGGGAGACAGTGAGACTGGGGTATAGGTGCTCGGGGATGGAGTGAGACTGGGGGATAGGAGCCAGTGGAGAGAGTGAGACTGGGGGATAGGGGTCCGGGGAGAGAGAGATACCGGGGGATAGGGGCTCGGGGAGAGAGAAAGACTGGGGGATAGGGGCTTGAGGAGAGAGAAAGACTGGGGGATAGGGGCTTGGGGAGAGAAATAGACTGGGGGATAGGGGCTCGGGGAGAGAATGAGACTCTGGGAATAGGGGCCGGGGTAGAGAGTGAGACTGGGGGTTAAGGGCCCGGGGAGAGAGTGAGACGGGGGGATAGGGGCCCGGGGAGAGAGTGAGACGGGGAGATAAGGGCTCGGGGAGAGAGTGAGACTGTGGAATAAGGGCCGGGGGAGAGAGTGAGACTGGGGGTAGGGGCTCGGGGAGAGAGTGCGACTGGGGGATAGGGGCTCGGGGAGAAGTGAGACTGGGGGATAGGGGCTCGGGGAGTGAGTGAGATTGGCGATAAAAGCCAGGGGAGTGAGTGAGACTGGGGTATAGGGGCTCGGGTAGTCAGTGAGACTGGTGTATAGGGGCTCGGGGATGAATTGAGACTGGGTGATAGGAGCCAGTGGAGAGAGAGATACTGGGGTATAGGGGCTCGGGGAGAGAGAGAGACTGGGGTATAGGGGCTCGGGGAGAGAGTGAGACTGGGGGATAGGGGCTGAGGTGAGAGTGAGATTGGGGGAATAGGGGCCGGGGGAGAGAGTGAGACTGGGGGATAGGGGTTCGGGGAGAGAGTGTGACTGGGGGATAGGGGCGCGGGGAGAGAGTGAGACTGGGGGATAGGGGCTCGGGGAGAGAGTGTGACTGGGGGAATAGGGGCTCGGGGAGCAAGTGAGTCTGGGGGATTGGGGCTCGGGGAGAGAGTGAGATCGGGGAATAGGGGCTTGGGGAGAGAGTGAGACTCGGGGATAGGGGCTCGGGGAGAGAGTGAGACTGGGGGATAGGGGCTCGGGGAGAGAGTGAGACTGGGGGATAGGGGCTCGGGGAGAGAGTGAGACTGGGGGATAGGGGCTCGGGGAGAGAGTGAGACTGGGGAATAGGGGCTCGGTGAGAGAGTGGGACTGGGGGATAGGGGATCGGGGAGAAAGTGAGACTGGGGGATAGGGGCTCGGCGAGAGAGTGAGACTGGGAGATAAGAGCCAGGGGAGAGAGTGAGACTGGGGTATACGGGCTCGGGGAGACAGTGAGACTGGGGTATAGGTGCTCGGGGATGGAGTGAGACTGGGGGATAGGAGCCAGGGGAGAGAGTGAGACTGGGGGATAGGGGTCCGGGGAGAGAGAGAGACTGGGGGATAGGGGCTCGGGGAGAGAGTGAGACTGGGGGATAGGGGCTCGGGGAGAGAATGAGACTGGGTGAATAGCGGCTGGGGGAGAGAGTGAGACTGGGGGATAGGGGCCCGGGGAGAGAGTGAGACTGGGGGATAGGTCCTTGGGGAGAGAGCGAGACTGGGGGATAGGGGCTCGGTGGAGAGATTGAGACTGGGGGATAGGGGCCCGGGGAGAGTGTGAGACTGGGGAATAGGGGCTCAGGGAGAGAGTGAGACTGGGGGAGAGAGTGAGACTAGGGGATTAGTGGCCCGGAGAGAGAGTGAGACTGGGGGATAGGGGCTCGAGGAGAGAGTGAGACTGGGGGATAGGGGCTCGGAGAGAGAGTGAGACTGGGGTATAGGGGCTCGGGGAGACAGTGAGACTGGGGTATAGGGGCTCGTGGGGACAGTGAGACTGGGGTATAGGGGCTTGGGGAGGGAGTGAGACTGGGGGATAGGAGCCCGGGGAGAGAGTGTGACTGGGGAATAAGAGCCAGGGGAGAGAGTGAGACTGGGGTATAGGGGCTCAGGGAGACAGTGAGATCGGGGTATAGGGGCTCGGGGAGAGAGTGAGACTGGGGAATAAGAGCCAGGGGAGAGAGTGAGACTGGGGGATAGAGGCCTGGGGAGAGAGTGAGACTGGGGGCTAGGGGCTCGGGGAGAGAGTGAGACTGGGGGATAGGGGCTCGGGGAGAGAGTGAGACTGGGGGACAGGGACTCGGGGAGAGAGTGAGACTGGGGGATAGGGGCTCGGGGAGAGAGTGAGACTGGGGAATAGGGGCTCGGTGAGAGAGTGAGACTGGGGGATAGGGGATCGGGGAGAAAGTGAGACTGGGGGATAGGGGCTCGGCGAGAGAGTGAGACTGGGAGATAAGAGCCAGGGGAGAGAGTGAGACTGGGGTATACGGGCTCGGGGAGACAGTGAGACTGGGGTATAGGTGCTCGGGGATGGAGTGAGACTGGGGGATAGGAGCCAGGGGAGAGAGTGAGACTGGGGGATAGGGGTCCGGGGAGAGAGAGAGACTGGGGGATAGGGGCTCGGGGAGAGAGTGAGACTGGGGGATAGGGGCTCGGGGAGAGAATGAGACTGGGTGAATAGCGGCTGGGGGAGAGAGTGAGACTGGGGGATAGGGGCCGGGGGAGAGAGTGAGACTGGGGGATAGGTCCTTGGGGAGAGAGCGAGACTGGGGGATAGGGGCTCGGTGGAGAGATTGAGACTGGGGTATAGGGGCCCGGGGAGAGAGTGAGACTGGGGAATAGGGGCTCAGGGAGAGAGTGAGACTGGGGGAGAGAGTGAGACTAGGGGATTAGTGGCCCGGAGAGAGAGTGAGACTGGGGGATAGGGGCTCGAGGAGAGAGTGAGACTGGGGGATAGGGGCTCGGAGAGAGAGTGAGACTGGGGGATAGGGGCTCGGGGAGAGAGTGAGACTGGGGGATAGGGGCTCGGGGAGAGAGTGAGACTGGGGTATAGGGGCTCGTGGGGACAGTGAGACTGGGGTATAGGGGCTTGGGGAGGGAGTGAGACTGGGGGATAGGAGCCCGGGGAGAGAGTGTGACTGGGGAATAAGAGCCAGGGGAGAGAGTGAGACTGGGGTATAGGGGCTCAGGGAGACAGTGAGATCGGGGTATAGGGGCTCGGGGAGAGAGTGAGACTGGGGAATAAGAGTCAGGGGAGAGAGTGAGACTGGGGGATAGAGGCCTGGGGAGAGAGTGAGACTGGGGGCTAGGGGCCCGGGGAGAGATTGAGACTGGGGGCTAGGGTATCGGGGAGAGAGTGAGACTGGGGGATAGGGGCTCGGGGAGAGAGTGAGACTGGGGGATAGGGGCTCGGGGAGAGAGTGAGACTGGGGGATAGGGGCTCGGGGAGAGAGTGAGACTGTGGAATAGGGGCTCGGGGAGAGAGTGAGACTGGGGGTTAGGGGATCGGGGAGAGAGTGAGACTGGGGGATAGGGGCTCGGCGAGAGAGTGAGACTGGGAGATAAGAGCCAGGGGAGAGAGTGAGACTGGGGTATAGGGGCTCGAGGAGACAGTGAGACTGGGGTATAGGTGCACGGGGATGGAGTGAGACTGGGGGATAGGAGCCAGGGGAGAGAGTGAGACTGGGGGATAGGGGCTCGGGGAGAGAAGTGAGACTGGGTGAATAGCGGCTGGGGGAGAGAGTGAGACTGGGGGATAGGGGCTCGGGGCAGAGAGTGAGACTGGGGGATAGGGGCTGGGGCAGAGAGTGAGACTGGGGGATAGGGGTCGGGGAGATAGTGAGACTGTGGGATCCGTGTTCGGGGAGAGAGTGAGACTGGGGGTTTGGGGCCGGGGAGAGAGAGAGACTGGGGAATAGGGGCTCGGGAGAGAGTGAGACCGAGGGATTGGGAACTCGGGGAGAGAGTGAGACTGGGGGTATAGGGCTTGGGGGAGAGAGTGAGACTGGGGATAGGAGCCTGGGGAGAGAGTGAGACTGGGGGATAGGGGCTCGGGGAGAAAGTGAGACTGGGGGATAGGGGCTCGGGGAGAGAGTGAGACTGGGGATAGGGCTCGGGGGAGAGAGTGAGACTCGGGGATAGGGGCTCAGGGGAGAGAGTGAGACTGGGGGATAGGGGCTTGGGGAGAGAGTGAGACTGGGGGATAGGGGCTCGGGGAGAGAGTGAGACTGCGGGATAGGGGCTCGGGGAGAGAGTGAGACTGGGGGATAGGGGCTCGTGGGGAGAGTGAGACATGGGCGATAAGGAGCAAGGGGAGAGAGTGAGACTGGGGTATAGGGGCTCGGGGAGACAGTGAGACTGGGGTATAGGTGCTCGGGGAGAGATTGAGACTGGGGGATAGGGGTCCGGGGAGAGAGTGAGACTGGGGGATAGGGGCTCGGGGAGAGAGTGAGACCTGGGGCATAGGGGCTTGGGGAGAGAATGAGACTGGGGGATAGGGGCTCGGGAGAGAGTGAGACTGGGGGATAGGGGACTCGGGGAGAGAGTGAGACTGGGGGATAGGGGCTCGGGGAGAGAGTGAGACTGGGGAATAGGGGCTCGGTGAGAGAGTGAGACTGGGGGATAGGGGATCGGGGAGAAAGTGAGACTGGCGGATAGGGGCTCGGCGAGAGAGTGAGACTGGGAGATAAGAGCCAGGGGAGAGAGTGAGACTGGGGTATAGGGGCTCGGGGAGACAGTGAGACTGGGGTATAGGTGCTCGGGGATGGAGTGAGACTGGGGGATAGGAGCCAGGGGAGAGAGTGAGACTGGGGGATAGGGGTCCGGGGAGAGAGAGAGACTGGGGGATAGGGGCTAGGCGAGAGAGTGAGACTGGGGGATAGGGGCTCGGGGAGAGAATGAGACTGGGTGAATAGCGGCTGGGGGAGAGAGTGAGACTGGGGGAGAGAGTGAGAGTGGGGGATAGGGGCCCGGGGAGAGAGTGAGACTGGGGGATAGGATCTTGGGGAGAGAGCGAGACTGGGGGATAGGGGCTCGGTGGAGAGAGTGAGACTGGGGGATAGGGGCCCGGGGAGAGAGTGAGACTGGGGAATAGGGGCTCAGTGAGAGAGTGAGACTGGGGGAGAGAGTGAGACTAGGGGATTAGGGGCCCGGAGAGAGAGTGAGACTGGGGGATAGGGGCTCGAGGAGAGAGTGTGACTGGGGGATAGGGGCTCGGGGAGAGGGTGAGACTGGGGGATAGGGGCTCGGGGAGAGAGTGAGACTGGGGTATAGGGGCTCGGGGAGACAGTGAGACTGGGGTATAGGGGCTCGTGGGGACAGTGAGACTGGGGTATAGGGGCTTGGGGAGGGAGTGAGACTGGGGGATAGGAGCCCGGGGAGAGAGTGTGACTGGGGAATAAGAGCCAGGGGAGACAGTGAGACTGGGGTATAGGGGCTCAGGGAGACAGTGAGATCGGGGTATAGGGGCTCGGGGAGAGAGTGAGACTGGGGAATAAGAGCCAGGGGAGAGAGTGAGACTGGGGGATAGAGGCCTGGGGAGAGATTGAGACTGGGGGCTAGGGTATCGGGGAGAGAGTGAGACTGGGGGATAGGGGCTCGGGGGAGAGAGTGAGACTGGGGGATAGGGGCTCGGGGAGAGAGTGAGACTGGGGGATAGGTGCTCGGGGAGAGAGTGAGACTGCGGGATAGGGGCTCGGGGAGAGAGTGAGACTGGGGGCTAGGGGCTTGGGGGAGAGAGTGAGACTGGGGGATAGGGGCTCGGGGAGAGAGTGAGACATGGCGATAAGAGCAAGGGGAGAGAGTGAGACTGGGGGATAGGGGCCCGGGGAGAGAGTGAGACTGGGGTATAGGTGCTCGGGGATGGAGTGAGACTGGGGGATAGGAGCCAGTGGAGAGAGTGAAACTGGGGGATAGGGGCTCGGGGAGAGAGAAAGACCTTGGCATAGGGGCTTGGGGAGAGAAATAGACTGGGGGATAGGGGCTCGGGAGAGAGTGAGACTGGGGGAAAGGGACTCGGGGAGAGAGTGAGACTGGGGGATAGGGGCTCGGGGAGAGAGTGAGACTGGGGAATAGGGGCTCGGTGAGAGAGTGAGACTGGGGGATAGGGGATCGGGGAGAAAGTGAGACTGGGGGATAGGGGCTCGGCGAGAGAGTGAGACTGGGAGATAAGAGCCAGGGGAGAGAGTGAGACTGGGGTATACGGGCTCGGGGAGACAGTGAGACTGGGGTATAGGTGCTCGGGGATGGAGTGAGACTGGGGGATAGGAGCCAGGGGAGAGAGTGAGACTGGGGGATAGGGGTCCGGGGAGAGAGAGAGACTGGGGGATAGGGGCTTGGGGAGAGAGTGAGACTGGGGGATAGGGGCTCGGGGAGAGAATGAGACTGGGTGAATAGCGGCTGGGGGAGAGAGTGAGACTGGGGGAGAGAGTGAGACTGGGGGATAGGGGCCCGGGGAGAGAGTGAGACTGGGGGATAGGTCCTTGGGGAGAGAGCGAGACTGGGGGATAGGGGCTCGGTGGAGAGATTGAGACTAGGGGATAGGGGCCCGGGGAGAGAGTGAGACTGGGGAATAGGGGCTCAGGGAGAGAGTGAGACTGGGGGAGAGAGTGAGACTAGGGGATTAGTGGCCCGGAGAGAGAGTGAGACTGGGGGATAGGGGCTCGAGGAGAGAGTGAGACTGGGGGATAGGGGCTCGGTGAGAGCGTGAGACTGGGGGATAGGGGCTCGGGGAGAGAGTGAGACTGGGGTATAGCGGCTCGGGGAGAGAGTGAGACTGGGGTATAGGGGCTCGTGGGGACAGTGAGACTGGGGTATAGGGGCTTGGGGAGGGAGTGAGACTGGGGGATAGGAGCCGGGGGAGAGAGTGTGACTGGGGAATAAGAGCCAGGGGAGAGAGTGAGACTGGGGTATAGGGGCTCGGGGAGACAGTGAGATTGGGGTATAGGGGCTCGGGGAGAGAGTGAGGCTGGGGAATAAGAGCCAGGGGAGAGAGTGAGACTGGGGGATAGAGGCCTGGGGAGAGAGTGAGACTGGGGGCTAGGGGCCCGGGGAGAGATTGAGACTGGGGGCTAGGGGCTCGGGGAGAGAGTGAGACTGGGGGATAGGGGCTCGGGGAGAGAGTGAGACTGGGGGATAGGTGCTCGGGGAGAGAGTGAGACTGCGGGATAGGGGCTCGGGGAGAGAGTGAGACTGGGGGAGAGGGGATCGGGGAGAGAGTGAGACTGGGGGATAGGGGCTCGGCGAGAGAGTGAGACTGGGAGATAAGAGCCAGGGGAGAGAGTGAGACTGGGGTATAGGGGCTCGGGGAGACAGTGAGACTGGGGTATAGGTGCTCGGGGATGGAGTGAGACTGGGGGATAGGAGCCAGGGGAGAGAGTGAGACTGGGGGATAGGGGCTCGGGGAGAGAATGAGACTGGGTGAATAGCGGCTGGGGGAGAGAGTGAGACTGGGGGATAGGGGCCCGGGGAGAGAGTGAGACTGGGGGATAGGGGCTCGGGGAGAGACTGAGACTGGGGAATAGGGGCTCATAGAGTGAGTGAGCCTTGGGGATAGGGGCTCGGGGAGAGAGTGAGACTGGGGAATAGGGGCTCGGTGAGAGAGTGAGACTGGGGGATAGGGGCTCGGGGAGAGAGTGAGACTGGGGGATAGGGGCTCGGGGAGAGAGTGAGACTGGGGGATAGGGGCTCGGGGAGAGAGTGAGACTGGGGAATAGGGGCTCGGTGAGAGAGTGAGACTGGGGGATAGGGGATCGGGGAGAAAGTGAGACTGGGGGATACGGGCTCGGCGAGAGAGTGAGACTGGGAGATAAGAGCCAGGGGAGAGAGTGAGACTGGGGTATACGGGCTCGGGGAGACAGTGAGACTGGGGTATAGGTGCTCGGGGATGGAGTGAGACTGGGGGATAGGAGCCAGGGGAGAGAGTGAGACTGGGGGATAGGGGTCCGGGGAGAGAGAGAGACTGGGGGATAGGGGCTCGGGGAGAGAGTGAGACTGGGGGATAGGGGCTCGGGGAGAGAATGAGACTGGGTGAATAGCGGCTGGGGGAGAGAGTGAGACTGGGGGATAGGGGCCCGGGGAGAGAGTGAGACTGGGGGATAGGGCCTTGGGGAGAGAGCGAGACTGGGGGATAGGGGCTCGGTGGAGAGAGTGAGACTGGGGTATAGGGGCCCGGGGAGAGAGTGAGACTGGGGAATAGGGGCTCAGGGAGAGAGTGAGACTGGGGGAGAGAGTGAGACTAGGGGATTAGGGGCCCGGAGAGAGAGTGAGACTGGGGGATAGGGGCTCGAGGAGAGAGTGAGACTGGGGGATAGGGGCTCGGGGAGAGAGTGAGACTGGGGGATAGGGGCTCGGGGAGAGAGTGAGACTGGGGTATAGGGGCTCGGGGAGACAGTGAGACTGGGGTATAGGGGCTCGTGGGGACAGTGAGACTGGGGTATAGAGGCTTGGGGAGGGAGTGAGACTGGGGGATAGGAGCCCGGGGAGAGAGTGTGACTGGGGAATAAGAGCCAGGGGAGACAGTGAGACTGGGGTATAGGGGCTCAGGGAGACAGTGAGATCGGGGTATAGGGGCTCGGGGAGAGAGTGAGACTGGGGAATAAGAGTCAGGGGAGAGAGTGAGACTGGGGGATAGAGGCCTGGGGAGAGAGTGAGACTGGGGGCTAGGGGCCCGGGGAGAGATTGAGACTGGGGGCTAGGGTATCGGGGAGAGAGTGAGACTGGGGGATAGGGGCTCGGGGAGAGAGTGAGACTGGGGGATAGGGGCTCGGGGAGAGAGTGAGACTGGGGGATAGGTGCTCGGGGAGAGAGTGAGACTGCGGGATAGGGGCTCGGGGAGAGAGTGAGACTGGGGGCTAGGGGATCGGGGAGAGAGTGAGACTGGGGGATAGGGGCTCGGCGAGAGAGTGAGACTGGGAGATAAGAGCCAGGGGAGAGAGTGAGACTGGGGTATAGGGGCTCGAGGAGACAGTGAGACTGGGGTATAGGTGCTCGGGGATGGAGTGAGACTGGGGGATAGGAGCCAGGGGAGAGAGTGAGACTGGGGGATAGGGGCTCGGGGAGAGAATGAGACTGGGTGAATAGCGGCTGGGGGAGAGAGTGAGACTGGGGGATAGGGGCTCGGGCAGAGAGTGAGACTGGGGGATAGGGGCTTGGGCAGAGAGTGAGACTGGGGGATAGGGGTCGGGGAGATAGTGAGACTGGGGGATCGGGGTTCGGGGAGAGAGTGAGACTGGGGGTTTGGGGCCGGGGGAGAGAGAGAGACTGGGGAATAGGGGCTCGGGGAGAGAGTGAGACCGAGGGATTGGAACTCGGGGAGAGAGTGAGACTGGGGTATAGGGGCTTGGGGGAGAGAGTGAAACTGGGGGATAGGAGCCTGGGGAGAGAGTGAGACTGGGGGATAGGGGCTCGGGGAGAAAGTGAGACTGGGGGATAGGGGCTCGGGGAGAGAGTGAGACTGGGGGATAGGGGCTCGGGGAGAGAGTGAGACTCTGGGATAGGGGCTCAGGGAGAGAGTGAGACTGGGGGATAGGGGCTTGGGGAGAGAGTGAGACTGGGGGATAGGGGCTCGGGGAGAGAGTGAGACTGCGGGATAGGGGCTTGGGGAGAGAGTGAGACTGGGGGATAGGGGCTCGGGGAGAGAGTGAGACATGGCGATAAGAGCAAGGGGAGAGAGTGAGACTGGGGTATAGGGGCACGGGGAGACAGTGAGACTGGGGTATAGGTGCTCGGGGATGGAGTGAGACTGGGGGATAGGAGCCAGTGGAGAGAGTGAAACTGGGGGATAGGGGCTCGGGGAGAGAGAAAGACCTTGGCATAGGGGCTTGGGGAGAGAAATAGACTGGGGGATAGGGGCTCGGGGAGAGAGTGAGACTGGGGGAAAGGGACTCGGGGAGAGAGTGAGACTGGGGGATAGGGGCTCGGGGAGAGAGTGAGACTGGGGAATAGGGGCTCGGTGAGAGAGTGAGACTGGGGGATAGGGGATCGGGGAGAAAGTGAGACTGGCGGATAGGGGCTCGGCGAGAGAGTGAGACTGGGAGATAAGAGCCAGGGGAGAGAGTGAGACTGGGATATACGGGCTCGGGGAGACAGTGAGACTGGGGTATAGGTGCTCGGGGATGGAGTGAGACTGGGGGATAGGAGCCAGGGGAGAGAGTGAGACTGGGGGATAGGGGTCCGGGGAGAGAGAGAGACTGGGGGATAGGGGCTAGGCGAGAGAGTGAGACTGGGGGATAGGGGCTCGGGGAGAGAATGAGACTGGGTGAATAGCGGCTGGGGGAGAGAGTGAGACTGGGGGAGAGAGTGAGAGTGGGGGATAGGGGCCCGGGGAGAGAGTGAGACTGGGGGATAGGTCCTTGGGGAGAGAGCGAGACTGGGGGATAGGGGCTCGGTGGAGAGATTGAGACTAGGGGATAGGGGCCCGGGGAGAGAGTGAGACTGGGGAATAGGGGCTCAGGGAGAGAGTGAGACTGGGGGAGAGAGTGAGACTAGGGGATTAGTGGCCCGGAGAGAGAGTGAGACTGGGGGATAGGGGCTCGAGGAGAGAGTGAGACTGGGGGATAGGGGCTCGGAGAGAGCGTGAGACTGGGGGATAGGGGCTCGGGGAGAGAGTGAGACTGGGGTATAGGGGCTCGGGGAGACAGTGAGACTGGGGTATAGGGGCTCGTGGGGACAGTGAGACTGGGGTATAGGGGCTTGGGGAGGGAGTGAGACTGGGGGATAGGAGCCCGGGGAGAGAGTGTGACTGGGGAATAAGAGCCAGGGGAGACAGTGAGACTGGGGTATAGGGGCTCAGGGAGACAGTGAGATCGGGGTATAGGGGCTCGGGGAGAGAGTGAGACTGGGGAATAAGAGCCAGGGGAGAGAGTGAGACTGGGGGATAGAGGCCTGGGGAGAGAGTGAGACTGGGGGCTAGGGGCCCGGGGAGAGATTGAGACTGGGGGCTAGGGTATCGGGGAGAGAGTGAGACTGGGGGATAGGGGCTCGGGGAGAGAGTGAGACTGGGGGATAGGGGCTCGGGGAGAGAGTGAGACTGGGGGATAGGTGCTCGGGGAGAGACTGAGACTGCGGGATAGGGGCTCGGGGAGAGAGTGAGACTGGGGGATAGGGGATCGGGGAGAGAGTGAGACTGGGGGAATAGGGGCTCGGCGAGAGAGTGAGACTGGGAGATAAGAGCCAGGGGAGAGAGTGAGACTGGGGTATAGGGGCTCGGGGAGACAGTGAGACTGGGGTATAGGTGCTCGGGGATGGAGTGAGACTGGGGGATAGGAGCCAGGGGAGAGAGTGAGACTGGGGGATAGGGGCTAGGGGAGAGAATGAGACTGGGTGAATAGCGGCTGGGGGAGAGAGTGAGACTGGGGGATAGGGGCCCGGGGAGAGAGTGAGACTGGGGGATAGGGGCTCGGGGAGAGACTGAGACTGGGGAATAGGGGCTCATAGATAGAGTGAGCCTTGGGGATAGGGGCTCGGGGAGAGAGTGAGACTGGGGAATAGGGGCTCAGGGAGAGAGTGAGACTGGGGGAGAGAGTGAGACTAGGGGATTGGTGGCCCGGAGAGAGAGTGAGACTGGGGGATAGGGGCTCGAGGAGAGAGTGAGACTGGGGGATAGGGGCTCGGAGAGAGAGTGAGACTGGGGGATAGGGGCTCGGGGAGAGAGTGAGACTGGGGTATAGGGGCTCGGGGAGACAGTGAGACTGGGGTATAGGGGCTCGTGGGGACAGTGAGACTGGGGTATAGGGGCTTGGGGAGGGAGTGAGACTGGGGGATAGGAGCCCGGGGAGAGAGTGTGACTGGGGAATAAGAGCCAGGGGAGACAGTGAGACTGGGGTATAGGGGCTCAGGGAGACAGTGAGATCGGGGTATAGGGGCTCGGGGAGAGAGTGAGACTGGGGAATAAGAGTCAGGGGAGAGAGTGAGACTGGGGGATAGAGGCCTGGGGAGAGAGTGAGACTGGGGGCTAGGGGCCCGGGGAGAGATTGAGACTGGGGGCTAGGGTATCGGGGAGAGAGTGAGACTGGGGGATAGGGGCTCGGGGAGAGAGTGAGACTGGGGGATAGGGGCTCGGGGAGAGAGTGAGACTGGGGGATAGGTGCTCGGGGAGAGAGTGAGACTGCGGGATAGGGGCTCGGGGAGAGAGTGAGACTGGGGGCTAGGGGCTTGGGGAGAGAGTGAGACTGGGGGATAGGGGCTCGGGGAGAGAGTGAGACATGGCGATAAGAGCAAGGGGAGAGAGTGAGACTGGGGTATAGGGGCACGGGGAGACAGTGAGACTGGGGTATAGGTGCTCGGGGATGGAGTGAGACTGGGGGATAGGAGCCAGTGGAGAGAGTGAAACTGGGGGATAGGGGCTCGGGGAGAGAGAAAGACCTTGGCATAGGGGCTTGGGGAGAGAAATAGACTGGGGGATAGGGGCTCGGGGAGAGAGTGAGACTGGGGGAAAGGGACTCGGGGAGAGAGTGAGACTGGGGGATAGGGGTTCGGGGAGAGAGTGAGACTGGGGAATAGGGGCTCGGTGAGAGAGTGAGACTGGGGGATAGGGGATCGGGGAGAATGTGAGACTGGGGGATAGGGGCTCGGCGAGAGAGTGAGACTGGGAGATAAGAGCCAGGGGAGAGAGTGAGACTGGGGTATACGGGCTCGGGGAGACAGTGAGACTGGGGTATAGGTGCTCGGGGATGGAGTGAGACTGGGGGATAGGAGCCAGGGGAGAGAGTGAGACTGGGGGATAGGGGTCCGGGGAGAGAGAGAGACTGGGGGATAGGGGCTCGGGGAGAGAGTGAGACTGGGGGATAGGGGCTCGGGGAGAGAATGAGACTGGGTGAATAGCGGCTGGGGGAGAGAGTGAGACTGGGGGAGAGAGTGAGACTGGGGGATAGGGGCCCGGGGAGAGAGTGAGACTGGGGGATAGGACCTTGGGGAGAGAGCGAGACTGGGGGATAGGGGCTCGGTGGAGAGATTGAGACTGGGGGATAGGGGCCCGGGGAGAGAGTGAGACTGGGGAATAGGGGCTCAGGGAGAGAGTGAGACTGGGGGAGAGAGTGAGACTAGGGGATTAGTGGCCCGGAGAGAGAGTGAGACTGGGGGATAGGGGCTCGAGGAGAGAGTGAGACTGGGGGATAGGGGCTCGGAGAGAGCGTGAGACTGGGGGATAGGGGCTCGGGGAGAGAGTGAGACTGGGGTATAGGGGCTCGGGGAGACAGTGAGACTGGGGTATAGGGGCTCGTGGGGACAGTGAGACTGGGGTATAGGGGCTTGGGGAGGGAGTGAGACTGGGGGATAGGAGCCCGGGGAGAGAGTGTGACTGGGGAATAAGAGCCAGGGGAGACAGTGAGACTGGGGTATAGGGGCTCAGGGAGACAGTGAGATCGGGGTATAGGGGCTCGGGGAGAGAGTGAGGCTGGGGAATAAGAGCCAGGGGAGAGAGTGAGACTGGGGGATAGAGGCCTGGGGAGAGAGTGAGACTGGGGGCTAGGGGCCCGGGGAGAGATTGAGACTGGGGGCTAGGGGCTCGGGGAGAGAGTGAGACTGGGGGATAGGGGCTCGGGGAGAGAGTGAGACTGGGGGATAGGTGCTCGGGGAGAGAGTGAGACTGCGGGATAGGGGCTCGGGGAGAGAGTGAGACTGGGGGAGAGGGGATCGGGGAGAGAGTGAGACTGGGGGATAGGGGCTCGGCGAGAGAGTGAGACTGGGAGATAAGAGCCAGGGGAGAGAGTGAGACTGGGGTATAGGGGCTCGGGGAGACAGTGAGACTGGGGTATAGGTGCTCGGGGATGGAGTGAGACTGGGGGATAGGAGCCAGGGGAGAGAGTGAGACTGGGGGATAGGGGCTCGGGGAGAGAATGAGACTGGGTGAATAGCGGCTGGGGGAGAGAGTGAGACTGGGGGATAGGGGCCCGGGGAGAGAGTGAGACTGGGGGATAGGGGCTCGGGGAGAGACTGAGACTGGGGAATAGGGGCTCATAGAGTGAGTGAGCCTTGGGGATAGGGGCTCGGGGAGAGAGTGAGACTGGGGAATAGGGGCTCGGTGAGAGAGTGAGACTGGGGGATAGGGGCTCGGGGAGAGAGTGAGACTGGGGGATAGGGGCTCGGGGAGAGAGTGAGACTGGGGGATAGGGGCTCGGGGAGAGAGTGAGACTGGGGAATAGGGGCTCGGTGAGAGAGTGAGACTGGGGGATAGGGGATCGGGGAGAAAGTGAGACTGGGGGATAGGGGCTCGGCGAGAGAGTGAGACTGGGAGATAAGAGCCAGGGGAGAGAGTGAGACTGGGGTATAGGGGCTCGGGGAGACAGTGAGACTGGGGTATAGGTGCTCGGGGATGGAGTGAGACTGGGGGATAGGAGCCAGGGGAGAGAGTGAGACTGGGGGATAGGGGTCCGGGGAGAGAGAGAGACTGGGGGATAGGGGCTCGGGGAGAGAGTGAGACTGGGGGATAGGGGCTCGGGGAGAGAATGAGACTGGGTGAATAGCGGCTGGGGGAGAGAGTGAGACTGGGGGATAGGGGCCCGGGGAGAGAGTGAGACTGGGGGATAGGTCCTTGGGGAGAGAGTGAGACTGGGGGATAGGGACTCGGTGGAGAGATTGAGACTGGGGGATAGCGGCCCGGGGAGAGAGTGAGACTGGGGGAGAGAGTGAGACTAGGGGATTAGTGGCCCGGAGAGAGAGTGAGACTGGGGGATAGGGTCTCGAGGAGAGAGTGAGACTGGGGGATAGGGGCTCGGAGAGAGAGTGAGACTGGGGGATAGGGGCTCGGGGAGAGAGTGAGACTGGGGTATAGGGGCTCGGGGAGACAGTGAGACTGGGGTATAGGGGCTCGTGGGGACAGTGAGACTGGGGTATAGGGGCTTGGGGAGGGAGTGATACTGGGGGATAGGAGCCCGGGGAGAGAGTGTGACTGGGGAATAAGAGCCAGGGGAGACAGTGAGACTGGGGTATAGGGGCTCAGGGAGACAGTGAGATCGGGGTATAGGGGCTCGGGGAGAGAGTGAGACTGGGGAATAAGAGTCAGGGGAGAGAGTGAGACTGGGGGATAGAGGCCTGGGGAGAGAGTGAGACTGGGGGCTAGGGGCCCGGGGAGAGATTGAGACTGGGGGCTAGGGTATCGGGGAGAGAGTGAGACTGGGGGATAGGGGCTCGGGGAGAGAGTGAGACTGGGGGATAGGGGCTCGGGGAGAGAGTGCGACTGGGGGATAGGTGCTCGGGGAGAGAGTGAGACTGGGAGATAAGAGCCAGGGGAGAGAGTGAGACTGGGGGATATGGGCTCGGGGAGAGAGTGAGACTGGGGGATAGGTGCTCGGGGAGAGAGTGAGACTGGGAGATAAGAGCCAGGGGAGAGAGTGAGACAGGGGTATAGGGGCTCGGGGAGACAGTGAGACTGGGGTATAGGTGCTCGGGGATGGAGTGAGACTGGGGGATAGGGGCTCGGGGAGAGAATGAGACTGGGTGAATAGCGGCTGGGGGAGAGAGTGAGACTGGGGATTGGGGCTCGGGCAGAGAGTGAGACAGGGGGATAGGGGCTTGGGCAGAGAGTGAGACTGGGGGATAGGGGTCGGGGAGATAGTGAGACTGGGGGATCGGGGTTCGGGGAGAGAGTGAGACTGGGGGATTGGGGCCGGGGGAGAGAGAGAGACTGGGGAATAGGGGCTCGGGGAGAGAGTGAGACTGGGGGATAGGGGCTCGGGGAGAGAGTGAGACTGGGGGATAGGGGCTCGGGGAGAGAGTGAGACTGGGGGATAGGGGCTTGGGGAGAGAGTGAGACTGGGGGATAGGTGCTCGGGGAGAGAGTGAGACTGGGAGATAAGAGCCAGGGGAGAGAGTGAGACTGGGGTATAGGGGCTCGAGGAGACAGTGAGACTGGGGTATAGGTGCTCGGGGATGGAGTGAGACTGGGGGATAGGAGCCAGGGGAGAGAATGAGACTGGGTGAATAGCGGCTGGGGGAGAGAGTGAGACTGGGGGATAGGGGCTCGGGCAGAGAGTGAGACTGGGGGATAGGGGCTTGGGCAGAGAGTGAGACTGGGGGATCGGGGTTCGGGGAGAGAGTGAGACTGGGGGTTTGGGGCCGGGGAGAGAGAGAGACTGGGAAATAGGGGCTCGGGGAGAGAGTGAGACCGAGGGATTGGAACTCGGGGAGAGAGTGAGACTGGGGTATAGGGGCTTGGGGGAGAGAGTGAAACTGGGGGATAGGAGCCTGGGGAGAGAGTGAGACTGGGGGTTTGGGGCTCGGGGAGAGAGTGAGACTGGGGGATAGGGGCTCGGGGAGAGAGGGAGACTGGGGGATAGGGGCTCGGGGAGAGAGTGAGACTGGGGGATAGGGGCTCGGGGAGAAAGTGAGACTGGGGGATAGGGGCTCGGGGAGAGAGTGAGACTGGGGGATAGGGGCTCGGGGAGAGAGTGAGACTCTGGGATAGGGGCTCAGGGAGAGAGTGAGACTGGGGGATAGGGGCTTGGGGAGAAAGTGAAACTGGGGGATAGGGGCTCGGGGAGAGAGTGAGACTGGGGGATAGGGGCTTGGGGAGAGAGTGAGACTGGGGGATAGGGGCTCGGGGAGAGAGTGAGACTGGGGGATAGGGGCTTGGGGAGAGAGTGAGACTGGGGGATAGGGGCTCGGGGAGAGAGTGAGACATGGCGATAAGAGCAAGGGGAGAGAGTGAGACTGGGGTATAGGGGCACGGGGAGACAGTGAGACTGGGGTATAGGTGCTCGGGGATGGAGTGAGACTGGGGGATAGGAGCCAGTGGAGAGAGTGAAACTGGGGGATAGGGGCTCGGGGAGAGAGAAAGACCTTGGCATAGGGGCTTGGGGAGAGAGTGAGACTGGGGGATAGGGGATCGGGGAGAAAGTGAGAATGGGGGATAGGGGCTCAGCGAGAGAGTGAGACTGGGAGATAAGAGCCAGGGGAGAGAGTGAGACTGGGGTATACGGGCTCGGGGAGACAGTGAGACTGGGGTATAGGTGCTCGGGGATGGAGTGAGACTGGGGGATAGGAGCCAGGGGAGAGAGTGAGACTGGGGGATAGGGGTCCGGGGAGAGAGAGAGACTGGGGGATAGGGGCTAGGGGAGAGAGTGAGACTGGGGGATAGGGGCTCGGGGAGAGAATGAAACTGGGTGAATAGCGGCTGGGGGAGAGAGTGAGACTGGGGGAGAGAGTGAGACTGGGGGATAGGGGCCCGGGGAGAGAGTGAGACTGGGGGATAGGTCCTTGGGGAGAGAGCGAGACTGGGGGATAGGGGCTCGGTAGAGAGATTGAGACTAGGGGATAGGGGCCCGGGGAGAGAGTGAGACTGGGGAATAGGGGCTCAGGGAGAGAGTGAGACTGGGGGAGAGAGTGAGACTAGGGGATTAGGGGCCCGGAGAGAGAGTGAGACTGGGGGATAGGGGCTCGAGGAGAGAGTGAGACTGGGGGATAGGGGCTCGGGGAGAGCGTGAGACTGGGGGATAGGGGCTCGGGGAGAGAGTGAGACTGGGGTATAGGGGCTCGGGGAGACAGTGAGACTGGGGTATAGGGGCTCGTGGGGACAGTGAGACTGGGGTATAGGGGCTTGGGGAGGGAGTGAGACTGGGGGATAGGAGCCCGGGGAGAGAGTGTGACTGGGGAATAAGAGCCAGGGGAGACAGTGAGACTGGGGTATAGGGGCTCAGGGAGACAGTGAGATCGGGGTATAGGGGCTCGGGGAGAGAGTGAGACTGGGGAATAAGAGCCAGGGGAGAGAGTGAGACTGGGGGATAGAGGCCTGGGGAGAGAGTGAGACTGGGGGCTAGGGGCCCGGGGAGAGATTGAGACTGGGGGCTAGGGTATCGGGGAGAGAGTGAGACTGGGGGATAGGGGCTCGGGGAGAGAGTGAGACTGGGGGATAGGTGCTCGGGGAGAGAGTGAGACTGGGAGATAAGAGCCAGGGGAGAGAGTGAGACTGGGGGATATGGGCTCGGGGAGAGAGTGAGACTGGGGGATAGGTGCTCGGGGAGAGAGTGAGACTGGGAGATAAGAGCCAGGGGAGAGAGTGAGACTGGGGTATAGGGGCTCGAGGAGACAGTGAGACTGGGGTATAGGTGCTCGGGGATGGAGTGAGACTGGGGGATAGGAGCCAGGGGAGAGAATGAGACTGGGTGAATAGCGGCTGGGGGAGAGAGTGAGACTGGGGGATTGGGGCTCGGGCAGAGAGTGAGACTGGGGGATAGGGGCTTGGGCAGAGAGTGAGACTGGGGGATAGGGGTCGGGGAGATAGTGAGACTGGGGGATCGGGGTTCGGGGAGAGAGTGAGACTGGGGGTTTGGGGCCGGGGGAGAGAGAGAGACTGGGGAATAGGGGCTCGGGGAGAGAGTGAGACTGGGGGATAGGGGCTCGGGGAGAGAGTGAGACTGGGGGATAGGGGCTCGGGGAGAGAGTGAGACTGGGGGATAGGGGCTCGGGGAGAGAGTGAGACTGGGGGATAGGTGCTCGGGGAGAGAGTGAGACTGGGAGATAAGAGCCAGGGGAGAGAGTGAGACTGGGGTATAGGGGCTCGAGGAGACAGTGAGACTGGGGTATAGGTGCTCGGGGATGGAGTGAGACTGGGGGATAGGAGCCAGGGTAGAGAATGAGACTGGGTGAATAGCGGCTGGGGGAGAGAGTGAGACTGGGGGATAGGGGCTCGGGCAGAGAGTGAGACTGGGGGATAGGGGCTTGGGCAGAGAGTGAGACTGGGGGATCGGGGTTCGGGGAGAGAGTGAGACTGGGGGTTTGGGGCCGGGGGAGAGAGAGAGACTGGGAAATAGGGGCTCGGGGAGAGAGTGAGACCGAGGGATTGGAACTCGGGGAGAGAGTGAGACTGGGGTATAGGGGCTTGGGGGAGAGAGTGAAACTGGGGGATAGGAGCCTGGGGAGAGAGTGAGACTGGGGGTTTGGGGCTCGGGGAGAGAGTGAGACTGGGGGATAGGGGCTCGGGGAGAGAGGGAGACTGGGGGATAGGTGCTCGGGGAGAGAGTGAGGCTGGGGGATAGGGGCTCGGGGAGAAAGTGAGACTGGGGGATAGGGGCTCGGGGAGAGAGTGAGACTGGGGGATAGGGGCTCGGGGAGAGAGTGAGACTCTGGGATAGGGGCTCAGGGAGAGAGTGAGACTGGGGGATAGGGGCTTGGGGAGAAAGTGAAACTGGGCGGGATAGGGGCTCGGGGAGAGAGTGAGACTGGGGGATAGGGGCTTGGGGAGAGAGTGAGACTGGGGGATAGGGGCTCGGGGAGAGAGTGAGACTGGGGGATAGGGGCTCGGGGAGAGAGTGAGACTGGGGGATAGGGGCTTGGGGAGAGAGTGAGACTGGGGGATAGGGGCTCGGGGAGAGAGTGAGACATGGCGATAAGAGCAAGGGGAGAGAGTGAGACTGGGGTATAGGGGCACGGGGAGACAGTGAGACTGGGGTATAGGTGCTCGGGGATGGAGTGAGACTGGGGGATAGGAGCCAGTGGAGAGAGTGAAACTGGGGGATAGGGGCTCGGGGAGAGAGAAAGACCTTGGCATAGGGGCTTGGGGAGAGAGTGAGACTGGGGGATAGGGGATCGGGGAGAAAGTGAGACTGGGGGATAGGGGCTCAGCGAGAGAGTGAGACTGGGAGATAAGAGCCAGGGGAGAGAGTGAGACTGGGGTATACGGGCTCGGGGAGACAGTGAGACTGGGGTATAGGTGCTCGGGGATGGAGTGAGACTGGGGGATAGGAGCCAGGGGAGAGAGTGAGACTGGGGGATAGGGGTCCGGGGAGAGAGAGAGACTGGGGGATAGGGGCTCGGGGAGAGAGTGAGACTGGGGGATAGGGGCTCGGGGAGAGAATGAGACTGGGTGAATAGCGGCTGGGGGAGAGAGTGAGACTGGGGGAGAGAGTGAGACTGGGGGATAGGGGCCCGGGGAGAGAGTGAGACTGGGGGATAGGTCCTTGGGGAGAGAGCGAGACTGGGGGATAGGGGCTCGGTAGAGAGATTGAGACTAGGGGATAGGGGCCCGGGGAGAGAGTGAGACTGGGGAATAGGGGCTCAGGGAGAGAGTGAGACTGGGGGAGAGAGTGAGACTAGGGGATTAGTGGCCCGGAGAGAGAGTGAGACTGGGGGATAGGGGCTCGAGGAGAGAGTGAGACTGGGGGATAGGGGCTCGGAGAGAGCGTGAGACTGGGGGATAGGGGCTCGGGGAGAGAGTGAGACTGGGGTATAGGGGCTCGGGGAGACAGTGAGACTGGGGTATAGGGGCTCGTGGGGACAGTGAGACTGGGGTATAGGGGCTTGGGGAGGGAGTGAGACTGGGGGATAGGAGCCCGGGGAGAGAGTGTGACTGGGGAATAAGAGCCAGGGGAGACAGTGAGACTGGGGTATAGGGGCTCGGGGAGACAGTGAGATCGGGGTATAGGGGCTCGGGGAGAGAGTGAGACTGGGGAATAAGAGCCAGGGGAGAGAGTGAGACTGGGGGATAGAGGCCTGGGGAGAGAGTGAGACTGGGGGCTAGGGGCTCGGGGAGAGATTGAGACTGGGGGCTAGGGTATCGGGGAGAGATTGAGACTGGGGGATAGGGGCTCGGGGAGAGAGTGAGACTGGGGGATAGGGGCTCGGGGAGAGAGTGAGACTGGGGGATAGGGGCTCGGGGAGAGAGTGAGACTGGGGGATAGGGGCTCGGGGAGAGAGTGAGACTGGGGGATAGGGGATCGGGGAGAGAGTGAGACTGGGGGATAGGGGCTCGGCGAGAGAGTGAGACTGGGAGATAAGAGCCAGGGGAGAGAGTGAGACTGGGGTATAGGGGCTCGGGGAGAGAGTGAGACTGGGGTATAGGAGCCAGGGGAGTGAGTGAGACTGGGGAATAAGAGCCAGGCGAGAGAGTGAGACTGGGGATAGGGGCTCGGGGAGAGAGTGAGACTGGGTGAATAGGGGCTGGGGAGAGAGTGAGACTGGGGATAGGGGCCGGGGAGAGAGTGAGACTGGGGGATAGGGGCTCGGGGAGAGACAGAGACTGGGGGAATAGGGGCTCATAGGAGAGGAGTGAGCCTTGGGGATAGGGGCTCGGGCAGAGAGTGAGACTGGGTGATAGGGGCTTGGGCAAGAGTGAGACTGGGGGATAGGGGTCGGGGAGATTGTGAGACTGGGGGATCGGGGTTCGGGGAGAGAGTGAGACTGGGGTTTGGGGCCGGGGGAGAGAGAGAGACTGGGGAATAGGGGCTCGGGGAGAGAGTGAGACTGGGGGATAGTGGCTCGGGGAGAGAGTGAGACTCGGGGATAGGGGCTCAGGGAGAGAGTGAGACTGGGGGATCGGGGCTTGGGGAGAGAGTGAGACTGGGGGATAGGGGCTCGGGGAGAGAGTGAGACATGGCGATAAGAGTAAGGGAAGAGAGTGAGACTGGGGTATAGGGGCACGGGGAGACAGTGAGACTGGGGTATAGGTGCTCGGGGATGGAGTGAGACTGGGGGATAGGAGCCAGTGGAGAGAGTGAAACTGGGGGTGGGTCCGTGGAGAGAGAGATACTGGGGGATAGGGGCTCGGGGAGAGAGAAAGACCTTGGCATAGGGGCTTGGGGAGAGAAATAGACTGGGGGATAGGGGCTCGGGGAGAGAGTGAGACTGGGGGACAGGGGCTCGGGGAGAGAGTGAGACTGGGGCTAGGGGCTCGGGGAGAGAGTGAGACTGGATGATAGGGGATCGGGGAGAAAGTGAGACTGGGGGATAGGGGCTCGGGGAGACAGTGAGACTGGGGTATAGGGGCTCGGGGAGAGAGTGAGACTGGGGAATAAGAGCCAGGGGAGAGAGTGAGACTGGGGGATAGGGGCCCGGGGAGAGAGTGAGACTGGGGGATAGGGGCTCGGGGAGAGAGTGTGACTGGGGGATAGGGGCGCGGGGAGAGAGTGAGACTGGGGGATAGGGGCTCGGGGAGAGAGTGTGACTGGGGGAATAGGGGCTCGGGGAGCACGTGAGTCTGGGGGATTGGGGCTCGGGGAGAGAGTGAGATCGGGGAATAGGGGCTTGGGGAGAGAGTGAGACTCGGGGATAGGGGCTCGGTGGAGAGAGTGAGACTGGGGGATAGGGGCCCGGGGAGAGAGTGAGATTGGGGGATAGGGGCTCGGGGAGAGAGTGAGACTGGGGAATAGGGGCTCAGGGAGAGAGTGAGACTAGGGGATTAGGGGACGGAGAGAGAGTGAGACTGGGGGATAGGGGCTCGAGGAGAGAGTGAGACTGGGGGATAGGGGCTCGGGGAGAGAGTGAGACTGCGGGATAGGAGCGCAGGGAGAGAGTGAGACTGGGGGAAAGAGGCTCGGGGAGAGAGTGACACTGGGGTATAGGGGCTCGGGGAGACAGTGAGTCTGGGGTATACGGGCTCGTGGAGATAGTGCGACTGGGGTATAGGGGCTTGGGGAGGGACTGAGACTGGGGGATAGGATCCCGGGGAGAGAGTGTGACTGGGGTATAGGGGCTCGGGGAGAGATTGAGACTGGGGGCTAGGGGCTCGGGGAGAGATTGAGACTGGGGGCTAGGGGCTCGGGGAGAGAGAGTGAGCTGGGGGGCTAGGGTCTCGGGGAGAGACTGAGACTGGGGGATAAGAGCCGGGGGAGAGAGTGAGACTGGGGGAGAGAGTGAGACTGGGGGATAGGTCCTTGGGGAGAGAGCGAGACTGGGGGATAGGGGCTCAGTGGAGAGATTGAGACTAGGGGATAGGGGCCCGGGGAGAGAGTGAGACTGGGGAATAGGGGCTCAGGGAGAGAGTGAGACTGGGGGAGAGAGTGAGATTAGGGGATTAGTGGCCCGGAGAGAGAGTGAGACTGGGGGATAGGGGCTCGAGGAGAGAGTGAGACTGGGGGATAGGGGCTCGGAGAGAGAGTGAGACTGGGGGATAGGGGCTCGGGGAGACAGTGAGACTGGGGTATAGGGGCTCGTGGGGACAGTGAGACTGGGGTATAGGGGCTTGGGGAGGGAGTGAGACTGGGGGATAGGAGCCCGCGGAGAGAGTGTGACTGGGGAATAAGAGCCAGGGGAGACAGTGAGACTGGGGTATAGGGGCTCAGGGAGACAGTGAGATCGGGGTATAGGGGCTCGGGGAGAGAGTGAGACTGGGGAATAAGAGCCAGGGGAGAGAGTGAGACTGGGGATAGAGGCCTGGGGAGAGAGTGAGACTGGGGGCTAGGGGCCCGGGGAGAGATTGAGACTGGGGGCTAGGGTATCGGGGAGAGAGTGAGACTGGGGGATAGGGGCTCGGGGAGAGAGTGAGACTGGGGGATAGGGGCTCGGGGAGAGAGTGAGACTGGGGGATAGGTGCTCGGGGAGAGAGTGAGACTGCGGGATAGGGGCTCGGGGAGAGAGTGAGACTGGGGGCTAGGGGATCGGGGAGAGAGTGAGACTGGGGGATAGGGGCTCGGCGACAGAGTGAGACTGGGAGATAAGAGCCAGGGGAGAGAGTGAGACTGGGGTATAGGGGCTCGGGGAGACAGTGAGACTGGGGTATAGGTGCTCGGGGATGGAGTGAGACTGGGGGATAGGAGCCAGGGGTGAGAGTGAGACTGGGGGATAGGGGCTCGGGGAGAGAATGAGACTGGGTGAATAGCGGCTGGGGGAGAGAGTGAGACTGGGGGATAGGGGCTCGGGCAGAGAGTGAGACTGGGAGATAGGGGCTTGGGCAGAGAGTGAGACTGGGGGATAGGGGTCGGGGAGATAGTGAGACTGGGGGATCGGGGTTCGGGGAGAGAGTGAGACTGGGGGTTTGGGGCTGGGGGAGAGAGAGAGACTGGGGAATAGGGGCTCGGGGAGAGAGTGAGACCGAGGGATTGGAACTCGGGGAGAGAGTGAGACTGGGGTATAGGGGCTTGGGGGAGAGAGTGAAACTGGGGGATAGGAGCCTGGGGAGAGAGTGAGAATGGGGGTTTGGGGCTCGGGGAGAGAGTGAGACTGGGGGATAGGAGCCAGGGGAGAGAGTGAGACTGGGGGATAGTGGCTCGGGGAGAGAGTGAGACTGGGGGATAGGGGCTCGGGGAGAGAGTGAGACTGGGGGATAGGGGCTCGGGGAGAGAGCGAGACCTGGGGATAGGGGCTCGGTGGAGAGATTGAGACTGGGGGATAGGGGCCCGGGGAGAGAGTGAGACTGGGGGAGAGAGTGAGACTAGGGGATTAGTGGCCCGGAGAGAGAGTGAGACTGGGGGATAGGGTCTCGAGGAGAGAGTGAGACTGGGGGATAGGGGCTCGGAGAGAGAGTGAGACTGGGGGATAGGGGCTCGGGGAGAGAGTGAGACTGGGGTATAGGGGCTCGGGGAGACAGTGAGACTGGGGTATAGGGGCTCGTGGGGACAGTGAGACTGGGGTATAGGGGCTTGGGGAGGGAGTGATACTGGGGGATAGGAGCCCGGGGAGAGAGTGTGACTGGGGAATAAGAGCCAGGGGAGACAGTGAGACTGGGGTATAGGGGCTCAGGGAGACAGTGAGATCGGGGTATAGGGGCTCGGGGAGAGAGTGAGACTGGGGAATAAGAGTCAGGGGAGAGAGTGAGACTGGGGGATAGAGGCCTGGGGAGAGAGTGAGACTGGGGGCTAGGGGCCCGGGGAGAGATTGAGACTGGGGGCTAGGGTATCGGGGAGAGAGTGAGACTGGGGGATAGGGGCTCGGGGAGAGAGTGAGACTGGGGGATAGGGGCTCGGGGAGAGAGTGAGACTGGGGGATAGGTGCTCGGGGAGAGAGTGAGACTGGGAGATAAGAGCCAGGGGAGAGAGTGAGACTGGGGGATATGGGCTCGGGGAGAGAGTGAGACTGGGGGATAGGTGCTCGGGGAGAGAGTGAGACTGGGAGATAAGAGCCAGGGGAGAGAGTGAGACTGGGGTATAGGGGCTCGGGGAGACAGTGAGACTGGGGTATAGGGGCTCGGGGATGGAGTGAGACTGGGGGATAGGAGCCAGGGGAGAGAGTGAGACTGGGTGATAGCGGCTGGGGGAGAGAGTGAGACTGGGGGATTGGGGCTCGGGGAGAGAGTGAGACTGGGGATAGGGGCTTGGGGAGAGAGTGAGACTGGGGGATAGGGGTCGGGGAGAGAGTGAGACTGGGGGATCGGGGTTCGGGGAGAGAGTGAGACTGGGGGTTTGGGGCCGGGGGAGAGAGTGAGACTGGGGAATAGGGGCTCGGGGAGAGAGTGAGACTGGGGGATAGGGGCTCGGGGAGAGAGTGAGACTGGGGGATAGGGGCTCGGCGAGAGAGTGAGACTGGGAGATAAGAGCCAGGGGAGAGAGTGAGACTGGGGTATAGGGGCTCGGGGAGACAGTGAGACTGGGGTATAGGTGCTCGGGGATGGAGTGAGACTGGGGGATAGGAGCCAGGGGAGAGAGTGAGACTGGGGGATAGGGGCTCGGGGAGAGAATGAGACTGGGTGAATAGCGGCTGGGGGAGAGAGTGAGACTGGGGGATAGGGGCCCGGGGAGAGAGTGAGACTGGGGGATAGGGGCTCGGGGAGAGAGTGAGACTGGGGAATAGCGGCTCATAGAGAGAGTGAGCCTTGGGGATAGGGGCTCGGGCAGAGAGTGAGACTGGGGGATAGGGGCTTGGGCAGAGAGTGAGACTGGGGGATAGGGGTCGGGGAGATAGTGAGACTGGGGGATCGGGGTTCGGGGAGAGAGTGAGACTGGGGGTTTGGGGCCGGGGGAGAGAGAGAGACTGGGGAATAGGGGCTCGGGGAGAGAGTGAGACCGAGGGGTTGGAACTCGGGGAGAGAGTGAGACTGGGTTATAGGGGCTTGGGGGAGAGAGTGAAACTGGGGGATAGGAGCCTGGGGAGAGAGTGAGACTGGGGGTTAGGGGCTCGGGGAGAGAGTGAGACTGGGGGATAGGAGCCAGGGGAGAGAGTGAGACTGGGGGATAGGGGCTCGGGGAGAGAGTGAGACGGGGGGATAGGGGCTCGGGGAGAGAGTGAGACTCTGGGATAGGGGCTCAGGGAGAGAGTGAGACTGGGGGATAGGGGCTTGGGGAGAGAGTGAGACTGGGGGATAGGGGCTCGGGGAGAGAGTGAGACATGGCGATAAGAGCAAGGGGAGAGAGTGAGACTGGGGTATAGGGGCACGGGGAGACAGTGAGACTGGGGTATAGGTGCTCGGGGATGGAGTGAGACTGGGGGATAGGAGCCAGTGGAGAGAGTGAAACTGGGGGATAGGGGTCCGTGGAGAGAGAGATACTGGGGGATAGGGGCTCGGGGAGAGAGAAAGACCTTGGCATAGGGGCTCGGGGAGAGAGTGAGACTGGGGGACAGGGACTCGGGGAGAGAGTGAGACTGGGGAATAGGGGCTCGGTGAGAGAGTGAGACTGGGGGATAGGGGATCGGGGAGAAAGTGAGACTGGGGGATAGGGGCTCGGGGATGGAGTGAGACTGGGGGATAGGAGCCAGGGGAGAGAGTGAGACTGGGGGATAGGGGCTCGGGGAGAGAATGAGACTGGGTGAATAGCGGCTGGGGGAGAGAGTGAGACTGGGGGAGAGAGTGAGACTGGGGGATAGGGGCCCGGGGAGAGAGTGAGACTGGGGGATAGGTCCTTGGGGAGAGAGCGAGACTGGGGGTTAGGGGCTCGGTGGAGAGATTGAGACTAGGGGATAGGGGCCCGGGGAGAGAGTGAGACTGGGGAATAGGGGCTCAGGGAGAGAGTGAGACTGGGGGAGAGAGTGAGACTAGGGGATTAGTGGCCCGGAGAGAGAGTGAGACTGGGGGATAGGGGCTCGAGGAGAGAGTGAGACTGGGGGATAGGGGCTCGGAGAGAGCGTGAGACTGGGGGATAGGGGCTCGGGGAGAGAGTGAGACTGGGGTATAGGGGCTCGGGGAGACAGTGAGACTGGGGTATAGGGGCTCGTGGGGACAGTGAGACTGGGGTATAGTGGCTTGGGGAGGGAGTGAGACTGGGGGATAGGAGCCCGGGGAGAGAGTGTGACTGGGGAATAAGAGCCAGGGGGAGACAGTGAGACTGGGGTATAGGGGCTCAGGGAGACAGTGAGATCGGGGTATAGGGGCTCGGGGAGAGAGTGAGACTGGGGAATAAGAGCCAGGGGAGAGAGTGAGACTGGGGGATAGAGGCCTGGGGAGAGAGTGAGACTGGGGCTAGGGGCCCGGGGAGAGATTGAGACTGGGGGCTAGGGGCTCGGGGAGAGAGTGAGACTGGGGTATAGGGGCTCAGGGAGAGAGTGAGACGGGGGGATAGGGCTCGGGGAGAGAGTGAGACTGGGGGATAGGTGCTCGGGGAGAGAGTGAGACTGCGGGATAGGGGCTCGGGGAGAGAGTGAGACTGGGGGATAGGGATCGGGGAGAGAGTGAGACTGGGGGATAGGGGCTCGGCGAGAGAGTGAGACTGGGAGATAAGAGCCAGGGGAGAGAGTGAGACTGGGGTATAGGTGCTCGGGGATGGAGTGAGACTGGGGGATAGGAGCCAGTGGAGAGAGTGAAACTGGGGGATAGGGGCTCGGGGAGAGAGAAAGACCTTGGCATAGGGGCTTGGGGAGAGAGTGAGACTGGGGGATAGGGGATCGGGGAGAAAGTGAGACTGGGGGATAGGGGCTCAGCGAGAGAGTGAGACTGGGAGATAAGAGCCAGGGGAGAGAGTGAGACTGGGGTATACGGGCTCGGGGAGACAGTGAGACTGGGGTATCGGTGCTCGGGGATGGAGTGAGACTGGGGGATAGGAGCCAGGGGAGAGAGTGAGACTGGGGGATAGGGGTCCGGGGAGAGAGAGAGACTGGGGGATAGGGGCTAGGGGAGAGAGTGAGACTGGGGGATAGGGGCTCGGGGAGAGAATGAGACTGGGTGAATAGCGGCTGGGGGAGAGAGTGAGACTGGGGGAGAGAGTGAGACTGGGGGATAGGGGCCCGGGGAGAGAGTGAGACTGGGGGATAGGTCCTTGGGGAGAGAGCGAGACTGGGGGATAGGGGCTCGGTAGAGAGATTGAGACTAGGGGATAGGGGCCCGGGGAGAGAGTGAGACTGGGGAATAGGGGCTCAGGGAGAGAGTGAGACTGGGGGAGAGAGTGAGACTAGGGGATTAGTGGCCCGAGAGAGAGTGAGACTGGGGGATAGGGGCTCGAGGAGAGAGTGAGACTGGGGGATAGGGCTCGGAGAGAGCGTGAGACTAGGGGATAGGGGCTCGGGGAGAGAGTGAGACTGGGGTATAGGGGCTCGGGGAGACAGTGAGACTGGGGGTATAGGGGCTCGTGGGGACAGTGAGACTGGGGTATAGGGGCTTGGGGAGGGAGTGAGACTGGGGGATAGGAGCCCGGGGAGAGAGTGTGACTGGGGAATAAGAGCCAGGGGAGAGAGTGAGACTGGGGTATAGGGGCTCGGGGAGACAGTGAGACTGGGGTATAGGGGCTCGGGGAGAGAGTGAGACTGGGGAATAAGAGCCAGGGGAGAGAGTGAGACTGGGGGATAGAGGCCTGGGGAGAGAGTGAGACTGGGGGCTAGGGGCTCGGGGAGAGATTGAGACTGGGGGCTAGGGTATCGGGGAGAGATTGAGACTGGGGGATAGGGGCTCGGGGAGAGAGTGAGACTGGGGGATAGGGGCTCGGGGAGAGAGTGAGACTGGGGGATAGGTGCTCGGGGAGAGAGTGAGACTGCGGGATGGGGCTCGGGGAGAGAGTGAGACTGGGGGATAGCGGATCGGGGAGAGAGTGAGACTGGGGGATAGGGGCTCGGCGAGAGAGTGAGACTGGGAGATAAGAGCCAGGGGAGAGAGTGAGACTGGGGTATAGGGGCTCGGGGAGACATTGAGACTGGGGTATAGGTGCTCGGGGATGGAGTGAGACTGGGGGATAGGAGCCAGGGGAGAGAGTGAGACTGGGGGATAGGGGCTCGGGGAGAGAATGAGACTGGGTGAATAGCGGCTGGGGGAGAGAGTGAGACTGGGGGATAGGGGCCCGGGGAGAGAGTGAGACTGGGGGATAGGGGCTCGGGGAGAGACTGAGACTGGGGAATAGGGGCTCATAGAGAGAGTGAGCCTTGGGGATAGGGGCTCGGGCAGAGAGTGAGACTGGGGGATAGGGGCTTGGGCAGAGAGTGAGACTGGGGGATAGGGGTCGGGGAGATTGTGAGACTGGGGGATCGGGGTTCGGGGAGAGAGTGAGACTGGGGGTTTGGGGCCGGGGGAGAGAGAGAGACTGGGGAATAGGGGCTCGGGGAGAGAGTGAGACTGGGGGATAGTGGCTCGGGGAGAGAGTGAGACTCTGGGATAGGGGCTCAGGGAGAGAGTGAGACTGGGGGATAGGGGCTTGGGGAGAGAGTGAGACTGGGGGATAGGGGCTCGGTGAGAGAGTGAGACATGGCGATAAGAGTAAGGGAAGAGAGTGAGACTGGGGTATAGGGGCACGGGGAGACAGTGAGACTGGGGTATAGGTGCTCGGGGATGGAGTGAGACTGGGGGATAGGAGCCAGTGGAGAGAGTGAAACTGGGGGATAGGGGTCCGTGGAGAGAGAGATACTGGGGGATAGGGGCTCGGGGAGAGAGAAAGACCTTGGCATAGGGGCTGGGGGAGAGAAATAGACTGGGGGATAGGGGCTCGGGGAGAGAGTGAGACTGGGGGACAGGGACTCGGGGAGAGAGTGAGACTGGGGGATAGGGGCTCGGGGAGAGAGTGAGACTGGATGATAGGGGATCGGGGAGAAAGTGAGACTGGGGGATAGGGGCTCGGGGAGACAGTAAGACTGGGGTATAGGGGCTCGGGGAGAGAGTGAGACTGGGGAATAAGAGCCAGGGGAGAGAGTGTGACTGGGGGATAGGGGCGCGGGGAGAGAGTGAGACTGGGGGATAGGGGCTCGGGGAGAGAGTGTGACTGGGGGAATAGCGGCTCGGGGAGCACGTGAGTCTGGGGGATTGGGGCTCGGGGAGAGAGTGAGATCGGGGAATAGGGGCTTGGGGAGAGAGTGAGACTCGGGGATAGGGGCTCGGTGGAGAGAGTGAGACTGGGGGATAGGGGCCCGGGGAGAGTGTGAGATTGGGGGATAGGGGCTCGGGGAGAGAGTGAGACTGGGGAATAGGGGCTCAGGGAGAGAGTGAGACTAGGGGATTAGGGGACGGAGAGAGAGTGAGACTGGGGGATAGGGGCTCGAGGAGAGAGTGAGACTGGGGGATAGGGGCTCGGGGAGAGAGTGAGACTGCGGGATAGGAGCGCAGGGAGAGAGTGAGACTGGGGGAAAGGGGCTCGGGGAGAGAGTGACACTGGGGTATAGGGGCTCGGGGAGACAGTGAGACTGGGGTATACGGGCTCGTGGAGATAGTGCGACTGGGGTATAGGGGCTTGGGGAGGGAGTGAGACTGGGGGATAGGATCCCGGGGAGAGAGTGTGACTGGGGTATAGGGGCTCGGGGAGAGAGTGAGACTGGGGGCTAGGGGCTCGGGGAGAGATTGAGACTGGGGGCTAGGGGCTCGGGGAGAGAGAGTGAGACGGGGGGCTAGGGTCTCGGGGAGAGAGTGAGACTGGGGGATAGGGGCTTGGGGAGAGAGTGAGACTGGGGGAGAGAGTGAGACTGGGGGATAGGTCCTTGGGGAGAGAGCGAGACTGGGGGATAGGGGCTCGGTGGAGAGATTGAGACTGGGGGATAGGGGCTCAGGGAGAGAGTGAGACTGGGGAATAGGGGCTCAGGGAGAGAGTGAGACTGGGGGAGAGAGTGAGTCTAGGGGATTAGGGGCCCGGAGAGAGAGTGAGACTGGGGATAGGGGCTCGAGGAGAGAGTGAGACTGGGGGATAGGGGCTCGGGGAGAGAGTGAGACTGGGGGATAGGGGCTCGGGGAGACAGTGAGACTGGGGTATAGGGGCTCGTGGGGACAGTGAGACTGGGGTATAGGGGCTTGGGGAGGGAGTGAGACTGGGGGATAGGAGCCCGCGGAGAAAGTGTGACTGGGAATAAGAGCCAGGGGAGACAGTGAGACTGGGGTATAGGGGCTCAGGGAGACAGTGAGATCGGGGTATAGGGGCTCGTGGAGAGAGTGAGACTGGGGAATAAGAGTCAGGGGAGAGAGTGAGACTGGGGGATAGAGGCCTGGGGAGAGAGTGAGACTGGGGGCTAGGGGCCCGGGGAGAGATTGAGACTGGGGGCTAGGGTATCGGGGAGAGAGTGAGACTGGGGGATAGGGGCTCGGGGAGAGAGTGAGACTGGGGGATAGGGGCTCGGGGAGAGAGTGAGACTGGGGGATAGGTGCTCGGGGAGAGAGTGAGACTGCGGGATAGGGGCTCGGGGAGAGAGTGAGACTGGGGGCTAGGGGATCGGGGAGAGAGTGAGACTGGGGGATAGGGGCTCGGCGACAGAGTGAGACTGGGAGATAAGAGCCAGGGGAGAGAGTGAGACTGGGGTATAGGGGCTCGGGGAGACAGTGAGACTGGGGTATAGGTGCTCGGGGATGGAGTGAGACTGGGGGATAGGAGCCAGGGGTGAGAGTGAGACTGGGGGATAGGAGCTCGGGGAGAGAATGAGACTGGGTGAATAGCGGCTGGGGGAGAGAGTGAGACTGGGGGATAGGGGCTTGGGCAGAGAGTGAGACTGGGGGATAGGGGTCGGGGAGATAGTGAGACTGGGGGATCGGGGTTCGGGGAGAGAGTGAGACTGGGGGTTTGGGGCTGGGGGAGAGAGAGAAACTGGGGAATAGGGGCTCGGGGAGAGAGTGAGACCGAGGGATTGGAACTCGGGGAGAGAGTGAGACTGGGGTATAGGGGCTTGGGGGAGAGAGTGAAACTGGGGGATAGGAGCCTGGGGAGAGAGTGAGACTGGGGGTTTGGGGCTCGGGGAGAGAGTGAGACTGGGGGATAGGAGCCAGGGGAGAGAGTGAGACTGGGGGATAGTGGCTCGGGGAGAGAGTGAGACTGGGGGATAGGGGCTCGGGGAGAGAGTGAGACTGGGGGATAGGGGCTCGGGGAGAGAGTGAGACTGGGGGATAGGGGCTCGGGGAGAAAGTGAGACTGGGGGATAGGGGCTTGGGGAGAGGGTGAGACTGGGGGATAGGGGCTCGGGGAGAGAGTGAGACTCTGGGATAGGGGCTCAGGGAGAGAGTGAGACTGGGGGATAGGGGCTTGGGGAGAGAGTGAGACTGGGGGATAGGGGCTCGGGGCGAGAGTGAGACATGGCGATAAGAGCAAGGGGAGAGAGTGAGACTGGGGTATAGGGGCACGGGGAGACAGTGAGACTGGGGTATAGGTGCTCGGGGATGGAGTGAGACTGGGGGATAGGAGCCAGTGGAGAGAGTGAAACTGGGGGATAGGGGTCCGTGGAGAGAGAGATACTGGGGGATAGGGGCTCGGGGAGAGAGAAAGACCTTGGCATAGGGGCTTGGGGAGAGAAATAGACTGGGGGATAGGGGTTCGGGGAGAGAGTGAGACTGGGGGAAAGGGACTCGGGGAGAGAGTGAGACTGGGGGATAGGGGCTCGGGGAGAGAGTGAGACTGCGGGATAGGGGCTCGGGGAGAGAGTGAGACTGGGGGATAGGGGATCGGGGAGAGAGTGAGACTGGGGGATAGGGGCTCGGCGAGAGAGTGAGACTGGGAGATAAGAGCCAGGGGAGAGAGTGAGACTGGGGTATAGGGGCTCGGGGAGACAGTGAGACTGGGGTATAGGTGCTCGGGGATGGAGTGAGACTGGGGGATAGGAGCCAGGGGAGAGAGTGAGACTGGGGGATAGGGGCTCGGGGAGAGAATGAGACTGGGTGAATAGCGGCTGGGGGAGAGAGTGAGACTGGGGGATAGGGGCCCGGGGAGAGAGTGAGACTGGGGGATAGGGGCTCGGGGAGAGACTGAGACTGGGGAATAGGGGCTCATAGAGAGAGTGAGCCTTGGGGATAGGGGCTCGGGCAGAGAGTGAGACTGGGGGATAGGGGCTTGGGCAGAGAGTGAGACTGGGGGATAGGGGTCGGGGAGATAGTGAGACTGGGGGATCGGGGTTCGGGGAGAGAGTGAGACTGGGGGTTTGGGGCCGGGGGAGAGAGAGAGACTGGGGAATAGGGGCTCGGGGAGAGAGTGAGACCGAGGGGTTGGAACTCGGGGAGAGAGTGAGACTGGGGTATAGGGGCTTGGGGGAGAGAGTGAAACTGGGGGATAGGAGCCTGGGGAGAGAGTGAGACTGGGGGTTAGGGGCTCGGGGAGAGAGTGAGACTGGGGGATAGGAGCCAGGGGAGAGAGTGAGACTGGGGGATAGGGGCTCGGGGAGAGAGTGAGACTGGGGGATAGGGGCTCGGGGAGAGAGTGAGACTCTGGGATAGGGGCTCAGGGAGAGAGTGAGACTGGGGGATAGGGGCTTGGGGAGAGAGTGAGACTGGGGGATAGGGGCTCGGGGAGAGAGTGAGACATGGCGATAAGAGCAAGGGGAGAGAGTGAGACTGGGGTATAGGGGCACGGGGAGACAGTGAGACTGGGGTATAGGTGCTCGGGGATGGAGTGAGACTGGGGGATAGGAGCCAGTGGAGAGAGTGAAACTGGGGGATAGGGGTCCGTGGAGAGAGAGATACTGGGGGATAGGGGCTCGGGGAGAGAGAAAGACCTTGGCATAGGGGCTTGGGGAGAGAAATAGACTGGGGGATAGGGGCTCGGGGAGAGAGTGAGACTGGGGGACAGGGACTCGGTGAGAGAGTGAGACTGGGGGATAGGGGCTCGGGGAGAGAGTGAGACTGGGGAATAGGGGCTCGGTGAGAGAGTGAGACTGGGGGATAGGGGATCGGGCAGAGAGTGAGACTGGCAGATAGGGGCTTGGGCAGAGAGTGAGACTGGGGGATAGGGGTCGGGGAGATAGTGAGACTGGGGGATCGGGGTTCGGGGAGAGAGTGAGACTGGGGGTTTGGGGCTGGGGGAGAGAGAGAGACTGGGGAATAGGGGCTCGGGGAGAGAGTGTGACCGAGGGATTGGAACTCGGGGAGAGAGTGAGACTGGGGTATAGGGGCTTGGGGGAGAGAGTGAAACTGGGGGATAGGAGCCTGGGGAGAGAGTGAGACTGGGGGTTTGGGGCTCGGGGAGAGAGTGAGACTGGGGGATAGGAGCCAGGGGAGAGAGTGAGACTGGGGGATAGTGGCTCGGGGAGAGAGTGAGACTGGGGGATAGGGGCTCGGGGAGAGAGTGAGACTGGGGGATAGGGGCTCGGGGAGAGAGTGAGACTGGGGGATAGGGGCTCGGGGAGAAAGTGAGACTGGGGGATAGGTGCTCGGGGAGAGGGTGAGACTGGGGGATAGGGGCTCGGGGAGAGAGTGAGACTCTGGGATAGGGGCTCAGGGAGAGAGTGAGACTGGGGGATAGGGGCTTGGGGAGAGAGTGAGACTGGGGGATAGGGGCTCGGGGCGAGAGTGAGAGATGGCGATAAGAGCAAGGGGAGAGAGTGAGACTGGGGTATAGGGGCACGGGGAGACAGTGAGACTGGGGTATAGGTGCTCGGGGATGGAGTGAGACTGGGGGATAGGAGCCAGTGGAGAGAGTGAAACTGGGGGATAGGGGTCCGTGGAGAGAGAGATACTGTGGGATAGGGGCTCGGGGAGAGAGAAAGACCTTGGCATAGGGGCTTGGGGAGAGAAATAGACTGGGGGATAGGGGTTCGGGGAGAGAGTGAGACTGGGGGAAAGGGACTCGGGGAGAGAGTGAGACTGGGGGATAGGGGCTCGGGGAGAGAGTGAGACTGCGGGATAGGGGCTCGGGGAGAGAGTGAGACTGGGAGATAAGAGCCAGGGGAGAGAGTGAGACTGGGGTATAGGGGCTCGGGGAGACAGTGAGACTGGGGTATAGGTGCTCGGGGATGGAGTGAGACTGGGGGATAGGAGCCAGGGGAGAGAGTGAGACTGGGGGATAGGGGCTCGGGGAGAGAATGAGACTGGGTGAATAGCGGCTGGGGGAGAGAGTGAGACTGGGGGATAGGGGCCCGGGGAGAGAGTGAGACTGGGGGATAGGGGCTCGGGGAGAGACTGAGACTGGGGAATAGGGGCTCATAGAGAGAGTGAGCCTTGGGGATAGGGGCTCGGGCAGAGAGTGAGACTGGGTGATAGGGGCTTGGGCAGAGAGTGAGACTGGGGGATAGGGGTCGGGGAGATTGTGAGACTGGGGGATCGGGGTTCGGGGAGAGAGTGAGACTGGGGGTTTGGGGCCGGGGGAGAGAGAGAGACTGGGGAATAGGGGCTCGGGGAGAGAGTGAGACTGGGGGATAGTGGCTCGGGGAGAGAGTGAGACTCTGGGATAGGGGCTCTGGGAGAGAGTGAGACTGGGGGATAGGGGCTTGGGGAGAGAGTGAGACTGGGGGATAGGGGCTCGGGGAGAGAGTGAGACATGGCGATAAGAGTAAGGGAAGAGAGTGAGACTGGGGTATAGGGGCACGGGGAGACAGTGAGACTGGGGTATAGGTGCTCGGGGATGGAGTGAGACTGGGGGATAGGAGCCAGTGGAGAGAGTGAAACTGGGGGATAGGGGTCCGTGGAGAGAGAGATACTGGGGGATAGGGGCTCGGGGAGAGAGAAAGACCTTGGCATAGGGGCTTGGGGAGAGAAATAGACTGGGGGATAGGGGCTCGGGGAGAGAGTGAGACTGGGGGACAGGGACTCGGGGAGAGAGTGAGACTGGGGGATAGGGGCTAGGGGAGAGAGTGAGACTGGGGGATAGGGGATCGGGGAGAGAGTGAGACTGGGGTATAGGGGCTCGGGGAGACAGTGAGACAGGGGTATAGGGGCTCGGGGAGAGAGTGAGACTGGGGAATAAGAGCCAGGGGAGAGAGTGAGACTGGGGGATAGGGGCCCGGGGAGAGAGTGAGACTGGGGGATAGGGGCTCGGGGAGAGAGTGTGACTGGGGATAGGGGCTCGGGGAGAGAGTGAGACGGGGGGATAGGGGCTCGGGGAGAGGAGTGAGACTGGGGAATAGGGGCTCGGTGAGAGAGTGAGACTGGGGGATAGGGGATCGGGGAGAAAGTGAGACTGGGGGATAGGGGCTGGGGGAGAGAGTGAGGACTGGGGGAGAGAGTGAGACTGGGGGATAGGGGCCCGGGGAGAGAGTGAGGACTGGGGGATAGGTCCTTGGGGAGAGAGCGAGACCTGGGGGGTTAGTTGGCTCGGTGGAGAGATTGAGACTAGGGGATAGGGGGCCCGGGGAGAGAGTGAGACTGGGGTATAGGGGGGCTCAGGGATAGAGAGTGAGACTGGGGGAGAGAGTGAGACTAGGGGATTAGATGGCCCGGAGAAGAGAGTGAGACTGGGGGATATGGAGGGGCTCGAGGAGAGAGTGTGACTGGGGGATAGGGGATCGGGAGAGAGCGTGAGGGACTGGGGGATTGGGGCTCGGGGAGAGAGTGAGACTGGGGTATAGGGGCTCGGGGAGAGGGGGAGACAGTGAGACTGGGGTATAGGGGCTCGTGGGGACAGTGAGACTGGGGTATAGGGGCTTGGGGAGGGAGTGAGACTTGGGGATAGGAGCCCGGGCAGAGAGTGTGACTGGGGAATAAGAGCCAGGGGAGAGAGTGAGACTGGGGTATAGGGGCTCAGGGAGACAGTGAGATCGGGGTATAGGGGCTCGGGGAGAGAGTGAGACTGGGGAATAAGAGCCAGGGGAGAGAGTGAGACTGGGGGATAGAGGCCTGGGGAGAGAGTGAGACTGGGGGCTAGGGGCCCGGGGAGAGATTGAGACTGGGGGCTAGGGGCTCGGGGAGAGAGTGGGACTGGGGTATAGGGGCTCGGGGAGAGAGTGAGACTGGGGGATAGGGGCTCGGGGAGAGAGTGAGACTGGGGGATAGGTGCTCGGGGAGAGAGTGAGACTGCGGGATAGGGGCTCGGGGAGAGAGTGAGACTGGGGGATAGGGGATCGGGGAGAGAGTGAGACTGGGGGATAGGGGCTCGGCGAGAGAGTGAGACTGGGAGATAAGAGCCAGGGGAGAGAGTGAGACTGGGGTATAGGTGCTCGGGGATGGAGTGAGACTGGGGGATAGGAGCCAGTGGAGAGAGTGAAACTGGGGGATAGGGGCTCGGGGAGAGAGAAAGACCTTGGCATAGGGGCTTGGGGAGAGAGTGAGACTGGGGGATAGGGGATCGGGGAGAAAGTGAGACTGGGGGATAGGGGCTCAGCGAGAGAGTGAGACTGGGAGATAAGAGCCAGGGGAGAGAGTGAGACTGGGGTATACGGGCTCGGGGAGACAGTGAGACTGGGGTATAGGTGCTCGGGGATGGAGTGAGACTGGGGGATAGGAGCCAGGGGAGAGAGTGAGACTGGGGGATAGGGGTCCGGGGAGAGAGAGAGACTGGGGGATAGGGGCTAGGGGAGAGAGTGAGACTGGGGGATAGGGGCTCGGGGAGAGAATGAGACTGGGTGAATAGCGGCTGGGGGAGAGAGTGAGACTGGGGGAGAGAGTGAGACTGGGGGATAGGGGCCCGGGGAGAGAGTGAGACTGGGGGATAGGTCCTTGGGGAGAGAGCGAGACTGGGGGTTAGGGGCTCGGTGGAGAGATTGAGACTAGGGGATAGGGGCCCGGGGAGAGAGTGAGACTGGGGAATAGGGGCTCAGGGAGAGAGTGAGACTGGGGGAGAGAGTGAGACTAGGGGATTAGTGGCCCGGAGAGAGAGTGAGACTGGGGGATAGGGGCTCGAGGAGAGAGTGAGACTGGGGGATAGGGGCTCGGAGAGAGCGTGAGACTGGGGGATAGGGGCTCGGGGAGAGAGTGAGACTGGGGTATAGGGGCTCGGGGAGACAGTGAGACTGGGGTATAGGGGCTCGTGGGGACAGTGAGACTGGGGTATAGGGGCTTGGGGAGGGAGTGAGACTGGGGGATAGGAGCCCGGGGAGAGAGTGTGACTGGGGAATAAGAGCCAGGGGAGACAGTGAGACTGGGGTATAGGGGCTCAGGGAGACAGTGAGATCGGGGTATAGGGGCTCGGGGAGAGAGTGAGACTGGGGAATAAGAGCCAGGGGAGAGAGTGAGACTGGGGGATAGAGGCCTGGGGAGAGAGTGAGACTGGGGGCTAGGGGCCCGGGGAGAGATTGAGACTGGGGGCTAGGGTATCGGGGAGAGATTGAGACTGGGGGATAGGGGCTCGGGGAGAGAGTGAGACTGGGGGATAGGGGCTCGGGGAGAGAGTGAGACTGGGGGATAGGTGCTCGGGGAGAGAGTGAGACTGCGGGATAGGGGCTCGGGGAGAGAGTGAGACTGGGGGATAGGGGATCGGGGAGAGAGTGAGACTGGGGGATAGGGGCTCGGCGAGAGAGTGAGACTGGGAGATAAGAGCCAGGGGAGAGAGTGAGACTGGGGTATAGGGGCTCGGGGAGACAGTGAGACTGGGGTATAGGTGCTCGGGGATGGAGTGAGACTGGGAGATAAGAGCCAGGGGAGAGAGTGAGACTGGGGTATAGGGGCTCGGGGAGACAGTGAGACTGGGGTATAGGTGCTCGGGGATGGAGTGAGACTGGGGGATAGGAGCCAGGGGAGAGAGTGAGACTGGGGGATAGGAGCTCGGGGAGAGAATGAGACTGGGTGAATAGCGGCTGGGGGAGAGAGTGAGACTGGGGGATAGGGGCCCGGGGAGAGAGTGAGACTGGGGGATAGGGGCTCGGGGAGAGATTGAGACTGGGGAATAGGGGCTCATAGAGAGAGTGAGCCTTGGGGATAGGGGCTCGGGCAGAGAGTGAGACTGGGGGATAGGGGCTTGGGCAGAGAGTGAGACTGGGGGATAGGGGTCGGGGAGATTGTGAGACTGGGGGATCGGGGTTCGGGGAGAGAGTGAGACTGGGGGTTTGGGGCCGGGGGAGAGAGAGAGACTGGGGAATAGGGGCTCGGGGAGAGAGTGAGACTGGGGGATAGTGGCTCGGGGAGAGAGTGAGACTCTGGGATAGGGGCTCAGGGAGAGAGTGAGACTGGGGGATAGGGGCTTGGGGAGAGAGTGAGACTGGGGGATAGGGGCTCGGGGAGAGAGTGAGACATGGCGATAAGAGTAAGGGAAGAGAGTGAGACTGGGGTATAGGGGCACGGGGAGACAGTGAGACTGGGGTATAGGTGCTCGGGGATGGAGTGAGACTGGGGGATAGGAGCCAGTGGAGAGAGTGAAACTGGGGGATAGGGGTCCGTGGAGAGAGAGATACTGGGGGATAGGGGCTCGGGGAGAGAGAAAGACCTTGGCATAGGGGCTTGGGGAGAGAAATAGACTGGGGGATAGGGGCTCGGGGAGAGAGTGAGACTGGGGGACAGGGACTCGGGGAGAGAGTGAGACTGGGGGATAGGGGCTCGGGGAGAGAGTGAGACTGGATGATAGGGGATCGGGGAGAAAGTGAGACTGGGGGATAGGGGCTCGGGGAGACAGTGAGACTGGGGTATAGGGGCTCGGGGAGAGAGTGAGACTGGGGAATAAGAGCCAGGGGAGAGAGTGAGACTGGGGGATAGGGGCCCGGGGAGAGAGTGAGACTGGGGGATAGGGGCTCGGGGAGAGAGTGTGACTGGGGGATAGGGGCGCGGGGAGAGAGTGAGACTGGGGGATAGGGGCTCGGGGAGAGAGTGTGACTGGGGGAATAGCGGCTCGGGGAGCACGTGAGTCTGGGGGATTGGGGCTCGGGGAGAGAGTGAGATCGGGGAATAGGGGCTTGGGGAGAGAGTGAGACTCGGGGATAGGGGCTCGGTGGAGAGAGTGAGACTGGGGGATAGGGGCCCGGGGAGAGAGTGAGATTGGGGGATAGGGGCTCGGGGAGAGAGTGAGACTGGGGAATAGGGGCTCAGGGAGAGAGTGAGACTAGGGGATTAGGGGACGGAGAGAGAGTGAGACTGGGGGATAGGGGCTCGAGGAGAGAGTGAGACTGGGGGATAGGGGCTCAGGGAGAGAGTGAGACTGCGGGATAGGAGCGCAGGGAGAGAGTGAGACTGGGGGAAAGGGGCTCGGGGAGAGAGTGACACTGGGGGATAGGGGCTCGGGGAGAGAGAAAGACCTTGGCATAGGGGCTCGGGGAGAGAGTGAGACTGGGGGACAGGGACTCGGGGAGAGAGTGAGACTGGGGGATAGGGGCTCGGGGAGAGAGTGAGACTGGGGAATAGGGGCTCGGTGAGAGAGTGAGACTGGGGGATAGGGGATCGGGGAGAAAGTGAGACTGGGGGATAGGGGCTCGGGGAGTGAGTGAGACTGGGGGATAGGAGCCAGGGGAGAGAGTGAGACTGGGGGATAGGGGCTCGGGGAGAGAATGAGACTGGGTGAATAGCGGCTGGGGGAGAGAGTGAGACTGGGGGAGAGAGTGAGACTGGGGGATAGGGGCCCGGGGAGAGAGTGGGACTGGGGGATAGGTCCTTGGGGAGAGAGCGAGACTGGGGGTTAGGGGCTCGGTGGAGAGATTGAGACTAGGGGATAGGGGCCCGGGGAGAGAGTGAGACTGGGGAATAGGGGCTCAGGGAGAGAGTGAGACTGGGGGAGAGAGTGAGACTAGGGGATTAGTGGCCCGGAGAGAGAGTGAGACTGGGGGATAGGGGCTCGAGGAGAGAGTGAGACTGGGGGATAGGGGCTCGGAGAGAGCGTGAGACTGGGGGATAGGGGCTCGGGGAGAGAGTGAGACTGGGGTATAGGGGCTCGGGGAGACAGTGAGACTGGGGTATAGGGGCTCGTGGGGACAGTGAGACTGGGGTATAGGGGCTTGGGGAGGGAGTGAGACTGGGGGATAGGAGCCCGGGGAGAGAGTGTGACTGGGGAATAAGAGCCAGGGGAGACAGTGAGACTGGGGTATAGGGGCTCAGGGAGACAGTGAGATCGGGGTATAGGGGCTCGGGGAGAGAGTGAGACTGGGGAATAAGAGCCAGGGGAGAGAGTGAGACTGGGGGATAGAGGCCTGGGGAGAGAGTGAGACTGGGGGCTAGGGGCCCGGGGAGAGATTGAGACTGGGGGCTAGGGGCTCGGGGAGAGAGTGAGACTGGGGTATAGGGGCTCGGGGAGAGAGTGAGACTGGGGGATAGGGGCTCGGGGAGAGAGTGAGACTGGGGGATAGGTGCTCGGGGAGAGAGTGAGACTGCGGGATAGGGGCTCGGGGAGAGAGTGAGACTGGGGGATAGGGGATCGGGGAGAGAGTGAGACTGGGGGATAGGGGCTCGGCGAGAGAGTGAGACTGGGAGATAAGAGCCAGGGGAGAGAGTGAGACTGGGGTATAGGTGCTCGGGGATGGAGTGAGACTGGGGGATAGGAGCCAGTGGAGAGAGTGAAACTGGGGGATAGGGGCTCGGGGAGAGAGAAAGACCTTGGCATAGGGGCTTGGGGAGAGAGTGAGACTGGGGGATAGGGGATCGGGGAGAAAGTGAGACTGGGGGATAGGGGCTCAGCGAGAGAGTGAGACTGGGAGATAAGAGCGAGGGGAGAGAGTGAGACTGGGGTATACGGGCTCGGGGAGACAGTGAGACTGGGGTATAGGTGCTCGGGGATGGAGTGAGACTGGGGGATAGGAGCCAGGGGAGAGAGTGAGACTGGGGGATAGGGGTCCGGGGAGAGAGAGAGACTGGGGGATAGGGGCTAGGGGAGAGAGTGAGACTGGGGGATAGGGGCTCGGGGAGAGAATGAGACTGGGTGAATAGCGGCTGGGGGAGAGAGTGAGACTGGGGGAGAGAGTGAGACTGGGGGATAGGGGCCCGGGGAGAGAGTGAGACTGGGGGATAGGTCCTGGGGGAGAGAGCGAGACTGGGGGATAGGGGCTCGGTAGAGAGATTGAGACTAGGGGATAGGGGCCCGGGGAGAGAGTGAGACTGGGGAATAGGGGCTCAGGGAGAGAGTGAGACTGGGGGAGAGAGTGAGACTAGGGGATTAGTGGCCCGGAGAGAGAGTGAGACTGGGGGATAGGGGCTCGAGGAGAGAGTGAGACTGGGGGATAGGGGCTCGGAGAGAGCGTGAGACTGGGGGATAGGGGCTCGGGGAGAGAGTGAGACTGGGGTATAGGGGCTCGGGGAGACAGTGAGACTGGGGTATAGGGGCTCGTGGGGACAGTGAGACTGGGGTATAGGGGCTTGGGGAGGGAGTGAGACTGGGGGATAGGAGCCCGGGGAGAGAGTGTGACTGGGGAATAAGAGCCAGGGGTGACAGTGAGACTGGGGTATAGGGGCTCAGGGAGACAGTGAGATCGGGGTATAGGGGCTCGGGGAGAGAGTGAGACTGGGGAATAAGAGCCAGGGGAGAGAGTGAGACTGGGGGATAGAGGCCTGGGGAGAGAGTGAGACTGGGGGCTAGGGGCCCGGGGAGAGATTGAGACTGGGGGCTAGGGTATCGGGGAGAGATTGAGACTGGGGGATAGGGGCTCGGGGAGAGAGTGAGACTGGGGGATAGGGGCTCGGGGAGAGAGTGAGACTGGGGGATAGGTGCTCGGGGAGAGAGTGAGACTGCGGGATGGGGCTCGGGGAGAGAGTGAGACTGGGGGATAGGGGATCGGGGAGAGAGTGAGACTGGGGGATAGGGGCTCGGCGAGAGAGTGAGACTGGGAGATAAGAGCCAGGGGAGAGAGTGAGACTGGGGTATAGGGGCTCGGGGAGACAGTGAGACTGGGGTATAGGTGCTCGGGGATGGAGTGAGACTGGGGGATAGGAGCCAGGGGAGAGAGTGAGACTGGGGGATAGGGGCTCGGGGAGAGAATGAGACTGGGTGAATAGCGGCTGGGGGAGAGAGTGAGACTGGGGGATAGGGGCCCGGGGAGAGAGTGAGACTGGGGGATAGGGGCTCGGGGAGAGACTGAGACTGGGGAATAGGGGCTCATAGAGAGAGTGAGCCTTGGGGATAGGGGCTCGGGCAGAGAGTGAGACTGGGGGATAGGGGCTTGGGCAGAGAGTGAGACTGGGGGATAGGGGTCGGGGAGATTGTGAGACTGGGGGATCGGGGTTCGGGGAGAGAGTGAGACTGGGGGTTTGGGGCCGGGGGAGAGAGAGAGACTGGGGAATAGGGGCTCGGGGAGAGAGTGAGACTGGGGGATAGTGGCTCGGGGAGAGAGTGAGACTCTGGGATAGGGGCTCAGGGAGAGAGTGAGACTGGGGGATAGGGGCTTGGGGAGAGAGTGAGACTGGGGGATAGGGGCTCGGGGAGAGAGTGAGACATGGCGATAAGAGTAAGGGAAGAGAGTGAGACTGGGGTATAGGGGCACGGGGAGACAGTGAGACTGGGGTATAGGTGCTCGGGGATGGAGTGAGACTGGGGGATAGGAGCCAGTGGAGAGAGTGAAACTGGGGGATAGGGGTCCGTGGAGAGAGAGATACTGGGGGATAGGGGCTCGGGGAGAGAGAAAGACCTTGGCATAGGGGCTTGGGGAGAGAAATAGACTGGGGGATAGGGGCTCGGGGAGAGAGTGAGACTGGGGGACAGGGACTCGGGGAGAGAGTGAGACTGGGGGATAGGGGCTCGGGGAGAGAGTGAGACTGGATGATAGGGGATCGGGGAGAAAGTGAGACTGGGGGATAGGGGCTCGGGGAGACAGTGAGACTGGGGTATAGGGGCTCGGGGAGAGAGTGAGACTGGGGAATAAGAGCCAGGGGAGAGAGTGAGACTGGGGGATAGGGGCCCGGGGAGAGAGTGAGACTGGGGGATAGGGGCTCGGGGAGAGAGTGTGACTGGGGGAATAGCGGCTCGGGGAGCACGTGAGTCTGGGGGATTGGGGCTCGGGGAGAGAGTGAGATCGGGGAATAGGGGCTTGGGGAGAGAGTGAGACTCGGGGATAGGGGCTCGGTGGAGAGAGTGAGACTGGGGGATAGGGGCCCGGGGAGAGAGTGAGACTGGGGGATAGGGGCTCGGGGAGAGAGTGAGACTGGGTGATAGGGGCTCGGCGAGAGAGTGAGACTAGGGGATTAGGGGACGGAGAGAGAGTGAGACTGGGGGATAGAGGCTCGAGGAGAGAGTGAGACTGGGGGATAGGGGCTCGGGGAGAGAGTGAGACTGCGGGATAGGAGCGCAGGGAGAGAGTGAGACTGGGGGAAAGGGGCTCGGGGAGAGAGTGACACTGGGGTATAGGGGCTCGGGGAGACAGTGAGTCTGGGGTATACGGGCTCGTGGAGATAGTGCGACTGGGGTATAGGGGCTTGGGGAGGGAGTGAGACTGGGGGATAGGATCCCGGGGAGAGAGTGTGACTGGGGTATAGGGGCTCGGGGAGAGATTGAGACTGGGGGCTAGGGGCTCGGGGAGAGATTGAGACTGGGGGCTAGGGGCTCGGGGAGAGAGAGTGAGCTGGGGGGCTAGGGTCTCGGGGAGAGACTGAGACTGGGGGATAAGAGCCGGGGGAGAGAGTGAGACTGGGGGAGAGAGTGAGACTGGGGGATAGGTCCTTGGGGAGAGAGCGAGACTGGGGGATAGGGGCTCGGTGGAGAGATTGAGACTAGGGGATAGGGGCCCGGGGAGAGAGTGAGACTGGGGAATAGGGGCTCAGGGAGAGAGTGAGACTGGGGGAGAGAGTGAGACTAGGGGATTAGTGGCCCGGAGAGAGAGTGAGACTGGGGGATAGGGGCTCGAGGAGAGAGTGAGACTGGGGGATAGGGGCTCGGAGAGAGAGTGAGACTGGGGGATAGGGGCTCGGGGAGACAGTGAGACTGGGGTATAGGGGCTCGTGGGGACAGTGAGACTGGGGTATAGGGGCTTGGGGAGGGAGTGAGACTGGGGGATAGGAGCCCGCGGAGAAAGTGTGACTGGGGAATAAGAGCCAGGCGAGACAGTGAGACTGGGGTATAGGGGCTCAGGGAGACAGTGAGATCGGGGTATAGGGGCTCGTGGAGAGAGTGAGACTGGGGAATAAGAGTCAGGGGAGAGAGTGAGACTGGGGGATAGAGGCCTGGGGAGAGAGTGAGACTGGGGGCTAGGGGCCCGGGGAGAGATTGAGACTGGGGGCTAGGGTATCGGGGAGAGAGTGAGACTGGGGGATAGGGGCTCGGGGAGAGAGTGAGACTGGGGGATAGGGGCTCGGGGAGAGAGTGAGACTGGGGGATAGGTGCTCGGGGAGAGAGTGAGACTGTGGGATAGGGGCTCGGGGAGAGAGTGAGACTGGGGGCTAGGGGATCGGGGAGAGAGTGAGACTGGGGGATAGGGGCTCGGCGACAGAGTGAGACTGGGAGATAAGAGCCAGGGGAGAGAGTGAGACTGGGGTATAGGGGCTCGGGGAGACAGTGAGACTGGGGTATAGGTGCTCGGGGATGGAGTGAGACTGGGGGATAGGAGCCAGTGGAGAGAGTGAAACTGGGGGATAGGGGTCCGTGGAGAGAGAGATACTGGGGGATAGGGGCTCGGGGAGAGAGAAAGACCTTGGCATAGGGGCTTGGGGAGAGAAATAGACTGGGGGATAGGGGCTCGGGGAGAGAGTGAGACTGGGGGACAGGGACTCGGGGAGAGAGTGAGACTGGGGGATAGGGGCTCGGGGAGAGAGTGAGACTGGGGAATAGGGGCTCGGTGAGAGAGTGAGACTGGGGGATAGGGGATCGGGGAGAAAGTGAGACTGGGGTATAGGGGCTCGGGGATGGAGTGAGACTGGGGGATAGGAGCCAGGGGAGAGAGTGAGACTGGGGGATAGGGGCTCGGGGAGAGAATGAGACTGGGTGAATAGCGGCTGGGGGAGAGAGTGAGACTGGGGGAGAGAGTGAGACTGGGGGATAGGGGCCCGGGGAGAGAGTGAGACTGGGGGATAGGTCCTTGGGGAGAGAGCGAGACTGGGGGTTAGGGGCTCGGTGGAGAGATTGAGACTGGGGGATAGGGGCCCGGGGAGAGAGTGAGACTGGGGAATAGGGGCTCAGGGAGAGAGTGAGACTGGGGGAGAGAGTGAGACGAGGGGATTAGGGGCCCGGAGAGAGAGTGAGACTGGGGGATAGGGGCTCGAGGAGAGAGTGAGACTGGGGGATAGGGGCTCGGAGAGAGCGTGAGACTGGGGGATAGGGGCTCGGGGAGAGAGTGAGACTGGGGGATAGGGGCTCGGGGAGACAGTGAGACTGGGGTATAGGGGCTCGTGGGGACAGTGAGACTGGGGTATAGGGGCTTGGGGAGGGAGTGAGACTGGGGGATAGGAGCCCGGGGAGAGAGTGTGACTGGGGAATAAGAGCCAGGGGAGACAGTGAGACTGGGGTATAGGGGCTCGGGGAGACAGTGAGATCGGGGTATAGGGGCTCGGGGAGAGAGTGAGACTGGGGAATAAGAGCCAGGGGAGAGAGTGAGACTGGGGGATAGAGGCCTGGGGAGAGAGTGAGACTGGGGGATAGGTGCTCGGGGAGAGATTGAGACTGCGGGATAGGGGCTCGGGGAGAGAGTGAGACTGGGGGATAGGGGATCGGGGAGAGAGTGAGACTGGGGGATAGGGGCTCGGCGAGAGAGTGAGACTGGGAGATAAGAGCCAGGGGAGAGAGTGAGACTGGGGTATAGGTGCTCGGGGATGGAGTGAGACTGGGGGATAGGAGCCAGTGGAGAGAGTGAAACTGGGGGATAGGGGTCCGTGGAGAGAGAGATACTGGATGATAGGGGATCGGGGAGAAAGTGAGACTGGGGGATAGGGGCTCGGGGAGACAGTGAGACTGGGGTATAGGGGCTCGGGGAGAGAGTGAGACTGGGGAATAAGAGCCAGGGGAGAGAGTGAGACTGGGGGATAGGGGCCCGGGGAGAGAGTGAGACTGGGGGATAGGGGCTCGGGGAGAGAGTGTGACTGGGGGATAGGGGCGCGGGGAGAGAGTGAGACTGGGGGATAGGGGCTCGCGGAGAGAGTGTGACTGGGGGAATAGGGGCTCGGGGAGCACGTGAGTCTGGGGGATTGGGGCTCGGGGAGAGAGTGAGATCGGGGAATAGGGGCTGGGGGAGAGAGTGAGACTCGGGGATAGGGGCTCGGTGGAGAGAGTGAGACTGGGGGATAGGGGCCCGGGGAGAGAGTGAGATTGGGGGATAGGGGCTCGGGGAGAGAGTGAGACTGGGGAATAGGGGCTCAGGGAGAGAGTGAGACTGGGGGAAAGGGGCTCGGGGAGAGAGTGACACTGGGGTATAGGGACTCGGGGAGACAGTGAGTCTGGGGTATACGGGCTCGTGGAGATAGTGCGACTGGGGTATAGGGGCTTGGGGAGGGAGTGAGACTGGGGGATAGGATCCCGGGGAGAGAGTGTGACTGGGGTATAGGGGCTCGGGGAGAGATTGAGACTGGGGGCTAGGGGCTCGGGGAGAGATTGAGACTGGGGGCTAGGGGCTCGGGGAGAGAGAGTGAGCTGGGGGGCTAGGGTCTCGGGGAGAGACTGAGACTGGGGGATAAGAGCCGGGGGAGAGAGTGAGACTGGGGGATAGAGGCCTGGGGAGAGAGTGAGACTAGGGGTTAGGGGCTCGGGGAGAGAGTGAGACTGGGGGATAGGGGCTCGGGGAGAGAGTGAGACTGGGGGACAGGGACTCGGGGAGAGAGTGAGACTGGGGGATAGGGGCTCGGGGAGAGAGTGAGACTGGGGAATAGGGGCTCGGTGAGAGAGTGAGACTGGGGGATAGGGGATCGGGGAGAAAGTGAGACTGGGGGATAGGGGCTCGGCGAGAGAGTGAGACTGGGAGATAAGAGCCAGGGGAGAGAGTGAGACTGGGGTATATGGGCTCGGGGAGACAGTGAGACTGGGGTATAGGTGCTCGGGGATGGAGTGAGACTGGGGGATAGGAGCCAGGGGAGAGAGTGAGACTGGGGGATATGGGTCCGGGGAGAGAGAGAGACTGGGGGATAGGGGCTCGGGGAGAGAGTGAGACTGGGGGATAGGGGCTCGGGGAGAGAATGAGACTGGGGGATAGGGGCTGGGGGAGAGAGTGAGACTGGGGGAGAGAGTGAGACTGGGGGATAGGGGCCCGGGGAGAGAGTGAGACTGGGGGATAGGTCCTTGGGGAGAGAGCGAGACTGGGGGATAGGGGCTCGGTGGAGAGATTGAGACTAGGGGATAGGGGCTCGGGGAGAGAGTGAGACTGGGGAATAGGGGCTCAGGGAGAGAGTGAGACTGGGGGAGAGAGTGAGACTAGGGGATTAGTGGCCCGGAGAGAGAGTGAGACTGGGGGATAGGGGCTCGGTGGAGAGATTGAGACTAGGGGATAGGGGCCCGGGGAGAGAGTGAGACTGGGGAATAGGGGCTCAGGGAGAGAGTGAGACTGGGGGAGAGAGTGAGACTAGGGGATTAGTGGCCCGGAGAGAGAGTGAGACTGGGGGATAGGGGCTCGAGGAGAGAGTGAGACTGGGGGATAGGGGCTCGGAGAGAGAGTGAGACTGGGGGATAGGGGCTCGGGGAGAGAGTGAGACTGGGGTATAGGGGCTCGTGGGGACAGTGAGACTGGGGTATAGGGGCTTGGGGAGGGAGTGAGACTGGGGGATAGGAGCCCGGGGAGAGAGTGTGACTGGGGAATAAGAGCCAGGGGAGACAGTGAGACTGGGGTATAGGGGCTCAGGGAGACAGTGAGATCGGGGTATAGGGGCTCGGGGAGAGAGTGAGACTGGGGAATAAGAGTCAGGGGAGAGAGTGAGACTGGGGGATAGAGGCCTGGGGAGAGAGTGAGACTGGGGGCTAGGGGCCCGGGGAGAGATTGAGACTGGGGGCTAGGGTATCGGGGAGAGAGTGAGACTGGGGGATAGGGGCTCGGGGAGAGAGTGAGACTGGGTGATAGGGGTTCGGGGAGAGAGTGAGACTGGGGGATAGGTGCTCGGGGAGAGAGTGAGACTGCGGGATAGGGGCTCGGGGAGAGAGTGAGACTGGGGGCTAGGGGATCGGGGAGAGAGTGAGACTGGGGGATAGGGGCTCGGCGAGAGAGTGAGACTGGGAGATAAGAGCCAGGGGAGAGAGTGAGACTGGGGTATAGGGGCTCGGGGAGACAGTGAGACTGGGGTATAGGTGCTCGGGGATGGAGTGAGACTGGGGGATAGGAGCCAGGGGTGAGAGTGAGACTGGGGGATAGGGGCTCGGGGAGAGAATGAGACTGGGTGAATAGCGGCTGGTGGAGAGAGTGAGACTGGGGGATAGGGGCTCGGGCAGAGAGTGAGACTGGGGGATAGGGGCTTGGGCAGAGAGTGAGACTGGGGGATAGGGGTCGGGGAGATAGTGAGACTGGGGGATCGGGGTTCGGGGAGAGAGTGAGACTGGGGGTTTGGGGCTGGGGGAGAGAGAGAGACTGGGGAATAGGGGCTCGGGGAGAGAGTGAGACCGAGGGATTGGAACTCGGGGAGAGAGTGACACTGGGGTATAGGGGCTTGGGGGAGAGAGTGAAACTGGGGGATAGGAGCCTGGGGAGAGAGTGAGACTGTGAGTTTGGGGCTCGGGGAGAGAGTGAGACTGGGGGATAGGAGCCAGGGGAGAGAGTGAGACTGGGGGATAGTGGCTCGGGGAGAGAGTGAGACTGGGGGATAGGGGCTCGGGGAGAGAGTGAGACTGGGGGATAGGGGCTCGGGGAGAGAGTGAGACTGGGGGATAGGGGCTCGGGGAGAAAGTGAGACTGGGGGATAGGGGCTCGGGGAGAGAGTGAGACTGGGGGATAGGGGCTTGGGGAGAGAGTGAGACTGGGGATAGGGGCTCGGGGAGAGAGTGAGACATGGCGATAAGAGCAAGGGGAGAGAGTGAGACTGGGGTATAGGGGCACGGGGAGACAGTGAGACTGGGGTATAGGTGCTCGGGGATGGAGTGAGACTGGGGGATAGGAGCCAGTGGAGAGAGTGAAACTGGGGGATAGGGGTCCGTGGAGAGAGAGATACTGGGGGATAGGGGCTAGGGGAGAGAGAAAGACCTTGGCATAGGGGCTTGGGGAGAGAAATAGACTGGGGGATAGGGGCTCGGGGAGAGAGTGAGACTGGGGGACAGGGACTCGGGGAGAGAGTGAGACTGGGGGATAGGGGCTCGGGGAGAGAGTGAGACTGGGGAATAGGGGCTCGGTGAGAGAGTGAGACTTGAGGATAGGGGATCGGGGAGAAAGTGAGACTGGGGGATAGGGGCTCGGCGAGAGAGTGAGACTGGGGGATAGGGGCTTGGGGAGAGAGTGAGACTGGGGATAGGGGCTCGGGGAGAGAGTGAGACATGGCGATAAGAGCAAGGGGAGACAGTGAGACTGGGGTATAGGGGCTCAGGGAGACAGTGAGATCGGCGTTTAGGGGCTCGGGGAGAGAGTGAGACTGGGGAATAAGAGTCAGGGGAGAGAGTGAGACTGGGGGATAGAGGCCTGGGGAGAGAGTGAGACTGGGGGCTAGGGGCCCGGGGAGAGATTGAGACTGGGGGCTAGGGTATCGGGGAGAGAGTGAGACTGGGGGATAGGGGCTCGGGGAGAGAGTGAGACTGGGTGATAGGGGTTCGGGGAGAGAGTGAGACTGGGGGATAGGTGCTCGGGGAGAGAGTGAGACTGCGGGATAGGGGCTCGGGGAGAGAGTGAGACTGGGGGCTAGGGGATCGGGGAGAGAGTGAGACTGGGGGATAGGGGCTCGGCGAGAGAGTGAGACTGGGAGATAAGAGCCAGGGGAGAGAGTGAGACTGGGGTATAGGGGCTCGGGGAGACAGTGAGACTGGGGTATAGGTGCTCGGGGATGGAGTGAGACTGGGGGATAGGAGCCAGGGGTGAGAGTGAGACTGGGGGATAGGGGCTCGGGGAGAGAATGAGACTGGGTGAATAGCGGCTGGTGGAGAGAGTGAGACTGGGGGATAGGGGTTCGGGCAGAGAGTGAGACTGGGGGATAGGGGCTTGGGCAGAGAGTGAGACTGGGGGATAGGGGTCGGGGAGATAGTGAGACTGGGGGATCGGGGTTCGGGGAGAGAGTGAGACTGGGGGTTTGGGGCTGGGGGAGAGAGAGAGACTGGGGAATAGGGGCTCGGGGAGAGAGTGAGACCGAGGGATTGGAACTCGGGGAGAGAGTGAGACTGGGGTATAGGGGCTTGGGGGAGAGAGTGAAACTGGGGGATAGGAGCCTGGGGAGAGAGTGAGACTGTGAGTTTGGGGCTCGGGGAGAGAGTGAGACTGGGGGATAGGAGCCAGGGGAGAGAGTGAGACTGGGGGATAGTGGCTCGGGGAGAGAGTGAGACTGGGGGATAGGGGCTCGGGGAGAGAGTGAGACTGGGGGATAGGGGCTCGGGGAGAGAGTGAGACTGGGGGATAGGGGCTCGGGGAGAAAGTGAGACTGGGGGATCGGGGCTCGGGGAGAGAGTGAGACTGGGGGATAGGGGCTTGGGGAGAGAGTGAGACTGGGGATAGGGGCTCGGGGAGAGAGTGAGACATGGCGATAAGAGCAAGGGGAGAGAGTGAGACTGGGGTATAGGGGCACGGGGAGACAGTGAGACTGGGGTATAGGTGCTCGGGGATGGAGTGAGACTGGGGGATAGGAGCCAGTGGAGAGAGTGAAACTGGGGGATAGGGGTCCGTGGAGAGAGAGATACTGGGGGATAGGGGCTCGGGGAGAGAGAAAGACCTTGGCATAGGGGCTTGGGGAGAGAAATAGACTGGGGGATAGGGGCTCGGGGAGAGAGTGAGACTGGGGGACAGGGACTCGGGGAGAGAGTGAGACTGGGGGATAGGGGCTCGGGGAGAGAGTGAGACTGGGGAATAGGGGCTCGGTGAGAGAGTGAGACTTGGGGATAGGGGATCGGGGAGAAAGTGAGACTGGGGGATAGGGGCTCGGCGAGAGAGTGAGACTGGGAGATAAGAGCCAGGGGAGAGAGTGAGACTGGGTATACGGGCTCGGGGAGACAGTGAGACTGGGGTATAGGTGCTCGGGGATGGAGTGTGACTGGGGGATAGGAGCCAGGGGAGAGAGTGAGACTGGGGGATAGGGGTCCGGGGAGAGAGAGAGACTGGGGGATAGGGGCTAGGGGAGAGAGTGAGACTGGGGGATAGGGGCTCGGGGAGAGAATGAGACTGGGTGAATAGCGGCTGGGGGAGAGAGTGAGACTGGGGGAGAGAGTGAGACTGGGGGATACGGGCCCGGGGAGAGAGTGAGACTGGGGGATAGGGGCCCGGGGAGAGAGTGAGACTGGGGGATAGGGGCTCGGGGAGAGAGTGAGACTGGGGGATAGGGGCTCAGGGAGAGAGTGAGACTGGGGGAGAGAGTGAGACTAGGGGATTAGTGGCCCGGAGAGAGAGTGAGACTGGGGGATAGGGGCTCGAGGAGAGAGTGAGACTGGGGGATAGGGGCTCGGAGAGAGCGTGAGACTGGGGTATAGGGGCTCGGGGAGACAGTGAGACTGGGGTATAGGGGCTCGTGGGGACAGTGAGACTGGGGGATAGGTGCCCGGGTGAGAGAGTGAGACTGGGGGAATAGGAGCCGGGGGACAGAGTGAGACTTGGGAGTAAGGGCCTGGGGAGAGAGTGAGACTGGGGTGTAAGGGCCCGGGGAGAGAGTGAGACGGGGGGATAAGGGCTCGGGGAGAGAGTGAGACTGGGGGTAGGGGCCAGGGGAGTGAGTGAGACTGGGGGATAGGGGCCAGGGTGAGAGTGAGACTGGGGGTAGGGGCTCGGGGAGAGAGAGAGTCTGGGGGATAGGGGCTCGGGGAGAGAGTGAGGCTGGGGGGTAAGGGCCCGGGGAGAGAGTGAGACTGGGGGATAGGGGCTCGGGGAGAGAGTGAGACTGGGGGATAGGGGCTCGGGGAGAGAGTGAGACTGGGGGATAGGGGCTCGGGGAGAGAGTGAGACTGGGGGATATGGGCCCGGGGAGAGAGTGAGACTGGTGGATAGGAGCCAGGGGTGAGAGTGAGACTGGTGGATAGGAGCCAGGGGTGAGAGTGAGACTGGGGGATAGGGGTCCGGGTAGAGAGAGAGACTGGTGGATAGGGGCTCGTGGAGAGAATGAGACTGGGGGACTAGGGGCCGGGGGAGAGAGTGAGACTGGGGAATAGGGGCCGGGGGGAGAGTGAGACTGGGGGACAGGGGCCGAGGTGAGAGAGAGACTGGGGAATAGGGGCTCGGGGAGAGAGTCAGACCGAGGGATTGGAACTCGGGGAGGGAGTGAGAGTGGGGGATTGGGGCTTGGGGGAGAGAGTGAAACTGGGGGATAGGAGCCTGGGGAGAGAGTGAGACTGGGGGCTGAATATCTGGCTTGTGGAGCCCAGCATTTTCTGCAGAGCTGGGTTAGCAGCAGCAATGCAGTGAGACTGCTCCTCGATATCCCGGTTGTTTAAAGTTGCCTCACTGTTGAAACAGGGATGGGTGCTCCCCTTAGTGAGAGAAGAGGGAAATGCAACCCAGCACGTTTCCAGACCCAGTCTCCTCCATTTTGTGCCCCATTTGTTTCTGAGGCCATTTTACAGGCCAGCTCTGATCATAAGTCACAGCAATTTCTGCATATACAGGAAAAACACATTTAAAATCTAAACAAGAAGCATAATGACCTCATATTTTCCTACATTTACATCCATTTGCTCATGCACCATTCACTTAATCTATTCACATCTTTTTAGTCTTATTCCATCTTGTAATATTCTACCTACCTTTTATCATGGGCACATTTGGATATGTGGTTTTCCTTATAATCATCAAAGTCATTAATAACCACAGTGAGTAGTTAATGCCCTAATACGAACACTTGTTACATAGCCCATAGTGCCATTCATAGCGGCTCAGACTCTGTCCTACACTCTGTCAGCTGCTTCTCAGACAATTTCTCAACCATATCAATAAATTGGCTTGAATTCCCAGAGCTTTAACTTTAGCTAACAGTTTTTTTTCAATAAAGGACTTTATCAAATGTCTTTTGGCCATACATTCCCATGTCCACTGCAGTGCTTCAAAAATTCAATCAGATTCGTCAGGCTTGATCAAGATCCTTTATAAATCCCTGCTGATTCTCTCTGATTGGCTGTAAATTTTCAAGGTGTTCAGTCACTCTATCATTAATTGTAGTTTCTAGTAATTTCCCGTGCCAGATCTTTGGTTAGCTGGTCTATAATTCCGTCATTTCCCTCTCCCGTCTTTCTTAAATAGCCAAGTGACATATGCAATTTTCCAGTCTAAAGGAATGGTTCCCAAATTATAGTTGGATTATAGCTGGAGCATCTGCAATGTCCTCAAACACTGGGATGAAAACCACCTGGCCATGTGGATTTGTTGCACTTTAGTGCCTATAATTTCTCCATTACTGTCATTTTTGCGTATATTAATTTTGATGAGCCCCTGTTCCTGATTCATTAGATAGCAGGTGCTGAACCTCAGGCATTGCTGCTGACTCATAAATGTTTACAGCACAGAAGGAGGCCATTCAGCCCATCGTGTCAGCACCGGTCAACAAAATCTGACTACACTAATCCCATTTTACAGTGCTTGGCCCACAGCCCTGGAGGCTATAGCAACGCTGCTGCTCTCCATTCCCTTCCTGGTATCACCTACTCAAAAGATTCCAATTATTACCCACCATTTCCCCAGGAAGCCTTTGTAAAGGCAGTGTACCTGCTCCAGAGCATTTGCCAATCAGATCTGGAGTTCTGAGCACCACACCTTATGAAGGATATATTAGCCTTGGAGGGAATGCAGTGTATATAAGAACATATGAATTAGGAGCAGGAGTAGGCCATTTGGCCCCTCAAGCCTGCTCGACCATTCAACAAGATCATGACTGATCTGACTGTGGCCTCAACGTCACTTTCCTTTTCCACCCCCTACACTCTTTGACTCACTTGTTGATCAAAAAATGATCTAATTCAGCTTGAAAAATATTCAATGACACTGCCTCCACCACTCTCTGCAGAAGGGAGTTCCACAGACTCATGACCCTCAGAGAAAAAATTTCTCCTCATCTCTATCATAAATGGGAGACCCCTTCCTGTATTTTTAAACTGGATCCCCTATTTCTGGTCTCTCCCACTTGGGGAAATATCCTTTCAGCATCCACCCTGTTAAGTCCCCTCAGGATCTTACATGTTTCAATAAGATCACCTCTCATTCTTCTAAACTCCAATGGATACAGGTCCATCCTGTCCAACCTTTCCTCAAAGGATAAACCCCTCATTCCAGGTGTCAGTCAGTGAACCTACTCTGAATTGCTTCTAATACATTTATGTCCTTTATTAAATAAGGAGACCAAAACTGTACACAGTACTCCAGATGTGGTCTCACCAATACCCTATACAACTGTAGCAAAACTTCCCTATTTTTATATTCCATTTCCCTTGCTTTAAATGCCAACCTTCCATGTGTCTCCCTAATCACTTGCTGTACTTGCATACTAATTTTTTGTTATTCATGTACCAGTACACCCAGATCCCTCTGTACCAAGTTCTGCAACCTCTCTATATTTAAATAGTACGCTGCTTTTCTAATTCTTCCTGCCAAAATAGTCAAGTGCACATTTTCCAACACTATACCCCATCTGCCAAATTTTTGCCCACTCATTTAACCTATCTATATCCTTTTGTCGTTGATATAGATTATAAATAGCAGAGGCCCAGCACTGATCTTGTGGCACTCCACTTGTTGTAACTTGCCAAGCTGAAATGACACATTTATGCCTATTCTCAGTTTCCTGTTAGTTAACCAAACTTCTAACCGTGCTAATATGCAACCCCAACATCATGAGCTCTCATTCTGTCTAGAAACCTTTGATGTGGCACTTTTAAAAATTCCCCACAGTTCCCTCTTCCAGTAGACTGCTGACAACTTGGTATCTCCCTTGAGATCCAGAACTCACTTGATATTCACTGTTACTCTAACTTTAGAGCAACTGGTCTAAGATTCTTACATTTACTTTCCTCAGAAATCTGTTAATATGTCCAGCTAGGGAGAGACTTAAACTGCGTCCTCCACCTTAAAGCATAATCACCAACTACACTCAAACTGCTTTCAGCTTCTCTGTGTCTGTGGGCCCCTCTCTCTGGGCCTCTGTTGCTAGGCAACAGCACAGTTTTTTCTATCTTGTGTTTGTTAACTTCCCTTCAAGAGTCACAAAACCTCGTTTAAATGCAGGCATCTTTTAAAGTGAAACTAAAACTGAGGTTTCCCCCCCACCTTAACACAAAATACAAATTAAACTTAAAGATATATCTTATTCCTGACGTCCACAAATACAAGCGTAACTTAACTTAAACTTTGTCATCTTGCAGCCATGTCTCTGTAATGGCTCTCAGATTGTGCATACTTATTTCTAGTTGAGCTGTCAATTCACCTGCTTTGTTATGAATGCTACGTGCATTCAGATCCAGAGCCTTTAATTCTGCCTTTCTACCATTTTTGCAACCTCTGGCCTTACCTGCTGGCACACACTTATGTTTGTATACTCTATCCCTTCCTGCCACACTCTGATTTATCACTCCTCTTATTGCTACCTTGCCCTCTAGCCTTTCCTTCAATCTTTAATTGATCACATCTTCCCACACTTGATCCCTTATCCCCACTATTTAATTTAAAGCTCTCTTTACCGCCCTAATTATACGACTTGCCAGGACACTGATCCAATGGTACAGCTCCCACTTTCCCCAGTACTGGTGCCAGTGTCCCATGAATCGAAACCCATTCCTCTCACACCAATCTTTGAGCCATGCATTTAACTCTCTAATCTTATATACCCTTTGCCAGTTTGCTCATGGCTCAGGTAATAATCCAGAGATTGGAAGCAGTTCAGAGAAGGTTTACCAGACTAATACGTGGAATAGGTGGGTTGTCTTATGAGGAAAGGTTGGGCAAGCTGGGCTTGTATCCGCTGGAGTTTAGAGTAAGAGGCGACTTGATTGAAACATACAAGATCCTGAGGGGTCTTCATTGGGTGGATGTGGAGGGGATGTTTCCTCTTGTGGGAGAATCTAGAACTGGGGGTCACTGTTTAAAAATAAGGGGTCACCATTTAAAACAGAGATGAGGGAAATGATTTTCTGAGAGTCGTGAGTCTTTGGAACTCTCTTCCTGAAAAGGTGGTGGAAACAGAGTCTTTGGATATTTTTAAAGCAGAGGTGGGTAGATTCTTGTTAAGCAAGGGGTTATCATATGTTACCAGGGGTAGGCAGGATGCAGATTTGAGGTTACTATCAGATCAGCCATTAGTCATTAAATGGCGAAGCAGGTGACTCCTGCTCCTTGTTCATATGTTCATATTACCTTTGAGGTTCTGCTTTTTAATTTAACCCCTAGCTGCTCAGACTCCCTCAGAACATCTTTCATAGTCCCACCCATGTCATTGGTAACTACATGGACCATGACTACTGGATCTGTCCCCTCCCATTGCAAGTTTCTCTCTAGTCCAGAGCAGATGTCTCGAACCCTAGCGCTGGGCAGGCAAAACAGCCACCTGGACGCTCTCTCTCAGCTGTAGAGAACTGTGTCTGTCTCTCTGGCTATATTGTCCCTACTACCGCTACATTCCTATTTATTGTCCCCTCCTGCCCCACTTGAATGGCCTCTTGTCATGGTCAGTTCGTTCATCCACCCTTCAGCCCCACTTTCATCCATGCAGGTTGCAAGCACCTTGAATCTGTTGGACAATTGCAAAGGCTGAGGCTCCTTCACTTCTATATCCTGGATCCCCATACCTGCCTCACTTGCCATCATAGCTCCTGTGTCTGACCTCTGCCCAAATCTGAAGACTCTATCCTAAAGGGTGTGACTGCCTCCTGATACAAAGTGTCCAGGTAATTTTCCCCCTCCCTGATGTGCCAACGTGTCTGCAGCTCGGCCTCCGGCTCAATGACTCTGGGCGAAGCTCCTCAAGCTGCAGACGCTTACTGCTGACAGGTTTGCCTTGGATCACGGCAGTGTCCAAGATGCCCCACAGCCTGAGGTCACAATACATCACCTGCCCTGCCATCTTTATTATGTGTTAACTAATTTTTCTTAATTTATAATGAATAAACACTGCTACTCCCAATAAACTTTACTACTGATAGTAAACTTTACTATAACTAATAAAACCTCACAATTACTAATAAATTACGCTAATTTTGAAGATAACCAACAAAATATTCACCAACCAATCACTTATCTGTTTTCCACAAGTGACAGGGGGTACGGCACAGTCCAACTTCTTGAGGCGTATCATGCCAGCCTGGACCTTTGCAACACTGGGGACAGGTAGAACCTCAGCACATAGTAACACTTGATGTTTGCATACCGAGGGTCTATGCATTGCTTGATGCAGCAATATACAAAGGTGGCCATCAGTTTGAGTTTTCCCCCTTTATCTAGAGGTTTGTACATCATGTCCCTTCGAACATGGTTGATTTTCAACCTTCAGATAAAGCAGAAGATGGCTCGGGTGATCGTCACAGTGCAGGAGTGAGGAATGGGCCAGACCTGCACCACCTACAGCAACACTGAGAATGACTCACACCCGATAACCAGGTCCTTACCCACAATGGAGAGGGAGCATCGCTCCCACATTTTGTTTTTGTTTGACCATAGACACACACTCCTTCCAGTTTCTAACGCATGTCCTGGTCCCTCTGAACCATATCCCCAGCACCTTCAGGTGTCTGACCTGATGGTGAAGGGGACGAAGGTTCAGTCAGCCCAGTTCCCAAAGAACATGGCCTCAATCTTGCCACGATTTACCTTGACACCCAAGGCCAGTTCAAGCTGGTTGCTGATGTGGATCAGTCTGCGCACCGACAGCGGATACAAGCAGAAGACAGTGACATCATTCATGTACGGGGAGGCTTTGACCTGAGTGCCTCCACTGCCTTGGATCGTCACTCCTCTTATGCCCGGATCCTTCCTTATGGACTCAGCAAAGGGTTCTATGCAACACGCGAACAGGACAGGCCTGACTCCAGATTTAATTGGGAAGCTTTCTGATTCCCACCAATTGATTGAAACTGTGCTACTGATGTTTGTGTACAGCAGTTGGATCCAATTGCAGATTCCCTCCCCAAACTCCACTTGGAGAGCACATCCACCATGTAGGTGTGCGATACTCTGTCAAAGGCCTTCTCCTGGTCCAGGCTGATGAGGCAGTTTCCCGTACATAGGAAATCATATCCCTGAGTAGCGCAAGGCTGTCAGAGATCTTCCTGCTGGGTACAGCTCAGGTCTGGTCAGGGTGGACCACTGATTCCAGAGCAGATCTGACTGAATTGGCAATGACCTTGGACAGAATTTTATAGTAAAACATTCAGCAGTGAAATGGACCTCCAATTTCTAATTTCCTCCCTTTCCCGCTTCTGCTTGTAGATGAGGGTAATGATGCCTTTGTTCATGGATTCTGACATGCTGCTGGCTTGGAGCATACTCTCGGACACTGCCAGATCTGGGCTGATCCAGTCCCACAGAGCCAAATACAACTCAGCCGGTAAGCCTTCTCTTCTGGGAGTTTTACTCTTCTCGAAGGACTCAAGAGCCTTTGTCATTTCATCCAGAATTAGCGGTTTGTCCAGACTCTCCTGTGTACTGTTGTCTAAGACCTCTGTGATAGAGGACAGGAAGGACTGGGAGGCCATGCTGTCTGTGGGCTTCATGTCATACAATCTGGCATAAAAGGATTTGCTGACCCTGAAATGACTTTACTGAGCCATCTTCTGCCTTCAGGCTGCTGATCAGAGCTCTCTGTGTGTACCTTTTGGAAAAAGAAATGTGAGCACGTCTCATCCTGGTCCACGGAGTGGACTCTGGACCGGAAGATGATCTTGGACGCCTCTGATGCATAGAGCGAGCCTTGCTGGCTCTTCATCTCTTGGAGTTCCTCCTTGACATCAGCCCTCATCGACTGAGGCCAGAGCAGGTTCTGCATGCTTTTCTGGAGTCGGAACATTTCCCTCTGTTCCTTTCTACCCTTCTGAACACCTTTGAGGATGAAAAGCCTCTTGACGTTCTCCTTGATCGCTTCCCTACAGCGCGTAGGGACTCAGAGGGGTTTCACAGTTCTCCAATCCCTTTTGAGTTCCTCAGTGTTCTTTGGAGTCAGCAGCTTCATGTTCAGCTTCCATGTCCCCCTGCCCACCCTCTAGTCTTCCTGTAAGTGATAGTCAGCCAGAAGGAGGCAGTGGTCAGAGAAGAGCAAAGATATATCCCAATGAGGAAGAAGGATTCCAGGAAGGGGATAAACCAACTATGGTTACCCAAGGAAGTTAAGGATAATATCAAATTGAAAGAAAAAAACATACAATGTGGCAAAGATTAGTGGTAAGCCAGAGGATTGGGAAAGTTTTAAAAACCAACAAAAGATGACGAAAAAAAAATATGGAGAAAATAAACTTTGAGAATAAACTAGCAAGTAATATAAAAACGGACAGTAAGAGCTTCTTTAAATATATAAAAAGGAAGAGAGAGGCCAAAGTGAACATAGGCCCTTTGGAGAATGAGGCTGGGGAAATAATAATGGGGAACCAGGGAATGGCAGAGCAGCTGAATAAATACTTTGCATCAGTCTTCACAGTAGAAGACACTAATAGCATTCCAAAAATACTAAATAATCTTGGGGCAAAAGGGGGGGGAGGAAATAAATACAATAACTATACCTGGAGAGAAAGTACTAGGGAAACTAATGGGGCTAAAGGCCAGTATGTTCCCTGGACCTGATGGGTTGCATCCTAGGATATTAAAGGAAGTAGCCACAGAGATAGTGGATGCACTGGTAGTAACCTTCCAAGAATCCTTAAATTCTGGAAAAATCCCAGAGGATTAGAAAACTGCAATGTTACATCCTTATTCAAAAATGGAGACAAAAAACAGGTAACTAAAGGCCAGTTAGCTTAACATCTGTCATTGGGAAAATTTTAGAGTCAATTATGAAGGATGTAATAGCAGAGCATTTAGAAATGCATAATATAATCAAGCAGAGTCAGCATGGCTTCATGAAGGGGAAACCATGCCTGACAAATTTATTAGAATTCTTTGAGGAGGTAACAAGCAGGATAGATAAAGGGGAACCAGTAGATGTAATATATTTCGATTTCCAAAAGGCGTTCAATAAGGTACCGCATGTAAGGCTACTTAATAAGAGCCCATGGTGTTGGGGGTAGTATAGAGTCATAGAGGTCTACAGCACAAAAAAGGCCCTTTGGCCCATCGAGTCTGCACTGGTCAAACAAGTACCTAACTATTCTAATCTCATCTTCCCGCACTAGGCCCATTGCCTTGTATGCCATCGTAAGTGCACATCCAAATACTTCTTAAATGTTATGAGGGTTTCTGCCTCTACCACCTTTTCAGGCAGTGAGTTCCAGATTCCCACCACCCTCTGGGTGAAAAAACATTTTCTCACATCCCCTCTAAACCTCCTGCCCCTTACCTTAAATCTATGCCTCCTGGTTATTGATCCCTCCACCAAGGGGAAAAGTTCCTTCCTGTCTACCCTATCTATGCCCCTCATAATTTTATACACTTCAACCATGTCCTCCCTCTATCTCCTCTGCTCCAGGGAAAATAACCCCAGTCTATCCAATCTCTCCTCGTAACTAAGACTCTCCAGCCCAGGCAACATCCTGGTAAATCTCCTCTGCACTCTCTCTAGTGCAATCACATCCTTCCTATAATGAGGATTCCAGAACTGCACACAATACTTTAGCTGTGGCCTATTAGTATGGATAGAGGATTAGCTAACTAATAGAAGACAGAAAGTTTGGATAAGGGGGGTATTTCAGGATGGCAACCTGGAGTGCCACAGGGATCAGTGCTGGGGCCACAATTATTTACAATATATATAAATGACTTGGATGAGGGAAGTGAATGGACTATCGTCAAGTTTGTGGATGATACAAAAATAGGTGGGAAGGCAAGTGATGAGGATGACACAAAGAGTCTACAGAGGGATATAGACAGGTTATGTGAGTGGGCAAATGGAATATTTGGCAGATGGAATATAATGTGGGAAACTGTGAGGTTATGCACTTTGGCAGGCAGAATAGAGGAACTGAATATTATTTAAATGGAGAAAGGCTGCAGAGGAATATGGGGGTCCTCATGCATGAATCCCAAAAAACTAGCATATAAATTCAGCAGGTAATAGGGAAGGCTGGTGAAATGTTGGCCTTTATTTCAAAGGGAATGGGGTATAAATATAGGGAAGTCTTGCTAAAATTATACAAGACACTAGTTAGACCACACCTAGAATACTGTAAACAGCTTTGGTCCCCTTATCTAAGGAAAGATGTACTGACATTGCAGGCAGTCCAGAGAGGGTTCGCTAGGTTGATCCTGGGTATGGAGGGATTTTCTTATGAGGAGAGGTTGAGTAGGCCTGTACCCATTGGAGTTTAGAAGAATGAGAGGTGACCTTATTGAAACATATAAGATTCTTAGGCAGCTTGACAGGGTGGATGCTGAGAGGTTGTTTCCCCTTGTGGGATAGTCTAGGGCCAGAGGGCATAATCTCAGAGTTAGGGGTCGCCCATTTAAGACAGAGATGAGGAGGAATTTCTTCTCTCAGAGGGTAGAGAATCTGTGGAATTCTTTACTGCAGAGGGCTGTAGAAGTTGCGTTGTTAAGTATACTCAAGATTGAGATAGACAGATTTTTAATCAGTCAGGGGATCAAGGGTTATGGGGAAAAGGCAGGAAAATGGAGTTGAGGATTATCAGATCAGCCATGATCTCATTGAATGGCAGAGCAGCCTCGATGGGTTGAATGACCTACTTCTGCTCCAATGTCTTATGGTCTTAAGAACACTGGCTTAACGCTCAGGACACAAACAGGAGGTCCATCCTGGAATGGATGGACCCATCTGACCGTGACCAACTGTCCTACGCTGCGCCCCGTCTGCAGGGTTGTTGAAGACGTCGTGCAGCTTGGCATCCTTTACTGTTTCCATCAGGAGTCTGGACGTGGTGTCCAGTCTGCTGTTGGCCCTGCCGGATCGTCCAGCTGCTAGGTTGATGCAGTTGAAGTCACCGCCCTGAATGTCCAGCCTGGAAGTCGCCAGCAGCATTTGGAATTGCTGAAGGACAGCCAGGCCTTTGCTGTTTTGAGCCAGGACGTACACGTTAATTAACTGGAGCGAGCTATTCTTGTACAATACATGTGCTATGAGGAGGCCCCCGCCCACCAGCTCCTTAAATTCGGAGATGGTAAAGTCGCCTCCACACAGAATACCCAGGCCAGATCAATGGCCCATGGGATCACCATCGCGACCATTGCCTGTAGGAGCTGTGGTGCAGTATCACATACTCCTGCAGAAACAACAGGTTAGCTTTGTCCTTGGCAAGATAATCCAAGGTTACAGCTCATTGCGTGTAGATTTAACTCTACGCATGCTAATGGACACAATCTTTATCCCCATTTTGCTGCTTACCAGACCTGTTGTCTTTGACAGTTCCAGTCCTTTGGCCTGCTCCTGCGTACCCATAGTGTTCGCAAATGATCTCAGTTTTAGATGGGCTGAGATAACAGTCTTGAACCGTCCTGTTGGAAATGTTCAGCTCGGGTGACAGGGAGCAAGGCTCGGACTGTTCTCTGGTGGAGAAATCTCTCCAATCCATTCACCCTCAGGGACGTTGCTGCTCTCGGATTCCCAGAGCTGGGGTGCGCTCAGCACTTCACTGCTCCCAGCTTCCTGGGGCTGGGGTACGCTGGCCTCTTCAAGTTGGGGTGCGCTGGCCTCCTCATTCTCTCCAATGTTCTGGAGCTCGGGTGTCTCCTCCTCCAGTTCCCTAGAGTTTTGCCGCTTCTTCTGTAGGTGCTGCCCTTGCCCTTCTTCATTTGAAGAGCAGCAGTCGCTGTTGTCCATGTTGGAAGGGAGTCGCCTCTTGCCACTCATCTGGGAAGTAGCCTGATCCCTTCTTGGGCCCCTTCTTCTTTTTGGTCGTCTTCACCAGCTGCCACTCCCCTGGTTGATCCTCTGCTGGTTCCTCCTCCAGTGATTTGCTCTGCTGAGGAGTGGGAAGTTCAGGGGATGATGCTGGTGTTTGGCCATCTGCCATCTTGCTCTTTTCCTCCCTGTTGTCTCTCTCTGGCCTCCTTTGTCCCATTCTGCTCACTGGAGGCCTTGGCGAATGAAGGTTTGCAAGTCTCATCGGTGATAGTCATACTCACCGTTTCGTCTGTTTGTCCCTCCTTAGTTTCCACCTGCTGTGCATAAGTGAGGCAGCGTTTGGGGAAGGTCCTGTAGAGGTGGCCTGCCCCACCACACAGGTTGCAGCAGCGTTTGCAGTCCTTTGTCTGGTGCCCTTTCTGCTTGCAGTTCTTGCAGAGGACGGTGCTATAGTTGCCCGCTACATGACCACATTTGCTGCATGAGCGACAAACTTTGGGTTGCCCGGCATCCAAATCCTGAAGGCAGCTTGACCTTGGTGCAGTTCCCAACCTTGTCGACAGACCTGGCGAGGAAGGTGAGCACATTGATGACAGGAACAGGGGGTTGTAGAGGTGCAGAGTCACCATGCAGTCCCTTTGCGATGGCAAAGTAAAGATCACCTTCGCCGTGAGGATTCTCAGCTGTTGTTCATCTCTCTTCTCCTCAAACACCTTCAGGAACTTCATGCAGGCAGCAACAAAAGGCAATTGGTGCTTGACCAGTTGTTAATTTTCTGAAGAAGAGTCATACAGACTGGTAACGTTAACTCTGTTTCTCTCTCTGTAGATGCTGCCAGATCTGCCGAGTTTTTCCAGCATTTTCTGTTTCAGATTTCCAGCATCTGCAGTATTTTGCTGTTATGTTAATTTTCAATCTAAGATTAACAGATTTTTTGTTCATGATACCTATTAAGGGATATGGGGAAAAGTTGGGTATGTGGAGTTAGGTCACAGATCAGCTATAAACACAGTGAATGATGGAGCAGGCTCAGGGGACTAAGTGCATGTTCCAGATGGTGTAAAGCTGCCTCATTGTTGAAACAGGGCTGGGTGCTCCCCTTAGTGGAAGGGGAGGGAAGTGCAACCCAGCACATTTCAACACCTAGTTTCCTCCATTTTGTGCCCTCTCTGTTTCTGAGGCCATTTTACAGGCTGCCTCTGAATTCATGAACCACATAGGCTTTTATGACAATCTAGTCATTGCACAGTCACTATTACTGACACTAGTTTGTTTATTCCAGATTTATTTAATTAACTGAATTTAATTTCCTCACCTTTGGTGGGATTTGAGCTCCCGTCTCCAGATAGCATCACTCACCAAAGCACTTTCGAGAGCACTTTCCAAACTCTCAAACTCTACAACCTAGGACAGGCTTGTCCAACATACAGGCCATAACCCGGCCCACAGAGCCAGTGTTCAAGGGAGATAGGGAGAAACTGTTCCTGCTTGTAAAAGGATCGAGAATGAGAGGGCACAGATTTAAAATGCTTTGCAAAAGAAGCAAATGCAATGTGAGAAATAAACTTTGTCACACAGTGAGTGGTTCGAGTCTGGAATGCACTGCCTGGAAGTGTGGTGGAGGCAAGTTCAATCGAGGCATTCAAGAGGGCATTAGATGATCATTTGAATAGAAACAATGTGCAGGGTTATGGGGGAAAGGCAGGAGAATGGCACTAAGTCATAATACTCATCTGTGAGCCAGTGTAGACATGATGGGTGGAATAGCCTCTTCCTTCACCATAACAATTCTGTGATTCTGTCACATAAACTCCATCTATGTTCTACCTACAATGCACTTACCAGTCAAGGAGAAGACCCAAGTAGGACTGGAACAAAGATTGTTCAATACGTGGCACAAAAATACCAAGTAAGAGCTTGTAAATGAATCGTTCTTCAATCTGTTGCAGAAAAAGAAGCTGGTTTTACGGTATCAAAATCTCACTTTAGTCTTAAAGCAGGCAAAAATAGGGACTAACCAGATAATGTTTTGTATGAGTTGTCAACTCGTGGCTATTGAAAGGTGCTATGACCAATGCAGTAGGTAAAGCAGAGTTATTTAAAAATCCCAGAGGGAAACTTTAAACAACTGTCATAACCAATAATTTTAAGTGTTATGTTTGAGATGCGACTCTAAATTCAGGAATCAGATCACCAGTTCTCGAGGTTTTACATTAAACTAAATGAAACATTTTATTAATTTACACAGGTTAAAATATATGTACACGTGACTACAAATTACTATCATAACTTTTAACAAATTCCCAAACTAATCTCCATTAAAGCAACAGCAACCCATAGATTTAACCAAACACCAGGCAAAGCATTTTCACCGTACAAATTCAAAATGAGGTTCTTTTCACTTTGGTTCCTGTGAAGTCAGTTGGAGGCTTACAGCTGCCTTTTGATCTCACATTGCCTCTGCTCAGCACACCCAGAACGGTTGCCTTGTTATACCTACCACTGCCTGTTGAATGTTAATTCTCATTGTATCAACAACCCCTGAACTAAACCTCTCTAACAATAAAACTTCTTTCATAGTACCGATTTTATTAGTAATATAAACATATTGCTTGGTAGCTGCTGACTGGGTGTCCACTTTCACCCTACTTCTTGAATGCTCTATTCAAAAAATGCAAATGTCCCTAACTCTCTTACATATCAAAACTAGTACCCATCACCCAGACTAGCTGGCTTTAATCCAATTAAGACACACCCACAGACTAAACCTCTATTTTAAAAGAAAAACATTTTCCAAAATGTTATATATATTAATAGCTTCATGACAAAGGCTGAGTGAAGTGAGACATGCCCAAATTGCTGCCCATCATGAACTGTTTGGATCTCCAATTCCCATTTTGATTAATTTGAAATCTTTATGACCAGGGCCAGGAGCTTTGGAAAGGCTGTTTTTAGCACTTTGCCTCATTGGTGATCAGCCCTAGGGCACCAAGACCTGTTGGTGTGAGCCAGTATTGGGGCTCCATACTGAGTCCCTGGAAACCCCGCAAAAAACCTGGCCTCTGACCCTTTCTCAGTAGCATCAGATTTACAGGCTGCATTGAAGATACATTGTCTGAATGAAGTCTAGCTGAAAGTGAAATATTGCAGCTACTTTTTAATGCCACTACCCACCCGTGATGAAGGGGAGCAGAATTGGAATTACACAATCAGCATCGGGAAAATCTGAAAAGCTGGTTATGTTACAAGTTATGGACCTGGTCCTCATACTACAGAGAGAGGCTGGGAAGTGGGGCAAGTGGAGCCCGGGCTGGAGGGGGAGTCTAGATCTGGGCAGGTGAAGGGGAACCCAGGGGTGTAGTGGGAGGGGAATCTGGGAGCGGAGGAAGGTTAGGGGGTTGGGGGGAAGGAGAAGCCCAGGGGAAGGGAGGCCTGAGGCGATAGGGTAGGGGAAGGGGGATTCCAGAGGGTTGAGGGGGAAAGGGGAGTCCAGAGGGTTGAGGGGGAAAGGGGAGCCTGGAGGATTGAGAGGGAAGGGGAGTGTAGTAATTATAGTTTTGATAAACGTTGGACTGCAGCCTTAAGAATAATCCTGTGTTGTAAGATCACATGGTCTGTGTAAACCAATCAGTTAACAGCACAGGGAACCTCTAGCTGGGAGTTCTTTAGTTATAGGGTTTGGCGTACACATGTAGCTGCTGCTGTCTTGTAAATAAAATTCAATGTTTCCACTAAGAAAAGTTGCCTGGAAAGTCAACTCTATAACATACTGGCAATGAGGATAAATCAGATCTGTTGCTGTCCCTTGCCCAGCAATTGTGAGTATCTAAGATAATTAAAAAGAAAGGAAGATATACTCATCTGGGATGCCACAGTTTGGCAGAATCGATCCCTTTGAGCCAGCCAGAGACGGCTGGTCTCAATATATAGAACGTCTTGCGTTCTACTTTCAAGCCAACAAAATCATGGGGGAGGAAAAGAGGAGAGTGATTCTCCTGAGTATTTATGGGAGTAAAACCTACAGTTTAATTGAAACTTGACAGCACCCAGTGCTCCAGATTCGAAGACTTTCAGTGAATTAGTCGACCTGGTTAAGGGACATTTCTAACACAAGCCCCAAGTCACAATGCAGAGGTTCAGGTTCAATTCACGGAACAGATCCTCTGAGGAGACCATTGCTCCCTATGTGGCGAAATTAAAACAACTAATGGAAAATTGTGATTTTGGTGAAACCCTGAATAATATGTTCAGGCATCATTTGGCCTGTGGTGTGGAAGAGGATGCTATTCACCGAAGCTCTTGATTTTAAGAAGTGAATCTTGATTTTAAGAAAGCGTTAGAAATAGCGCTTGTGATGGAGAGTGATGTAAGGGATTCACAAGTGATTCAAGGTGCACAAAATGGCTCCTTTTTCCTGGTTGGGCAGAAACGGTCAGCAGAAAGTGAAGTGAAAAGCCGAGACTCCACCGCGGAACAGGGAACAGCCCCCGCTAACCGAAAATTTAGAGGAAACAGCTCAGCAGCAAATTCAAAAACGAATATTTATCAACGTGGAAACAATCATACTCCTAACGATTGGCAATTTAACAAGGTGGAGTGTTATCTTTGTCACAAAAGAGGTCACAAATTGAAACATTGCAAAATGAGATTAAAACAGGCTTCCAGGCAACAGACAAACTCCAGTGAAGTATATTGTGTGGAAGAGCCAGAAACAGCCAATTCTGACACTTATTCATCCTGAAAGTTGAGAAGACAGAGACTGTCACATTGCAAGTGAATGGTAAACCCTTAAAAATGGAAGTAGACATTGTAGTAGGAGAACAGACTTTCAGATATTTAAATAAAGGTGCTCAGCAATTAAATTTGGAACAAACCTCTGCCAATTTGAAAATGTACACAGGTGAAGAAATCCAGGTAAAAGGTATCACCAGAGTACCAGTTTATTATCGATACCAAATAGCACAACTACCAGTGATGTGTTTCTTTTAAAATTTATTCGTTCATGGGATGTGGGCATCACTGGCCAGGCCAGCATTTATTGCCCATCCCTAATTGCCCTTGTTCAGAGGGCATTTAAGAGTCAACCACATCGCTGTGGGTCTGGAGTCACATGTTGGCCAGACCAGGTAAGGACAGCAGATTCCTTCCCTAAAGGACATTAGATTGAGTCGGTAGTTAGGAAGGCAAATGCAATGTTGGCATTTATTTCGAGAGGACTAGAATATAAAAGCAGGGATGTGCTGCTGAGGCTTTATAAGGCTCTGGTCAGACCACATTTAGAATATTGTGAGCAATTTTGGGCCCCGTATCTCAGGAAGGATGTGCTGGCCCTGGATAGGGTTCAGAGGAGGTTCACGAGAATGATCCCAGGAATGAAAGGCTTAACATATGAGGAATGTTTGAGGTCTCTGGGTCTATACTTGATGGAGTTTAGAAGGATGAGGGGGGATCTGATTGAAACTTACAGAATACTGAAAGGCCTGGATAGAGTGGACATGAGGAAGAGGTTTCCATTAGTAGGAGAGACTAGGACCTGAGGGCTCAGCCTCAGAGTAAAGCGAAGACCTTTTAGAAAATAGATGAGGAGAAACTTCTTTAGCCAGAGAGTGGTGAATCTATGGAATTCATTGCCACAGAAGGCTGTGGAGGCCAGGTCATTGAGCGTATTTAAGACAGAGATAGATAGGTTCTTGATTGGTAAGGGGATCAAAGGTTATGGGGAGAAGGTGGGAGAATGGGGTTGAGAAACTTATCAGCCATGATTGAATGGCAGAGCAGACTCGATGGGCCGAATGGCCTAATTTCTGCTCCTATGTCTTATGGTCTAGTGAACCAGATGGGTTTTTACAACAATCGACAATGGTTTCATGGCCATCATTAAACTTTTAATTCCAGATTCTTATTGGATTCAAACTCCACCCACCCGGGATTTGAACCCAGCCCCCACACCATTACCCTGAGTCTCTGCGAATATCACCATGCCATCGCCTCCCCATGGTATTAGAAGGTAGAGGACCAAGCCTTCTAGGTCGAAATTAGTTGAGGGAAATTAACCATGATTGGCCAGTGAGATTTCAAAAAGAAGCAGGAAGAGTTCCTGAGTTGAAAAAGGAACAAGGCAAGAAAACAAGGAATGTGGTTCCTGTCAAATTGTCGGAGGTTGTGGAGCTACGATGTTCCTCACAGATCAGGAAACCACCTGAAAGACTGAACTTGTAATACTGTAATGTCATGAGATAAATATCCCTGTAAGTACAAAATGTACAGAAAAGTTAAATGGGGAGGAATGTAGTAATTCTAGTTCCGATAAACATAGGACTGTAGCTTTAAAAATAATCCTGTGTTGTAAACTAATGAGTTAGCAGCGTGATGAACCTCCAGAAGGGAGTTCTTCTTTAGTTATAGAGTTTGATGCACACATGTAGCTGCTGCTGCTGTCTTGTACATAAAGTTCAATGCTTCCACCAAGAAAAGTTGCCTGGAAAATCAACTCTATAACACTGCCCATTCCTATAGGGTTAGGATCAGTGCTGCCCATTCCTATAGGGTTAGGCTCAGTTTTACACATTCCTAAAGGGTTAGGCTCAGTGCAATCTATTCCTATAGGGTTAGGCTCAGTGCAATCTATTCCTCTAGGGTTAGGCTCAGTGCTATCTATTCCTATAGGGTTAGGGTCAATGCTGCCCATTCCTGTAGGGTTAGGATCAGTGCTATCTATTCCTATAGGGTTAGGGTGTATACTGCTACTTTATTACATTGCAATTACATTGGATTGGTTCTAAAAAAGCAAGCAGTGAGTAAAAGACGGAGTGACTCTGCAAAGTGTATTGTGTGTACCTGTGTTTGAGTGAAGCCCATCCTTTAGAGTAAACAATAGGAGCTTTGAGTAAATGTGTTGTTTCTAAAGTGTTAACTGTTTGGCCTCTGGATTTTTTTGAGAATTTCACCAGGTCATCATCTAACGGACTGGCGAAAAGAACAGTATAAACTTTTAGGGCGGGAATGGAGAAGTTAACAGGTGAATTGTTGAAAAGAAAACTTGCTCGTTCCCTATTTCGCTACAGGACAACCCCCCCAGCACGACAGGTGCAACACCTGCAGAGTTATCGATGAGCCACCATCTTCGAACAAGACTAAGCCTGACACTTCCCAATTTGGAGCAGAGGGTGAAGAATAGTCAAGAGAATCAAAAAGTGACTGATGTTTTGCATAGTTGTGAGCGACAATTTACTGTTGGAGAAGCAGTATATGTAAGGAATTTCGGTGGATCGAAGTGGTTACCTGGTAAAGTAAGCTCTATGACTGGACCATTGTCGTACCACATGGAAGTGGAGGGCCGGATCACCCTGTAAGCATCTGGATTATTTAAGAAGGAGGGAGATAACCCAACAAAATGATATTCCACCTGTAACCATTGCTGAACCTGTGATTCCTGTTGAAGTTCTCAACCAAAGATATAGGGAGGCAATGGTGTAGTGGTATTGTCCCTGGACTAATAATCCAGAGACCCAGGGAAATGCCCTAGGGACCCGAGTTCAGCAGATGGTGGAATTTGAATTCAATGAAAATCTGGAATTAAAAATCCAATGAACCCATCTGATTCACTAATGTCCTTTAGAATAGGAAATCTGTTGCCCTTACCTGATCTGGCCTACATGTGACTCTCTTGTTGGAGATGGTCATTGCCTGACACTTGTGTGGTGTGAATGATACTTGCCACTTGTCAGCCCAAGCCTGGATATTGTCCAGGTCTTGCTGCATTTGGACATGGGCTGCTTCAGTGTCTGTGGAGTCACAAATGGTGCTGAACATTGTGCAATCATCAGTGAACATCCCCACTTCTGACCTTATGATGGAAGGAAGGTCATTGATGAAGCAGCTGAAGATGGTTGGGCTGAGGACACTACCCTGAGGAACTCCAGCAGTGATGTACCGTGACTGAGATGATTGACCTTTAACAACCACAACCATCTTCCTTTGTGCTAGATATGACTCCAACCAGTGGAGAGTTTTCACCCAATTCCCATTGACTCCATTGTTCCTATGGCTCCTTGATGTTGCATTTGGTCAAATGCTGCCTTGATGTCAAGGGCAGTCACTCTCACCTTGGGAGTTCAGCTCTTTTGTCCATGTTTGAACCAAGGCTGTAGTGAGGTCAGGAACTGAGTGGCCCTGGTGGAACCCAAACTGGAGTCAGTGAGCAGGTTATTGTTAAGTAAATGCTGCTTGATAGCACTGTTGATGACCCCTTCCATTACTTTACTGATGATCGAGAATGGACCCAAGGGGTAGTAATTGGCCGGGTTGGATTTGTCCTGCTTTTTGTATACAGGACATACTTGGGCAATTTTCCACATAGCTGGGTAGATGCCAGTGTTGTAGCTGTACTGGAACAGCTTGGCTAGGGGCACGGCAAGTTCTGGAGCACAAGCCTTCAGTACTGTTGCCGGCCTATTGTCGGGCCCATAGCCTTTGCAGTATCCACTGCCTTCAGCCGTTCCTTGATATCACATGGAGTGAATCGAATTGGCTGAAGACTGGCATCTGTGATGCTGGGGACCTCCAAAGGAGGCCAAGATGGATCATCCATTCGGCACTTCTGGCTGAAGATTGTAGCAAAAGCTTCAGCCTTGTTTTTTGCATTGATGTGCTGGGCTCCCCCATCATTGAGGATGGGGATATTTGTGGAGCCTCCTCTTCCAGTAGTGGTAATGGTAGATTGGGGGATATGGCGGGCCATGAGGTTACAGATTGTGGCTGAGTATAATTCTGCTGCTATGGTTGGCCCACAGCGCCTCATGGATGCCCAGTCTTGAGTTGCTAGATCTTTCAAAATTCAATCCATTTAGCACGTCAGTAATGCCACATAACACAATGGAGGATATCCTCATTGTCAAGGTGGGATTTTGTTTCCACAAGGACTGTGCCATGATCACTCCTACTGATATTGTCATGGACAGACGCATCTGCAACAGGTGGGTTGGTGAGCATGAGGTCAAGTATGTTTTTCCCTTTTGTTGGTTCCCTCACCACCTGCTGCAGACCCAGTCTAGCAGCTATGTCATTTAGGGCTCGGCAGCTAAATGTATAGTGGTGCTCCTAAGCCACTCTTGGCGATGGACATTGAAGTCCCCCACCCAGAGTACATTCTGTGCCCTTGCCACCCTCAGTTTCCTCCAGGAGGTGTTCAACTGGGAGGAGCACTGATTTATCGGCTGAGGGGGGACAGTAGGTGGTAATTAGCAGGAGGTTTCCTTGCCCACGTTTGACCTGATACCATGAGACTTTTGGGGTCCAGAGTTGATATTGAGGACTCCCAGAGCAACTCCCACCCGCCTGTATACCACTGTGCCGCCACCGCTGGTGGGTCTGTCCTGTCGGTGGGACAGGACACACAATGGTGATGGTTGTGTCTGGAACATTATCTGTAAGGTATGATTCCGTGAGGATGACTTTTTCAGGCTGTTGCTTGACTAGTCCGTGAGACAGCTCTCCCAATTTTGGCACCAGCCCCCAGGTGTTAGTAAGGGGGATTTTGCAGGGTTGTTGTTGTTTCTGGTGCCTAGGTTGATGCTGGGTGGTCCGTCTGGTTTCATTCCTTTTATTGATCTGTCTGCCTGTGAGAATGAATTTTTTAAAAAGTATTCTGGGGAATATTGTGTTGTTCTGTGAAGAAGGCTGTGTGTGTGTGTTTATGAGTGTGAGTGAGTGTGTGTGTGTGTACATGATTTAATTAAGCTGGGGGAAGGTTACTAGAAGACAGGCTGTCTGGGTGGGTTTAAGACAAGAAAGGATAGAGGTGTTAGGTTTGTACATTTGTAATATGATATGAGGGGTTTGGGGTTCAAGTGAATAGGTTGGATCTAATATTTGCATTTTTAGATAAGCTGAGAGTCCGTTTGAATATCAAAGGGAAGTCAAAGGTTACAAGTAACGTGTTTGCATCTTGCGGGAGTTCCATAGGTAAACCAAAGAGGGCATATTATGTTTTATTGACCTGAAAGCAGAGACAAAATAGAAACATGAAAGATTTTATATTTGGAAGGACTTGTGTCAAAGAGGTGTGAGAACAATGGAATATGAAATGAAAGAGGGAAAAATATATTTTAGAGTTACTGTGGAGAGTTTAGGGGCACCTGTTGGCTGTGAGTTGGTTGCTGGTTGGCTGTGGGCTATTGGCTGTGTGAGGAAGATTTCCTGGAAACAAATCTAGGCTAGAAGAACACACAGTTTGAATCAGCCATCCAGTCAAGCCAGAAAAGTCTTGGGCTGCAACAAACAGTCTTGTTCTGAGGTTTTTGATTTCCACAGCAGGATGGGAGAGAGTTTGAGGTCATGTGGTATGCCTGTATTAAAGCTACAGCAGTTTGCCTTGGGTAACATTACTGGATTTTTATAGTTAAACATCAATAAGGGAGTGTTGCCTGGAAGGTGTTTACTTGTGGGTCTGACCAAGTAGGGAGTTTTTTTCAGGGAATGTTTTGTAAGACTAATTTTAACTGCGTAATTGTAATCTTGTGTGCTTAAGTTTTTTTTTCCTGCTAATAAAACTTTTACTTTTAATTTTTAAAATCCTACTGGACATCTTGCTGCTGAGATCAGTACATTTTCTTCTCATTGTCAGAGTACAAAAAAGGGTAAGCCAAGGTTCCGTCTGGGATTTAGTTTGCACAGGAATTAACATCTGCTGTGGTCATAACACTGCCATAGGCCTTTTTCCTTGTCTTTCACGACCAGCTGCTGGTACAGTTCTGGAAACCTGTCCACGTCTTCTAAAAGGAAATCATTTGGGACTTCTGACTTTTAGCTTCCATGCTCCTCCCTCTGGAGCTTTTCCTGATGAATTTTCTCAGCATCTGTAGCTTCAGTTGGGAGCTTCTTTCAGTTCATAATCTGTTGAAGATATAATTTTTCCTAACCTTTCAGCATTTCTGTGAGGATGAGGGTTTTTAATCCTGGAGCTGTCACCATGTTGGGATGATGTTGGTTGTAGAATGTGTCTGTTAAATAAATCTCCATAGTGTTCTGTATGTTAAGAGCAAGTCTTTATTAACTGCTTGTAACTATATACAACTATACAGTAAAGGTTACAGGTGTGGAGCTATCTCCACCCTAAGTCTTAACATGACTCTGGCCAACACCACGCTGACCCTAGATCTAGGTCATGTGCTTTCTTACATCACTCTGTAGGCAGCACTGTACACAGTCTCACATTACCCCTGTATGTACCAGGCCCTTCTACTCCAGGAACCGCAGTATTGGTCAAAGAAACAAACACAGCTGTAAAGTGAGATTATATGTGAGAAGGATCATCAAATGAGACCATATGGGTTAAACTGAGAAACAAGAAAATGGCAGCCATACTGATAGAAGTGAACTATACAGCCCCAAGCAGAGGGAGATAGAACAGCAAATATGTAGACAAGTTGCTGAAAAGCTATTCTAGGCCTGGTAGTGTGCAGTGAGGCAAGATTAATTAATGACCTCATAGTAAAGGAGCCTGTTGGTAGCAGTGATCATAACATGATTGAATTTCACATTCAGTTTTAGGGAGAGGAGAATGTGTCCATGATTATGTTTTAAACTTAAATAAAGGCAATTACAAGGGTATGAAGATGATGCTGACTAAAGTGAACTGGGAAGTTTAAGGTAAAGGTCAGTAGAAAAACAATAGCAGACATTTAAGAAGATATTTCATAATGTTCAGCAAAGATATGTTATAGTGAGAAAGAAAGACTCTAGGAGATGAATGTCTCACCCATGGCTAACTCAGGATGTTAAAGATAGTATCAAATTCAAAGAAAATGCATATAATCTGCAAAGATTAGTGGTGGGTCAGAAGATTGGACAGAATTTAAAAACCAGCAAAGAATAGCTAAAAATGTAATAAGGAAGGAGAAATAAGAGTGAGAGAAAGCTAGCTAGAAATATTAAAACAGATGGTAAGACTTTCTACAGGTATTTAAAAAGGAAAAGAGTAAAGTGAGGCTGGGTCCTCTACAGAGAGAATCTGGGGAATTAATAATGGAAAATAGGGAAATGGCAGAAGCATTGAACAGATATTTTGTGCCTGTCTTCACTGTAGAAGATACAAGGCAGTGACCATCACCAACAGGAGAGAATCTACCCACCTCTGTTGACATTCAATGACATTACCATCGCTGAATCCCCCACTTTCAGATCCTGGTGGTTACCATTGACCAGAAACTGAACTGGACTAGCCATATAAAAACTGTGGCTACTAGAGTAGGTCAGAGGCTAGGAATCCTGCGACAAGTAACTCACCTTCTGACTTCCCAAAGCCTGTCCACCATTTACAAGGCACAAGTCGGGGGTGTGATGGAATACTCCCCACATGCCTGGTTGAGTGCAGCTCCCACAACACTCAAGAAGCTTGACACCATCCAGCACAAAACGGCTCGCTTGATCGACACCCAATCCACCACCGATGCACAGTGTGTACTATCTACAGGATGCACCGCAGCCACTCACCAAGGCTCCTTCAACTGCGCCTTCCAAACCTGCGACCTCTACCACCTAGAAGGACAAGAGCTCAATACTACAGAAAGCCTCAAGCAGTATAGAAAGTACAGGGTGAAATTAAAAAGAAAATTATGAAAGCAAAGAGACAGAATAAAAATATTGGCAAAGTAAAATCAAGGAAAACTCACAAGATGCTTTATAAACATTCAAGGGCAAGAGGATAACTAAGGAAAGAACAGGGCCTATGAGAGACCAAAAAGGTAACTTGTGTGTTGAAGTGGAAGTCCTGAGCATGGTTCTCGATGATTACTCTGATTCAGTTTTAACAAAAGAGAGGGATGATACAGATATTGTAGTTCAGGAGGAGTGTGAAAAGGTAAAGATAATGAGGGAGGAAATATTAAAGTGTTTTGAAAATGGATAAATTACCAAGCCTGGATGAAATATATCCTGAGATAACACAGAAAACAAGAGAAGGTTCTGACCATGGCCCCCCAATCCTCTGGCTGCAGCCATGGTGCCAGAGGGCTGGAGGAGTTCTAAAATTGAACCATTGTTTGAGAAGAGAGGAAGGATATCCCAAACAATTACAGGCCAGTCAGCTGGACCTCGGTGCTGGAAAGATAATTCAAAAAATTCTGACATGATATAGATCGTCATTTAGAGAGACAGTCAGCATGGATTTTTTAAGGGAAGGTCATGTTTGACTAACTTGAATTTTTTGAGGAAGTAACAAGAAGGGTTGATGAGGGTAGCACATTTGATATACTTTAGATGGATTTTAGCAAGACTTTTGACCATGTCCCACCTGGTAGACTGATCAGTAAATTAAAAGCTCATGGGATCCAAGGGAAAGTGATAAGTTGGATCCAAAATTGGTTCAGTGGTAGGAAGCAAAGGGTAATGGTCAATGGGTGTTTTTGTGACTGAAAAGCATGTTCCAGTGAGGCTCTGCAGGGTTCATTATTTGGCACCTTGCTTTTCCTGGTATATATCAATGATTTAGACTTAAAAATAAGGGTCATGATTAAAATTTTTTCATGTGATATAAAATTGGCTGTTTGGTGAATGGTGAGGAAGAAAGCTGTCGACTGCAAAAAGATATCAATGAATAGAAAAATTGGAAATGGAATTCACTCTAGAGGAGCATGAGGGAATGAATATGAGGAGGGTAAACGAGTAGGGGATTACTCAATAAATGGTTGGGCACTGAGAAACATGGAAGAACAGATGGATCTTAGAATCCATGTCTGCAAATCCCTGAAGGGATCAGGACAGAGCGATAAGATGGTTAAAAAAATATGGGATACTTTCCTTTATTTGCCTGGGCCTATAAAAGCAGGGAGGTTATGCAAGAACTATATAAAACACTAGTTAGACCACAGCTAGAGTACTGAATACAGTTCTGAATTACTGAAAGAATGTGATCACATTGGAGAGGGTAAGAGGTGCAAGAGAAATTCACCAGAAATGTAGAATTGTAACTTTGAGGAAGGATTGGACAGACTGTGTTTGTTTTCTGTGGAACAGAGGAGGCTGAGGGGAGATTTAATTGAGGTGTGTAAAATTGGGATGGCTATAGATAGAGTGGTAGAAAAGATTTATTTCCGTTATAGAGAGGTCAATAACCAGGCGGCTGAGATTCAAAGGGTAGAATTTTTCACTGAGCAGGCGGGCGGCACCTGACCTGCTCAAGTGTAGAATGAAGGGCGATGATATTAGGATGCTCGCCTGACATTATTGTGCACTCACGCGATATCTCACTGGGCGGGCACGCGCTGGAGCCAGAGCCACGCTCGCCATTAACAGGCCAGTTAAGGCCCTTAATAACCCAATTGATGGCAATTTGACGTTGCCCGTATGAGTTTTTTCCTCATCCTCGGGCAGGATAAGAAGGGTCAGCAGTATTGTCAATATAAGTAGTGAGGAGCTTTGGAGATAGTTTGCTGCTAGTGGCTTATTGAGACTTGGCAGCTTATTCTCTGAGCGGGGCTTCATTTCTGGACTCATTGGTGTCTGCAAGGCCCCCGGAGGATTCAGACCATGTGGACCCTTCCAGGTATCCCTTACCCTGGTGATAGGGATTGTGGTCTCCGCTGTGAGGCACCTTCTCTGAGGAGGAACAGAGGGGCAGAAGGGAGACGAGGCCAGGTGTCCCAATGCAGCTTTCAGGGGAGGGACCTGTGGGAGGCCAGGCGCAGGCACAAGGGGCATGGGGCCAGCAGGTAGTCCAAGACGGAAGGGGCCACAGAAGACGCCACTATCCTGCTGCCAGGGTTTACAGGCGGCGATGCAGCTACCTCAATATGTCTGAGGTACAATGCCAAAGGAGGCTCTGCCCCTCCAGGGAGACAGTCATCTCCATTTGCCAGATGATCAGGCCTGAGACTGTGTGGGTGGACACCCCATGCCAGTGGCTCTGAAGGTCACAATGGCCTCAACTTTTATGTCTCCGGCTCTTTCCAGAGCTCAGTGGGGGATCTATGTGGAGTCTCCCAATCAGCTTTCCACAGTTGCATCAAACGGGTGACGGAAGCTCTGTTCAGGCAGGTATTGACCTTTATTCATTACCATATGGATGAGGCCAGCCAGGCTGAGCAAGCCAGAGGCTTTGTAGGGATTGCTGGGTTCCTCTGCGTCAAGGGTGCAATCGACTGCACACGTGGCCATCAAGGTGCCAGAGGGTCAGCCGGGTGCCTTCATCAACAGGAAGGGCTTCCACTCCATGAACGTGCAGATAGTGTGTGATCACAGGATGCAGAATCTGCAAGTCTGTGAAAGGTACCCTGGCAGCTCCCACAACGTGTCTATCCTCAGACACTCCCAAGTGCTGGGGCTGTTCAGTGCTCAGCAATGCAGGTGGATAAGGTAGTCAGGAAGGCATATGGCATGCTTGCCTTCATTGGCAGGGGTATTGAGTATAAAAGCTGGGAAGTAATGCTGCAGCTGTATAGAACGTTGGTTAGGCCACACTTGGAATATTGCGTGCAATTCTGGTCGCCACATTACCAGAAGGATATGGAGGCATTGGAGAGGGTGCAGAGGAGGTTTACCAGGATGCTGCCTGGTCTGGAGGTTATTAGCTATGAGGAAAGGTTGGAGAAACTCGGATTGTTCTCACTATAGTGATGGAGATTGAGGGGCGACTTGATAGAAGATTACAAAATTATGAGTGGCATGGACAGAGTAGATCGTCAGAAGCTTTTTCCCAGGGTGGAAGAGTCAATTACATGGGGACATAGATTTAAGCTGAGAGGAGAAAACTATAAAGGAGATGTGCGGGGTAAGTTTTTTACGCAGAGGGTAGTGAGTGTCTGGAATTCGCTGCCAGAGGAGGTGGTGGAAGCAGGTACGATAGTGGTGTTTAAGAGGCAGCTTGACAAATCCATGAATAGGATGTGAATAGAGGGATACGGACCCCGGAAGTGCAAAATGTTTTAGTTGACGGGCAATATGATCAGCGCAGGCTTGGAGGGCCGAAGGGTCTGTTCCTGTGCTGTACTTTTCTTTGTTCTTAGTTCTTTGTTCTTTGTAATCTAGCCCGGCTGGATGGATGGCTTCTGGGTGACAAGGGCTATCCCTTGAAATGGTGGCTCCTGATGCCTCTCCGCCACCCAAGAACAAAGGCAGAGAAGTGTTACAATATGAGTCATGCCTCCACAAGGGTGGTGTTAGAGAGAACCATAGGTCTTCTCAAGATCCACTTCCAATGCTTGGACCGTTCAGGGGGTGCATTGCAATACTCCCCAGAGCAGGCTCACTGATAGTTGTTGCATGTTGCGTTCTCCACAATCTGGCCCTGGCAATGAGGGACCCACTGGAGGAAGAGGATGTTGACGCAGCTGCACAGGCCACAGAGGATGAATCCAGTAGTGAGTCAGAAAAGGAGCATGGTGAGGAGAACGCTGAGGGTGTTAAGCCAGACCTTGGTGTCCTTCAGGGAGGTAGGGACACCAGGGACACCTTGATGCAATGTTCCTTCAACTAGGCTGCCAAATAAGAACTACCACCTCATGCCAGGGCTGCTACATCCATCGTGGATCACACAAATGACCCTTTCCTTGGCCCCAAGATATACTCAGTGCCTCTGGAATAAAAATTCAAGCCGCCCACATCCAGCATTACATACTGGCCTACCCAGCACCTAAAAAATAAATGAAGCATAACTCAGGCCAATAACACAAAAGCAAATTTAATTGTATGTTTGAACTCTCATAGTCTTGAACAGAAATAAATCGGCGTTGGTAGTCACACCATTAAAAAAGAAAAAAAGTGGGGGAACAAAATGTGACCTTAAGGTGCTTTAAACTTATGTTTACTGGTGCTTCATCTAGGTGCTCCCCCCTCGCTAGCACCGGCATTGGAGGCAGCCCGCTGACTCTGCTGTCCTGTGGGCATTGATGACCTTGGCGGTCATCCTCTGGCCCGTGGAGCCTGTGCTGGCCGTGCCTGGGAGGGAGCGGGCAGTGCCATGGCTGGCATCTCCCCAGTCACCGCAGCCTCATCAGATGCCATGGTTACTGGCAGAGGGGCAGAGGAGCTGCTGACGTCATCTGGGGCATCCTGAGAGGAGCCCGCAGAGATGACAGGCAGCTCGTATGCCAATGTGAGGTTGCTCTGGACCTCCCTGCTTATCATTCACAGACAGGCACCTAGCTGGGATACGGGGTGCCCCATACATCTCACACACGGACACTGACCAGTTGAGGTCAGTACCTGTGTGAGGGTTTGAAGGCTGAGTACAACCCCAGGAACCTGTGATTCTGTCCCAGGAGCTGCCTCTCCATGAGAGTCACCATTCTCTCCACGGAGGAGGCATTGCGATCGGCCACAAAGGTCAACACTGCTCACGCTCCACAAGTACTCCTCCACAACGGAGACCATGGCACGCAGACCCTCACGTATCCTCCCACACATCCCGCTGGACATCCAGCAGCTGCTGCCTCAGGGACGACTCCAGAGGCTCATCATCTGCCTTCGTCTGAGCATTGTCCTGATCTCCAGCAGTCCTCCGACTGCCAGCGCCCTGGGCACTCTCTGCCTCCGCTTGCACCTCAAGTGAGTGTGAAGTGCCCTCACCAAGGTGCACCAAGATACTATCCACCAAACTAATACCCACCGAGGTGCTGGTATCTGCGCTGGTGCCTGCTTTAGAGACCGGGTGTGACGCAGGTGCTGGGGGTCCTCCGGTGTCAGGGGTGGTCCCTCAGGGTCCGGAGAGCAGACTGGTGAACCTAAAAGGGAGAACGAGGACATGTCATTAGTTAAAGCCATCACACTGTCACTGTGCCAGGTACCCTGGTGAGACAATGGAGATCTGCATCATGGTGCTATCGTCTTTCAATGATCAATGGGGACTCCAGGTTGGAGGGTCCATCAATGAAGAGACTAGACTAGAATGGTTACAATCTGAAACTCTCACCTCTGTGCATTGCGCTCTTACCTTCGTCTAACACCCCAGCCTCACCACGGCCGCTTGGTGCCTCTCGAGCTCCAGGGCCTCCTGCTCGTTGCAGGGGAGGATGAGGAGGTGTGGGGGTCCTCCGCCAGTCCGTGACCTCTCAACATTGTTATGGGATGTCGTCTTCTGAAAGGACGGAAGAGCATGGATTAGTCCACTCTCTACCTGCAGCTCTAATGCAGCCTGGTCAACCCCAGCTGAGGAACACCTCGCAGGGCACATCCGACTCGTGGCCTTCGAGCCGCAAGGCACTCAGTGCAAGCAGCCAGGGCTCACCCCCTTGCCCAGCTCCAGCATGGTTGACAGTTGGCACTCAGACTCTAACACCCCTGAGCTCCACAGGGGGACAGTCAGCCCAAACCAATTCAACACACTGACCCATGCCAACACGGTATTCATCCATCCTGAGCGCAGCAGGTCATTGAAGCACTTCCAGCACTGCACCTAGGTGCATCGTACCACATCGTGGCTGCTCACTGCTCACCTGGGATGCCATGCCACCTCCTCCCATGTCCTCTTGGTGAGGTGCGGCGGCCTCCTCTTCCCATCGCTGAGGACAAGGGTCTCCCTCCTGACAGCCCCCTCCTCCAAGAGTGAGGCTCTAGGAAAAACAGGAGTGGGGGTGGGGGGGGGGTGCGCAGTTGGAGCCCGAGTGCCCTCTCCCTTGACCTGCCCTCCTGCTTGTCATTTGCTGACACTCTGGACTCCATCCTTGCAGCAGTAGATAGATGTCCTTCTCTGACAGCCTCCCTGGGGCTGCCTGGGCCTTTTTTAAACAGGCCACTGGGCAGCTATTGGACCCAGTGGCTGACAGGCCCCTGGCCCCGCTTGGCCCTTCCCAGCCAATGACAAGCCGCGTTTCACGCTGGGCGGGTCTTAATTGGCCCACCAGCGTGAAGTCGCGGTTTGGCCCCAATTGGGGGTGGCAGTTGGCTTTCTGCCCCCTCTGAGTCCACCCACCCTGGGCAAAATTCTACACAAAGTAATTGGCAGGAGAATAAGAGGGGAGCTGAGGAGGAATTTTTTCCACCCTAAGGATGAGGTGGGTGTGGAACTCACTGCCTGAAAAACTGCCTCATTGCATTTAAGAAGCACTGGGATAGGCACTTGAGGTATCATAAACCTCAGAGCTATCAGACCCAGAAGGTGTGATTAAACCAAGCAGCTCTTTTTCAACCAGCATAGATGCAATGGACAGAATGGCCTCTTTCTCTGCTGAGAATCTTTCTATGTTACGAAATGCACAGATTGTTTCTGTTGACACCTTGAAGACAATTGAGGCTATAACACTGACAGGTCATTGCTTCAGGTAGCTGTATCCAAAAGTTTCCCAGTTTTTAAAAAATATGTTATCCATCTTGACCATGTTTTCTCTGGAATTTCTCTGGGTGATTTGTCTTTGAGAATATTTAGGAAAGAGAAGCTTTCAAAACGGAATCTTTGCTGTTAAGGTTATGCTCTGAGCAAAACAACAGGAAACTTGAGCAGGATGACTCATGGTGTTCGGCCCTTGCCAGATTTATTTTTCAGTCTGTGGATTGCCGTCTTAGCTCAAGCTAAACTTAAACAGGGACAAAGCAAGAGGAAAAGCAGAAGTTGAAAGGAGAATCCAGGTACTGCTGGTAACACACAGATTTATTATAACTTAGAACAAAAACAAAGATATCTGGAAAAACTCAGGTCTGACAGCATCTGTGGAGAGGGATACAGTTGATGTTTTGAGTCCGTATGACCCTTCATCAGAACTAAGACATATAGAAATGAGATGAAATATAAGCTGGTAGAGGGGGGTGGGACAGGTAGAGCTCAATAGGGGGCCAGTGATAAGTGGAGGCCAAGAAGAGACTGCCAGAGATGTCATAGACAAGAAGACAAAGGGGTGTTGACAGTGGTGATATTATCTAAAGGACATGCTAATGGTGACATTAAGGGAAGCAAGCAGGACAAGCTAGTGGCAGATGGGCCTAGTGGGGGCGGGGTGAGGGGAAGGGATTGAAATGGGCTAAAAGGTGGAGATGAAACAATAGATCAAAATAAATTTAAAAATAGGAGGGAAAAGAAAAATATATTTGTTAAAAAATGATAAATTATTGGAAAAAGGGAGATTGGAAAGAGGGTGGGGATGGAGGACAGAGTTCATGATCTGAAATTGTTGTACTCAATATTAAGTCCGGAGGACTGTAAAGTGCCTAGTCGGAAGATGAGGTGCTGTTCCTCCAGTTTGCAATGAGCATCACTGGAACAATGCAGCAGGACAAAGACGGACATGTGGGCATGAGAGCAGGGTGATGTGTTGAAATGGCAAGCGAAAGGGAGGTCTGGGTCATGCTTGCGGACAGACTGAAGGTGTTCCGCAAAGCGGTCACCCAGTCTGTGTTTGGTCTCTCCAATGTAGAGGAGACCACATTGGGAGCAGCAAATGCAGTAGACTAAATTGAGGGAAGTGCAAGCAAAATGCTGCTTCATTTGAAAGGAGTGTTTGCGTCCTTGAACGGTGAGGGAGGGGAAGTAAAGGGGCAAGTGTTGCACCTTCTGCGGTTGCATGGGGTTGCATGGGGAGGGGGTTGAGGTGTAGAGGGTGATGAAGGAGTGGACTAGGGTATCCCGGAGGGAACGATCCCTGTGGAATGCCGCCAGGGGGGAGTGAAGGGAAGATGTGTTTGGTGGTGGCATCATGCTGGAGTTAGCAGAAATGGCGGAGGATGATCCTTTGAATGCAGAAGTTGGTGGGGTGATAAGTGAGGACAAGGGGGACCTTATCATGTTTCTGGGAGGGAAAGGAAGGTGTGAGGGCAGATGCGCGGGAGATGGGCCAAACACGGTTGAGGGCCCTGACAACCACCGTGGGTGGAAAACCTCGGTTAAGGAAGCAGGAAGACATGTCAGAGGAACTGTTTTTGAAAGTGGCACCATCAGAACAGATGCAACGGAGGCGAAGGAACTGAGAGAATGGGATGGGGTCCTTACAGGAAGCGGGGTGTGAGGAGATGTGGGAGTCGGTAGGCTTGTAATGGATATTGGTGGACAGTCTATCACCAGAGATTGAGACAGAGAGGTCAAGGAAGGGAAGGGAAGTGTCAGCAATGGACCATGTGAAAATGATGGAGGGGTGAATTGGAAGCAAAATTAATAAGTTTCCAGATCCAGACGAGAGCACGAAGCAGCACCGAAGCAGTCATCGATGTACCGGAGAAAGAGTTGTGGGAGGGGGCCGGAGGAGGATTGGAACAAGGAATGTTCCACATACCCCATAAAGAGACAGGCATAACTGGGGCCCATGCGGGTACCCATAGCTACACCTTTTATTTGGAGGAAGTGAGACGATTTTAAGGAGAAATTGTTCAGTGAGAGAACAAGTTCAGCCAGACGGAAGAGAGTAGTAGTGGATGGGGATTGGTCGGGACTCTGTTCGAGGAAGAAGCCAAGAGCCACCAGACCATTCCGGGGGGGTTGGAGGTGTAGAGGGATTGGACGTCCTTGGTGAAGAGGAGGCTGTTGGGGTCAGGGAACTGGAAATTGTTGATATGATGTAGGGCAAGAGAGGAACTGCGGATGTCAGTGGGAAGAAACTAGAGAAGGGGAGAGAGAATGGTGTCAAGATAGCAAGAAATGAGTTCCGTGGGGCAGGAACAGGCTGACACACTTGGTCTACCGGGACAGTCCTGTTTGTGGATTTTGGGTAGGAGGTAGAAGTGGGCAGGCCGAGGTTGGGAGACTATGAGGTTGGAAGCTGTGGAGGGAAGATCTCCAGAGGAGATGAGGTCAGTGACAGTCCTGGAAACAATGGCTTGATGTTCAGTGGTGGGGTCATGGTCCAGGGGGAGGTAGGAGGAAGTGTCCTATACTGATTACTCACTCAGTGACATCCCCTACAGTTAAAGGGATAGATGGTTAAAAACCTTTAGGGAGGAAGAGAGTTGTTTTGTGAGAGTTGCAATTAGAGCTGAAGGATGAGAGGGTTACTCAATGCTGAAGAAGCAGTGGGCATAGGCTGGAGCAAGCTCATTCAGGTTAAATGGGAAATGATAGTTCATTTCAGATGGGAGGCAATTCTTCTCTTTCTAACTTCACAATCTTTCTTTCCTAATTTGATATGTTTAAATTTATATTTTTTAATGCAATAGACCTTCACAGGGATGGCAGGACGAAGGATAAAGGGGATAAGACACTAGCTGGAATATTCCAGCCCTTCACGTCGGCAGGATCTTCCGGTCCCACCAATGTGAATGGAGAATTCAATGGATTGCTGGCCCCACCACAGGGAACCTGCCTTGGTGGGGGGGGTGGTTGGGGGCTGGAATATTCCGGCCACTGAATAGGAAATGGGAGATGGTTACAGGAAGTAAGTAAAAGCACTGAGGTACATGGTAAAGGGGCTTTTAATGACAAGGAGATATATCGCAGGCAGGGGAGGGACATGCACTGATCTAGAAACGAGAACATAAGATAAAATGTCAGGGGAGTTTTCTTTTTACTATTTTTCTATAGAAAGGATTTGGAAACAAGTATTATCCTTATGCTTCTGGCTTATAGTATCGCGTATATAAATGTAGACAGTGTCAATTATGGTTTGACGTGGGCAGGGTAGGTGTTATAGAACTGGAAATGGTTACAGAGATAGTGAAAGGCGTAAGTTATAGACTGATAAATCCAATACTGAGAATTTTAGATTCTAGACTTTGGGAAACCAGGAGCCAAACTGGTGATGGGTGAGGAGAGGGAATGCAGTTTGTAGAGGGCTGTTGATAAGAGGTCAGCCAGGAGTAATTGAGCATGGTGGTTGCAAAGGTTTGGCTGGTGGATGAGCTGAAGTAGGACTGGAGCCAGAGTGGACAGAACGTGGCATTCTCTCCATAGTTTTCTAACCAATACTGCTCTGTAACCTCCCTCACTAGATCAGTATCCCAGCTGAGATGAGCTCACAGCATTAATCAAAGAATTGACCTATGAACTTCCCAGTCTCTACAGCCCAGTATCAACTTGATATTGGGCTGTAGAGGCTGTGGTACCTGACACTCACACTATATGCCTTTAAAAGTCCCTCTGATGTCTCAACAAGTTAAAATGACAGCCATTACAGGCTAGCAGGCCCGATTCCCCCATTTGTGCTGAGTCATCACATCTTAGCCAAGCCCATGGTGTGAGCCTCAGCATCCCTGGGTTAGTGAGGGACAAGACTGGCCTGGGTTTTTACACCTGAGCAATATTTTGTTGAAAAGTGTGAGTTTGGATTGGATGTGATTGTAATGCCTTCCAAGGCCAAAAAGATTGCCAACGCTCACTACCCAGACTTATGTGTGAAGAATAGGCACTGGGTAGCTGATGCACATGGAACCATTCCCTGGTGAGTCACTGCCTTTGGTAGATGGGAAAACAGTAAACAGTTGGAGTAAAACTTATCCTCAACTACAATTGGCCTTACTTCACTATAGTGTCAGCTGTGGCTCAGTTGGGAGCTTTCTTGCCTCTGAGTCAGAAGGTTGTGTGTTTAAATCCTATTTCAGAGACTCTGTCTGACCACTGTGGCACTAAAGGAGTGCCATGCTGTCAGAGGTAGGTATTTTGATGAGATGTTAAACCGAGGCCCTGTCTGCTCTTTTGGTTTGTCATGAAAGATCCCATGGCATTATTTCAAAGAAGAGAAGGGAATTCTTCCCAGTATCCTGGCCAGTATTTACCCGTCAATCAACATACTAAAATCCGAATATCTGGTCATTATCGCATTGCAATTTACCTTGCTGTGTGTAAATTGGCTGTCACCTCCCTTATACTACAACAGTGTCTACACTTCAAACGTATCTCATATTTTGGGAAGCATTTGATCTTGAGGTTGTCAAAGATGCTTGATAGATGCCAGTCTTTTATTTCTGGAATTTCTCCCAGCCCTAACTGTTACAGGTTTGGGTCATACCTTATGGGTTTAATGGGGTTAGTTATGACGGTTAAGTGGTCTGAGAGTGATGGGGAGGATATGGGGCTGGAATGTGCATGTACATGTGCATGGGATATCATGGGGGGAGGCAGTGGCATAGTGGTTTTATCACTGGCTAGTGTTCCAGAGACCCAGGGTAATGCTTTGCTGAAGGTAAGCATGCAGGTGCAGCAGGCAGTAAAGAAGGCAAAACGTATGTTGGCCTTCATAGCCAGAGGATTCGAGTACAGGAACAGGGATGTCTTGCTTCAGGACCTTGGTGAGACCACACCTGGGATATTGTGTGCAGTTTTAGTCTCCTTATCTGAAAAGGATGTTTTTGTTAAAAGGGAGTGCAGCGAAGGTTTACCAGACTGATCCTGGGATGGCGGGATTGACATATAAGGAGAGATTGAGTCGGTTAGGATTATATTCACTGGAGTTCAGAAGAATGAGGAGGATCTCTTGGAAACCTATAAAATTCTAACAGGACTAGACAGGGTAGATGCAGGAAGGATGTTCCCGATGGTGGGGGTGTCCAGAACCAGGGGTCACAGTCTGAGGATATGGGATAGACCATTTAGGACTGAGATGAGAAATTTCTTGACCCAGAGAGTGTTGAGCCTGTGGAATTCGCTATCACAGAAAGTAGTTGAGGCCAAAACATTGTATGTTTTCAAGAAGGAGTTAGATATAGCTCTTGGGGTAAAAGGGATCAAAGGGTATGGGGAGAAAGCAGGAGCAGGCTATTGAGTTAGATGATCAGCCATGATTATGATGAATGACGGAGCAGGCTCGAAGGGCTGAATGGCCTACTCCTGCTCCTAATTTCTATGTTTCTATGTTTCTTTCAAGCAAAGTATTGATCAAATTGAGCCTTGATTTCTTCCTATCCGATTGAAGACCCTATTGAGACTTACTGTCCACATATATAAGTGAAGAAGGAATAGTGGTGGTGGAGCACCCTAGGGCTACCAACACGAGTGTTCAAAATTAGGAAGGATTTGAATAGAGTATATCAAAAGAAGCTGGCAGGAGGGTCAGTTACCAATGGCACAGATTTAAGATAATGTCAAAAAAGCCAAGGGAGGAGTTAGGAAAAATGAGTTTTTTTCACGTAGCAAGTTGCTATGATATGGAGTGCATTCCTTGAAAAGGAGATGCAAGCAAATTCTACTGTATCTTTCAAAAGGAAATTAGATACATATTTGAAAAAGAAGAATTTGCAGAGCTATGGGAAAAGAGTTGTAGAGTGGAACTAATTGAGTAGTTCTTTCAGAGAGCTGGCACGGGCATGATGAGCTGAATAGCCTCCTTCTGTGCTGCGAGATTCTACAAACCATTGGCAGCAGAAAGGACAATATGTACCCAAGCATTAAGAGCAACTAACTGTGGATATCTTTTATATTCTAGGGACATAGCAATGCTAGGTCATCACTTCCTGCATCTCCTGGGAGCTGTCCTCTTGGTGAGCATAAACTGTCAGAGAACTGTATGCCCAGTGTATGGACGGGCTGCTTTCTGTCACTCCAGCTATCTTACTGCGATCCCATGAGTACCGAGTAATATTGTCAAACTCAACTTAAATTCCAACTATATCCGCCTCGTCACAGATGCATCATTTTCTTTTCTCAATGAGTTGCAGGAGTTGAGGCTGGGAATACAGCAGAGCAAATCACTACATGTTGGGGCAAGAGCATTTAGAAATTTGCCCAATCTGACATCTCTAGACCTGGGAGGAAACAAAGAATTAGAGCTGGACTTAAAGGCATTCGCTGGGCTCGAAAACCTGCAGGTCCTGTATCTGGACTATAATGGTCTGAATGACTCAGTTCTACAACAAGGATATTTTGAAGATTTAGTCTCACTGCACACCCTCATTCTTGAAGGAAACAAGATAGAACATGTCAGGCCAGATCCAACATTTTACAACCTACAGGCGCTGGTAAACGTTCATTTTAAGGCAAATCGGATTCGCCAGCTTTGTGAGGGGGATCTGCATAATGTTCGACAGAGGGTTTTCAAAACATTTGACATCTCCTCAAACAGATACTTGTACAGCGGAGAAAGCTTCAACTGGGAGAAATGTGGCAATCCTTTCCAGGGCATAGTGCTTCACATCTTGGACATTTCACAAACTGGCCTCCACATCCAACAGCTGGAGAAGATGTTTTTAACCATAAGAGGAACGATTATTATTCAAATAAAGATGCAGTACCTGCCCATTGGTAGATCATTTGGTTTTAACAATACAGAGGATCCAAGTAACCAGACATTTTTTGGTCTCAAAGACAGTTCTGTGATGATTCTGGACATGTCCCATGGGTTTATCTTCGCTCTTGCAACTTCTGTATTTTCACACTTGCAGTCCTTGCAGATTCTAACATTATCTTTGAACAAGATCAACCAGATTGAAAAGAATGCATTTTTTGGCCTTGAGTCTCTTCAACAGTTAAATCTTTCTTTCAATCTTTTGGGGGAGATCTACTCATCAACCTTTGAAGGTCTGAGGGACGTCTCGTTAATTGACCTGCAACACAACCATATTGGGGTCATTCAGAATAATACATTTCATGGACTGAATCAACTGAGGACATTGAATCTTCAAGACAATTCTCTCTCCGTTATTTCTGGGTTGCACCACCTTCCACTTTTGGCTTGTTTCTTAGTGGGTCACAACCGACTCAAGACAGTTTATGGCCTGGAGGCAGTTTCCAATAGCACCTTTCTCGATTTCTCAAACAACGCCTTTACCAACCTCAATGTTTTCTACGAGATCATGCAGCTCCCTGCTGTGAAGCATCTTTTGTTGAGGGACAATCGTGTGTCGATGTGCACTCCTGCTCTTACTGACACCATTCCAAAGGACAACCAATTAATACACCTTGACCTCTCAAGCAACTTCCTAGAGTTGATGTGGGCATCGAAACAGTGCTGGGAGGTGTTCCATAATCTGACTAACCTAACTGCCCTTCTCCTTGATCATAATTATCTCACTGAGCTTCCACAGGATGTTTTTAAAGGTTTGGATTCTCTAAAGAGACTCAACTTGTCATCTAACTCTTTGTCCCAGCTCAGCCTCGGCCTGTTTCCCAGCACTCTTGAAATTCTTGACTTGTCTAAAAATCACCTTGTGTCCCCCAGCCCAGAGGTCTTCAGTTTCGTGAGTCATCTGGACATTGAGGCAAAACCAATATATCTGTGACTGTAGTCTCAGGGACTTTATCAAGTGGCTCAATGGCACTGAGGTGGACTTGATGGAACCATTAACAGAGATATACTGTGTGTTTCCAGAAGAGTTGCAAGGGATACCTCTTCGTTATCTCAATGCTGATGGGTGTGAGGAAGAAGATGCTGGGTGGCAAATAAGATCTGAATTCAAGATGAGCACAAAAGTGGGTCAACTAAAGGACCCTATAAAGTTGAGACAAATGTGAACTCCTTATTTCCATACTCTCTCCCTTTAAGCCCACTTTCTTTTACAAGGTTACCACGCATTTACTATTTAGGCAGCGACTCACCATCCTGACTGCGATCACCTGGCAGCATACAGAAAATAACGGGACTTGGAAATATCATCCAAAAGCCCACCACAGTAGTGAAACAATTATTTACACCCTAGCTCTGTGCCTGTGTCCATCATTCAGGCATGTCACATAAACAATGTGTTTTTTAAGCAGTTCTCAACATTTGTCGGTAGACTCTAGCACTAATAGTTGCTGGACAATGTAGTAATGCACAGAAATGTAATTGAAAATTTTACAGGATACATCTAAAAAAATCAAATTCTATACATATCTTTAAACAATATAAATTAATTTCACACTTTCAGTAAAATACAAAAATATATGTCCACCATGATGCTACATAACTGATCACATACGAACATAGGATTTAGGAGCAGGAGTAGGCCACTCAGCCCTTCAAGCCTGCTCTGCCATTCAATAAGATCATGGCTGATCTGATTGTAACCTTCCGCCTAACCCGATAACCTTTCACCCCCTTGTTTATCAAGAATCTATCTACCTCTGCCTTAAACATATTCAAAGATTTTGCTTCCACTGTCTTTTGAGGAAGAGAGTTCCAAAGACTCACAACCCTCTGAGAGAAAAAATTTCTCCTCATCTCTGTCTTAAATGAGTGACCCCTTATTTTTAAATAGTGGCCACTAGTTCTCCCACAAGAGGAAACATCCTCTCCATATCCACTCTGTCAAAACTCCTCAGGATCTTAAAGGTTTCAAATACGTCACCTCTTACTCTTCTAAACTCCACTGGATACAGACCTAGCCTTTCCAACCTTTCCTCATAAGACAACTCACCCTTTCCTGGTACTAGCCTAATAAACCTTCTCTGAACTGCTTCTAATGCATTTACATCTTTCCTTGAATAATGAGACCAGTACTGTAGTAATGTACACAGTACTCCAAATGTGGTCTCACCAGTGCCCTGTACAACTGAGGTATAACCTCCCTACTTTTGTAATCAATTCCCTTCGCAATAAACCATAACATACTTGATATCCAACAATAATTTAATGTATTTTTTAATAATAGATAAATAATATTATGATATATCTATTGAGAGAGCACTTTTAACATAGAAAATGATTTCATGGTGCGACACAGAGGCAGTCGATAAATCTGGCACAGAACCAAAGAATGAAAGATTGGTAGCCTGGGTCAAAGAGGTGGATTTTACGGAGGGTCTTAAAGGAAGAGATGGAGGTCGGGAGGTGAGGAGTTTAGGAAGAGAATTCCAGAGATTAGGAGGCTAAAAACAGGGTGCCAGCGATGATGCAGAAAAAAAGCAGACCCACAAATGACAAAGACAGGACATAGGGAGGAGTGAGGCCAGGGAGGAGTGTAAATACAAGGATGAGAGTTTTAAATTTGAGGTTTCTGGGGAAGCAGGAGCCATTGTGGGTCAGTGAGCCTGTAGATGATGGACAAGATGGATTTGATGCTGAAGAGAATACACAAAGTATGTTTGTTTTGGATGAGCTCAGGTTTACAAAGGGTTAAGGATTGGAAACCAGACAGGAGAGCAGTGAAACAGTTAAGTCTAAAGGAGGCAAAAACAGGCATGAGCACAATAGTAGGAGCACTATCATAACAAGGACTGCAGATATTCAAGCAGAAAGCCCACCACCATCTTGTATGGGCAGCTAGGAATGGACACTAAATGTGGGTATACCACGGCCTGAATTTTACACCTGGTGCGGGAGCTTGAACAGCAGGCCCAGAAGCGGATGTGATACCTGCTTCCGCCCGCGATCAGCTCCTGATCCCAATTTCACGCTGGCTGGCCAATTAACGGCCGGCCAGTGTTGCCAGCAGGGGGCGGGGGCTAGGCAGGCACTGATCCAATGGAGTTGTGGGGGTTGTGGGTTGGGGGGCAGCGGTAGATTTGAAAATGAACAGGGAGCTCCCTGCTGGCTGCCTCGAGGTGGTCAGAAGCCTCAATGAGCTGTATGTGAGTCTGTCAGTGCCTCGGAAGATATTTTCGTTTGGAGCAGCAATTATGGCCTCTGGACCTGCCTCCCAAGCCAGGAAGGATGGCAATGTCTATGGACAATCTACTTCCTGTTTTACCGATGAATGCCCACGTGTTCTCCAGAAGGCAGTGACTGCCCGGCGGGATATATTGATTTCGTGGGATGGTAAGAAGGTGTGGATGGAGGTGGCTGCCCAGGTGAGAGAGCACGATGTTGTGTGCCGCACTTGGCTCCAGTGCAGGAAAAGGTGTGCTAATGTGATGGGCATCTGCACCTATGTCTCCTGAGTGGGGGTTGGGAGTAGGGTATAGGATATTGTCTGGCACATAGACGGGAGACTCATGAAAGCACTTTCACCCTTACAGGAGAAGGGAAGTCAATGCTCAGGAATGAGGTCAAATGGATGGAGGTGTGCCCAACCTCCTGATTCTGACACAGGTTGGGGTAGGAAGCTCTGGAGATGGCCTGCAAGTGTGGAACCAGGTCCACAGGTCATGAAGAGGAAGGGGTCTTGGAGGAAGGTAAGAGTCCAGTGGACAGGAAGAGTCTGGGGGAGGGTATAAGAGATGTAGGGCAATGGCATTTGGCTGGAGACCAAGACAATGCTAAGTCCGAGGCAGACAATGAGCCTCTGGAGCCATCCGTCAGGCGGCAGATGCTGGATGTCCAGCAGGATGGGAGGGAGGATCTGGCAGAGTTCTCTGAGGGCCTGTGTGCCACGGTCTCTGTCTTGGAGGAGTCCATGTGGAGTGTGAGCACTGCATTGGGCTGGAGCTCTGAACGCACAGCCTGCTCCATAGAGAGAGAGACAGTGGCAACTCTCATGGAGAGGCAGCTACGGGAACTCAGTCAGGAGTTTCTGGGGTTGTGTTCAAACCTGCAAGCCTACACACTGGCAGTGATCTCAGCAGGTCGCTGCCATTGTGATATATGGATGAGACACCTAGTAACTGCTAGCTTCCTGTCCGTCAATGGTCACCAAGAGGTTCAGACCAACCTCATGTTGGCGAATGAGCTGCAGCTCGAATTTGCAATTTCCTCTCAGGGTGATGTGGATGATGGCAGCAGCTCCTCCACCATTCTGCCAGTGGCTGTTGCATCTGATGAGACTGCGACGACTGAGGACTACCCAGCTTTGGTGCTGGACTCTCCCACCCAGACAGGGCCTGCACAGTCTCCGCGTGTGACACAGAGGAAGGGATGCAAACCTTATTTCAGAGGTTGGACCTTGACATAAGGATGACAGGATTGTCTCGTCAGGAAAGATCGTTAAGGTGGTGTCACTCTTGCCATCGCATTGACTCCTTGCATTGGAAGCTGAGCTAAAAGTTCCCAGGATCAAGACCTCCCTGGCCTCCTTGCCTCTCCTGGGAACCTCACATTGGTCTCTGCCTCCTCACCTGGGGCTCCTCTGACTCCTCCTTATACCCAGCACTCAACTCATCTTCTGCCCAGCACTCGACTCATCCTCTGCGGTATGTATAGCAGGATCGCTATCTTCACCCGCTAATGGCTCCCCCTTCACAAAGCCAGACTGTGCAGTTGCAACAAACAACAACAATAAGGGAAACGCGCTCTGGAGGAAATTGAAGTGATCCCCCACAGCAGTCGAGGGAGTGGAACCTCATCCTGACTAGACCGATGATCCTCTCAATTTCTGCCTTTGTGGAGGCATGACTGTGATTATATCTCTCCTCAGCCTCTGTCCTTGGGTGTCTCAGTGGATAGCCTTTGTCCCCCAAGAACTAACCATCTAAGCAAGCTGGAGCAATGAAGAGCCTTGACACCTGGGAGGATGTAGGCATCATGACAGCTTCCAGGATACCTGACGCAAACCTGCAATATCTGACGGTTGTGGTCACACACAGTCTGTACATTAAGGGAGTGGAAGTCCTTTCTGTTGACGAAGGCACCCAGCTCCCCTGCTGGCACCTTTATGTCCACATGCATGCAACCTACAGAACCCTGAATATGGGGAAATCCTGCAATTGCAGCAAAGTCTCTGGCTTACTCAGCCTGGCTGGCTTTGTCGGTCCAGGAGTAAATGAAGGCACTGACCCCTCGGAACAGAGTGTCAGTGACAGTGTTCTGCCCACAGTTGGTGTTAATTGCAGTGCAAACCAAATCCCAGAGGGAAATTTTTTTTGTATTCTGAAACCAAGAAGTTGTATCGATCTCAGCAGTAAGAGTTCCAGTAACACTTTTGGAATTAGAAAAATTAAAAATAAAAGTTTTATTCACAAAAAATAAAAGAAAACTTAAGCACACAATATTACAGTTACACAATTAAGGTTAGTCTTACAAAACATTGCCTCAAAACTCTCTACTTGATCAAACCCACAAATAAACACCTTCCAGGCAACACCCTTATAGATACAGAATTACCTGGAAAAACTCAGCAGGTCTGGCAGCATCGGCGGAGAAGAATAAAGTTGCCATTTCGGGTCCTCATGACCCTTCAACAGAACTGAGTAAAATTAGGAGAGGGGTGAAATATAAGCTGGTTTAAGGTGGGGGGGGGGAGAGAAGTGGGGAGGGGGCGGTGTTTGTAGGGACAAACAAGCAGTGATAGGAGCCGATAATCAAAAGATGTCACAGACAAAAGAACAAAGAGGTGTTGAAGGTGGTGATATTATCTAAGAGAATGTGCTAATTAAGAATGGATGGCAAGAGACACAAGGTACAGCTCTATTGGGGGTGGGGTGAAATGAGACTAACAGGGCATAAGAGGTATAGATTTAAAAATAAAGGAAATAGGTGGGAAAAGAAAAATCTATATAAATTATTGGAAAAAATAAAAGGGAGGGGGAAGAAACGGAAAGGGGGTGGGGATGGAGGAGGGAGATCAAGATCTAAAGTTGTTGAATTCAATATTCAGTCCAGAAGGCTGTAAAGGGCCTAGTCGGAAGATGAGGTGTTGTTCCTCCAGTTTGCGTTGAGCTTCACTGGAACAATGCAGCAAGCCAAGGACAGACATGTGGGCAAGAGAGCAGGGTGGAGTGTTAAAATGGCAAGCGACAGAGAGGTTTGGGTCATTCTTGCGGACAGACCGCAGGTGTTCTGCAAAGCGGTTGCCCAGTTTGCATTTGATCTCTCCAATGTAGAGGAGACCGCATTGGGAGCAACGAATGCAGTAGACTAAGTTGGGGGAAATGCAAGTGAAATGCTGCTTCACTTGAAAGGAGGGTTTAGGCCCTTGGACGGCGAGGAGAAAGGAAGTGAAGGGGCAGGTGTTGCACCTTCTGCGGTTGCATGGGAAGGTGCCGTGGGAGGGGGTTAAGGAGTAGGGGGTGATGGAGGAGTGGACCAGCGTGTCCCAGAGGGAATGATCCCTACAGAATGCCGCCAGGAGGGGTGAAGGGAAGATGTGTTTGGTGATGGCATCATGCTGGAGTTGGCGGAAATAGCGGAGGATGATCCTTTGAATGCGGAGGCTGGTGGGGTGATAAGTGAGGACAAGGGGGACCTTATCATGTTTCTGGGAGGGAGAAGGCGTGAGGGCGGAAGCGCGGGAGATGTGCTGGATACGGTTGAGGGCCCTGTGAACCACCGTGCGTGGAAAACCTCGGTTAAGGAAGAAGGAGGACATGTCAGAGGAACTGTTTTGGAAGGTAGCATCAACAGAACAGATGCAACGGAGGTGAAGAAACTGAGAGAATGGGATGGAGTCCTTACTGGAAGCAGGGTGTGAGGAGCTGTAGTCAAGGCAGCTGTGGGAGCCGGTAGGCTTGTAATGGATATTGGTGGACAGTCTATCACCAGAAATTGAGACAGAGAGGTCAAGGAAGGGAAGGGAAGTGTCAGAGATGGACCATGTGAAAACGATGGAGGGGTGGAGATTTGAAGCAAAATTAATAAATTTTTCCAGGTCCAGACGAGAGCATGAAGCGGCACCGAAGTAATCATCGATGTACCGGAGAAAGAGTTGTGGGAGAGAGCCGGAGTAGGACTGGAACAAGGAATGTTCCACATACCCCATAAAGAGACAGGCATAGCTGGGGCCCATGTGGGTACCCATAGCCACACCTTTTATTTGGAGGAAGTGAGAGGAGTTAAAGGAGAAATTATTCAGTGTGAGAACAAGTTCAGCCAGACGGAGGAGAGTAGTGGTGGATGGGGATTGTTCGGGCCTCTGTTCGAGGAAGAAGCTAAGGGCCCTCAGACCATCCTGGTGGGGGATGGAGGTGTAAAGGGATTGGACGTCCATGTTGAAGAGGAGACGGATGGGGCCAGGGAACTGGAAATTGTTGATGTGACGTAAGGTGTCAGAGGAATCATGGATGTAGGTGGGGAGGGACTGGACAAGGGGAGAGAGAAGGGAGTCAAGATAGTGAGAAATGATTTCCGTGGGGCAGGAACAGGCTGAGACGATCGGTCTGCCGGGACAGTTCTGTTTGTGGATTTTGGGTAGGAGGTTGAAGTGGGCCGTCCGAGGTTGGGCGACTATCAGGTTGGAAGCTGTGGGAGGAAGATCTCCACAGGAGATGAGGTCAGTGACAGTCCTGGAAACAATGGCTTGATGTTCAGTGGTGGGGTCATGGTCCAGGGAGAGGTAGGAGGAAGTGTCTGCGAGTTGACACTCAGCCTCCGCGAGGTAGAGGTCAGTGCGCCAGACAACAGCACCACCCTTGTCAGCGGGTTTGATGACAATGTCAGGGTTGGACCTGAGAGAATGGAGTGCAGTAAGTTCACAGAGAGAGAGATTAGAATGGGTGAGAGGAGCAGAGAAATTGAGACGGCTAATGTCACGCCGACAGTTCTCAATGAAAAGATCAAGAGAAGTTAAGAATCCAGAGGGAGGGGTCCAGGTGGAGGGAGAATATTGGAGATGGGTAAAAGGATCCGTTGAACTGGGAGAGGACTCCTGCCCAAAGAAGTGAGCCCGGAGACGAAGACGGCGGAAGAAGAGTTCAGCATCGTGCCGAGCCCGAAATTCATTGAGGTGAGGGCGTAAGGGTATGAAACTAAGTCCTTTGCTGAGCACTGAACGTTCAGCATCGGAGAGGGGAAGGTCAGGGGGTATAGTGAATACATGGCTGGGGTTGGGATTGGAAGAAAGGGTGGGGACGGAGGAACAGGCAGGGGTGGAGGGTCCTAGATGGGTGTTGGTGTCAATGAGTTGTTGCAGCTTGCGTTCCTTAGCACTTGAGAGAAAGAGAAAAAGTTTCTTGTTGAGGCGTCGGATGAGCCGAAGGATAAAATGAAACTGGGGGCACGCGCAGCTTTGAAAAAGGGTACGGCGGTGCTGCTGGAGGGAGAGGTCGAGTGTGTTCATATGGCGGCGCATGGCACTGAGTGTGGATTTCAGAATGTGACGGGAACAGCAGTCCGAGAAACGTTTTATGTCCCGGAGATACCTGTAATCCTGGGTGGGTTCAAAACATGAGGGATGGAATTTCAGTTGAAATCCACATGGGGTAAGTCAGAGATGGAGACTCACTGAGAAAGGAGATATGGCTGTGAAAGCGGGTTTTAGTAAACACCTTGATCTTTTCATTGAGAACTGTCGGCGTGAAATTAGTCGTCTCAATTTCTCTGCTCCTCTCACCTATTCTAACCTGTCTCTCTCTGAACTTACTGCACGCCCTTCTCTCAGGTCCAACCCCAACATTGTCATCAAACCCGCTGACAAGGGTGGTGCTGTTGCTGTCTGGCGCACTGACCTCTACCTCGCGGAGGCTGAGCGTCAACTCGCAGACACTTCCTCCTACCTCCCCCTGACCTCTCATGACCCCACCACTGAACATCAAGCCATTATTTCCAGGACTGTCACTGACCTCATCTCCTGTGGAGATCTTCCTCCCATAGCTTCCAACCTGACAGTCGCCCAACCTCGGATGGCCCGCTTCTACCTCCTACCCAAAATCCACAAACAGAACTGTCCCAGCACACCGACCGTGTCAACCTGTTCCTGCCCCATGAAACTAATTTCTTGCTATCTTGACTCCCTTCTCTCTCCCCTTGTCCAGTCCCTTCCCAACTACATCCGTGATTCCTCTGACACCTTACATCACATGAACAATTTCCAGTTCCCTGGCCCCAACCGCCTTCTCTTCACCACGGACGTCCACTCGCTTTACACCTCCATCCCCCATCAGGATGGTCTGAGGGCCCTTAGCTTTTTCCTCAAACAGAGGCCCAAACAATCCCCATCCACCACTACTCTCCTCCGTCTGGCTGAACTTGTTCTCACACTGAACAATTTCTCCTTTAACTGCTCTCACTCCCTCCAATTAAAAGGTGTGGCTATGGGTACCCACATGGGCCCCAGCTATGCCTGTCTCTTTATGGGGTATGTGGAACATTCCTTGTTCCAGTCCTACTCCAGTGTCCTCCCACAACTCTTTCTCCGGTACATCGATGATTACTTCAGTGCTGCTTCATGCTCTCGTCTGGACCTGGAAAAATTTATTAATTTTGCTTCAAATCTCTACCCCTCCATCACTTTCACATGGTCCATCTCTGACACTTCCCTTCCCTTCCTTGACCTCTTTGTCTCAATTTCTGGTGATAGACTGTTCACCAATATCCATTTCAAGCCTACCGACTCCCACAGCTACCTTGACTACAGCTCCTCACACCCCGCTTCCTGTAAGGACTCCATCCAATTCTCTCAGTTCCTTTGCCTCCGTTGCATCTGTTATGATGCTACCTTCCAAAACAGTTCCTCTGACATGTCCTCCTTCTTCCTTAACCGAGGTTTTCCACCCACGGTGGGTGACAGGACTCTCAACCGTGTTTGGCCCATCTCTCGCGCTTCCGCCCTCACGCCTTCTCCTCCCTCCCAGAAACATGATAGGGTCCCCCTTGTCTTCACTCATCACCCCACCAGCCTCCTCATTCAAAGCACCATCCTCCGCCATTTCCGCCAACTCCAGCATGATGCCACCACCAAACATATCTTCCCTTCACCCCTCCTGGCGGCATTCTGTAGGGATCGTTCCCTCTGGGACACCCTGGTCCACTCCTCCATCACCCCCTACTCCTCAACCCCCTCCCACAGCACCTTCCCATGCAACCGCAGAAGTTGCAACACCTGCCCCTTCACTTCCTCTCTCTTCACCAACCAAGGGCCCAAACACTCTTTTCAAGTGAAGCAGCATTTCACTTGCATTTCCCCCAACTTAGGAGAATTCGTTGCTCCTAATGTGGTCTCCTCTATATTGGAGAGACAAAACGCAAACTGGGCGACCGCTTTGCAGAACACCTGCGGTCTGTCTGCAAGAATGACACAAACCTCCCTGTCGCTTGCCATTTTAACACTCCACCCTGCTCTCTTGCCCACATGTCTGTCCTTGGCTTGCTGCATTGTTCCAGTGAAGCCCAATGCAAATTGGAGGAACAGCACCTCATCTTTCGACTAGGCACTTTACAGCCTTCTGGACTGAATATTGAATTCAACAACTTTAGATCTTGAACTCCCTCCTCCATCCCCACCCCCTTTCCATTTCTTCCCCCTCTCTTTTGTTTTTTCCAATAATTTATATAGATTTTTCTTTTCCCATCTATTTCCATTATTTTTAAATCTATACCTCTTATGCCCTGTTAGTCTCATTTCACCCCACCCCCACTAGAGCTGTACCTTGTGTGTCCTGCCATCCATTCTTAATTAGCACATTCTCTTAGATAATATCACCACCTTCAACACCTCTTTGTTCTTTTGTCTGTGACATCTTTTGATTATCTGCTCCTATCACTGCTTGCTTGTCCCTATAACCACCCCTCCACCCACTTCTCTCCCCCCACCTCCACTCCCCCACCCCGCCACCTTAAACCAGCTTATATTTCACCCCTCTCCTAATTTTACTCCGTTCTGTTGAAGGGTCATGAGGACTCGAAACGTCAACTTTGCTCTTCTCCGCCGATGCTGCCAGACCTGCTGATTTTTTCCAGGTAATTCTGTTTTTGTTTTGGACTTCCAGTATCCGCAGTTTTTTGTTTTTAACTCCCTAATAGATGTCTAACATGAAATCCAGTAATATTACACAAGGCAAACTGCTGTAGCTTCAATAAAGGTGTATCACATGACCTCTACCTGCTTCCACTCTGTATTGGAATCCACTTCAGAATAAAACTGCTTGTTGCAGCCCAAGACTTTTCTGGCTTGACTGGATAGGTGATTCAAACTGCATCCTCTCCCAGCACAAATCTCCAGCCATCTCCAGTTCAACAGTTATCCAGCTTAACAGACATTTCTACCCCAACAGCTATCCACAGTAACTCTAATATACCGTTTTTCCCTTTCATCTCAGTCCCATTGTTCTCATACCCTTTTGAAACTCAACCCCTTCCAGATGTAAGATCTTTCATGTTTCCATCTTGTCTTTGCCTTTGGGTCAATAAAATATCATATCCCCACTATTGTTTACCTATGAACTCCTGCAAGATGCAAACATTTTCCTTCAAACCTCTGGCTCCCCTTTGATATTCAAACCAATTTTCAACTTATCTAAAAATGCAACTGTTAGATCTAACCTATTTACTTGTACCTCAACTTAACACACCTGTCATAAGAATATAGGAACAGGAGTAGGCCATCAGCCCGCTGAGCCTGCTCCGCCAATTAATGTGATCATGGCTGATTGAACGCTTCAATGCCTTTTACCCACGCTACCCCCATAATCCTTTATTTTATTGTTAATCAGAAATCTATCAATCTCTCCCTTAAACCTACTCAGTGACTGAGCTTCTACGGCCCTCTGGGTTAGAGAATTCCAAAGATTCACAACCCTCTGAGTAAAGAAATTTCACCTCATCTCGGTCCTAAGTGGCATCCTCCTTATTTTGAAATTGTGCCCCCTGGTTCTGGATTCCCCAATCAGGGGAGACATCTTACCTGCATCTACCCTGTCTATCCCTTTAAATATTTTGCAGGTTTCAACGAAATCACCTCTCATTCTTCGAAACTCTAGAGAAGGCAGGCTCAGCTTCTCCAATCTCTCTTCATAAAACAGTCCTGCCATCTCCAGAACAAGTCTGGTGAACCTTCACTCCCTCTATGGCAATAATATCCTTTCTGAGGTAAGGGGACAACACTACACACACTACTCCAGGTGCAGTCTAACCAAGCTTCTATATAATTGAAACAAGACTTCACTACTCCTATACTCAAATCCTCTTGTGATAAAGGCTAACATTCCATTAGCCTCCTAGTTGCCTGCTGCACCTGCCTGTTAGCTTTCAGTGATTTACAGACCAGGACACCCAGGTCCCTTTGTACATCTACACTTTCAAATCTCTTACCATTTAGGAAATACTCTGCACATCTGTTCCTTCTACCAAAGTGGATAATCTCACATTTTTCCACATTATATTCCATCTGCCATGTTCTTACCCACTCACTAAGTCTATCCAAATCTTCCTGTTGCCACTTTATATCTCCCTCATAACACACATTCTCACCTAGCTTTGTATCATCTGCAAACTTGGAAATATTACATTTGGTCCCCACATCCAAATCATTGATATACATTGTGAACAAGTACTGATCACTAGTCACAGCCTGCCAATGTGAGAATGACCCACTTATTCCTCTGTTTTCTGCCTATTAACCAATCCTTAACTCATGCCAGAATATTGCCTCCTATCCCATGTGCTTTTATTTTACTTATCAACCTCCTGTGGGGAACTTAATCAAAAGTCTTCTAAAAATCCATCCACTATCAGTTTTGTTAGTAACATCCTCAAAAAGTTCCAACAAGTTCATCAAACATGATTCCCCATTTGCTAATCTATGCTGATTATGCCCAATCAGATCATAATTATTGAGGTATCCATTTATCACATCCTTTATAGTAGATTCTAGTGTTTTCCCTACCACTGATGTAAAGCTAACAGGTCTGTAGTTCCCTGTTTTCTCTCTCCCTCCCTTCTTAAATAGTGGGGTGACATTTGCTACTTTCCAATCTGCAGGAACCATTCCAGAATCTATAGAATTCTGGAAAATGATCACCAATGCATCCACTAACTCGATAGCACCTTTTTCAACACCCTGGGATGCAGAATATCAGGTCCCGGGGACTTATCAACTTTCAGCCTCATTAATTTCTCCAATACAACCTTCTTATTTATACTAATTTCCTTCAACTCCTCATTCTCCCTAGTCCCTTGGATCTCTAAAAAATGAGAGATTTCCTGTATCTTCCTCTGAAAACAGACACAAAATAATTATTTAGCTTCTCTGCCATTTCTCTATTCCCCATTTTGAATTCTCCTGGCTCTGTCTGTAATGGGCCCACATTTGTCTTAGCTAAAACGCTTCCTTTTTACATATCTATAGAAGCTTTTACAGCCCGTTTTTATGTTTTTTGCTAGATTGCCTTCATATTCTCCTTTTCTTTACCAGTTTCTTGGTCTTCCTTTGCTGTATTCTAAAAACCTCCCAATCCTCAGGGTTACTACTACTTCTGACAACTTTACAAACCTTTTCTTTTAATCTTATACAATCCTTAACTTCCTTTGTCAGCCACGGTTGACTGAATTTTTTGGGGTTTTTGCACCTTGAAGGAATGTATAGGTGCTGTATGCTATGTAATAGGTCAATGAAAGCTATCCATTGCCTATGTACAGTCATACCTTTTAATGTATTTTCCCAATCCACCTCAGCCAATTTGTCCCTCATGCCTTCATAATTTCCTTTATTCAACTTTAACACCCTTGCTTCAGAGTGAACTACCTCACTTTCAAACATAATGTAAAATTCTATCATATTGTCACACATCCCTAAAGGTTCTTTTACAACAAGATTATTAATTAGCCCTTTTTCATTACATCTAAAATAGCCTGTCCTCTAGTCAGCTCCTCAACCTACTGCTCTAGAAAACCATCCCTAACACACACCAGAAACTCATCTTCCACAGCATTAGTGCTCAGTTGGTTTACCCAGTCTATACGCAGATTGAAGTCACCCATGATTACAGTATTGCCCATGCTACATGCTTCTCTCATCTCCTGATTCATACCATGCCCCACATTACCACTACTGTTTGGTGGCCTATAAACAACTCGAACCAACAGCCCTTTGCTGTTTCTAAGCTCCACCCAAACAGATTCCACACCTTGTTCTTCCAATCTGAAATCCTCCCTTACTAATACACTGATCCCATCCGTTATTATCAGCGCAGCTCCACCTCCTTTCCCCTCTTGTCTGCCCTTTCTAAATGTTAAATATCCTTGAATATTCAGTTTCCAGTCTTGGTCACTATGCAGCCATGTTTCCATAATGGCAATTATGTCATATCGATTTGCTTCTATTTGTGTCTTTAGATCATCTACCTTATTGTGAATGCTACGCGCATTCAGGTAGAGTACCCTTAACTTTGTCTTTTTGACATCATTCCACATTCGAAGCATACTCGATGCTCTGCTTTGTTTCTGCTGCCTCTGGTCTCACTATTACTTCCTGTTACCAATGTTACTTTCTTCCAATTTGGGCCACCCCTCAGGTTTCCACCTCCCTGACAAACTAGTTTAAGCCCACCCCCAACAGCACTAGCAAATTTCCCTGTGAGTATATCAGTCCCAGTCCTGTTAAGATGTAACCTGTCCAACTTGTACAGGTCCCACCTGCCCCAGAACTGGTCCCAGTGCTTCAGAAATCTGATGCCCTCCTTCCTACAACAGTTTTCCAGTCAAGTATTTAATCGATCTATCCTCCTATTCCTATGCTCACTGGCATGTGGCACTGGGAGTAACCCTGAGATTACTGCTTTTGAGGTCCTGCTTTTTAATTTCCTTTCTAACTCCCTAAAATTTGCTTTCAGGACCTCATCCCTCTTCCTACATATGTCGTTGGTACCGATGTGGACCACGACTTCTGGCTGATCCCCCCTTTCCTCCGAAGGATGTCGTGCAGCCACTCTCTGACATCCTTGACCCTGGCACCAGGGAGGGACCACACCATCCTGGCATCACGTTTACTGCCACAGAAACGCCTGTCTGACCCCCTGACTATTGAATCCCCTATCACTGCTGCTGTTCCATCCTTAGAATCACAGAGTTATACAGCACAGAAACAGGCTCTTCGGCCCATTGTGTCTGTGCCAGCCATCAAGCACCTCTCTATTCTAATCCCATTTTCCAGCACTTGGCCTGTAGCCCTGTATGCTATGGTGTTTCAAGTGCTCATCTGAATACTTCTTAAATGTTGTGAATGCTCAAATGCTCATCTAAATACTTCTTAAATGTTGTTCTCCCCCCCCCACCCCGTACAGCTGAGTCACCCATGGTGCCACAGGCTTGGCTCTGGCTGCACTCTACTGAGGAACCATCAGCATCCAAAATGGAAAACCAATTAGCAAGCAGGATAGACTCAGGGGACTCCTGCACTACCTGCCTGGTTCTTTCAGACTGTCTGGCGGTCACCCATTCCCTCTCTGACTGTACATGTCTGACCTGCAGGGTGACCACCTCCCTGAACATGCTATCCACATAGTCTTCTACCTTGCAGATGCACAGCAGTGACTCCAGCCACTGCTCAAGTTCTGAAACTCAGAGCTCAGACTTGTGCAGCTGGTGACACTTCCTACAGGTGTATTTGTCTGGGACTCATGGTGCATTCATGACTTCACACATAACGCAGGATGTACGCTCCACTTGGCCAAGCTGACCAGCCATCCTGTAACTGTAAAAACTATTGATTACACTCAGAGTAAGTAGAATGAGTAGAATAAATTGCTGGTAACTTAACTTTACTATGCTTACGCTAACTACACTTAAGCTATCCTTTTCATGTTTCCAAACCCCCAGACAACCTAACTGATATCAAACTGTAGCCCAGCTTAATTAAATCACATACACACAGACACAGACACCCAGCCTTCTTTCCAGAATAACACAATATTCCCCAAAATATTTTTAAAAACATTCATTCTCACATCTTTCTATTTAACAAGAAATGAACCATCATAATTCAAAAAGATGGTTTCATTTTTCAACACATTTCTCATTCCTTATTACATTTAACTACACAAACAATTACACTATAATGTACATGCATTAACCATGAAAATATATATACGTCTTCTGCAAAAATGGAGTTCATTCCAGTCCATTCCCCAATTGCCAATATTCAAGTTCTTTGAATTTTAAACTCTTGACAACGCATCTGTGATCAAATTTTCTCATTCAGCCACATGTATAATTTGTAGATTGAATGGTTGCAATAATAACCTCCACCAAAACAGTCTTGCGTTTCTGTTCTGAAACTTTTCCAGAAACTTCAAAGGATTGTGGTCAGTATATACAACTGTCTCTAAAGACAGTTGCAACATCCATTTCAAAATTCTGCAAAGCTAACACCAAACTTAAAGTCTCTTTTTCTATAGTTGAATATTTCTTCTGGTGCACATCCAACTTCCATGAGAAATATCCTACCAGCTTCTCAGTTACTAGGTCATATACTTGGAGCAATATGGCACCAATATCGACATCACTGACATCAATAGCCAACTTAAACTGCTTTGTAAAATCAAGTGCTGATAGAACAGGTATACTTGTTAGTACAGCTTTCAAACTGTCAAATGCATTCCGACACTCCTGTGTCCATTGGAATTTTCTGTTCTTTTTTGATAATTCGGTCAGTGGAGCAACTATACTCTGAAATTTGGCACAAATTTCTAATAAAATCCACTTATTCCCAGAAATCTCAAAACTTCCCATTTCATTTCAGGTATTTGGAATTCCACAACAGCTTTAACTTTTGCATCTCGTGGCCATGTCCACAGTGTGGCCTAAATATGTAACTTGCACTTTTGCAAATCACTTTTAGACAAATTCATAACAAAATTGGCTTCCTGCAGTCAATCAAACAGTTCCTTTAAGTGTTGTAAATGTTCCACGTCTGACTGAATATTATTAAGTCATCAATATAAACAGCACAATTGCTCAGTCCTCAGGTCGCTTTGTTTGTTAGTCTCTGAAATGTTGCTGGTGCGTTTTTCATAACAAAAGGCATTACTTTGCATTGCTATAGACCACCCGACACCACGAAAGCTGATATCTCTTCTGCCCTTTCCAATAAGGGTACTTGGCAATATCCTCACAGCGTGTCAATTTTTGTGATAAATGTTGACTGTCCCACTTTCTTGATACAATCCTCCAATCATGGAATAGGATATGAATCTGCTTTTGTTACTGCATTCACTTTCAATACCTAGTTTTTGTGATCCACCCGGTTTTGGCACCATTACAATAGGTGAACTCCAGTTACTGGGACTGGGCTCTATGATGTTGTTTTGAAGCATGAGTTCAATGTCTTTCCACACCTGGGCTAATTTTACTGGATTTAATCTAAATGGGTGTTACTTTATTGATTCTGAATTGCCCACATCAATATTGTGTACAGCTAAACCTGTTTTCCCCAGTTTATTTCCACAAATTACTTGTGTGACTGCAATAGCTCTTTGAAATCGCTCCAACACTTTTCTGGGAGGTAATCCAATATTACATATAGATTTTTAAGCATTTCCACATTGTCTAATTTAATCAGAGGAAGATCTATTTAGAATCCTTAATTCCTACCTCCATTTCCTTAATTACAACTACCAGTCTATTCTCTCTGTCAAAGTATTTTTTGAGCATATCTGCATGGTACATTTGCTGCCTCTTCTTTCTATCTGGGTACTTACTACATAGTTTACTTCACTCAGTCTTTTTTCAATCTGGTAAGGTCCACTAAACCTTGCCTTCAAGGATGGACATGTGGGCATGAGAGCAGGATAGTGTGTTGAAATGGCAAGTGACAGGAAGATCTGGGTCATGCTTGTGGACAGATCGAAGGTGTTCCGCAAAGCGGTCACCCAGTCTGCATTTGGTCTCTCCAATATGGAGGAGACTGCATTGGAAGCAATGAATGCAGTAGACTAAATTGACGGAGGTGCAAGTGAAGCATGCTTCACCTGAAAGGAGTGTTTGGGCCCTTAGATGGTGAGGAGGGAGGAGGAAAAGGGGCAGGTATTGCACCTTCTGCAATTGCATGGAAAGGTGCTGTGGGAGGGGGATGAGGTGTTGGGGGTGATGGAGGAGTGGACCAGGGTGACCCAGAGGGAACGGTCCCTATGGAATGCTGACAGGGGGTGAAGGGCAGATGTGTTTAGTGATGGCATCATGCTGGAGTTGGAGGAAACATCTCTGCAACCTGCCCTTCAGAACTCCCTGGGGTATGTTGTGGACACATTCCCACTTCCTTACCTATCCCTGATTCTTCCTGCTCCACCTTGCCTCTGTATCTCAGAGCCCACAGTACTCTTATTTTCAGAACTTTTCTAGATTCCAATTACCGCAATCAGTTTCCTGTTTAACCTCCAACAACTTAATCTTCTGTGCCCCGTCTATTTGCAATGGTAACATATCAGTTTCCTTCTTTCAACCCTACTTTCCTCCTTACCATCTTTAATAGACTGGCGTCCTTTCAGCTTGATCCTTGTTACTAATATTTTTACCATCACCCGGTTTTCTAAATGACCAGCTTCCTTGCTGAATTCCTTATGACCCTTTTCCTAAACTTATCTGTTCGTGTGAAATATCAGATGTATCGGCCAAAACCGCAGCTTCGCTGATCTTTTTTCTTTGTCTTTCATCTAAATATGTCTTAATGTTTACTGGAATGCTATTTCTAAATTATTCCATAATCATAAGACCATAAGATGTAGGAGCAGAAGTAGGTCATTCAACCCATCGAGGCTGCTCTGCCATTCAATGAGATCATGGCTGATCTTATAATCCTCAACTCCACTTTCCTGCCTTTTCCCCATAACCCTTGATTCTCTTACTGATTAAAAATCTGTCTAACTCAGCCTTGACTATACTTAACAACCCAGCTTCTACAGCTCTCTGTGGTAAAGAATTCCATAGATTGACTACCCTTTGAGAGAAGAAATTCCTCCTCATCTCTGTTTTAAATGGGAGACCCCTTACACTGAAATTATGCCCTCTAGTCCTAGACTCTCCCACAAGGGGAAACAACCTCTCAGCATCTACCCTGTCAAACCCCCTAAGAATCTAATATAAGATTCAATAAGGTCGCCTCTTATTCTTTTAAACTCCCAACAGGCCCAACCTACTCAACCTCTCTTCATAGGAAAATCCCTCCATATCCAGGATCAACCTAGTGGACGTTCTCTGGACTGCCTCCAATGCCAGTATATCTTTCCTTAGATAAGGGGACCAAAACTATTCACAGTATTCTAGGTGTGGTCTGTTATGACCGATGCAGTTGGTAAAGCGAAGTTATTTTAAAAATCTTAGAGGGAAATTTTAAACAACTGTCGTAACCTAAAATTTGAAGTGTTATGTTTGAGATGCGAATCTAAATTCAGGAAACAAACCGCCAGTTCTCGGGGTTTTACATTAAACTAAGTGAAACATTTTATTAATTTACACAGGTTAAAATACATGGCTACAAATTACTACTATCATAACTTTCAACAAATTCCCAAACTAATCTTGATTAAGGCAACAGCAACCCAGACTTAACCAAACATCAGGCAAAGCATTTTCACCTTACGAATTCTGCAGCTTTCTTCAGTCTTTCTCTATTTAAATAATATTCAGCTCCTTTATTCTTTGTGCTAAAGTGCACAACCTCACATTTTCCCATATTATATTCTATCTGCCATATTTTTGCCCACTCACTTAGCCTATCTATATCCCTCTGAAGACTCTTTGTGTCATCCTCATCACTTGCCTCCCCACCTACTTTTATGTCATCCGCAAACTTGGCGATAGTATATTCATTCCCCTCATCCAAGTCATTAATATATTGTAAATAATTGTGGCCCCAGCACTGCTCCCTGTGGCACTCCACAAGTTACAGGTTGCCTTACTGAAAATGCCCCCTTATCCCATCTCTATGTCTTCTATTAGTTAGGCAGTCCTCTATCCATGCTAATATACTACCCCCAACACCATGGGCTCTTACCTTATTAAGTAGCCTTATGTGTGGTACCTTATCGAATGTCTTTTGGAAATCCAAATATATTACATCTACTGGTTCCCCTTTATCTATCCTGCTTGTTACCTCCTCAAAGATTCTAATAACTTTGTCAGGCATGAAGCCATGCTGACTCTGCTTGATTAGATTATGCATTTCTAAATGCTCTGCCAATACATTCTTTATAATAGTCTCCAACATTTCCCAATGATGGATGTTAAACTAATTGGCCTATAGTTACCTGTTTTTTCTCTCCCTCCCTTTTTGAATAAGGGTATAACATTGGCAGTTTTCCAATCCTCTGGGACATTTCCAGAATCTAAAGACTCTTGGAAGATTCCTTTCAGTGCATCCACTATCTCTGCAGCTATTTCCTTTAATATCCCAGGATGCAACCCATCAGATCCAAGTGATTTATCAGCCTTTAGCCCCATTAGTTTCCCGAGTACTTTTTCTCTGGTGATAGTTATTGTATTTATTTCCTCCCCACATTTTGCCTCTTGATTATTTAGTATTTTTGGAATGCTATTAGTGTCTTCTACTGTGAAGACTGATGCAAAGTATTTATTCAACTCCTCTGCCATTTCCTGGTTCCCCATTATTATTTCCCCAGCCTCATTCTCTAAGGGGCCTATATTTACTTTGGCCTCTCTCTTCCTTTTTATATATTTAAAGAAGCTCTTACTGTCTGTTTTTATATTACTTGCTAGTTTACCCTCAAAGTTTGTTTTCTCCCTCTTTATTATTTTTTGGTCATCTTTTGTTGGTTTTTAAATCTTTCCCAATCCTCTGCCTTACCACTAATCTTTGCCACATTGTATGTTTTTTTTTTTACTTTGATACTATCGTTAACTTCCTTGGTTAACCATAGTTGGTTTATCTCTTTCCTTCAATCCTTCTTCCTCACTGGGATATATCTTTGTTGTGAGTCATTAACTATTTTCTTAAATGTCTGCCATTGCTCATCAACTGCCTTTTCTGCTAAACTCCTTTCCCAGTCCACTCCAACCAAATCTACCCTCATTCCTTTGTATTACCCTTATTTAAGTTTAGCACAGATGTTTCCGAATAATCATAACCTCTCTTACGTTTTCAAAAGTCTTATCTAACTTTAATGCCCTGGACCACTGATCCCAGATAATGTCTTTTTCTCTTGCAAACTCTACATAAGTCTGATTAAGTCTTTTCCTTAAAGCTCTAAACTTCAACTGATAAGCTTCGGGGACAAGATCATAAGCATTTAATATTGCTTTCTTTACTGTTTTGTAAGCTGCAGACTGCTCCTCTGAAAAGCTTGCTTACACATTCATTGCTGTACCTAAGAAAAACACTCTGTAACATAATAACACAAGCATGTCTTTAACAATTCAATTTCATAGCTATCTCTTCAAATGAGGTGAAATATCTTTCAATTTTATCCTCCGTAAACTTAGGCACTAACCGCAGATTTTTAATTAAATCAAATTCCTCAAAGGAATCAAAATCATCATCTGAATCACTATCTCTCCTTTCTTCCTTCATTCTAAGTTTCACTTTAGACAATTGACACTGTTTAGCTTCTTTCTCTCTCTGAAGCTCCCTATATTTTTCTCTCTCTTTCCTCAATTGGTAACTTCTCTCTCTCAAGTTCATGTTCAAGCCTTCGCATTTCTATCTCTTGCAATTTTTTCTTTTCATTTTCCTGTTCCTCCTTTTCCCATTTAGATTTTTTATTTTAAGTTCTTTTAACCTATCCTTTTCTTTTTTGAGCTTCTTCATTTCTCTTTCTTTCTCTTTCTTCCAATACAATACTTTTCAGTTCCATTTCCTGTTCGAGTTCAAGCTTCTTCATTTGCAGCTGAATTCTTACTACCTCCAGCTGTGACTCACTGGTTTCAGGTATCCCTTCCTCCAGCTTTAAATGCTGGGTAAGTACTTATACAATAAGACCATAAGACATAGGAGCAGAAATTAGGCCATTCGGCCCATCGAGTATGCTCCGCCATTCAATCACGGCTGATAAGTTTCTCAACCCCATTCTCCCACCTTCTCCCCATAACCTTTGATCCCCTTACCAATCAAGAATCTATCTATCTCCGTCTTAAATACACTCAATGACCTGGCCTCCACAGCCTTCTGTGGCAATGAATTCCATAGATTCACTATTCTCTGGCTAAATAAGTTTCTCCTCATCTATGTTCTAAAAGGTCTTCCCTTTACTCTGAGGCTGTGCCCTCAGGTCCTAGTCTCTCCTACTAATGGAAACATCTTCCCCATGTCCACTCTATCCAGGCCTTTCAGTATTCTGTAAGTTTCAATCAGATCCCCCCTCATCCTTCTAAACTCTATCAAGTATAGACCCAGAATTCTCAAACGTTCCTCATATGTTAAGCCTTTCATTCCTGGGATCGTTCTCGTGAACCTCCTCTGGACCCTCTCCAGGGCCAGAACATCCTTTCTGAGATACAGGGCCCAAAATTGCTCACAATATTCTAAATGTGGTCTGAACAGAGCCTTATAAAGCCTCAGCAGCACATCCCTGCTTTTATATTCTAGTCCTCTCGAAATAAATGCCAACATTGCATTTGCCTTCCTAACTACCGACTCAACCTGCAAGTTAACCTTAAGAGAATCCTGGACCAGGACTCCCAAGTCCCTTTGCACTCCAGATTTCTGAATTCTCTCCCCATTTAGAAAATAGTCTATGCCTCTATTCTTCCTACCAAAGTGCATGACCTCACACATCCCCATGTTGTATTCCATCTGCCACTTCTTTGCCCATTCTCCTAACCTGTCCAAATCCTTTTGCAGCCTCCCCGCCTCCTCAATACTACCTGTCCCTCCTTCTATCTTTGTGTCATCTGCAAACTTAGCCAGGATGCCCTCAGTTCCTTCAACTAGATCATTAATGTATAAAGTGAAAAGTTGTGGTCCCAACAGTGACCCCTGCGGAACTCCACTAGTCACTGGCTGCCATCCTGAGAAGAACCCCCTTATCCCCACTCTCTGCCTCCTGCCAGACAGCCAATCTTCTATCCATGCTAGTACCTTGCCTCTAACACCATGGGCTCTTATCTTACTGAGCAGCCTCCTGTGCGGCACCTTGTCAAAGGCCTTCTGGAAGTCCAAGTAGATAACATCCGTTGGCTCTCTGTCTAACCTACTCGTTACCTCCTCAAAGAATGCTAACAGGTTTGTCAGGCATGACCTTCCCTTGATGAAACCGTGCTGACTTTGCCTTATTTTACCATGCACTTCCAAGTATTCTGAAATCTCATCCTTAATAATGGACTCTAAAATCTTACCAACGACTGAGGTCAGGCTAATCGGCCTGTAATTTCCCGTCTTTTGCCTCACTCCTTTCTTAAACAGGGGGTTTACATTAGCGATTTTCCAGTCCTCTGGGACCCTCCCTGACTCCAGTGATTCCTGAAAGATCACCACTAACGCCTCCACTATCTCTTCAGCTATCTCCTTCAGAACTCTGGGGTATAATCCATCTGGTCCAGGTGATTTATCCACCTTCAGACCTTTCAGTTTTCCTAGCACCTTCTCCTTGGTAATGGCCACCATACTCACCTCTGCCCCCCCCAACTCTCTTGAACTTTGGGGATGTTACTCGTGTCTTCAACTGTGAAGACTGACGCAAAGTACCTATTCAGTTCCTCCGCCATTTCTTTGTTCCCCACTACTACTTCTCCAGCGTCATTTTACAGCGGCCCAATGTCCATTTTTGCCTCTCTCTTACCCTTTATATATCTAAAAAACTCTTGCAATCTTCTTTTATATTACTGGCTAGTTTACCTTCATATTTAATCTTCTCCCTCCTTATTTCTTTTTTAGTTGTCCTCTGTTGGTCTTTGTAGGCTTCCCAATCCCTGGTTTCCCACTGCTCTTCGCCGCATTGTATCCTTTCTCTTTAGCTTTTATGCTGTTCCTGACTTCCCTTGTCAGCCATGGTTGCCTCATCCTCCCTTTAGTATGCTTCTTCTTCCTAGGGATGAATTTTTGCTGTGTCTCCCAAATTATTCCCAAAAACTCCTGCCATTGCTGTTCCACTATCTTTCCTGCTAGGCTCATCTCCCAGTCAATTCTGGCCAGCTCCTCCCTCATGCCTCTGTAGTTGCCTTTATTCAACTGTAATACCGTTACATTGGATTCCAGCTTTTTCCTCTCAAATTGCAGGGTAAATTCTATCACATTATGGTCACTTCCTCCTAAGGGTTCCTTCACCTTAAGCTCCCTTATCAAATCTGCCTCATTACACATCACTAAATCTAGAGTTGCCTGTTCCCTAGTGGGCTCCACCACAAGCTGCCCCAAAAAGCCATCTCGTAGACATTCTACAAATTCCTTTTCTTGGGATCCACTACCAACCTGATTTTCCCAGTCTACCTGCATATTGAAACCCCCATGATCACTGTAACCTTGCCTTTCTTACACGCCTTTTCTATCTCCTGGTGTATCTTGTGCCCCACATCCTGACAACTGTTCGGAGGCCTGTACATAACTCCCATTATGGTTTTTTTACCTTTGCAGTTCCTCAACTCTACGCACACATGTTCTACATCACCTGACCTTAGGTCATTTCTTGCTATCGATCTAATTTCATTTCTTACTAACAAAGCAACCCCACCCCCTCTGCCAACCTGCCTATCTTTTCAATAGGATGTATATCCTTGGATATTTAGCTCCCAGTCCTGATCCCCTTGCAGCCATGTCTCCGTGATGCCCACCACATCATACCTGCCAATTTCAATCTGCGCCACAAGCTCATTTACCTTATTTTGTATACTGCGTGCATTCAGATACAACACCTTCAGTCCTGTATTTCCCATCCCCTTTCTCATTGTCGCCCCTTTATCTGATGTGCTTGAAGTTAGATTCCTAGCTCTTTCCAAAAACTCTGTCCTATTTTGTGTTCTGGGGACTTTAATAGCCTCCCCTGGGCTCTCCTTTCTTTTCAGTTTTTTCATAATTTTCAATGAATTTGAATCCACCCCCCACACGCTAACCTGCTGCTTTATTTCCCATTAGTTATACTTCTTGGCGTTTTACCCTTCCCTGCCCCCCCACTTTCTAGTTTAAAGTCCTGTTGACCCCCCTATTTACCCTTTTCGCTGGAACATTGGTCCCAGATCGGTTCAGGTGGAGACCGTCCCAACGGTACAGATCCCTCCTGTTCCAATACTGATGCCAGTGCCCCATGAAATGGAACCCCTCTTTCCCGCACCACTCCTTTAGCCACGTGTTTACTTCCCTTATTCTCGCGCTTTAATCATACCAGCCTTACGAAATTCCAGTTTTATCTCTACCTGCACATTCTCTGCTAATCCTTTCAACTGAGTTTTAGTCAAACGTTTAAAATACTCCACGGATACATTTTCCACTCTCAGAAAAGTCATAGCAATTGCCAAAGCCATTTTGCAATTTAACCACTTTAAAACCCCTCAACACAAAACTCCTGAGTTCAGCGTTCTTCTCGCACTCGTATCCCTTGGGTTCACAAACTCCAACCCAGTCAAGGAATTTTAATAACCCTGCAAAGAGCCCCCAAATTTGTTATGATAGCGGCCGGTGTTAATTGCTTCGCAAACCAAATCCCAGAGGGATACCTGGCTTACGGGCCATAGCCTTTTTTCATATTCTGATAGCGAGAAGAAGGCGTAAGTAAAGCAGTAAGAGGTCAAGTAACACTTTAGGGATTTAAAAAAATTATAAGTAAAAGTTTTACTCACAAAAAATCAAGGAAAACTTATGCACACAAGATTACAGTTACACATTTAAGGCTGGTCTCACAAAACGTTCCACCAAAACTCTCTATTTGGTCAAACCCACAAGTAAACACCTTCCATGCAACACTCCCTTATAGATGTCTAACATGAAATCCAGTAATATTACACAAGGCAAACTGCTGCAGCTTCATTAAAGGTGTACCACATGACCTCTACCCGCCTCCACTCTGTATTGGAATCCACTTCAGAACAAACTGCTTGTTGTAGCCCGAGGCTTTTCTGGCTTGACTGGATAGGTGATTCAAACTGCAACCTCTCCCAGCACAAATCTCCAGCTATCTCAACAGCTCAAACAGCTCCAGCTATCTCCAGCTCAACAGTTATCCAGATTAATAGACATCTCTACCCCAACAGCTATCCACAGTAACTCTAATATACCTTTTTTCCCTTTCATCTCAGTCCCATTGTTCTCATGCCCCTTTGAAACTCAAACCCTTCAAATATAAGATCTTTCATGTTTCCATTTTGTCTTTACTTTTGGGTCAACAAAATATCCTATCCCCACTACTTATTTATGAACTCCAACAAGATGCAAACATTTTCCTATACAACTCTGGCTCCCCTATGATATTTGAACAAACTCTCAACTTATCAAAAAATGCAAATGTTGGATCTAATCTATTTACTTGTACCTCAACGTAACACCTCTGTCCTTTTCATGTTTCCAAATCCCCAGACAACTTGACTCCTATCAAACTGTTTCCCAGCTTAATTAAATCACACACACAGACTGACACAGACACCCAGCCGTTGTTACAGAATAACACAATATTCCCCAAAATATTTTTTAAAAGCATCCATTCTCACACCAATTTGATGCAGCTGTGGGCAGCCGACTGTGAGTCACCAGACAGATCTCCCACTCACTCCTGGAAAGAACCTGAGGGGTGAAAGTTCAGGGCCACTGTAACCTTAAGAGCTACTGGCTACACTAACCACCTACGCAGTTGGAGGCAATCTCTGGACCAATCATCTGACATATGGAGGTGACAGTCTCCCTGGAAAGGCAGAGCCTTCTTTGGCACTGAACATCAGACATGTCCAGATAGCAGGAGCACTGCCTCTAGACTCTGCTGGATAACGGTACCTTCCTCCAAACCTTTCTTCATTACACTTCCTACTGGCTGTACCTCCTGATCCAAAGGATGTAGTCATAGAGTGCACTAGATAAGGATTCCAGTACCAGGGATAAAAGCAGCACAGCCAAGCGCCTGTCCAAAGCAACCTCACAGCATTAGGTCCTGGAATAGGGAGGGGGCGGGGGTGAGGAGGTGCGCCTGAAAACTGTCATTGTGCTGCCAAGGAATTCTGTGATGATGAAGTGCCTCGACTGAAACTCACCCCTTGAAACCACAGTCACTCACTAGTCACCGATAGGAAGAGGAGCACAGAAGGCTGATGCTCACTCATGTTTATCTTCAATTTTCCAGCAGAGAGGAGAATGGGAAGAAGATGAATGGTGTGTTTAACGTAGTCTTCATCATCGCCGCAGGCAGGAGGAAAGGTGGAGTAGAGTGCGACATTGGCATCAGGCTCAGCAAATGGAGCTGCATCACCCTAAAGAGCAAGGGGCAGCAAGGCCCCCTCCCAACGCAGAGGATGAAACTCACATATCCGTTAAGCATAGGCGGCTCACAAGATTGAGGGTGTACAGAAGAAACATGTCATTCCTCCATATGAGTGCTCATGCCTGTTAGTCATTCTCAGCGTTACTTCAATCCTAGTAACATTAACATCCGCACTCTTAGTGAGGGATGCAGGGCTACAGTCAGCCTTCTGGCCAGCCAGGGCCCTAGCTAGTCCAAAAATGCAGACAGATCATGGAGCCCTCAAGGTTCAGCGTCATTGATAATAAAGAGCACACATCAGCTACATTCCATCCTCACTCCTATCCCATCTCCATCCTCAGCACTATCATCCCACCTAGCTCACCAAGATCATTGGTCGTTGAGATCAGGCTGAATGGTTCAAGTGATCCCAATACATCACCATCGCAGATCTCACCAAGGCTTTAGATGAGGGGATTGTGCTGCATCCCTACATATCCACGGTAGCCTTGTGGGAACAATGCAGACAACTCCAAAGTCACTAACGGTAAGTGCTGTAGCATTGAGTGCCAGGAAAAAAATGTGCTGGTGAGGGTCAGAGCTCAAGAAGATTGAGATGGGAAGGTGCACACCAATACTGAGGAGCTGTGCAGATTTTCACTCGGAGAGTCAACAATGATGAAGGCAGACATGAGCGCACAGGAGCTCAGAGTGTTTGCTGAGAGATTGAACGCCCTCATGGCTGACGGAGAGTTCACGGAGATCAAGGAAAAATTACCCGTCTCCATCTACATCTCTCCTTCGACACTTCACCTTGACCTTTCCACAATGCAGACAAGTCAGGGGACAACATGAGCCTCCATCTTACACAGCCAGGAATGAACATCATTTGAACCTGCAAAGCATGTCCTTGCACAAGCGCACTTTACATTGAGGGTGATGCTTCCACTGATGTGGAATGAGCTGAGAACCGACACTATACTAAATATTATTTAATGGCTACACAGAACATCCACCTGAGCCACATGATGCGACATCTGTGATAAGTTGGGGGAGAGAACGTGGTGTGAGACCTGATTGACCACCACCCAGCTCACCATACAGAGGAGGCATACACAAGAGGAGATGTGGAATGGCTGCAATTCTAGTTACGTTGTTGGAAACTATGTACATCCGGTGAAAACCTGTGCAACTGTTGTGCTTCTAGTATTTCTTGATCTACCTAACCTTGCCGCTATGTCTTGGTGCATCCCTGACATCTAGAGCTGAGGTGGTGGCAGCCTGCTGACTGCTACGCCCTGTTGTCTTTGATGACTTTGGTGGGCATCCTGTGGATAGCTGAGACCTGGAGGACCCTGGCCTGCTTTGAGTGTCCTGCTGTGGGGCAGGTTTACTCTCCTTGTTCTGTGGAGCTGCAGTTGATGGGGTCACAGGCAGAGGAGATTGGGATCAGCTGGACACTTCTGGAGTCACCTGGATGGATGGCCCTGGGGTGTCCAGCTGCTAGTCTTCATCCCTTTGGGTGCCTGAGGGCCTCTGGCTGACTCCCTGAGGAGAAGGGGAAGTTGGATTGAGATCAAGGTGCCTTGGCCCCCTCACGTGTAGTCACTGCTAGTTGCCACCAATGCCTACAGCTATGGAGTGCAGCTCCTGCAGCAGCACAGGTGCTATGTCCTGGACCAAAGTCTCCAAGGCAGCTGCCATCTGACCTGTTTGACCTCAGTACACTGGCATACCGATGCACTGACCTCAAACTGAACGCAGACGGACTCCTCCATCAGAATGCAGTTGACAACCCTGCCTAATATTCCTGTGACTGTTACTGCAGCTCCAACATTTGAGTTAGTCCACAGGCCCATCATCTGACTGGGATTCAGCAGAATCCTTGCCTCCAGCAGTCCTCTGAGTGTCAGTGACCTTGGATTTTCCAACCTCTGCTTGCTGTGAACCAGAATCAGTGCTGTGCTCACCAGGTTGTGACACCAAACCTGCTCTAGACCTAGGTCCCACTGAGGTGTGTGCCTCTGTGCTGCTAATGGTGTGGCTGAGCGCTGTGACGGCTCTTCCAATGGCGTGTCATCTGGATCCTCAAATGAGGTGTCTCCTGGTGTCCCCGGGGCGTTTGGCTGTGCTGTCTATTAAAGAGAGTAGAGATTGTACATGGCAGCAGATTCCAAATCATAACAATACACTCACAGTGTCACTGTCTGAAGGAGCAGCTGGTGAAGGGTCCTCACTTGGCTCTGCATCACCACAGGCAGAGGGCCAGTCCTCAACGTCACCACAGGCAGAGGGCCAGTCCTCAACGTCACCACAGGCAGAGGGCCAGTCCTCAACGTCACCACAGGCAGAGGGCCAGTCCTCAACGTCACCACAGGCAGAGGGCTAGTCCTCAACGTCACCACAGGCAGAGGGCTAGTCTTCAACGTCACCACAGGCAGAGGGCCAGTCCTCAACGTCACCACAGGCAGACGGCCAGTCCTCAACGTCACCACAGGCAGACGGCCAGTCCTCAATGTCACCACAGGCAGAGGGCCAGTCCTCTCCAGCCAGCCCAACATCTTGCTCCACATAGGGAGTGAGTGCCTTGAGCTCAGGCATCCCACCACTGCTCTGGGACCCCTTCGTCTTATTGTGGGCGAGTTTGTCCTCCATAAAGACAGATGCAAAAGTGTGATCAAGATGTATGCCGAGGCAGATGATAAGGATGCCTGTCTTGTGCGGGTGCTGAGTGGTGCCATGCACAAGATGTGAGGCCAGATGGAGATGTCAAGGTGAGTGTGAGACAGTGAGTGATGATGTCCCTTGAGCTGGCAGTGTGTGAGATCCCTGTGGAGACACTTATCCTGTGAATGTCTGATGAGCTTGGGAAAGTATGAGTTGAGAGTGATGAGATGGTTGAATTAGCCTGGCAGAACAGATGAGATCATTCACTCTCTTCCTGCACTGGATGGCTGATCTCTTATGGGCTGAATTGGTGCTCACTGCCCTGGCCACCTCCTCCCAAGCAGCAGTTGAGAGGTTTTTGGACCTCCTTCTGCCATCATGGGGGTAGAGCGCCTGTCATTGATCCTTGATGGTGTCAAGAAGGTGACCCAGTCTGTGTTGCAGCAGTCCTGGACTGCAGACATTGAAAAGACTGAGCATGGCTACAGTTTCAATATGGCCCCCGCGGCGATGATCCACTTAAATCACAGTGAGGCGGGCGAAACACAGGCTGTCCTTCTGTGATGCTAAGTTTCCTGTTGATGCATATTTAATGAGGCATGAAGCACACAGTCGGGGGTGACAGCCGCCAATGTAGCTGGCAGGAGAAACACTCCCTGTTCCCACCCTCCACCACACTCATTCTGCAGAGTGGAAAATCCCGCCCAGTGTCACTGTTATCAGCTTTCAAAGGGCTCACATTGCTCCTGACCACCCTCTTTTCCTAGTAGTAAACAGTCTATGTGTTAATTTTCATATCCCTTGTAAGTTTCTTTTCATACTTCCTTTAGTAGCTCTTACTTTCTGCATTGTCAGCGTTTGCTGCTCTTTGTATCTTTCCCATTTATCTAGATCTGTGCTATTTTTTGAATTTTGTATGCGTTTTCTTTTAGTTTTATGCTGTCTCTTACCTTTTTAATTGCCCACAGTTGTCTTCTTTACAATCATGGGACAGCACAGAAGGAGGCCATTCGGCCATACAGCCTGAACCAGCCTTTTCAAAGAGCAATTCATTTAGCCTCACTCTCCCACTCTTTCCCCATATCCCTGCAATTTTCTTTCTCCTTCAAGTATTTGTCTAATTGCCCTCTGAAGGATACTAAAGCACTTTTCACTTTGCTGGTGGATTATACGCTCCCACTTTGCTGGTGGATTATACACTCCCACTTTGCTGGTGGATTATACGCTCCCACCTTGCTGGTGGATTATACACTCCCACTTTGCTGGTGGATTATACACTCCCACTTGCTGGTGGATTATATACTCCCACTTTGCTGGTGGATTATACGCTCCCACTTGCTGGTGGATTATATACTCCCACTTTGCTGGTGGATTATACGTTCCCACTTTGCTGGTGGATTATACACTCATCCTTGCTGGTGGATTATACGCTCCTACTTACTGGTAGACTATACACTACCACTTGCTGGTGGATTATATGCTCCCACTTTACTGCTGGATTATACGCTCCTACTTGCTGGTGGATTATACGCTCCCACTTTGCTGCTGGATTATACACTCCCACCTTGCTGGTGGATTATACATTCCCACTTTGCTGGTGGATCATACGCTCCTACTTGCTGGTGGATTATACGCTCCTACTTGCTGGTGGATTATACACTCCCACTTGCTGGTGGATTATATGCTCCCACTTTGCTGGTAGATTATACACTCCCACTTTGCTGGTAGATTATATGCTCCCACTTGTTGGTGGATTATACGCTCCCACTTGCTGGTGGATTATATGCTCCCACTTTGCTGGTAGATTATACACTCCCACTTTGCTGGTAGATTATATGCTCCCACTTGTTGGTGGATTATACGCTCCTACTTGCTGGTGGATTATACACTCCCACTTGCTGGTGGATTATATGATCCCACTTTGCTGGTAGATTATACACTCCCACTTTGCTGGTAGATTATATGCTCCCACTTGTTGGTGGATTATACGCTCCCACTTGCTGGTGGATTATACACTCCCACTTTGCTGGTGGATTATACGCTCCTACTTACTGGTGGATTATACGCTCCTACTTGCTGGTGGATTATACACTCCCACTTTGCTTGTGGATTATACGCTCCTACTTGCTGGTGGATTATATGCTCCTACTTGCTGGTGGATTATACGCTCCTACTTGCTGGTGGATTATATGCTCCTACTTGCTGGTGGATTATATGCTCCTACTTGCTGGTGGATTATATGCTCCTACTTGCTGGTGGATTATACGCTCCCATCTTGCTGCTGGATTATACATTCCCATCTTGCTGGTGGATTATACGCTCCTACTTGCTGATGGATTATACGTTCCCCACTTGCTGGTGGATTATACACTCCCACTTGCTGGTGGATTATACACTCCCACTTGCTGGTGGATTATACACTCCCACTTGCTGGTGGATTATACACTCCCACTTGCTGGTGGATTATACACTCCTACTTGCTGGTGGATTATACACTCCCACTTGCTGGTGGATTATATGCTCCCACTTTGCTGGTGGATTATACACTCCCACTTGCTGGTGGATTATACATTCCCAATTTGCTGGTGGATTATACGCTCCCACTTGCTGGTGGATTATACGCTCCCACTTTACTGGTGGATTATACGCTCCCACTTTGCTGTTGGAATATATACTTCCACCTTGCTATCTCATCCCCCTCCCACGCTATGAACCTATGCCACCAGTGCTCACCATGCTCTGGTGCCTGTGAGCCTCACGAGCTCAGATACCAAGGACCGTACCTCCCAACCCTCTCCCCAACACCCCGGCAAGCTCTACCACAGTGTCAGATGTGGCTCAGTGGATTGTACCTTTTCCTATCTGAGTTAGAAGGTCACAGGGTTCGAGCCCCACTTCAGAGACTTGCACACAAAATCCACCCGACGGTGCAGATAGCCCTTAGGGGTATAAACTGGTTCTGTATTATCTTAAATTCTTTTCTGAACACCTCCCATTGATCTTTTTTTGTTTTACCCATTAACAGATTGGCCCAGCGTGCTATGGAAAATCTGTCTCATCCCACTGAAGACAGCCTTTTCTAAATCTAGAAACTTGATAATAAAAACATAAAGAAGTGGAAATACTCAGCGGGTCTGGCAGCATCTGTGGAGAGCGAAATAGAGTTAACGTTTCAGGTCATGACGTTCCATCAGAACTGGGAAAAGTTAGGTTTCAGGCAAGTGAAAGGGAGGAGGGCGGGGAAAAATAACAGAAGGTGGAAGGCAGGAGTAATCAAATGACGAAATGATTGATGATACAGGCCAAAGAGAGTGGTAATAGGTCAAGAAAAGAAACAGAAGATGTGTCAATGGCAGAACCATGAACTGCTGCTTTCCAAAAGCAAAGGAGAAAAACTAGAGAGAAAAACTAAAACCAGCAAAGAAAAATGAAACAAAATGGAGACAAGATTTGAAATTGTTGAACACAATATTGAGTCTGGAAGTCTGCAAAGAAAACTCTTGCATTATATAGTGCCTTTCATAATCACTGTATGTCTCAAAGCATTTTACAGCCAATGAAGGACTTTTGAAATATGGTCAGTGTTGTAACGTTAAAATATGGCAGCCAATTTGCCCACATGAGAAAGCCCCAGTTAGAGGGTGAGTTCGAGGCCCCAGTGAGTGGGGGAAAGTGGATCAATTTAAAGGGCAGAAAGGGACCCTCCGTTCCTGTCAGCAGGTGCCTCTGTGGGGCATAGAATACCAGTCAAGGAGGGACACGCCCTACCAGGCCACAGGGTTACCCGCCAGCGGGTTGAGCCCCAGACTTAATTGGAGAGTGTGGGAAGGTGGCGAGATCTCCAACTCACACCTTCTGCCAATCACATGGTCACCCCTCTGCCTCCAAACCTGCCTCAGGGTGGGGAGGGGGCGCCAGGGGTTGGGAGGGGGAAAATAAATTCTGTCCCATGTCACAAAGCACTCTCATGCTGTACCCCAAAATATTTTTTGTTGAAAGAAATCTGCATTTCAATGAGTCCTCACAAATTTCTTCTACCCTCTCTTTAGGTAGCCTGTTCCACACATTTACCATCTGCAGGAATCTACAACCCCCACCTTGATGAGTTGTCTTTCTTCATTTGACCAGCTTGGCTGAGAGGCACTGAGCAGAGCAATGGAGGACAGAAAAGGGAAATTTAGAAGATGAATGGACCTCCGCTATTCCCGATCATGTGTGTCACCAAGGAAGCCTTCGTAACACACGATTTATAAGGAACTAAAAGCAAGAGAGTGATATGAGATGGAAGGGAGACCAGAAAACCTTTTTCAAACCATCTTTTATAAAAAGCATTAAAAAAATGGCAGAAATATTTAGTGCTATGTGATTTAAATCTTATAATGATTCTGGATATTTACAAAATGCTTTATATTTGTTATTAAAACATTGTTGGAGGAAAACCTATCCTTCCATTGAAAGTGCATGAGCTGCTTTCTGATTCTCCTCCTTCCATTTAACCTGAGGGAAAGCCTATCGACAAAAACCTTGGTCTCCAAAGATTCTACCAAGAAAACAGTAGAATATTTACCCATCCTTCCATTTCCATTAAATAACTGTTACACACTTTTCTTTTCCTGCTTCCCCACTCCCCTGGGCACAGATAAAGAGAAACTTATTGACACTGAATTGGGAGTAGAGTTAGGACCTATACACCTGTAATGTTTCGCTCTGTGAATAAATGTAAAACTCAGTAAAGATTGTCTTCTGGTCTCCAACTTCACCAACTGGCTGTCAGGAATTTAACAACTCCTACCAAAACTGTCAAGACCAGATGCATCTGTGATGGGTAGATTATTGAGAGCAAGGTCAAGCAGGTTTTTTTCCACTTGTTGGTTCCCTCACCACCTGCCATAGGCCCAGTCTGGCAGTTACGTTCTTTGGGACTTGGCCAACTCAGTCAGTAGTGGTGTTACCAAGCCACTCTTGTTAATGGGCATTGAAGTCCCCCAACCAGAGTACATTCTGTGCCCTTGTTATACTCAGTGCTTCTTCCAGGTAGTTCAACATGGAAGAGTGCTGATTCATCAGCTGAGGGAGGACAGTGGGTGGTAATCAGCAAGAAGTTTCCTCATCTATGTTTGACCTGATGCCAAGAGACTTCATGAGATCCAGAGTCACTGTTGAGGACACCCATGGCAACTCCCTCAACTATATACCACTGTGCCACTACAGTCAGGAATTGTGATGGAGGAATCTGGGGCTGAGCTATGTTTTGGTACGTATGGCTATGTCAGGCTTGCCTCGTCTGTGGGACAACTCTCCCAATTTTGGCATAAATTCCGATATTAGTAAAAAAAGACTTTGTAGGGTCAACTGTGTGTTATTGGGTAGAATCGTCCAAGCATTGATCCCTGCGGTACCCCACTAGTCACCACCTGCCACTTTAAAAAGACCCATTTATTTCTACTTTCTGTTTCCCGCTGCTAACCAATTCTCAACCCATGCCAATATATTACCCCCAATCCCATGTGGCTTAATTGTACACACTAACCTCTTATGTGGGACTTTATCAAAAGCTTTCTAAAAATCCAGATACACCACATCCACTGGTTCTCCATTATCTATTCTCCTAGTTGTGTCCTCAAAAAACTCCAGTAGGTTGTCCATCTGAGTTGACCTGCATCACCACCCCCCCATTGGTTGCACTCCCATGCGGCACCTGTGGCCATCCAACTCAAGGCTCCTCTCACCTTCGATTTCGACAACCATGGTCATCGTGAAGTTTTTAATCAGCTCCCCTGTTCTTTCCCCTCCTGAAGTCACCCATGACCTTTCTCCCACCACTGTTGACCCTCCTGATATTACCTTCCACCAACCCACCATCACCTACCAACCCGAATCCTTGTCATTTCAGGATGTCCAGGTGAATGTGCACATTTCCTACTTTACTGAGAATCCCACCCTCATCCACATTGACCTTCCTGGAGATCAATGGGTGGGCGGAGATGCAGATCAGCTCAGATGGACAACTAGGAGAATAGATAAGGGAAAAATTTATTAATTTTGCTTACAAATTCCACTCCTCCATCATTTTCACGTGGTCCATCTCTGACATATCCCTACCCTTCCTTGACCTCTCTGTTTCAATTTCTGGTGATAGACTGTCCACCAATATTCATTACAAGCCTACCGACTCCCACATCTCCTCACACCCCGCTTCCTGTAAGGACTCCATCCCATTCTCTCAGTTCCTTCACCTCCATCACATCTGTTCTGATGATGCCACTTTCAAAAACAGTTCCTCTGACATGTCTTCTTTCTTCCTTAACCGAGGTTTTTCACACACGGTGGTTGACAGGGCCCTCAACTGTGTCCGGCCCATCTCCCATGCATCCGCCCTCACACCTTCCTCTCCCTCCCAGAACCATGATAGGGTCCCCCTTGTCCTCACTAATCACCTCACCAGCCTCCGCATTCAAAAGATCATCCTCCGCCATTTCCGCCAACTCCAGCATAATGCCACCACCAAAAACATCTTCCCTTCACCCCGCGCCGGCGGCATTCCACAGGGATCGTTCCCTCCGAGACACCCTGGTCCACTCCTCCATCACCCCCTACACCTCAACCTCCTCCCATGGCACCTTCCCATGCAACCGCAGAAAGTGCAACACCTGCCCCTTTACTTCCCCTCTCCTCACCATCCAAGGGCCTAACCACTCCTTTCAAGTGAAGCAGCATTTCACTTGCACTTCCCTCAATTTAGTCTACTGCATTTGCTGCTCCCAATGCAGTTTCCTCTACATTGGAGACCCCAAACGCAGACTGGGTGACCACTTTGTGGAACACCTTCAGTCTGTCCACAAGCATGACCCAGACCTCCCTGTCACTTGCCATTTCAACAGTCCACCCGGCTCTCATGCCCACATGTCCGTCCTTGGCCTGCTGCAATGTTCCAGTGAAGCTCAATGCAAACTGGGGTAACAGGACCTCATCTTCTGATTAGGCACTTTACAGCCTTCCGGACTGAATATTGAGTTCAACAACTTTAGATCATGAACTCTCTCCTCCAACCCTACCCCCTTACCGATCACCCTTTTATGCAAAAATTTATATCTGTTTTTCTTTTCCTATCTATTTCCATTATTTTTAAATGTATTTCCATCCATTGTTTTATCTCTATCTTTTAGCCTATTTCGATCCCTTCCCCCCACCCCACCCCTACTAGGGCTATCTGTACCTTGCTCATCCTGCTTTCTACCCTTAGGTGATCTATTTGCACATTCCTTAGATAATATCACCACCGTCAACATCTCTTTTTGTCCTTTTGTCTGTGACATCTTTTGGCAAGCTCCACCTATCACTGGCCTCTATCCAGCCCTACCTGTCCCACCCCCCCACCCCTCACCCCTTAAACCAGCTTATATTTCACCTCTTCTATTTTTCCTTATTTCTGTTGAAAAGTCATACGGACTCGAAATGTTAACTGCATTCCTCTCCGCAGATGCTGTCAGACCTGTTGAGTTTTTCCAGATATTTTTATTTTTATTTTTGTTTTTGTTTTGGATTTCCAGCATCCACAGTTTTTTGCTTTGACCTTCCTGACCTCATTCTCCTCACCCCCCAGGGTCCATGTCTGCCTCCAGGTTCCCACCAACCACCCTTGACATCCATCCTCACCCTTCCACCCCTACCTGCTCCCTCTGCCCCCTCTCGCACTCACCATTCCCTCCTATAACGTCCACCTTCAGTTCGCTCCCCAGGAGGCAGTCATTGACTCCACAGACCCCCCCCCCACTGTACGTTCACCTGGATGTCCCAGCCCCTTACTCCCTCCTTCTCCCATACTCCCTCCTCCCCATTCCAACCTTACCCCCTGACACCTTTGTCACCACCCTCCCCCTCCCAATCTCAACCCCGTGACACTCCCCCCCCCCCCCCCCCCCCCCCCCCCCCCCCCCCCCCCCCCACAGCCCCCTCAGAATGCAGCCACCATGCGATGCACATGTTCCTCCAGGATCTGGTAGCTGTAGGGCTCCAGCATCCTCTTCTCCTCAGACGTCCATGATCTGAGCAAGGCCCTAAAGGTGAATCCTGACTTCTGCACGTCTCACTTATCCAGACATGTTCTGGGTCGGTGTATTTTCCTGCTGGTGAATGGTAAATCTGACATAGGGGGAAAACGATTCTGGTCGGGCCTTACTTTGCATCCCATCACCGGGACGGGAATCCCAGGGGGTTTCACGTTCCGCCATGGTGGACACCTTCGGATGATCCTGCTGTGCTTTCACCTGGTGTGAAACTGAATTCTGCCCCTCCCGCCGAATTGATCCCCTACCACCCCACCAAAAACCCCGGATGATTCTGCCCATTGTCTTTTCCTGTGCCGAGTTCAATACCAGATGCTCAGTCCAATTTTATTTCTTTATGACTTTTCTGTATCCGTTTGGTAAAACTGAGTGGCTTGCTACACCATTTCAGAGGGCAGTTAAGAGTCAGCCTAACTAGTGCCTTGTATAGTTTTAGAAAGACTTCCCTATTTTTATACTCCATTTCCTTTGAAATAAAGACCAACATTCCAGTTGCCTTACCTATTACCTGCTGAACTTGTATGTTAGCTTTTGGTGATTCATGCGTGAGGGCCCCCCAAATCCCTCTGTGCTGCAGCTTTCTGCAGTCTTTCTCCATTTAAGTAATATTCAGCTCCTCTATTCTTCCTGTCAAAGTGCATAATCTCACACTTCCCCACATTATATTCCATCTGCCACGTTTTTGCCCACTCACTTAACCTGTCTGTATCCCTCTGTAGACTCCGTGTCATCCTCACCACTTGTCTTCCCACCTGTTTTTGTGTCATCCGCAAACTTGGCGATAGTACATTCATTTCACTCATCCAAGTCATTAATATTTATGTAAATAATTGTGGCGCCAGCACTGATCCCTGTGGGACTCCACTAGTTACAGGTTGCCACCCTGAAAATGGCCCCCCTGGTATCCCAACTCTCTGTATTCTATTAGTTAGCCAATCCTCTATCCATGCTAATGGATAATGAAGTAGTAATGGGCATTTGGAAAGTCAAAATGCAATCCATCAGAGTCAGCATGATTTTATGAAGAGTAAGTCGTGTTTGATTAATTTGCTAGAGTTCTTTGAAGATGTGGCAAGCAAAGTGGATAATGGGGATCCTGTAGATGTCGTATATCTGAACTTCCAGAGGTCCTTTGATAAGGTGCCGCACAAAGATTAATACACAAGGTAAGATCACACGGAGTTAGGGGTAATATATTAACTTGGATAGAGGATTGGCTAACCAACAAAAAGCAGAGTCGGGATAAATGGGTCTTTTTCTGGATGGCAAGCTGTAACAAGTAGGGTGCCACAGGGTTCGGTCCTTGGGCCCCAATTATTTACAATCTATATTAATGACTTGGACTCAGGGATAGAAGGTACTATAGCTAAATTTGCAGATGACACCAAAATAGGTGGGAAAGTAAGTTGCAATGAAGAGATAAGAAATTTACAAATGGATATGGACAGGTTAGGTGAATGGGCCAAAATGTGGCAGATGGAGTTTAATGTGGATAAGTGTGAGGTTATCCATTTTGGTCTGAAGAAGAAAAAGGCAACTTATTATTTAAATGGAGAGAAACTTCAGAATGCTTCAGTGCAGAGGGATCTGGGTGTCCTTGTGCATGAATCACTGATAGCTAGTATGCTGGTACAGCAAGTAATAAGGAAGGCAAATGGAATTTTGACATTTATTGCTAAAGGAATAGAGTATAAAAATAGGGAACTGTTGTTGCAACTCTACAAGGCATTGGTGAGACCGCACCTAGAGCACTGTGCACAGTTTTGGTCCCCTTACTTGAGGAAGGATGTAGCTGCACTGGAGGCGGTTCAGAGGAGGTTCACTAGATTGATTCCAGAGATGTGAGGCTTGTCTTATGAGGAGAGATTGAACAGTTTAGGCCTATACTCGCTGGAGTTTAGAAGGAATGAGAGGAGATCTAATTGAGGTATATAAGATGCTAAAGGGGATAGACAAAGTAGACGTGGAGTGGATGTTTCCCCTTGTGGGGCATTCTAGAACAAGAGGCCATAGTTTTAGGCTAAGGGGTGGTAGATTTAAATCAGAGATGAGGAGGAATTACTTTTCTCAAAGGGTTGTGAATCTGTGGAATTCACTACCTCAGTGCAGTAGATGCCGGGGCGCTGAATAAATTTAAGGAGGAGATAGACAGATTTTTAAGTAGTAATAGGTTGAAAGGTTATGGGGAAAGGGTGGGAAATTGGAGTTGTGGTCGAAATGAGATCAGCATGATCATAACGAATGGCGGGGCAGGCTCGAGGGGCTGAATTGCCTACTCCTGCTCCTAGTTCTTATGTTCTTATACTACCCCCAACACCATGGGCTCTTATCTTATTAAGTAGCCTTATGTGTGGTACCTTATTGAACCCCTTTTGGAAATCCAAATATATTACATCTACTGGTTCACTTTATCTATCCTGCTTGTTACCTCCTCAAAGAATTCTAATAAATTTGTCAGGCATGATTTCCCCTTCATGAAGCCATGCTGACTCTGCTTGATTAGATTATGCATTTCTAAATGCTCTGCTATTACATCCTTTATAATAGATTCCAACATTTTCCCAATGACAGATGTAAAGATAACTGACCTATAGTTACCTGTTTTTTGTCTCCCTCCCTTTTTGAATAAGGGTGTTGACATTGGCAGTTTTTCAATCCACCAGGGCCTTTCCAGAATTTAAGGATTCTTGGAAGGTTACTACCAGTGCATCCACCATCTCTGTAGCTACTTCCTTTAATATCCTATGATGCAACCCATCAGGTCCAGGGGACTTATCGGCCTTTAGCCCCATTAGTTTCCCCAGTACTTTTTCTCTAGTGACAGTTATCGTATTTATTTCCTCCCCTGCCTTTTTACCCCATGATTATTTAGTATTTTTAGAATGCTATTAGTGCCTTCTACTGTGAAGACTGATGCAAAGTATTTATTCAACTCCTCTGCCATTCCCTGGTTCCCCATTATTATTTCTCCAGCCTCATTCTCTAAGGCCTATATTGACTTTGCCCTCTCTTCCTTTTTATAGATTTATGGAAGCTCTTACTGTCCATTTTTATATTACTTGCTAGTTTACCCTCAAAGATTATTTTCTCCCTCTTTGTTTTTTTTGGTCATCTTCTATTGGCTTTTAAAACTTTTCCAATCCTCTGGCTTACCACTAATCTTTGCCACATTGTTTGTGTTTTCTTTCACTTTGATACCATCCTTCATTTCCTTGGTTAACCATGGCTGGTTTATCCCCTTCCTACAATCCTTCTTCCTCATAGGGATATATTTGTTGTGAGTCATGAACTTTATTTTTAAATGTCTGCCATTGTTCATCAACCATCTTTTCTGCTAAACTCCTTTTCCAGTCCACTCCAGCCAACTCTGCCCTCATTCCTTTGTAATTACCCTTATTTAAGTTTCGCACAGATGTTTCTGAACTAAGTTTCTCACTCTCAAACTGAATGCTAAATTCCACCATGTTATGGTCACTGTGTAAAAGGGGATCTTTTACTCTGAGGTCATTTATTAAACCTGCCTCATTACACATTACCAGATCCAAAATAACCTGATCCTTGGTTGGATCCTCAACATTGTTCTAGGAAACTGTCCCGAATACACTCTATGATCTCTTGCTTGTGTCTACCTCTGCCAATTTGATTTTCCCAATCTACATGGAACTTAAAGTCACCCATGATTAATATATTGCCTTTTTTACATGCCCTCATTATTTCCTGATTTATTCTCTGTCCGACAGCATAGCTACTTTATGGGATCTATAGACTACTCCCATCAGTGTCTTCTTCCCCTTGTTATTTCTTACCTCCACCCATATGGGTTCCACATCTTCCAATCCAAGATCATTTTTTGCTATTGTACTTATCCCATCTCATACTAACAAAGCTACCCCACCACCCTTTCCTTCCTGTCTGTCCTTTTGAAAAGTCACATACCCCTGAATATTTAATTCCTAGCATTGATAGGCTTGTAACCATGTCTCCGTAATGGCTATAAGGTCATATCCATTGATCTCCATTTGTGCCGTTAATTCATTTATTTTGTTCTGAATACTATGTGCATTTAAGTAAAGAGCCATTAAATGTGTCTTCTTACCATTTTTTCTCCCTTTGACCCTATTTGCTGCTGCTTTTTATGTTTGTACACTCTGTCCCTTCCTGTCGCACTCTAGGTATCATTACCTAAGTAGCTGCCCTGCAATGTTGCCATATCCTTTTGCTTTGTAAGCCTACTTATCCCCTCTCCAGAACCCTCCATCCCTCTATTTAGTTTAAAGCCCTCTCTACAGCCCTAGTTATCCGATTTGCCAGGACTCTGGTCCCAGCATGGTTCAAGTGAAGCGCATCCCACCGGAACACCTCCCTTCTACCCCAGTACTGATGCCCAGTGCCCCATGAACTGAAACCCATTCCTCCCCGCACCAACCTTTGAGCCACACATTTAACTCCTTGACTTTATTTAACCTATGCCAGTTTGCTCATGGTTCAGGTAGTAATCCCGAGATTATTATCTTGGAGGTTCTGCTTTTCAATTTAGCTCCTAACTGTTCAAATTCTTTCAGCAGAACCTCCTTTCTAGTCCTGTCCATGTCACTTGGCTGAGCTGCCCTGCCATGACTTACCCTTACATTTCTCCCTTTACTTTTACTTCCTCTAGTTTAGAGGATATTAGGGACATGAAGTGGTGTTCAAAATGGAGGAGTTCTGACTCATCAGCTAGAGGTGTCAGAGGGCATTTAAGAGTCAACCACATTGCTGTCCCTGAGAGGACATTAGTCCCGGTCCTGTTAAGGTGTAACCATCCTCCTTGTACAGGTCCCACCTGCCCCAGAACTGGTCCTCAGAAATCTAAAGCCCTTCCTCCTACTCCATTTCTCCAGCCACATGTTCAATATTCCTATTCTTATCCTCACTAGCACGGCACTGGGAGTAATCCTGAGATGACTGCTCTTGAGGCCCTGCCTTTTAATTCCCCTCCTAACTCCCTAAAATCTGCTTTCATCCCTTTTCCTACCTATGTCATTGGTCCCAATGTGGGCCACGATCTCTGGCTGCTCACACTGCCCCAAAAGAATGTCCTGCAGCCGTTCAGTGACATCCTTGACCCTGGCACTAGGGAGGCAACATACCATCCAGGAGTCTCATCTACAGCCGCAGATATGCCTGTCTGCTCCCCTAACAAAGGAATCCCCTAATACTATAACACTTGCACTGTTCCTTCTCCCCTCCTGTGCAGCTGAACCATCTGTCCTGTGCCACAAACTCGGCTCTTGCTACAGTCCTCTGAGGAACCATCTCACTCACCAGTAGCTAAGATGGAAAAGCGGTTAGACAGCAAGAGAGTCTCAGGGAATTCCTGCACTACCTGCCTGTTTCTCTTAGATACTCTGGTGATCACCCATTCCCTCTCTGCCTGTGTACTTCTAGCTGTGCTGTGACCACCTCTCTAAATGTGCTATCCACAATACCCTCAGCCTTGAGGATGCAGCACACTGACCCAAGCCACCGCTCGAGTTCCACAACTTGAGCTCAAGTTTCTGTAGGTGTAGTCATCAAGGGCACTTTGGGTCTGCATGACTTCCCACATTCCACATGGCTGAGCTGCACTGACATACCTTAAGCTTTATATAAAGCGTTCACTACTGTATTTATTTACTAATTTATTTTAAATGTTTTCTTAATTAATTTAGAATAACTTCTATGTATACTACAAACTACTCTGCTTATTAAATGCTAGTACCACCCACAAATACAACTAAAAGTTTTCTGTTTCTTAATTTGTCTTTTCTTAAATATATCCCCATTCCTTCACTGTCGCTGGGTCAAAATCCTGCAGCTCACTCCCTAACACCACATGGACTGCAGCGGTTCAAAAAGGCAGCTTGCCACCACCTTCTCAAGAGCAATTAGGGATGGGTAATAAATGCTGGCCTAGCCAACGAAGCCCACCTCCTGTGAATGAATCAAACAAAATTACACAGGTATGTGGTTTAGGACTAGCGCTATTTTCACATTCCCGACTGTCTCTCCTCTCGCTGTTTTCACACCCTTGAATGCCTCTCCCCTCGCATTGTTTTCAATCTCCCGATTGTCTCTCCTCTCGCATGGGAGAAAGGAATGTAAATTTTTGCTGATAGGGTTACATGAAGTAGGGTGGGAGGAAGCTCATGTGGAGCATTACACCAGCACAGATCTGTTGGGTTGAAGGGCCTGATTCTGTGCTGAAAAGATTTTGGAAGGTACTCCCTCAGGTTAATGCCTACTGAAGTGAAATATACTTTTTAAACGTTAACTTTCTGCTTTGCTCTCATAGACTCAGACTCATATACATCTATAGCACAGAAAGAGGCCATTCGGCCCATTGTGTCCACGCCGGTCAACAAAGATCTAACTACATAAATCCCGTTTTCCAGCGCTTGGCCCATAGCCCTGGAGACTATGGCAACACGAGTGAATATCTAAACACTTCTTAAGTGTTATGAGAGTTTCTGACTCTATCACCCTTTCAGGCAGTGAGTTCCAGACTCCCACCACCCTCTGGGTGAAAAAAGTCTCTCCTCAACTCCCCTCTTAGCCTTCTACCTCTTACCTTAAATCTATAACCCCTGGTTATTGACCCCTCTACTAATGGAAAATGTGCCTTCCTATCCACCTTATCCATGCCTCTCATAATCTAATACGCCTCTATCAGGTCCCCTCTCAACCTTCGCTGCTCCAAGGAAAACAACTCCAGTCTATTCAATCTTTCCTCATAGCTCAGACCCTCCAGCCCAGGCAGCATCCTGGTAAATCTCTTCTACACCTTCTCCAGTGCAATCACATCCTTCCTATAATGTGGCGACCAGAACTGCACGCAGTACTCCAGTTGTGGCCTAACCAGTGTTTTATACAGTTCCAGCATATGCTCTCTGCTCTTGTATTCCATGCTAATAAAGGCAAGTATCCCATATGCCTTCCTAACCACCTTAGCTACCTGCCCTGCTACCTTCAGGGATCTATGTATATGCAAGCCAAGGTCCCTCTGATCTTCAGTACTTCCTAGGGACCTAACATTCCCACTGTAATCCCTTGCCTTGTTAGCCCTCCCCAAGTGCATTCCCTCAGACTTTTCCAGGTTGAATTCCATTTGCCACTGCTCTGCCCACCTGACCCGTCCACTGATATCCTCCTGTAGTTTACGGCTATCCTATTTACCACCCGAGCAATTTTCGTGCCATCTGCGAACTTCTTGATCATACCCCCTACATTTAAGTTCAAATCATTTATGTACACCACAAACAGCAAGGGCTCCAGCACCCTTTGCATGGCTCATTCCTCCAGCAGCCAATGCCGTTACCCCCTCAGATCGTGGGGTGCAGGGCTCGAAAGCAGGATCCTCATCCAATCCATTGTCTGCTCTGTTGTTCAATCAGATCATGACTGGTCGGTACCTCAACTCTATTCAGCTGCTTTAGCTCCATGTCCTTGATATCATTACCCAACAACAACCTTTTGATATCAGACTTGTCAGTTCCAATTGACACAGTATTGACAGCCTTTTAGGGGCTGGGTTCCAGATTTCATAGAATCACAGCACAGACAGGAGTCAATTTGGCCCATCAAGTCTGTGCCAGCTCTTTCAAAAAGCATTCCAGTTGGTCCCACTTCCCCATTCTTTCCCCAAAACCCAGCAATATTTTCTCCTATTCATCCAATTCTCTTTTGAAGGCTACTATTTGGTATCCACCACCCTATCAGGTGATACATTCCAAATCCTAGCCACTTGTTGCTTTTGCTTTTTCTAACTTTTTCACTCTGTAGGAATTGGTTCTTACTCTACAATGCATCACAGTGTCTGCAGCTCGGTCTCCAGCTCAATGACTCTGAGCCGAAGCTCCTCGAGCTGCACTTACTGCACATGCGTTGGCCCTGGCTCACATTGCCATCTGGAAGCTCCCACATTCTGCAGCTGTGATCCATCACCTGTCCTGCCATCCTCAATGTGTTTTAATTCACTTTTTAATTTTCTTTTGTTAATATATTTTGTTAACCTTATCACCAGTTCCTGTACTATTTTAAACCTTAGCAATAGAATAGACCTTAACCACTTACCAGATACTCAGCAAATAGCTAGCTTCTTTCCCTGTAGTAGAGTAAGAACAGGGTGAAAAACTTAGAAAAAGCAAAGGAACAGCTCCTTCCCCTCCTCACCTAACTCCCAGGTATATGCTCAGTTCCACTGAAGACCCCTGAATTTATAAACCAAACTGCAGCTACAGAAACTAGATTAAACCAGTTAGCTAGTTAACCACTCAGTTCTCTCAGCAGAGTGTGTTTACTCTGCCTAAGACTGAAAGAAATTTACTTTTAGGTTAAGCAACTTAATCTTAGGGAATGAAGCCGGGCAAGTAGTAGAGGTATCAGTGGGAGAGTATTTTGCAGATAGTGATCAGAACTCCATTAGATTCAGGGTTGTTATGGAAAAAGACAAGGATGGGTCAGAAATCAGAGTTCTAAATTGGGGGAAGGCCGATTTTAATAAGATCAGATATAATTTGGCCAGATTGGACTGGGAGCAGCTACTTTTAGGTAAATCTGCGTCAGAGCAGTGGGACTCATTCAAGAAAGAAATAGGGAGAGTAAAGGGCTGACATATTCCAATAAAGATAAAGGGTGAGACTAACAAATCCAGGGAACCCTGGGTGTCAAGGGATACACAGGATAGGATAAAGAGAAAAAGGGAAGCTTATGCCAGATACCAAGGGCTCAAAACAGCAGAAGCCCTAGTGGAGTATAGAATCTGTAGGGGGAACTTAAAAAGGAAATTAGAAGAGCAAAAAGGGGGCATGAAAAACATTGGCAGGTAAAATAAAGGAAAATCCAAAGTTATTTTACAAGTACATTAAGAGTAAGAGGATATATAGGGACAGAGTAGGGCCCATTAAGGACCATAATGGTAATTTGTGTGTGGAGCCTGAAGACATAGGTAGGGCTCTAAATGAATACTTTGTGTTAGTGTTCACAAGTGAGAGGGACAACGTGTGTATGGAGATCAGGCATAGGATGTGATATAATTAAAGAAACTAACATAGAAAGGGAGGAGATTCTAAGTGGTCTGGCAGGCTTAAAAGTAGATAAATCTCCAGGCCCGGATGAAATGTATCCCAGGCTGTTGAGTGAGGCAAGGGAGGAGATAGCAGGGGCACTGGCAATAATTTTCAATACCTCTCTGGCAACAGGAGAGGTGCCACAGCACTGGAGAACAGCCAATGTGGTGCCATTATTCAGGAGGGAGGAAGGGATAAACCAGGAAACTACAGGCCAGTCAGCCTAACCTCAATGGTGGGGAAACAATTGGAAGCAATTCTGAGGGACAGAATTAATCTACACTTGGAGAGGCAGGGATTAATCAAGGACAGTCAGCGTGGTTTTGTTAAGGGGAGGTCATGTCTGAACAATTTGATTGAATTTTTCAAAGAGGTGACCAGGGTGTAGATGAGGGCAATGCATTTGACGTAGTCTACTTGGACTTCAGCAAGGCTTTTGATAAGGTCCTGCATGGGAGACTGATAACGAAGTTAAGAGCCCATGGGATCCAAGACAATGTGGCAAATTAGACCCAGAATTGGCCGAGTGGAAGGAAGCAGAGGGTGATGGTCAAGGGGTGTTTTTGTGACTGGATGCCTGTGTCCAGTGGGGTTCCACAGGGATTGGTGTTGAGTCCCTTCCTATTTGTGGTATATATAAACAATTTAGACTTGAATGTAGGAGGGTTGATCAGTAAGTTCGCGGATGACATGAAAATTGGTGGGGTGGTAACTAGTGAGGAGGATAGCCTTAGATTACAGGAGCTGGTCAGATGGGCTGATCAGTGGCAAATGGAATTTAATCCAGATAAATGTAAGGTGATGCACTTGGGCAGGACAAACAAGGCACGGGAATACACAATGAAAGGTAGGACCCTGGGAAGTACCGAGGATCAGATGGACCTTGGTGTGCATGTCCACCAGTCCCTTATGGTAGTGGGGCAGGTAGATAAGGTGGTTAAGAAGGCAGATGGGATACTTACCTTTATTAGCCGAGGCATAGAGGGAGGGGGGTATGAGACAGAGGGCCGTCTGTGACCCCCGTATTGACCTCCTCGGAACCGCTGCTGCCTACCCACCTCCCCCCCCAACCCATCCCAGGCAGTCTGTGCGGGGCGAGGGCCCAGGGTGGGGTGGAGGGCAAAAGGCCAAGGAGAATGTGCCATCCACTGGTGTATTTACCCGTCTGTGTTTTCTCCCTCCTTCCTTCCCTCCCCACCGCCGCACCAAACCCCAGGGAGGTTGTGCTGAAACTATAAAACGCTGGTTAGGCCACAGCTGGAGTATTGCATGCAGTTCTGGAATCTACATTATAGGAAGGATGTGATTGCGCTAGAGAGAGTGCAGAGGAGATTTACCAGGATGTTGCCTGGGCTGGAGAGTTTTAGTTATGAGGAGAGATTGGATAGACTGGGGTTATTTTCCCTGGAGCAGAGGAGATTGAGGGGGGACATGATTGAGGTGTATAAAATTATGAGGGGCATAGATAGGGTAGACAGGAAGGAACTTTTCCCCTTGGTGGAGGGATCAGTAACCTGGGGGCAGGAGGTTTAGAGGGGATGTGAAGAAGAATTCTTTCACTCAGAGGGTGGTGGGAATCTGGAACTCACTGCCTGAAAGGATGGTAGTGACAGAAACCCTCATAACATTTAAGAATTATTTGGATGTGCACTTGCGATGCCATGGCATACAGGGCTATGGGCCTAGTGCTGGAAAATGGGATTAGAATAGTTAAGAACTTGTTTGACCGGCGCAGACTCGATGGACCGAAGGGCCTTTTTCCATGCTGGAGACCTCTATGACTCTACTCTACTTACTTACACAGAACTTTCCAGTTACTGCTAATTATAGACATCCACTGATCACTTCTGGCTGAAGATGTGTGCAAACTCTTCAGCCTTATCTTTTCCTCTTCTGAGCTGGGCTCTGTAATCATTGAGGAGGGCCAATTCCCAGGCCACAAGATTACAGATTGTGGTGGAATACAATTCTGATGCAACTAATGGCTGCAGTCGCTCGTGGATATTCAGTTTTGAGCTGTTAGATCTATTAAGGATCTATTCTGTCCAGCACAGCGGTACTGCCACATAACATGATAGGGGCGGTAAGGGTGGGTTGGTGGGTGGGTGGAGGGGACGGAAGGAGGGTGAGGTGGGGAGAGGGGTGGGGTGGGGAGGAGAGTTCCCCTACTCTCTATTTTACATTTTTACGGAGTGTTGGAACGTTTGGATGGGAATTCAACATTGTTCAAATGTTCCCTTCATCTACAATTTTATGATTTGTCCCATGTTTCGCCATTATTTGCATTAGAAGCATAGTAAAGACCAACATTCATTAACAGTATGCATCAGGGTATGAGCTTAATGTAATATTATCTATAAATCCAGTTGGTGAAATACTCCAAAGAGAAAATGCTGGAAACACTCAGCCAGTCATGCAGCATCAGAAATGAGAACAGACAAGTTCAAATTTTCAGACACAGTTGAGGTTTATAATGTATTTTTTCACAACTGCAGTTTCTTGGTTCTCAGTTTACACTGAATTACTATCCCCAACACTTCACCTCCCCTCCACAACAGCGTGCCATTATCTCCCCCCGACCATCCCCGGTTGCCCTGGTAGCCCTCATTCCACCACCCATCCTAGTTGCCCTGGTAATCTTCCACCCTACCCTACCCATGATGCCCAGTTACCCCAGTGACCATCCTACCCCCTGTAGCCCTGGTAATCCTCCTCCTTCCTCCAGTTGCCCTGCCACCCATACCACACCCCACCCACGCCGAGGTTGCGCCAGTAATCCTTGCCCACCCACTGTACCAGTTGCCCTGGTAACCCTCCCACCTCCCCATTACCCTGACCCCTCGCTCCTCTTCCGCCCTCCCTCCCTGCTCTGCCTGTTCCTACCCTCTCCTCTTCTCCCCCTCCCATGTACTCCCCAACCCCCTTCCTCCATTCCCCCTCCTCCATCCCCCCTCCCTCCCTCCTCCCATCCCCCCTCCCTCCCACTTCGCAACCCCATCCTCCTGCCTCCCATCCCCCCCACACTCCCTCCTCTCATCCCCCACACCCTCCCTCCTCCCAGCCCCCCAACCTTGCCTCCACCCATCTCCCCCACACCCTCCCTCCTCCTATCACCCCCACACCCTCCCTCCTCCCATCCCGCCCACACACCCTCCTGCCATCTACCCCACCCTCCCTCCTTGCTCCCATCCCCCCCACACTCCCACCCCTTCCACCCTCCCTCCTCCGATCCTTCCACACCCTCCCTCCTCCCATCCCCCCCACACCCTCCCTCCTCTCCCACCACCCAACACTCCCATCCTCCCACACTCTCTCTCCCCCCACACCCTCTCTGCTCCTACCCTCCCTCCTGCCATCACCCCCAACCTCCCATCCCCCTCCACCCTCCCTCCTCCCACCCCCCACCCTCCCAACCCCCACCTCCCATACCCCCCACCCCCCTCCTGCCATCTCCCTCAACCTCCCTCCTCCCAACCCCCCACACTCCCACCCTCCCTCCTCACATCCCCCCACCTTCCCTCCTCCCACCCCCCATCTCCCCCCCCCATCTCCCCCCCATCCCCATCTCCTCCCCATCCCCATCTCCCCACAATCCCTATCTCCCCCTCCCCATCTTCCCTTCTCCCCCCATCCCCATTTCCCCCTACCCGCATCTGCCCCTCCCGTCCCCCTCCCCCATCTCCCCTCCACCTTCCCCATCCCCATCTCCCGCTCATGTCCCCCTCCCCCATCTACCCCCCTCCCCCATCTACCCCCTTCCCCGCCATCTCCCCCTCCCCCTCATGTCTCCCTTCCCCCCATCTTCCCCTCCCCCCATCCCCATCTCCCCCACCCCCCATCCCCATCTCCCCCTCCCCCATCCCCCCTCATGTCCCCCTCCCCTTCCCCCATCTCCCCCTCCCCCTCATCCCCATCTCCCCCCATCCCCACCTCCCCCCATCCCCATCTGCCCCTCCCCATCCCCCCTCATGTCCCCCTCCCCCATCTCCCCCCCATCTTCCCCTTATCTCCTCCTTCCCCCATCCCCATCTCTCCCTCATGTCCCCCTCCCCCATCTACCTCCAACTTCCCCTCCCCCTCATCCCCATTCCCCCCCTCACCCACCCCATCCCCACCTCCCCCTCCCCCCATCTCCCTCCCCATCACCCCCCCATCCCCATCTCCCCACCATCCCCATTTCCACCTCCCCCCCCACCCCCATCGCCCCCTCCCCCATCCCCTTCTCCCCCATCTCCCCCTTCCCCCATCCCCATCTGCCCCTCCCCCATCATGTCCCCCTCCCCCCCATCTTCCCCTCCCACTCATCTCCCCCTTCCCCCATCTCCCCCTCATGTCCCCCTCCCCCATCTATCCCCATCTTCCCCTCCCCCTCATCCCCATCTCCCCCATCCCCATCTCCCCCTCACCCCCCCATCCCCACCTCCCTCCCCATCCCCCCTCCCCATCTCCCCTTCCCCATCTGCACCTCCCCCCATCCCCCCCTCCCCACCTCACCTTCCCCTCATCTCCCTCCCCATCTCCCCCTCATCCCCACCTCCCCCTCCCCTCATCTCCCTCCCCATCCCCTCCCCATCTCCCCCTCATCCCCATCTCCCCGCCATCCCCATTTCCACCTCCCCCCCACCCCCATCGCCCCCTCCCCCATCTCCTTCTCCCCCTTCCCCCATCTTCCCCTCCCCCCCATCCCCCTCATGTCCCCCTCCCCCCATCTTCCCCTCCCCCTCATCTCCCCCTTCCCCCATCTCCCCCTTCCCCCTCATCCCCATCTCCCCCTCAACCCCCCCATCCCCACCTCCCCCATCCCCATCTCCCTCCCCACACCCCCTCCCCATCTCCCCCCATCCCCATCTCCCCCTCATCCCCAACTCCCCCTCCCCATCTCCCCCATCCCCATCTCCCCCCATCCCTATCTCCCCCTCCCCATCCCCCCATCTTCCCCTCCCCCCATCCCCATCTCTCCCTCATTCCCATCTCTCCCCATCTCACCCTCCCCCCATCTCACCCTCCCCCAACTCCCCCCCATCTCCCCCTCCCCCATCTACCCCTTCCCCCCATCTCCATCTCCCTCCCCATCCCCCTCCCCATCCCCCCTCATCCCCCTCCCCCCCACATCCCCCTCCCCCCCATCCCCCCTCATCCCCCTCCCCCCCACATCCCCCTCCCCCCCATCCCCCCTCATCCCCCTCCCCATCTCCCCCCATCCCCATCTCCACCTCCCCATCTCCACCTCCCCTCTCCCCTCCCCCATCTCCATCTCCCCCCCTCCCCATCTCCCCCCATCCCCATCTCCCCCCCTCCCCATCTCCCCCCCTCCCCATCTCCCCCCATCCCCATCTCCACCTCCCCATCTCCACCTCCCCTCTCCCCTCCCCCCATCTCCATCTCCCCCCCTCCCCATCTCCCCCCATCCCCATCTCCACCTCCCCATCTCCACCTCCCCTCTCCCCTCCCCCCATCTCCATCTCCCCCCCTCCCCATCTCCCCCCATCCCCATCTCCACCTCCCCATCTCCCCCCCTCCCCATCTCCCCCCATCCCCATCTCCCCCCCTCCCCATCTCCCCCCATCCCCATCTCCACCTCCCCATCTCCCCATCTTCCCCTCCCCCCATCCCCATCTCTCCCTCATTCCCATCTCTCCCCATCTCACCCTCCCCCCATCTCACCCTCCCCCAACTCCCCCCCATCTCCCCCTCCCCCATCTACCCCTTCCCCCCATCTCCATCTCCCTCCCCATCCCCCTCCCCATCCCCCCTCATCCCCCTCCCCCCCACATCCCCCTCCCCCCCATCCCCCCTCATCCCCCTCCCCATCTCCCCCCATCCCCATCTCCCCCCCTCCCCATCTCCCCCCCTCCCCATCTCCCCCCCTCCCCATCTCCCCCCCTCCCCATCTCCACCTCCCCATCTCCACCTCCCCTCTCCCCTCCCCCCATCTCCATCTCCCCCCCTCCCCATCTCCCCCCATCCCCATCTCCACCTCCCCATCTCCACCTCCCCTCTCCCCTCCCCCCATCTCCATCTCCCCCCCTCCCCATCTCCCCCCATCCCCATCTCCACCTCCCCTCTCCCCTCCCCCCATCTCCATCTCCCCCCCTCCCCATCTCCCCCCATCCCCATCTCCACCTCCCCATCTCCACCTCCCCTCTCCCCTCCCCCCATCTCCATCTCCCCCCCTCCCCATCTCCCCCCATCCCCATCTCCACCTCCCCATCTCCCCCCATCCCCATCTCCACCTCCCCTCTCCCCTCCCCCATCTCCATCTCCCCCCCTCCCCATCTCCCCCCCTCCCCATCTCCCCCCATCCCCATCTCCCCCCCTCCCCATCTCCCCCCCTCCCCATCTCCACCTCCCCATCTCCACCTCCCCTCTCCCCTCCCCCATCTCCATCTCCCCCCCTCCCCATCTCCCCCCCTCCCCATCTCCATCTCCCCCCCCTCCCCATCTCCCCCCCTCCCCATCTCCCCCCCTCCCCATCTCCACCTCCCCATCTCCACCTCCCCTCTCCCCTCCCCCATCTCCATCTCCCCCCCTCCCCATCTCCCCCCCTCCCCATCTCCATCTCCCCCCCTCCCCATCTCCCCCCCTCCCCATCTCCACCTCCCCATCTCCACCTCCCCTCTCCCCTCCCCCCATCTCCATCTCCCCCCCTCCCCATCTCCCCCCCTCCCCATCTCCCCCCATCCCCATCTCCCCCCCTCCCCATCTCCCCCCATCCCCATCTCCCCCCCTCCCCATCTCCCCCCATCCCCATCTCCCCCCCTCCCCATCTCCCCCCCTCCCCATCTCCCCCCATCCCCATCTCCACCTCCCCTCTCCCCTCCCCCCATCTCCATCTCCCCCCCTCCCCATCTCCCCCCATCCCCATCTCCACCTCCCCATCTCCACCTCCCCTCTCCCCTCCCCCCATCTCCATCTCCCCCCCTCCCCATCTCCCCCCATCCCCATCTCCCCCCATCCCCATCTCCACCTCCCCTCTCCCCTCCCCCCTCCCCATCTCCCCCCATCCCCATCTCCACCTCCCCTCCCCCATCTCCATCTCCCCCCCTCCCCATCTCCCCCCATCCCCATCTCCCCCCATCCCCATCTCCACCTCCCCTCTCCCCTCCCCCCTCCCCATCTCCCCCCCTCCCCATCTCCACCTCCCCATCTCCACCTCCCCTCTCCCCTCCCCCCTCCCCATCTCCCCCCATCCCCATCTCCACCTCCCCTCCCCCATCTCCATCTCCCCCCCTCCCCATCTCCCCCCATCCCCATCCCCATCTCCATCTCCCACCCTCCCCGGTTGCCCTGGTAACCCTCCCTGGCGCCCCCAGCTCTGCTGGGCTGCTGCTGCTGACGTGTCGCTCCGTCCAGTGCGCCTGCGCCGGCAACTTCTCGCAGTCAACATGGCTGCATTGCTGAACCAAATGTGTGTGTCAGTGTTACTGATCACAGTCATCAGCTGTAAAGAAGCACAACAAAAACTCTTCTCTAACTTCAAACGGTGCCTGGATGAGGAATGCAGCAGTAAGTAACAGCCACTCATTGGACTTTTTCAACAGATGATTATTCTTTAAAGTTCATGCATCATTGGTGCTGGGAGGCGGAGGGAAAATATTCAATTACGTACAATTGGTGACCAGTTGGCAACTCAGTAATAATCTGTTCATTAATTTGAAATTTATTGTAACATTTTTCTTTTCCAAAAGCGTGGGAAGCTTTGAGCAACATCAAGGAGCCGAATTTGGGGACATTTTATCATTAATTGGAATATATAAGGGGTGTGGCCATCTGTTTCAAACATAGTAAACTTTTATTCCCTCTTTGTTAGTTGTTTCAAAAATCAGAACTCTCCTTTCTTTGGTTGTAAATTTTCTTGCAAAAATCTACTGGAATCAGAATGTTAGCATAGCGTATTCCCAATGAGGACGTGCCACAGTTCTAAATAAAGACTTGTCTTATAAGACTGTCCAATTCAGGAGAGGGGAAAAATGAGCAAATTTTCATCCTCTCCATCCTTCAACATGGAGGAAAGGACTTTTCATGTTGAGTGAAATATCCTACACATCGTATCCCCTTTTCTAGCTCTGTTTTAGTTTAATTCCTCCAAATTTCTGTTGTAGGGAAAGTTGCTTTTTTTGTTCTCCTTGATGAACAAAATTGATGTGATTTCATTTTGTCACTGAGTAACCTATTCTTGTTTTTATATATAAAATAACAACAATTGTGATGTCTGTGATTGTGGCACAAGCTGGAAGATTGCTACTTGGAGAGACTAGTCTATTATTTCTACTGCCCTTAATGTTTAACTCAGAGTTGATATTTCTTCTGCCAGTCTTAAGACTTTTTTGGTGACCTTGGCTTCCTGCCATGTATATGTTTGTTAGTTCCAACATTGGTGCCAACTTTGGCCTGAGCCCCAAATTATTGCTGATATTTCTGGCAGTTTCCTCTGCTTTGCAAGATGGCTCACCAGCTCTAACTCTTTCTGCTCATTCTAATTCTACATTTTACTTTATGTCCTGAGTTGAAATACTACATTAACTTTAAATAGATTGTAGGTGAGAACATAGGAACACAGGAGCAGGAGTTAGCCATTTAGTGTGATCATGGCTAATCATCCACTTCAATGCCTTTTTCCCACACTGCCCCCCATATCCCTTTATGTCATTGGTATTTAGAAATCGGTCAATCTCTGCTTTAAACATACACAATGGCTGAGCTTCCACAGTCCTCTGGGATAGAGAATTCCAAAGATTCACAAAGAATTTCTCATCATCTCAGCCTTAAGTGGCTTCCCCCTTATTTTGAAATTGTGTCCCCTGGTTGTAGACTACCCAACCAGGGAAAACATCTTACTTACACCTACACTGTCTATCCCTTTAAATATTTTGTAGGTTTCAATGAGATCACCTCTCATTCTTCGAAACTCTAGAGAATACAGGCCCTGTTTCCCCAATGTCTCTTCATCGGACAGTCCCGCCATCCCCAGAACAAGTCTGGTGAACCTTTGTTACACTCCCTCTATGGCAATAATATACTTCCTAAGGTAAGGGGACCAAAACTGTGCACATTACTTCAGGTGCGGTCTAACCAAGGTTCTATACGATTGAAAGAAGACTTCGCTACTCCTGTACTCAAATCCTCTTGCAATAAAGGTTAACAAACCATTAGCCTTCCTAAATGCTTGCTACACCTGCCTGTCAACCTTCAGTGACATATTGATGAAGACACCCAGGTCCCTTTGTACATCTACACGTTCTAATCTCTTACCCTTTAAGAAATACTTCGCACGTCCGTTCCTCCTGCCAAAGTGGATAATCTTTCATGTTTCCACATAATATTCCATTTGCTATGTTCTTGCCAACTCACTAACTCTGTCCAAATCCTCTTGAAGCCACTTTGCATCTTCCTCACAACACACATTCCCACTTAGCTTTGCATCATCCGCAAACTTGGAAATATTACATTTAGTTCTCACATCCAAATCATTGAAATATAATGTGGACACTTGTGGAATACTGTGCGCACTTTTGGGAACCTCATGTTCAAAATAATATTGATGCATTAGGGTTCAAGAAACTGCAAAATTAATTTGGGGACTTGGCATTGAAGTTATGTAAAGAAACTCATTCAGCAGAGACATATCTGGTGTGGACATAAGCAGACATTGTAGTGGGATTTAGAGGGCACAGGGTTAAAACCAGCATCCATGGAAAAAATTGGGGAAATTTTAGAACTCGAGACTGTGGGTGTGATTTCATAGAGTTTTTTAAATGATGAAGAGATGGGACAGAGTAGATAGAACAGTCTGTTAACAGACTGAGGGATTGAGGGGTCCAGAAGAAGGGAACGTATCAGATGAAATGCGAGAGATTGAGGTCAGAGTTCTTGATTGAAGCAGGACCATGTAAATCAATAAGAGTAACTTATAAGTGATTGAAGGAGAGGTGAATAAGAGATATGAGAACAGGAAAGGGATTTAGAATTGTTCCTTATTAAAGATGCAGCAATTAAATGTAAACCGAAATGAATGGCAAGGGACAGTCTGTAAGGGGGGATGCAGGAGGGGGAGACGGTGTACATGAGGGAGAGTTGGAGGGGAGGGAGACGGTGTGCGGGAGAGAGAGTCGGAGGGGAGGGAGACGGTGCGCGGGAGGGAGAGGTGGAGAGGAAGGAGAGGGTGCGCAGGAGGGAGAGGTGGAGGGGAAGGAGAGGGTGCGCAGGAGGGAGAGGTGGAGGGGAAGGAGAGGGTGCGCAGGAGGGAGAGGTGGAGGGGAGGGAGACGGTGTGCAGGAGGGAGAGGTGGAGGGGAGGGAGATGGTGGAGGGGAAGGAGAGGGTGCGTGGGAGGGAGAGTCGGAGGGGAGGGAGTCGGTGCGCGGGAGGGAGAGTCGGAGGGGAGGGAGTCGGTGCGCGGGAGGGAGAGTCGGAGGGGAGGGAGTCGGTGCGCGGGAGGGAGAGTCGGAGGGGAGGGAGTCGGTGCCTGGGAGGGAGAGTCGGAGGGGAGGGAGTCGGTGCGCGGGAGGGAGAGTCGGAGGGGAGGGAGTCGGTGCCTGGGAGGGAGAGTCGGAGAGGAGGGAGTCGGTGCGCGAGAGGGAGAGTCGGAGAGGAGGGAGTCGGTGCGCGGGAGGGAGAGTCGGAGGGGAGGGAGTCGGTGCGCGGGAGGGAGAGTCGGAGGGGAGGGAGTCGGTGCGCGGGAGGGAGAGTCAGAGGGGAGGGAGTCGGTGCGCGGGAGGGAGAGTCGGGGGGAGGGAGAGAGTCAGTGCGCGGGAGGGAGAGTCGGAGGGGAGGGAGAGAGTCGGTGCGCGGGAGGGAGAGTCGGAGGGGAGGGAGAGAGACGGTGCGCGTGGAGGAGATGGTGTGCGGGAGGGAGAGTCGGAGGGGAGGGAGAGTCGGAGGGGAGGGAGAGTCGGAGGGGAGGGAGAGTCGGAGGGGAGGGAGAGTCGGAGGGGAGGGAGAGTCGGAGGGGAGGGAGAGTCGGAGGGGAGGGAGAGTCGGAGGGGAGGGAGAGTCGGAGGGGAGGGAGAGTCGGAGGGGAGGGAGAGTCGGAGGGGAGGGAGAGGGCGCGCGGGAGGGAGTGTCGGAGGGGAGGGAGTGTCGGAGGGGAGGGAGTGTCGGAGGGGAGGGAGTGTCGGAGGGGAGGGAGTGTCGGAGGGGAGGGAGTGTCGGAGGGGAGGGAGTGTCGGAGGGGAGGGAGTGGGCGCGCGGGAGGGAGTGGGCGCGCGGGAGGGAGTGGGCGCGCGGGAGGGAGTGGGCGCGCGGGAGGGAGTGGGCGCGCGGGAGGGAGAGTCGGAGGGGAGGGAGATGGTGCGTGGGAGGGTGAGGTGTGAAGGTGGGCTGATGTGTGGGAGCTCAGTGCTAACCATTTCTTTGATGTCTTGTCTCTTTCAGTGCTGATGTGTCGAGGTAAAGCTGTGCAGGATTTCACAGGTCCCGACTGCCGCTTTCTGAAGTTTAAAAAGGGTGAAACGATTTATGTATATTATAAATTAGCAGGAGAAAGGAATGATCTTTGGGCTGGAAGTGTGAGTAACATTTTATTTCTTTGCATATTACCCCAATGATTCTTTAAATGGGCTTGGATCTTTTAGAAGTCAAATCAAATTTCTACTAAATAATTGACGCTCATTCTGAATTAGCAATTTGTGGGTTCAGGCCTGAGTCCAGGACTTGAGCACTATACCTAGGAGATATCGGAGTTGAGTCATGAGGATGTGTTGTATCATTAGCTGCAGAAGCCTTTAAACTAATTTGAAGTACTGTCTGCCTGCTGCGGCAGGTGTTGACCTAAGAATTGCTAGGTGAAGACCGACCAAGATCCATTTTGTTCATCTTCTAACATCCTGGAAGTTGTAATATAAAATGATAATGGAGTTGTTGTCTCATCAGGGCATTGATGATAATGCTGTTTGCAAAGGAGTAGGGAGTGCTCTGACGAGTGACTCGTTCAATACCAATCATAGCCTGTAGTGTAAATATCTCCACGTGTTACATCCTTGTTGGGAGTTAGCAGACAGGAACTGTAAGTTCTGTACTTGTTTAACCAGCTTATCACTGAGAATGAGAGAAGAGAGGAAAAAAAGAGCTGCAGTAATCCTGATGAAAAAGCAGGAAGTGTTGAATAGAGAAATTCTTATGGCCCAGTGACACATTCCGTGGAATGACTTGCTTGTGTTTCTGTGCACCCCTTTTACAGTACAGATCAGATTGTTATCCACGTTATCCCAGTGTTACCGCAAGGGCCTGCCTGGCATGCTCGCTGTCACCACTTTATCCAGTGGGTCACTGAGCCACACAGACCAGGAAAGTCTCAGGTTCACTGACCTGGCCTCTGTTTAGCTGACCTCCAGAATAGTGACCACACTGACTTTGCAATTAGCTTCCATCTGGTTTAAAGGAGGTGAAATTTGAGAGGATTTTTGTTCCTGATCACTATCCAATAAACCTGTCTGTGACCGTTGGGTGCACCCAGGGCTAGTCTCTCCTTTGTGCAATTCCTCTGTGAAGTGGAATAAAATACTGGCACTCACTTCAAAGCCTAATGTGTGATTGTCTTTGAGAGAAGTAATAGTGTCTGTGGAACTCAATTGCAATATTTTAAATTTGTCACATGGTGTTTCACAGAGGCTAGAAAATGGTTCTGTATCTAGGAAGGTGTTTAGGAGAGTGGAGGAAGCATGCTGCAAAGTGCTTTTATTTAAAAACTACCAAACAGGCCAATAATTTTACATTTAAGGTTCCAGAGACCAGTGGCTGAGAGGTTCCTGGATTGTGCAGTTGTGCACAATGTCCTGTTTCCATGAGTAACCTGTGCCTCACAGAGATGCTTCTCTTTTTACCTTTTGTCAGGAGACATTCCTTTGTGATTATCCATCGATTACGAGCAAGCTAGATCCCACCTATTTCTGGTGCTCCCACACGTTCCAGGCAGGGGTTCACTGAGTAGTGATCAGGAGCAGGAACTCTAACTGGTTTCTATTTTTTTAAAAAGGCGGACTTGTATTCTTCCCTCCCAACCCAGGGGACCAGAGGGCAATTGTGGTATTTCAAGTGCCAAGATTAGGTTACTTGACCAGAGTGCCTCAGCTACGCCCTGCCTTACCGCTCTCATTATCAGGATGGTGAGGGAATGGTTTTAAAATGCTTCTGCTTCACTGATTCTCAGTTTTGATTTTGATACTGATTCTAATCTTCTAATTCTCTGAACCTATGTCCAGTGAAGAAAGCAAAATACTGCAGATGCTGGAAACCTGAAAGGAAAACGCAAAATGCTGGAAAAACTCAGGTCTGGCACATCTGTGGATAGAGAAATAGAATTAATGTTTTGAGTCTGTATGACTCTACTTCAAAGCTAAAGAGAAGTACTTCAGCTCTGAAGAAGAGTCATACAGACTTGAAATGTTAACTCTGTTTCTCTCTCCATAGATGCTATCAAAGGTTACGGGGAGAAGGTGGGAGAATGGGGTTGAGAAACTTATCAGCCATGATTGAATGGCGGAGCAGACTCGATGGGCCGAATGGCCTAATTTCTGCTCCTATACCTTATGGTCTTATGCTGCCAGACCTATTGAGTTTTTCCAGCACTTTCTGTTTTTATTTCTGGTTTTAGTCTGGTGAAGGATTCTGGATAGAACCACCCATGTGACTGGGCATTACAGTTGTCTGTAATCTAATCTGGGACAGTAAATGTTCACAGGAGCTGTGAACAGTCAATAAAATTGAGGGCGCCTCAGATAAGTGGACTGTTGGTGCAGCTTAATATAGGTTTATTGCCCATGATATCTCTACCTATTAACCAGCAGAGTGATAAGGGGATGTGCTTATCTTTGAGTGACAGATATGTTTACTTTGTGAAGTTTCTAGGACACTACACTGAGTATTGTACCATTTCACAGCAAGGAGATGTTGGAATTCATGGTATCAGGGTCAATTAATTCTTTAATGTTTTCACTTTTAAATTCTAAAATTATTTGAAGTGATAACCCTTAATGGTGACGGAGATTATATTTTATTCCCTGTGAGTAGGACTGGACATATGCTAATGCCTGAGCAGTAGCATTAAAGCACTTTACCATTAGACCTGTTTGGAAATGCAGTCTCCTGCTAACTACTTCTATTAAGTTGTGTCCCAGTACCGTCAGATCAGTTGATACACCGTGTAATATCTTTCTAATCTCTTTGCCCTGGGAATCCCTTCTTGTACTTTGTTTACACAGCAAAGCCTATGGAGACCAATTTAACCCATTCGTTACCTCACTATCGTTTGAACAGCCACATTACGAAAGGTGTCATTTATCCATCTGCCTGCCCAAACCAGCTCAGACTCTCAAGATCTCTGACTTCCCACACCCGGTCTCCTATCAGCTCATAAACATTTCCAATGCCAACCTTGACTAAAGGGAGGAAAATCCTGGTGGACTTGGTACTTGGCTATTTTGACTGGACCTTTAAGAATCAGCTAAAAGTTTATCGTTTAGTTCTAATGCAGCAGCCTGTTTGGCTTCATGCTCTGCTCGATTTCTCCAGAAGCTTATCTTTTTACAATTTGGTCAATGAGGCTCCAATTACAACGTCCCATCAAATCACCTCTCAGCTGCTTTTCGTAAGCAGGAATAAATAAATCTTCAGTTTAAAATTCAGAAGAGCAATGAAATTGAAGTGCACAGTCAGCCATAGTATTTAAAATAGTTTTTGTTAATTAGCAAGACAACTCAAAGTAGAGATTTTGCAGGATTCTTACACAGGGGAGCCCCTGCTAATTAAAGTTTTTAAAAAAAAAAAATTTTGATAGTGTTGGTGGGTGAAGACGTGTGGAGTGTTTTTTTGTTTGTTTTGCTTTTGCATCTGTCTTTTTAATACCTATATCGAAAGGGGGACTTGCTCTTTGGCCTCAGTTTTGTTCTGCTCTCCTGAAGATGCTGACCCTCTTTATGTTAACCAGGTAACCTATTTACCTCCTTTCTATCTGCAACGTTCCTTGATCTCCAAATTCTTTCTCTCACAGGTGGGGAGTCAGTTTGGATATTTCCCCAAAAACCTTATTGAAGTAAATCTAATATACTCAACTGCCGAGGTGGAACTGCCTGTTGAGGTAGGTGTGTGATTTCAGTCATTTGTGTGTGTGTGTATGAATATGAAAGGACCAACATCACCTAATGGCATTGTTAATTCTCTAAACCTTAGGTTTCAAAATTGGTTCTTTGGGGCTATCCCAGGATATTCCACCAAGTGATCAGATTGCTGTTTTTCTGCATCTGTTGAATTATTGGCTCATTTCTTATGTCACTGAATACTAATAAATCATACTTCCTGCAGTGGAAGCACAGTGTTTCTTTGTGAAGCTGACTGTGTCTTTTAGGAGTTATCATTGAGGCTTCTGGGAGTGTGTCAGTGTTTACAGGGAAACCCTTGCATGTGTGTCAGTATTTACATGGGGTCTTTAGGAGTGTGAAGGTGGAGGGGCCAAGAGCGCAGATGGTGAGGGTGGTCCTGCCAGTGTGCCTATTTTTGCGGGAGTTGTCTTTGGGAGTTTTTCAAAGATTCATTCTTGGGATGTGAGCGTCACTGCCAAGGCCAGCATTTATTGCCTGCCCCTCCCTAATTGCCCTTAGAAGATGGTGATGAACCACCTTTTTGAACTGTTGCAATCCATGTGGTACAATCCATTGTGTTTTAGTTAGTAGCAGTTTGATATAACCGAGTGGCTTGCTGCTTCACTTCAGAGGGCAGTTAAGAGTCAACCATGTTGCTGTTGTTCTAGAGTCACATCTAAACCAGAATGGGTAAGGACAGCAGATTTCCTCATTAGTGAACCAGATGGGGTTTTTTTAAAACAAATCTAGCAGTTACATAACCATTATTAAAGAGACCAGTGTTTTATTCCAAATTTACTAATTACACTAACTGATTTTTAAATCAGCCCAGCTGCCATGGTGGGACTTGAGTTCATGGCTCCAGAGCATTAGTCTCAATTACTAGTCTAGCAAAGATACCACTGTGCTACTGTCCCAGTGTGCCAGTATTGGTGGGGTGGGGTCTTCATGAATGTGCCAGTTTTTGTGGTTGCTGGGAATATCCCTCAGAGTGTGGTTGTCCTTACAGGGATTCTCACTGAATCACACAGTGCAGAAGAGGCCCTTCGGCCCATCAAGTCTGCACTGACACGTAAGAAACACCTGACTTGCCTACCTAATCCCATTTACCAGCACTTGGCCCATAGCCTTGAATGTTATGATGTGCCAAGTGCTCATCCAGGTACTTTTTAAAGGATGTGAGGCAACCCGCCTCCACCACCCTCCCAGGCAGCGCATTCCAGACCGTCACCACCCTCTGGGTAAAAAAAGTTTTTCCTCATATCCCCCTTAAACTCCATATTCCATTTACGTATCCTTACTATAAAAGTGAATAAATCTGGAGTTTTGTACCTATAATGTTACCTGCTGAGCCAAACAGATAACTATTTTTGATCACAGTTTGATTCTTTGGTTTGTTTTTTACGTCTTCTGCCAATTTCATAAGATCTTAAGAAATAGGAACAGGAGTAGGCCAGGAGAGAAGTAGCAGGAGGGAAGAAGTTCCTTCCCATCTCCAGCTTAAAAAATGGGAGACCCCTTATTTTTAAACTGTGCCCTCTAGTTCTAGATTCCCCGATGAGGGGAAACATCCTTTCAGCATCTACCTTGTCAAGCCCCCACGGAATCTTGTATGTTTCAATAAGATCGCCTCTCATTTTTCTAAACTCCAATGAGTATATGCTTAATTTGCTCAGCTTTTCCTTATAGAGCAATGGGAGGTTGTCTTTATAAGTTGTTGCCCCTTTCTGGGGTAATGTCCTTTGATACCTGCATTAACGTCGCACATGTACTCACTCTTCATAATGTGAGTTTAACCAGTGAGAACCTTCTTCAAAACCTGCTGCATTGATAAAACTTTTATTCATTCCTCCTTGTGTTCCAACACCGTGAGAAACATAGAAACTAGGAGCAGGAGTAGGCCATTCGGCCCTTTGAGCCTGCTTCACCATTCATTATGATCATGACTGATCATCCAACTCAATATCCTGCTCCCACTTTCTCCCCATATCCTTTGATCCCTCTTGCCCCAAAATCTATACCTAACTCCTTCTTGAAAACATGCAATGTTTTGGCCTCAACTACTTTCTGTGGTAGCGAATTCCACAGGCTCAACACTCTCTGGGTGAAGAAATTTCTCCTCAACTCAGTCCCAAATGGTCTACCCCGTATCCTCAGACTGTGACCCCTGGTTCTGGACTCCCCCACCATCGGGAACATCCTTCCTGCACCTACCCTGCCTAGTCCTGTTAGAATTTTATAGGTTTCTATGAGATCCCCCCTCATTCTTCTGAACTCCAGCGAATATAATCCTAACTGACTCAGTCTGTCCTCATATGTCAGGCCCGCCATCCCAGGAATCCATCTGGTCAGAAATTTTGTACCTGAAAAGCACGGCATAAATACAAATTACTGTTGGCCAAACAACAAATGTAGCTTGAATCAGGAGCTTAACAGAGTGAGGTGAACAAACCTACATCTTCGACTGCACTCTGGCTGTTGTATCCCTAACTAAGCTAATGAAAAATTTTTAAAAAATTTATTCTTTCATGGAATTGGTGTCGCTGGCAAGGCCAGCATTTGTTGCTTATCCCTAATTGCCCTTTGAAGAAATAGTAGGACATTAAGAAAAGCTTAACGCAATCAAACAGAGTCAATATGGTTTTGTGAAAGGGAAATCATGTTTGACAAATTTGCTAGAGTTCTTTGGGGACATAATAAACAGTTGATAAAGGGGAACAGGTAGATGTAGTGTATTTGGATTTCCAGAAGGCATTTGATAAGGTGCCACATAAAAGGTCATTGCACAAGTTAGGAGCTCACCGTATTGGGGCTAATGTATTAGCATGGATTGAAGATTGGTTAACACACAGAAGACAGAGAGTCGGGATTAATGGGACTTTTTCAAGTTGGAAAGACATAACTAGTGGAGTGCCACAAGGATCAGTCCTAGGCTCTCAATTATTTACTACCTATAAATGTTTTGGAGGAGGGGGCAGAGTGTAATGTATCCAAATTTGATGATACAAAAACAGGTGGGAGGGTGTGTTGTGATGAGGACATAAGGAATCTACAAGGGGATGTAAACGGGTTGAGTGAGTGGGTAAAAACTTGGCAGATGGCGTTTAATGTAGGAAAGTGTGAGGTCATACACTTTGGTAGAGAAAATCAAAAGGCAGACTATTATTTAAATGGAGAGAGACTCCAAAAAGTGTAGCACAAGAGGGATCTGGGTGATCTTGTGCATAAAACACAAAGAGTTAGTATGCAGGTGCAGCAAGTAATTAAGGCGGCAAATGGAATTTTGGCCTGTATTGCTAGGGGTTGGAGTTTAAAAATAGGGAAGTCCTCTTACAACAAGAAGGGAAGGCAGTGGCGTATTGGTATAGTCACTGGACTTGTAATCCAGAGACCCAGGGTAATGCTCTGGGGACCCGGGTTTGATTCCCACCATGGCAGATGGAGACATTTGAATTCAATAAAAATCTGGGATTAAAAGTCTGATGATGACCATGAAACCATTGTTAAAAACAAAAAAAACTGCGGATGCTGGAAATCCAAAACAAAAACAGAATTACCTGGAAAAACTCAGCAGGTCTGGCAGCATCGGCGGAGAAGAAAAGAGTTGACGTTTCGAGTCCTCATGACCCTTCGACAGAACTTGAGTCACTCAAGTTCTGTCAAAGGGTCATGAGGACTCGAAACGTCAACTCTTTTCTTCTTCGCCGATGCTGCCAGACCTGCTGAGTTTTTCCAGGTAATTCTGCTTTTGTTATGAAACCATTGTTGATTGTTGTAAAAACCCATCTGGTTCACTAATGTCCTTTAGGGAAGGAAATCTGCCATCCTTATCTCCTTATTGAAATAAATTTACATGTGACTTCAGACCCACAGCCATGTGGTTGACTCTTAAAATGTCTTCTGAACAAGGACAGTTAGGGATGGGTAATAAATGTTGGCCTAGCCAGTGACGTCCACATCCCATGAATGAATTAAAAAAAAAACTGTACAGGGTGTTGGTGAGGCTGCAAATGGAGTACTGTGTACAGCTTTGGTCCCCGTATTTAAGAAAGGATATATTGGCATTGGAGGCAGTTCAAAAGATATTCACTAGGCTGATTCCTGGGATGAGGGGGTTGACTTAACAAGAACGTCTAAACAGATTAGGCCTTTATTCATTAGAGTTTAGAAGAATGAGGGGTGATCTTATTGAAGCGTACAAGATTCTGATGGGGTTTGACAAGGTAAATGTTGGGATGATGTTTCCACTATTGGGGGAACCTCAAATTAGGGGACGTAGTTACAGATTAAGGGGACACTCATTTAAAACTGAGATGTGAAGGAATTTCTTCTGAGGGTAGTGAATGTCTGGAATTCTCTACCCCAGAGAGTTGTAGAGGCTAGATCACTGGAAGTATGTCAAGAGGAAGTAGGTAGATTTTTGAAATATCAGGGAGTGAGGGCTATGAGGAGCTGGCATGAAAGAGGCCTGGAGCAGATCAACCATGATCTGCGAGGCAAGCTTGAAGGGCAGAATGGCCAACTCCTCCTATTTCTTGTGTTCTTGAACTGAATGCAGATGGCATTTAAGAATCAACTGCTTTGGTGAGGGTTTGGAGTCACATGTAGGCCAGACTGGGTAAGGATGGCAGCTATCCTTCCCGAAAGGAATGTCCTAAAGGACATGAGTGAACCAGATGGGTTTTTATGACAATTGCTGATAGGTGTTATGGTCACCATGGTAATTAGACTAGCTTTATATTCCAGAATTATTAATTGAATTTAAATTCCACCAGCTGCCATGGTGGAATTTGAACTTAGGTCCACAGAACATTAGCCTGGGCCTCTGGACTACTAGCCCTGTGACATTACCACTTCGCCTAAATCTGTAGTATTGTCACTGGGGTTGTTTGGTCTATTGATACTAATGCACAAAGGGGAAAATTGCACCTTAAATGTGTGCTGTTAACACTTTTTGTATGTTACTGATAATTTGTCAACTGAAATAGTCCTGTCATTGCCATCACTAGCTACAAACCTGTAAATGCTTCATCCCAATAATATGCAGCTCTTAAATGCAGTCTTCTGTGGGAAATTTTGCATTGGCCTGTGTTTACTTCAAACTCTGCTTTTGTCCTGTTTTACAGGAAACAGATTTTGTTTGTTTTGACGGAGGACCTGACGAATTTGATTACGTAGACCTTGATCACTTGATACGAGCAAACGGAGAAACGGGGTTCAACGAAGGCAAGAAGGTATCACATATTGCAACAACAGAAGAAAGTGTGATAGAGAAGAGACATGAAGATACTGGGCAGAAAATTCCAGATGCTGAGTTTAAAAGGATTCCGAAAGTGCCTGAAAATAAATCAGAAGAAAATAAAGCAAGAGATGAGAAAGAGGCCATTGTAGGTTGGAAAGTCAGTGACTCTCCATCACGGATTGAAGATAAAGGAGATGAAACTGTAGATAGTATAATAAATGGTGAACAAATTCTTCACGTTGAAGATGGAGAATCTGAAGAAAAACCTGCTAATGTGGGTGAAAATGCTTCCTCTTTGGAAGAGCATCCAACAGAAGAGGATGATAGTAGCCACGTTAAAGTGAGCGCACATTTGGAAACTCAGGGGCTCCGAACCTCACCTCTAAAAGACTTAGAAAGTGAGGAGCTTAGTGAAGACACCAAAGATACTAGAGTTTCTCGGGGTGAAAACAAGTTATTGGATACAGCGGAACAGGGATCTCAAGATAAACGGGAAGACATTTTTGAACTTGCAGGGTCTTCAAAACTCGTAACTACATTTGGGTCAACAATAGATGTGATTGTGGGAGATGATGAAGTGACCAGCAAAGTGACCACGTTAGATGAAGATCCTGTGTATGATTTTGAGCTGCAGAAAGATGAGTTAGTTGAGTCACCTGAGAAAGTACCTCTGCTCATGTATTCTGATACTAAATTGCAGCAGCAGCCAGAGCTTCCAGAAGCAGACAGTGTTGAAGATGAGGATGTTGGTGAAGACTATGCTGCAAAATCCAATGAAACTGACACTAAAATTACAGCTCAAGATGTTAATCTTCCAGTGACTTCTGTCAATCCAGAAAAGGGGCAATCATTGGATGGAATAACTGAGGAACTTGCCAATATTGGAGATGAGAATGAGGAGAAACTTCAAGCAGGAACCTCAGAAGATGAAAACAGTCAAAAGGGAGAATTGTGGACAACTCTTGGTGACACTTTCTATGCAGTTGTTACTGGAAGTGAAACAACAGCAAAGGTTACAGACCCTTACAGTTTTAATTCTGAAGACATTCAGGAAGATATGAGGGAGGGAAGAATTGAAGATTCAGAGGAAAAAGATAGGGTATATTTGTTGAGCATGTCAGAAAAAGGGGTTGATGATAAACTTGTGAATGCAGTTAATGCAGCAATAGAAAATGATGCTATGAAAGAGAGATCTGACATAATGATGGAAGATTATAAAGTTGAAGATACAATTCAAGCTTTTGTTAGGACCTCCAAAACTGATACTAATTTAGAAACATCCTATAAAGAAAATGAAGGGACAGAGGAGGATCAAGGCATTCGATCCAAAGCAGCACATCAAATTCCTGGGCTAGAAAAAGAGGGTGAATCAAAAATGAATGGCCCAACATTTAATGAGGAAGTTGACAATGATGAATTCTTAAAAGTGCTGGAAAGGGATGACCAGAGCGGAAAAATAGAACTGCAAACTCTAGAGCATCCTAGCATTAAAGATAACTCAAGTACTGGGATGAATCAAAGTTCACAAAAATTGAATCAGTTCGAACAAGAAACTGAAACAGAAAATTTGTTTGGCTCCGAGTCAAGATGGTCTAGAAATCTATCTGAGGTCTTAGATGCTGGAAATGAGGAGTTGGGATCACAAAACAAAATCCAAGCAGCAATACGTGAACAAATTTCTGTAGAGGACTTTCATGCCAAACGATCACAAGATGTAGATGAAGCTAAGGAACATGTTATGAGCTTCGGTGCAAGTGATGAAGAAGTAGAGGACCACAAAATGGTAAATAAAGAATACAAAGGACTTAAAGAATATGATTTGGCAGAGAACCAGAGAGATATAGGTCTGTCTTTGGAAAGTAATTCAAAACTTACTGGAGATGATATTTCAGATCAATTACAGGAAGAAATGAATGATGAGGATTTTGATGTTCTGGAAGAGATCTACACCCTTCAGCCAGAAGTGTTATTAGAAGATGAAAATGCGGCAGAGGCCAGAATGGCACAGAACAGTGATCCTAATGCCACTGATGATCAAGAAGAAGCTTTAGATGATCAAGATTCAGATGTTGATGCTGAGAAATTAAAAGAAGAAAGGAATACAATAGAGCTAAAAGATCGAGGAGATGACACTCCAATTAGGCAAAAGGAAATGCCTGTAAAAGTGAACCATGAAGTCAAAGAACACAGTGATCTTGCTCAGAGTGTTCAAGAACTGTCAGATAAGACTGAAAGCCAAAGAGAATCAGAACAACTGTGCATCAGGCCTGTGCATAAGAATGCTCTGGACATAGTTAATGAAGACCAATCCCGGCATCTGAAACACCTTTCTGAGATGTCACAGAAAGATGTGGGCAAATTCAATGAGGGCAAGGGTCACAAAACTAAAGAGAGCAGGTTGGTGGGGACATACTCGAGTATTGAAAATACATCAAACCCATCTGAAGTTGAAGAAAATAGTGCTGAAGAACCTGCCCATCAAAGAAAAGATATTGGATCAGAGGATGAAAGGAAAATGTTTGCTGGTCCAAGGTACAGTGAGGCAGTGGAACAGCTTACTATTTTGAAAGGCTATTTAAATAAAAAGAGTATTGAATGCTTGTATAGATATCTTGATTCATGGCAAGTTCTAGAACTAGAAGCTGTGCTCCATAACTTGAAAGAGGAACTCAGCCTTGGTAAATCATCCAGAACCAATGAGGAGGATATTGAAAAAGCTCTGGATTTTATATTGGAGGAGTCTGAGATGAGGATTCTTGATATGGTGGAGGAAATGTTGGATAAAAGAGCTGAAGAAAACCACTGGAAGATTGAGGAAAATTCACCAGAACATGATGGAGAAACAATGCTCTTGAGTGATGTCCAGGAACTTATGTTTCAATTAAGGGAGAAGTACTCGGTCAGCAAGGAGAGTGATGCACTCACTCCTGGAATGAAAATAACACAAGAAAGCAAACACTTACCCTATGGTAATAGTTTAAGACAAATTTTTGTTGGGGTGTGGTATTTTTAACAAGCAGCTTTAGTCCCCACCCTCCTCCTCCCCACTTGGTTTTCCTAGATCCTGTATTCCCCATAGCAGGAAATATGCCACCATTGTGTATCAATAATACCCCCAAGAACTATATACCCTTCTCCTTATTTTTATTTTGCGCATCCCTGACTCCACCATTGGAAAGAACTTAGTCTCCTTTTGGTACATCCCCCCCACACACAGCTGGATTTGGAAGTTCTGTTACAGGGGCAGTGGTAGAGGGAAATTCTTGTTCTATTGCTCTGTTAAAGCAGTGTATATTCTTTTAAAGTAATTTTTATTGCTAGCTTTCTTTATCCTCAGGTCTCGCTTATCATACACCATCCTTGCTTGAGAGGAATGAGAAGAATCCCCATTACTAGCTTTGTTCTGTATCACTGTATAACTAAGTGCAGGTATGGCACGATAGATAGCAAACTCACTCTGTAATTGGGGCTGTGACAATGTATAATTATGCAGCCCATGACAGTCCTGAATATTGGAATCGCTGTAGGCTATTCAGACTTGAACCTGTTTGCTGGTCAGTTAGATCATGGCTGATTGGTTCATCAACTCCAATTTTGTTCCACATCTGTTGATTCTCTTATCTGTCAATCAATTTAAAAAAAAATGATTGACCAATTCACAGACTCTTATGGGAGTGAGTTCCATATTTCCACTGTCTTTTTATCTGGAACAAGTGCTTCCTGATTTCAATCCTGAATGGTCCAGCTCTAATTTTAAACTTCTCTTGTTCCGCATACCCCAACCAGAGAAAATTGTTTCTCTGTATCAACATTATTGAACTCCTTAATTATTTTAAAGACCTCAATTAGATCCTTGTTCAACCTTCTAAACTTGGAAATCAAGCCAAGTTTACACAATCTGTCCTCATAATTTAACCATATCATTTTGATGAATCTGTGCTGTAACCCCTCCCCTTCTCGTCACCCAGCCAACACCAATATATCCTCCAAGGTGTGGTGTCTGAGTATTGAACGCTTGTATAGATAAGTTGATTCATAGCAAATTCTAGAATAAGAAGCTGTGCTCCATGATTTGAAAGAGGAACTCAGCCTTGGAAAGTTACCCAGAACAGATGAGGATATTGAAAAAGCTTTGGATTATATATTGGAGGAGTCTGAGATGAGGATTCTTGATATGTTGGATAAAAGCTGAAGAAAACCTCTGGAAGATTGAAGAAAATTCACTAGAGCACAATGGAGAAACAACGCTCTTGATTTGTATTCCTTTCCTCTTTTAAGCTCTCAGCTTCAACATCTAAATCTTGATCATCTAAAGCTTCTTGATGATCATCAGTGGCATTATTTAGTCAAAACTGAATGCAGTATTTGGGGTTTTATTAAGGCTCTGCACCTCTAAAGTATCATTTCCTTAATTTTATGTATTAGGCTTTTTGAGTACATTTTTGTACTTGTTCACTGATTTTTAGTGATTTGTGATTATGAAACCCAAATCCCTTTGCTGTCCCATAGTTTCCAATCTCTCACCATTAGGAAAATATTCCTGTTGGTCCCTCTCAGAGCTGAGGCGGATGAGCTCATACTTCTCTGCAGTTCAAGCATCTCAACTTTACTGAAATCCTATTGATGACTGTGACTCAAAGTTATTTTCTTTTCCTTCAGGTTCACTCAGTCTATTTCATTCGCTACTTCCCAGCTGAGAAAACCTGCTACCTGACCTTATTATCAGCCACTTGAAGGTGCAAAAGAGTACCTTTAGGTGATTCATCTGTTTTTGATTACCTATGCTCTTACCACCACCACAGGTACACAGGACCTCATCTGCAGGATATTGGCTCTCACAATGCAGCACTCCCTCCATATTGCATTGGAGTGTTAACCTGGATGAGGAGCTCAAATCTCGTGTGTTGCTTGAACCTAAAACCTTCTGATCTGTGGATGAGAATATTACTGAATGGGCCACAGGGAGTAGGCAACCCTGATCTGCCCTGAAGAGTACCAACCAGGGCCAAAGCTAGGACCATCCCCATGTCTTTCTGATTGGATAAACCCATGGCCTTCATCTGGTGATTACCACCTCCTCCACAACCAAGTTTGGGATCTTGCTGCACAGAGCCTGCAGATCCATTTACAGCATTGGGGTATAGGTTCAGATCTCACTGCGACAATGGTTGGAATTTAAATTCAATTAATAAATCTGGAATATATAGCTAATGTGACCATGACAGCTATCATCGATTGCCATAAAAACCCATCTGGTTTGCTAATGTTCTTTAGGGAAGGAAATCTGCCATCCTTACCTGGTCTGGCCCACAAATGACTTCAGACCCACAGCAATGTGGTTGACTCTTAACTGTCCTCTAAAATGGGTAACAAGTCACTTGGTTCAAGGGCAATTAGGGATGGGAAACAAATGCTGGCCTTGACAACGATGCCCATGAAAGAATAAAGAAAACAAACTGATTCATCGTGGCAATTTCCTCTTGCATTTTATACTGTAAGTTCCACATGTAAAATGGCAACAGAGTGAGAAGAAGCTCCCTACCCTGATGCCAGTAATGTATACAGTGTGCTGTGATACTGAACCATTCAGGACAAAGCAGCCTGCTTGATTGGCACCCATCCACCACCTTAAACATTCACTGTCTCCACCACTGACACACAGTGGAAGCAGTGTGCACCATTTACAAGATGCGCCGTTGCAACCAAGGCTCCTTTGACAGCACCTTCCAAACCTGTGAACTCTACCATCCAGAAGGACAAGGGCAGCAGATGCATGAGAACACCACCACCTGCAAGTTCCCTCCAAGCATGCACCCACCCTGACTTGGAAATATATCGCTGTTCCTTCACTGTCATTGGGTAAAATCCTGGAACTCCCTTCCTAACAGCACTGTGATGTTCCTATATTACATAGACTCCAGTGGTTCAAGAAGGCAGCTCACCATCCCCTTCTCAAGGGCAGTTAGGGATGGGCAATAAGTACTGGCCTAGCCAGTGACCAAATCCCATGAACAAATACATTTTTAAAAATGGCCAAAAGGGGGTTAATCTTGGCTTCAGTATCCTCAAGATGGGGAGGAAAAAATAAAAGCAGCTAAAGTTTCTTCTGTCGAGTTGAAGATGGATTTGTTCTATCTAGAGCACAGGAGATTAGAGATATTGAAAATTATAAAGGGTTTTGATATGGTAAATGAGGAGAACCTGTTTCCTGTGATTGTAACCAGAGGACACTGATTCAAAGTGGTTGGCAAAAGTATCAGAGATAACATGAGGGGGGAAAAAAAGAGTTTCCATCATATCACGTCTGGTTCTTTTGTCAGTCATCTTGAACTGCAGCGAATTGTTGTACGCTGCCAAAAGTGGTTTTAAAGCAGATTAAATGGTAACATTTTCAAAGAGAATTGGTTAAATTGTTAAAGGGGAAAACATTTGCAGGGCTTTGGGGAAAGAGTGGTGAAGCAGGACTAATTCAACAATTCTATCAAAGAACGGCACAGGCATGATGGGCCAAATGACCACCTGTACCATATCATTCTGATTTTAATACTCTGGCATATGTTCACACATGATAAAAGACCAACTACAGACTAAGGAACTTTAGCCCAGTTTGAGTTCCAACATTTAATAGGCAAAGAGGCAACATTTCAATCATCTATTTCCAGCTCCGCAACATTGCTTAATTCTGTACCTGCTTCAGCTTTTATTCTGCAAAAACCCTCCATGCCTTTGTCACTTCTGGACTTGACTAACCCAATGCAACCCTGGCCGGCCTCCCATCTTCCACTCTGCATAAACTTGAGGTCATCCAAACTCTGTCTTTGCACTAACTTGTATCAAATTCCATTTTTTTTTTATTCTTTCATGGCATGTGCATGTTGCTGGCAGGACCAACATTTGCTGCCCATGCCTAATTTCCCTTGAGAAAGTGGTAGTGAGCTACCTTCTTAATCCATTAAAGTTTATGTGGGGTAGGTATAACTACACTGCTGTTAGGAAGTAAGTTCCAGGACTTCGACCCAGTGTCAGTGAAGGAACAGTGATATTTCCAATTCAGGAAGGTGAGTGTCTTGGAGGAGAATTTGCAGGTGGTGGTGTTCCCATGCATCTGTTTCCCTTGTCCTTCTTGGTGGTGGAGCTCGCAGGTTTGGAAGGTGCTGTTAAGGGAGCCTTGGTGAGTTCCTATAGTACATCTTGTAGATGGTATACACTGCTGCCACTGTGCATTGGCGGTGGAGGGAGTGAATTTTGAAGGTGGTGGATGGTGTGCCAGCCAAGCAGGCTGCTTTGGCCTGGATGGTGTTGAGCTTCTTGAGTGTTGTTGGAATTGTGCTTATCCAGGCAAGTGGAGAGTATTCCATCACATTCCTGACTTGTGTCTTGTAGATAGTGGACAGGCTTCACGTAGTCAGGGGGCGAGTTACCCGCTGCAGAATTTCCAGCCTCTGGCCCACCACAGTGTTTATTTGACTGGTCCAGTTCAATTTCTGGTCAATGGTAACCCTCAGGATGTTGATAATGGGGATTGAGCGATGGTAATGCCATTGACTGTCAAGGGGAGATGGTTAGATTCTCTCTTGTTTGAGATGGTCATTATCTAGCACTTGTGAGGCATGAATGTTCCATGATCACTGTGCTTGCTGACATTAACTTTTGGTTACAAACCACCTTGATTTTAAAGCTCTGATCCTTGTTTTAGAATATCTCCATGACCTTTCCCTTCTCTTTCCCTGTAATCTCCTCCAGACCCACAATCCTTGAAATATCTGCTAACCTCCAGTTCTGGCCTCTTGAGCATCCCCAATTTTAATTGCTCCATCATTGGCGCCTGTGCCTTCTGCTGCTAAGGTTCTAAACTCTTGTATTAGCTTCTTGAACCTCTCATCCTCTGTCCTGCTATAAGACCCTACTTAAAACATACCTCTTAACCAAGCTTTATATCATCTGCCTTAGCAAGGCTAGGTGTCACATTTTGTTTGATATCGCTCCTGTGAAATGCCTTGAATATTTTACTACATTGAAGGCACTACATAAATACAAGTTGTTTGCTTATTGTAGATTGTAGGGAAAGGAACTTTTAGCAAGTTAGACTTGTATAGTTCTGATGTCCTGTGAGGGTATTAGACTCTTGATTTCAACTTCATAAGGATACAGAAAGTCAAAAGTGTCTGTAGCGTGTAAACTTGGGGCATACAAGTGACATGAGTGGAAAATGAAAGAACATCAACATAGAGAAGGACAAGAAAAGAATTGGCCAATGGACGATGAGCTTTATATTGTCTGTTGAATGTGAGGGAAGTGCTAGATGAGCCTATCCAGTTATTTGACCCCGAGTGAATTTAGGTTTTACGTTGAGTTAACAGATGTTGAGGGGAAATTGAGTTTCCTGAAGGCCACTACAAAGGCATGCTCTGAACGCCAGCAAGGTTGGAGAGGACCCACAGAAGAAACCTCCTGTTGGATCTTTGCAGTGAGCCTAGTGTCAGTGCAAGAATTTAATTTGAGGTCAGAGTAGGTTACGATGGCCTAAACATTTCTGGGTTTGAAAAACTAGTGTAGGGTGTGGGGATGGAGCAGTAGAGTTTCTGCTCTTGGTGAATTGTGCACTGGTGAGTAAAGCATTGAGCTCTGCCGTGATGCTTCCAATTGTTCCTTAGCAGCCTTTTGAGGTAGAAATGGTCTTTTATTAAGGTAATGAAGGCAGCCAATTTTGATTGAACTGTACAGGAGGAATGGTTTTCTCCATTAAAAAAAATACTGTTTAGCTTAAAGAAAAGTTACATCTTTGCTAATTTTTATTCTGTAGGATCACTGGACCACAGCAAACAGGAAGAGCAAGAGAGGGATGCTACTGAAGCACAACAAGAAGGGGAGGAGAAGATGAAAGATCAACCAATGAGAGGATTGCCTTCTCCAATCTTCACTGAGGACACATTACATTCAGAGGGAAAGCAGGAGGAAGATGAAGGCCAAGAGCCACAGGGAAAGAAGCAATCTGGAAACCTTACAGAGAGTGCAGCATATCAAGAGAGAAAGGAGGAGGGTGAAGAGAGAGTAAGAGGACCATATTTTCCAGAGAGTGTTAAAGAGACTCGGAAAGAGCATCCTATCTCAAGGAGTGCAACAGGTCAAGAGAAGGAGGAAACAGCATTAGAATTATCTTCCTCAAATTTTACAGAGATTGCTGGACATCCAAAGAGAACATGGGAGGAAATGAAGGACCATGAAGAGGCCACAAGAACTCCACCTCCAAATGTCACAGGGAGGGCAGAAGAGATTCAGAAAGAAACTCCTGCTCTGGTAAGTGGCAGACTTAAAGAGGTGGGATCGAGGAATGACAAAGAGCTTGAGAGAAAAGCACCTTCCTCAAATGTTGGAGGGAGATTGGAGGAAGGGGAGGCTTGGAGAGAACTGAGTATCCTGAACATCAGTGAGCAAAAAGAAGAAGCACAGAAGGAACCTTCTGATGTGACTTTTGCAGAGAATGTGGCACAGTCTGATGGAGGAGACACTGCAGAGAAGAGTTGGCTGAAAGAAAAGCAACAGGAGGGGAAAGATACAGCAAGGGAAGGTGATGAATTGGGCCATTTGGAGGTGGAAATAGGTGAGTGAAAAGTAGCGGCTGATTGCATTGAGAAAAGCCTTGAAGTAATAGTCCCCAGATTGTATAAAAGTCCTCTATGATTAGATCAACTGATTTCATTGTTCCAACTTGTGCTTTCCCAGAGTCTCAAAACTGGAATTCCTCACCTCAATCTTGTAGTCTTTTTTCAATCAGGTACATCTTTTTAAACCCAAACTTGGAGTGACCTCATCACTGCTCCATTTAACTTGATTCTCGTACATCCTCTGGTCCTTTGCTCTTTGACTAGATTTTAAAGAAAAGGCTGTCTTCTTTTAAAACAGGAAGAGGTGGTTGAAGAAACACCTGGTGTTTACACAATCATTATCACCTCAGAAATATCCCAAAATGCTTTACCAGAAATGGAGTATTTGAAAATGCCATCAGTATTTATCATGCAGACAAAATTGGCAGATTCCACTAACAGCAAATGGGACAAATAACCAGTTAATCTAAACTATGTTGGTTGAGGCAGGAATCCTAGTAAGGATACTGTGAGAAATCCCTGTTCTTCTCTGAATAGTGCCATGGGATCTTTTATGTTTGTCTGAACAGGTGAATGGGGTCTCTGTTCACTGCCAGATTCAAAGGAGGGCAGCCTCCTACGCTGAAGTACTCCCTCAGTATTGCACTAACCTAGTAAGCCTAGATTATGTCCTCATCTCTGGAATTGGAATTGTACCCACAGCTTCTGCCTCCCGAACATCACTTTAGTCCATCAGGCTAAGTGAATCAGCCATATAAATACTGTGGTTACAAGAGCAGGTCAAAGGCTGGGAATTCTGCTGTGAGTAATTCACCTCCTGACTCCCCAAAGTCTGCCCACCGTGTGAAAGGCACAAGTCAGGAGTGTGATGGAATACTCTCCATTTGTCTGGATAAATGCAGCTCCAACAACACTCAAGCTTGATACCATCCAGGGCAAAGCAGTCTGCTTGATTGGCACCCCATCCACCAACTTAAACATTCACCTCCTTGACCACCGTCGCACAGCAGTAGTAGTGTGCACCATCTACAATCTACAAGATATCCTTGAGGAAAGGAAATCTTCCCTGGTCTGGCCTACATGTGACACCAGGTCCACAGCAAGGTGGTTGACTCTTAAATGCCCTTTGAAATGGCCTAGAGAAGCTACTCAGTTGTATCAAGCTACTAGAAAGTCAACAAGGAATGAAACCAGACCTGGAATCGACCAAGGCACTGGAAACGACAACAGCAAACCAAACCTTGTCGACCCTGCAAAGTTCTCCTTACTACCAACTGGGGGTTTGTGCCAAAAGTGGGAAAGCTGCCCCACAGCCTAATCAAGCAGCAGCCTGACATTGTTATACTCACAGAATCAGACCTTACAGACAATGTCCTAGACACCACCATCTCCATCCATGGGTATGTCCTGTCCCACCAGCAGAGGTAGCAGCACAGTGGTATACAGTAAGGAGGGAGTTGTGCTGAGTCCTCAATATTGACTCCGGACCCCCTGAGGTTTATTGACACCAGGTCAAACGTGGACAAGGAAACCTCCCACTGATCAGCATGTACTGCCCGTCCCCGTCCCCCCCCCCCCCCACCCCCCCTCACCCTCCAACTTCAGCTGATGAATCAGTGCTCCTCCATGTTGAACACCACTTGGAGGAAGCACAGAGGTTGGCAAGGGCACAGAATGTACTCTGGGTGGGGGGCTTCAATGTCCATCACCAAGAGTAGCTTGGTAGCACCACTGCAGACCGAGCTGGCCATGCCCTAAAGGACATAGCTGCTAGCCTGGATGTGCGGCAGGTGGTGAGGGAACCAACAAGATGGAAAAACATATTTGACCTGATCCTCTCCAACCTGCCTGCCGCAGATAGGAACATAAGAGCAGGAGCACACCCTTGAGCCTGCTGTGCCATTCACGTATGAATGTATGATGTATCTATCCATGATAGTATCAGTAGAAGGAATGAAAAGAGTCTGGCAACAAACATAAAAGGGAATCCCAAGGTCTTCTATAAGCATGTAAATAAGAAAAGGGTAGTAAAAGAAAGATTAGGAGCCGATTAGGGACAGGAAAGGGGACTTGCATGTGGAGGCTGGAGAAATAGAGGTGCTGAACGAGTACATTGCACCTGTCTTTACCAAGGAAGAAGATGCTACCCAGGCTGAGGCGAGAGAGGAGGTAACTGATGCACTAGAAGAACTTAAAATCGAGAGGAATGGGGCGTTGGAAAGGCTATCTTTACTTAAAATAGATAAGGTACTAGGACCGGATGAGATGCATCCAAGGGTACTGAGGGAAATGAGATGGAAATTGCAGAGGCACTAGTGATAATCTTTCAATCTTCCTTAGATACAGGGGCGGTGTGAGAGGGCTGGAGAATTGTGAATGTTACACCCTTGTTCAAAAAGGGATGCAAGGATAAAGCCAGCAACTTCAGACCAGGCAGTTTGACTTCAGTGGTAGGGAACTTCTGGAAACAGGATAAAATCAATCGTCACTTAGACAAGTGCAGGATAATTGAGGAAAGCCTGCATGGATTCATTAAGGGAAAATCATGTTTCACTAACTTGCTGGAGTTTTTTTGTGGGAGTAACAGAGAAGGTTAATAAGGGAAATGCTGTTAATGTGGCATATATGGATTTGCAAAAGGCATTTAATACAGTGTCATACAACAGATTTGTGAGAAAAATTCAAGGTCGTGGAATAAAAAGGAAAGTAGGCACTTGGGTAAGGAATTAGCTGAGTGACAGGAAATAGGGCAGTGATAAATGGTTGTTTTTCAGATTGGAGGAAGGTTTGTAATGGAGTTCCTCAGGGGTCAGTGTTGGGACCCTTGCTCTTCCTGATATATATTAATGACCTAGACTGTGCTGTGCAGGGCATAATTTCAAAATTTGTGGATGATTCAAAGATTGAAAATATTGTCCACTGTGATGAGAATAGTCTGGAACTTCAAAAGGCCATAGACATGTTGGTGGATTGGGAAGACAAGTGGCAGATGAAGTTCAATGCAGAGAAGTGTTAGTTGATTTATTTTGGTAAGAAAAATATGGTGAGACAGTATAAAATAAAGGGAGAGCCTCTAAAAGAGGTGCAGGAAGAAAGGGATCTTATTGTATACATACATAGATCATTGAAGATGGCAGGGCATTTTGAGAGAGCAGTTAATAAAGCATATAGTATATTAGACTTTATAAATAGCGGCATTGAGTACAAGAGTAAGGAGGTCATGTTGAACTTGTATAAGGCACTAGTTAGGCCTCATCTGGAATATTGCGTCCAGTTCTGGGCACCATACTTGAGGAAGGATGTGAAGGTTTTGGAGAAAGTACAGAGGAGATTCTCAAGAATGATTCCAGGGTTAAAGAACTGTAGCTATGAGGATAGATTGGAGAGGTTGGGATGCTTTTCATTGGAGAAAGGAAGGCTGAGAGGAGACTTGATAGAGGAATTCAAGATCCTGAGGGGTATGGACAGGGTAAATAGTGAGAAACTGTTCCCACTCAAGAGAATATCAAGAACTAGAGGGCACAGATTCAAAATAATTGGCAGAAGGAGTAAATGTGATGTGAGGGAAAGTTTTTTTCACCCAGAGGGTGGTTGGAATCTGGAACCAACTTCCTGAAATGGTGGTGGAGGCAGGTTTGATTGAGGTATTCAAAAGGGAATTGGATTGCTACCTGAAAGGAAATAATATGCAAGGTTACGGGGAAAAGGCAGGGGTGTGGGACAAAGTAGAATGCTCTTTCAAAGAGCCAGTACAGACTTGATGGGCTGAATGGCCTCCTGCATTGTAACAATACTGTGAAGGGACCACCATGTGGTCTTTGTGGAGACAAAGTCCTGTCTTCCTGACGAAGTACCCTCCATCGCGTTGTGTGGCACTACCACTTTGATCATTTTGAACAGATCTAGCAACTCCAGACTGGTCATCCATGAGGGCTATCATCAGCAGCAGAATTGGACTCGACCACAATCTGTAACCTCATGGCCTGGCATACCCCCACTCTACCATTACCACCAAGCCAGGGGATCAACCCTGGTTCAATGAAGAGTGCAGGAGGGCATGCCAGGAGTAGCACCAGGCATACCTAAAAATGTGGTGTCAACCTGGTGAAGCTACAACAGAGGACTATTTGCCAAACAGCATAAGCAGCAAGTGATAAACAAAGCTAAGTGATCCCACAACCAATGGATCAGGCCTAAGGTCTGCAGTCCTGACACATCAAGTCATGAATGGTGGTGGACAATTAAACAACTCACTGGAGGAGGAGGCTCCACAAATATCCCCATCCTTAATGATGGGGGAGCCCTGCATATCAGTGCAAAAGATAAAGCTGTGGCATTTGCAACAATCTTCAGCCTGACGTGTGGATTGGATGATCCATATCAGCCTCCAGAGGAGGTCCTCAGCATCATAAATGCCAGTGTTCAGCCAATTTGATTCATCCCATGTGATATCAAGAAACAGCTGAAGGCACTGCATATTGCAAAGGCTATGGACCCTAACAATATTCCAGCAATAGTATTGGAGACTTATGCTCTAGAACTTGCTGCACCCCTAGCCAAGCTGTTCCAGTACAGCTACAACACTGGCATCTGTGGAAAATCTGTGGAAAATTGCCCACATATGTCCTGTACACAAAAAGCCGGACAAATCCAACATGCCCAATTATCGCCCCATCAAGCTATTATTGATCTTCAGCAAAGTAATGGAAGGGGTCATCAACAATGATATCAAGCGGCGCTTGCTTAGCAATAACCTGCTCACTGATGCTCAAATGGGTTTTTGCCAGGGCCATTCAGCTCCTGACCTAATTACAGTCTTGATTCAAACATGAACAAAAGAGCTTAACTCCAGAGGTGAGGTGAGAGTGACTGCTCTTGACATCAAGGCAGCATTTGACCGAATGTGGCATCAAGGAGCCCCGGTGAAAACTGCAGTCAGTGGGAATCAGGGAGAAAACTCTCTGCTGGTTGGAGTGCTACCTAGCACAAAGATGGTTGTGGTGTTTGGAGGTCAATCACCTCAGCTCCAGGACATCACTACAGGTGTTCCTCAGGGTAGTCTCCTAGGCCCAACCATCTTCATCTGCTTCAATGACCTTCCTTCCTTCCATCATGTTCTGATGTGGGGATGTTTGCTGATGATTGCACAATGTGCACCATTCACGACTCCTCGGACACTGAAGCAATCCATGTCCAAATGTAAAAAGATCTGGACAATATCCAGGCTTGGGCTGACAAGTGGCAAGTTACATTCATGCTACACAAGTGCCACGTAATGATTGTCTCCAACAATAGAGAATCTATTTATTGCTCCTTGACTTTCAATGGCATTACCGTTACTGAATCCCCCACTATCAACATCCTGGGGGTTACTGTTGACCAGAAACAGAACTGAACCAGCCATGTAAATACTGTGGCTACAAGAGCAGGTCAGAGGCTAGGATGAGCAACTAACCTCCTGACTCCCCAAAGCCTGTCCGCCATCTACAAGGCACAAGTCAGGAGTGTGATAGAATACTCCCCATTTGCTTGGATGAGTGCAGCTCCAACAACACTCAAGAAGCTGGACACAGTCCAGGACAAAGTAGCCTGCTTGATTGGCACCCCATCCACAAACGTTCACTCCCATCACCACTGATGCACAGTGGCAGCTATCATCTACAAGATGCCCTGTAACAACTCACCAAGGCTCCTTCAACAGCACCTTCCAAACCTGCAACCTCTACCATCTAGAAGGACAAGGGCAGCAGACACATGGGAACACCACCTCCTGGAAGTTCCCCTCCAAGTCACTCACCATCCTGACTTGGAAATATATTGCCGTTCCTTCACTGTCGCTGGGTCAAAATCCTGGAACTCCCTCCCTAACTGCACAGTTGGTGTACCCACACCACATGGACTGTAGCAGCTCAAGAAGGCAGCTTACCACCACCTTCTCAAGGGCACTTAGGGATGGGCAATAAATGTTGGCCTAGCCAGTAATGCCCACAGCCCATGAATTAAAAAAAGGTCCCCCTCCTTTGCTGTACTGATCTGATTCCATGATAGGGGTTCATGGATAAAATGAATAATATTAAAAATAACTAACCAAGGCTCCTGCAACAGCACCCTTCAAACCCGCTCCTTTACCACCTAGAAGGGCAGCAGACACATGGGAATAGCAGCACTTGCAAATTCCCCTCCAAGTCATCCACCATCCTGACTTGGAACTATGTTGCCGCTGTTCCTTCACTCTCGTTTGGTCAAAATCCTGGAACTCACTTCCTAAAAGCAGTGTGGGAAATGATTCAAGAAGCTGACTCACCTCTACCTTCTCAAAGGGCAATTAGGGTTGGACAACAAATGTGGCCTAGCCAACGACTCCCACACACCATGAAAGAGTAAAAATATATCAGGTTCATCTCGCTCTTGGAATCCTCCTACTTATGTAATTTCAGAATATCCACCGCCCTGAGTCCAGTGGGGATTCTCCTTTGTCACCACAACACATTCCCTTCACCTCTCCAGTGTTGCTGTGCAAAGATCATCCCCACTTCCATTGGACTCTCATTGAAACAAGTGAATGTGCACAGTTCAAGGAATCCATAGAACCGAAGAGGTCTTAAGGATTGCAGGTTGGCCTTGCATCTGCAAGTCAAAGTTATTAAGTATATGGACTTCCAAAGCCTTTTGACAAAGTAATACATAAGAGTTGTTAGCAACATTTGGAGCTAACAAGGGGCTGTAGCAGAATGGATACCAAGTTGACTTAGAGATAGAAATTAGAGAGCTGTAGTGAATGGCTGCTTTTTGAACAGGAGGGAGGTGTACAATGCAGTTCCCCAATGTTTTCTACAAGGATCATTGCCGTTTTTGATATACGTTGATGACTGCGATACAGGGCAGAATTTTCAGATGATGAGAAACTTGGAAGTGTGAACAATGAGAAAGCTGGAGGACATAGCCTGGCTGGTGGAATGAGTCAACACATGGCAGATGAAATGCAATACAGAAAAGTGTGAGGTGATGCACTTTGGTAAGAAAAATGGGAGCTAATATAAGCTAAATTGTACAGTTTTAAAAGGAGTGCAGAAACAGTGACTGGGGTGCGTTGGGGTGTTTATGCACCAATCTTCGAAAGTGTAGGACAGATTTTAAAAAAGGTAAAAAACCATACGGGAACCTGGGCTTTATAAGTAGAAGCATGATGTACAAAAGCCAGGAAGTTACGCTAAACCTTAATCAAACGCTACTTCACCCCCAACTAGAGTATTTTGCTCAGTTCTTGGCATCACATTTTAGAAGGACATGAAAGCCTTAGTGAGCGTACAGGAGAAATTTATTAGAATGGTTCCATGCATAGGTGATTACAGTTACATGGGCAGACTGGAGAAACTGGACTTGATTTGTTTCGAGCAGAGAATGGTAAGATGAGATTTGATTCAATGTTTAAAATCCATGAAGGGTTTAGATAGAGGAAAATAAAATTTCTCCAATGGCTGAAAGATCAATGACAAGATGGCACAGATTTTACGGTGTTTGGCAAAAGAACCAGATGTGACATGATGAAAAACTCTGTTTTGCAGTGAGTGGTTAAGATTTGGAATTTACTACCTGATAGGGTGGGTGGATACAGATTCAATAGTAACCTACAAAAGGGAATTGGATAAAGAATTGAAGGAAAATTTGCAGGAATATGAGAATGTGCAGGGAGTTGGAACGAATGGGATTGTGTTTAAAAAGATCCAGTGCAGATCTGATGGGCCGAATAAGCTTGACACCATCCAGGACAAGACATCCACAAACATTCACTCCCTCCACCACTGATGGACAGTGGCAGCGGTGTGTACCATTTGCAAGATGCACTGCAGTAATTCACCAAGCCTCTTTATACAGCACCTTTGAAATGCATGATTGCTACCATCGAGAAGGACAAGGGTAGCAGACACATGGGAACACCAACACCTGGAAGTTCCCCTCCAACCCACACACCATCCTGAGTTGAAAATATATTGCTGTCCCTTCACTGTCACTGGGTCAAAATCCTGGAACTCCCTCCCTAACAGCACTGTGGGTGTACCTACACCACATGGACTGCAGCGGTTCAAGAAGGCAGCTCACCATCACCTTCTCAAGGGCAATTAGGGTAATAAATCTTGGACTAACCAGCAACGCCTACATCCCATGAATGAATTTTTAAAAAAGGGTTTCTTTCTTTGCTGTATTTTTCTATGGTTCCATGATGGGGGTTCATGGAAAAGGTGAATTCAGTTTCTCGGGCACAATATGGAGGTGATGACACTGAACTGAGACTAGCAGCATCCCCACAGTGTGGAAGGGAAGGCAGTAGTGAAGTGATATTGTTACTACACCGGTAATCCGGAAACCCAGGGTAACGCTCTGGGGACCCGGGTTCGGATCCCACCACAGCAGATGATGAAATTTGAATCCAATAAAAAAAAAAAATCTGGAATTAAAAGTCTGATGATGACCGTGAAACCATTGCCAATTGTCAGAAAAACCCATCTGGTTCACTAATCTCCTTTAGGAAAGGAAATCTGCAGTCCTTACCTGGTCTGGCCTACATGTGACTCCAGACCCACAGCAATGTGGTTGACTTTTAAATGCCCTCTGAACAAGCGCAGTTAGGGATGGGAATAAATGCTGGCCCAGCCAGCGACACCCACATCCCATGAACAAATAAAAAAAAATCAATGGTCCAGTTACTCCAAACTAATTTCGGGAATTTCTAGTCACAGACCATGGAAAAGCACATGAGGTCAGGGAAAGTGCATGAGTGGGAAAATTGGATTTTTTTTAAAATGAAGCTGCAGCCAGAATCTAGAATTTTTTTTGTCTTAACGAGTAAAATGTGTTGGGTTGTTCTTTGGACCTCTTCCTCAACTGACAACTGATGCGAGATCAGTAGTTAATTTTAAATATGAGTTTAAATAGATTTGTGTTAGCCACAGATATTAATGGATATAGGGCATATGTGGGTTTATGGACGGATCTAGGTCACAGATCAACCATTGAATGGCAGAACAGTCTCGAGGGGACTGAATGGCCGTCTCCTGTTCCATTATTTGAATGAATGTGTGACTATAACATTCACTGTTACTGCTAAATTAATACTTTTACTGTTTTCATTCTGATTGGAACCCCAGAGACCCCTTCCACCCTGGACAACAGTGTGATAATGGACAAAGGTCAGCTGCAGGATGAAGGCTTGTTCCTGCCGTGGATTGTCACAGTGCTGGATGCTGTTGTCCTGCTGATCAAGGACAATGTGTGGCCTGTCGCTCAGTCACTCTTGGAGTATGTAAGTTCTTTTGTTCTTTTCTCCAGTCAACGTCTTACCTCTTGCTCCTGAGGTGCTGTGGTTCCATGGTGCCAGCCACCTTTTGGTACTTGGATCAAGTTGGCAGTTCTTAATGTTTGAATGTGCATGTTGTTGGGCCATACCTGTGATATTGCATATTCAGGTGCTGACAGGCATGCAGCAGGTCCTTCTGATTTTTATTTCCCCTCCTTGCATGCAGGAAGGTGCCCATTCTCTGTTCCTTCCTATGCTGTGTGACATTGAGACTTGGTGGACCATTGTGGTGTCATTTTGTGGCTTGCCACTTGGTGGCTCCACTGTGCCATTCCATATAAAAATGATTGTAAATTAAGAAGTTATTCTCTTGAAGCTTTTTCTATTACAAAATCACAGAATCAGAGTGCAGAATAGGCCCTTCGGCCCATCGAGTCTGCATCGACACGTGAGAAACACCTGACCTACCTACCTAATCCCATTTACCAGCACTTGGCCCATGGCCTTGAATGTTATGACATGCCAAGTGCTCATCCAGGTATTTTTTAAAGGATGTGAGGCAACCCACCTCCACCACCCTCCCAGGCAGCGCATTCCAGACTGTCACCACCCTCTGGGTAAAAAAGTTTTTCCTTACATTCCACCTAAACCTCCTGCCCCTCACCTTGAACTTGTGCCCCCTCGTGACTGACCCTTCAACTAAGGGGAACAGCTGCTCCCTATCCACCCTATCCATGCCCCTCATAATCTTGTACACCTCGATCAGGTCACCCCTCAGTCTTCTTTGCTCCAACAAAAACAACCCATGTCTATCCAATTTCTCTTCATAACTTAAATGTTTCATCTCAGGCAACATCCTGGTGAATCTCCTCTGCACCCCCTCCAGTACAATCACATCCTTCCTGTGATGTGGTGACCAGAACTGCACACAGTACTCCAGCTGTGGCCTCACCAAGGTTCTATACCACTCCATCATGACCTCCCTACTTTTGTAATCTATGCCTCGATTGTTAAAGGCAAGTGTCCCATATGCCTTTTTCACCACCCCACTAACATGTCCCTCCACCTTCAGAGATCTATGGACACACACGCCAAGGTCCCTTTATTCTTCAGAACTCCCTAGTGTCATGCTGTTCACTGAATACTTCCTTATCAAATTACTCCTTCCAAAGTGTATCACCTTACACTTTTCAGGGTTAAATTCCATCTGCCACTTATCTGCCCATTTGACCATCCCATCTATATCTTCCTGTAGCCCAAGACACTCAATCTCACTGTTAACCACCTGGTCAATCTTTGTGTCATCCACAAACTTACTAATCCTACCCCCCACATAGTCATCTATGTCGTCTATATAATAGGGGACCCAGCACAGATCCCTGTGGTACGACACTGGCTTCCAGTCACTAAAACAGCCTTCTTTCATCACCCTCTGTCTCCTACAACTAAGCCAATTTTGAAACCACCTGTATCCCATGTGCATTTGCCTTCTTTATAAGTCTCCCATGTGGGACCTTGTCAAAGGCTTTGCTGAAATCCATATAAACTACATCAACCACTACCCTCATCTACACACCTGGTCACCTCCTCAAAAAATTCCATCAAATTTGTTAGGCATGACCTCCCTCTGACAAAGCCATGCTGACTATCCCTGATCAAACCTTGCCTCTCCAAGTGGAGATAGATTCTCTCCTTCAGAATTTTCTCCAATAGTTTCCCTACCACTGATGTGAGACTCACTGGTCTGTAGTTCCCTGGCTTATTTCTACAACCCTTCTTAAATAGTGGAACCACATTAGCTATTCTCCTGTCCTCTGGCACCTCCTCCGTGGCCAGAGAAGAATTAAAAATTTTGGCCAGAGCCCCTGCGATCTCCTCCCTTGCCTCCCTCAGCAGTCTGGGACACAAATTATCTGGACCTGGAGATTTGTCCATTTTTAAGCCTGCCAGCACCTCCAATACCTTGTCACTCCCTATATCAATTTGTTCAAGAACCTCGCAGTCTCTCTTCCCAAGTTCCATACCATCATCCTCATTCTCTTGAATGAAGACGGATGTGAAGTATTAGTTCAACACTCTACCGATGACCTCTGGCTTAGGTGAAACTAGTGGTGGATCAGTGAGGATAGGCACAATCTGGTGTGATACTGATTGAGAAAAGTTGATCTCAGCTGTAAATGCAATGGGGTAACAACATTGTTAGCTCATGGGTTTATAGGGAATTAAAATCAACCAGAGTTGCATTGCTGTCCATTGACCCTTTCATGGAAGGTTTATTGATGTCAGATGAGGTCGTGGCTGTGATGCCCTCAGTGGTGGAGTAACCTACAGATGCTTAATGTCAGTGAAGAGTGGTCGCTTCGAAGGGATGCTGGAGATTTGGGTGGGAGGTGGGGCTGATGCTCATGAAGCCCTGCTCAGCATGAGTTGGCTTTCAAAAGAGAATAAACTGAAGGATGTGTGAAATTTTCAAGGTGAAAAGAATAATTTAAATATATTTTTGAATCAGTGATAAAACCAAACTGCTGGAAATATTCAGCAAGCCAGGCAGGCTCTGTGGAAAGAGATGATGACCTTTTACCTGAAAGTTTAACTATTTCTCTTTCTATAGATGCTGCCTGACTCGCAGAGTATTTCCAGATTTTTAACTATCAAACATCTGCAAGTTTGCTTTCTATTTGAATCACTAGGTTACTTTGAGACTCTCTTTTGGAAAAATCTTAAGTTTTGGGCTGGGAGGCGGTGAACAGCGAGCAGAGACTGGTCCTCCAAAGCTGCGGGGCGCTGTCGGGGGAGTGGTCCCTTTGGCGGCCGCTCTCACCCCTGGTGCTGGCTGTGCCGCTGCCGGTGCGCGCATGCGCGCGCCCTCGCGCTTTCCGTGTGTTGACGTGTTTTAAACGGCGGTTGTTCGGGCGCCGGCAGCGTCCGTCAATATGATGCCGAGGACCTGACACCGGCCTGGGCCCCAATCTCCTCTCCTCACCCCATCCCCCATTTAAAACATCGGACAAAGTGTATCCCTCCCGGCGTCCGCCATGGGCTTGGACCAGGAATCGCCGCCCCGCCAGCCGCAGCCCCCACCCGCCGTAGCCGCGCCCGGTGCCGCTGCGCTCGTTTACTCGGCTTTGGTGGGCCGGATCGGCCAGGTCAGTGTGTGCGTGTTAGTTAATATCAGCTCCCCCCCCCCCGCCTCTCAGTGTGGGCCGGATTGGCCAGGTCAGTGTGTGTGTGTTAGTTAACATCAGCTCCCCCCTCTTCCCCCCCCCCCCGCCTCTCAGTGTGGGCCGGTTTGGTCAGGTCAGTGTGTGTGTGTTAGTTAATATCAGCTCCCCCCACTCCCCCCCCCCCGCCTCTCAGTGTGGGCCGGATTGGCCAGGTCAGTGTGTGTGTGTTAGTTAACATCAGCTCCCCCCTCTTCCCCCCCCCCCCCGCCTCTCAGTGTGGGCCGGATTGGCCAGGTCAGTGTGTGTGTGTGTGTGTGTGTGTTAGTTAACATCAGCTCCCCCTCCCCCTCTCAGTGTGGGCCGGATTGGCCAGTTCAGTGTGTGTGTGTGTTAGTTAATATCAGCTCCCCCCCCCCCGCCTCTCAGTGTGGGCCGGATTGGCCAGGTCAGTGTGTGTGTGTGTTAGTTATAATATCAGCTCTCCCCCGCCTCTCAGTGTGGGCCGGATTGGCCAGTTCAGTGTGTGTGTGTGTTAGTTAATATCAGCTCCCCCTCCCCCTCTCAGTGTGGGCCGGATTGGCCAGTTCAGTGTGTGTGTGTGTTAGTTAATATCAGCTCCCCCCCCCCCGCCTCTCAGTGTGGGCCGGATTGGCCAGGTCAGTGTGTGTGTGTGTTAGTTATAATATCAGCTCTCCCCCGCCTCTCAGTGTGGGCCGGATTGGCCAGTTCAGTGTGTGTGTGTGTTAGTTAATATCAGCTCCCCCCCCGCCTCTCTGTGTGGGCCGGGTTGGCCAGGTCAGTGTGTGTGAGTGTTAGTTAATATCAGCTCCCCCCCCCCCCCCCCCCCCCCCGCCTCTCAGTGTGGGCCGGATTGGCCAGGTCAGTGTGTGTGTGTGTGTGTGTGTGTATGTTAGTTAATATCAGCTCCCCCCTGCCTCTCAGTGTGGGCCGGATTGGTCAGGTCAGTGTGTGTGTGTGTGTTATAATATCAGATCTCCCCCACTTCTCAGTGTGGGCCGGATTGGCCAGGTCAGTGTGTGTGTGTGTGTGTTAGTTAATATCAGCTCCCCCCCCACCTCTGTGTGGGCCGGATTGGCCAGGTCAGTGTGTGTGTGTGTGTTAGTTAATATCAGATCTCCCCCCCCCCCTCTCAGTGTGGGCTGGATTGGCCAGGTCAGTGTGTGTGTGTGTTACTTATAATATCAGCTCTCCCTCGCCTCTCAGTGTGGGCTGGATTGGCCAGGTAAGTGTGTGTGTGTGTGTGTTAGTTATAATATCAGCTCCCCCCCATCTCTCAGTGTGGGCTGGATTGGCCAGGTCAGTGTGTGTGTGTTAGTTAATATCAGCTCTCCCCTGCCTCTCAGTGTGGGCCGGATTGGCCAGGTCAGTGTGTGTTAGTTAATATCAGCTCCCCCTCCCCCTCTCAGTGTGGGCCGGATTGGCCAGGTCAGAGTGTGTGTGTGTGTGTGTGTGTGTGTGTTAGTTAATATCCAAGTGGTTATGGTGCTGGGTTTGTAATCCCAAGATCAAGAGTTCAAATCTCACAATGGCAAACTTTGAAACAATATAACTTCATCTGAAACAGATGGAAACGGGTTTGTACTCGAAAGAGTTACATCTTCTATTAAACTTTGTTCTTGGTTTTACAGCTGACCTGAATTAGGGGCTGTGCCTGATTTATCCCAATTTTGTTGATTTAGTTTTCATTTAAAAGATTATCAAGAGTTCAAATCTCACAATGGCAAAACTATGTAACTTCATCTGAATAGGAACACATGGAAACATGTTTGTACTGGAGAGAGTTACAGTGAAAGGGAAAAAGCATTGGCTTGGCCTAAATAGCCAAGTGGTTATGGTACTGGGCTTATAACCCTGAGATCAAGAGTTCAAATCTCACAATGGCAAACTATGAAACAACGTAACTTCATCTGAAACAGATGGAAACGGGTTTGTACTTGAAAGAGTTACATGGATTTTAGCTTGGCCTAAATAGCCAAGTGGTTATGGTACTGGGTTTGTAACCCCAAGATCAAGAGTTCAAATGTCACAGTGGCAAACTATGAAACAATGTAACTTCATCTGAAACAGATGGATACGGGTTTGTACTCGAAAGAGTTACTCCTCTTAGTATATTGTTTAATATGGTACCGTGGCCAAGGGGTCTAAGTGGCTAGATTATAATTGCAATCTCTTTGGAAGTGTGGGCTCGAATCCAACCGCTGCCAAACATTTGCCGGGCATCGGGGTGGTCCTTTCGGCTTACGCCGATGACGTGCTCCTTATGTTTAGTGACCCGGCTGACCTGCGGAGGATGCGCGAGTGCCAGGAGGTCTACTCTGCCGCTTCTTCTGCCAGGATCAACTGGGGTAAATGTTCTGGACTCCTGGTCGGTCAGTGGCAGATGGATCCCCTACCCGAGGAGCTCAGGCCTTTCACCTGGAGCAGGACCAGCCTCCTCTACCTGGGGGTCCATCTCTGCCCCGCTGAGGAATCCTGGCCGGCAAACTGGCAGGAACTGGAGACGAAAGTCACCGCTCGCCTGCGGCGCTGGACAGGACTGCTCCGAGTGCTATCTTACCGAGGTCGAGTTCTGGTCATAAACCAGCTGATCGCCGCCATGTTGTGGTATCGGCTGGTCACTTTGACTCCTCCCCCGGACTTTGTCACAAGAATCCAGAGATTGTTAGTCGACTTCTTCTGGGACAAAAGGTTGCACTGGGTCGCTGCTGAGGTTCTGAGTCTCCCGCTTAGGGAGGGTGGTCAGGCGCTAGTGTGCCTACGCACACAGGTGGCGACTTTCCGCCTTCAGACCCTGCAGCGATACCTCTACGTCGAGCCTCCTCCTAGATGGTGTGCCCTGATGACGTATTTCTTCCGTCAGGTGCACGGCCTGAATTATGACGTGCAGCTCCTGTTTATAGAACAGCTGGGCCTCGGTGGCTCCTTGCAGGCGTTGCCCGTCTGTTACCAGGACCTGATCAAAGTCTGGAAAGTGGTCGCCTCGCGACGCAGCTCTCCCCCGTCAGGAGTAGCGGCTATCGTCAGAGAGCCGCTGCTCAGGAATCCGCCCCTCCGTCCTTTTCAGTGGTTGGCGGAGAGGAGGGCTGTGGCCGCAGGGGTGACCAGGATCGGGGACGTGCTGGGTGGCGGAGGACTGGGCTGGATGCTCCTGCAGGAGTTGGCGCGACGCGCGTCTGTGAGTGTCCAGGTCGCAGCCGATGCCATCCAAGACCTGAGAACGGTCGTGCTCGGACCCGACGTTATTTTGGGTCTTGAGGTGGCCCAGGTGCGCGGTGGTCTTCCGTCTGAGCGTTCCCCTGTTCGGACGGAATTCCACATTGGCCCCAAGCCCCGAACCCTCCCTCGGGTGCTGGTGCCCCGCAATATGAGCCGCCTCGGGGACATGCCCTCTGTGCCTTTTGGCACGGCAAAGAGGGGCTTTTTGTACGGACTGCTGCTGCACACCTTCCATTTTCTCGCCCTTGTCCGTCGACCGGACACGCCCTGGCGTGCCTTGTTGCCGTCCGGCGGCGGAGGCCCCCGATGGGAGGCCCTCTACGGAGGTGTCCTCCCCCTTTTTATTGGGGACCTGGGTTGGAGGGTGTTGCATGCAGCAGTCCCTTATAATAAGAGGATGCATAGGTTCACGGACTCTCAGGACACGTGCCCTTTTTGCGGTCTTGTGGAGTCCGTGGACCATGTATACGTAGGGTGTTGTAGGCTGCACTCCCTTTTTAATTATTTGAAAAACCTTTTATTGATGTTTTGTTTGCACTTCAGCCCCACGCTCCTGATCTATGGGCACCCGGTGCGGAAGGGGGTCGGGAAGGAGGAGGACCTCCTCGTGAACCTGCTCCTGGGCCTGGCCAAGTTGGCCATTAACAGGTCCAGGCAGCGGGCGATCGGCGGGGGAGTCCCGCCCGATTGTTTGTCCCTCTTCCGTGGCTACGTTCGCTGCCGGATGTCCCTGGAGAAGGAGCACGCGGTGTCTGCTGGCACTCTCGAGGCCTTCCGTGCTCGGTGGGCACCGCGGGGACTGGGGTGTTTTGTTGACCCCTTTAATCACATTTTGATATAAAGTTTGTAAGTTTCCTTTAAACTTTGTTCTTGGTTTTACAGCTGACCTGAATTAGGGGCTGTGCCTGATTTATCCCAATTTTGTTGATTTGGTTTTCATTTAAAAGATTATCAAGTTCAAATCTCACAATGGCAAACTAGGAAACAATGTAACTTCATCTGAAACAGATGGAAACATGTTTGTACTCAAAAGAGTTACATCTTCTTATGGTATCGGCTGGTCACTTTGACCCCTCCCCCGGACTTTGTCACAAGAATCCAGAGATTGTTAGTCGACTTCTTCTGGGACAAAAGATTGCACTGGTTCGCTGCCGATGTTCTGAGTCTCCCGCTTAGGGAGGGTGGTCAGGCGCTAGTGTGCCTACGCACACAGGTGGCGACTTTCCGCCTTCAGACCCTGCAGCGATACCTCTACGTTGAGCCTCCTCCTAGATGGTGTGCCCTGATGACGTATTTCTTCCGTCAGGTGCACGGCCTGAATTATGACGTGCAGCTCCTGTTTATAGAACAGCTGGGCCTCGGTGGCTCCTTGCAGGCGTTGCCCGTCTTTTACCAGGACCTGATCAAAGTCTGGAAAGTGGTCGCCTCGCGACGCAGCTCTCCCCCGTCAGGAGTAGCGGCTATCGTCAGAGAGCCGCTGCTCAGAAATCCGCCCCTCCGTCCTTTTCAGTGGTTGGCGGAGAGGAGAGCTGTGGCCGCAGGGGTGACCAGGATCGGGGACGTGCTGGGTGGCGGAGGACTGGGCTGGATGCTCCCACAGGAGTTGGCGCGACGCGCGTCTGTGAGTGTCCAGGTCGCAGCCGATGCCATCCAAGACCTGAGAACGGTCGTGCTCGGACCCGACGTTATTTTGGGTCTTGAGGTGGCTCAGGTGCGCGGTGGTCTTCCGTCTGAACGTTCCCCTGTTCGGACGGAATTCCACATTGGCCCCAAGCCCCGAACCCTCCCTCGGGTGCTGGTGCCCCGCAATATGAGCCGCCTCGGGGACATGCCCTCCGTGCCTTTTGGCACGGCAAAGAGGGGCTTTTTGTACGGACTGCTGCTGCACACCTTCCATTTTCTCGCCCGGACACGCCCTGGCATGCCTTGTTGCCGTCGGGCGGCGGAGGCCCCCGATGGGAGGCCCTCTACGGAGGTGTCCTCCCCTTTCTATCGGGGACCTGGGTTGGAGGGTGTTGCATGCAGCAGTCCCCTATAATAAGAGGATGCATAGGTTCACGGACTCTCAGGACACGTGCCCTTTTTGCGGTCTTGTGGAGTCCGTGGACCATGTATACATAGGGTGTTGTAGGCTGCACTCCCTTTTTAGTTACTTGAAAAACCTTTTATTGATGTTTTGTTTGCTCTTCAGCCCCACGCTCCTGATCTATGGGCACCCGGTGCGGAAGGGGTTCGGCAAGGAGGAGGACCTCCTCGTGAGCCTGCTCCTGGGCCTGGCCAAGTTGGCCATTAACAGGTCCAGGCAGCAGGCGATCGACGGGGGAGTCCCGCCCGATTGTTTGTCCCTCTTCCGCGGCTACGTTCGCTGCCGGATGTCCCTGGAGAGGGAGCACGTGGTGTCTGCTGACACTCTCGAGGCCTTCCGTGCTCGGTGGGCACCGCGGGGACTGGGGTGTTTTGTTGACCCCTTTAATCACATTTTGATATAAAGTTTGTAAGGTTCCTTTAAACTTTGTCCTTGGTTTTACAGCTGACCTGAATTAGGGGCTGTGCCTGATTTATCCCAATTTTGTTGATTTGGTTTAACTGTTTTCATTTAAAAGATTATCAAGAGTTCAAATCTCACAATGGCAAACTATGAAACAATATCAGCTCTCCCTCGCCTCTCAGTGTGGGCCCGATTGGCCAGGTCAGTGTGGGTGTGGGTGTTTGTTAATATCAGCTCTCCCCCTCCCCTCAGTGTGCTTGGTCGTGGCCCCGCAGGTTCAGGTCGCCTGTCTGTCTCCGAGTTGTACAAGGGTGTGTGGCTGGTCCGTCAGTACCTTCAGCTGCATGTAGCATAGTCCTTATGTCACTGGGCGAGTAATCCAGAGCCCTCGACACAAGCTTAAATCTCACCACGGCAGCTGGGAAAATCAAATTCGGTTTGTTAAACAGATCTGAAACTGTAGCAGTCACCTTGAAACTACCAGATTTTCATAAGGGAAACCCCCATCTGGTTCTCTGATGTCAAGGGACAAAATCTGCTGACCTTAGCTGGTCTGGCCTACATGCGATTCCAGACCCATAGCAGTTCAGTTGACTCTTAAACCATCTAATGAAGTAGCCTAGCTAGCCACTCAGTTGTATTAAACTGTTATGGCGGTCATTGTGGGTGTACCCTCGCCACATGGACTGCAGTGGTGCAAAAATATGGTTCCCCACCACCTTCTCCAGGGCACTTAGGGATGAGCAACAAGTACTGGCCTTGCCAGTGACATCACACCTGGTGAACAAATTTTAAAAAGTAAATTAATTCCTAGTACTGCTATGCATATGGTTATCATAGGTAAGATTGTAAGCATAATGTTTATATAGCCATTTTGTATGTAATATAGCATAGGTAACTTTATACATATGATGTATGTGTGCGCAAGAAAATAGCCATGGTAATACTTTCTATAAATGCAAAGCACTTACATTAGCTGCTGATCCAGCAACTCAGCTGTTTTATAACTCTCATCTTTGTCTTCCAATCCCACACTGGCCCCAGCCCTTGCTATCTCTGACCTCTTACAATCCTCCAAGAACTCTCTGTTCCTCTAAGTCTGGCTTCTTGAGCATCTCCTTCTTCCTTCATCCCACTTTTGGCAGCTGTTCCATTAGCTCTCTAGGACCTAAGGCCTAGAATTGCTTCCCTAAACTCTGCTGCCTTGAGGAACCTGTTTAAAACATACTCTTTGACCAAACAGTTGACCACCTGTCCTAATTTCCCCTCCTTTGGCTTGGTGTCAGTTTTTATGATTACACTTTTGTGAATTGCCTTGCGATGTTTATGGTTAAGATGTTATGCACAAGTTATGTTAATATGACCAAGATGGGTGCACTGTGATTTTTAACATTTGGCTTTATAAATGTGTGCAAGTAATGTCATGTTAATATGTATGTGTGAATGTAATTTTAATCATTTTTGTGGGTGAAGCTGATAATGTAAATTTATTGCTAATGCCTAGTTACTCTGAAAGTGGGGGATCTTGAGTAGCAATTGTTTTGTATTTGAGTAGCCAGCTTGGTGTCTTGAGAGGGCATCAAATATCGGCTATGTAGTATGGTGCTAGGATGTAGTCCAGGCTGTGTAGGGTTGGCAGGTTTCTGACCCAGAAAGCATGATCCAGATTGCCCTCGTGATCTGACAGCTTTTAAGTGTGTGAATATAGTCATGTATGTCTGAATTTTATAATTGATCCATCTTTATGTTGATCTCCTGTGACATTATACGCAAGGAGTCAAGGGCAAGTGGCCTTCAGGTAAAGTAGGCTTAGGTGGCTTAGGTGAAAAATATTGGGACCAGTGTGCACAAATTTAATTCAATCCCCATTTTCATTTCAAGTATATATTCTATCTATAATTGTATATTTCCATTAAGTCCTGTGTTCCTATATTCAAGACCGAGTTATATAGGTTCTTGATAGATGAGGAAGTTGAGGGTTATGGAATGCAGAGAGGAAAGTGGAGTTGAGACCACAATCAGATCAGCCATGACCTTATTGAATGGCCTACAGCCCCTAAGTCCTATGTTCCTAGGAATATCTGTGCCCTTATTTATGATGGAAGCTACCTATACGTAAACTGATCATGCTTCAGCAATACAAATACATAACTGCTATGTTGCTGGCTTGGTAATCATCCCAACCTGAATAGACATTTTTTTTTTAAATCCTGTTCAGAAATTTATTCTAATTTATGTCTTGTTACCATGATCACTTCAGGAGGTTGCAAATATTTTTAAATGCTCTGTCACCTGGCAGTAAACCTTGTAGTTAAACAATTAATATAATTTTAAACCAGTGCCTTAGTTAATTCACAGCCTCTTATCGTTCCATTGGCCTGTTGGCTGATGGTCACACTGAGCTCTATTTTAAATGTTGCCACTTTGAGATTTTCCCTTTTAAATAAAAGTTGAGAAAGAGTTTTAATCAAACAGCTTTTCTTATCCAAAATCAAAATATTGCAGATGCTGAAAATCTGAAATAGAAACAAATGTTGGAAATACTCACAAGGCCCGGCATTATCTGTGGAGAGAGAACCAGTTAATGTTTCAAATGATTGATCTTTCAACAGGCCTTTTCTTATCCTTCACTTGACTGCCTAGGTCAGCTCTATTGTGCTGATTGTTGTAGTGCATTAAGAAAAAAATCTTCTAGTTTATAGAAGTGACTCAGTTTGAGTTTGATTCAGTAACAGAGCTGCACAAACCAGGGTGACCATTGTCAGTGCTGAGTAAACTGGACTCAGCCAGTCGTACAAAGAACAAAGAAAAGTACAGCACAGGAACAGGCCCTTCGGTCCTCCAAGCCTGCGACGATCATATTGCCCGTCAACTAAAACATTTTGCTCTTCCGGGGTCTGTATCCCTATATTCCCATCCTATTCATGTAGTTGTAGCTGCCTGTTAAACACCACTATTGTACCTGCTTCCACCACCACCTCTGGCAGCGAATTCCAGACACTGACTACCCTCTGTGTAAATAACTTGCCTCTCACCTTAAATCTATGTCCCCAAGTAATTGACTCTTCCACCCTTGGAAAAAACTTCTGACTATCTACTCTGTCCATGTTACTCAAAATTTTGTAAACTTCTATCCAGTTGCCCCTCAATCTCCGTCGCTCTAGTGAGAACAATCCGAGTTTCTCCAACCTCTCCTCATAGCTAATAACCTCCAGACCAGGCAGCATCCTGGTAAAGCTCCTCTACACCCTCTCCAACGCCTCCATATCCTTGTGGTAATGTGGCGACCAGAATTGCACGCAATATGCCAAGTGTGGCTTAACCAAGGTGCTATACAGCTGCAGCATGACTTCCTAGCTTTTATACTCAATACCCCTGCCAATGAAGGCGAGCATGCCATATGCCTTCCTGACTACCTTATCCAGCTGCGTTGCCACTTTCAATGACCTGTGGACCTATATACCCAGATCCCTCTGCCCGTCGATGCACTTAAGGGTTCTGCCGTTTACTGTGTAATTCCTGCCTGTATTAGACCTTTCAAAATGCATTACCTCGCATTTCTCCGGATTAAACTCCATCTGCCATTTCTCTGCCCAAGTCTCTAACCAATCTATATCCTGTTGTATCCTTTGACAATCCTCTTCACTATCTGCAACTCCTCCAACCTTAGTGTCATCTGTAAACTTACTAATTAGCCCAGTTACATTTTCCTCCAAATCATTTATGTATACCACAAACAGCAAAGGTCCCAGCACTAATCCCCACGGAACTCCACTAGTCACAGCTCTCCATTCAGAAAAGCACCCTTCCATTGCTACCCTCTGTCTTCTATGACCAAGCCAATTCTGTATCCATCCTGCCAGCTCACCTCTGATCCCGTGCGACTTTACCTTCTGTACCAGTCGGCCATGAGGGACCTTGTCAAAAGCCTTACTGAAATCCATGTAGATAACATCCACTGCCCTTCCATCGTCGATCATCTTTGTCGCTTCCTCTAAAAACTCGATCAAGTTAATGAGACACGACCTCCCCTTCACAAAACCAAGTATTACAGCTGGATTCGCTGACCGAGTGCTGTCAAGAGACCTATATTGGAAGTGTGTATATATCCTCATCATTGTTCACCTAGTTGGTATGTTGGTATCAGTACGTGTATAAGCATGTACAACAACTTGGATTTGTATACCGTTTTTAGCAGTAAAACATAATTTAACACACCCAAGACACTTCACAAGGTGTGTTATCAAATAATTTTGATACTGAGCCACACAAGTAGATATTTGGGCAGAAGACCAAGCTTGGTCAAAGAGAGAGGCGCCAAGGTGCATTTTAAAGCAGGAAGGAGGAGAGATTCGGGGTGGAAGTTCTGCCACTTTGGGCCTTGGCTGTTGAAGGCATAACTGCCATTGGTAGAGTGATTGAAATCAGGGATGCTCAAAAGGCCAGAATTGGAGGAGCACAGATATCTGAGAAGGTTGTAGGGCTGGAAGAGATTACAGAGCTAGGGAGGAGTGAGACCATGGAGGGCTTTGAAAATGAAGATGAGAATTTAAAAATCGAGCTGTTTTTTAACTGGGTATCAACATAGGTCAGTGGTAGATACAAATGTGGATTTTTATCTATTTATCCCTGCACATATTTTCTGTGTATACTATGTGCATCACATTCATACACTTCTTTATATAGGCAATACATTCATTATTAATTTGTATTATGTTTATTTATGTATTTCGCCAGTTCATGCATGTCTGTGCTCTCTATAATATGCAATTGCAGGCTAGGTCGTTTTCCCATTAGACTGGTTTTTGCCTGGTGTCTTGTGATCAGCTGTTGAGGTAGAAGAGTCTGTAGAGGACGCACTGTCCTGTTTGGAGCAGGACGTGGTAATAATATGCATATGTGTGAATTGCATATTGTAAACCAATTAGTGTTAATTTAGAAGATACCAGAACCCACAACAAGTGGACTAGTAATCCAGAATCTTGGCCTAGTAATCCAGAAGCCTAGCCTAATGCTCTGTGAACAAGACCCTTGTTCATTTTCCCTTCTACAACTTTATGAATTTTTGGACTGAGTCTTAATTTGAACATCTGATGTTTGGGATTAAGATGAGGTAATAAACTGAATTTACAAATCTGAGCAGTTAGAGTAGAGTGGAATGGGACTTTGTAGCTTAAGTTTCAGCTTTGAAGCTGATAAAGCAAATTTGACTTCCGGTTTCAAAATAGTGAGGCTAGAGGTGAGCCTTCAATTTTTAAACCCGCAAGCCTTACTTCTGCTTTTGGGAAGGTGTTGAAAGTACTTCAAGAAAATCACTATAAGCTACAGCATTTTGTTCCTTGTCAGATTCCACAAAAGTAACCATGTGCACGTGGCGTAGTGTTAATGTCACTGGGCTAGTACTGTAATCTGGAAGTCCAAGCTAATGGACATGAGTTCAAACCACACCAAGGCAGCTGGTGGAATTTAAATTCAATTAATACAATCTGGAATTGAGAGCTAATCCCAGTAATGGTGACCATGAAATTAACATTGTTGTAAAAACCCTCTGGTTCATGCATGTTCTGGATATCTCTGTAGGATTGAATATTCTATATTATGCTACAGTAATGCAGCCCAAATATTCTGAGTTTTTAATCTCCTGGTTTACGAATGTCCTCTGAACCTGTTGACCTGGATCACAAGTTTGTAACATGCTCCAAAATAGTATTATTCTATATTTAGTTGAGCCAAGTTCACAATTGGTTGACCTGTCAGTAAGCCAGCTGGTCAGCTGGCAGGAGAATGGTACAGAGCTTGCTGGGTACACCCTTTGGACCTGCTTGTTTAGATCCTGTTTCTGTTAAATGCAAACAGTATAATAGCTACATTAAATAAGCTGCTGTGTATTGATCATAATCTCTATATATGTTAATAATGTGTGTGAGAGAGATGCTGAACCAGCATTTAGCTGTACTCAAGGTTCTTCCTTTTTCTATCTCAATAGTACAGCAGAGAACGTGTGCAACTGCAATTTTAGTGGTGTCTGGAATCAGCATGCTATGTGTACACAGTCTTAATAGGTTTTTATGTGGGAATCCTGCATTGCCCTTTAATTCTTGGGAAAACTGATTCCTCTGGTTTCATTGATATTCACAGGGCTTGTGAATCCATCCAATGTTAATTGGATTTTACTGTGGTGGTTGTGTGACATGTTAACACCATACCCACATCCTGTTTTGTAATTGCAGTGGTGCCTGAGTTTTAATAACATGGGACTATGGGATTTCCAGGATCCTTTCTGTTGTCTGGGGATTGAGTGTGTTTTCATGCTGATTCCATCCATTTTCCAGTGAAAAATGCAGATTTTGATCTTAGATTTTGTTCCAGTTCTGGAAAAAGGTGCTTGTAGTTAGTTCCAGGTTCTGTCACTGGAAAATTATACAGCACATAGAGCCTGTTCTGGCTCTTGGTAAGAGCTATCCCATTACTCTTGCTCCCCTGCTCAATGCCCTGCAAATTCTTCCTTTTCAAGTATATATCCTTTTGTAATAAAAACAGAAAATGTTGGAAAAACTCAACAGGCCTGTGATGAAGTGTCATCAGTGGGCTTAAAGCTGTGTGCCTTCAATCTGTTAAAGCTTCTCAAGGAGAAGCTGTGGGGTAATCTGGCGAAAGTGAACTGGTTACAGCTACTTGAAGGGAAATCAGTGACAGACCAGTGGGAAGCTTTCAAAAGTGAGATTCTATGTCCCCACAAAGAAAAAGGGCGGTACTGCAAAATCTAGGGTCCCCGGTCATCTCAACATACAAGGTAAGATAAAGCAGAAAAATAAAGCTTATGACAGCCACAAAAAACTTAATACTGTAGAAAACCTAGAGGAGTATAGAAAGTACAGGGGTGAAGTAAAAGATAATTAGGAAAGCAAAGAGAGGATATGAAAAATATTGGCAAGTAAAATCAAAGAAAACCTAAAGATGATTTATCAGTACATTAAGAGCAAGAGAATAACTAAGAAAAGGATAGGGCTGATCAGATATGCATATGGTAACTTGTGCCCTGATGCTGAAGATAAACACAGGCTACACAATAAGTACGTTGCCTCTATCTTCACTAAGGAGAGGAATGAAGCAGATATTCTAGTTAAAAAGGAGTGTGAAATATTAGATACCATAAGCACAGTGAGAGAGGATGTGCTGGAGGGACTGATATTCTTAAAGGTGGATTGTATTCCAGGCTGTTAAAGGAAGCCAGGGCAGATGCTCACTAGATACAGGTGAGGTACCAGAGGATTGGTGGTCTGTGACCGTTGTACCATTATTTAAAAAGGGTGCGAGGGATAGACCAAATAATTATAGGCTGGTCAGTCTGACTTCTGGTGGGCAAATTATTAGAATCAATGCTGAGACAAAATAAACTGTCACTTGGAAAGGAACGGATTAATCAGGGATAGTCAGCGTCGTTTTGTTAAGGGAAAGTCGTGTCTTACTAATTTTTTGAGGATGTAACAAGGAGGATTGATGAGGGTAGTGCAATGGATGTTGTCTACATTAATTTTAATAAGGCGTTTTACAAGGTCCCACATGGCAGAGTGGTCAGAAAAGTAAAAGCCCATAGGATACAGGGGAATGTACTGAGTTGGATTCAAAATTGGCTCGGCAACAGGAAACAAAAGGTAATGGATGATGGATCTTTTTGCGAATGGGAAACCGATTCCAGTGGCGTTCCACAGGGCTCAGTGTTGGGTCCCTTTGCTGTTTGTATAGATTAATGATTTGGACTTAAATGTGGGAGGCACGAATGGGAAATTTGCAGATAGCATAAAAATTGGCAGTGTAGTTAATAGTGAAAAAGGATAGCTGTTGCCTCCAAATGATATCAGTTGCTTGGTTGAGTGGACAGAAAAGTGGCAGGGAATTCAATACGGAGAAGTGTGAGGTAATGCATTTGGGGAGGGCAAATAATGCAAGGGAAGATTCAATAAATGGGAGGATAATGGGAGGGTTAGAGGAAGTGAGAGACCTTGGTGCGCACGTCCACCAGTCCCTGAAGGTGGCAAGACAGGTGGTAAAGAAAACTTATGGAATGCTTTCCTTTATTGGATGAGGTCTAGAATACAAGAGCAGGGATGTAATTATGAAACTGTGCAAAACGCTGGTTGGGCCACAGCGGAATTTTGTGTACAGTTTCGGTTGCCACATCACAAGAAGGACATAATTGCTGTGGAGAGAGTACGGAGGAGATTCACAAGAATGTTGCCAGGGCTTGAAAATTGCAGCTATGAGGAAAAATTGGATAGTCTGGGGTTGTTTTCCTTGGAATTGAGGAGGCTGAGGGGTGACCTGATTGAGGTGTACAAGATTCTGAGGGGCCAAGGTAGAGTAGACAGGAATACCCAGTTTCCCCAAGCAGAGAGATCAATTACCAGAGGGCACAGATTTAAGGTGATTGGTAGAAAGATTAGATGGGACATGAGGAAAAGCATCTTCACCCAGAGGGTGGTAGGTGTTTGGAATTCACTGCCTGGTTTGGTGGTGGAGGCAGAAACCCTGAACTCATTTAAAAGGTACCTGGATCTACACCTTAAGTGCTGTAACCTGCAGGGCTACGGACCAGGTGCTGCAAGGTGGGACTAAAATGGACAGCTGTTCTTTTAATTTTTTTTATTTTTGGCAGCACAGACACGATGGGCTGAATGGCCTTTTTGTGCTGTAACTTTCCTGTGGTTCTCTGGAAACATTAACTCTGTTTCTCTCTCCACAGATGCTGCTAGACAGGCTGGGTTTTTTTTTTGTTTTTATTTCAGTTTTCCAGCATTTGCAGTAATTTACTTTTATTTATATCCTTTTGTACTGGAAGCATATTGAAGGCCCAAATCTGTTTTTTTTTTTCTCCCCCCCCACCCAAAGTCCATAGTTACGCAAGATAATTTATAAGAAGTGTAGTTTATGGGAGATTAGTTTTATTAATGTGCTGTGCAAGGACAAGTTATTTTTTTCAGGGTCACATTACTGAGTCTGTGTGAATAGCATTTTGGGAGTTTCAGTTCTTTTTACTGAAATAGCATACCATGCTAGGACTCTGCAAGAAATCTTCAGAGAAGGCACTGGTAAAGTTCCTGTAATTACTGCCCATTGTTTGCTTGAAAAACTAATATTTGGGTGTTTGTCAGTTATGTGTCTTAAGTGAATTTATCATGAAGGAATCTATTCCTGTACATCTGCCACAGGTCTGATATGTGAATTGCTAGTGCCTTCCATAAGCACACGACTGCTTCATTCCCTGCCTAGTACTTAGGCTATTTGAGACGGACACTGATTTATCTACTTGTAATACATATATATAATATATGTATGTATACTCAATACTCAATGAGTTAGCGATTGAATTGTCAGTAAGAGAGTGCAATACTGTGACTTAATTTCTATTTACGTGAGTGCATTTAATTTATGCCTGTTCTATCTAGTGACATCGCAGGTCATTTACTACTTGCTGATTCACCATTTTGTCAACATTTGTTTCAAATGATACCAAATTTAATCCCAGAAATCCTAATTTTTTTTTATTCATTCAAGGGATGTGGGCATCGCTGGCTAGGTCAGCATTTATTGCCCATCCCTAAGTGCCCTTGAGAAGGTGGTGGTAAGCTGTCTTCTTGAACTGCTGCAGTCCATGTGGTGTAGGTATACCCACAGTGCTGTTAGGGAGGAAGTTCCAAGATTTTGACCCAGCGACAGTGAAGGAACAGTGATATATTTCCAAGTCAGTATGGTGAGTGACTTGGAGGGGAACTTGCAGGTGGTGGTGCTCCCATGTATCTGCTGCCCTTGTCCTTCTAGATAGTAGTGGTTGTGGGTTTGGAAGGTGCTGCCTAAGAAGCCTTGGTGAGTTTCTGTAGTGCACCTTGTAGATGGTACACACTGTTGCTACTGTGTGTTGGTGGTGGAAGAAGTGAATATTTGTGGATGGGGTGCCAAGCTCGTGGGCTGCTTTATACTGGATGGTTCACTAATATCCTTTAGGGAAGGAAATCTGCCATCCTTACCTGGTCTGGCTTACATGTGACTCCAGACCCACAGCAATTTGGTTGACTTTTAACTGTTCTCTGAAATGACACATGCTGGCCTTGTAGCGATGCCCACATCCCATGAAAGAATAGAAAAGGAAATGTGTTAGCATGCACCATTAACACTACTGCATGCTCAATTGCTCAATAGGGATAGGAGACAAATACACAACACAAAGAATGAAGAATATGAACTCATCCTTTTGTCAGTAAAATCTTCTTTAAAATGTTCTTTTCCTCATTTCTAGCTTGTATCCTCCTTGCCTGAAGAAATGAGGCCAGGTCCTGATTTCCGTGGGGTGCCCTGGGAACCCATCTTGATAACTGCTGTTCTAGGAATCATTACTTTTGTCGTCTTTTTATGGAGAACCTGCCTTTCAGTAAGTTTCATTTACATTTTCATAAAATCAAATTGCTTTCTTCCCATGAGCTTAATAATAAAGGAAGGTTACCAGGTGCAGACCGTTAAGAGGTAAAATGTGTATTTTTTGCCTCATCAATGGTACTTTATGCTGTAAAGTTTCAAGCCGCATATGGTGTTTTATGGGGTTGTGGTGGAGGCTGTTTGCTGTTTTGTGGATAAAGCAACCAATGGGACCAGGTTCTGCCTGTAGTGTAATCTTCAGACCTTGCATGGCTTAATGAAAAAGGCTGTGGTACCTTGTTACAGCCCTGTTTGTGTTGATATCAGAGTGGTGTATTGTTACTAATTGTATTTTAATTTGTTTTTCAGGTGAAAAGCAGAAAATACCAAAGTAAGTTTACATCTACCTCGTACACAGAGTATATCTTAAAATGGCCTTTCTGATCAGCTGCTGAGAATTTTTATTTTCAAAAGTATAGCTTTAATGTCTTCCCTCCCCATGACGAAGGTAGCCTGCACCCGAGTCGATCAGACCAAGAAGGTCTTATGTTTGGCTGCTTGTCTGCGTTGTTGATCGATCTTGGTTGCTGTAATTGACCTTGTGCTCCTGGGATTCTATCAACACCTCTCCGTTATCTTGTCCAAGTTGACACTTGTCATGTGTGAGCAGATTATTCATGTCATGTGTGAGCAGATTATTCATCCGTGTAAGATGTTGCAAGTGAACCATCTTGTGGTCACCCACAATGGGTTCATTCCAGCAGAGGTCAGGGGTGGGAAATTTAGCCCTGATTTCTTGCCCAGCAATGCTCATGAAATCAGTTGAAACTTCTCAGTTGGTTGAGAACTATTAGATTTAAATTCTGCTGGCCTTTGTGACTCAGTACAGCACAGGATAATGCTTTTATCCGCTATAACATATAGGAGGAGGATCCTTCAGTTTTAGAGGAAAGCATCTATAGACTCAGACATTTACAGCACAGAAGGAGGCCATTCGGCCCATCGTGTTTGTACCGGTCAACAAAGATCTGACTACATTAACCCAATTTTCCAGCACTTGGCCCATAACCTTGGAGGCTATTGCAACGCAAGTAAATATCTAAATATTTCTTAAATATTACAAGAGTTTCTGACTCAACCACCCTTTTAGGCAGTGAGTTCCGGACTCCCACCATCCTCTGATTGAAAAAAAATTTCTCCTCAGCTGCCCTCTTAGCCTTCTACCTCTTACCTTAAATCTATGCCCCCTGGTTCATGACCCCTCTACTAATGGAAACAAGCCTTCCTTTCCACCCTGTCTGTCCCTCATAATCTTATACACCTCTACCAGGTTTGTGTCATGACTCAACATGTAACATGTTGCTGTACAGATTATTTCAATCTAAGCTGGCTGTGAAAATATTTAGAATTACACTTGTTGAAATCTTTGCCTCTCCCCAGTGACTGAAAAACAGCTATCTGCGAAAATCAAACAGCTTATTCAGGAGAAGACTGAGGTTTTGGAGAAAGTTTCCACTTACGAAAAGAAGGTACAAATCTAATATTTGCTGCTCGGCTTTATTGAAGTTTATGAAGGGGAAAATTGTTATGATTTATGTATTGGGTGGCTTCCATTAAAAACAAGTTGCTCACAGCTCATGTTGGCCTCTTGTTTACCCCTCCAGACCCAGTGAAGCTTAAAATGCCTGGAGAGTTTCCTTTATTTTTAGAATGCAGGTAAACAGTTCTACGAGGTCAGTGGAAGGAAAATGGAAAAAGAATTGTCCTCCCAAGGCAACATTTTTGAAGAAAACACTTACAAAGAGAGAATTTGCCCTTTATGATTACATAAACTGTGCTGTACGTTGTCTTGGGTGGCTGATGGTTTTTGGGTGTTTTGATGTGTTCCTGACCCAAGAGTGTTTGATCAGCTCACCAGCATTCTTTGTTTGGCTACCAACTGGATTTAGGATACCACCTTCCCAATAGCTATTATTTTCTTCCTTCAAGAAGGTGGGACAACAAGGATTGTGTGTTTGACACATGTTATATGGTCAGAGAACCCTATTGTAATCATTGTGATTTGATTCATGTTGAAGAATCAAGGTGAAGGGTCAAAACCCATAGGACAGGGCATCAGTGTAGGGGAGGAGATAAATCAAGTTGCAATTAACTGATGCCCAGCATGGTTTTTAGAAGCTGGAATATTGAAGGGAGTTATAAACTTCCATAGCTCTGGGAAAGAATGAGCTAGATTAGAAATGTGTGATGGACTTTGATTTCAACAATTGAGGATGTAAAGAGGACATAGGACTTTGTACTTGAAGCATAAGAGAAATGAGTGAGGAACATTCAAAGAAGTGCTGACTATTGTACCATTTAAGTAAAAATAAAAAAATTCTTGATGAAGGAGGAGAGATGTGAAACTGGAGGTAGTAGAGAGAAGGATGATCAGATCCCAACAACTTCCTTGTGTCCTGTCCAGGAGTGTGGGAGAAGTGTTCAAAGAGGCTCCATAGATTGAGGATCAGTCTGGAATAGACTTGGGCTACACAGTGGCCAGTGTTAATTATTATTAATTGAAGTATGTTTGAAATGTACTCTTTCTTTCTCTCTCCCTCCTCATCATCCCTGACCCCCTTAGTTGGAAGAAGCCAAGACTGTAATTGATGAAGCACAGAATGTGAAATGCAGTATGTCTGATGAAACTAAAGAACTTAAGGTGAGAGGATACTGTGTACCAATGTGTATATAAATAGTTGACTGAAAGTTTATATTCAAATTTTACAAGTTGTATGTTCCTAAAGGAGACCTGCAGGGAGCTTGAACAGGTGAACCTTCATTTGGAGACACGTGTGAAAAATCTTCAGGCATTGTTAGAGAAAGAGAAGGAGGAGACAGCTAAACAGCAGACTCTGGTAAGTAGTGAGCATTTTTGAAAAGAGAAACTTTTGTTTATTACCCTAATATAGACTTTATAGAATATAGAGGATGGAACAGCAACAACATATTTCACTGTTGCCCAGCTGAGTGGGACTGTTCTCACCTGATTCCACTCTTATCTATTTAATTGTAGCCAGAGAATCACTTGCAATAACCACCCTTCCTGCCCCTGCCCTGTTACCTCTGGTGTCATCCACCAGATAGATCCTTGGCCCTCCCCTCCTACTTCTCAGTTGCTTACCTTGACATTAAACAAAGCTACAGCATTAGTTTTCACATGTATGCTGATGCTACCTAGCACCACCTTTTTTGACTCCTCTACTGTTGCTAAATTTATCAGACCCCTTATTCAACTTCCAGCACTGGCTGAGCAGAAATTTCCTCAATTAAGTATTGGCAGATCTGAAACCATTGTTTTTGGTCCTTGCTCAAACTCTGTTCACTCCATCCTTCTCCCTGGCAACAGTTTGAGAAGCCAAGCTATTCGCAACCTTAGTGCCACAGTTGATCCAGAGAAGAGCTTCTGACCTCGTGCACACCATCACTAAGATCACTTGTTACCTTCATAGACTTCAGACCTGACTATTCAAACGCGCTCCTGGCTGGCCTCCCACATACCCTGTAAACTTAAGGTCATCCAAAACTCTGTCGCCTGTGTCTTAACTTGCAGCAAGCCCTGTGCTCAGTGACCCACATTGGCTCCCAGTCAAGCAATGTTTGGATTTTAAAATTCTCATTCTTGTTTTCAAAACCCTCTCTGACCTTTCCTCTGTCTAACTCTATAATTTCCTCCAACCGCACAACCCTCAGATATCTGAGCTCCTGTATTCCTGGCCTCTTTTGCATTCCCTGTTATAATTGCTGCACGTTGGTGGCCGTGTCTTCCTAAGCTCTCTGCCCCTCTAGCTCACCTTTTTTGACCCAGCTTTTGGTCATCTGACCTAATGTCTCCTTATGGGCTCAATGTCATACTTTGTTTTATAATGCTCGTTAAGTACCTTGGGGGGGTTTCATTACTGTGAAGGTGCTATATAAATATAAGTTGTTGAATGTGGGGAAACAAGCCAAGAGTGATTTGGGATAGTTGAATCTAGAGCTAACAAAGGCAGGGTTGATGGTTTCAGCAGCAAATGAGCTGAGACGGGCAAAATCATTCTACCTTCAACCGTGAGGTCATCCAAAACTGCTGCTCGTTTTCTTAGCTCACAGCAAGTCCTGTTTTCCTATTACCCCTGTTCTCGCTGACCTACATTGGTTCCTGACTAAGCTAAGTCTTTTAAATTCTCATCCTTTTTTCAAATCCCTCCATGGCCTTGTCCCTCCCTATCTCTAATTTCCTCCAATCCCACAACCCTGCACTCCTCTAATTCTGACCTCTCGTGCATTCCCAATTTTAATTGCTCCACCATTCGTGGAGCTAGGCCCCAAGCTCTCTAATTCCCTCCCTGAACCCCTCTATTTTTACTTAGCTTTCCTCCTTTAAGACACTTAAAACATATCTCTTTGACCAAGCTGTTTGTCATTTGATCTAACATCTGCTTATATGGCTTAGTGTCAAACTTTGTTTTGTAATGATCATGTTAAGTGTCTTGAATGTTTTATTATGTTAAAGGTGCTATATAAATATAAATAGTTGTTGAATGGCACGATTGGAATTTCTTGATACATGTACAGGAGAACCTTTTCAGTCACTAAATCCACACTCCAATAAGGGAAGAAGCAATGTTGGATCTGGTTCGTGAAAATGAAGTAGAGCAAATGGAAGTCATCAAATTTACAACGACCATAGTATGTTTTGTTTTGGGAAGACGAGAAAATATCAAAATGCTCAACTGAGGAAGAGCTAATTTCAGTGACTTTATGAAAAAAGCCTCACACAGGTAGATTGGAAAAGGCGATTGCAGGATAAAGCAGGAACTGAACAATAGAGGGCATTCAGGAAAGAGAGAGTTTGTTACAAACTAGACATTTTCCTTTGAAGGATAAAGGTAGAGCATCCAAAACTAGTGTGCTCTGAATGACACAGAAAACAAATAGAAAAAGGAGGCTTATGACTAATGTCAGGCGCAAGTTTCAATCAATAACCAGGCACAGGACAGAATTGAACAAGTTAATAAAGGAAACAAAAAGAGGTATGAGAAAAGATTAGCAAGCAACATTAAATTGAATCCCAAAATGTTTTATAAACAAAATGTGAATGATTAAATAGGGAAAAAAATGAGCCTACTAAGACCCAAAGGAAAGTCTATGTCAAGGCAGAGGACATAGGAGAAGTATTAAATGAGTTCTTAGCATCTGTTTTTATACAGGAAGTGGGCGCTTTGAAGGATACAGTAAAAGAGAGGGATGCTATGGGCAGGATAGTAATAGATAAAGAAGTGATACTAAAAATGTTAGCATTACTGAATGTTGGTCCAGATGGAAGCATCCTATGGAAGCAAAGCCTCAATGGATGCAGGTGTTTTTTTTTATATTTGCTCGTGGAATGTCGGCATTGCTGGCTAGCATTCATTGCCCATCCCTAGTTGCCCTTGTTCAGAGGGCATTTTTAAGAGTCAACCACATTGCTGTGGGTCTGGTGTCACATGTAGACCAGACCAGGTAAGGACGACAGGTTGATTTGCCAGCCAGCGGAGATAACAGATGATTATGAGCTGGTCGATCGTAAGGGAGCATAATCAGCCCAAACTGAAGCTGATGAAGTTCCAGAACATTATTACATTAAAAATGGAATTCTAATGAGGAAGTGGAGACCTCCTCACAGACCTGCAGATTGAGTGGATGGTTGTTCATCAGGTAGTGGTATCGCCTAAATATTGTAAAGAGATATGGGTAGCATGTGAAATTCCTATTGCAGGACATGTAGGAATACAGAAAACACGAGAGCTGATAAATTGGCAGTTTTACTGGCCAGGTCTTCATAAGGACATGGTGCAGTTTTGTAAAACATGCCAGATGGTAGGAAAACCACAACATGCAATCAAAGTGGCACCCTTAATTCCCATATGGGTTTTTGAGAAACCGTTCAGTAGGGTGTTAGTGGACTGTGTGGGGCCATTACCAAAGACGAAAGCAGGGCACCAGTATATCCTTACTGTTATGGATATGACAGCTTGATCTCCAAAGGCCAACCCTTTAAGGATAATTACAGCTGAAGTAGTGGTAGAGAAGTTAACCCAATTTTTTACTCGATATGAATTACCGGTTGAGATCCTGTCGTATCAAAGTTTCGATTTTATGTCTAAACATTTCAGAACATAATGAGTAGTTTGGGCATACAGCGGTTAAAGTCCACAGTATATCATCCACAAACACAGGGAGCTTTAGAGAGGTACCTTCAAACTCTCAAAACAATTATTAAAGCATATTGTCATATATTCCCATGATTGGGACAAAGGACTGGATTATCATTTATTTGTGACCTGAGCTTCTCCAAATGAATCTCCTGGTTTTAGCACTTTTGAATTAATTGATGGACATGAGATAAGAGGCCCTCTGAAATTAATCAAAGAAAAGTTTTTAGGAGAGAAGGACGAATCCTCTGTCTGTTTGTTTGTTTGTTCGCGTTCCATGGGAGCCGGCAAAGTAGCTCAAGAACATCTTAAAAGTTTCTTAGACAAAGATGAAAGAATGGGTAGATAAGCACACTGTGACCTAAATATTACAGCCAGGGGATGATGTGTTAGTGTTATTGCCATTCCAGGGGAACCTCTGAAAGCAGGGTTCAGTGGTCCATACAAAGTAATTAAGGGAGTTAATAAAGTAAATTCTTTGATAAATACCCCAGATCATAGGCAAAGAATCGGCTAAGTCATATCAATATGTTAAAACGATACCATTGTAGTGAGGAAGATAGGAAAGAGCAGGTATGTCAGGTTGTAAAATAGTGAAGGATGAAAAACAGTGAGAGTGAAGTAGAAGGAGTCTTATAGTTCACAAATTGAACCTCCTACTATCCGGTTGGCTAACACTGAAGTATTAGGACAGTTAGATTTTCATACTTAGAGATAGGACATTGAGAGGATCCAGTGAGGCTACTTACAGAATTTAAAGGGACCTGTAGAGATAAACCAGGATGTACAACTTTAGCCACATAATGTGGATGTAGGGGAATTTTCTCCTATAAAGCAACACCTTTATTGTTTAAATCAGAGAAACAAGCTCAAATGATGGCAGAAATTCAAAATATGTTAGAAAATCACCTAATTGAGCCTAGTCAAAACAATTGGTGCTCTCCAGCAGTGTTAGTGTCTAAACCTGGTGGGTCAACCAGGTCCTGCATAGGCTTTAGGAAGATTAATGCGGCAACAAAAACGGATTCCTACCCAATCCCCCATCTTGGAAGATTGTATTGACAATGTTGGCAGGTCCTTACTTAGATAGATTTGTTGAAAGGATACTCGCAGGTACCTTTAACGTTGTGAGCTAAGGAGGTATCAGCTTTTGTCATGCCAAATGGGCTATACCAATGCTGTGTAATGCCATTCGAACTAAAGAACGTTCCAGCCACTTTCCAAAGACTAATGAATCAGATGATTACTAATGTTCCCAACTGTGTGGTTTATTTGGCTGATGTATTGTTTTATAGCAACATATGGAAAGACCATTTCAAACAATTAGAAGCCTTATTTAAATGCTTACAGTCAGCAAATCTAGTAATAAACCTTGCAAAAAGTGAGTTCGCAAAAGTGCGAGTAACTTATTTGAGGCATATAGGATAGCGTACAGGCTTTGATGGAATTCCCTGTCCCTAAAACTAAATGGGAAATCATGAGATTTTTAGGGAAGTGCTGTTTCGATCATAAATTTGTGCCAAACTTCAGCACAATAGCAGCTGTACTGATTGATTTTATTGTAAAAGAAAGCAAATGTGGTGTGGTCAAGAGAATGCCAGACAGCTTTTGAGAAGCTGAAGGCGATTCTAACCAATGAACAAGCATGAGCTGCCCCTAATTTTGCTAAACCCTTCAAGCTGGCAATCAATGTTAGTGATTGGGGGAGGGTGCAGTCTTATTGCAAGAAGATGAATTGGGCATAGGGCAATGTGGGTACTTTGCTAAAACGTTAAATCAGCATCAAAAGAGGTACTCTATGGTAGAAAAGGAAACACTGGGATTGTTACTGGCTCTTAAGCATGTCGAGGTATATATCTGTCATGGCTGTAAAGAAACATTAGTATATACTGGCTGTAATCCTTTGGCCTTTGTGGAAAAATTTTAAGACTCAGATGACAAACTGTTCTGGTGGAGCTTGCTCATACAGCCTTATAACTTAAAAATTGTTCATATTGCTGGAAAAGATAATTGATGCATTATCAAGAGTGTAAATTTTGTAAAATTATCTGAAAAGCAAGGAAGTCAGAAAACTGTACAAGCTCTGTTTGAAGGAATGAGTGGCTGAGTGAGTGCATGTTTGAATTTTGTCTATGAGTATTGTATCTATCTTTTTCTGTCTGATATGTGAAGGAAACATATTTTGAAATGGTGTTTCATCTCTTAAGGGTGGAGGCATGTTAGGATCATATCTCTTTAAACTGGTTTTGGAAGGACATTGCATTATTTGGACATTGGAGACTGCTAAGAGTTTTTTAAAAGGGCCATAGGTTCGCCTTGGAACTGTCAACAATTAGGCCTCTTCCGAGAAATCACCTGAGCTATATGATACTTGAGAAGGAGTTGTTAGTTCGTTTTGTTTGTTTTGAACGGCAAAGGACTGTAATTAATGAAAAGCTGGAAGACAAAAATGCACTCACATGGCAGAGGCAAATCTTAAGCTAAACCACAGGTTCAAACTTTCGGTCTTGAGGAAAGGCTGAGAGTAGAAGGCCATCCTGATCAGCTCTCTCTCACTCTCTATGCTTTGTGAAACCATGTGTGCTTCTCAACCTGTAGCTAGATAATCCTCATCTGCGTGTAGTTTGTCTGAGACAGAAAGAATTGGTCCAGCTATACTCTCCATACTGAAGTGTCGTTGGTGAACTGCCCAACACCTGTTGGGTCCAGTGGCACATCTTCACCCAAGGGAACTTCAGACCGACAGCCTTGAGCCTCTGAACTTTAATTTTTTTTTCTCTGTAAGGTTTTTTTCATCGGCTCAACTGCAGAGAAGAGCTGTGTGTTTTTTGTTTGTTTGTGTGTGTCTATGTGCGTGCTGCGGAAGTTTAAAAGGGTGAGTTAGTTACAGTTCCAGATTATAATCTTGTGTTAACCAGTTCTTGAAACTTGATTCAAAGGAGTTTTGTTCTATAATAAATTAATCAGAGTTTTTTGATAGAAGCCTGGTCAGAGTCTCTTTTCTTCTGCGTACTAGAATAATAGGTAAACAGTTGGCCATTTTGGTGAGAAAATTAAGCACATAAATTAGTTGTACAGCCTGCGGAGTAGCGGGGCTTGATAATTCGCTCACTCCTCCCGTCACGGTCATTACAGGATCCGTTTCTTAATCATCTTTATAAATGACTTAGACTCAGGTGTGGGGGGCAGCATTATAAAGTTTGCAGTTGATATCTATTAAATTGCCACGTTTAATGCGGATAGCTGTAAACTTCGGGGTGACATGGTGAAATAAGCTGAAGCATGGCGGATGTGAAATGTTGCACTTTGGGTGGAATATGAAAGGACCATATACTATACTATAAATGGCATGACTTTGAAATGTGTAGATGAGCAGAGACATCTTGGATCAAAGGTTACGGGGAGAAGGCAGGAGAATGGGGTTGAGAAACTTATCAGCCATGATTGAATGACGGAGCAGACTCGGTGGGCCGAATGGCCTAATTTCTGCTCCTGTGTCCTATAGAGTCCGTAAACACAAATCCTCAAAAGGTGGCATAGCATTTAGAGATGGATACCAAATATTGGCCTTGCCAGTGACGTTCACATGAAAGAATAAAAATATTGATAAGATGGACAAAATTCTAGAAACAATTATTTGGGATAGGATTAGTAGTCACATGGAAAAATATGGGTTGATAAGGAGGAGCCATCATACATTTCTAAAGGGGAAATCGTGTTTAACTAACTTGCTGGAGTTTTTTGAAGAGGTAACAGAAAAGGCAGATGAGGGTAATGCTGTTGATGTGGTGTACATGGACTTTGAAAAGGCATTTGACACAGTACCACACAACCAACTTATGAGAAAAGTTATTGCTCATGGAATAAAAGGGACAGTAGCAACGTGGATACAAAATTGGCTGATAAATAGGAAGCTGAGAGTAATGGTCAATGGATATTTTTCGGGCTGGAGGAAGGTTTGTAATGGAGTTTCCAGGGGTCGGTATTGGGACCCTTGCTATTCCTGATATATATTAATGATCTAGATCTTGGCGTGCAGGGGACAATTTCAAAGTTTGCGGATGATATGAAGCTTGGGAGTGTTGTGAACTGCGAGGAGGATGGTGTGAAGCTTCAAGAGGACGTAGACAAGTTGGTGGAGTGGGCAGATTGGTAGCAGATGAAGTTCAGTGCAGAGAAGTGTGAGGTGATGCGTTTTGATAGGAATAACATGGACAGACAATATAAAATAAGGTGTGAAATTTTGAAAGGATGCAGGAGCAGAAAGACTTGGGTGTATATGTGCGTAGATCATTGAAGGTGGCAGGATAGGTGGAGAGAGCCGTTAATAAAGCATATAGTATCCTGGGCTTTATTAATAGGGGCATAGAATACAAGAGCAAGGAGATTATACTGAATTTATATAAGAAACTCGTTAGACCTCCGCTGGAATATTGTATACAGTTCTGGGCACCACACTATAGGAAGGTTGTGAACACATTGGAAAGAGTGAGAAGAGGTTTACAAGAATGGTTCCAAGGATGAGAAACTTCAGCTAAGAGGATAGATTGGAGAGGTTGAGACTGTTCTCCTTGGATAGAAGAAGGCTGAGAGAAGAATTGATAGAGATGTTCAAAATCATGAGAGGGCTGGACAGAGTAGGTAGGGAGAAACTGTTCCCGCTGGTAGAAGGATCAAGAACAAGAGGGCACAGATTTAAAGTGATTTGCAAAAGAAGCAAGTGTGACGTTAGAAAAAACTTTTTCACACAACGAGTGGTTTGGGTCTGGAATGGGCTGCCTGGGAGTGTGGTGGAGGCAGGTTCAATCGAGGCATTCAAGAGGATATTAGATGATTATTTGAATAGAAATAATGTGCAAGGGTACAGGGAAAAGGCAGGGCAATGGCACTAAGCCATAATGCTCATTTGGAGAGCCGGTGCAGACACGATGGGCTGAATAGCCTCGTTTAAGAGAAATCTATGGGTTATTTGCGATTACGAGCAAAGAGATCATGCTGGAACTTTATAAATCTCTGGTTAGGCCTCAGTTGAGTATTGTGCACACCACATTTTGGGTAAGATGGGCTTGAGGATACATAGGTAATTTTCCACAATGTTATCAGGGACTAGAGGCTTCAGTTATAAGGAGACTGGAAAGTTAGAATTGTTATCCTTGGAACAGGGGAGGTTACAGGGTAGGTAGAGAAAAACCTCCCTCTGGAGAATGGGTCACACTACGTATGGAACCATGTTAAAATTTTAAAGAGAGCTTGGAGTTTCATTTATGTAAATCTTTGAAGGTTGCAGAAAAAGTTGTGAAGGCTCTTTTTGAAAAGAAAGCATACAAGATCCTTGACTTTATAAATAGAGGCATAGAGCTCAAAAGCAGGTGAGTTCTGCTAAATCTCTAAGGAGCCAGCGCGCTTTAGTTCAGAGGGAGAAATTATTTTACACAACGCGTTGTTTTGATCTGGAATGCACCACCTGAAAGGGTGGCGGAAGTTTCAAGAGTCACTTTTGAAAAAAAATTGACGTAAATTTGAAAGGCCATGAGGAAAGAATTGGAACAGTGAATCTACTCTATAGCTCCACCAAAGAGCTGGCACAGCCACATTGGGCAAAAGTGTTTTATGATTCTGTGTGCAGGAAGAATCCCAAGGTTTCAACAAGGTTTTGCATGAAAATAAATTGTAGTTTATTTGTGCAGTTATTACGAAAGCCAGACTTGCCTCGCCAGAGACCAAGGGGCTGGGAACTCCAACTCCTGACAGTTCTCAGGAGTTTCCATGCATGTGTGGAATGGCAGCAGGCTGCACAATTCAGCAGTTTAAGTTCTTCAGGCCAAGGACAGGCCCAGTGTGCCTGTGCAAAAAAGAAAATGGCGTTAAAAAAAACCAAATCATGTGACTGGGATTGGAACGCCATAGCAGAGTCCCTGGCAGGGAACAGGGAGAGGTCCCAATAAAGAAGAAAGAGGAGCAGAAAGAGTGGCTCCAAGCGAAAAAGGGCTGCGGTTAGCAGACTTTGTGAAGAGGGCTTAGGAGAAGCCCTGGCCAGCAAAGGGGGCTTGGCAGAAGCTCTGAAAATCTCAAAGTTGGCACTTCATGCTGCGAGCTGTTGGGGCAGATATCCCTTTGGAGTAGTGGTAATCTGTTTGGTGTGGCCGTAGAGCTGAAGTTGTGCTTGTGAGTTGGTGCTTGAGTGCAGATTCTGGAATCTAGGGGGACTGACCCTTGGGAGACAAGATTGGAACCCTGTGAGGCGAGCTGCTATTAAGACCGTCCAAGTTGGAGTGACTTTTGGAGAGAATTCCAAATCTAGATCTTCGAAGATAAAGATAGGAATCTTTTGTGAGAGAGACAGTTCCAATGAGATTGATTGACTCAGCATTTACTGACATCTGGGTGGGTTGCAGAGAAATCTGAGAGATCTGTCTTGATTGCATTTGCTATTTAATGTGTTGTGTGGTGTGTTCAACCACAATGTACTTGTTAATTCATGCATACTTCATATTAATCCTGAATGTTGAGAGTGTAAGATGGATATTATAAATTGTTTGATCTTTCTGACCTTGTATAGTAGTTTTTTTTTGTTCAAAACCTGTGGAATCTTATGGCTTTATTCTCTTAGCAAGTCTCTGAATCTCAAACAAATCTCATTGTCCACTTTAAACAAAATGTTATTGGTCCCTAACCAAATCTTACCAAAATCTTGGGGGGAGGGGCCTGGTCTAGGATCATAACACAGGACAGACCAATGTTCTTATCTGTTTTTGTCTTGATATTAACTTTTCTCCTTTTTTAAAACCCAGATTGCCGATACTCAGAAATCTGTGAAAAGTTTACAAAATGTTATTTCAACTCGTTCAGCAGAACTCTCTCAGGTAAGACCGCCTTAAGTATAATTGGATAAATGTAGGCTAATGTGAACAGATGTCACAGCAGTATAATGTGGAGGATTGTCATTGTGCAGTTAATGTTATAGCAGTGTAATGTGGAGTATTGTCAATGTACAGTGAATGTTATAGCAGTGTAATGTGGAGTATTGTCAATGTACAGTGAATGTTACAGCAGTGTAATGTGGAGTATTGTCATTGTTCAGAGAATGTTACAGCAGTGGAATGAGGCAATATCATTTACAGAGAGCACTATAGCAATGCAATGTGGGTAATTGTCATTGTTCAGAGTGTACAGAGATTGTTACAGCGTTATAATGTTTTTTTATTCAGTCATGGAATGTGGGCATCGATGGTTAGGCTAGCATTTATCCTCATCCCTAATAGCCACAGTGAAGGAATGGTGACATATTTCCATGTCAGGATGGTGAGTGGCATGGAGAGGAACTTCCAGGTGATGGTGTTCCCATGTGTCTGCTGCCCTTGTCCTTTTAGACGGTGGTGGCCTTGGGTGTGGAAGGTACTGTCTAGGGAGCCTTGGTGAGTTCCTGCAGTGCATCTTGTAAATGGTGCACACTGCTGCCACTGTGCGCCAGTGGTGGAGGGAGTGAATATTTATGGATGGGCTCCTTTGACCTGCTGTGGGAGCTGCACTCATCCAGGCAAGCGGAGAGTATTCTATCACGCCCCTGACTTGTGCCTTGTAGGTGGTGGAGAGCCTCTGGGGAGTCAGGAGGTGAGTTACTTGTCACAGGATTCCTAGCTTCTGATCTGCTCTTGTAGCCACAGTAATTATATGGCTATAAAAACAAAAAAACTGCGGATGCTGGAAATCCAAAAACAAAAACAAAAACAGAATTACCTGGAAAAACTCAGCAGGTCTGGCAGCATCGGCGGAGAAGAAAAGAGTTGACGTTTTGAGTCCTCGTGACCCTTCGACAGAATTATATGGCTAGTCCAGTTCAGTTTCTGGTCAGTGATAACCCCCAGGATGTTGATCATCCACTTGGCACTTTTGGCTGAAGATTGTTGCAAATGCTTCAGCCTTGTCTTTTGCACTTATGTGCTAGGCTCCCCCTTCATTGAGAATGGGGATATTTGTGGTGCCTTCTCTTCCAATGAGTTTTTTTAATTGTCCACCACTATTCATGAATGGACACGATAGGACTGCAGAGCTTAGATCTGATTTGTTGGGATCGCTTAGCCCTGTCTATCACTTGCTGCTTATGCAGTTTGGCATGCAAGTAGTCCTGCGCTGTAGCTTCACCAGGTTGACACCTCATTTTTGGGTATGCCTGGTGCTGCTCCTGGCATGCCCTCCTGCACACTTCATAGAAAAGGGTTGATCCCCTGACTTGGTGGTAATGGTAGAGTGGGGGATATGTTGGGCCATGAGGTTACAGATTGTGGTTGTATAGAATTCTGCTGCTGCTGATGGCCCGCAGTGTCTCATGGTTTTCCAGTTTTGAGCTAGATCTGTTCTGAATCCATCCCATTTAGCACGATGGTCGTGCCACACGATATAATGGAGGGTATCCTCAGTGTGAAAATGGGACTTCGTCTCCACAAAGATTGTGCGGTGGTCAATTGTACTAATACTGTCATGGACAGATGCATCTGCGGGAGGCAGGTTGCTGAGGATGAGGTCAAGTATATTTTTCCCTCTTGTTGGTTCCCTCACCATCAACCCAGTAGCTATGTCCTTTAGGACTCAGCGAGCTTGGTTTGCAGTAGTGTTACCGAGTCACTTTTTGGGATGGACATTTAAGTTCCCCACCCAGAGTACACTCTGTGGTAACATCATTTACAGAGAGCTTTATAACAATTTAATGTGGGTAATCGTCATTGTCCAGATAACATTACAGTATTGTGATGTCACGTGTGCAGAGAATGTTGCTGCACTGTTACATGGGCAACATCATGTATACAGAGAATGTTATAAGAGCTTAATGTGGGGTATTGTCACTGTGTTAGTGAATGTCAGTAGTTTGTCAGTCTGCTTAAGCATCCTCAATGAAACCCCCTATTTAAATGCTTCCTAAATGGTTCCCTGGTGGTTGTGATTAAACAGACCATGTAATTTCCTTTAACAATCCACTTGTGGTGTGTTTTGTGGAAAGAAATTTGAGGTTTTCAAAAGTGAAAATTATATTTTGGAGAAAATTATACATGTTGAACTGTTGTTTTGGTACTCCTGGCATGCTGTGACATGTACTGAGGGAATGGAACTTCTGAGGGATTATGTTTTTTTTAAAAGGAGTAAAAAACTGAAAATGCTGGATTGATGAAGCTTGCATCTAAATAGCAGCTCTCTGTCCTGTATCGCAAAGCACTTCATGTCCTCTGGTCACTTTTGACATACGGCCACTGTTGTGCAGGTATTTTGGCAGATGTGATGAGAAGGAGCAATGTAGGCTAAATGACAGCTCTAAAGAATGTAAATGACAGAGGGACGTGGGGTTCATGTGCCTGGATCTTTGAAGGTGACAGGACATATTGAGGGAGAGTTAGCAAAATATATGCAATTTTGAGCTTCATAATTAGATGCTTTAAGTACAAAAACAGGGACGTTATGCTGAACCTTTATAAAGCCCTGGTTAGGCCACAACTAGAGTATGATGTCCAGTTTTGGTGGTCACACTTTAGGTAAGATGTGAACATCCTTGAGAGGAGGAAGAGGAGATTTATCAGAGTGGTTCCAGCTGTGAAGGGTTTTAGCTCCAAGGTTATGGTTGCAGAAATCAGGGTTGTTCTCCTTGGAACAGAGGTGTAAAAGATATATGGCAGGTTTGGAGAAGGTAGACAAAAGCTGTTCCCTTTAGTTGATGGCACGGGGAATAGGGGACACAGATTTAAAGACTTTGGCAAGAGATGCATGGGGATGTAAGGATGAACTATTTTACAAAGTGAGTGGTAATGACCTGGACCACTCTGCCTGTGAAGATGATGGAAGCGGAGACAATGAATGATTTTAAAAGAAAGTTGACATGCACTTCATGGAAATAAACTTTCAGGGCTGTGGGGATAAAGCAGGGAAATGGGACTGATTGATTCCTCTGCAGAGTGCTGACACGGACTTGATGGGCCAAACAGTCTCATTCTGTCCTGTAGTAACCCTTAAGCTCAGCAATCACCTTGCGTATGCCAAATTCCCAGAAACAGCAAATCAGATGAATGATTGATTAGTCCGCTTTTGCTTATATTGCCTCTTTGAAAAGTGCTATAGGATCTTTTGTGTCCACCAGAACAGGCAGAAGGGACTCAAGTTTAACCTTTCATTTGAAGGGCATCATCTCTGAAAATGCAGCAGTGCCTCAGTACTGTATTGAAGTGTCAGCCTGGATTAAATCCTGAAGTGGAGTTAGAGCTCGTAACCTTTATTTTTATTCATTCACAGGATGTGGGCTTCGCTGGCTGGGCCAGCATTTATTACCCATCCCCAGTTGCCCTTGAGAAGGTGGTAGTGAGCTGCCTCTTGAACCGCTGCCGTCCATGTGGATTGAATGCACCCATATTGCTGTTAGGAAGGGAGTTCCAGGATTTTGACCTAGCAACATGGAAATATATTGCCGTTCCTTCAAAGTCAGGATGGTGATTGACTTGGAGGGGAACTTCCAGGTGGTGGTGTTCCCATCTATCTACTGTCTGTGTCCATCTAGATGGTAGTGGTCGTGGGTTTGGAAGGTGTTGTCTAAGGAGCCTTGGTGAGTTCCTGCAGTGCATCTTGTAGATGGTATACACTGCTGCTACTGCGCGTCAGTGGTGGAGGAAGTGAATGTTTGTGGATGTGGTGCCAATAAAGTGGGCAGTTTTGTCCTGGACGGCGTCACACTTTGAGTGTTATGGGAGCTGCACTCATCCAGGAAAGTAGGGAGGATTCCATCACACTCCTGACTTGTGCCTTGTAGATGGTGGACAGGCTTGGGGGAGTCAGGAGGTGAGTTACTCGTTGCACGATTCCTAGCCTCTGGACCTGCTCTTGTAGCCACAGTATTTATTTGGTTAGTCCAGTGCAGTTTCTGGTCAATGGTAACCCCCAGGATGTTGATAGTGGGGGATTCAATGATGGTAATGCCATTGAATGTCAAGGGGAGAAGGTTGGATTCTCTCTTGTTGGAGATGGTCATTGCTTGGCAGTTGTGTGGCAAGAATGTTACTTGCCACTTTTCAGCCCAAGTCTGAATCCGGTCCAGGTCTTGCTGCATTTGGACATGGGCTGCTTCAGTGAGTCGTTTTGAACGGTGCTGAGCATTGCGCAATCATCAGCGACCACCCCCACTTCTGACCTTATAATGGAAGGAAGATCATTGATGAAGCAGCTGTAGCTGGTTGGGCCGAGGGCTCTACCCTGAGGAACGTTGATGTCCTGGCAGAGGAAATAAATAGCAGGGGCGTTAGAATCTCTAAAGAGGAAGACCATTTGTGGAGATCTCTTCTGTATCTCAGCGTAGGCCACTCCTCCTAGGAGAGAAACTAATGAGTTTACAGTGAACCTGAGTTGGAGACAGGCATAACCTCATGCAGGTGTGTATTTCTTTTAGGTACAGGTAGCCCTTTCTGGTGCCAAAGTAAATGAAGAAAAATTGCAAGCAGACATCCAGTCTATGCAAGAAGAAAATGCCATGCTTAAGCAGAGCAAAAATCAGGTGAATATTCTTTGCTGGATTAGAACCTAGTGACCCATTTAGAATATTTCTAGGTCATTTATAAAGGTTTTGTTTTGTGGGTTTGCAGCTTCTGCAAGAGGCGGAAGGCTGGAGTGAGCGACACAGTGAGCTTAATGAGCAGATTAAACTCTGCCAGAAAGCTCAGAGAAACCTGGAGGAAATGCTGGTTTACAAGGACAATGAAATCGAGGTATGTGGAAAAAGATATCATAACTGGTCTTTTTATTGCATTCAGTTTATCAATGCATGTAATTTTCTAAAGTTTTTACTTAATGGAGAAATTGAGTTAATGGATCCAAGGCCGCAGTGCATTAGGGTTGAAAAGTAGTGATTAGCTAGCACAAGCTTGAATATTAAAAAGCTACAGATTGTAATAGGAAGGACTATGAGGGAAAAATGAGGATTTTGCAGTATTGAAGTTCTGGGGAAGAGCTGAAAGGCAAAGTTTGCAAGGACCCCCACCCCCTCAGCTGTGGCTCAGTAGGTAGCACTCTTGCTCAGTTAGAAGATTGAAAGTTCGAGTCCCAGTCCAGGACTTGAGCACAAAAATCCAGATATATCAGTCCATTGCACTGTCTGAATAGGATGTCAAGGTCATGATTAGGCTGGCTCAGCCTGCAATAGTAAGCAGACAGGGGAATAGAATCAATGGTGAGCTGATGTGCCCCAGGTGGAGTTGCCCAGTGATTACTGGATGTACTTCCATTCAGCAGCATAAGAAATATTGGTTTAAAGTCAGTTTTTTAAAAAGTTTTTTTTATCTGTAGTGGGATTTTTAAAATTGCATTTCCGGAAGGGAATTCATGTCTTCAACCAGTTCTTTTTAAATGTGCTTCCTGGCTGCTTTAATAAATCAAAACTATTTGGAAGTGTTAGAGTTATCAGACAAAGTTTTGTGATATTTTTCTCTTCAAGTCTTAATGGACCAAAAAGGATTGGCACTCGTATTTTTTTAAACTTTTGCTTTCATAAATTTTCTGGTCAATCAAGATGGTGCCGAGGAATGGACTATTTCCCCATCATTTTGGGACAATATCTGTCTTGAGGTTCAGGTTACATACAATACCATTAAGTGCAAAGCATTGCCCCCTCTTCTACTCAGCAATGTGCTGCAACATTCAAGCTTAGCAGAGTACCTTCCCCTTTCCCCACTGTTGCAGCATGACTATCCATTTCTCATGTGTGGAGCATAAACACAGGCATGGACCTTTTGGGCTGAATGGCCTGTTTCTGTGTTGTAAACACTTTGTAACACACCAGCTATTTTGTCACCTCCGAGCAGTTTGGGGATAGTTTTGTGCTATGGACCCATTCCTGTAGGAGCTGGGTTGATAATACTCAAAGGTATTTCACATAGAATCCTTAAAACCAAAAGACAGCAACTTGTTTCCTATTGGTCTGAACTTAGATCCAAAAGGTGAAAAGTCGTCGTTAACCCACCTTTTAGAAATTTGAACCTGCACCCATATTGCTGTCATCTTATCAGATGTAACCTTTCTCATTCTCCTCCAATATCCAGGTATTGACAGACTGCGTGATGCAACTTAGGCAGCTTGACACTGAGTCTGACAGTGAAGATAATGGGTGGGACAAAGAAGTGGATGGTGAAGTGGCTAATGGAGAGCTGCCAGGTAAAACCAGTGCAACGTAACCTGATCACCGTTAACTATTGAGCACAGTGATTTACTTTTACACACAAGTGTCCTGATAAAAGAAGGGTAGTATGAATTTTAGTGCCTTCAGAGGTTTTAAGAAGCCAACTCTTCCCCACTCTAATATAAACTGGGATAGTAATGTAAAGGGTAATATAAAGGGCAGAGATGGGGAAGAGTTTCTGAAGTGTCTTTGGCTGGCTCAATGAGGAAGGAGGCATTGCTGGATCTGGTTCTAGAGAATGAGGTAAGTCAAGTGAATCGTGTCAGTAGGGGAGCATTTAGGGACCATGATCATACTATTATAAGGTTCAATTTGGAAATGGAAAAGATTGAGGTGCAATCCAGAATAAAAATAATTATTTGGAGTTAAATTGGGGTGAGAATGGATTTGAGCCAGGAAAATTAGGATCAAAGATTGGCAGCAAAACTGTAATTCAGGGTTCCCTCAAAGAGGAGATAGTTTGGGTACGGTTATGATGCGTTTTCCCCAAAGGGAATAGGTAGGACAAACCAAGCCAGAGCTCCCTGGATGACAAAAGGGATAGAGTAATATGAAGCAGATATGTTTACGATAAATAAAAACAGAAAATACTGGAAAACTCAGCAGATCTGACAGCATCTGTGGAAAGAGAAACAGGGTTAATGTTTCGAGTCCGCGCGATGTCTCTTCAGAGCTCTGAAGAAGAGTCATACGGACTCGAAACTTTAACTCTATTTCTCTCTCCACAGATTCTGTCAGATCTGCTGAGTTTTCCAGTATTTTCTGTTTTTATTTCATATTTCCAGCATCCGCAGTATTTTGTTTTTATGTTTATGACAAATGCCAGGTCGATTATATGAGTGGGAACCAGGTTGAATGTAGAAAATTCAGAGGGGAAATGGGAAAAGAAATGAGTAGCAAAGAGCGTGTGAGAAGAGACTGACAGCTAATATAAAACAGAATTGCAAAGTCTCAATAGGCATACAAATAGTAAAAAGCTGATAAAAGGAGGAGTGGGACTGCTTAGGGACCAAACCAGGGCATTTATGCATGGAGGCAGGGGACATGGCTGAGGTACTAAATGAGTACTTTGCATTGGACTTTACCAAGGAAGATGCTGCTGCCTAAGTGATAGTGAAAGAAGAGATAGTTGAGACACTGGTCACTAGTTGATAAAGAGGATGAATTAGAAAGGCTAGCTGTAGTTAACATTAAGCCACCAGAACTGGATGAGATGGTCCAAAGATACTGAGGGAAGTAATGGTGGAAATTATGAAGAGGCAGCCATAATCTTCCTATCTTTAGACATGGGGGTGGTGCTAGATGATGGGAGAATTACAGATGTTACACCCACTTCCAAGTGGCATAAAGATAAATCCTGCAACTAGAGGCCAGGCAAAATACTGCGGATGCTGGAAATCTGAAATAAAAACACAAAATGCTGGAAAAAGTTCAGCAGGTCTGACAGCATCTATGGAGAGAGAAACAGAATTAATGTTTCAAGCCCATATGACTTCTTCAGAGCTGAAGAGAAGTAGAAACGTGATGAAGTTTATACTTTTTGAGGGTTGGAGCAGGTAAATCAGGATAGACAGTCAGTGATAGGTGAGGGTTAGGGGGAGATTGACAAAGATGCCATGGACACAAGACAAAAGGAGTGTTAATGGTTGTGGTAAGGACTAAAGGTGCTGATTGTGGCATAAAAGTGAGAAAGCAGAATATGTGAAAAGCAGAACAAGGGTAAGCACTCTGAAAGAACAATATGGAACAGGTAACAGATGGCCCTTTTGGGAATGGGGGGGGGGGGGGGGGGTGGGGTGGGGGGCTGGGGGGTGGGGGGAGAGGTGGTGGTTGGGGAAAAGGATAGAAAGGGGGATAAAAAAAGGGGATAAAACAAAGAATAAAGTAATAAGTAAATTTTAAAAAAATTTAAAAGGGGTGAAGATAGAGAGAATTCACGGTTTGAAGTTGTTGAACTTAATGTTAAGTCCAGAAGGTTGTAAAGTGCCTAATTGGAAGGTGAGTTGCTGTTCCTCCTTTTTGCGTTGGGCTTCACTGGAACATTGCAGCAGGCCAAGGCCAGACATGTGGGCACGAGAGCAGTATGGTGTGTTAAAATGGCAAGCGACAAGAAGGTATGGGTCATGCTTGTGGACAGACCAAAGGTGTTCCGCAAAGTGGTCACCCAGTCGGCGTTTGGTCTCCCCAGTGTAGAGGAGGCTGAGTTGGGAGCAGTGAATGCAGTAGCCCAAATTGAAGTAGGTACAAGTGAAGTGCTCCTTCACCTGAAAGGAGTGCCTGGGCCTTTGGATGGTGAGGAGAGAGGAAGTAAAGGGGGCAGATGTTGTACCTTCTGTAGTTACATGGAAGGTGCGTGGGAAGAGGATAAGGTGTTGGGGGGTGAGGAGTTTTGAGGGGAAGATGTATTTGGTGGTGGCATCATGCTGGAGTTGGCGGAAGTGGTGGAGGATGATCTTTTGAATGCGGAGGCTGGTGGGGTGATGTGAGGACAAGGGGGACCCCATCATGGTTCTGGGAGGGAGGGGAAGGTGTGAGCGCAGAGGTGCAGGGGATGGGTAGGATATGGTTGAGGGCCCTGTCAACCGCAGTGGGTGGGAAACCTCGGATAAGGAAGAAGGAAGACTTGTCAAAAGCGCTGTTTTGGAAAGTGGCATCATCATGACGGAGGAGAAGGAATTGAGAGAATGGGATGGAGTCCTTACAGGACGCGGGGTGTGAGGATCTGTAGTCGACGTAGCTGTGGTAGTCGGTGGGCTTGTAATGAATATTGATGGACGGTCTATCACCAGAAATGGAAACAGGTTGGGGAAGGAAAGGGAAGTGTCAGATGGACCATGTGAAGGTGGTAACTTTGATGTTGGGAAAACCTTTGGAAATGATATTCCGTAACAAAATTAAGTCACTTGGACAAATGTAGATTAACTAAGGAAAGCCAGCACCAATTTAAGGGCAAATCGTATTTAATTAACTTGATTCGGTTTTTTGATGTGATAACAGAGTTGACGGGGATAATGCATTTGATGTAGTGTACATGGACTTCCAAAAACTGTTCTCCGATAGCTGGCTTGACAACAAATCTGAAGCCCATGGAATGAAAAGGAAAATGGCATCATAAATATACAGTTGGCTGAGTGATAGGAAACTGAGAGTAGCGGTGAACAGTTATTTTTGGGACTCGGGGAAAATATCGCGGGATTCCCAATGGGTCACTTCTAGGAATATTGCTTTTCTTGATTTGTGTTAGACATAGGTGTTCAAGGCATGATTCCAAAATTGGAGGATGACACAACTTGGAAATATTGTGAACTTTGAGGAGGAAAGTGATAGACTTCAAGGCGACATAGGCTGGTGGAATGGGCAGATGAATTGTAATGTAGAGAATTGCATAGTGATACATTTTGATGGGAGGAATGAGGGGAGATAATATAAAGTATAAAACACAATTCAAAAGAAGGTGCAGGAGCAGAGGGACCTGAAGCTCTATGTGCACAAATCATTGAAGGTGGCAGGCAGATTGAGAAAGTGGTAAATAAAGCATAGGGGTCCTCAGTTTAATAAATAGCGAAATACATTACAAAAGTAAGGAAGTTATGGTGAACCTTTTATAAAACACTGGTTCAGCCTCAGCTGTGGTATTGTGTCCAGTTCTGGGCATCAGACTTTAAGAGCATGTGAAGGCATTCGATAGGGTCCAGAAAAGATTTAAAAGAATTATTCTGGGATCAAGGACCTCAGTTATGTGAAGAGATCGGAGAAGCTTGGCTTCTTGAGAGGACATTTGACAGATGTACTCAAAATCATGAGAATCTGGGCAGAGTAGGTAAGGAGAAATTGTTCCCATTGATGGTAGGTTGGAGAACCAGAGGACATAGATTTAAGGTGATGGACAAAAGATCCAAAGGCGACACAAAGCTCCCTTTGCACAGCTGTCAACTGTCATGATGAAATTTCAGAGTCTGACCACAAGGTCAGTGTGGAATAAGCTAGTACAGCTGTAGCTTGTATGAAAAAGCCTTGCATGTAGCAACTGACTGTAGGGAAAGTCACAGGAAATATATATTAAAAATCAAACTTAAGGAAATGTATTGTAGAAATACGAAGTATCTGAAAACGGAACTGACAAATTAGCTTTTTAGTTCGAAACCCTTTGGCAAGTGTCAGTTTGGCTCTATTGGAAGGATGATTTTGGGAGGACTAACCGGCAAGGGAATACACACAAGGGAATGGTAGGACCCTAGGAAGTCAGGAGACCTCAGAGGGACCTGGTGTACATGTCCATAGATCCCTGAAGGCAGCGGCACAGATAGATAAAGCAGTTAAGAAGGCATACGGGATACCTGCCAAGGCATAGAATATAATAACAGGGAGGTTATGTTGGAGCTGTATAAAATGCTAGTTAGGCCACAGCTGAAGTTTTGGCTGCCATGCTATAGGAAGGATGTGATTGCAGAGGGTGCAGAGGAGGTTTAACAGGATGCTGCTTGGGCTAGAGCATTTCTGCTATGAAAGAGAGACCGGATAGGCTAGGGTTGTTTTCATAGAATCACAGTGCAGCAGAGCCCTTCCGCCCATCGAATCTGCACTGACACTGCTCCTTAGAGCAGAGAAGGCTGAGGGAGGATACTTGATAGAGGTATACAAAATTATGGGGGGGTGGGGGGCGTAGATAGGAAGAAACTTTTCCCCTTAGCGGAGGTGTCAATAACTAGGGGGCATAGATTTAAGGTAAGGAGCAGGAGGTTTAGAGGGTGGTAGAGGCAGGAACCCTCACAACATTTAAGTATTTAGATGAGCACTTGAAATGCTATAGCATACAGGGCTACAGGTCAAGTGCTGGAAAATGGGGTTGGAATAGATAGGTGCTTGGTGGCCGGCATGGGCAAGATGGGCCGAAGGGCCTGTTTTTGTGCTGTATAACTCTATGCCTTTGACAAGGTCCCTCATGGCAGACTGGTACAGAAGGTAAAGTTGCACGGGATCAGAGGTGAGCTGGCAAGGTGGAGACAGAATTGGCTTGGTTAGAGAAGACAGAGGGTAGCAGTGGAAGGGTGCTTTTCTGAATGGAGAGCTGTGACTAGTGGAGTTCTGCAGGGATCAGTGCTGGGACCTTTGCTGCTTGTAGTGTACATAAATGATTTGGAGGAAAATGTAACTGGGCTAATTAGTAAGTTTGCAGACGACACTAAGGTTGGAGGAGTTGCAGATAGTGAAGAGGATTTTCAAAGGATACAACGGGATATAGATCGGTTGGAGACTTGGGCGGAGAAATGGCAGATAGAATTTAATCTGGACAAATGCGAGGTAGTGCATTTTGGAAGGTCTACTACAGGCAGGAATTACACAGTAAATGGCAGGACCCTTAAGTGCATCGATGGGCAGAAGGATCTGGGTGTACAGGTCCACAGGTCACTGAAAGTGGCAACGCAGGTGGATAAGGTAATCAGGAAGGCAAATGGCATGCTTGCCTTCATTGGCAGGGGTATTGAGTATAAAAGCTAGGAAGTCATGCTGCAGCTGTATAGAACCTTGGTTAAGCCTCACTTGGAATATTGCATGCAATTCTGGTCGCCACATTACCAGAAGGAATGGAGGCGTTGGAGAGGGTGCAGAGGAGCTTTACCAGGATGCTGCCTGGTCTGGAGGTTATTAGCTATGAGGAGAGGTTGGAGAAACTCGGATTGTTCTCACTAGAGCGACGGAGATTGAGGGGCGACTTGAAAGAAGTTTACAAAATTATGAGTGGCATGGACAGATTAGATAGTCAGATAGAAGCTTTTTCCCAGGGTGGAAGAGTCAATTACATGGGGACATAGATTTAAGGTGAGAGGTGAAAACTATAGAGGAGATGTGCAGGGCAAGTTTTTTTATGCAGAGGGTAGTGAGTGTCTGGAATTCGCTGCCAGAGGAGGTGGTGAAAGCAGGTACGATAGTGGTGTTTAAGAGCAGCTTGACAAATACATGAATAGGATGGGGATAGAGGGATACGGACCCTGGAAGTGCAAAATGTTTTAGTTGACGGGCAATATGATCGACGCAGGCTTGGAGGGCCGAAGGGTCTGTTCCTGTGCTGTACTTTTCTTTGTTCTTTGACTATACCATCCTTTTAAGCTGAGATGTTCTGTCTATGTTCTTGTGGGTCTGATATTTAAAGATCCAGTGGAAGAAGGGCAGAGAGTTCTCTGACTGGTCTATTTTTTTCTGTCAGCCAAAGACACCCTCAAAACAGATGCAGTAGTTGTTGATCTTAAGCTGTTTGGCGGATCTTTCAATGTACTAGGTGATATTGCATTGCCTAGCTCGGAGGTTTCCAAGTTTTCTTCTTCAACTTCCCGTCTAATGACCACACATTTTGTTAATCGGTATAATTATACAATACATCTAAACATATGTCTAGAATAGTTTTTTACTTGACCATTAGTGTGATGAATGAGTTGAATGAGTCTGTTTATTGGAGCATAAGCACATGAATTAGGAGAAATGGATGACAATTTCAGACGCAAGCGGTTTTCGACACATGTACAGTGATGCTTGATTCCATTCTAGTGAGTGCCAAAAATCCTCAAACTTAGAAACTCTTAATAACTTAGTAACTCTTTCTACTTATCTCCCCCTCATTGCTTCCCCCTCCCATCCACCCCCCTCCCCTCCTGCGGCCTGGCCCTCCCACCTGCCGCTTCTCCATCTCCCACACTCACGGGAGAGTTGGGGGAAGCAGCAAGTGGGAGAATTGGAAGAAGGAAGGGGTGAGTGGGGGAGGGTCAGAGGAGGCAGCCAGTGGGAGAACTGGAGGAAGGAAGGGGTGATTTATTTTTAAAGACTGAACATGTGCAATAACTTCACACAAATAAAATGGTGGCCGTGCTATACAGGGAATGTCCCCAATTTACAAATTGTTCTTAAACGAAAACGGGCCATTAGAACACACTTTAAACAGGGGGATGTTTGTATTAAAACAAAATTCAGTGTTACACAATTTCTCTTGATTACCCCCTCCTTAGAGACATCTGCCTTGCCCAGGGTTATGCTGGGAACCACTGGGCTAGTTAACTCTCTGCACTTCAAAGCAATTCATTGCATGCAAGGTACAGTGAGAAGTTTGAGATACAAGTTGTTGCATAAATAAATTTTTTCAATATTTTAAGCCACTTCCAGTTTTACTGTTCAAAATGTGTTCTTTCTTTAGATAAAAGCAAAAGGATAAAAATGAAGATTCAGCAAATGATGGATGTTTCAAGGGTGAGTTGTAGAGAACTCCTGTGTGTGTGTTTATTTAGAATGGCATTATTTTGTTGGATGTATGGGAGTGTCATTCTCTTTGATCTTCCTCAAGGTACAAACCACCTTGAAAATCATTGAAGAAGAGAAAGACCATTTCCAAGCCAAACTGACAGATGAAATAAAAGCTAGGCACGAACTAGAAGGTAAGATTTTGTTTTTGTGTGAATGTGAGAAAATTTGACCTGCAAACAATGAAAAAACTAGATGCTGAATTTGCACAATGTTTTCTCCCTTATCAAGGGTGCTGAGGCTAGTTGTAACCTCTCTGCTGCCACCCCAGCTGTGAGAGGCTTATTCAGGACAGAATCCGGATCAAATCTGGGATCTTTCTGTTCTGTAGACAGTGTGGAGCAACAGAGCCGTTGGGAGAACCATTTCTTTCCCACGTTGCTTTGTTTTTGCTTTTTTGTCTTTGCCTATTCCATTAGTTCTACAGATCAAAAGAGGGTTTATTTTGTATTGATGGAGGGAGAGCTTGCCAGTATGAGTGAAACTGCTGTATAATTTCAAAGCTGCACATCGCTGGTTATTAAACCAGTATTTTGGGGAGTGATTTCCACTATTCCCTTAATTTTCTGTGAACAGTAAATCAGTGAAACTGTTTGTCATTCCTAAATGAGTATGGGTAGGTCACACACCTATCAGTGTAAAGCAACTAACCTGTGGTTAGCTTTTGAAAAGAGACCAGTAGACTGATCACTACATTGATATTTTGACTACTGTGATGTTGATGAAATGCAGTGTAATCAGCAACCTGTAATGACCCTAATTTAAGCTATGCCTGTCCATTTCCTAGTTGCCAGTTATAAAACAGGCCAGCATAAATTTTAGGATTAAACTGGCAATTCGTCCTGCATATGCACTTATGAATAATGATGGACAACAAAAGACCTCCTGGTCCATCCAGCTTGTTTCATATAATTGTGATGTGTTGTGTATCGCAATATGCACAACACACACATCCTCCTTTCTAGCATGTAATCTCCTAGGAGCAGAGGAAAACCAAAATAAAAACCCCCGACCAATTGGAAATGGGGGGAATCTTTTTTTAAAAAAAATTCCTTTCTGGCCCCCTTTGACTAGGTTCCCACTCTGGCTTTGCTAAGAACTGTGAATTCTGTGAAAAGGCTGGGATGATGAAAGATAAGGATAGAAATAACTGTCAAAAAGAACCCCACTAATTTTCATTTAAACTTCCTCACTCAGAGCAAATTAAGCAGCTTGAACACAACTTTGTAGCCACTGGAACTGAGAAGTCGAAGCTTGAGAATGAATTTAAAACCATGCAGCAGAAGCTGGAGATCCTGACTGAGCTCTACCAACAGAAGGAGATGGCCCTACAGAAGTAAGTTTGTGATTTCTTACCAGGATCTTGGAGTAACATGAGAGTGAGGGGTGAGTTAGGAATGTTTTCATACAGGCTATTTGAATGTTTGCTGTGGAAGAGAATGTAATAATTTAAAAGGGAGCTGGATAAATATTTAAAAAGGATGCAGGGGGTGGGATTAGACAAGTTAGCTGAAATTGAAGAACTCATACCCACTGCTGAATGGCTGTCTTCTGTGCTATTTTTAGCATTCTAAATCGTCATCTGCAATCACCAAGGGATAAAAGCTTGAGAAGGCTTATTTATAGGGATTCTGAATGACAGAACTTGTTGGCTTTCTTGTCATACAGACTGAGTCAATACCTATGAGCAAGTCCTGACAGTAGCAATAGTGCACAGTTGAGAAGGAGATTTGAGAGTTCTAACACAAACTGAAAATTCTGGAGGTACAGATCAGGACCGCATGCCTCTGAAATATCAAAATGTAAGATCCCACGTGGAACTTGAACCTTTCAGTCTCTCTTAGACTCGGGTGGTTCCAGTGGACTGGAGAATTGCAAATGTTACACCGTTCAAAAAAGGGTGCAAAGGTCAGCCTAGCAACTACAGACCAGTCACTTTAACTTTGGTGGTGGGAAAATTTCTAGAAACAATAACTTGGGACAAAATTAATAGTCACATGGAAAAATGCAGGTTAGTTAAAGAAGGCTAGCATGGGAAAATTGTGTTTAACTTTCTGGAACTTTTTGAAGAAGTAATAGAGAGGGTTGGTGAGGGCAATCTAATGATGTGGTGTACATACCAAAAGACATTTGATAGTGTCACGCAACAGACATGAGCGCAAAGTTATAGCTCAAAATAAAAGAGAAAGTAGCAACGTAGATACAAAATTGGCTGAGTGATAGGAAACAGAAAGTAGTGGTTAATGGATGTTTTTTGGTCTCGAAGGTTTGTAGTGCAGTTCCCCTGGGGTCAGACCCTTGCTTTTCCTCGTGCGTATTAATGAATTCAACCTTGGTGTACAGGCACGATTTGAAAATTTGCGGATGATATGAAATTTGGAAGCATTGTGAACTGTGAGGAAGATAGAACTTCAAAAGGACGTAGACAGGTTGGTGGAATGGGCAGACAGTGGCAGATGAAGTTCAATGTGGAGAAATGTGAAGTGATTCATTTTGATCGGAAGAACATGGAGAGACAATATAAAATAAAGGGCGCAACTCTCAAGGGAGTACAGGAGCAGAAGGACCTGAGGGTATATGTGCATAAATCATTGAAGGTGGCAGGACTGGTTGAGAGAGTGGTTAATAAAGCATGCAGTATGCTAGGCTTTATTAATAGGGGAATGGAGTACAAAAGCAAGGAGGTTGTGTTGAACTTGTATAAGACACTAGTTCAGTCCTAGCTGGAGTACTGCATCCAGTCTGGGCACCACACTTTAGGAAAGATGTGAAGGCATTGGAGAGAGTGCAGAAAATATTCATGAGAATGGTTCCAGAGATGAGGAACTTTGCTGTGAAGATAGCTTGGAGAAGTTAGGACTGTTTTCCTTGGAGAAGAGGTTGATTTGATTGAGGTATTCAAAATCATGAGGGGTCTGGACAGAGTAGATAGGGAAAAACTGTTCCCACTTGCGAAAGGATGGAGAAAGAGAGAGCACAGATATAAATTAATTGACAAAAGAAGCAAAAGCAACATGAGGAAAACTTTTTTACGCAGCGAGTGGTTAAGGTCTAGAATGCACAAATTGTGGAGGAGGCAGATTTAATTGAGGCATTCAAAGGGACTTAGACTTATCTGAAAAGCAAGAATGCAGGGTTACAGGGAGAAGGCAGGGGAATGGCACTACGTGAATAGGTCATTTGGAGAGCCGGTGCAGACACAATGGGCCAAATGGCCACCACCTGCACTGTCACAATTCTGTGATCATTTCTATTTCAGGCACTGAATGACCTGCTGTGTCCCCAGCTTATTCTGTTATCAGTTCTGAATTGAGTCACTGGATGGAAGGGGGACAGAAGTTGAGTGTTTGATTGCTGGAAGTAGCTCTGTCTCCTCCTAATCTGATGAGATTTACTGTTATGTATTATCCAGTTGGTAGGGTCGATGTCTATACAAAGAAGCAATTTTTCTGGATCTTGTCTATTCAGTTGAGCAATCGGAGGCAGTGAGATAACCGTATATGTGAAAATTGGCTTGGTAGAATACTGCATCAGTTGAACTATAGTTGATCTTAAATAAATTACAGGATTGCGGGAAATCAGCACCATTGTATTCTTGGAAGGAAAACAGAAAATGCTGGAAAAACTCAGCAGCTCTTGACAGCATCTGTGGAGAGAAAAACAGTTGATTTTTTGACCCTTCTTCAGAGCTACAAAGTAGAAGTGTGATGAAATTTATACTCATCCCACCCCCACTAGGGCTATCTGTACCTTGCTTGACCTGCTTTCTACCCTTAATTAGCACATTCCTTAGATAATATCATCACCTTCAACACCTCTTTGTCCTTTTGTCTGTGACATCTTTTGGCTATCTCCGCTCATCACTGGCCCTCTATCCAGCTCTACCTGTCCCCCCACCCACCGCCTTAAACCAGCTTATATTTCACCTCTCTTCTATTTTTACTTAGTTCTGTTGAAGAGTCTTATGGACTCGAATGTTAACTGTGTTCCTCTCTGCAGATGCTGCCAGACCTGCTGAGTTTTTCCAGGTATTTTTGTTTTTGTTATGAAATTTATACTGTATAAGGTGGGTGGAGCAGGTGAAGCTGGATAGAAGGCCAGTGATAGGTGGGGGCAAAGGAGAGATAGACAAAGATGTCATGAACAAAAGGACAAAGGGAGTGTTAATGTTAGCGATAAGGGCTAAAAAAGGTGCTGATGTTGGCAAACGTGAGAAAGCAGATTGTGATAATAGCAGAACAGGGGTAAGCACTCTGAAAAGAACAGCATGAACCAGTAACAGATGGCCCTTGGGGTGTGGTGGGGGAGGGGCTGGTGGGAAAAAAAGGATCGAAAATGGGATAAAAAGGGGGGATAAAGAAGGAGGACAAAACAATGAATAAAAATAAATAGATTTTTTTAAAAATTTTGAAAAAGGGGTAAAGAAAACAGTGAAGATAGCGGAGAGAATTCATGGTCTGAAGTTGTTTAACTCAATGTTAAGTCCGGAAGGATGTAAAGTGCCTAATTGGAAGATGAGTTGCTGTTCCTCCAGTTAGCGTTTGGCTTCACTGGAACATTGCAGCAGACCAAGGATGGACATGTGGGCATTAGAGCAGGATGGTGTGATGAAATGGCAAGCGACATCCTGCAAAGTTTCTTGCTGGGGATGATGGCAATCTCCTCGCAGACCCTTTTGTAGGTGTGGAAGTCATTGCCAAGGTGGGTGTAGTATTTCTCAATGCTCACTCGGGCGGCTTTCTTGACCGTCTTAGTCCTGACACGACCCATCTTGGATTCCAGCCAAGAGAAGAGAGAGGTCTGGGTCATGCTTGCGGACAGACCGAAGGTGTTCCGCAAAGTGGCCACCCAGTCTGCTTTTGGCCTCTCCAATGTAGAGGAGACCGTATTGGGAGCAGCAAATGTGGTAGACCAAATTGAAGGAGGTGCAAGTGAAGCGCTGCTTTACCTGAAAGGAATGTTTGTGCCCTTGGACGGTGAGGAGGTAAAGGGACAGGTGTTGTACCTTCTGCGGTTGCATGGGAAGGTGCCATGGGAAGAGGATGAGGTGTTGGGGTGATGGAGGGGTGGACCAGGGTGTCCCAGAGGGAATGGTCTCTACAGGATGCTGATGGGGTTGAGGGGAGGATGTGTTTGGTGGCAGCATCATGCTGGAGTTGGCAGGAATGGTGGAGGATGATCCTTTGAATGCGGAGGCTGGTGGGGTGAAAAGTGAGGACAAGGGGGGGCCCTATCATGGTTCAGGGAGGAAGAGGGAGGTGTGAGGTCAGAAGCACGGGAAATGTGTCAGACATGGTTGAGGCCCTGTCAACCAGAGTGGGAAGCCTCAGCTAAGGAAGACATGTCAGAAGCACCATTTTTGAAAGTGGCATCACCTGAACAGATGCAACGGAGGCGAAGGAACTAAGAGAAGAATAGGATGGAGCCTTTACAGGAAGCTGGGTGTGAGGAGCTGTAGTCGAGGTAACTGGAGTCGGTGGGCTTGTAATGGATATTGGTGAACGGTCTATCACCAGAAATTGAGACAGAGGTGTCAAGGAAGGGAAGGGAAGTGTCAGAGATGGACCATATGAAGGTGATAGAGGCATGGAAATTGGAGGCAAAATTGATAAATTTTTCCAGGTCTATACAAGAGCATGAAGCAGCACTGAAACGGTCATCGATGTATTGAAAAAAGAGTTGTGGGAGGGGGCCGGAGTAGGACTGGAATAAGGAATAAAAACAAAAAAACTGCGGATGCTGGAAATCCAAAACAAAAACAGAATTACCTGGAAAAACTCAGCAGGTCTGGCAGCATCGGCGGAGAAGAAAAGAGTTGACGTTTCGAGTCCTCATGACCCTTCGACAGAACTGTCGAAGGGTCATGAGGACTCGAAACGTCAACTCTTTTCTTCTCCGCCGATGCTGCCAGACCTGCTGAGTTTTTCCAGGTAATTCTGTTTTTGTTTTGGAATAAGGAATGTTCCACATACCCCATAAAGAGACACATAACTGGGGCCCATGCGGGTACCCATGATCATGCCTTTGGATTTTTGGAGTGATGTTTTAGAGCCATCCCAGAGAGGTTTTCCTAAAAAAAACCTTCAATGATATTAAGCTTCTGTTGGGGTACAGTTCCATTATGTGCCATGTGCATGCTCCATCCTGTCCACGCAGAGGATCAGGTTCAGGGACTCATTCCTTATCGGGCACCAAGGCCTATTTCATTTGCTGTGGATGAGAACAGCTATCTCAACACAATGAAAAATGTACATGGGGTCATTCTTGTCATTGGCCTTGGTATCATATCACAAAGCATACTGACTTTCTGGATGATTATGGGACTCTTTTTTTTTCCTCCTCTTCCCTATATCAATGGCTACAGGACTAGTTGTAGGAACCTACTTCCCTTTTGAATGAGGTAAACCAATGCTGCATGAACCAGAAATTGAAGCTGTCTTAGTCTGTGTGGTGTAATACGATGCTGTTTTGTACCACCACCCGCTGAGCTACCTGGGTCATCAATGGGGATTATTGCCCCTGCTGTTTCTAGTTTGGGCTGCTTGTTATTAACACATGAGGGGTGAAATGACTATCCTATTCTACCACTCCAGGTTTTTTTCCCTGTGTTTGCTAACTGGATAGTAGGGGGTTCAATTTGTGCCTCGCCCAGGCCTCCCTCTAACTTGTCCTCACTGTCCCTTTCATCCTCCTCCAGTTCTTTTGCTGTCTGACAGACTGTTTCCTACTGGCTCCCTTTCTGGCTATGTTCCTGTTTTAACATGTTGACGTGACAGAGCCTCTTTTTTCTCTCCCTATGGCCTGGAGTGTCGATTACATGGTTTACCTCCCCTGTTCTCTTTGCTACCTTGTATGGGCCACTGAACTGGGTTTTCAGGGGTTCAGTCTGTATTGGTAGGAGCACTAGCGTAATCTCCTGGCTGGAGGGCTCAGGCCTTGGCATGTCTGCCTACCTGTATTTTCACAGCTATTTGGGAGGTTTTTAAGTGCTCCTGAGCCACATCACAGGCTCTCATGAACCATTCATCGAACACATTAACATGGAGACTTCTTGATTCTGTTCTAAAACTTTCACCTTGATTCGTTTCAGAGGACCCCTCACTTGGTGTCTGTAAGCTAATTCAACCTGGGTTAACCTGGTTGATTCATTGGGGTAAGTCCCTTGAGGCGAACAGAAGAAAACCCAGTCCTTTATCCCAGTCATGGGGGTACTAGTGACAGTATGCCTTCTTCATTGTTTTTAGGATCTGGGGGCACTGTTCTAAAGCTCCTTGTGACTGTGGGCAGTATGCTGAGGCCTTTAGCTGGGTTACGCCTGTGTTGCCCATGACTTCCTGGAATATGCCGTACATGAAATTTGAAACCTGATCCGACTGCATCTTGGTGGCAGCCCATATTGATAAAGAATTGTGTTAAAAGCAAAATACTGCGGATGCTGGAAATCTGAAACAAGCAGAAAATGCTGGGAAAACTCAGCAGGTCTGACAGCATCTGTGGAGAACGAAAAACAAAGCTAACGTTTCGAGTCTGTATGACCCTTCTTCAGAATTGTGTTAATCCCTCCACAACTACTTTCGTACAGAGACTTCTCGGGAATGGCTTCTCAGAATCGGGCGGCCACATCCATAATAAGAATATACTGGTAGCCCCCTTTTGTTTTCAGTATAGATCCCACACAATCCACTAGCATCTTGCTGAAGCATTCCTCAAAGGCAGGTATAGGAATGATAGGTGAAGGTTTAATTGCAGGCTGCGGTTTCCCCACTACCAGACATATTTTGCATGCCTTTGTGTAAGTGAGGCCAGTAAAAATGCTGGCTTATGTGGGCTAGGGGTTTTCATATACCGACATGTCCAGCCATCAGGATTTCATGGGTTAGCCTCAGTGTTTCTCCTCGGTACCTTGACAGCAGGACTACCTGGTGGATAACTGTCCACCTCTCATCTCTAAGTCTGTGAGGGGGTCTCCACTTCCTCATCACCTCGTTTTTAAGATAATAGCATTCCATGACTCTCTCTGCTTTAGCTTCAGGTTGGGCAGTCTGCACTAACTTTTTTAGTGCCAGGTCAGCTTGCTGAGCTGCAACCAAGGAAGACTTTACATCCTTAGGCCCTTCTAAACTTCTGAAAAAGGTTTCAGTTAACCAGGTGGCAGGGCCATCTGTTTGCAGTGCGGGTTTGGCTTCCTCTGGCACGGCTTGTTTGGTTACAGACCGGGTTACTGTGCAGTCATGAAAATGCCAGAGACTTTCTCCTGCAGCTGCTCTTTCCCCCTGACCTTTCTTAGCTTCTCTAAAACTACTGGGGATGCTACCACCTTTGATACTGTCAGGTCATTGCTGAGGAGCAGGTTGACCCCTTCTACAGGTAAATTGGGTACGACTCCCATGGTCACCGGTCCTGAAATAATGTCACACTCCAGGTGCACCCTATATAAAGGTATGGGCATGTATTCTTCCTTGATGCACTTTGGCCTATACTGCGCTCTCTGGGGGAAAGATCATACCTCTTTTCAACAGGAGAGATTGGCTGGCTCCAGTATCCCTCAGTATGACTCTGGGCGTACTTGCCCAGTTCTAGGGAAATGGGGACAACTTGCCTTCTGACACAAAATTCTTGTAACTCTCGGGCTTTGCTTGGCTCATCTGCATTCTTAGGGGTACGTTTACAGGGACTTGATGCTGTGGTTAGAGCCACAGACTGGTCTGATATGCTCTCTGTATGACTCCCTTTTTCTGCACAGGGCCTATATGCCTCAATAAATCCTATAGGCTTTCCCTGTAGCCTCCAGGCTTCAGCAATCAGCACAAAAGTGTCCAGTGTTATTGACAATAGAAACACACAGGCTTCTGAGTGTCACACCTGTTCTCAGCACAGCCCTTTAAGGTCTGAGCGGGGCTCCCTGTGTTTCCAACTATCCGTTCTCTCTCTTGGCTTCCTATCGCTCTCCCACCACCTTGTCAGGTTGGTTGGGGCTAATTAGGGGAGGGTTTCCTTTGGGATGAGGGCCTTGTGGACAAGCTTATAATTATCAGTCAGGGTCATTGCCCGCCTGGTCCTTGCCACTTTCTGTTCCTCTGCATTTTTAAAAGGAGAGGGAATGAATTTTTGAACTCTTAAGCGGAGCATTATTTCTTAAGCGTTCGTATCCACTGATCCAACTGCTGAAGCTGCTCAAATTAAAGGTGCATCTGGTCTTGCCGTTTTCGGAGGGTACAGAATTTCTTAGTGTACCTGTTTGGCACCAGTTCATACACACTTAAAATAGCATTCTTTGCCACCTCGTAGTTTGCCAAACTCTCATCAGGCAGCAGGGAGTAAACTTTGAGCCTTGCCTGCGCTGCAACAACGGGGCCTGTCTTTCTTCTGGTCTACTTACTTGCTGAGCTATGCTCTCAAAAGAGATGAAGAAGGCTCCCACCTCATCCTCATCAAACTTGGGTATTAAATGGGAAAACTTGAATAACTTGTGCTCAGAACTGAGCTAGGGGTTCTGTGGGCACAGGGGATCTATCCCTATGCAGTTCATGTCATCTTAACTTCCTTTCTTGCTGTTCCTTTGGAGAGCTTGTTTTCTCTCTCTCTCCCTCTCCCTCTCTCTCTCGTAATTTCTTCTCTTTCTCTTTCCCTAGCTTGGAATTCTGGCTCTGCCCCCTCTGTTCTAGCTGTAATTTTCCTAAAGCTAGCTGCCTGTTGCAATTTCTCCAAGTTCATAATCCAATTCTCTAGCCACTAGTTTTAAAACTTCAGGTTTCCTGGCTATCGGGCGAAATTCTAACTCCAGCTCCTTGGTTACACTTTTTAACTCCTCAAGGGACAGTTATTTAAATTATCAAAAGTAATCTCCATTTGTGCTAGAAAGGCACTGACTTCAAATGTGAACATTTTTGCACTTTAGTATTGCAAACCCAGGAAAACTCATACAGCAGTTTGTTTTTTTTCAATAGCCCCACTCCAATTCTCTCGTACATCTGTGGGATCAGTCCTGGACTTGAACCCCTGAATTTCTGTTATGACTACATGAGGAGGGGTAAAATGACTCCCCTGCTCTACCACTCCAGGTCTGAACGTAACAGGTTTTTTTGTGAATTTAGAGAGGATGTGCTTTGCCAATACTGCAGAAGTCCCACTATTTGCGCTTGTAGATTGTAAAGAATGAGTTAGACAGGCTTTCTTAGGTTAAACAGAGAACAAGATAAGCTTATTGAGACTATTTCCTGAATTTAATGAAAACTAGGTAAATCGCAACCACCATTCATATGCCCCACACATTCCCTGGGTGCACTCACTCTCTCACAAGCACACGCACGCACACACATACACAAGTATAGATGGGAGAATAAGAGGATACTGTAAAGAGTTCTTACGGTTTGTGAAGTAGATAAAACAAAGGAGTATACTGTTTGCTGTTCTTTGGCTGGTCACGTTGTGGCGATTCCACATTGTGGCCACTTTGTTCAGTTGTCTTCCTGGGTGTAGTTGTATGGAGCAGATTTCAACGTTTTATTTCCAAAAGATCTCAGTTTGCAGTAGATTTCTCTTCTCAGGATGGTTACTCTGAAAACCTGGGCACAATACTCCAGAGAGAAAGAGCACGTGCAAACAGCTTTTGCAGCCTGTTTCAGCATTCAGATTTATCTCTCTCTTGCTTGGTAAAACAGTCCCTAAGAACTTGGCTGGCTGCATATTCCATGAGAGTCCTATTAGTCCATGTCTGCTGCAGTCATTATTTTTAGCACAAGTAATAGCATTTTGACGCCTCATTTCTGAAACTTCTGAGAAGTATCAGGATAGTGTAAACCCAACAGGAGGCGGGGTCTTTCACACTCCCCAAGCAGTTGAATATCTGTTCTTCCACGCTGTATACTGTAGCCATCTGGCAGTCTCCATAGCCTTTAAAGGGTTTCAGTTCTTTTTCTTTTCCTTCTGGTTGGATTTTGAAAAAAAAAATAGAAATTGTATTTTTTTAAAAGTACATCCTCATAACACTGCTTCATAATTAACTGACTTCAGTCACTTGTTTTCTGTATTTTAGTTCTGAGTAGGTGATTTGTTGATAGAGGCTACAAGTGATTCTCTAAAAATGAAGTCTGTTAGAAACAGTTTAGGAACAGTGACGGTCCACTGCCCTCATTATATCAGGATACAACTTGAGTTTGCTGGTTTGTCTATTTTACTTTTTCCCCTGTAGGAAGCTGACCCAAGAAGAGTGTCAGCGTCAAGAGAAGGAACTTAAACTATCTGCAGCTGATGAAAAAGCACTCCAGGCTGTCGAGGAAGTGAAAATGTTCAAGTAAATAGTTCTGTGGTTTTGACTTATTAATGTGAAAAGAGTGACTTTGATAATTAGGGTGTGCCACAATGCCATCTAACACCATTCATGACCCTGGGACATGGCAAAGTGCTTACAACCAATTAATACTTTTTGAAGTGTAGTCACTGTTATGAGAAATGTAATAACTATTTTATGCACAGCCAAATCCCATTAAAAATTAGGAGTAGGCCACTCGGCCCCTCAAGCCTGCTCTGATATTCAATAAGATCATACCCTCCCTACCCCCGATTACCTTTCACCCCGTTGCTTATCAAGAATCTGTCTACCTCTGCTTTAAAAGTATTCAAGGATTCTGCTTCCACCACCTTTTGAGGAAGTGTTTAAAAGCTCTCTACCCTCTGAGAAGAAATTTCGCCTCATCTCTGGCTTAAATGGGTGACCCTTTATTTTTAAACAGTGACCCCCTACTTCCAGATTCTCCCACAAGAGGAAACACCCTTTCCACATCCACCCTGTCAAGACCCCTCAGGATCTTATATGTTTCAATCAAGCCACCACTTTCTGTTCTAAACTCAGGCAGACACAAGCCTAGCTTATCTACCTTTCCTCACAAGACAACCAGCCTATTCCTGGTATTAGTCTAGTAAAGAAGGCAGCTCACCGCCACCTTCTCAAGGGCAACTAGGGACGGCCAATAAATGCTGACCCAGCCAGCGAGGCCCACATCCCGTGAATAAGTAGAAAAAACCTTCTCTAAATGGCTTCCACTGCATTTACATCCTTCCTTAAATAAGATCAATACTGTACACAGTACTCCAGCTGTAGTCTCACCAATGCCCTGTACAACTGAAGCATAACCTCCCTACTCTTAGGAACATAGAAACTAAGAGCAGGAGTAGGCCATTCGGCCCTTCAACTCTGCTCTGCCATTCATTATGACCATGGCTGACCCTCTATCTCAATGCCATATTCTCACTTTCTCTCCACACCCCTTGATGCCCCTAATATACAAAAATTTATTAAGTTCTTTCTTGAATATACTGTGACCCGGCCTCCATAGCCTTCTGTGGTAGAGAATTCCACGGGTTGACCACCCTCTGAGTGAAGGAATTTTCCTCATCTCAGTCCTAAAAGGCCTGCCCATTAATAACATTCTATTACCTTTTCTAATTGCTTGCTATACCTGCATTTTAATCTTTTGCTATTAGTTCACTAGGACACCCAGATCCCTCTGCACCTCAAAGCTCTGCAATCTCTTACCATTTAGATAATCATATTCTTTCTGCCAAAATAGACAATTTCAAATTTTCTTACATTATACTCCATGTTCCAGATCTTTGCCCACCCACTTAACTTATCTATACCCTGTTTGTAGCCTCCTTATGTCCTCTCCACAACTTAATTTCCAACCTATCTTTGTGTCATCAGCAAATTTGGCAACCATTCCTTGGAAACATTAGGACTTTCCGTTCTTTTTAACTGAACAAAATTTGGAGCTAAGTTTGATGAAACTCAATTCATAGATTAATGTGTTAAGTCAGCTCAAACCTAACAGAAAATTCACCTTGTGTAATGTGTCCTTAGAAGCTGCCCAAATCTCAGTTATAATTTGGTCATGGTGGGAGGGGAATTGCAAAGTCAACACTGATGAGAAGCCTTTTGATTCATCCTACTTCATCCATCCAGGTATAGCCACCTAGTCCCTTTATCTCTCTGCCTCCACAGCCTTCTGAAGCAGAGGGTTTCAAAGTTGCATAACCCCCTGAAAGAAAAAAATTCTCATCTCTGCCCTAAAAGGATGACCCCTAATTTTAAAACAGTGCCCCTTATTTCTGGACTCACCCACAAGAGGGAACATCCTTTCAATTAAGGATCTTGTATACTTCAATCAAGTCACCCCTTAATCTTCCAAACTCCAGTGGAAATTAGCTCAATCTGTCCAACCTTTCCTCATAAGACAACGCACTCCTTTCAGGTATAATCTAGTAAACCCCCTCTGAGCTGCCTCCAATGCACTTACATAGAGAAAAATAGGAGCAGGAGTAGGTCATTCACCCCTTCAAGTCTGCTCAGCCATTCAATATGATCATGGCTGATCCCGTATCTCAACGCCATATTCCTGTGCTCTCCCCATACCCCATGATGCCTTTAGAGTACAGAAATTGTTATCTATTTCCTCCTTAAATATATTTAATAACTTGGTCTCCATAGCCTTCTGTGGTAGAGAATTCCACAGGTTATCCACCCTCTGAGTGAAGAAGTTTCTCCTTGGCTCAGTCTACCCTGTATCCTGAGACTGTGACCCCTTGTTCTAGACCCCGCAGCATGAGGAAAGATCATCTCTGCATCCAGTGTGTCCATCCATAAAAATTGTATGTTTCAATGAGATCTCCCCTCATTCTTCTAAACTCCAGTGAATACAGGCCCAATCTATCCTCATATGGCAATCCTGCCATCCCAGGAATCAGTTTGGTGAGCCTTCACCACACCCCCTCTATGGCAAGTATATCCTTTCTTAGGTAAGGAAACCAAAACTGCACACACTACTCCAGGTCTGATCTCACCAAGGCCCTGTACAGCTTCAATAAGACATCCTTGCTCCTGTACCTGAGTCCTCTTGCAACAAAGGCCAACATCCATTTACTGCCTTCACTGCTTGCTACACCTACATGCTTGCTTTCAGTGATTGGTGTACAAGGACACCCAGGTCCCTTTGTGCATCAACACTTCCCAATCTATCACCATTTAAATAATGCTCTGCCATTCTGTTTTTCCTACCAAAATGGATAACTTCACATTTATCTACGTTATACAGCATCTGCCATGTATTTGCCCACTCACTCAACCTGTCTAAACCGTCTTGAAGCCTCTTAACACCCTCCTCAACACTCACATTCCCACCTAATTTTCTGTCATCCTTCCTTAAATAAGGAGACCAAAACTGCACCGTATGCTCTATAAAGTTGTCATCTCATGGACTGTCTCTCTTCGGCCTCTTGGAGTCTAATTGCTTATTTTATACATTCATACCCAAAATTAAATATATTCCAGTTGTGTGGTCTGTTCAGTGAAGCCTTGTCCTACCAATACGATGGATGACATTCACTTAAGCTTTCAGCATATTTTAAAAACAGCCATGCTATGTACTTTGTGGTTTTTCCATACAGCTGTTCTCTTTCTCTCCCCCCCCCCCATCTCCCCAAAGCACCTCAATTTTTTTCTGATGTATTTTCTAAGCTTGCATAAGCTGGAGGAATTCCTTTTGCTTTACTAATGGTCTTTCTTTTCGATTTAATAGACAAAGAATTCAGGAAATGGAAGAAGAGCTACATAAGACTGAGAGATCATTCAAAAATCAGGTAACTGGGAAGGATGTCTTATGGTTCTCAAGTGATAGCATTGAGTCTTTGAGGAATCAAGATGCAGAGTAGATATTGCCTTTTGTTTTCTAACCTGGAGTTGGTGACTCCTGGCTCCAAACCCATACTTTCTGATACAGCCACCATGCAGATGAATCCAGAGCTAATAACACAAAAATTGAAAATGAAATACAAGAAAAAAATTAGATAAAAATCCATGCCTTTGTTGCTCGGCTATCCCAGCGATGTCTTGGTCATTTTTTCTTTCCATTCATTCACGGAATGTGGACTTTGTTGGCTGGGCCAGCATTTATTGCCCATCCCTAGTTGCCCTTGAGAAGGTGGTGATGAGCTACCTTCTTGAACCACTACATGTGGTGTAAGTAGACCCACAGTGCTGTTAGGAAGGGAGACCCAGCGACAGTGAAGGAACGACAATGTATTTCCAGGTCAGGATGGTGAGTGACTTGGAGGGGAACTTCCAGGTGGTGATGTTCCCATCTATCTGCTGTCCATGTCCTTCTAGAAGGTAGTGGTCGTGGGTTTGGAAGGTGCTGTCGAATGATGCCTTGGTGAATTCCTCCAGTGTATCTTGTGGATGGTACACACTGCTGCCACTGTGCATTGGTGGTGGAGGGAGTGAATGTTTGTGGGTGTGGTGCCAATCAAGCGGGCTGCTTTCTCCAGGGTAGTGTCAAGCTTCTTGAGTGTTGTGGGAACTGCATTTATCCAGGCAAGTGGGGAGTATTCCATCACACTCCTGACTTGTGCCTTGTAGATGGTGGACAGGCTTTGGGAGTCAGGAGGTGAGTTTCCCGTGGCCGGATTCCTCACCTCTGACCTGCTCTTGTACCCACAGTATTTCTATGGCTAGTCTAATTCAGTTTCTGGTCAACGTTAACCCCCAGAATGTTTATAGTGGGGGATTCAATGATGGTAATGCCATTGAACATCATGGAGCGATGGTTAGATATTGCCTGGCACTTCTGTGGCATGATTGTTACTTGCCACTTGTCAACCCAAGCCTGGATATTGTCGCAGTTTTGCTGCATTTGGACATGGACTGCTTCAGTATCTGAGGTGTTGCGAATGGTGGTTAACAATGTGCAATCATCAGTGAACATCCCCACTTCTGACCTTATGATGAAAGGAAGGTCATTGATGAAGCAGCTGAAGATGGTTGTGCCGAGGACACTACCCTGAGGAGCTCCTGCAGTGATGTCCTGGAGCTGAGATGACTGATCTCCAACAACCACAACCATCTTCCTTTGTGCTAGGTATGACCCATTGACTGTAGCTTTGCTAGGGCTCCTTGGTGCCACACTCGGTCAAATGTGGTCTTGATGTCAAGGGCAATCACTCTCACCTCACTTCAGGAGTTCAGCTCTTTTGTCCATGTTTGAACCAAGGCTGTAATGAAGTCAGGAGCTGAGTGGCCCTGGCAGAACCCATACTGGGCATTAGTGAGCAGGTTATTACTAAGTAAGTGCCACTTGATAGCATTGTTGATGACCTTTCCATTACTTTTCTGAAGATCGAGTGTACACTGATAGAGTGATAATTGGCCTGGTTGGATTTGTCCTGCTTTTTGTGTACAGGACATACCTGAGCAATTTTCCACATAGTCAGTTAAATACCAGTGTTGTAGCTGTACTGGAACAGCTTAGCTAGGAGTGTGGCAAGTTCTGGAGCACAAGCCTTCAGTACTATTGCCAGAACATTGTCAGGGTCCATAGCCTTTGCACTATCCAGTGCCATCAGCCGTTTCTTGATATCACGTGGAGTGAATTGAATTGGCTGATGATGGGGACCTCTGGAGGAGGCCGAGATGGATCAGCTACTTGGCACTTCTGGCTGAAGATTGTAGCAATGCTTCAGCCTTACCTTCTGCATTGATGATCTGAGTTTCCCCATCATTGAGGATGGGGATATTTGTGGAGTTTCCTCCCCCAGTGAGTTGTTTTATTGTCCTCCACCATTCACGACTGGATGTGGCAGGACTGCAGAGCTTAGGTCTGATCCGTTGGTTGTGGGATCACTTAGCTCTGCCTATCGCATGCTGCTTATGCTGTTTGGCACACAAGTCATCTTGTGTTATAGCTTCACCAGGTTGACACCTCATTTTTAGGTAATACCTGGTGCTGTTCCTGGCATGCTCTCCTACACTCTTAATTGAACCAGGGTTGATCCCTGGGTTTGATGGTTTATAGTAGATTGGGGGATATGCCAGGCCATGAGGTTACAGATTGTGGTTATATGTAATTATGCAGATGACCTTCAGTACCTCCTGGATGCCCGGTTTTGAATTGCTAGATCTGTTTGAAACCTATCCCATTTAGCACAGTAGAAGTGCCACATGACGTGACAGAGAGTATCATCGATGTGAAGATGGGAATTAGTCTCCACAAGGACTGTGCAGTGATAACTCCTAACAGTACTCTCGTGGACAGATGCATCTGCAACAGTTAGATTGGTGTGGATGAGGTCAAATAGATTTTTTCCCACTTGTTAGTTCCCTCACCACCTGCTGCAGACCAAGTCTAATAGCTATGTTTTTTGTTATTCATTCTTGGGATGTGGGCTTCGCTGGCTAGGCCAGCATTTATTGCCCATCCCTAGTTGCCCTTGAGAAGTCGGTGGTGAGTTGCCTTCTTGAACCACTGCAGTCCACGTGGTGTAAGTACACCCGCACTGCTGTTAGGAAGGGAGTTCCAGGATTTTGACCCAGCGACAGTGAAGGAATGATGATATAGTCCCACTCCCCTGCCTTATCCTCATAATCTTGCACATCCTTTCTTTTCAGGTAGCAATCCAATTACCTTTTGAATGCTTCGATCGAACCTGCCTCCTCCACCCTCTCATCACATCACATTTACTCCTTCTGCCAATTATTTTGAATCTGTGCCCTCTAGTTCTTGATCCTCTCTTGAGTGGGAACAGTTTCTCACTATTTACCCTGTCCATACCCCACAGGATCTTGAATTCCTCTATCAAGTCTCCTCTCAGACATGTCTGTGTCGTTTTGAAGTTCATAACTATCCTCATCACAGTTGATAACATTTGCATGATCTACAAATGTTGAAATCATGCCCTGAACATCACAGTCTAGGTAATTAATATACATCAGGGAGAGCAAGGGTCCCAGTGCTGATCCCTGTGGAATTCCATGACAAAACCTTCCTCCAATCTGAAAAACAACCATTTATCATTACTCTTTGTTTCCTGTCACTCAGCCAATTTCTCATCCAAGTGCCTACTTTCCCTTTTATTCCATGACCCAGAGTTTTGCTCACAAGTCAGTTGTCTGGCACTTGATCAAATGCTTTTTGAAAACCCATATACACCACATCAACAGCATTTCCCTTATCAACCTTCTCTGTTACATCCTCAAAAAACTCCCAAGTTAGTTAAAAATGATTTTCCCTTAATGAATCCATGCTGGCTTTCCTTAATTATTCTGCACTTGTCTAAGTGACTATTGATTTTATCCCAAAGTATAGTTTCCAGAAGTTTCCCTACCATTGAAGTCAAACTGACTGGCCTGTAGTTGCCAAATTTATCCTTGCACCCCTTTTTGAACAAGTGTGTAACATTCGTAATTCTCCAGTCCCCTCGCACCTCCCCTGTGTCTAAGGAAGACATGAAGATTATCACTGGTGCCTGTGCAATTTACAATGTCACTCCTCTCAGTCCCCTAGGATCCATCTCATCCGGTCCTGGTACGTTATCTATTTTAAGTAAAGATAGCCTTTCTAACACCCCTCCTTCTCAATTGTAAATTCTTCGAGTGTACCAGTTACCCCCGTCTCACCTCGGTCTGAGTAGCACATCGTTTCTTTGTAAAGCCAGATGCAAAGTACTCATTTAATACCTCCGCTATTTCCCCTTTTTTATCCGTACTCTGCCTTACTCTTTCTTTTCTCACCCTTTTATTATTTATTTGCTTAAAGAAGACCTTGGGATTCCCTTTTATATTAGCTGCTGGGGTCTTTTCATGCTCTTTCCTTGCTTTTCTTATTAGTCTCTTCACTTCCCTTCTAGTCCTTCTGTGTTCAGCCTAATTCTCCATTATATTTTCTACATGACATCTGTCAGATGCTCACTTCTCCCTTTTCATCTTCACCTCTATCTCTCTCGTCATCCAGGGTGCTCTGGATTTACTTGTCCTACCTTTCCCCTTCAAGGGAATATACCTTGACATTGCCTATAATACTCTTTCTTTAAGGTGGCCCATTGTTTAGTAACTTTGGAGCAGAGAAGACTGAGGGGGCGACCTGATCGGGGTGTACAAGATTATGAGAGGCATGGACAGGGTGAATAGGGAGCAGCTGTACCCCTTAGTTGAAGGGTCAGTCACGAGGGGACATAAATTCAAGGTGAGGGGCAGGAGGTTTAGGGGGGATGTGAGGAAAAACTTTTTTACCCAGAGGGTGGTGACGGTCTGGAATGCGCTGTCTGGGTGGGTGGTGGAGACAGGTTGCCTCACATCCTTTAAAAAGTACCTGGATGAGCACTTGGCACGTCATAACATTCAAGGCTATGGGTCAAGTGCTGGTTAATGGGATTAGGTAGGTAGGTCAGGTGTTTCTCACGAGTTGGTGCAGACTTGATGGGCCAAAGGGCCTCTTCTACACTGATTCTGTGAACTGTCTTTTCTGCCAACGTTTGATTCCAACTCATTGACTCAGATACATTCTCATCCCGCTGAAGTTGGCTTCCCCCCATTAATTATTCCTGCTCTGGATTGTTCCTTGTCCTTTTCATAGCCAACCTAAACCTTTATGTTACAATGGTCACTGTCCCCTAAATGCTGTCCCACTGACATTTGATCCACTTGGGCCAACTCATTCCCCAGAACCAGGTCCACAGTGCATGCCCTCTTGTTGGATGGAAACATACTGCTGCAGAAAATTATCTTGAACGCATTCCAGGAACTTTCTCCCCTCTTGTCCCTTTATACTATTCCTATCCCAGTCTACATTTGGATAATTGAAGCCCCCATTATAGTTACTCTGTAATTTTTGCACCTCTCTGTAATTTCTTCGCAAATTTGTTTCTCCACCTCCCTTCCATTAGTTGGTGGTCTATATGCTACACGTTTTTCATTCCTTACCTCTAGCCAGAGAGTTTCCGCCCTTGACTCCTCTGGAACATCCTCTCTCTCCAGTATTGTAATGTCATCATAATCAATATAGCCACTTCCCCCCATCCCCTTTTCTTCCTTTCCTGGTTCTCTTAAACACCTTGCACCCAGAAATATTTAACACCCAGTCCTGCCCTTCCTTGAGCCATGTACGTGTCTATTATAGCAATAACATTTGGCAACCTATGCCTGTAGTTCACCAGTCTTATTAAACATACTCCATGCATTCACATACATGCACAATAACCGTGATTTAGGCTTTTTTGCTTTCTCCCTACTGACCCCATCAAATGACTTGCTATTGCCTACTCTAATTCTTTCAAACTCTCCAAGTATTCTGTCTACCTCGATATATATTCTCTGATATTTCCTCATCATCAGTTAATACTTCTCTACTTCCCACTGCCAGTTTTTCTCCTCTGCGCTTTGAATTTCCCCTCGGGTTCCTATTCCCCTGCCAACTGAGTTTGCTAGCAAACCCCGCTACGAGGACATTATTCCCAGTCCTGTTAAGGTGTCCTTCTTGTACAGGTCCCACCTGCCCCTGAACTGGTCCCAATGCTTCAGAAATCAAAAGCCCTCCCTCCTACTCCATTTCTCCAGCCGTGTATTGAACCGTTCAAACTTCCTATTCTTATGCTCACTAGCCTGTGGCACTGGGAATAACCCTGAGATTACTGCTCTTGAGGTCCTGCTTTTTAATTCCCTTCCTAAGTCCCTAAAATTTGCTTTCAGGACCTCATCCCTTTTCCTAACTATGTCATTGGTCCCAATGTGGACCACGATCCCTGGCTGTTCACCCTTCCCCAGAAGAATGCCGTGCAGTCGCTCTGTGACTTCCTTGACCCTGGCACCAGGGAGGCAACACACTATCCTGGAGTCATGTCTACGGCCACAGAAACGCCTATCTGCTCCCCTAACTATGGGATACCCTATAAGAGGAAGAGTGGATTTCTCCTGTGCAGCTGAGCCACCTGTGGTGCCATGGATTTGGCTCTTGCTACAGTCCTCTGAGAAACTATCTCGCTCACCAGTATCCAAAATGGAAAAGTGGTTAGAGAGCGAGAGAGCCTCAGGAGGTTCCTGCACCACCTGCCTGTTTCTCTTAGGTACTCTGGCGATCACCCATTCCCTCTCTGCCTATATGCTACTTAACTGCGGTGTGACCACCTCTAAATGAGCTATCCATGTGATCCTCAGTCTTGTGGCTGTACTGTAGTGACTCCAGCCGCCGCTTGAGTAATGCAACCAGGAGCTCAAGTTTCTGCATGAAATGAAAGAAGGAAGTGCAGCAGTTAGATAGGGCGTAGATATATAAATATGGAAGTAGGGAAAAAATCTGCTGGAACTCCAAATGGGAAAGACATAGGGGCCTTGGTGGTATTTATCCTAGAATGTGAGGGAAGTTGGGGAGGAAAGAGCAAAGGCTAAACATCCGTGGATCTAGAAGTTACACCTGGTGTTGCCAATGTAGCAAATCCTGTCCAGAAAGGGAGAGAGAGATAAACACGAGAGCGATTTATCAGTCAGCCTAACATTGGTAAGTAGGCCAGCTTCTTGGGTCATAAAATGGATAAAACTGATATTGACTTAAAAGTAGTAGTTACTGAAGAGCAGCCAGCATGGATTTATGAAAGACAATTGTATCTGACAAACTTTTAAGTTTTTTGAGGAAATTGGGAAGCACGATGCTTTGGGAACAAATTTCCCAGAGGTTTTCCTGAAATTGTCTACCGGTTTTTGGTTTAATCTTTGTATTTTTCCCCCTCCCTTCGAGTTAGCGTTACTTGCAAATGTGCTGCATCCTCTAACAGTGAGCTATGAAGGGCTGAGCAGTCTTTTTATGGCCTCTTTTTCATTTGTTTATATGGATCTAATGTCCTCTAGTCTGTTCAACAGAGGTATCATTTAGATACATGGTGAAGATGGTTTCTGATCAATCACTAGTGCAGTGGATAATCATTTTTATTTTTTTCTCTCCCTTCTTTAATGTAATCTTCTATTGTAATCACCTAAATGGATGTAGGCATTTCATTAACTTTTTTAGTTACTGCATTTCTTCAAACAAATATTTTCTACATTTATTTTGTAGATTGCCGCACATGAGAAGAAGGCTCATGAAAACTGGGTGAGTTTGGATGTGTGAATTGTTGCTCCAGATCATTGTATATAGATTTAATTTATAGATGTCATGTAATCTGTAGTTTTAGGTTAACATTTCTTTTGCCTTCTGCTCACAAAGAGGATGATTAATCTCATAGCAGCTTGGTTGAAGAGATTAAAACAGAAAATGCTGGGAAAAACTTAGCTGACCTGGCAACATCTGTGGAGAGAGAAACAAGAGTTAACGTTTCAAGTCCGTATGACTCTTCTTCAGTTTTTCTTTTGCTATCTTCTTGGTTGAAGAGATGTTCACCTGCTTGGATAGCATTTAATTGCAGTCTGAGAATGCATTGCATTTCTAATGACCTATATCATCAAAATATGTCCTTGTTCTATATCTGCCTACCCCTATCCTCCCCCACTCCCAATTTTATTTCCTCCTTTATTAAAGGCCAATATCTGTTTATAGCACAAAAAGGATGCCATTTGGCCCGTCATGTTTGTGCCATTTCTTTGCTAGAATAATTCTAATCCTATTATCCTGCAAGCTTTTCCATCATGGCCTTTCTGTTGCTTGGCGTTAAATATTTATTTAGTTTTTCCTTAAAACATGCAATGGTCTTGGCACCAAGTAATTGTGGCAAAGAATTTCATGTTCCAGCAACCATCTGTAGAAATAAATTCTTCCAAACCTCTCCTCGCTCATGGTAAAACATTTAAACTCATGTTTCTTCATTGCTGGATCTCAGTCAGAGGAAATAGTATTTTCCTACTTACTTAACCAAAACTTTGCAATCTAAAAACGTCAATTAAATTTCCTCAGCCTTTGTTGCTCCACTGAAAATAGAGTATCGCATGAACCTCCTGAAAACTGCTGCTCCCCATCCTTGACATCGTCTTGGTGAACCTACTGTATGTTCTCTATAGCTTTATCTTTTTCTATAATGGGGTACCCAGAACTGTACACAATATATTGTCTGTTTATTGACTTGTACAAATTTATCTTGCATCTTTACTCTTGTACTTTTATGTCCTTGTTTATAAAAGCAATTGGAAATTCGCCCTTTTTAATTATCTTTTCTACCTTGTATTTGCACTTTTAGGGAATTATTTATTTCAACTTGTTATATCCTGATAAAAGGCCTTATTCTTTCCTTTTATATGATCTGCTAGCCTTTCAGTTCTTAAAATTTTTCTTTTAAACCCCCCCCACTATACTTTTATGTTCCTCAATATTTATCATCCATAAAGATGCCACTCAAACTTGAGTCCCAATTTTTTTTAGTATGTTGACTTTTTTCCTACTTTGATCTTTTCGTTTCCATGTCAGTAATGTTTTGTCCCTCACTATCTCAAAACCTCTTCTTTCTCTGCTGGTAATATTTTGTCCCCTTATTTCAGCAAAGCCATCTGCTTTATTCCAACTTAGGTCATTTTTGCTCTCTTCCTCTCTAGCTTCAGACCTAGACTTTACCTACTCAGTGATACTGGTTTGAATTCTTCCTCTGCTCAACTTACCCTGTGTGCATGGATGTCTGTCCAGGTTTTGCCTTCCCTTGCTGCAGAATTTACTTAAGTGCTCTATGAATGTGAATCCTTCCCTTCTGCAACTGTAAATTGACTGATCTAATCTTCCTCCTTTCTCTAGCATGTTGCTCGGGAAGTAGTCTGAAGATTATTATCCTTGAGGTTTTCTTCAGTTTAATGCCTTAGATAAGCACTCATTGCAGGACCTTCGCCTGTGTCTTTGGTTCTAACAAGGACCATGATTTTGGGTTGGGCTGTTCCCACTTGCTGCCACAAAATAGATGGTAGGAATTATTTGAAATTTCTCAGTGGCGGAAAGTGGGAAGTGGTGTTGATGAGACTGCTGGGACCACTGTGAAGTAGCATGTGCATCAGTGATTGGGTCTTGGGAATTTTAGTTACGGTGTTGAAATTTTCAGCTAATATTAAGTTGGGTGTTCAATTATAGCAAAGTGTGAGGTGGTTTATTTGAACGATAAGAAACCAATTAGAGGAGAGGAACAGAGAGGTCTGGGAATACAGAGACATAAATCATTAGAAATAGCAACACAGGATGATAAGCCATGAAGTGTACTTGATAAGTACTGAGGTTTCCAGGGAATAGGATACAAAAGCAAGGCTGTAATGTTTAATACAGAACCTTGTTTGTAGAACTATTACCTAACCTAAGGGATGTGACTGCCTCCTGGGTCAGAGTTCAGTTAAGTATGCGCCCTCCCTGATGCAGTGCAATGTCTGGATCCTGGATTCCAGCTCAGCAATTCTGAGCCGAAGTTCCTCAAGTTGTAGGTATGGTTGCCTGGAATAACGGTGTTCTTCACAAATTCCCACAAGCTGCAGATGTGACACACCTGCACAGCCATCACTATCTAATCTCATTTTCAAGATTTAATTCAAGTTTTACGTAACTTCTTTATTTTAAACAAATTCATTCAATGAAAAAGGAATGCACATTCCCCCCCACCCCCCCGGCTTGCACTCTCACCAAATTCTCTACTTCCCACTTTATGGACGCTCCGTTCACATTGTGCTCTGCCTTAGATATTTTATCAAACATAAAATGGGAGGGAGAAAATAATCTAGTCATGGATGTTGGGTTTTGGTAGGGAAAGTGAAAGGTAATTTACCTGTCCTTGCCTTCCACTTTGAGATCTTGCACTTGGGGGGAAGAACCTGAGTACGATGGTAGGATTGGGTGGGCATTGTCAGAATTCTGCAGACATAATTCAGTTCCCATTTTAGTCATGCGTTGTCCCTTTATTTTTTATGTTGTGCTTTGATTTAATATTATTTGTAGTTGAATAGAAAAACTTACTGAATTTAGGTTGGAGCATAGAAGTTGCTCCGTGTTACAGTCTGAGAAGCCGAGTGAGACAAAATGGGAGTTTCCACTGTGCCTACATAGGAAAGAGGCTGTAGTTACAGAATTACAAATTTACAGAGGCAGTTTCCATTATAATATGGATATAATTTATAATTGGAAAAACTGACAATGTAAAATTTCTGCTTTTCTAACAGTTAAGTGCCCGATCAGCAGAAAGAACGCTTACTGAAGAAAAGAGGGAGACCGCAAATTTGAGGCAGAAGTAAGTGCTATAGTTTGCAATTGTCTCCAATGCTTCATTTACACCCCAGCATGAATTTGTGCAGAATTGGTCATGCTGTATCTGGTTGAAGTTTTTGAGATCACTAGTATGATGAATAGGGAGTGTCTATGGATGTTGTCTACGTGGACTTCTAAAAGCATTTAATATTACAAGAGATTCGTAAAATTTGGTGGTAACTTTGTGACCTTGATTGGTAATTGGTTGAGAAGTAAGAAACAGAAAGCAAGGATAATAGGAATGTGATTGGTGAGATGTGGCATGTCAGCTTTCAACAACTTGAATGAAGCAATAGAGAGTTGTGCAGCCAAGCTTTCATCAGAGGCATAGTAAATTGTGTAGATGTGACCAGGAAGTTGCAAAGGAAACAAACTGTTAGTGGACAAAACTGTAGTGGATGGAATTCAATATGGGAAAGTGAGAGGTCATCTACTTAAGATTTGAGAAGGACAGATGGGAATATTTTATTAATGGTGAGAGACTCAACTGAAGAAGCAAAGGGATTTGGGCACCAAAAATCAATAGGGTAAGGTACAAGAGGGCTGAAATTCAAAGAGGGTTGGAGTGGGGTACAGCACAGATTTACCAGTATGATACTGAGGCTTGAAGATTTAAATTGTGATAACAGGATACATAAACTTGGCTTGCATTCCCTTGAATTTAGCTGGTGATTTCATAGGACTATTTAAAATGATTAAGGGATTCGACACAGTAAATTTTCTCAGAATCCAGAACAGGGGCACAATCTAAACATTAAAGGGAGGCTATTCAGGAGTGAAATCCGGATGGAGAATATTCCATGAAGGGTATTAGAAATCTGGAATTCGCTATTCCAAAGGATATGGATGCTAAAATCAATAGCGTTTTGTTGGTTAACTGTATCAATGGACATTGATAAAGTGTAGCAAAGGCAGGTAAATGGAGTCAAGGTATAGATCAGACATGAACTTGTTCTACCATTCAGTTAGATCAAGGGACTGAATGACCTATTTGTGCTCCTAAAATTAAAGACAATTAAATGCTTGCATTTTGCCAATTTAGGATGATTGAGTTGAACCAGAAACTCTCGCAGGTTCAAAGACCTTCAATAATCAAGCCAACACCAGGTAGACCTGATTTTCAGGTCCCTCCAGGAGCACCCCCACCCCTTGGAGTAGCACGCAGAGGTAAGGAGTTGTTTATTTAATCTTGTACATTCGTGGGATATGAAGATTACATTTGACCAGTTCCTCTTTCAGTTCTGTGGGTTTCTTTGTTTGCGTCACTTGGTAAAGGTTATTGTGGTTAAATTACCTGAAATATGTGGATCAATGCATGTACCATGCTGCCAAGTCATTTTATGAAAAATGTGGTAATTATGGAAGAAGAAACTCCCAGTCCCAAATAATTTCCATCAGAATCCAAAGAAACCTCAAACAATTAAAACTGGGGGAGCTTTTGGTGGAAGAAGTGATCCCACAACCAACAGATCAGATCTAAGCTCTACAGTCCTGCCACATCCAATTGTGAATCGTGGTGGACAATTAAACAACTCACTGGAGGAGAAGGCTCCACAAATATCCCCATTCTCAATGATGGGGGAGTCCAGCCCATCAGCAAAAGGTAAGGTTGAAGCATTTGCTGCAATCTTCAGCCAGAAGTGCCGAGTGGGTGATCCATCGCGACCCCCTCCGGAGGACCCCAGCATCAAAGATGCCAGCTAACCCGATTCATTTCATGTGATATTAAGAAATGGGTACAGTAAAGGCTGTGGGCTCAGATAACATTCCGGCAGTTGAATTGAAGACTTGTGCTCCTGAGCTTGCCACGCCTTTAGCAAAGCTGATCCATTCAGCTACACCACTGGCAAACACCTGGAAATGTGGAAAATCGCCCAGGTATGTCCTGTACACAAAAAGCAGGACAAATCCAAAATGGCCAATTACTGCCATCAATCTACTCTCAATCGTCAGTAAAGTCATAGAAGGGGTTGTTTACAGTGCTATCAAGTGGCACTTACTCAGCAATAACCTGCTGATTGACACTCAGTTTGGGTTCTGCCAGGGCCGCTCAGCTCCTGACTCCATTAGATACAACCTTAAACCAAATATGGACAAAAGAGCTGAACTCCAGGGGTGAGGTGAGAGTGACTGCCCTTGATATCAAGGAAGCAATTGACCTGAGTGTGGCATCAAAAAGCCCTAGCAAAACTGGAGTGACTGGGAATCGAGATAACTCATCGCTGGTTGGAGTCATACCTAGCACAAAGGAAGATGGTTGTGGTTGTTGGAGGTCAATCATCTTGGCTCCAGGACATCACTGCAGGAGTTCCTCAGAGTAGTGTTCTTGGCCCAACCATCTTCAGCTGTTTCACCAACGACCTTCCTTCCGTCATAAGGTTAGAAGTGGGGATATTTGCTGATGATTGACAGTGTTCAGCACAATTCGCAACTTCTATCATGAACACTTTAATCACAGATTAAATCTTCAAGAACTTATGACATTCTGGAAGGATTTGTGTTTTAAAAAACACTGTTCCTTAACGGGTTAATTATCGTTATTCCTGGAAAAAGCATTCTTTCATAAGAAAGGTTAATTAAGCAGATGTTTTTTTTTAAAAAAAAACCTAAACCTCTTGATCCTGGTGAACTGTGTACAAAGGGGGTCACAAGGGTTTTATGGCTCTGGGGGAAAAAAAAGCCAATCCTGGAAGACTCTGCTTTAAAAGTAGCTTATTTTTTTGCTTGAAAAGGAAAGGAACAACTGTTTGAAGGAAGACAGCAGTCTTTTGCGATCCAAAGCTAGCCCACAGCTAGAAGTGAATATAAGCTGCTCCTGAAATGCTCTGCGTTCTGGAAGAGAATACCCTCAAGTATTCCTTGAGACCACCTTGAAAGCAGTGTCAGAATGATTGATTGTTTTGCGTATCAATGCTGAGAAGCCAACCCGGACACCATTTCAAGAACTCCTCCATCGATCCTTTAGCTTTGACGCACTGACTTTTAACTTTTGGCTGAATTCCTCCATTTTTATATTATTTTCATTGTATTTTTTGTATGGGAGACTTAGGGTATCTCGAAAGAGTAATTAGTATAACTTCATATTCCATACTGGATGTTGATAAGCTTTGCCTTTCTATTTGATAAGACTGGTTTTTTAATAAACTAATAAGTTTGTTGTTTATTGAAAGAAGCCTGATTAAAATCTCTTAATTTGGGTACCAGTAGTGAAGGTAAATAATTGACCACTTGGTGAGTAAATTAAACTTTTCAACTAATGGTACGACCTGTGGAATAGTGGGACTAGATCAACTGCGCACACCTCCCATCCCAATCGTAACACTTCTTAGACACTGAAGCAATCTGTGTCCATTTGCAGCAAAACCTGGACAACATTCAGGCTTGGGCCGATGTGTGCTGCAGATGTTACTTGCCACTTAAATGCCAGGCAATGACCATCTCAACAAGAGACAATCCAACCATCCCCATCTACCACCTTAAACATTCACTCCGTCCACTGATGCACATTGTCGGCAATGTATACCATGTACAAGATGCATTGCAGCAACTCACCAAGGCTAGTTCTACAGCACCTTCCAAACCCATGACCGCAAGAAGGACAGGTGCATGGGAGCAGCATCACCTGTCAGTTCCCCTCCGAGCCTTGCACCATCCTGACTTGGAAATATATCTCCATTCCTTTACTGTCGCTGGGTCAAAATCCTGGAACTCATTCACTGTAACTCCTGCCACTGTGGGTGTACCAACACCATATGGACTGCAGCGGTTCAAGAAAGCAGCTCATCACCACCACCTTAAGGGCAATTAGGGAAGGGCAATAAATGCTGGCCTAGCCAGTGACCTTCGCATGTTGTGAAAGAATTAAGAAAAGATTGGTGGGGGCAGAAAGGAACTAAACAGTGGACTGAACTGTGGCAAAAGAAACTGGGCTTGTGCATCTTTTTTGTTGCTGTTTGATCTACATCTCTAGGGAAGTGATGTGCTTCTGCTGAATATTTTGAAAATTACTTCAGCTGAAGAGTTGAGAACAGAACTCTGCTGACATTCTGGTTCAAAGCTGGGTTCCTGTAGTGTGTGTATTTCAGCTGATCTCTGAGCCATGCTATGATGCTTAGAAGGCCGGTCAAATTATCCATTTTCTTCCACCCACCCTGCCACATTTGGCACTCTGTTTTCTCTCCGACGTTGATGACTTTTGAAGTGATACAGTTGCTAATTATCCATTTTTTAATCCATAGCCATGCAATCAGGTTATTTTTTTTAGTGATTTGGAGAACTAAAATTATTATATGTAAATATGCAGTTCAGAGTTGAAAGACAAATCCTTGTGCATTGCACAGTCTGCTCCAGATACTCTTCTCCTATGCCCTGTGCCAGTGTCTGTTTGTTTCTATTACCTAGGTGAGCACTTGTTGGATTAAAGAGCTTCTATACCTGTAGTTTATAAATATTTTCCTCAATTAAAGGAAAGACAAGATAGTCATCCTGTTTGCATACAAATGAATCGTAGAAGGAAAGAAGTCTGGTCCATATGATATTCAGTCCACTGTAACTCCTGCCACTGACTAGAAAGGTGTCAGGAACAGTTGCACGTGTGCACTCGGTCTCCACTTCAGCTGCTAGCACATGTGCAGTTGTTCCTGATGCCTTTCCAGTTGGCAGCAGGAGCACCATTGAAGTTTAAAAGGTGCCCAAAGTGCTCCCCTCATTTTGCAGCACAAGTAAACAGTCTTCTGATAAACTATAAATGCATAACAATAAATGTTAAGCGATAGAATCTATTCCAAAATGAAACCAAACTGATTTCTGGTCAGTCTTGCATTCTAGTGGCCTTCAGATGTCCTGTATTAATCTGTTGAAATCACAAGCCTTATCTTTGTCACCCCTATCCTTTTGTGTGTTACAGGTCCACTATCCCGTGATGACTCTTATGGGCCATCTCCAGTAAGTGGTGGGGCACCTTCACCACCATTGATGATGGAGCTCCCTGTGCGGCCTCCCTCTGTTAATGCGAGCCGTGGCTTCCCACGAGATCGGGGTGATGGAGGTAGGCAGGAAATGTGTTTGGACAGTTTTGTCGGAACAGTTCTCGCACAAGTACTAAACTGCAAATGTGTGTTAACTGTTAAGAACTGGCTTCTGATCAACTTTTAACTTCCAGGTATGCGGGTTCCTCCAGGCGCTTTTGCTCCCCGTGAGTGGATTGGTCCTGGCCCAGACCGACTGGGACCATCTTCTGATCAAGGATCGCCACCACCACAGTGGGATAGGCGGCCAGGTAATGTTACAAAAACACAGTTTTCCTGTTCTCTCGATATTCTTTGCTGCTCCATCACATCACAGGTTAATCTGGCTACGATTAAAAGGGCTATTTTCACAATGGCAGGGTGTAACTAGTGAAGAGCTGCAAGGATCTGCACTTGGGCCAATCTACATCAATGCTGAGGATACAAAGCTCGGTGGGAAAGTAAGCTGTGAGGAGGACGTAAAGAAGTTGCAAAGGGATGCAGGCAGGTTGTGACTGCACAAGCAGATGGCAGGCGGAGTATAATGTGGGAAAGTGGGAAATTATCCACTTTGGTAGGAAGAATGGAAAAGCAGAATATTAAAAGTTGAAAGACTGGCAAATATTGGGATTCAGAGGGTTGCATAGGATTACGTGGAAGCAGGCCAGTTGGCCCAACCTCAACTAAATCTCCCATAGTGATCATCTACTTTCTTCTCCCTCAAATGCTTCTCTAGCTTCCTCTTAAATGCAACTACATTGTTCGTTTCACCCGCTACCTGTAGTCGCAGGTTCCACGTTCTCGCCACTCTTTCGGTAAAGAAGATTTTTTCTTTCTTAGTGACTGTCTTCTATTGATGGCCTCTAGTTTATGCTCTTCCTCGCAAGAGGAAACATTCCCTCTTATCAACCCTAACAAAACATTTCATAATATTTAAAAGCCTCTATTAGGTCACCCCCTCAGCATTTTTTCAAGAGAAAACCCAGCATATCAGTTTTTTATTTATTCATTCATGAGATGTGGGTGTCACTGGGTGGGTGATCAGTTCAGCTCCAACAGCACTCGAGAAGCTCGACACCATCCAAGGCAAAGCAGCCCACTTGATTGGCATCCCATCCACCATCTTGAACATCCACTACCTCCACCACTGATGTGCAGTGGCAACAATGTATACCATCTACAAGATGCACTGCAGCAATTCACCAAGGTTCCTTTGACAACACGTTTCAAACCCACATCCTCTAACACTCTGAAGGACAAGGGGAGTAGATGCAAGTTCCCACCTAAGTCACACACCCTCCTAACTTGGAAATATATCACCATTCCTTCACTGTCATTGAACTCCTGGAACTCCCTAATGGCACTGTGGGTGTACTTGCTCCGCATGGACTGCAGCAATTCAAGAAGGTGGCTCACCACCACTGTTCTGAAAAGCAATTGGGGTTGGGTAATAAAAATGCTGGCCTAGCTAGCAACACCCATGTCCTGTGAAAATCATTTTTTTCTAAAAAGAGGAATTGAGGAATATGGGGATTGGATGGGAAAGTGGAGTTGAAAAATAAGTTCAATCATATTGAATGGTGGAGCAGGATCCCTATTTCTTATGTTCTTTTGATTAGATCCTTTTTATTGTTGCTCTTCCAGGTCCAATGGATGGCTATTCTGGACCACGGAGACCACCTTCAGATTCAGGTGTAATATCTGGACGAATTTCTGGTCCGGGTGAAATTCGTGGGCTTCCACCTCCTAATAGAGCAGGTAAATATTAAAAATTTAACTTGAGTTAACTTGCGCGAAACTGAAACATGGCTTGGGATTGGTTCCGTTAATGAATGCATTTTGTTAGAATCCTGTTTGGGACCGCAATCTGAACACCTCATTTTAACCAATGGAGCTATGCCACAAATTTCATGTTTTTTAATAAAACACAAACTTTATTGTACATAGAACAAATTAAACAAAGCAAATGCAATTAAGTTAACACCATAGCTTAGGTTTACTACTTCCTTCCCTCCAGAATTATCTGATATGCTACAATATCTTAAAGTTACTTACTTCTATAGGGAACAACTATAAGTGTGCCACAGTTCCCTGGAAACTACAATATCTTTAATTCTCCTCAGCTCCAGCTATTCTCAGAGGTAAATCTTTCATTTACCATCTCTTGACTGTGGATGCCTTAGCCCCCTGTTCTAGTTACTTTTTCAATACTTCCAAGGTAATCTGCTCATTGCAAAAACAAAAATACCTGGAAAAACTCAGCAGGTCTGGCAGCATCTGCGGAGAGGAACGCAGTTAACGTTTCGAGTCCGAATGACCCTTCAACAGAACCAAAGAAAAGTAGAAGAGAGGTGAAATATAAGCTGGTTTAAGGGGGGTGGGGTGGTGAGACAAGTAGAGCTGGATAGAGACCAGTGATAGGTGGAGATTGCCAAAAAGTGTCATAGACAAAAGGACAAAAAGAGGTGTTGACGGTGGTGATATTATCTAAGGAATGTGCAAATTAAGGGTAGAAAGCAGGACGAGCAAGGTACAGATAGCCCTTGTGGGGGTGGGGTAGGGGTGAAGGAATTGAAAAAAGGCTAAAAGGTAGAAATGAACCAATGCATGGAAATACATTTAAAAATAATGGAAATAGGTGGGAAAAGAAAAATCTATATAAATTATTGGAAAAAAAGTGGGGGGGTGGGAATGGCGGAGAGAGTTCATGATAGACAGGCATAGCTGGGGCCCATGTGGGTACCTATAGCCACACCATTTATTTGGAGGAAGTGAGAGGAGTTTAAGGAGAAATTGTTCAGTGTGCAAGGACCCCTTCCACAACTCTTTCTCCGGTACAACGATGATTACTTTGGTGCTGCTTCATGCTCCCGTCTGGACCTGGAAAAATCTATTAATTTTGCTTCCAATTTCCACCCCTCCATCATTTTCACATGGTCCATCTCTGACACTTCCCTACCCTTCCTTGATCTCTCTGACTCAATTTCCGGTGATAGACTGTCCACCAATATCCATTACAAGCCTACTGACTCCCACAGCTCCTCACACCCCGCTTCCTGTAAGGACTCCATCCCATTCTCTCAGTTCCTTTGCCTCCGTCGCATCTGTTCTGATAATGCCACTTTCAAAACCAGTTCCCCTGACATGTCCTCCTCCTTCCTTAACCGAGGTTTTCCACCCACGGTGGTTGACAGGGCCCTCAACTGTATCCGGCCCATCTCCCGCGCATCCATCCTCACACCTTCCTCTCCCTCCCAGAAACATGATAGGGTCCCCCTTGTCCTCACTTATTACCCCACCAGCCTCCACATTCAAAGGATCATCCTCTCATTTCCACCAACTCCAGCATGATGCCACCACCAAACACATCTTCCCTTCACCCCCCTTGGTGGCATTCCGCAGGGGTCATTCCCTGCGGGGCACCTGGTCCACTCTTCCATCACCCCCTACACCTCAACCCCCTCCCACAGCACCTTCCCATGCAACCGCAGAAGTTGCAACACCTGCCCCTTTACTTACCCTCTCCTCACCGTCCAAGGGCCCAAACTCCTTTCAAGTGAAGCAGCATTTCACTTGCACTTCCCTCAATTTAGTCTACTGCATTTGTTGCTCCCAATGCGGTTTCCTCTACATTGGAGAGACCAAACGCAGACTGAATGACCGCTTTGTAGAACACCTTCAGTCTGTCTGCAAGCATGACCCAGACCTCCCTGTCGCTTGCCATTTCAACACTCCACCCTTCTCTAATGCCCACATGTCCGTCCTTGGCTTGCTGCATTGTTCCAGTGAAGCTCAACGCAAACTGGAGGGACAGCACCTCATCTTCCGACTAGCCACTTTACAGCCTTCCGGACTGAATATTTAGTTCAACAATTTTAGATCATGAACTCTCTCCTCCATCCCCACCCCCTTTCCAATCCCCCTTTTTTCCAATAATTTATATAGATTTTTCTTTTCCCACCTATTTCCATTATTTTTAAATATATTTCCGTCCATTGTTTTATCTCTGCCTTTTAGCCTATTTCGATCCCTTCTCCCCACCCCACCCCCCCACTAGGGCTATCTGTACCTTTATTATCACATTCCTTAGATAATATCACCAGCTTCAACACCCCCTTGTCCTTTTGTCTATGGCATCTTTTGGTTATCTCCACCTATCACTGGCCCTCTATCCAGGTCTACTTGTCTCACCGCACCCCCCCTTAAACCAGCTTATATTTCACCTCTCTTCTATTTTTCCTTAGTTCTGTTGAAGCGTCATACAGACTTGAAACGTTAACTGTGTTCCTCTCCGCAGATGCTGTCAGACCTGCTGAGTTTTTCCAGGTATTTTTGTTTTAGCTAAACAGGCACTTGGAAGGGTGGAAATGGGAAGTTTTGGATTGGAAAATATTGCCAAAAACACTCAGCCAGACAGATCTTGGATCCAAAAGAATGTTCTTGCAATAAGTACCATGTGAATAAAGGTACATTCAGTTGAGTCCTTTTTCAGAAAACTTAGATGCTGCCCTTAAATAAAGTTTAAAAACTAAATGTCTATAAGAAATGCAATTTCTATTGAATTTGCCTTTTTTTGATCTTAATTTTTTTTAACTGAGTGAAAATGTCATAGGAGCACACAGGAGGCCATTCAGTCCATTGTATCAGTTCCAGCTATTTGAAAGAGCTGTCCAATTACTCCCACTTCCCTCTTGTTTCCCCATAGATCCGCAAATTTCTCCTTTTTCAGTATGTATATCTAATTTCCCTTTGAAAGTAACTGTGAAACAAACACATTCTGCTAATCTCCTCTCTACATATTTTATCAATTATCTTTAAATCTCCCTACTGACCTGTCAGTGGAAAGGGGTTCTCCCATCCACCTGATAAAAATGATTTTGAACACCTGTACTGAATCTACCTTTAACCTGAGGAATTTAGTAATAAATTTCATCTCCTTCAATAGAAATGGGCCCAGGAGGACCAGCACAACTGGCAAGTGGGCCAAGGACATCTTCACCAAATTTGACAGAGTGCGCAATGGTAAGATTTGCATTAATCTACTTTCTTGATCGTAAATTATTAACATCATGCCCTTTTTTCTGTTCCCTTAAGGGGCACAGATTTGAAAAGAGGTGAGCAACTGGTTTAGCCATCCACTGCCATACTTGGCTTGACCACATAAAACACTATTGGGTCCTGCTCTCACCTCCCTGAACTGCTCCCTGTTCCAGGATCATTCTGGAATGCATAGAAAGCACCTGGCTCTGCAAATATCCCCATCCTCAATGATGAGGGAGCCCAGCACGTCAGCGCAAAAGACAAGGCTGATGCATTTGCAACCATATTCAGCCGTGGTGCTGAGTGGATAATCCATCTTGAAGTCCACTTGAGGTCCCCAGACTCTCAGGTGCCAGTCTTCAGCCAATTTGATTTACTCCTTGTGATATCAAAGAAACAGCTGAAGGCATTGGATACGGCAAAGCCTATGTGACAATATTTCGGCAATAGTACTGAAGACTTGTGCTTCAGAACTAGCCATGTCCATAGCTCAACTGTTTCAGTATAGTAACAACATTGGCACCTACACAGCCATGTGGAAAAATGGCCAGTTATGTTTTGTACACAAAAAGGACAAATTCAACCTGGCCAGTTACTGCCCCCATCAGTCCACTCTTGATCATCAGCAAAGTGATGGAAGGTGTCGTCAACAGTGCTAACAAGTGGCACTTACTCAGCAATAACCAGCTCACCTACGCTCAGTTTGGGTTCCGCCAGGACCACTCAGCTCCTGTTCTCATTCTTGTCCACGTTTGGATCAAGACAGCAGAATTGAACTTGAGGGGTAAGGTGAGAGTGACTGCCCTTGACATTAAGGCCGCATTTTGACAGAGTGTGGTGTCAAGGAGCCCTAGTCAAACTGAAGTCGGTGGGAATTGGGGAAAACTCTCCGCTGGTTGGCGTCATACCTATCACAAAGGAAGATGGTTGTGGTTGTATGAGGTCAATCATCTCAATCCCAGGATATCACTGCAGGAGTTCCTCAGGGTAATGTCCTTGACCCAACCATCTTCAGATGCTTCATCAATGACCCTCCTTCCATCATAAGGTCAGAAGTGGGGGAGCTTGTTGTTGATTACACAATGTTTGGCACCATTCATAACTCCTCAGATACAGCAGCAAACCCAGATAATATCCAGGCTTGGGCTGACGAATGGAGTTACATTCGTTCCAAACAAGTGCTAGGAAATGATCATGTCCCACAAGAGAGAATCTAACCATCATCGCTGAACACCCCACTATCAACCTTCTGGGGTTACCACTGACCCTGAACTGGACCAGCCATATAAATACTGTGGCTACAAGAGCAGGTCAGAGGCAGAGAGTTAAGGTGAGTAACTCCCCTCCTCAAAGCCTCTCCACAATCTACAAGGCACAAGTCAGAAGTGCAATGGAATACTCTCCATTTGCTTGATGAATGCTTCAACACTTGAAGCTTGACACCATCAAGGATAAAGCAGCCTGCATAATAGGTGCTCCCTCCACCACTGACACACAGTTGTAGCAGTTTACACCATCTACAACAGGCTTGCCAAACCTTTTCTTGTGGGTGCCCACATTTCAATTCTTTTCTCATTCAAGGAGCTGATGAACAAATTTTGGAAAGGTAAGGTTTGGCATAACACACTCCCCTCTCTCCCAGACATGCGCGCACACATTCGCACACCAACACACATCTACGCTCACTCTCTCCTAAATCTCTCATATGTGCACTCTCACTCTCTTCTACACACACACTCACACTCTCCCCTTCCTCTCTCACACATGTACACTCACTCTGCCTTCTCCCACACCTGTGCGCTCACAGGCAGGCCTGGCTCTTGCTCAGGGCTCTGACACTTAGCTTGGAAACTTAACTTCACTTCCCACTGTTTGCAGCTTGTCCAATCACAGGCTGCTTTGTCCCTGCATTTGGTGAGCTTGTGATTAGACAAGCAGCTTTACAACTGAGTTAGATTTGAAAGATGCTGTATGCCCAACAAGTTTGGCATGCCAAGTCCAGAGGGCTCAGGGGCCACAATCTGGCTCGCAGACCGTGACTTGGACATGCCTGCTGTCCAAGATGCTGCACAACAACTCATCGAGGCTCCTTCAACAGTACTTTTCAAACCCACAACCTCTGCCATCTGGTATCGCAAGGGCAGCAGATGCATGGAAATACCCCTTCCATGCAAGTTCCCCTTCAAACCACACACCATCCTGACTTGGAACTATATCGCTGTTCTTTCACTGTCACTGGGTCAAAATCCTGGAACTCCCTTCCTAACAGCACTGTCGGTGTTCCTACACTACATGGACTGCAGTAGTTCAAGAAGACAGCTCACCACCACCTCCAGAGCAATTAGGAATGGGCAATAAATGCTATCTTTACTAGTGACGCTGACATCCCATGAGCTAATATAAAAAAAAATCTCTGCCAAGTTCCACTAGCCCACCTGGACATAATTGTGTTAATAATCTCCCTTGCCCTGACCTTGCATATTTCTGTAGTTTCCCTCCCATCTCCCTTCATGCTCTCTCTGGGCTCATGTCCATGAGGCCCACCTCTTGTTCCCTCAGTCCTATTCCCAGTAAATTTCTGATCACCCAACTTCCCTTCCTGGCCCCAATGTTAGGTATTATGAACAGTCCTGTCTTTTCTGGCGTTATCCCTCTCGCATTTAAATCTGTTGCCATCACTGGGCTATCCTCAAACTACCACCCCATCTGCAACCTCCCTTTCCTCTCCAAAGTCTTTGAAATTGTTGTTGTCTCCCAAATCCATTCCTCCTCTTTCCCAGAACGACATGTATGAACCCCTCCAATCAGGTTTCTACCCCACCAAGGTACCAGAATAGGTCTTATCAAAGTCAGAAATGACATCCTATGTAACTGGCAAAGGCAAACCTCCTCGTCCTTCTTGTCAGCAGTCTTTGACATGGTTGACCACACCATCCTCCAATGCCTCCTGCTGTTGTTCAGCTGACTTGGACTGATCTCATATAGACTCATTCTTATCTATCTAACTGTAGCCAGGGAATCACTAGCAATGGCTGCTTTTCCTATTTCTCCAATGACCCACCCTCCCAGCCAAGGATCTATCCTTGGCCCCCTCTTATTTCTCATCTGCTTGTTGTTCCTCTGCAACATCATCTGAAGACAGTGTTAGTTTTCACACACATGCTAACAACACCCAACTCTACCTCACCATTCTCTCCCTCAGCTCCTCAACTGTTGCTAAATTATCAGATTGTTTATCTGATAGTTCTGGATGAGCAGAAATTTACTCCAATTACATATTGGGTAGACTGAAGCCATTGTTTTCATTCTCTGCTCCAAACTCGCATAGCTACCAACTCCATTCCTTGCCCTGGCAACAGTCTGTGATTAAACCATGCTATTTACAACCTCACATTTGATCCCGAGATGAGTTTGTATCATCTTTAAGCCTACTTATTTCCAGCTCTATAACTTTGTCTGTCTTGGCTCATTTGCTGCAGAACAAACATTTCACGCCTTTGTTACCACTGACTATTCCAGTACATCTCTGACATTCTATCCTCTACCTGAGATCATCAAAAACTCTGCTGCTCCTATTCTCCCTCTGCTCGTTGACCTAGATTGGCTCCCAGTCGACAACATCTTGACTTTAAAATTCTCATCCTTGTTTTCAAATCCTTCCATGCCATGCCCCTGTAATCTCTTCTAGTCCCATGAGATATCTGCATTTCTCTAACTCTAGCCTCTTGTGCATTCCCAATTAATTGCTCCACCATTGGTGGGCATGCCTTCAGTTGGCCCCAAGTTCTGGAATTCCTTCCCTACACCTCACTTTCCTCCTTTAAGACACTCCTTAAAACCTTCCTGTTTGATCAAGTTTTTGGTCATATGACCTAATATTTCTCTATGTGGCTCACTGTCATCCTACTTCTGATTCTTTAGCCAAAACAAAATGAAACCTTCAGATTTCAAGTGTTCTTTTCTAAGATGCTCACACTTTGTCAGAATGCTAAGGGAGTAATTGGCTAGATATGTACAACAGGAATTTTCAGATTCAAACCCTTGACTTTGTGGATTTGGCCAATTTTATCTTGGGTAGTGATGTGAGCTGTGCATTCAGGATCAACACCCTTCGGAACGGAAAAATCCTGGCCACTTTTCTGTAACTCCTATTGGAAAATACCAGTGACAGCACCTGATGAGGACAGAGTTAGAACCATGGACCATTCAGTCCACTGCATCTGCGCCAGCCAAAAAGAGAAAAAAGAAACTAGCCACTCATTTTAATCCGACTTTTAGCATCTAGTCCATAGCCTTGCAGGCTCCAGCACTTCGGATGCAGGTGCCTTTTAAAAGAGTTGAGCATTTCAGCTTCAACCACCAATTTAGGCAGTGAATTCCACATGCCCACTACCCTCTGGGTGAAAGTTTTTCCTAATGCCCCCTCTAATCTTTCTACCAATCACCTTAAATATATGTCCCTAATTGACCCCTCAGCTGTGGAAAACAGGTCCTTCCTTTCTACTCTACCTAGGCCCCTCAATTAGGTCACCCCTCAGCCTCCTCTGTTCTAAGAAAAACAACCCTAGCCTATCCAATCTCTCCTCATTGTTGCAGTTTTCAAGCCCTGGCAACATTTTTGTAAATCTTCTCTCTGCACTCTGCAGAGCAATTATGTCCTTCCTGGAATGTGGTGACCAGAACTGTGTACACAATTCCAGCTGTGGCCTAACCAGCGTTTTATACACTTCCATCATTACATCCTGCTTTTGTATTCAATACCTCACCCAATAAAGGAAAGCATTCCATATGCTTCCTTGACCACCTTCAAGGACCTGTGGACATGCATGCCAAAGTCTCTCACTTCCTCAACCCCTCTCAATATCCTCCTGTTATTGAGTATTCCCTAGCTTTGTTTGCCCTCCCCAAATGCATTACCTTACACTTTTCCAGATTGAATTCTATTTGCCACTTTCCTATCCACCCAACCACAGATATTATTCTGGAGTCTACAGTTATCCTCTTCACTATCAACTACATGGTCAATTTTTGTCATCTGCAAATTTCCCAAACGTGTCTGTCACATTTAAGTCTAAATCATTAATATCTATACATCAAACAGCAAGGGCCTCAACACTCAGCCCTGTGGAACACCACTGGAAACCGTTTTCCATTTGCGAAAACATCCATCAACCATTCCCCTTTGTTTCCTGTCACTCGGCCAATTTTGGATCTAACCTGCCACCTTCCCCTGTATCCCGAAAGATCTCTTTCCTGGCCAGACTCTGTGTCAGACACCTTACTAAAATCCATGTAGACAACATCCACTGCACCACCCTCATCAATCCCCCTTGTTACTTCCTCAAAAAATTCTATTAAGTTAGTAAGACACAATCTACCCCTAACAAAACCATGCTATCACTGATCAATCCATGCTTTCTAAGTGACTTTATCTTGTGTCTCCAATAATTTTCTCACCATTGAAGTCAGACTGCCAAGCCTATAATTTTCTGGTCCATCCCTCGTACTCTTTTTAAATAATGGTACATTTACAGACCTCCGATCCTCCTGGCTTCCTTTAGCAGCCTGGGATACAATCTATCTGGCCCTGGTGATTTATCCACCTTCAAGGATGCCAGTACAGTTTAGTGCAGAGTAATCCAGTTACGTTGAGTTTCACACAACTGGTTTGCTACTGTTTTACCCTTCACTTTATTTTCTATTAATTTCTTTTTTTCTAAAGCAAGACACTGTTGATAAGCCTGAAGAGTCAGTATCTTTCTCTCAACCACCCTCCTCTGAACAATCAAAGACAGTGAGTAGTAGTAACAGGAGATTGAAGCCGTATGCTTTGAGATTTTAAATTCACACCTGTGTTAAAGATAAAAGCAGTGTGTGCCAAGTAATAATTTGTATATTTAAAGCAAACTAATACGAACTCAGGTCAACATGAATTTGAAGGAATGACTGTCATTTGTGCTTCACTCAATTTTACAACTTTGCATGTCAAGTAAACTAACTGTACAATTGTTACACCCCAGGTTACGTTTTGTGGCTTGTATTCCTCTATTTAACACAGCTCTAACTGTTCCTTAGCTGTAACTGGATGAAATATTGTGAATACAGGTCATCTGCTTGAAGGACCTACTTCCATCTGTATATGCTGCTGAAAACTTAGTGGTTGAAGAAATTAGTAATATTGTGAATATTGAGGCTTTTAAAATCTTTTCTCTTTTCCCCATCCTGATGACTAAAACTACAGGTGAATGCTAATACTCTTCAGGCTGCACCGTCTTTTCCTGGAACACCTATTATGAATTCACCAATGGGTGGAATAACTCCCCTGGGACCTCGACATGGGCCTCCTCCATCATCCAGAGGCTCATATGGACCAGTCCCACTTGCACAAAACCACTTAGGTAGGATTAACTTATTCTAAATAGCTGCTGCTGTGGTTTAAATTGAGGATATTTTAAAATTTCATTTTGAACTCACCCTGGATTCTGCCAATCTGACTCCTAGTTTTTCTTGGATTTTACAGTGCGTGTTCCAGCCCTTCGAGACTTCCCTCCAGGCCCGTTTCTCCCTCCAGGCCCGTTTCCTCCTCCAAGCCACAGACCTTTTCTTCCTGGGCCCTTACCACCACCACCACATGTTCTGAGAGACATCCCACCTGGTGCCAGGGAGTATCCGCATGGACCAAGGAACCTTCCTCCTGGTCCGACACTGCCTCCTGGTAGCCGGGAATATCCACCAGGCTCGCATCCACCAGAACCAGACAACCGCTTGTGATTTTAAAGGCATCGTGAGGCCAGGCTTTCAACTTAACTGATCCCTCATCTCAGGCAGTTGTACTTTTTAAATGTATGTCAAAGTATTCAATGGGCCTCAGTTCTCCTGTGCCCAGGAATTAGGGATAATTTCACTAGCAACAATCTAATTAGGACATGTTTAAAATGTAATGGCTTATGGAGAATCCCATCACTCTGCATGAGCAGTGGCTTTTACCATTGGGTGACAGGGTCAGATTCCGTCACCAGTTTAGAATTCTTCAGCTGGAAAACCCTTGGACTGCTGGAGTTCTGTATGTTCCAATTGTGGAAATGGGTAAGTGTATTTGTAGAGGCGATTCTCAAATAATTAAGTGTAACTGCTGGTTACAGCTTTGAAAACTTTACTTGGAATCTATTTGTCACAAGATAGCCACTCTGCCAATCAAAGGAGTTAATTGTGCAATATTAGGGTGCCTGTGTCTCTTGTGTAGTGATATAAATCTTTTGCTAATGTGACCAGTGTTTTGATGCCTTTTTATTTTAAATGGTTGGGGGAAAAACTTTTCCTGTGGAAATATCAGCTGATTAGAGAGCTGCCTGATTGATGTAGTCATGGCAATACATTTGTAATCCGTACATATTTCAATGAACCCATCCATTTGTGTCTTGCAGCCCCTGTTTTAGTTTGATTTCTGTTTAGGAAAAACAAACAGGAATATTCTATAATTAAGGCCAGATGTAACTTATTTTACTATTGAGAAAATTTATTAATAAAGATTAAAATTACTGGGTTGTCAATGAACATTCCTCAGTGCTGTTCTTGCCCCCTTTTCTTTATCAACAGTGATTTACATGTAATAATGGCTACTGAATGTACAGATTAGCACAGTATGAATCAGTGTTTTTCGTATTCCCTTCCCTCCCCCCCCCCCCCCCCCCCCCCCCCGCAAGCATACATGAATCTTCATTATAAACTCCACAAATTATTATTGAACAGGATGCTACATGCTGTTGTAGTGCAATGATTAGACATAGAATACATTTTTTAGAAAGAGCTTTGGCCAACACACTGCACTCTGGCACTTCAAATACATTTTTAGCAAAGCATCTGAGTGACTTTTGTTTCAACAAATACCCTTCTGGCTGTTTGGAAGTACCACTATATAATATTCCCACTCACCTGTACACCAGAAATCCTTCCTTTGTGCACTTGATTTTACTGTAATAGTTAACTACAGAAAGCTACTGCCTCCAAGATGATTTCAGCAATTCCTTCAGTTTAAATAAGTTAACAAGTGCTGTATTAGCTACCACAGGTAGTGTAGGTATTTTTCATTCTTCAGCACACCGAACAGTAATTCTGCCAACATTCCAGGATTAATTATTAAAATGATATAAAATGGCAATGTTAACCAGTATGAAATATTTTCCTGAATTGCAGCAGCTTGGGACTCGATGTCTTCATGGGACATTTAACAATGATACTGTATTCTTATTGCAAGTATTGGATCATAAACGTGCTACACAGTGCTAGTTCTGTTGTACACACACAGATTTACCACAATGTTTGCCCATGTACCACAGCACATATAGCAGATCACTCCTTGTGCAATGTCTGATGGAGGTGGAGATACAGTGGTTTCTTGGTTAGCAAATGCAACTTTTTTCTCTTGAAGTCTGTTGGCTTTTTGTATCTGAGCAGAAAGAGTAGAGAAAATAAGTCTTTAAAATCACCTTTGTGCGGTAAGGATAAGGATGGAGAAAATCATGACATTTGACACAGCCACAGAAAGAGATATGATCAAATGCTTGACCAAAGTGGATAGGTTTTAAGCAGCATCTTGATGGAGAGATAGGGGTTTAGGGAGGCCAAGACAGTTAAAAGAATGCTGAAGTAATTGAAATGAGGTTTGCACAAGAATTGGAGAAGCAGAGATCTCAAAGGCTTGCAGGGCTGGAGGAGGCTGCAGAGAGTGGTGTGACAATGGAAGGATTTAGGATGACTTAAATTGTTCTGTCTGCAAAGGGGTAATGGATGAACAAAATTTGGAGTGTTAAGATATGGGCAGCAGAATTTTGGATTTTAATTGCTTCCCCCATTGGTGGCTACACCTTCAGTCAACTAGGCCCAAATCTTTGGAATACCCTCCCTTTAACTCCACTGCCTCTCCACCTTGCTTTCATCATCTGACCTAATATCTCCTTATGTGCCTCTGTCATTTAGTTTTATAACTGGTATGTTTCATTACATTAAAGGCACTATATAAATATATATGGGTGGGGGTATTGTTAGATGACCACCACTTTTATTAAGGTGGAAGATGGGAGGCTGGCCAGCAGAGCATTAGAAGAGTTAAGTTTAGAACTAACAAAGGTATGGCTGAGGGTTTCAGCAGCAGATAAGTTGAAGCAGGCCATTTGGCTCATGTCTGCAAAGGCTCTTCAAATGAGCAATTCACTTAGTGCCATTCTCCCTACTGCACGTTCTTCCTTTTCAGTGCTTCTACTGAACCTGCCTCTGCCACACAACAAGCAGTGCATTCCTGACCTTAACTACTTGCTCCATGAAAAAGTTTTTCCTGCTGTCACTTTTGCTTCTTTTACTAATTACTTTAAACCTACACCCTTGTGTTCTTGATCCATTCACAAGTGGGAACAGTTTTCCTTTTCTATTCTGTCCAGACCTCCTCAGGATTTTCAATACCTCTATCAAATTTATTCCAATCTATCTTAACTGAAGTTCCTCATCCCTGGAACCATTCTCGTTAATTTTTTTCACTGACCTCTCCAATCCCTTCACATCCTTACAAAAGTGAGACACCCAGTACTGCATGCGATACTCCAGCTGAGGCCAGACTAGTGTCCCATACAAAACCTCCTTGCTCTTATCTCTATGCCCCAATTAATAAAGCCTAGGATACTGCATGCTTTATTAACTACACTCTCAACCTGTCCTGCCACAATGACATTTGCACATATTCACCAAGGCCCCCCTGCTCCTTCAGAGTTGTACCCTTTATATTGTCTCTCCATGTTTTTTCTACTAAAATGGAACACTTCTCTGCATTTCTCTGCATTGAACTTCACCTGCTACCTGTCTACACATTCCACTAACTTGTCTATGACCTTCTGAAATTCTATACTATCCTCCTCACAGTTCACAATGCTTCCAAGTTTCGTATCATCTGCAAATTTTGAAATTGTGCCCTCTATACCAAGGTCTAGGACATAAATATATATCAGGAAGAGCAAGGATCCCAACACTGACCCCTAGGGAAAGCTTTATCAATCACAAAGAATGTCATTTGTGACTTTAGCAAGGACCATTTCAGTACTGCAGCCGGACCAGAAACTGATTGGAGGGATTCAAATTTGTGGGGAAGATGGACACTGATTTGGGCAGCAATTTGTTCGAGTTCTTGAGAGGAAAGGGAGGTTGGAAACAGGGTGCAGAGGAATCATTTGGGGTGGAAGGGGAGGAGGAAAGAGTGCCTGAGGAGAGAGAAGCCAAAGTGAATCCTTAGATTCTGAAAAGGCCGCAGAGGATTGGAAAACTGCCAATGTAACATCCTTATTCAAAAAGAAAGGGAGACAAAAACATAACTGTAGGCCAACTAGCTTAATATCTGTCGTTGGGAAGATGTCTATTATAAAGGATGTAACAGCAGAGCTTTTAAAAATACATAACATAATCAAGCAGAGTCAGCACGGCTTCGTGAAGGAGAAACCATGCCTGACAAAATTATTAGAATTCTTTCAGGAGGTAACAAGCAGAATAGATAAAGAGGAACCAGTAGATGTAATATATTTCGATTTCCAAAAGGCATTTGAGAAGGTACCACATGTAAGCCTACTTAATAAGAGCCCATGGTGTTGGGGGTGATATACTGGCATGGATAGAGGATTGGCTAACTAATAGAAGCCAAAGAATTGGGATAAGGGGAGCATTTCCAGGATGGCAACCTGTAGCTAGTGGAGTGCCACAGGGATCAGTGCTAAGGCCACAATTGTTTACAATATATATTTAAGAGGGAAGTGAATGTACTATCGCCAAGTTTGTGGATGACACAAAAATAGATGGAAAGGCAATTGGTGAGGATGGCAGTCTACAGAGGGATACAGACAGGTTAAGTTTAATGGGGAAAAACTTGGCAGATGGAATATAATGTGGGAAAGTATGAGATTATGCACTTTGGCAGGAAGAATAAAGGAGTTGAATATTATTTAAACGGAGAAAGCTGCAGCACAGGGATTTGGGGGTCCTCATGCATGAATCACAAAAAGCTAGCATACAAGTTCAGGTAATAGGGAAGGCAGATTTCAAAGGGAATGGAGTATAAAAATAAGGAAGTTTACTAAAACTATACAAGGCACTCGTTAGCCCATACCTAGAATACTGAGAAAAGTTTTGGCCCCTTATCTAAGGAAAGATATACTGGCATTGGAGGCAGTCCAGTGAAGGTCCACTAGGTTAATCCCATATATGGAGGGATTTTCTTATGAGGAGAGGTTGAGTAGGTTGGGCCGGTACTCATTGGCGTTTAGAAGAATGAGAGGCGACCTTATTGAAATATACAAGACCTGCGTGAGAAGGGCAACGGGAGATAAAAACTGGCGCCACTTCAACTTGTTTCTACCTGTCAGAGCCGGAGCGTGACGTCAAAGGAAAACTGGTAGGTGACTGGTGGGCATCTCTTCCGTGTCTCTCTTGATTGGCCTAGTAGTTTAAATCAGCTGTTTTTACAGTTGAAGAGTTGTTAAAAAATTCACTATTTAACATCCAAATTAATTAATTAAATAGAGATAACTGGGCAGGCGATGTGTTGCATCTGTAGTATGTGGAATCTGGTGGACGCTGGTGCGATCCATGGTGACCACATTTGCAGCTAGTGTTGGCTGCTCAAGGAACTTCAGCTCAGAGCTGTTGAGCTGGAATCCGAGCTGTGGACATAGCGACACATCAGTGAGGGGGAGAGTTACTTGGACATTGTTTCAGGTGACAGTCACACCCTTTATATATTAATTACATCAAATCTGGGGGTCCAGAACTAAGCTTTGGAGGAGCCTCAGCCAGTGCCCTTGTCAAATAGATTCTTGGTCCCAGTGTGGACGAGGGCACGGACTGTAGGGAGGATGAGCGAACTGACCACAGCACTGTGGTACAGAGCACCATTCAAGTGGGGAAGAAAAGAGAATGTAGTAGTAATAGGTACTGAAACAAAAACAGAAAATGCTGGAAAAACTCAGCAGGTCGAACAGCGTCTGTAGAGAGAAAATCAGTTAACGTTTCAAGTCTATATGACTCTGCTTCAGAGCCTCTTTAACTCGGTCTGACAGCATCTGTGGAGAAACAGTTTTTCCAGCATCCGCAGTATTTTGCTTTTATCTTAGTAATAAGTACTGTTCTCCGCAACAAAGACAAAGTCCCAAAGGCTGTGTCGCCTACCTTTTTTTATTATTCATTCATAGGATGTGGGCGTCGCTGGCTAAGCATTTATTGCCCATCCCTAATTGCCCTTGTTCAGAGGGCCTTTTTTTCCAAGAGTCAACCACATTGCTGTGAATCTGGAGTCACATGTAGGCCATACTAGGTAAGGATGGCAGATTTCCTTCCCTGAAGGACATTAATGAACCAGAGGGGTTTTTACGACAATCGACAATGGTTTCATGGTCACCGGACTTTTAATTCCAGATCTTTATTGAATTCAAATTTCACCATCTGCCATAGTGGGATTTAAACCTGGGTCCCCAGAGCATTACTCTGGGTCTCTGGAATACCAGTCCAGCGACAATACCACTATGCCACCATCTCCCTCTGGCGCCAAGGTTAAGGACATCTCTTCTGGGCTGGAGAGGAACTTGGAATGGAAGGGGAAGGATCCATCTGTCATGGTCCAACAACATAGGTGGGACGAGGAAAAAGATTCTGCTGAGGGACTACGAACTGTTTGGGACTAAATTAAAAAGCAGAACTACAAAAGTAATAATCATTGGATTACTACCTGAGCCACGTGCAAATTGGTGTAGGGTAAATAAGAATAGGGAGGTAAACGCATAGCTCAAAGATTGGCGTGGGAGAAATTCTGATTCATGGGGCACTGGCACCAGTACTGGGGAAGGAGAGAGCTGTCCCGGTGGGATGGGCTTCATTTGAACTATGCTGGTACCAACATCCTGGTGAATCGTATAATTAGGCTTAGAGATAGGACTTTACACTAATTAGTTGGGGGGAGGGTTCAATTGAAGGGAAGTTTAAAAATTCAAAAAGAAACGAGAGAGCAAAGGTGCAGGGTAGTGAAGAGGCAAACGATTAAGTGTGACAGGAAGGGGCAGAAAATAATAGCAGAAGAGCGCAGCAGAAATCAGAACCAAAATGAGCAATAATGGTTAAAAAGTCAAAAGCTTCAAGCTCTTTATCTGAATGCACACAGCATTTCTAACAAGATAGATGAGTTGACACAAAGGGAAATAAATGAATGACTTGATAGCTATTACAGAGTTGTTGTTGCAGGGTGACCAAGACTGGAAACTCAATATTCAGGGAAGTTCGATGTTCCGGAAAAATAGGTATAAAGGAAAAGGAGGTGGGGTAGCTTTGTTAATAAAGGAAGGTATCAGTGCAGTGGTGAGTAGGGATATAGGTGCAATAGATTGTGATGTGGAATCAGTTTGGGTGGAAACAAGAAATAGCAGGGGGAAGAAGTCGGGGTGGGAGTCATCTATAGGATCCTGAAGAGTTGCCTCACTGCAGGACAAAGTATAAATTAGGAAATAATGGAAGTGTGTAAGAAGGATGCTACAATTGTCATGGGTGATTTTAATCTGAATAATGACTTGACAAATCAGATTGGCAGGGATAACATGGAGGACAAATCTGTAGATTGGGAATTTTTTAGGAACCAGCAGTGGATGACTAAAAAGCTAATAGGGAGAAAATTCATAATGAAAATAAATTGGCAAGAAACATCAAAACAAACATCAAGAGCTTCTATGGGTATATAAAAGGAAAGAAAGTGGCTAAAGTGAGCGTAGAACCCTTGGAGTATAGGATTGGAGAATTGAGGGACAAAGTATTTGACAAACTAATGGGACTAAAGGCAGACAAGTCGCCAGGACCTGATGGCCTGCATCCAAGGGTTTTAAAGGAAGTGACTGCAGATATCATAGAGGCATTGGTCGAAATATTCCAGAACTCTTTGGATTCCTGGAGGGTCCTTGCAGTTTGGAAAACCACTAATGTGACACCCATTGAAGAAGGGGGGGGGGGAAAGCAAAAAGCAGGAAACTATAGGCTAGTCAGCCTAACATCTGTTGTTGGGAAAATCCTGGAGTCCATTATTAAGGAAGAAATAGGACATTTAGAAAAGCTTAATGCAATCAAACAGAGTCAACATGGTTTTGTGAAAGGGAAATCATGTTTGACAAATTTTCTAGAGTTGTTTGGGAACATAACAAGCATAGATAATAAAGGGAAACCGGTAAATGTAATGTACTTGAATTTCCAGAAGGCATTCAAAAGGGTGCCACATAAAAGCTTATTGCACAAGATAGGGGCACGTGGTATTGGGGGTAATGTATTAGCATGGATTGAGGATTGGTTAACACACACAAGACAGTCAGGATTAACGGGTCTTTTTCAGGTTGGAAAGACACAATTAGTGGAGTGCCACAAGGATCAGTCCTAGGGCCTCAATTATTTGCTATCTATATGAATGACTTGGAGAAGGGTGCAGAGTGTAATGTACCCAAATCTGCTGACAATACAAAAATAGGTGGGAGGGCATGTTGTGATGAGGGCATAAGGAATCTGCAAGAGGATATACATAGGTTGAGTGAGTGGGCAAAAACTTGGCAGATGGAGTTTAATGTAGGAAAGTGTGAGGTCATGTACTTTGGTTGGAAGAATCAAAAGGCAGACTCCAAAAATGTACAGCACAGAGAGATCTGGGTGTTCTTGTGCATGAAACACAAAAAGTTAGTGTGCAGCAAGTAATTAAGAAGGCAAATCGAATTTTGGCCTGTATTGCTAGGGGGTTGAAGTTTGAAAATAGAGAAATCTTGTTTCAACTGTACAGGGTGTTGGTGAGGCTGCACCTGGAGTACTGTGTACAGTTCTGGTCCCCATATTTAAGGATATACTGGCATTGGAGGCAGTTCAAAAGAGATTCACTAGGCTGATTCCTAGGATGAAGGGGTTGACTTACCAAAAACGGCTAAACAGGTTAGGCCTTTATTCATTAGAGTTTAGAAAAATGAGGGGTGATCTTATTGAAACATACAAGATTCTAAGGGGGCTTGACAGGGTAGATGGTGAGAAGATGTGGGGGAATCTCAAACTAGGGGACAAAGTTAGAGAATATGGGGACAATCGTTTAAAACTGAGGCATGAAGGAATTTCTTCTGAGGGTAGTGAATGTCTGGAATTCTCTACCCCAGAGAGTTGTGGAGGCTAGATCACTGGAAGTATTTAAAAAGGAGGTCGATAGATTAATTGAGGGCAATGAGGAGCTGAGGCCTGGGGCAGATCAGCCATGATCTTATTGAATGGTGGGACAAGCTTGAGGGGCCGAATGGCCTGCTCCTTGCTCTTACGTGAGCAGCCTTCTTGAACCACAAGGATGATGAATAGAAAGGACTTTTTGCAAGGGACAGAGTGGAAGATGGAGTCTGACCAGGAGAGTGTTGAAATAGGTCACAAAGTAGAAGTTACAAAGGCATGGGTTATCTTTGAACATTTGGGAGGGTGAAAAGGTGGACAAAATAAAAGTGAAATGTTGAATCTTTAAGAACAAATGTTCCAATACTCACAGTTCTATAACCATCTGTCCAGCTTTGATTTCATCCATTTCCATAAAAGCAAAACATTTTGTGCTTGTGAATCGCTTTTTAGGTTTGTAATGTTTGAATTCAAAGAAAATAGCAGCACCTGTTAAAGAAAAGCAAGACGTATTTCCTGATCTAGAAGTACATGCATTGGAAACTAAATCTGATAAATATCACAGCAGCATCACTAAATGGTACAAGCATTAAGATGAATATTACATTTCACTTTTTGAATGTTCCAGTGTTAAAATATTGACTAGTTAAAATTGTGAGGGAGAGATGGAAAACAGGCGCAGCAAGCATAGTTGGTTAGACCATGGCCTTTCACTTCTGAGACCTGCGTTTGAATCCACCTAGCCTAATGAAATGAAACTTTTCTGCATTGACTCATACCAGTTTCTCGTGTGGAGATTTGAATAAACAACGATGAGTTCCAAGATTCATGGTGTTTTCATATTTAAAAATATTTGTGTTTGTATAATATGTATTAGTAACTCTCACACAAGTTAATATCTCATTTCAGATTAACAGGGCTGTAACACATATTCCATCCATACTGACTGAGCCTCAACCCAAACAATCTAATCTAAATTATTTCATCGTGGCATATGGGCTGAATATTTTTGGTGGGTGTCAGGATATTCTCCAGCACAGTGGTCTGTTCACCACGAGTGAAAAGGATCTTCAAGGAAGTAAATTAAGGTGACTCACCTTTTGGCAGTTTCTCTATGTGTTTTTGGATTTCCACATCAACAGCGAAGTGTACGTACATATCTTCTTTCCTAGTAGCAACTGGGGTATCTTGTACAGGGGTCAGATCTACCCCATTGACATCTGTATGATTATAGGCATTACATTATCTGTCATCTTTAAGTAAATAGAACTACATGCACACCAAACCCATTTTAAAATCCCACTATATTACCTTTTACACTGACTGTTACGTAGGGATCGATACACTGTCCTGCATCCTTGAGACCAATTTTTTCTATTTTAATAGTGAGCAGTGCCATGCCTGGTTCTGAGGGCAGCCGTGGTAGTAGGGTACCTGAAGACAAACATTCATTACCATATCATTCTACAGCAGTTTGATGTAGCATTAGTTTATAGTTAACCAGTGTAACATCACTTATTCTGAACATTCATGCTGCAGCTGTATAGAACCTTGACACTAGTCATCTCAATTTCTCTGCTCCTTTCACCCATTCTAACCTGTTTCTCTTTGAACTTGCTGCACTCCATTCTCTCAGGTCCAACCCTGACATTGTCATCAAACCCGCTGACATGGGTGCTGTTGTTGTCTGGCGCACTGACCTCTACCTCACAGAGGCTGAGCGTCAACTCGCAGACATTTCCTCCTACCTCCCTCTGGACCATGACCCCCACCACTGAACATCAAGCCATTGTTTCCAGGACTGTCACTGACCTCATCTCCTCTGAAGATCTTCCTTCCACAGCTTCCAACCTTTGATGGCCCTCTTCTACCTCCTACTCAAAATCCATAAACAGGACTGTCCCAGCAGACCGATCATGTCAGCCTGTTCCTGCCCCATGGCATTTCTTGTTATCTTGACTCCCTTCTCTCTCCCCTTGTCCAGTCCCTTCCCACCTACATCCGTGATTCCTCTGACACTCTACGTCACATCAACAATTTCCAGTTCCCTGGCCTTAACCGCTTCCTCTTCATCATGGACGTCCAATCCATCTACAGCCCCATCCCAAGGGATGGTCTGGTGGCTCTCTGCTTCTTCCTCGAACAGAGGCCCGAACAATCCCCATCCACCACTACTCTCCTCCATCTGGCTGAACTTGTTCTCACACTGAACAATTTCTCCTTTAACTCCTCTCACTTCCTCCAAATAAAAGGTGTGGCTATGGGTACCCGCATGGGCCCCAGCTATGCCTGTCTCTTTATGGGATATGTGGAACATTCCTTGTTCCAGTCCTACTCCGGCCCCCTCCCACAACTCTTTCTCCGGTACATCGATGATTACTTCGGGCTGCTTCAAGCTCTCGTTGGGTCCTGGAAAAATTTATTAGTTTTGCTTCCAATTTCCACCCCTCCATCATTTTCACATGGTCCATCTCTGACACTTCCCTTCCTTGACCTCCCTGTCTCAAGTCCTAGTGAGAGACTGTCCACCAATATCCATTACAAGCCTACCGACTCCCACAGCTACCTCAACTACAGCTCCTCACAGCCCGCTTCCTGTAAGGACTCCATCCAATTCTCTCAGTTCCTTCGCCTCCGTCGCATTTGTTCTGATGGTGCCACTTTCAAAAACAGTTCCTCTGACATGTCCTCCTTTCTTAACCGAGGTTTTCCACCCACGTTGGTTGACAGGGCCCTCAACCATGTCGGGCCCATCTCCTGTGCATCCGCTCTCACACCTTCTCCCTCCCAGAAACATAATAGGGTCCCCCTTGTCCTCACTTATCACCCCACCAGCCTCCACATTCAAAGGATCATCCTCCACCATTTCCGCCAACTCCAGCATGATGCCACCACCAAACACATCTTCCCTTCATCCCCCTGGTGGCATTCCGTAGGGATCGTTCCCTCCGTGACACCCTGGCCCACTCCTCCATCACCCCCTACTCCTCAACCCCCTCCCACGGCACCTTCCCATGCAACCGCAGAAGATACAACACCTGCCCCTTCACTTCCCCTCTCCTCACCGTCCAAGGACCCATACACTCTTTTCAAGTGAAGCAGCATTTCACTTGCACTTCCCTCAACTTAGTCTACTGCATTTGTTGCACCCAATGCGGTTTCCTCTACATTGGAGACACCAAACGCAGACTGGGTGACCACTTTGCAGAACACCTTTGGTCTGTCCGCAAGCATTACCCAGACCTCCCTGTCCCTTGCCATTTCAACACTCCACCCTGCTCTCATGCCCACATGTCCGTCCTTGGTTTGCTGCATTGTTCCAGTGAAGCTCAAAGCAAACTGGAGGAACAGCACCTCATCTTCCGACTAGGCACTTTACGGCCTTCTGGACTGAATATTGAGTTCAACAATCTTAGATCATGAATTCACCCCTCCATCCCCACCCCCTGTCCGTTTCTTCCCCCTCCTTTTTGTTTTTTCCAATAATTTATATAGGTGGGAAAAGAAAAATCTATTTCCATTATTTTAACTGTATTTCCATCCATTGTTTATCTCTGCCTTTTAGCCTTTTTAGTATTCCTTCACCCCACCCCACCCCACCCCCACTAGGGCTATCTGTATCTTGTTTGTCCTGCTTTCTACCCTTAATTAGCACATTCCTTAGATAATATCACCACCTTCAACACCTCTGTCCCTTTTGTCTGTGACATCTTTTGGTTACCTCCACCTATCACTAGCCCTTTACCTAGCTCTTCTGGGCCCAACAGCCCCCCCACTTAAACCAGCTTATATTTCACCCCTTTCCTATTTTTACTTAGTTCTGTTGAAGGGTCATGAGGACTCGAAACGTCAACTTTGCTCTTCTCCGCCGATGCTGCCAGACCTGCTGAGTTTTTCCAGGTATTTCTGTTTTTGTTTTTGTATAGAACCTTGGTTAGGCCACACTTGGAATAGTGCTTGCAATTCTAGTCACATTACCAGAAGGATATGAAGGCTTTGGAGAGGGTGCAGAGGAGGTTTACCAGGATGCTGCCTGGTCTGAAGATTATTAGCTATGAGGAAAGGTTGGAGAAACTTGGATTATTCTCACTAGAGCGACAGAGATTGAGGGGCGACTTGATAGAAGTTTACAAAATTATGAGTGGCATGGACAGAGTAGATGGTCAGAAGCTTTTTCCCAGGGTGAAAGAGTCAATTACTGGGGGACATAGATTTAAGGTGAGAGGAGAAAACTTTTGAGGCGATGTGCGGGGTAAATCTTTTTACGCAGAGGGTAGTGAATGTCTGGAATTCACTGCCAGAGGAGTTGGTGGAAGCAGGTACAATAGTGCTGTTTAAGAGGCAGCTTGACAAATACATGAATAGGATGGGAATACAGGGATCCGGACCCCGAAAGTGCAAAATGTTTCAGTTGACGGACAATATAATCGGCGCAGGCTTGGAGGGCCGAAGGGCCTGTTCCTGTGCTGTATTTTTCTTTGTTCTTTGAAAGCAATAATAAATCAGTCACTTAAATTAATGTCTCTCAGATAGATGTGAAAGATCCCCTGGCATTACTCAAAGCAAGGGATTTTTCCCTATATCCTACCATTTATCCTTGAACTAATACCAGAAAACAGATTACCTAGTCATTTCTCTCAGTTATTAGAGGGAACATCTGTGAATTTTGGAAGTTGCTTTCATGTACGTTGCAACAGTGACTACACTTCAAAATCACTTTCTTGACTGTGAAGTGCTTTGGATGCTCTACCACCTGGAAGCTCCCCTCTAAGCCACTCACCATGCTGGCTTGGAAATATATCGCAGTTCCTTCACTGTCACAGGATCAAAATCCTGGAACTCCCTGCGTAACAGCATTATGGGTGTACCTACACCATAGGGACTGCAGCAGTTCAAGGCGGCAGCTCATCCCTAAGGGCAATTAGGGATGGGTCTGAGGCTGTGAAAGGTATTACATACATGCTAAAGCTTTCTTGAAAAGCCACTTTGAGGAGCAGTACATGCATCCTCCCATCATGAAGGCCAGGGCACATAGCTCCTGAGGTCATTACAGCCTTGGTTCAAACATGGACAAAAAAGCTGAGCTCCAGAGGTAAGGTGAGAGTGACTGTCCTTGACATCAAGGCTGCATTTGACAGAGTGTGGCATTAAGGAGCCCTAGCAAAACTGGGGTCAATGGGAATCGGGAAAATTCTCCACTGGTTGGAGTCATACCTAGCGCAAAGGAAGATGGTTGCGGTTGTCGGGGATCAATCATCTCAGCTCCAGGACATCACTGCAGGAGTTCCTCGGGGTAGTGTCCTCGGCCCAACCATCTTTAGCTGCTTCATCAATGATCTTCCTTCCATCATAAGGTCAGAAGTGGGGATGTTGCTGATGATTGCACAATGTTCAGCACCACTCGCGACTCCTCAGATACTGAAGCAGTCCATGTCCAAATGCAGCAAGACCTGGAAAATATCCAGGCTTGGGCTGACACGTCGCAAGTAACATTCGCACCACACAAGTGCCAGGCAATGAATTTCTCCAACAAGAAAGAATCTAACCATCGCCCCGTGATATTCAATAACATCACAATCGATGAATCCTCTGATATCAAAATCCTGGGAACTACCATTGACCAGAAACTGAACTAGCCATATAAATACTGTGGCTACAAGGGCAGGTCAGAGGTGAGGAATCCTGCGATGAGTAACTCACCTCCTGACTCCACAAAGCCTGTCCACCATCTACAAGGTACAAGTCAGGAGTGTGATGGAATACTTGCCACTTGCCTGGATGAGTGCAGCTCCCACAACACTCAAGAAGCTTGACACCATCCAGGACAAAGAACCTCACTTGATTAGCACCACATCCACAAACATTCACTCCCTCCACCACCGATGCACAGTAGCAGCAGTGTGTACCACCTACAAGATGCACTGCAGGAATTCACCAAGGCTCCTTAGGCAGCACTTTCCAAACCCATGACTATTGCCATCTAGAAGGACAGGGGCTGCAGACACATGGGAAGACCACCACCTGGAAGTTCCCCTCTAAGCCACTCACCATCCAGACTTGGAAATATATCGACTTTCCTTCACTGTCACTGGGTCAAAATCCTGGAACTCCCTCCCTAACAGTACTGTGGGTGTACCTACACCATAGGGACTGCAGCAGTTCAAGAAGGCAGCTCACCGCAGCCTTCTCAAGGGCAATTAGGGATGGGCTAGCCTAGCCAGCGACGCCCACATCCCATGAGTGAAATAAAACAAACCATTTCACGGGTGTTCCGCATGCACCTTTTAGACAGGGTCGAGCAGGTTTTTCAACATGGGCAACATGGCAGCCAGCTTGCACTCACTTTTCTCCCTGAATCTCCAAGTTTCACAAAAGTTCTCTTTGCAGGAGGAGTCATGGCGGACCAAAAAGGGGATTTATGCATGGAGGCAGGGGACATGGCTGAGGTATTAAATGAATACACTTTGCATCCGTCGTTACCAAGAAGCAAGATGTGCCTTGCCCGTTGCGAACAGTGGAAGGGACGTGCTGTTTGATATGATCCGCCAGTCTTTGGGATGTACAGCTTATATACCCAGCATCACACTGGCACTGAAATTCATACACCACATTATTCATTTGTGTGAGATAGAACATATTTATGGCTTGACGGCAGCACCCTGTTAGTGGCAAATACCACTCGTGTTGCTACTGCGTAGTCGCAATGTCAAACCAGCTGGCTTCATCTGCTAGTGCAAGATAAAAAGCTTCAACACAATGTCTTTTTTCTGCAATACTCAGTAATACTCAATACATAAGTCAAGCAAGTACAGGCCAGTCAGTTTAACCTTGGTGGTGGGGAAGCTTCTAGAAATGATGATTCAGAACAAAATTAAGTCACTTGGGCAAATGTGGGTTAATTAAGGAAAGCCAGCAGATTTGCTAAGGACAAATCATGTTTGACTAACTTTCTGGAGTTTTTTGATGAGGTAACAGAGAAGGTTGATGTGGGTGATGATGCTGTCATGATGTACATGGATTTCCAAAAGGCATTTGACACGTGCCACACAATAGACTGCAAGTGAAGTCGGAGCTCATGGATAAAAAGGGACAGTAGCAATGTGGATACGAAATTGGCCAAGGGACAGTGCAGGTCAATGGATGTTAATCAGACTGGAGGAAGGTTTGCAGTGGAGTTCCCCAGTGCTGAGACCCCCGCTCTTCCTGATACATATATATATTAATGACCTAGACCTTGGTATAAAGGGTATTAATTTAAAATTTGTGGATGATATGCAACTTGGAAGCATTGTGAAGAAATTAGTGTAGAACTTCATAAGGACATAGACAAGTTGGTGGAATGGGCAGACAAGCGGCAGATGAAATTTGATGTAGAGAAGTGTGAAGTGATTCAATTTGGTAGGAAGAATTCAGAGTGACAACATAAAATAAAGGGTACAAATCTAAATGGGGTGCAGCAGCAGATGTGCATAAAACATTGAAGATGGCAGGACAAGCTGAGAGAGTAGTTAATAAAGGATACAGTGTCCCAGGCTTTATTAACAGGGACATAGAATACAAGAGCAAGGAGGTTATGCTAAACTTGTAAAGAACACTGGTTTGACCTCAACTGGAGTTCTGCATCAGTTCTGGGTGCTGCACTTTAGGAAAGATGTGCAAGCATTAGAAAGAGTGGAGGCAAGATTCACGAGAATGGTTCCAGGGATGAGGAACTTCAGTTACGTCGATAGATTGGAGAAGTTGGGACTGTTTTCCTTGGTGAAGGTCGAGAGGAGATTTGATAGAGGAATTCAAAATCGAGGGACCTGGACAGAGTAGAAAAGGAAATCTGTTCCTACTGGTGGTAAGATTGAGAACAAGAGGGCACAGATTTAAGGTAATTGGCAAAAGATGCAATGATGACAAGAGGAAAATTTTTTTCACACTGCGAGTGGTTAGGATCTGGAATCCACTGCCTAATAGAGTGGTGGAGGCAGGTTCAATCAAAGCATTCAAGAGGGAATTTGTTAGTTATCTGAAAAGGAAGAATGTGCACGGCTACCGGGAGAAGGCAGGGGATGGTACTAGGTATATTATTCCTACAGAGACCCAGTGCAGGCATGATGGGTGAATGGCCTCCTGCTGTGCTGTAACAATTCTGTGATTTCTCTCTTATTCAGGAACATTAAGGTCAATTGTTGCTTTGGCTAAAGCTTAGTGCAAAGAACAAACCTGGGATCTTGCTGGTCCACAGGGCTCAGTACCACACCAGGGCAGCACATGTAGCCATTGAACCATGTTGAGATGAAGAAACCTTATGCTGCCTTCTAAAATTTGACTTTAAACTATCCCTAAACCTCTCTCCTTTGTTGCTTTTCAAAAACATACTTCTGACTAAGCTTTTGCTGTCAAATTTTGTCTGTACATGCGTTTCACCGCTATTCGCCACTTTTACAGTGTAAATTTAAATTATGGTACAGTTTGTGTTAAATGAATACCAAAGGCTTAGTGTGGATTAGCTGGATTAATATTGTAGTGACCTCAACAACTTCCATATCTGCATCATTTACTGCTTGGGGAATGTAAAACCTTTATGTTTAGGTGCAAACATATCTTTTAATTGGCAGGTTGCTGAATATTATTCCCAACAACAGGAAAAGTCATTCAACTGCTTTAGTTTAGCCAAGATCTGGAACACTAATCCACGCTTCCAACTTGTTTCACACACCAACAATGCCATAAATCTTCAAGTTCTCAATCCCAGCTTCACTGCAACCATATGCACATATGGTCAAAGCTCCCAGGAGAAAGGCAAATTGGGACAGAATTGTTATTGTACCATGCTGACTACTAACCTGTTCTGCATTGGCTGGATATCTTAATCTAGGTCACTGATCTGCCCTCAGGGGCCTGGTATACAGAAAAAATATAAGAAACTGCATTTACATAGCACTGTATCAGGCAGCTTACGATATCCAATAAATTACTTTTCGAAATGTTGTCACCATTACATGGCAAATGTCTACAATAACATCTCAAAAACAACAAATGAGGTAAATGGCCAGTTAATTTGTTTTTTGTGATGGTGATGGTTGAAGAAGGAATATTGGCCTGGGTACAGGGAGAACTCCCCACTCTTCACATTGTGCCATGGAATCTTTAAATCCCATAAACCACAGGAACAAACAGAGAGAGCGTCATTTAAACTCACGCAATGGACAGCATCTCCAGCATTGCAGCAGTCCTTTCGCGTTGCACTGGAATGCCAACTGAGGCGTTATTACCTCAAATCCTGGTAAAGGGATGAATCCCATCCTCCTGACTCAAAGTAGAAGCAGGAGTTGGGGGGGAGCTGGGGGGCAAAGAGATGTGCCCTCACTCATTCCCCAAAATGCATTTTTAACATGTCTTACTTCATTTTTGGCCTCTGGCAGCTTTGAACATGTCCACAGTTAGAAAATTATGGGAGTCTATAGGTGCCCATGACAGCATATTGCCTCATTAACTTCACTGACATGGTAGCTGTACACAAAGTACAGCTTTCAGAATCTGATTAAACCATACCTGGCAGTATAATCAATGCCACAAGTGCTTTAAAACACAAACAGGATTTCCCAACTTTAGTAAAAGCTGAGAACCAAGATGAAAATACACCAACATATTACACACGGTGTAGAACTCAAACCTGGGATTTAGAAATAGCCTTTGGTAAAGTACTCCACATATTGTGATAAAGTACAACTATTAGAGACACTGACACTTTAACTGAATATTATTTGAATCCTTGTGATCATTTAACACCCTCATTAGTTCAATGTCCTCCACAGTTTTGCATCAAACCTGGAATATTTCTGATTGGTGCGGACCAGGATTAAGTGAATCATTTATCCAATGAGCTGTCAAGTAAGCACATTTCCACTAGGCCTTTCAAAGTAGCCAGGATATTCTACACTTCTCTGAAGAGATGTCACCCAGTTTCAAGATTAAAGGGATGTAGAGGGGCCTTTGTCTGTTACTGTGCACAATCATCCCAATGAGTAACTCACCTCCTGACTCCCCAAAGCCTGTCCACCATTTACAAGGCACAAGTCAGGAGTGTAATGGAATATTCTCCACTTGCCTGGATGAGTGCAGCTCCCACAACACTCAAGAAGCTTGACACCAACCAGGACAAAACAGTTCGCTCGACTGGCACCCCATCCACAAACATCCTCCCATGCCATCACCGACTCACAGTAGCAGCAGTGTGTGCCATCTACAAGATGCACTGCAAAAACTCACCAAGGCTCCTTAGACAGCACCTTCCAAACACACGACCGCTACCATCTAGAAGGACAAGGGCAGCAGACACATGGGAACACCACCACCTGGAATTCCCCTCCAACCTATTCACCACCCTGACTTGGAAATATATCACCATTCCTTCACTGTTGCTGTGTCAAAATTCTGGAACTCCCTCCCCGAACAGCACTGTGGGTGCACCAGGGGCTGCGGCGGTTCAAGACGGCAGCTCACCACCACCTTCTCAAGAGCAATTAGGGATGGGCAATAAATGCTGGCCCAGCCAGTGAAGCCCACATCCCAGAAATGAATTTTTAAAAAATCCATCAGCCCAGCTTGAAACCTGAAACAACTCATGCATCTGTTTCAGTCTGACTACAGAAGACAGGTGATTGGGAAAGAATTTTCGGTATTAATCAACCACGGCTCAGAAGTCAATAACTACCTATTGCACCCATCGTGAAGACAACAATTATCCATCTGTGTTTAAAGCTCTCAACTAAACTGCTATTAGAGTTTCAATTACCTAAAATAAGATCACAGTTAGTGACCTTCATGTCTGCATCACAAAGATCTGGGTTGCAATGTGGACCTCACCATGTGGATGTCAGTAGGATGAGACCCATTACCCTCGCAGTTTACTGACTCATTGGTTAAAGACATCTGCTGGAATCTATCCCTCAGGGCCAGGGAGACAGCAGTGGGAATGGGAGAGTCGATTGAAGAAAATCAGCATAGATTTGTGAGGGGCAAGTCATGTGTGACTAATTTAGTTGAATTTTCTGAAATCATCAGCATGCTGCAACTGAATGTTGTCTAGATGGATGTCTAGTGGCATTTGATAAAATATTGCATAGTGATTGTTAACAAAATTTACAGCTTACAGAATTGGAGGTAAGCTTGTAACATGGGTTGGTAATTATTGAGAGATAGTGGATAAAGAGTAGGGAGAAAGAGAGCGCACTTGATTAGCAGGGTGTGAGAAATGGTATTCTTTGGGATCTGTACTGAGATTTTAGCTTTTCACCATATACACTGGACCTGGAGAGGACTACAGCTTGTCTATGGAAGTTTGCAGATAAATTAAGTTAGAAGACATAGTAAGTTGTATAAACATGAGCAGAAAATTACAAACAGATTGAGTGGGAAAAGCTACAACGGATGGAGTTCAATGTGGGAAGTGTAAGTTCACCCACTTTGAATACAAGAAAGTCAAATCAGAATATTTTAGTTATGAAACTGGGAAATGTGAGGGAGCAAAGGGATTTGGGTGCTAAGGCAAACAATAATTCAAACAATCAAATCAAGCTGGTGCACAGGTATAAAAAGTACTCCAAAAGACTAATTGGTGGCCTCTACCTTAAAAGGTTAGAATTCAAATCGGGAGGAAGTTATGCTTCAGTTGTACAGAACCTTGGTTAGACCCCATGTGAGCACCATGTTGAGTTCTGGACATTGTACCATAGGAAGAATACAATAGCCTTAGAGGTGATACAACCCAGATTCACAAGAGTTTACAGAGTTTAGATTATGAGGATGGGTTACATAATCTGCTTTCCTTTTTTTAAACAATAAAGGAAGGCTGAGGGATTATTTTAAAATGATGATTTGATAACATAGGAAAAGGAAAGCTATTTTCTCGGGCGAGGAATCCAGAACAAAGTGGCACAATCTTAAGAAGTGTAATTAGGAAGAACATTTCACAGAAAGGCTCGAAGTAGTGTGGAAATCTTTCCCCAAAAGGCTGTCAAAGCTGGGCCTCAACTGGAGTTTTAAAGGCTGTGTTCAACAGATCGCTTGTTAAATAAGATTATCAAGGCATATGGAACAAAAGCAGGGGATGCTTGAAGGGGATGAAAGACCTATTGTTCCTATGTAGGAGTGTGAGATCTCCTCAAGGAACTGATAGACATTTTCCTCTTGCAGTGGCACCTGGTGACAAATCCCAGACTGGAGTGAGGAAACATATTAGCATAAAGTTCAATGAGCTGAGGTACAATGAAGGACACTGCAAAGATTTTGGTACAGAAACCCTTCAAGTTAGGTGTGTCCAAATTTGCTTACTTGTGGGTAAAAGCAAACTACTGCAGATACTGGAAATCTGAAATAAAACCAGAAAATGCATTTTCTGTTTTTATTTTTTATTTATAGTGCTTACTTATAGAGAGTAGAGCAGCGCTAGATCTAGAACGCCAACATTTTTTTGTCTAGTCTTCCTCATCAAATTTAACGAGTTCACAGTTGGATACAAGGAGTCAATAATAGAAACAAAAACAGAATTACCTGGAAAAACTCAGCAGGTCTGGCAGCATCGGCGGAGAAGAAAAGAGTTGACGTTTTGAGTCCTCATTTGGGAGAATGTTGGGGTGGGGTCAGAGGAGGTTTGCTCGATAACACCATCCTGTTCCCAGCACAAAGGAAGATGATTGTGGCTGTTAGGGGTCAGGGATCTCAGCTCCAGGACATCACTGCAGGAGTTCCTCAGGGTAGTGTCCTCGGCCCAACCATCTTCAGCTGCTTCATCAATGACCTTCCTTCCATCATAAGGTCAGAAGTGGGGATGTTCGCTGATGATTGCACAATGTTCAGCACCATTCGTGTCTCCTCAGATACTGAAGCAGTCCATGTCCAAATGCAGCAAGACCTGGGCAATATCCAGGCTTAGACTGACAAGTGGCAAGTAACATTCACACCACACAAGTGTCAGGCAATGACCATCTCCAACAAAAGAGAATCCAACCATTGCCCCTTGATATTCAATGGCATTACCATCATTGAATACCCCACTAGCAACACCCTGGGGGTTACCATTGACCAGAAACTGAACTGGACCAGCCATATAAATACTGTGGCTACAAGAGCAGGTCAGAGGCTAGGAGTCGTGTGACGAGTAACTCAGCTCCTGATTCCCCATCTACAAGGCACAAGTCAGGAATGTGATGGAATATTCCCCACTTGCCTGGATGAGTGCAGCTCCTACAACACTGATGAAGCTAGACACCGTCGCTTGATTGGCAGCACATCCACAAACATTCACTCTCTCCTCCACCACCAATGCAAAGTAGCAGCAGTGTGTACCATCTACAAGATGCACTGCAGGAATTCACCAAGGCTCCTTTGACAGCACCTTCCAAACCCACGACCACTACCATCTAGAAGGACAAAGGCAGCAGATAGATGGGAACACCACCACTTGGAAGTTCCACTCCAAGTCACTCATCATCCTGACTTGGAAATATATCGCCGTTCCTTCACTGTTGCTGGGACAAAATCCTGGATCTCCCTCCCTAACAGCACTGTGGGTGTACCTACACCACATGGACTGCAGCGGTTCAAGAAGGCAGCTCACCACCGGCTTCTCAAGGGCAATTCGGGATGGGCAATAAATACTGACCCAGCCAGTGAAGCTCATCCAGTGAATGAAGAAACAAAATTTGCATCCTGTTCCCAGATTTGCTGAATATTATTTACCAAATATATTTGTGACATGTAATGACAAAATAGTGATACAATACCAACTTTTATTGACAACTTATCCAACTGGTGCATCAGACAAGTCAGGGTCTAAAAATATTGCAGACTGCATTGGAATGAATTATCACACATGTTCTTCAGAAACACTAAAAACAAGTTTCTCAGTCAAATTTGCAAGAAAAACTGAACTTCGTATTCTGCATGTTTTCTGCATTAAGCTTTAGCCAATTGAGTGAGTGAAACCAAACAAAGCTACACCTGAGGTGGTAAAAAGCTTCACAATACATTCAATTGTTGATGCATAGTAAATTATTAACATGCTGTGCTGATTGGTGGTTCAAACCCATGTTACTTCATGAAGGGAGTTACTGATCTCAGCTGCACTGTTGTGGCACTGGTCTCCAAAGAGGGGAGAATCGAAGAGGGAGACAAACTGTTTGGCCACAATGCATTTTCTGTGGCTTTCAAGCCCTAGAATGGGACAGGAACCCAGACCTTCTGGCTCAGAGGCAGGGACACTACCACTGTGCCACAAGATCTCTGAGGAGGGAGACAAGGTGCACGGGTGTTTTATGGCTATCAGCTGGATAAAAGTTTGAATAAGGCAGGCATGGGGCCAGAATTAGTATTCTTACCTTAACGGAGAAAGAAAAACATACGTTTGTACACACATCGGACATACAACACAGAAACATGCGATTCGGCCCAACCAGTCCATGCCGGTGTCTATGCTCCATTGAGCCTCCTCCCATCTTTCCTCACCTAAATCCATCACCGTACCCTTCAATCCCTTCTCCCTCATACGCTTGCTTAGCTTCCCCTTAAATGTATCTATACTATTCATTTCAACTGCTTCCTGCGGTAGGGAGTTCCACATTCTACAAGCGTACAAATTAGGAGGACTAGGCCACTCAGTCCCTCGAGCATGCTCCGCCGTTCAATAAGATCATGGCTGATCCAATTGTAACCTCCATTCCAAATTCCTGCCTACCCCCGATAACTTTTCACCCCCTTGTTCATCAAGGATCTATACAGCTCTGCCTCAGACTCTGCTTCCATCACCTTTTGAGGAAGGGAGTTCCAAAGACTCCAACCCTCAGAGAAAAAACTTTTGTTCTTCTGGCTTAAATGAGCAACCCCTTGTTTTTAAGCTGTGATCCCTACTAGATTCTCCCATGAGAGGAAACATCCTCTCCATATCTATTTCTGTCAAGACCCCTCAGGATCTTAAAGGTTTCAATCAAGTCACCTCTTACTCTTCTTGCCCAATGTTTCCTCATAAGACAACCTGCACATTCCTATTAGTCTAGTAAACTTTCTCTGAACTGCTTCTAATGCATTTTCATCCTTCCTTAAATAAGGAGGCCAGTACTGTACACAGTACTCCAAATGTGGTCTCGCCAATGCCCTGTATAACTGAAGCATAACCCCTCCACTCTTACATTCAATTCCCCTCACAATTAACATTAACATTCTATTAGCTTTCCTAGTTATTTACTGTACTTGCACACTACCCTTTTGTGATTCACGCACTATGACACCTAGATCCCTCAATTTCCAAGCTCTGCAACCTCTCACCATTTAGGTAATATGCTTTTTTATTCTTCCTGCCAAAACGGATAATCTCACATTTGCCCACATTATACTCTGTCACGAAGCTATTAATGTATATAATGTTATTGGAATTTTTTTTAAAAATAGAGGTTTAGTCTGTGGGTGTGTCTGTGTGTTAATTGGATTAAAGCCAGCTAGTATGGGTGCTTTGATGTACAGCAATTTTGAGATGCAAACTGTAAGGTAGAGTGCATTTGCATTTTGTTGAATAGGGCATTCAAGAAGGGAAGTGGAATCTTGCACCTTGCTAGGAGACACCAGCAATATGTTTATATTACTAATAAAATTGGTACTATGAAAGGGGTTTTATTGTTAGATGAGGTGGCATTCAAAGGGCCCAGTGGTGCAATGAGAATTTATATTCAAAGAGAAGAAATGCTGGGTATAACACAAAGCAGCTGTGTGTGTGCAGGGCAGAGGCACGTAACATCAAAGCAGCTGTAAGCCTACAACTGTCTGCAAAGGAACCATATCGAAAGGAACCTCATTTTGAATTTGAGAGTTGAAAATGCTTTGCCTGGTGTATGCTTAAAGTCCATGGGTTGTTGTTGCCTTAGTGGAGATTAGTTTGGGAATTTGTTAAAAAGTCATGATAGTAGTAATGTGTAGCCATGTGTATGCGTTTAATACCTTATTGTAAATTATAAATGTTTCATTGAGTTTGATATAAAAACTTCTTGCAAACTGGTGGTCTTATTCCTGAATTTAGAGCTGCATCTCAAACATACCAATTGAAAATATAGGTTATGACAGAATTTTTAAAGTTTCCTTCTGGGATTTTAAATAACAGCCTTTACCAACTGCTGTGTCATAACAACTCCATTTGCCAGATCTTCGCCCTATCTATATCACTTTGTAGCTCCCTTGTGTCCTCTTTACAACTTACTTTCCTACCTATCTTTGTGTCATCAGCAAATTTAGCATCCATACCTTCAATTCCTTCATCCAGGTCACTTATATAAATTGTAAAATATTGAGGCGCCAGCACTGATTCCTCTGGCATGCCACTTGTTATAACCTGCCAACCAGTAAAAGATCCATTTTTGGCTACCCTGTTTCCTGTAGCTAGCTAATCTTCTATCCATGCCAATATATTACCCCCGATACCATGAGCTTTTATTTTCCGCAATAACTTTGATGTGGCATCTTATCAAATGCCTCTGGAAATCAAAGAACTCTAATAAATTGGTTAAACAGGATTTCCCTTTCACAAAACCTCTGCCTGATTGCCTTGAATTTTTTGAAGTGCCCTGCTTTAACATCTTTAATAATAGCTTCTAATGTTTTCTCTATAACAGATATTAAGCTAACAAGCCTGTAGTTTCTTCCTTTCTGTCTCCCTTCTTGAATAAAGGAGCTACATTTGCTATTTTCTAATCTAGTGGAGCCTTCCCCGAATCCAGGGAGTTTTGGAAAATTAAAATCAAGGCATCAACTATCTCACTGGCCACTTGTTTTAAAACCCTAGGATGAAGTCCATCAGGACCCAGGGATTTTTGAGCCCGGAGCTCCAACAATTTGCGCATTACCACTCCTCTGGTGATTGTAATTATTCTGAGTTCCTCCCTCCCTCCCATTTACATGCTATTTCTGTGAAGTTATTAATTCCCCAGACTCACTTTCTACAGGACCAAGGCTCACTTTGTTAACTCTTTTCTTATTTAAATATCTGTAGAAACTCTTGCTGTCCATCTTTATATTTCTAGCTAGCTTCCTCTTGATATTAATTTTTCCCTCCTTATTAATCTTATTGTCACCACTCTGGGTAAAGAACATTCTTCTGAATTCCTTTTTGGACTTCTTGATGACTATCTTTATTTCGACAGCCTCTAGCTATGCTCTTCTTCACAAGAGAAAATATTCTCACTATTTCCACTCCAACAAAACCTTTTGTAATTTAAAAGACTTCTATTAGCTCATTCTTCAGCAATGTTTTTACTGCCCCCAAAGAGAAAAAGAGACCCAGCCTGATCATCCTTTCCTGATATGTGTACCCACACATTTCTGGTCTCATCCTTGTAAATTTTCTCTGCACCCTCTCCAGTGTCTCTACATCACCAACCAGGACCATGCGCAGTAGTCAAAGTGTGGTCTAACCAAGGTTCAATACAGGTTTAATATAGTGTTACAGTGCACAGTTATGATACTACAAATTTTTAGAGAACTGTTTTAAAAGGTTACATTTTTAAAAAAATCTTGGACTGAGTTTAAAGATTGTTTCAAAATGGCTACAAGCTACCAAGACAGGTGTGTGTTTTAGATTGGACCTCATCCAGAAGATAATTAAGTTTTGTTGACACCTCATTGTAACAATGTAAATTGTGCCTTGGCTGGGGCAAAAGCTAAGAACCACAGGTTTGAAGGGTCATTTGATGTGTCAATGCCTTATTTGAGAGATGACGAGGCATTTTGTACAGGTCACACGATAACAGTAGCCAACATAGCTTTCCTGCAAAAGTACTGTAAAGTGCAGGAAGCTGGCAGATCCACAGAGATACACAGAAACTAGGTGCAGGAGTAGGCCATTTGGCCCTTCAAGCCTGCTCCGCCATTCACTATGATCATGGCTGATCATCAAACCCAATATCCTGCTCCCGCTTTCTCCCCATATCCTTTTTACCCCAAGAGCTCTCTCTAATTCCTTCTTGAAAACATATAATGTTTTGGCCTCAACTATTTTCTGTGGCAGCGAATTCCACAGGCTCAACACTCTCTGGGTGAAGAAATTTCTCCCCATCTCTGTCCTAAATGGTCTACCCCATATCCTCAGACTGTGACCCCTGGTTCTGGACTCCCCCATCATCGGGAACATCCTTCCTGCATCTAGTCCTGTTAGATTTTTATAGGTTTCTGTGAGATCTCTCCTCTTTCTTCTGAACTCCAGCGAATATAATCTAACCGACTCAACCTCTCCTCATATGTCAGTCCCGCCATCCCAGGAATCAGTCTGGTAAACCTTCGCTGCACTCCCTCAATAGCAAGAACATCCTTCCTCAGATAAGGAGACCAAAACTGCACACAATATTCCAGGTGTGGTCTCACCAAGGCCCTGTATAATTGCAGCAAGACATCCCTGCTCTGGACAAATGCGAGGTAATGCATTTTGGAAGGTCTAATACAGGCAGGAATTATACAGTAAATGGCAGAACACTTAAGTGCATTGACGGGCAGAGGGATCTGGATGTACAGGTCCATAGGTCACAAAATGGCAACGCAGGTGGATAAGGTAGTCAGGAAGGCATATGGCATGCTTGCCTTCATTGGCAGGGGTATTGAATATTAAGGCTGGGAAGTCATGCTGCAGTTGTATAGAAACTTGGTTAGGCCTCACTTGGAATATTGCGTGCAATTCTGGTCGCCACATTACCAGAAGGATATGGAGGCGTTGGAGAGGGTGCAGAGGAGGCTAACCAGGATGCTGCCTGGTCTGGAGGTTATTAGCTATGAGGAGAGGTTGGAGAAACTCGGATTGTTCTCACTAGAGCGACAGAGATTGAGGGGCTACTTGATAGAAGTTTACAAAATTATGAGTGGCATGGACAGAGTAGATAGTCAGAAGCTTTTTCCCAGCTTGGAAGAGTCAATTACTAGCGGACATAGATTTAAGGTGAGAGCAAAACTATAAAGGAGATGTGCGGGGTAAGTTTTTTACGCAGAGGGTAGTGAATGTCTGGAATTCGCTGCCAGAGGAGGTGGTGGAAGCAGCTACGATAGTGGTGTTTAAGCGGCAGCTTGACAAATACGTGAATAGGATGGGAATACAGGGATACGGACCCCGGATGTGCAAATTATTTTAATTGATGGGCAATATGATCGGCGCAGGCTTGGAGGGCCAAAGGGCCTGTTCCTGTGCTGTACTTTGTTCTTTGTACTCGAATCCTTTCGCTATGAAGGCCAACATACCATTTGCCTTCTTTACCGCCTGCTGCACCTGCAGCTTCAACCCAGGGAGAGACAGAGAAAGGCATCTAGAAACAGTCTTGGCTTCTGCTGTAAGTAACTAGTCAGTTTAAAAATGCCATGCCTGCAGTACCAGAAGAAAAGGACCTTCTGTTCTTCCTGCAAACCTGATTTTATTCAATAAGCTCACCTGTCAAAGCAACTTCTGGCAATGCAACAGTGGAAGCCATCGCAGCTGCAGAGATAATCCTGCAACTTCAAAACCTGCATTTCAGACAAGTCAACATCTCGACTTAAAATAATCTATTGAAAAAAAAATTAGGCCTGCACTGAATATATAAAAATTGGATCAATTTAGTCTAAGTATGCTTTTATCTTCATTTGTAACTAATCCTTATGTATGTGAGCAACTTTATCTTTTTTCAAGTAACTTCCAGAGCAATAGAGTGAAATAAACAATTTTTTAAATAAAAGATAAAGGCTTTGCTGCTGGGTTTTTTTTAAACTGAATTTCTCACTCCATGGTAAGAAAGCACACACACATAAATATATTGCTCATGGGCTTTGTGGAAACATCTTTTAAAGCGTCCGGTACAATAGCTTCCCTGCTTTTCAATTCTATTCCTCTCGATAAAAAGCCTAGTGCTTAGTTTGCTTTTTTATGGTCATGCTAAACTGTGGTCAACTTTTAGCAAGTGAGTGAGTGAGAGAGAAAAAGCAGAACTCACAGGTATCAAAGTTTTAACAGAGGACTGTCAACAACTACAACTTGCATTTCTATAGTATCTTTAAGGAAGTAAAGTTTCCCAAGGTGTTTCACAGTAGTGTTTAAAAGCAAAACTTGACACCCAGCCACAGGGGATGTTAGGAGAGATGACCAACTAACAGCTTCATCAAAGAGGTGGATTTAAAGGAGCATCTTAATTATAAAATTGTTACAGCATGAATGCAGACCATTCTGCCTGTCGTGTGCGTGCTTGCTCTCAGAGCAACTCAGCTCGTCTATTTCCACTATCTATTTCTATCTACTCTGCCCAGACCCCTCATGATTTTGAGCACCACCTCCATTAAATCCCCTGTCAACCATCCCTTCTTGGATGCAATACTTATTTAAGGCTGAACAGGTGCTTTATAAAAGTTCACCATAACTTCTTGTTTTTGGTACTCTTTACTACTGTTTATAAAACCCAAAATCCCATGTGCTTTTTTATTAACCACTTTCTCAATCTACCTTCCTCTTTCAATGATTTGTTAATATATACCCCCAGGTCTCTCTGTTCCTATACCCTCCTTTAGAAATATCATTTATTTTACACTGCCTCTCTTCGTTCTTCCTACCAAAATTTATCACTTAAGAACATAGGAACAGGAGGAGGCCATTGGGCCCATCAAGCCTGCTCCACCATTCAATTTGATTATGGCTGAACATCTACCTCAACTTCGCCTTCCTGCACTATCCCCATATCCCTTGATGTTATTGGTCTCCAGAAATATATCAATTTTTATCTTGAACATGCTCAACGATTGAACTTCTACAGCTCTCTGGGGTAGACAATTGCAAAGATTCACCACCCTCCGAGGGAAGAAATTCCTCCTCATCTCAATCTTAAATGGCCTACCCCTTATTCTGAGACTGTGTCCCCTGGTTCTAGATTCACCAGCCAGGGGGAACATCTTACCTCCATCCACCCTGTCAAGTCCTGTCATTAAATTTCATGTGCCACCTGCCTGCCCAGTCCACATTCTATGTCCTCTTGAAGTCCATTACTGTCTTCTTCACAGTTCACAATATTTCCAAGTTTTGAAACTGTGTCTTGTACACCCAAGTCGAGGTCAGTAAGGTAGATCGAGAAAAACAATGGTCCTAATAGTAACCCCTGGGGAACCCCACTGTATATCTGCCTCCAGTCCAAGAAAAAACAGTTCAACACTATGTTCCCTGTCACTCAGTCAATTTTGTATCCATGCTGCCACGGCCATTTTATTATATGGGCCTCATCTAGGCTGCAAAGCCTCTTATGTGGCACTTCATCCATTTTTAAAATATTCATTCATGGGATGTGAGCATTGCTGGCAAGGCCAGCATTTTTTGCCCATCCCTAATTACTCTTTACAAGGTGGTGGTGAGCTGCCTTCTTGAACCGCAGCAGTCGATGTGGTGTGGGTACACCCACAGTACTGTTCGGGAGGGATTTTGACTCAGCGACAGTGAAGGAATGGCGATATATTTCCAAGTCAGGATGGTGATGGCTTGGAGGGAAACTTCCAGGTGGTGGTGTTCCCATGTTCTTGTCCTTCTAGATCGTAGCAGTCAAGGGTTTGGAAGGTGCTGTCTAAGGAGCCTTGGTGAGTTTCTGCAGTGCATCTTGTAGATGGTACACACTGCTGCCACTGTGCATCAGTGGTGGAGTGAATGCTTGTGGATGTCATGCCCATTAAGTGGGCTGCTTTGTCCTGGACGGTGTCAAACTTCTTGAGTGTTGTGGGAGCTGCACAAATTCAGGCAAGTGGGGAGTATACCATCACACTCCTGACTTGTACCTTGTAGATGGTGAACAGGGGAGTAGATGGGGAGTCAGGAGGTGAGTTACTCACTGCAGGATTCCTAGCCTCAGAACTGCTCTTGTAGCCAAAGTATTTATCTAGCTCGTCCAATTCAATTTCCAGTCAATGGCAACCCCCAGGATGTTGATAGTGGGGGATTCAGTGATTGTAATGCCATTGAATCTCAAGGGCAATGCTTGGAATCTCCCTTTTTGGGGATGGTGATTGCTTGGCATTTGTGTAGCAGCACCAATGTTACTTGCCACTTGTCAGCCCAAGCATGGATATTATCCAGATCTTGCTGCATCTAGACATGGACTGCTTTAGTATCTGAGGGGTTACAAATTGTGCTGAACATTGTGTAATCATCAGTGAACATCCCCACTTCTGACCTTATGATGGAAGGTAGGTCATTGATGAAGCAGCACATGATTGGGCCTGGGACACTGCCCTGAGGAACTGACTTTTGGAAGTCCCTTAACACCACATTATCATTATTGTCATCCACTCTCTCTGTTACTTCATCAATAAACTTAAATAAATTAAGCATGGGTTTCCTTAATTACTCCACAGTTGTCCAAGCAGCTGTTAATTTTGTCCCAAAGGGTAGCAGAGCAGGTAAATAAGGTGGTTAAGGCGGCATATGGGATACTGCCTTTATTAGCCGAGGCATAGAATACAACAGCAGGGAGCTTATGCCACAACTGGAATACTGCGTGCAGTTCTGGTCACCACATTATAGGAAGGATATGATTGCACTGGAGAGGGTGCAGAGGAGATTTATCAGGATGCTGCCTGAGCTGGAGCGTCTGAGCTATGAGGAAAGATTGGAAAGGCTGGGGTTGATTTCCTTAGAGCAGTGAAGGTTGAGAGGGGACCTGATAGAGGTGTATAAGATTATGAGGGGCATAGACAGGATGGATAGAAAAACACTTTTTCCATTAGTAGAGTGGTCAATAATCAGGGGACATAGATTGAAGGTAAGAAGTAGAAGGCTAAGAGGGGAGTTGAGGAGAAATCTTTTCATCCAGAGGGTGGTGGGATTCTGGAACTCACTGCCTGAAAGGGTGGTTGAGTCAGAAACTCTCAAAACATTTAAGAAGTGTTTAGACATTCACTTGTGTTGTCACAGTCTCCAGGGCTATGGGCCAAGCGCTGGAAAATCGGATTAGTGTAGTCAGATCTTTGTTGACCGACCGAATGGCCGCCTCCTATGCTGTAAACGTCTTTGAGTCTATGAGTTTCTAAAGCATTCCCACCACTGAGGTTAAACTAAATCACAGAATCACACAGTGCAGAAGAGGCCCTTTGGCCCATCGAGTCTGCACCGACACGTGAGAAATACCTGATCTACCTACCTTATCCCATTTACCAGCACTTGGCCCATAGCCTTGAATGTTATGATGTGCCAAGTGCTCATCCAGGTACTTTTTAAAGGATGTGAGGCAACCCGCCTCCACCACCCTCCCAGGCAGCGCATTCCAGAACTTCACCAACCCCTGGGTAAAAAAGTTTTTCCTTACATCCCCCTAAACCTCCTGACCCTCACCTTGAACTTGTGCCCCCTTGTCACTGACCCTTCAACTAAGGGGAACAGCTGCTCCCTATCCAGGCCCCTCATAATCTTGTACACCGAGATCAGGTCGCCCCCACAGTCTTCTCAGCATATCCAATCTCTCTTCATAACTTAAATGTTTCATCCCAGGATAACATCCTGGTGAATCTCCTATGCACCCTCTCCATTGCAATCACATGCTTCCTATAATGCAGCCACCAGAACTGCACACACTACTCCAGCTGTGGCCTCACCAAGGTTCTATACAACTCCAACATGACCTCTCTACTTTTGTAATCTATGCCTCGAATGATAAAGGCAAGGGTCCCATATGCCTTTTTCACCACCCCACTAACATGCCCCTCCACCGTCAAAGATCTATGGACACACACGCCAAGGTCCCTTTGTCCCTCAGAACTTCCTAGTGTCATGTCGTTCACTGAATATTTCCTTGTCAAATTACTCCTTCCAAAGAGTATCATCTCTGATTTTTCAGGCTTAAATTCCATCTGCCACTTATCAGTCCACTTGACCATCCCGTCCATATCCTCCTGTAGCTCAAGACAGTCAGCCTCACTGTCAACCGCCCGGCCAATCTTTGTGTCATCCGCAAACTTACTAATCCTTCCCCCCATATAGTCATCTATGTCATTTATATAAATGACAAATAATAGGGGACCGAGCACAGAACCCTGTGGTAGGACATGGGCTTCCAGTCACTAAAGCAGCCTTTTGGCATCACCCTCTGTCTCATACAACTAAGCCAATTTTGAATCCACTTTATCATATTACCCTGGATCCCGTGTGTATTTGCCTTCTTTATAAGTCTCCCATGTGGGACCTTGTCAAAGGCTTTGCTGAAATCCATATAAACTACATCAACTGCACTACCCTCATCTACACACCTGGTCATCTCCTCAAAAAATTCAATCAAATTTGTTAGACATGACCTCCCTCTGACAAAGCTATGCTGACTATCCCTGATCAAACTTTGCTTTTCCAAGTGGAGATAGATTCTCTCCTTCAGAATTTTCTCCAATAGTTTCCCTTCCACTGATGTGAGACTCACTGGCCTGTAGTTCCCTGGCTTATCTCTACAACCCTTCTTAAATAACAGAACCACATTAGCTGTTCTCCAGTCCTCTGGCACCTCCCCCATGGCCAGAGAGGAATTAAAAATTTGGGTTAGAGCCCCTGCGATCTCCTCCCTTGCCTCCCTCAGCAGTCTGGGACACAAATCATCCGGACCTGGAGATTTCTCCACTTTTAAGTCTGCCAATACCTCCAATATCTTGTCACTCCATATATCAATTTGCTCAAGAACCTCGCAGTCTCTCTCCCCGAGTTCCATACTTTCATCTTCATTCTCTTGGGTGAAGACGGATGTGAAGTATTCATTCAACACTCTACCGATGTCCTCTGGCTCCACCCATAGATTGCCCTCTTGGTCCCTTATGGGCCCTACTCTTTCCCTTGTTATCCTCTTCCCATTGCTATACTTATATAATATCTTGGGATTTTCCCTACTTTTACCAGCCAGAGCTTTCTCATATCCCCTCTTTGCTCTCCTTATTGCTTTCTTAAGCTCCACCCTGCACTTTCTGTAGTCCACTAATTCCTCCGCTGATTTGCTTCCATTGTACCTGCTAAAAGCCTCTCTTTTCCTTCTCATCGTAACCTGAATATCTCTAGTCATCCATGGTTCTCTCAGCTTGTTACTCCTTCTATCACACAAGTCACTTGCTCATCCTGCTTTCTACCCTTAATGTCACCATTACCACATCCTTTAGCTAATGTCACTACTGTCAACACCCCTTTGTCCTTTTGTTTATGACAATTTTGGCAATCTCTCCTTTGCCTCCACTTATCACTGGCCCTCTTTCCAGCTCCACCTGTCCCACCCCCCTTAAGCAGCTTATATTTCATCACATTTCTATTCCTCTTTAGTTCTGCTGAAGAGTCATACGGACTCAAAATGTTAACTCTGTCTTCCTCTCCACAGATGCTGTCAGACCTGCTGAGTTTTTCCAGCAATTTTTGTTTCTGTTTCTTCTCTTACACTCTCTTGGCTTCTCATTTTTTTTTCACTTCCCTTCTGAGCTTATTCAGTCTGGTTCTCACATGTGCTATCCACCTGACATCTGTCATACACACTCTTTTTCTGCTTAATTTTATTCTATTTTTTCGCTATCCAGGGAGCACTGGATTTGTTTCTTGCACTTTTCCCTTTGTGGGAATCTACCTGAACTGTGCCAGAACTATCTCATTTTTAAAGGCAGCCTATTGTTCCATCAGAGCTTTGACTGCCAATCTTTGATTCTAATTTACCTGCGTTGGATCTGTTCTGTCCCTACTGAAATTGTCCCTCCCCCAAGATTTTTACTCTCGATTGCTCCTTGTTTGTTTCTTATAGCTAACCTAAATATTATATTAATACTATGATCACTGTCCCTAAATATTACCCTACTGACACTTGATCCAGTTGGCCAACATCATTTCCCAGATCCCACAATGCCTCCTTCCTTGTGGAATTAGAAACATACTGATGTAGAAAATTTTCTTGAACACTCTAGAAATTCTTCCCCCTGTGTCCTTTACACTATTACTATCCCAGTCCATATTAAAGTCCCATTATAACTACTCTATAATTCTTGCAACTCTCTTGGAGTTTCCTTGCAAATTTGTTCCTCTATACCTGTTCCAGAATACACCTAATAGTGTAATGCTTCTTTTTTTGCTTTTTAGCTCTAACCAACTAAATTCTGTCCTTGATCCTTTAAGACATTGTTTCTCTCCAATACTATTATCTTTAATCAATATTGTTATCCTCCTTCTTTCTTTCCTTCTCTATCTTTCCTGAACATCTTTTATTCACAAATATTTAGTAACCAGCCAGGTCTCTGTTTTCTCCACATCATCATATTCCCAAGCGGCTAGCTGTGCCTTCAGTTATTAACACACTCCAGAGGAGACAGAGCTGGAGAAATTTCCAGAATTTAGGGCCTTGGCAGCTGAAAGCACAGCCACCAATGGTGTAACAATTAAAAACAAGAGGATCAGAGTTAGATGAGCACAGATATCTTGGAAGATTGTGGGCCGGGAGGAGATTACAAAGATAGGGAGGGGGGTGAGGCCACGGAAGGATTTGTAAACAAAATGAGAACTTTTAAAATGGAGGCATTGCTGGACTGGGAGCCAGTGTAGGTCAGCAAGCAGAGGGGTGAATAGGACTTAGCAAGTTAGGAAACAGGCAGCAAAGTTTTGGGTCAGCTGAAGTATACAGAGAGTGGAAGCTGGAGGGCTGCCTTTGGAATAGGAGTATTGGAATTGTTAAGTCTAAAGATGATAAAAATATGGATGTGGGCTTCAGTGGCATATGAAGCAAGTTGGGGCGGAGTCAAGTGATCTTAGAGGTGGAAGTAGACAGTCTTGGTGATGGATTTCCCGTTATTAGCTTTAAATTCAATTTTCTTTTCATCAAAAAGGCAAGATTAAGGATTAAAGTTAAGCAAAATTTGGCACAGCAGAAAGAACCAAACACAATCAGGTATCCAAAGCAGCAGCGTTACCTTCAACGGCTCCTGAGGTTAGAATGCAGCACATGCAGATCAGAAACGGATGAGTTGACATGATCAAACCATGCAGATGAAAGACAGGATTACAGGTTAATGTATCAGGTGAATACAACCTCCGATTCCAATATACGCAGCAAGTTATATGAGGATAATGGATAATTGGCAGTAGGCAGAGAAAGGGAGAAAAGTGACAACCACATGCATTGTGCAGAATACTGGTTTCCAGTCATTCCACATAGTCTGAGCTCTTGGTCTTGGATTTTTTTCAGTCAGTGGGCATTGTATCTCACAGGAAGAAGGTAGATGAGGAAAAATAGGAAAACTGTCATCCAAGGGTGTAGTAGAATAATGGGTCCATCGCCTACCACCTCAGTGATGTGCACTAGGTTGCACCAAGTCCTCGCTCCTCTGGGATTGGATGGTACAGTGCGACATACACTGTCCTTTCCTCTCTGGGACTGGGTGATACAGTGCAACACACACTGTCCTTTCCTTTCTAGGACTGGGTAGTACAGTGCGACACACACTGTCCTTTCCTCTCTGGGACTGGGTGGTACAGTGTGACACACACTGTCCTTTCCTCTCTGGGACTGGGTGGTACAGTGCGACACACACTGTCCTTTCCTCTCTGGGATTGGGTGGTACAGTGCGACACTGTCCTTTCCTCTCTGGGACTGGGTGGTACAGTGCGACACACACTGTCCTTTGCTCTCTGGGACTGGGTGGTACAGTGCGACACACACTGTCCTTTGCTCTCTGGGACTGGGTGGTACAGTGCGACACACACTGTCCTTTCCTCTCTGGGACTGGGTGGTACAGTGCGACACACACTGTCCTTTCCTCTCTGGGACTGGGTGGTATAGTGTGACACACACTGTCCTTTCCTCTCTGGGACTGGGTGGTACAGTGTGACACACACTGTCCTTTCCTCTCTGGGACTGGGTGGTACAGTGCGACACACACTGTCCTTTCCTCTCTGGGACTGGGTGGTACAGTGCAACACACACTGTCCTTTCCTCTCTGGGACAGGGTGGTACAGTGCGACACTGTCCTTTCCTCTCTGGGACTGGGTGGTACAGTGCGACACACACTGTCCTTTCCTCTCTGGGACTGGGTGGTACAGTGTGACACACACTGTCCTTTCCTCTCTGGGACTGGGTGATACAGTGCGATACTGTCCTTTCCTCTCTGGGACTGGGTGGTACAGTGCGATACTGTCCTTTCCTCTCTGGGACTGGGTGGTACAGTGCGACACACACTGTCCTTTCCTCTCTGGGACTGGGTGGTACAGTTTGACACACCCTGTCCTTTCCTCTCTGGGACTGGGTGGTACAGTGCGACACTGTCCTTTCCTCTCTGGGACTGGGTGGTACAGTGCGACACTGTCCTTTCCTCTCTGGGACTGGGTGGTACAGTGCGACACTGTCCTTTCCTCTCTGGGACTGGGTGGTACAGTGCGACACTGTCCTTTCCTCTCTGGGACTGGGTGGTACAGTGCGACACACACTGTCCTTTCCTCTCTGGGACTGGGTGGTACAGTGCGACACTGTCCTTTCCTCTCTGGGACTGGGTGGTACAGTGCGACACACACTGTCCTTTCCTCTCTGGGACTGGGTGGTACAGTGCAACACACACTGTCCTTTCCTCTCTGGGACTGGGTGGTACAGTGCGACACACACTGTCCTTTCCTCTCTGGGACTGGGTGGTGCAGTGCAACACACACTGTCCTTTCCTCTCTGGGACTGGGTGGTACAGTGCAACACACACTGTCCTTTCCCCTCCACACCTGGGTGATACATTGACATTTGGAACTCGGATATCGATCAGGTCAGATACAATGAAAGGCTACTCACTGCTAGCTGTATTTAAAATCCCAGTTCAGTTACTATTTGGTACAAGTCCACAGGACTATCTTAAAGAAGCAACAGGAATTGTGATTAAGGAATATTGCTGAGTGGAACAAAGCAGAAGCTTTAATCTGATCTAACCAGACTGCAAATGTCCAGTATAGTCCAGTATAGGAGTGAGTACTAGGGAGTGAAAATCCCACAAACCAAAGTAGGTTCGTTTGAATAGAAACATTTATCCATGCAGGCATTTAGAGAGGTTGAGAGGTGTAGAGAAAGGGAGAGAGCAATTAAAAGATAGGGTGCACAATAGAGACAGAAGTCAAGTGTAAAAGGTACAAGCTGAGCTGTTTCATTAGTTCATCTAGACATCTATTACCATTTAAGGAATAAGAAATATTTTTTATATTCGTTTATGGGATGTGGGCGTCCCCTAAATGACAGTAAAGAATGAACCACATTGCTGTGGGTCTGGAGTCACAGCTCAGGAGCTTAGGTAAGGAGAGCAGATTTCTAAAGGACATGGTTTCATGGTCATTATAAGACTTTTAATTCCAGATTTTTATTGAATGCAAATTTCACCATCTGCTGTGGTGGGATTCAAACCCAGGTCCACAGAGCCTCTGGAATACTAGTCAAGAGACAATACCACTATGCAACCACCTAATTCTGTTTTAAGGCAGAGTTAACTAGTTGCTTGTTTGTCTCAATGCACAAACCACATGATTGAAATTAGTGCAATTGTTGTACTTGCTGAAAATTTCTTTTGAAAAACAACAGTTGTACAGTTTTAATAGTAGTGTTAGTACTAAACATATATCGACAAATAGAGAACATTTTGACTGAGACAGTACCAATCTATCAGAGTCTTGCTCAGGGACACAGCCATCTCTAGTAACCTAGCCTTTTTGTCTCTCTCTAGAAGAATGGGCACTTTAACCTGCATTGGGATTTTCCTACGTGGCCAAGAAATGAAAAACCTCCAGAGAATCTATGTAAATAAGGGTCTCAGTGCCTCTACTAGAGAGAGAGATCTGGGAAGGACAGAGACATACTATCATTAGCGTGGCTGCAATTCACTGAACAACAGCCCTTTAGAGAAATGCTCTGACAACAGAGCACCGGGTTACTACCTCACTTACTAAAAGTCAATATGAAAAATACAACCCCTTTCCTGTGTGTATAGATGGGAGAAAGAACAGAGGGTTCAAAACGAAGCATTACATAACACCAAATGTGGGGAAGAGATCACTTAACTAAAATAACAGCATAAGGGCACAGATTTCCTTCTGTACATCAATGATATTCCCCTCCTACAAAAATGGTAAAACTTATTTGCATGAGGGGGTGGATGGGAGAGATAAATGAGGAGAATCAAATAGAATATTTGATTATAATTGTGAATGCTTCTCCATCTCCCCTCAAAATGACATTAACTTCAACATCACAGAAGGCTAATATGCAGTTTGACATATTCACTGCAGATTGCATAATTTTGTCTTTAGCTACAAGCTCAGTCACATCCTTCAGGTGCAGGAAGTACCAATAGTAAAAACCAACCTGGAACTCTGGTGGTGAAAAGATCAGGTGACCCCACTCCTGCTCCGCCCTCCTCCTCTTCCTCAAACTCCAAGTTCTCCTCTTCTCCGGGTGCCAAGATTTTCCTGCCACACAATAAGAACAAAATCTTGTGAAGCTTTCTATCCTGTTGGGCAGCAAATCTACATTGCAAAATGAACTTAAATACCACAGGGTATTAAAACTAAATGTAAAATGTGGGACTGAGCAGATGGCAAGTTCCTCTTTGTTATGGCTGAAAGTTAAATAACTCACTAGGTAATTAAAAAACTATGGAATAACATTGGCTATTCAGCCTTTCAAATTCTCTTCACCTAACACCAAGTCATTCCTGTCTGTGGGAGACAGTTACTGTTGAGTGTGAGATTCTTTGTTTAAAATTGCTTCAAACATTTGGGTTACTGAAGCCGACTGATGTAAAACCATTGTGCCCACCCCCATTACCCAATGGATTTATTCAGTGAGCAACACAAACCAGAGGGTGCCAGGTTCAACCCTGAGTTAGCTAATCTCTCTTGATAGTAATGATGTTCTAATTGACCTCAGTGCCTCTAGACTAAACGCAGAGGGGGAAATCAGCTGGATTTCCTTGCTCCCATTAGCCATTCAGGAACCCCAGCTGGAAAGTATGCTTGTATGGATAACAATATCAAGTTTGGCTGTGATGCTACCCACAGTTGAACAGTTTTCAGGATACTCTACCTAGGTTCACACATGAATCACAGTCTCTTAAAGTACTAGGGGGCAATAGACAACAATGGAATCATACACCAGACTGAAGTTTCTATCTTTACAGAGGAAGGCAGGATAGAAATAGTAATCCCTATGCAAAAGCTACTGGTAGGCAATATTAAATAAAAATAAACAATTTTATTTCAATACATAGCCAGAGGAGCACGACACAGAAATTTTAACAATCTTTATTTTCATCAACAATACAGAACATCATGCTGTTATGTGGCTATGAGAAAAGGGGGCTGAGTAAAGATGTATCTAAACTCTTGTTTGCAGATGCCAACCACCTGACTAGAAAGTGATGACTGATGGGAAGGCACAAGTCTTGAGTTTCCTATCACCCAACTGACTCATTTGTACTATGGTCAATGATTAACCTATATGGTTATAGGAGGAATTAGAGTCCAGTTCAATTCTGTCCATTTCTGTTGACAAGGCAGGACAAAAAGGAGGGTGGGGAAGAAAATCAATGAACAAACAGGAACAGAAACCTTGGCTAATGTTCCCCTCCTTCATACAGAGAGACAGAGGCCAAATTTATCACCTATAACCAGCCAACTCAATACACAGTAGGGAGCTTAAATTCAACTCCCTTTCCAGTCCATTTATCCACTGAGCCATCAAGGGACTTCTAACCAATCAGTAAGGTGGTGATTGACTTCAACAAACAATATTAAATTAGCTAAGTGACGAGAGAAACCTAGGTTCCCTTACACTGTACAATTAGGATTCACTCAGCCATGAAGCAAAACGAAGCACAATCTCCGTTATTCCTGTAAAGAGTATAGAAATCAGCCAACACAGCAGAAAATATATTAAAAAGCAGATGAAAAGCAAGCTTGAGCTCTGTTGCATGAAGAAGCACAAACAATTCCTGATATTCTGCTGGAAAATTGCATGCCCAAAAGAAAACAGAACAGAATAGCAGCAACTCATTATCAAGATGGTTCACTTCTTTTTAAATAAAGAATTTGAAAGGAAAAGTATCCAAATTAAATGATTTACCTTATAGGGACAGGTTGAACATCAAAAGGGAAATCTTTGTTATAAGAAAGAATGTTCTTTATAACTGTAAAGGAAAAAGAAAAAAAACAAACCAAAGTCTACTATTAAAAGCAGAATTGTAAGTAATTACAGGGATTTAATCTGCAGCTCCTGTAATTGTGTTTAAACTGATACAGGGATTTAATCTGCAGCCCCTGCAATCATGTTTAAGGATCTCTGAAACAGGGACTTAACAGCCAGCTTTTGAATTGTGTTGAAGAAGCTGATATAGAAATGTAAATGCCAATGGTTTGACTCGTATGATGTAATTTCTGTTGTCCAGTTTTTAATTCAATTTACTGTCACAGTCCCATGCTTTTGCACACACAACAGGGTCATCTTGAAGGATATGGTTGGTCAGCACTGTTTACTGACATAATCTCATTTATTGTATGAACAAAAATATTAAGAGAATCTTATCAACGAAAATGAAATATTTGAAATTGGGGACTTCACTCAGCAGGTAGTGAGAGTTATGGGAAAGCTAATTATAGGGAACAATCCACATTTTTTCCCCCCCTAACCACTTTTAAAAAAAAAGCTGAGTTTTCTCCTCCTCCTCTCTAGGTATTCAGGCTAATGCCTGGCTAAGCAGACAATCTACTCCTGAACCCCTGGCAATGCTAATTTGATAATAGATTCCAGGGTGACTTTATTGCCAGTAAAGCATGACAAGGAGAAACCCAAGAATATAAAATGTTGCAAGAAAGAATCCGATCCTCAGAAGAGACAAGTATGATTGGGGCATTGATTCTAGTACATCAGTGGTGTCCCTTGCTTCCGAGTTAGAGGTTATGGGTTCAAATCTCACTCCAAACACTTGGAACTTCAATGCAGTACTGACAGAGCGCTACAACGTAGGAAATGTGAATTTTCAGACAAGACGTTAGACCAAGGCCCAGTCTGCCCTCTCAGGTAATGTTAAAGATCCCAAGGTATCTTTTTTTCAATTGGATGGAGCAAATCACAGTCGTTTTCAACCTGACCTCATCCAGCACTCACCTACAGATACTTTCCAGTGGGAATCATTGAATATCAACCACTCCCAATTCCAGAGCTGCTGAAGCTAAACGTAGGACCCATTATACGATTGAATGATGAGGAAAGGTTGGAAGTTGAATGAGAAGGTATCCTACAGAATTATACAAGCTACCAAGTAGAATAGGGGGACAAAGGCATCATTTAAAAGGCAAGTAGAAGCTATGATGGGGAAAAAGAGTGTACAGGATAGAGACCACTGGTTTCTTTGAAAGGAATAACTCGACACGCTGAATGTTCCTATTCATCTGAACTTACTCCCATGAAGCATCAAAGTTCAGTGTAACGTGGTAAGTTTGTGCCATTCATGTAGAAAATCATCCCGAAGTATTTGATGGAGATAGTAATAAAAAGATGGATGCTGAGCCACAGATATTGATTAATGACCAAAAATCTTGGTCTTGGCCTTTGGGGAGGAGGAGAAGCAGGGGGATTTCGAGAAAGATTCCAGAACGAGAGGCCTTGATGACACAAAGCACGGCTGGCAGTGGAGGGTCAAAGTTAGACAAGTGGAGATTTTCAAGTGGGGTGAGGGAGGAAACAAAGCCACACAAGTCCATATGATCAAATCAAATATATCCAAAATGATCCTGTTAAATGGCTCTATGTAACTGGAATGTGACACTAGCAATTGCCAGGTCAGAATTTTATGAAGGTTTACTTCAGCCAAATTACTCTTAGATATATACCATCTGTGTCATTATATGCATGAGCAAATTAACTATAGGTATCAGAAAGCTATAGTGTCTGGTTCCTATTAGTTGAAGGACAACACAACTGTCTTTACTATTACATGTGGTACAAAAAATACTTACTTGGCTCTAACGTCTTTAGATCTTCCAATTTGAATTCTTCCTGAGTTTGTGCTGTCTATATAAAATTTAAAAATAAAAGAGGAACTTATGTAAATTATTGTCATAAAACATCCATTTCATGTGACACATCTGAGAGTAAATAAATAAATAGAAGAAAACAAACTTGTTTTGATATAAGCAGCTGTCAGGATGTCCCAAAGCACTTCACAATTAGTTAAGTACTTTTGAAGTTTGATTGCTGTTGTAATGGCATGTGGTAGTCGATTTGCGCAGAGCACGAATCCCACAAATAGAAATGGGATAAATAACCAGATAATCTGCATCCAGTCATGTTGCTTGAAGGATAAACATTGGCTCATGTTCTTTTCCGAAATACTACCATGGAACCACCAGAAGACACTGCCTAGGCCACAGTTTAATGTCTTATCTGAAAGACAACACTTCCAACAGTGCAGTGTTCCCCAGTACTGTACTAAAGGATATCTGCAGCAGTTATAATTGATAACTGAAACAATGGATTTAGGTTGTCTAACTTGGCTTGATAATTCTGCAGCAAATTTACTCAAACACAGGCTTACTTCAAAATCTGGTCAAATCAAGCCAATCTAGACCGTGATTTCCTCTGCTAAAATCACAACTGCAAGATCACCCTGTAGGGCAAAAATAATTCCTTTACTGTCAGGTACGAGCATGAAGGTGAGAATACACAAGAGAGTGAAAAGTGCAAGACAGTGCGAGTAAAACAAAGATACATTTGAATGCCACAAAGAAAATGCACATCCAATCTTCTGGTCACTTCTCTTGAGCCAAGACAGTGAATGCTAGCAGACTCGACACTGAGAAATAACTTTTAAATTTTATAGACAGATAAATTAAGGGCACTAGAAATCACAACATTGAATAATGATGGTTAGCACACTGAATCATTCATGAACACTGAAAGAATCTTTCAAATGAATCATTACCTAATAAGCTTTGAAAGATTCTTTCAGTGTTCATGAATGAATCAGATCTTTTCCCCTCATCTCCCTTCCTGATGCCTTGCTGGGGTGGGATTCCAAAGACGCCCGAGTCCTTTAGTACCTCAGTCAAGGTAATGTTGTTTACATGTACGCTAGACAATAAATGCTGACAGACATACAAGTCTGATCATGTTCTTATTAGACATCCAAACAGAAATTACTGGATAACAATCAGAATCCATCAACGTTCCCTCATCCTCCCTATCCTGGGTTGCTGAAACAGCTGTAGAGATCCCACAGTGGTAAAGATCACCAGAGACCAAGAAATAAACACTGGATCTTCCTGCTCTATTTAATCCAGGTCTACACTGAACCAGAGCACGAGGGAGTGGGGCGGGGGGGGGGGGAGCGCAGGGGGGGGGGCGAGAGGGAGAGAGCGCGGGGGGACGAGAGGGAGAGAGCGCGGGGGGGGCGAGAGGGAGAGAGCACGGGGGGACGAGAGGGAGAGAGCGCGGGGGGGCGGCGAGAGGGCGAGAGCGCGAGACGGGGGGGAGAGAGACAGGGGAGAGAGACGGGGGGGAGAGAGACGGGGGGGAGAGAGACGGGGGGAGAGAGACGGGGGGGAGAGAGACGGGGGGGAGAGAGACGGGGGGGAGAGAGACGGGGGGGAGAGAGACGGGGGGGAGAGAGACGGGGGGGAGAGAGACGGGGGGGAGAGAGACGGGGGGGAGAGAGACGGGGGGGAGAGAGACGAGGGGAGAGAGACGAGGGGAGAGAGACGAGGGGAGAGAGACGGGGGGAGAGAGACGGGGAGAGGGGAGAGAGTGGGGGGGAGAGAGACGGAGAGAGGGGAGAGAGTGGGGAGCGGGGAGAGAGGGAGAGAGAGAGATTGAAGGAAAACTTATTGAAAAATATATAAACCTTGATAAACTGCCGGATTAAGTCTCCTCAGCTGATTTTTCTCCTCCACCCCCTAATCCACAGACACAAATTGCAGCCTGCTTGTGGCAGTAACTCAGCCCTGGGATATCCTGGATCTGTCTCGCTCAACAGAGGGCTGGATAAACTTTCTGAACCATCACAAGTATTTCTCAGAGAAAGCCAGGCTATGGTGCACATCAAGAACTCTTTTTGGAGCTGATAAGTCAGCAGATATTTTGAACTATCAAGCCTTTCTACTTCAGTTAAGACATTTGCTATGATGCTCATACAGATTTGGTCCAAGATACAGTGATAGCTGATACAAGTTATGATTTCTTATGCAAATATTTGCGCTGATATTAAATACTTAATATTCAAAGCTGCTTTCAGGCAAATTATTATCTTTGACATGTCTCACCTTCCATAATTAATGAGTGAGCAACATTAAAGAACTAGTGTCAGGGTTTGAATGCTTCTTCCCATTAGAGTAATCAAGCTCCTACTGTGCCAACATGTCATGATTATCAGGGTTCAAGTTTAAGATTCCCTCCTAGGTTACTGGGTCTTCAGATAGCACGCTAATATAAACCCTACAATGTAACCAACTGCAACAGTAATAATGAATGAGCTGTAACATTGAAAATTCTCTGCCTTCTAAAAGTGCCTCCAACTTTACCCTTCATGAACCGGCACTGTTACCCAGATATTTACCACTTTTCCCTTCATCCCAATGTATCAGCAATTCACGAGCTGGCAGAGGTTTCTTGACAGATTTTCAACTGGTCTCAATTCACAGGTTAGCCAATTAAAATAAGATGATAGCACACAATTTGAGTTTGACAAGAAGAGAAAGTCATTTCAGTTGGAACAGATGGAATGGTGCCTAAAATTTTTGCCACTGGGGGGAGGAAATATGTCACTCAAAGGGACCTGAACAGATCAAGACATGAGGCAGGTTACTAACTGAGCATCGCAGTGTGCTAAATGGAACAAATCTAGCAGCTCAAAACTGAGCATCCATGAGGTGCCATGGGCCATCAGCAGCAGCACTGTACTGAACTACAATCTATAACCTCATTGCCTGATGTGGCCCTCAACCTACCATTGCTATCAAGCCAGGGACCAACCATGGTTCAATGAGGAGTGTAGAAGAGCATGTCAGGAGCAGCGCCAGACATATGCAAAACCGAGGTGCCAACCTGGTGAAGCTACAACACGGGATTACTTGCATGCTAACAACAGAAGTAGCATGCAATAGACAGAGCTAAGCGATTCCACAACTAACAGATCAGATCAAAGCTCAGCAGTCCTGTCGCAGTCATCTCAAATGGTGGTGGACAATTAAACAATCATCAGGAGGCAACAGCACCACAAATATTCCCATCCTCAATGATGGGGAGCCCCAGCATATCAATGCAAATGACAAGGCTGGAACATTCACAACCAGCTTCAACCAGAAGTGTAGAGTGGATAATCCATCTCAGCCTCCGCTGGAGGTCCCCAGCATCACTGGTGTCAGTTTTCAGCCAATTTGATTCACTCCACGCAACATCAAGTAACAGCTGAAGGCAATGTTTACAGCAAAGGCAATGGCCCCTGACAACATCCCAACTGAAGTATTGAAGTGTTCCCGAACTAGTCACGCCCCTAGTACAGCTACAACACTGGCATCTACTCGACAATGTGGAAAACTGCACAAAATACAGGACAAACCCAATCCAGCAAATTACTACCCCATCAACCTACACTAAATCATCAAAGTAATAGAAGGTGTTGTCGACAGTGCTATGAAGTGACACTTACTCAGCAATTTGTTTACTGATGCTCAGTTTGTGATCTATCAGGCTCATTCAGCTCCAGACCTCATTACAGCCTCGTTCCAAAACATGGACAAAAGAGCTGAAGCTGGGGAGTGAGGTGAAAGTGATTGTCCTTCACATCAACGCTGCATTTGACAGTGCGTCATCAAGGAGTCAACAGGAATCGGGGGAAAACTTTCCACTGGCTGGAGTCATACCGAGCACAAAGGAAGGTGGTTGCGGTTTTTGCAGGTCAATCATTTCAGTTCCAGGACATCACTGCAGGATTTCCTCAGAGTAGTGTCCTAGGCCCAGCCATCTTCATGAATGACCTTCCCTCTATAATAAGGTCACGGGGAGGTGATGGCATAGTGGTACTGTTGCTGGACTAGTAATCCAGAGACCCAGGGAAATGCTCTGGGGACCCAGGTTCAAATCCTGCCACGGAATCCTAATTAGTGATGACCACAAAACCATTGTCTATTGTTGTAAAAATGTCCTATAGGTGGTCAACACACAGAAATTTGGTTGACTCTTAAATGCCCTAGCAAGCCACTCAGTTATAACAAACCACTACAAAGTCACTGAAAAGGAATGAAACTGGACAGACCAGCATCGATCTCCGCACTGGAAACAACAATGGCAATCGCAGCCCTGTCAACCCTGCAAAGTTCTTCTTACTAACATCTGGGGGCTAGTGCCAAAATTAGGAGAGCTCTCTCACAGACTAGTCAAGCAACAGCCTGGTATAGTCATCCTCATGGAATCATACTTTACAGATAATGTCCCAGACACTACCATTATCCCTCGGTATGTCCTGTCCCACCGGCAGGACACTCCCAGCAGAGATGGCGGCACAGTGGTATGCAATCGGGAGGGAGTTGCCCTGGGAGTCCTCAACATCGACTCCGGACCCAGACCCCATGAAGTCTCATGGCATCAGGTCAAAATTGGGCAAGGAAACCTCCTGCTGGTTACTACCTCAGCTGATGAATCAATGTTCTTCCATGTTGAACATCACTTGGAGGAAGCACTGAGGATGGCAAGGGCACATAATGTACTCTGGGTGGGGTACTTCAATGTCAATTACCAAGAGTGGCCTGGTAGCACCACCACTGACCAAGCTGGCAGTGTCCAGAGGGAAAAACATACTTGATCTCATCCTCAACAACCTGCCTGCCGCAGATGCATCTGTCCATCACGGAATCAGAAGGAGTGACCACCGCACAGTCACTGTGGAGACAAAGTCCCGCCTTCACATTGAGGATACCCTCCACTGTGTTGTGTGGCATTACCACTGTGCTAAATAGGATAGTTATCAAACAGATCTAGCAGCTCAAGACTGATTCCATGAGGCGCTGTGGGCCATCAGCAGCAGTAGAATTGTACTTGAACACAATCTGTAACCTCATGGTCCCGCATATGTCCCACTTCACCATTACCATCAAGCCAGGGGATCGACCCTTGCTTCAATGAAGAGTGCAGGAGCACATACCTAAAAATGAGGTGTCAACCTGGTGAAGCTATAACACAGGACTATTTGTGTGCCAAACAGCATAAACAGCAAGTGATAGACAGAGCGAAGCGATCCCACAATCAATGGATCAGATCTAGGCTCTCCATCCTGCCACATCCAGTTGTGAGTGGTGGTGGACAATTAAACAACTCACTGGAGGAGGCGGCCCCACAAATATCCCCATCCTTAATGACAGAGGAGCCCAGCACATCAGTGCAAAAGATAAGGCTGAAGAATTTGCAACAATCTTCAGCCAGAAGTGCCAAGTGGATGATCCATCTCAGCCTCCTCCAGCGGTTGCCAGCAACACAGATGCCAGTCTTTAGCCAATTCAATTCAATCCATGTGATAGCAAGAAATGGCTGAAGGCACTGGATACTGCAAAGACTATGGGCCCTGACAATATTCTGGCAATAGTACTGCAGACTTGTGCTCCAGAACTTGCCACACCCCTAGCCAAGCTGTTCCAGTACAGTTACAAAACTGTCATCTACCCGGCTATGTGGAAAATTGCCCAGGTATGTCCTGTATACAAAAAGCAGGACAAATCCAACCTGCCAATTACCGCCCCATCAGTCTACTCTCCATCATCAGTAAAGAAATGGAAGGGGTCATCAACAGTGCTATCAAGCGGCACTTGCTTAGCAATAACCTGCTCACTGATGCCCAGTTTGGGTTCCGCCGGGACCACTCAGCTCCTGACCTCATTACAGCCTTGGTTCAAACATGGACAAAAGAGCTGAACTCCCAAGGTAAGGTGAGAGCAACTGCTCTTGACATCAAGGCAGCAGTTGATTGACTGTGGCATCAAGGAGCCCTAGCAAAACTGGAGTCAATGGGAATCAGGAGGAAAACATTAGCACTGGGCAACAATCATCCCCACCCAGTAAGAATCTAACCATTGCCCCTTTACATTCAATGGTATTGTGAACCATTACTGAATCTCCCACCATCCATCTGCTGCAAACCATTGATAAATTTGATAAATTTAACTGCACCAGCCACATAAATTATTTGGCTACAGGAGCAGGTCAGAGGCTGGGAATTGTGTGTCAAATAACTCACCTTTTGGACTCCCCAAAGCCTACATGGCACAAATCAGAAGTGTGATGGGATATTTTCCACTGACCTCTCTAACAGTCCAGTGGGTATACCTATACCACATGGACTGCAGTGATTCAAAAGGGTGGCTCACCACCATCTTCTCAAGGGCAATTAGGGATGGGCAATAAATGCTGGCCTTGCCAGTGATGTCCACATCCCATTTATGAGTATATAAAATCAAAACTGTGGATGGCATCACATGCAAGCTCAATCTTGTGTTCAGCTAAAATCCATACATGAACCTCTGAGCAGAAGTGGTCGGATAATCAGGAACAGATAGAGACCTCAGGACAGAGCGCTGGAGACAAAATGTAGTATCTCTACCTCAGAGGGCAGCTAATTTAACACAGCTTAGGCAGTCTTTGGGTCACAGAATCACAAAAATCACACAGTACAGAAGAGGCCCTTCGGCCCATCAAGTCTGCATCGACGCATGACCTACCTACCTAATCCCATTTACCACCTGGCCCATAGCCTTGAACGTTCTGACATGCCAAGTGCTCATCCAGGTACTTTTTAAAGGATGTGAGGCAACCCACCTCCATCACCCTGCCAGGCAGCGCATTCCAGACCGTCACCACCCTCTAGTTACATTCCCACCTAGCTGTGTCATCAGCAAATTTGGAAATATTACAATTGGTCCCCACATCAAAATAATTTATATAGATTGTGAACAGCTGTGGACCCAGCACTGATCCTTGCTGTACCCCACTGGTAACAGTCTGCCATTCTGTGAATGACTCGTTTATTCCTACTCTCTGCTTTCTGTCTGCTAACCAATTCTCAATCCATACCAGTCTATTTCCCCCAATCCCATGCGCTCTAACTTTATTTACAAATCCTGTGTGAGACGTTATCAAAAGCCTTCTGAAAATCCAAATATACCACATCCACTGGTTCTCCTTTATCAATGTGATAAGTATGCTCCAAAACTCCAACAAGCTAGTCAAATATGATTTCCCTTTTACAAATCCATGTTGACTCTGCACACTTTTACCACTCTTTTCTAAATGTTCAATTATCAACCTTTATAATAGATTCTAACATTTTCCCTACTACTGACATCAAACCAACAGGTCTCTCGTTGTCCATTCACCCTCTTCCTCCTTGCTGAAATAGTGAGGTTACATTTGCTACTTTCCAGTCTGCAGGAACCTTTCCAGTATCTATTGAATTTTGAAAGATAATCACCAATGCATCCACTATCTCTCCAGTCACCTCCTTCAACACTCTGGGATGAAGCTCATCTAGTCCAGGGGATATTTCAACCTACAATCCAGTTAATTTTGCAAGTCCTACCTCTTTGCTAATACTAATTTCTTTTAGTTCCTCAGTTTCACAAGTCCCTTGGTTGCCTAGTATTTCTTCAGTGAAGACAGACGCAAAGTAACTGTTTAGTTTCTCCATTTCCCTATACTCCACTATAAATTCTCCTGTCCCCAGCCATAATGGGCCCACATTTGTCCTAGCTAATCTTTTCCTTTTCACATACCTGAAGAAGCTTTTACAGTTCGCTTTGAAGTTCCTCACTAGTTTGCATTCATATTCTTTTTCCTTCCTTAGTCAGTTTCTTGGTCCTCCTTTGCTGGATTCTCAATTGCTCCCAATCCTCAGGCTTCCCACTTTTTCTGGCAACCTTATAAGCCACTTTCTTTGATCTAAAGCAATCTTTAATTTCTTTTGTTAATCACGGTTGATTTACCTTTCCCTTTGGGTTTTTGTGCCTGAGAGGAATGTATATCTATTGTGTAGTATTTCCTTAAATACCAGCCATTGTCTGTCTATATCAAATCTTTTAGTGTATTTTCCCAATCCACCATAGCCGTTTTGCCATTCATAATTCCCTTTCTTCAGATTTAATAGCCTAATTTCAGAATGAACTATATCACATTCAAACGTAATTCAAAATTCTATCATTTTATGGTCACTATTTCAAAAGGGCTCCTTTACAGCAAGGTTAGCCCTTTCTCATTACACCACACTAAATCCAAAATAACCCAATTCCTAGTTGGTTCCTCAACGTACTGTTCCAGAAACCCATCTCATACATGTTCCAGGAATTCCTCCTCCACAGCATTAGTGCTGATTTGGTTAACCCAGTCTATGTGTAAATTGAAGTCGTTCATTATTACTGTATTACCCACATTACACATATCTCTAATTTCCTGACTTATACTGTGCCCAACATTACCACGATAGTTTGGTGGCCTATAAACAACTCCCACCAATGTTGGATGCCCCTTGCTGTTTCTTAGCTCCACCCAAAAATTGATTCTACATCTTGATCCTTCGATCTAAGATCCTCTCTTACTAATGTACTGATCTTGTCCTTTATTATGAGTACTAACCCACCTCCTTTTCCTTTTATGCCTATCCCTTCTAAATGCTAAATATCTTTGAATATTCAGTTCTCAGTCTTGGTCAACCTATAGCCACGTCTCTGTAATGGCAATCTAATCACACCTATATACCTCAATTTGTGCTTTCAGGTTATCAGCCTTTTTATCTGAACGCATGTAGCATTTGCTGAGTGCCTTTAATTCTGCTTTTTTAACATTATTCTCGATTCTTATTTGATGCTTCCCTGTGCTTCATCTGCCTTCTATTTTTACCAGTTTTGCTTCCCTCAAAGGTTCCCAGCCCCCTGCCAATCTAGTTTAAACCCTCCCCAACAGCACTAGAGAATCTCCCTGCGAGGATGTTAGTCCCAGTCTGGCTAAGGTGCAGCATGTCTATCTTGTACAGGTCCCCACCAGTCCCAGAACCAGTCCCAATGCCTCAGAAAGCAGGTGCTCTCCCTTCTACACCAGTTCTCTAGCCACATGTTCAATCGCGCAATTCTCATATTTCTATGCTCAGTAGCACGTAGGACTGGAAGTAATCTTCAGATTACTGCTTTTCAATCTCCTTCCTAGCTCCCTGAAATCTGCTATCATGACTTCATGCCCCTTCCTACCAAAATAATTGGAACCGATGTGGACCACAACTTCTGGCTGTTCACTCTCCTCCAGAAGAACGTCCTGCAGCCCTACCTTTGTAATATTCTATTCACCTTAAGTTAGGGAATATCAGTCTCTGGACTACTTCCATTAATAATATCTGTGTAAGGATGGAGTGAAGGGACAGATGGCGAGGAAACAGTTTGTGCAGTTGGGAATTTGGTTCAGGCGGGAAATAAGTGCACAGGAGTAAAGAGGGGCTCCTTTTTCCACTTCCTTTCAGCTTCCAGTAGTTAGTGAGTTTTCTTCCTTTGTCTCCAAGATAGGTGAGTGCAACTTTCTATTTACTTTAACTGTGTAAATTATTACTAATTGACTAATTAAATAAATAAGTTTGGACAGAAATGGCAGGGCTGATAGTGTGTTGTGATTGCAGCATATGGGTACTGCAATCCCAGGCAACCATATCAGCAGTGTCTGCAGTTTAAGCAACTTCGGCGCAGAGTTGCTGAGCTGGAGTCCGAGTTGTGGACATTGCAGGCTATCAGGGAGGGGGAGAGTTACATGGACATCCCTTACGTTAGGCAGAACCTTAAGAGTTAGTCTATGGTCAGGGACAGGAGGGTGAGACTGTGAGTCAGGCATGTATGGGAAATCAGCATGTAGTGTTTTTTTAAATTATTCATTCATGGGATGTGGATGTTTGATAGAGTAGATGCTGAGAGATTGTTTCTGCTGGTCGGGTAATCTAAAACACTGGCGCACAGTCTCAGCATAAGGGGCCAATCATTTAGCGCTGCTATGGGGAGAAATTACTTCACTCAAAGGCTTGTGAATCTTTGGAATTCGCTGCCCCAGAGGGTTGTGGATGCTCCATCACTGAACACATTTAAGGCTGGGATAGACAGGTTTTTGGTGTTTCAGGGAATTAAGGAATAAGGGGAGCAGGTGGGAAAATGGAGTTGAAGCCCAACATCAGCCATGATCGTATTAAATGGCAGAGTAGGCTCAACTAGAGTGTGGTCTACTCCTGCTCCTATTTCTTGTGTTCTGTGCACAATGGGGTAACAATACATCACAATTTCATTCATTTGAACAAACTCCCATGTCTAAAATATACCGTAGAGCTTCTACTTCTCTCAGAAATCTGAACATCACACGATAAATTCAATTAAAATGTATATTTACAAGGTTATCCGATTAGTAGTACCTGCAAAGCTGTACTTCGTAATTCAAGGCATGTCGCTATTTTGCCGAGTGTTTTCTGTGAAAAAGTGAAAAGTACTGTTAGATACTTTAGATGGGAGACAGAGCATTCACAAGGACAACAATAATATCAATTTCACCAGAGGCTGGCTACAGAAATGACATTTACATTTTTAAAAATTAATTCTTGTGATGTGGGCATCGCTTGCTAGGCCAGAATTTATTGCCTATCCCTAGTTGCCCTTGAGTCTTTGTGAACTGCTGTAGTCCATGTGGTGTAGGTACACTCACAGTGCTGTTAGGGAGGGAGTTCCAGGATTTTGACCCAATGACAGTGAAGATACGGTGAAATATTTCCAAGTCAGGATGGTGAGTGGCTTGGAGGGGATCTTCCAGCTGGTGGTGTTTCTGTCTAACTGCTGCCCTTGTCCTTATAGATGGGAGCGGCCGTGGGTTTGGAAGGTGTTTACGGAGTCTTGGTGAGTTCCTGCGGTGCATCTTTATATAAGTCCTTAGATACCTTAGCTAAACTGCAATCAAATTACTTTGAAACTCATTTCACATTGTCATGACTCACTGGGGATAGCGCGCTGTAATATCAAGCCCCACTGTTCCCCGAGCCGTGACAAATGAGAAAAAGTTTGATTAAACTACCAGATTGTCCCAATTCTACTTAACTGTTTAATTTAGATTAACAGAATATAAGCACCAAGTTTGTAAACATAATAAGTAAATAACTGTTTATTGAACAAATCGTTGTAAACTAGTGGCAAAAGAAAGAAATACGAACTGCTAATTTCTAACATCACAACTTAAACTCTACCCCCTTCTGAAGTAAATCCCAATATACACACATACATGACACATAAGACACACAAATCATGGATTTTAAGGGTGGGATAAAACAGTTCAATAGTACCAATTCCGATTTGATGGGTTGATTTTGATCAATGCCTTTCAAATTCCTTTCAGTTCTTGTTGGTGACACTAGGTGGTCTTCCAGCACTTTCAGTATTTAGTTCACTGGTTGAGTACTTCCAATGTCTCTAACAGTGATTTTCCCCTTTGCTTCTTGACAGAGGATTTTAGAGAGAGCAGGTTAGAGAGATATCAGGAGAAAAAGCCAGCTAGCTATTCTTGTAGGATTACTGGAATCTTACACACACTGGACAGAGAGAGGTTTTAGGTCTTTTCCCTTTCAGGCTAGGAGCTATTCAGCTGCCTTGCTCGTCACACAAAATCTTAGTCACTTGGTCAGGAGCCAATTAAAATGCTGTTGTCAGGCAGCTCCCTTGGTCCAGGACTCTAGTACAGCACAATCCTGTCTTTCATAGCACACTCTGTTCCAGGGCTGCAACATTGTATATATCTCTCATCCTGTTCCAGTGGACATGTCTTTCAACCTGCAGCCATTGTAATTTCAAAATCCACATTCCAACAGAAAATAAAAAGATATGTTCTTTACAACAGTCCAAAAGAAATAACAAGATATGTTCCATGCAACATACAAAATCCCATGAATACTATTGAAGTGAATAATTAATTAAGCTTTCCCACAATATTGACTGAGAGTGAAATGTTAACTTGACATGGCAAGAACCTCCTGTGCTTTCAATAGTGCCAAGGGACCTTTAAATCACTACTTGAACTGCCAGAACAGGCAAACAAGGGTCAATTTCAGTTCAGCTGAAGAATGGAAAGAGTAATTGAGACCAAGGGTGCGACAGGTCTTGGACACTCAACTTTTATTCATTATCCATGGCTGCTGTGACTGGTAAGGCACTTATTCCACAGTGTTTTCTCTTCTGCACCTGGCTGGAATTCAGTTGAAATTTAGTGAATCCTCTGCTTGCACCAACATCATTCACTTGTTAGGGTGGGAATGGAATCAGTTCAAATTATCAGACACACCCTCTTGGATTTCAGCTCCTGGCATTATACTGTGCTGGATCCAGACCTAAATGCTTTTTATCTTCACACCTTGGCAGACAGAGGTAATGGGCTTTCCAATTCGTAATAGCCAGCTGGTTTTGACAAAGGTGATCAAAATTTTATTTTTCATCTAAAGAATCTGTATATATTAACATCTGCATACACATTAGCAACAACCCAGCTCATGTAGATGGAATGCTCATGTCTTCCATTTTATTTCCATTACATAGGATATACAGCACAGAAACAGTCCACGTGGTGTTTTGGCTCCATGCAAACCTCCTCCCATCTTTCCTCATCTACATCTATCAGAGAGGAAAATGTCTAGCCAAGGGAAAAGCTTACTGTGTTGTTTCAATTTGAAACTATTTAAGAACTGGAATTCCTTATATATCACCATCTCAAATCACTTCATAGCACAGTGAATTATGGTGAAGATTTACTTCTATATAGAATCATAGCAATTACAGTGCAGCAGTACCTTACAATGCTGTGACCTCTACCACCTAGAAGGAAAGGACAGCAGATAGATGGGAACACCACTACCTTCACGTTGCCCTCTAAGTCTCACACCATCCTGACTTGGAACTATATTGCCATTGCTGGGTCAAAATCCTAGAACTTCCTTACTAACAGCAGTTTGGGTGTACCTACACCACATGGACTGCAGCAGTTCAAGAAGGTGGCTCAACACCACCAAGTTTAATTAGGGATTGGTAATGGGACACCCACATCCCGTGAAAGAACGGTGCAGCCCACCACACTTGTGTAGTGCTGGTTCTTCGTAGGATATACAGCAGAGAAATAGGCCAACCAGTCCAACCGTTCCATGCTGGTGTTTGTGCTCCACAAAAGCTTGTTTCCTATCCTCCTTTATCTAATATTATAAGCGTTATCTGCAATTTCTTTCTCGTGTTTATCTAGCTTCATCATTAATATATCTGTGTTATTGATCTCAACCACTCCTTTGGATAACAATTTCACATTCTCATCACTCTGAACAAAGTTTCTCCAATGTTGTAGGACTTGAAATGTTAGCTCTGTTTCTCTTTCCACAGATGCTGCCAGGCCTGTTGAGTTTTCCCAGCATTTTCTGTTTTATTTCCCCTAAATTCCCTGTTGGATTTATAAGTGGCTTTCCTATATTTATAGCCCCTAGCTTCCAGAGTGTTGATGGTGGGGGGGTAGAGAGAAGGCTCAGCAATGGTAAAGCCATTGCATGTCAAGGGGAGACAGTAAGATTCCCTCGTTAGAGATGGTCATTGCTTGGCGTGAATGTTACTTGCCACCTCTTAGCTCAAGCCAGTATGTTGTCCAGATCTTGCTGCATTTGGGCACAGACTGCTTCTTTATCTGAAGAGTTATAAATGATGCTGAATGCTTTGCAATCATCAGCAAACATCCCCATTTCTGACCTTAAGATAGAGGGAAGGTAATTGATGAAGCAGCTGAACATGGTTGGGCCTAATACTCTATCCTGAGGAACTCCTGCAGCTAAGTCCCAGGTCTGAGGTGACTGGCCTCCAACAACTCCAGCCAGTGAAGAGTTCTCCCCCCCAACCCAAATTCACATTGACTTCAATCGTACTAGGGCTCCTTGATGCCACATTCCTACCATCTAACTGCCAGGCAATGCCCATTTGAACAAGTGAGTCTAACCACTTCCCCTTGATATTCATCAGCACCACCACTGCAGTCTTCCTCATTGTAAACATTCTGGGGGTCACCATTGACAAGAAACTTAAGTGGACGAGCCACATAAATACCGTGGCTACAAGTGCAGGTCAGAGATTGGGAATTCTGCAGCAAACAATTCACCTCCTGATTCCCCAAAACCACCCACTATCTACTAGGCACAAGTCAAGAGTGTGATAGCATGCACTCCAGGGGTGCGATGAGTGCACTTCCAAAAACAGTCAAGAGGCTTGACACCAGGACAAAGCAGCCCACTTGATCAGCATCCCTAGCCAACACCCTAAACATTCACTCCCTCCACCACTAGCACACGGTGCCCCTGCTGTGTGTAACATCCACAATATGCACTGTAGCAGCTCTTTTCTCCAAGTTTGGATCAAGGCTATAATGATGTCTGGTGCCAAGTATTCCTGGCAGAACACAAACTGAGCATCATGATCATTTAGTTAGGGTAGATATGTTTCCATTTGTAAGCGACACAAAAACCAGGGGACTCAACTTAAGAATAAAAGGTCGACTGTTTCAGACGTAGATGGGGGAATTTTGTTCTCTCAAAAGGGTCGGTAGTTAGTGGAATTCACTTCCCCAGAAAGTAGTGGAGGCTGGGTTATTAAATTTATTCAAGGCTGAGTTAGACAGATTTTTGAGAGACAAGGGAGTAAAGAGTTATTGGGGGGGGGTACAGAAAAGTGGCATTGAGACCACAATCAGATCAGCCATGATGTTATTCAATGGCGGAGCAGGCTCAGAAGGCTGAATCACCTACTCCTGCTCCCAAGTCCTATGTTCCTGTGCTGCTTGATACCACTGTTAATTAATCATTATCAAAGTAACTGAAAATGTGAGTAGATGAATGGGGGTGGCTGGGCGGGGGGGGGGCGGGGGGGGGGGGGGGTGGTGTTCATCTGGATTGGATTTGTCCTGCTTTTTATGGACAAGAAGCTCTGGCTGGTAAAAGTAGGGAAAATCCCAAGATTTTTCTATAAGTATATCAATGGGAAGAGGATAACCAGGGAAAGAGTAAGGCCCATAAGGGACCAAGGAGGCAATCTATGGGTGGAGCCAGAGGACATCGCTAGAATGTTGAATGAATACTTCACATCCATCTTCACCCAAGAGAATGAGGATGAAGGTATCGATCTCAGGGAGAGAGACTACGAGGTTCTTGAGCAAATTGAAGTTGGGAGTGACAAGGTATTGGAGGTGTTGGCAGGCTTAAAAGTGGACAAATCTCCAGGTCCAGATGATGTGTGTCCCATACTGTTGAAGGAGGCAAGGGAGGAGATCGCAGGGGCTCTGACCCAAATCTTTAATTCCTCTCTGGCCATGGAAGAGATGCCAGAGGACTGGAGAATAGTTAATGTGGTTCCTCTATTTAAGAAGGGTTGTAGAGATAAGCCAGGGAACTACAGATAAGTGAGTCTCACGTCCGTGGTAGGGAAACTATTGGAGAAAATTCTGAAGGAGAGAATCTATCTCCAATTGGAGAGGCAAGGTTTGATCAGGGATAGTCAGCATGGCTTTGTCAGAGGGAGGTCATGCCTAACAAATATGATTGAATTTTTGGAGGTGACGACCAGATGTGTAGATGAGAATAGTGCAGTTGATACAGTTTATATGGATTTCAGCAAAGCCTTTGACAAGGTCCCACATGGGAGACTTATAAAGTAGGCAAATGCACATGGGATACAGGGTAATTTGATAAGGTGGATTCAAAATTGGCTTAGTTATAGGAGACAGAGGGTAATGACAGAAGGATGCTTTAGTGACTGGAAGCCAGTGTCCAGTGGCGTACCACAGGGTTCTGTGCTGGGTCCCCTATTATTCGTCATTTATATAAACGACTTAGGTTACTATGTGGGGGGTAGGATTAGTAAGTTTGCGGATGACACAAAGATTGGCCGGGTGGTTAACATTGAGATTGAGTGTCTTGGGCTAGATGGAGATATAGATGGGATGGTCAAATGGGCAGATAAATGGCAGATGGAATTTAGCCCTGAAAAGTGTGAGGTGATACACTTTGGAAGGAGTAATTTGAGAAGGAAGTATTCAAAGAACGGCATGACACTAGGAAGTTCTGAGGGACAAAGGGACCTTGGCGTGTGTGTCCATAGATCTCTGAAGGCGGAGGGCATGTTAGTGGGGTGGTGAAAAAGGCATATGGGACCCTTGCCTTTATCAATCGAGGCATAGATTAAAAAAGTAGGGAGGTCACATTGGAGTTATATAGAACCTTGGTGAGGTCACAGCTGGAGTAGTGTGTGCAGTTCTGGTCGCCACATTATAGGAAGGATGTGATTGCACTGGAGGGGGTGCAGAGGAAATTCTTCAGGATGTTGCCTGGGATGAAACATTTAAGTTATGAAGAGAGGTTGGATAGACTTGGCTTGTTTTTACTGGAGCAGAGAAGACTGAGGGGTGACCTGATCGAGGTGTACAAAATTATGAGGGGCATGGACAGGGTGGATGGGGAGCAGCTGTTCCCCTTAGCTGAAGGGTCAGTCATGAGGGGACATAAGTTCAAGGTGAGGGGCAGGAGGTTTAGGTGGAATGTAAGGAAAAGCTTTTTTACCCAGAGGGTGGTGACGGTCTGGAATGCGCTGCCTGGGAGGATGGTGGAGATGGGTTGCCTCACATCCTTTAAAAAATACCTGGATGAGCACTTGGCACATCATAACATTCAAGGCTGTGGGCCAAGTGCTGGTAAATGGGGTCAGGTAGGTAGGTCAGGTGTTTCTCACGTGTCAGTGCAGACTCGATGGCCGAAGGGCCTCTTCTTCACTGTGTGATTCTGAGAGAACATATCTGAGCAATTTTCCATTGTCGGGGAGCTGCCAGTGTTGTAGCTGTACTAGGACAGCTTGGACAAAGGCGCAGCTAATTCTGGAGCACAGACTTCAGTACTACCACCAGCATGTTGTTGGGGTCTGTAGCCTTTGCTGTACTCAGAGTGCTCAGCCATTTCATGATATCAACTGGAGTGAATGTAATTGGCTGAAGCCTAACAGCTGTGATGGTGGGGGTGAGGATCATTCATTCATTCATTCTTCATTTCTTGATGAAGATGGTTGCAAATGCTTCAGCCTTGTCTTATGCACTCACATGCAGAATCCACTGTCATGGAGGATGGGGATATTCATACAGTCTTCTCTTCCCATTAGTTGTTCAATTGTCCATCACCATTCTCAACAGGATTTAGCAGGACTAGAGTTCTGATCTGATCTTTGGTTGTGGGGTCACTTAGCTCCCTATCTATAGCATGTTGCTTCCACTGTTTAGCATGCATGAAGTCCGGTGTTGCATATTCACCAACTTAGCAACTCATTTATGCCTGATGCTGCTCCTGGCATGCACTCCTACACACAAGGGGAAGTGGTGAGGGATATGCTCTGCACTGAAGTTACAGACTGTGATGAAATACAATTTTGCTGCTGCTGATGGCCCTCAACACTCATGGATGCTCAGTTTTGAGCTGCTAGATCTGTTTTGAATCTATCTCATTTCACACTGTGGTAAAGTCACACATCAGGATGGTGTCCTGTGTACAAAGAAACAATGAAGAAGGGACTCTATTGCCACAAGAACTGTGCAGTGATCATTCATATCAGTAGGATCAGTATTTGGGGCCCCAGCTGTTAACAATATACATCAATGATTTGGATGTAGGGACCAAATGGAATATTTCTAAGTTCGCGCATGACTCAAAGCTAGATGGGAATGTGCGTTGCAAGGAAGCTGTAAAGCAGCTTCAAGAGGATTTGGACAATTTGAGTGAGTGAGCAAGAACTTGACAGATGGAATAAAATGTAAAAAATTGTGAGGTCATCCACTTAGGAGGAACACATGTGCAGAGTATTTCTTAAATGGTAAGAGATTAGAAAGTGTCGATGTACAAAGGGACCTGGGTGTCCTCGTCAATAAGTTACTGAAGGCTAGGAAGGTGCAGCAAGCAATTAGCAAGGCTAATATTATGTTAGCCTTTGTCACAAAAAGATTGAGTATTGGAGTAGCGAAGTCTTGCTTCAATTGTATAGAAGCTTGGTTAGACCGCACCTGGAGTACTGCGTGCAGTCTTGTCCCCTTACCTCAGAAAGGATATTATTGAGATAGGGGGAGTGCAACAAAGGTTCATCAGACTTGTTCCCAGAATAGCAGGGCTGTCCTATGAAGAGAGATTGGGGAAACTGGGCCTATTTCTCTGGTGTTTCAAAGAATGAGAGGTGACCTCATTGAAACCTATAAATACTTAAATGGATAGATGGGTAGATGAGGGTAAGATGTTTCCCCTGGTTGGGGAGAGTCTAGAACCAGGGGACACAGTTTCAAAATAAGGGGGAAGCCACTTAGGACCTGGGTGAGGAGATTTTTTTCTTACTCAGAGGATTGTGAATCTTTAGAATTCTCTACCCCAGAGGGCTGTGGAAGCTCAGTGATTGAGTATGTTTAAGGTAGAGATTGACAGATTTCTAAATACCAATGACATAAAGGGATATGGGAGAGTCTTGGAAAAGGGCTTGAAGTGGATGATCGGCCAGGATCATATTGAATAGTGGACAGGCTCAATGGGCTGAATGGACCACTCCTGCTCTTATGTTTGACTTAATGCCATGAAGCATCATGGATTCAAAGTCAATGTTGAGAACTCCCAAGGTCAGTCCCACCCAAGGCTATACCATTGTGCTGCCACCTCTGGTGTGTCTGTGATGGGCAGGACTAACTAGGAATGGTGATAAAGGAGTCTGAGACATTGGCACTATGATATGACCATGTCAGGCTGCTGCTTGACTAGTCTGTGGGACAGTTCTCCCAACTTTGGCACAAATTCTCAGTTGTTTGTCAGGAGGACTTTGCAGAATCGACTTGGCCGAATTCACCATTGTCATTTCCCGTCCCTAGATTGATGGCAGGTTCTCAGGTTTTATTCTCCGTTTGTAATATTTGATACAACTGAGTAGTTTGCTGTGACATTTCAGAGGACAGTTAAGAGTCAACCACATTGCTGTGGGTCTGGGGTCACATCAAGGCCAAACTGATTAAGGAAGACAGATTTCCTCCCCGAAAGGTCATGAGTGAACCAAATGTGTTTTTCAAACAATTCAGTAGACCATAAGACATAGGATCAGAAATTAGGCCATTTGGCCCATTGAGTCTGCTCTGCCACTCAATCATGGCTGATAAGTTTTTCAACTCCATTCTCCCGCCTTCTCCCCGTAATCTTTGATCCCTTTACCAATCAAGAACCTATCTATCTCCGTCTTAAATAAATTCAATGACCTGGCCTCCACAGCCTTCTGTGGTAATGAATTCCATAGATTCACCACTCTCTGACTAAAGAAGTTTCTCCTCATCTCTGTCCTAAAAGGTCTTCCCTTTACTCTGAGGCTGTGCCCTTGGGTCCTAGTCTCTCCTACTAATCCCAGGCCTTTCAGTATTCTGTAAGTTTCAATCAGATCCCCCCTCATCCTTCTAAACTCCATCGAGTATAGACCCAGAGTCCTCAAACGTTCCTCATATGTTAAGCCTTTCATTCCTGGGATTGTTCTCGTGAACCTCCTCTGGACCCTCTCCAGGGCCAGAACATCCTTCCTGAGATACGGGGCCCAAAATTGCTCACAATATTCTAAATGTGGTCTGACCAGAGCCTTATAAAGCTTCAGCAGCACATCCCTGCTTTTAGTCCTCTCAAAATAAATGCCAACATTGCATTTGCCTTCCTAACTACCGACTCAACCTGCAAGTTAACCTTAAGAGAATCCTGGACTAGGACTCCCAAATCCCTTTGCACTCCAGATTTCTGAATTCTCTCCCCATTTAGAAAATAGTCTATGCCTCTATTCTTCCTACCAAAGTGCATGACCTCACACTTCCCCACGTTGTATTCCATCTGCCACTTCTTTGCCCATTCTCCTAACCTGTCCAAATCCTTCTGCAGCCTCCCTGCCTCCTCAATACTACCTGTCCCTCCACCTATCTTTGTATCATCTGCAAACTTAAACAGAATGCCCTCAGTTCCTTCATCTAGATCATTAATGTATAAAGTGAAAAGTTGTGGTCCCAACACTGACCCCTGCGGAACTCCGGCCGCCATCCTGAAAAGGACCCCCTTATTACCATTCTCTGCCTCCTGCCAGATAGCCAATCTTCTATCCATGCTAGTACCTTGCCTCTAACACCATGGGCTCTTATCTTACTGAGCAGCCTCCTATGCGGCACCTTGTCAAAGGCCTTCTGCAAGTCCAAGTAGATAACATCCATTGGCTCTCCCTTGTCTAACCAACTCGTTACCTCCTCAAAGAATTCTAACAGATTTTTCAGGCATGACCTCCCCTTGATGAAACCATGCTGACTTTGCCCGATTTTTACCATGCACTTCCAAGTATTCTGAAATCTCATCCTTAATAATGGACTCTAAAATCTTACCAATGACCGAGGTCAGGCTAATCGACCTGTAATTTCCTGTCTTTTGCCTCACTTCTTTCTTAAACAGGGGGGTTACATTAGCGATTTTCCACTCCTCTAGGACCCTCCCTGACTCCAGTGATTCCTGAAAGATCACCACTAACGCTCCCACTATCTCTTCAGCTATCTCTTCAGAACTCTGGGGTGTAATCCATCTGGTCCAGGTGATTTATCCACCTTCAGACCTTTCAGTTTTCCTAGCACCTTCTCCTTGGTAATGGCCACCAAACTCACCTCTGCCCCCCGACTCTCTTGAACTTTGGGGATATTACTCGTGTCTTCCACCGTGAAGACTGACGCAAAGTACCTATTCAGTTCCTCTGCCATTTCTTTGTTCCCCACTACTACTTCTCCAGCGTCATTTTACAGCGGCCCAATGTCCATTTTTGCCTCTCTCTTACCCTTTATATGTCTAAAAAACTCTTGCAATCTTCTTTTATATTACTGGCTAGTTTACCCTCATATTTAATCTTCTCCCTCCTTATTTCTTTTTTAATTGTCCTCTGTTGGTCTTTGTAGGTTTCCCAATCCCTGGTTTTCCACTGCTCTTCGCCGCATTGTATGCTTTCTCTTTAGCTTTTATGCTGTCCCTGACTTCCCTTGTCAGCCATGGTTGCCTCATCCTCCCTTTAGTATGCTTCTCCTTCCTAGGGATGAATTTTTGCTATGTCTCCCAAATTACTCCCAAAAACTCCTGCCATTGCTGTTCCACTATCTTTCCTGCTAGGCTTATCTCCCAGTCAATTCTGGCCAGCTTCTCCCTCATGCCTCTGTAGTTGCCTTCATTCAACTGTAATACCGTTACATCTGATTCCAGCTTTTTCTTCTCAAATTGCAGGGTAAATTCTATCACATTATGGTCACTTCCTCCTAAGGGTTCCTTCACCTTAAGCTCCCTTATCAATCTGCCTCATTACACATCACTAAATCTAGAATTGCCTGTTCCCTAGTGGGATCCACCACAAGCTGCTCCAAAAAGTCATCTCGTAGACATTCTACAAATTCCTTTTCTTGGGATCCACTACCAACCTGATTTTCCCAGTCTACCTGCATATTGAAATCCCCCATGATCACTGTAACCTTGCCTTTCTTACACGCCTTTTCTATCTCCTGGTGTATCTTGTGCCCCACATCCTGACTACTGTTCGGAGGCCGGTACATAACTCCCATTATGGTTTTTTTTACCTTTGCGGTTCCTCAACTCTACCCACAGATTCTACAGCATCTGACCCTACGTCATTTCTTGCTATTGATTTAATTTCATTTCTTACTAACAAAGCAACCCCACCCCCTCTGTCAAGCTGCCTATCTTTTCGATATGATGTATATGGTCAGTGTTACTGATAATAGCTTTTAGTGCAGGTTTATTTGATTAACTGAATTTAAATTCCCCAGCTGCCCTTGTGGGATTTGAACTCGTATATCCAGATCATTAATCAAGGCCTCTGGATTACTAGCCCAGTAACAATTAACTCTTGTAACACAAGAGCAGGTGAGCTTAACAGTGATCACATCCCATAGAAAGCTTGCCTAAACATCCAGGCGCACATCAAGAACAGTTGCTTAGAGATGCTACCAAAGGGCTGCAGGCAACTGTGGGATCTTGCCATGGCTACAGTCAGCATCTTCAAAATGAAAGGAAGAAAGTATAATGAAAAGGAAAAATTGAAAATCAAAAACCAGATCTTTTTTCTTCAAGAAAGCAGAATAAGCAAGGACAAATTAGAAAAACTAAAACATACTCAGATACATTTTACCCACAACCTCTAGCATCTAATTAGTGGAATGAGAAATCTGACAGAAAGCTTACTGAGTCTTACACAGATTCACACACTGCGCAAGACTCCGAGTCAGAGTAAGTGAACAGCCCACACATTTGCAAAAATGCCAGCCCTGGAACAGGTGATGGGGATGAGGAATGAAATGCTTTCTCTTGAAATTTAAATAGTTCACAGATATTTTGTAGTAAAATAGTAATATTTGTGATTGTAGCACTGACAATCAAATTAACTTTTGCTGGCAGGTACCTTTTGATCTCTATTAATGAACTACTGAAATCAGAATGCACCAGGACATAAAATACAGGGCACTAACATTTCTGTGGTGCTGCACCACTTACCTTTTGGTCTTCTGAGAGTTCAGAAGAGTTGGCTGTTGACTGCACTTCCTTCTGCAAATGCCTGGCTAGTCTGTGTAAATATAATTTTCACAAAGTTATATTTCAAAAATTGTTAGTATGTTACTGTGCAACAAACTATGGATATCATAAAGTTTCTCATGGAGAAAACACAAGCGTTTCATATACTGTTCATGTGGATTCTATTTTATGAAGTCATTACCAAACAGTATGATCTCACTTTAATTTCTGTACTCAGTAATTTTATCAAGAGGGTGCGATGCCATCTTGAACTCAAAGCACATTTAGGTAATAATGTCCATTAACTACAAGGATAGATTAAACAAACTAAGGCTGTAGTCTCTGGAATTTAGAAGGTTAAGGGATGATTTGATCAACGTTTTCACGATATTAAGGGCAACTGATAGGATAGATTGGGGTGTCTAGGACTAGGGAGAATGGTTTAAACATCAGACGCAAAATTAGGAAATACCTGGGTGATAAAAATTTGGAACAATCTTCCACAAACGGCAATTGATCTTTGATCAATTGTTGCCTTAAAATCTCAGATGGACAGACTAAAGGTATTAATGGATATGGGGCAAAGGCATGTATATACAGTTAGGTCACAGACCAGCCACGACTTCATTGAATGGCAGAACAGGCTTGAGGGGCTAAATGGCCTACTCCTGTTCCAATAACTAATAAGCAAAACAAAGGGTACAAAGCAATGTCGGCTTAGCGCAGTTGGTAGGCTTCTCTATTCTCACTCATAGTTGCAGGTTCAAATTCCCATCCAGCAAAGGGTGGGGAAAGACAGTGGTGGGGTGGGGGCAGGGAGAGAGTGTTTTTTTTGTTGGGGGGGGGGGGGGGGTGGGGAAGAGAGTGGTGTGGGGGGGGGGAAGAGAGTGGTGTGGGGGGGGGGAAGAGAGTGGTGTGGGGGGGGGGAAGAGAGTGGTGTGGGGGCGGGAAGAGAGTGGTGTGGGGGGGGGAAGAGAGTGGTGTGGGGGGGGGAAGAGAGTGGTGTAGGGGGGGGGAAGAGAGTGGTGTGGGGGGGGGAAGAGAGTGGTGTGGGGAGGGAAGAGAGTGGTGTGGGGGGGGGAAGAGAGTGGTGTGGGGGGGAAGAGAGTGGTGTGGGGGGGAAGAGAGTGGTGTGGGGGGGAAGAGAGTGGTGTGGGGGGGAAGAGAGTGGTGTGGGGGGGAAGAGAGTGGTGTGGGGGGGAAGAGAGTGGTGGGGGGGGGAAGAGAGTGGTGTGGGGGGGGGAAGAGAGTGGTGTTGGGGGGGGAAGAGAGTGGTGTGGGGGGGGAAGAGAGTGGTGTGGGGGGGGGGGAAGAGAGTGGTGTGGGGGGGGGGGGGGAAGAGAGTGGTGTGGGGGGGGGGAAGAGAGTGATGTGGGGGGGGGAAGAGAGTGGTGTGGGGGGGGAAGAGAGTGGTGTGTGGGGGGGGAAGAGAGTGGTGTGGGGGGGGGAAGAGAGTGGTGTGGGGGGGGGAAGAGAGTGGTGTGGGGGGGGGAAGAGAGTGGTGTGGGGGGGGGAAGAGAGTGGTGTGGGGGGGGGAAGAGAGTGGTGTGGGGGGGGGAAGAGAGTGGTGTGGGGGGGGGAAGAGAGTGGTGTGGGGGGGGAAGAGAGTGGTGTGGGGGGGGGAGAGAGTGGTGTGGGGGGGAAGAGAGTGGTGTGGGGGGGGGAAGAGAGTGGTGTGGGGGGGGGAAGAGAGTGGTGTGGGGGGGGGGGAAGAGAGTGGTGTGGGGGGGGGAAGAGAGTGGTGTGGGTGGGGAAGAGAGTGGTGTGGGTGGGGGGGTGGGGGGAAAAAGAGTGGTGTAGGGGGAGAATGTGTTAGTTTCCTTTTTATATCTTTCTCACACCGTAGAAATTGGTTCTTGCTTGGTGAGGGATCTTGTTTGGTGAGTATCTAGTTAATTGGTAATTTCTATTCTATCCCCAAGATTTAAAATAGTACATAATTTGGTGATAAATTTAATAAAATATATAAGAAAGCAACATAAATAAGTGATTAATATAATTAGTTAATTATTTAAGACACATTAAGGATGGCAGGACAGGTGATGCGTCAAGGCTGCAACATGTGGGTATTCCTAGATAACGTTGTGATCCAGGGCAAACACGTCTGCAGTAAGTGCTTGTGGCTCGAGGGACTTCAGCTCTGAGTCATAGAGCTGGAGGCTGAGCTGCAGACTCTGTGACACATCAGGGAGGGGAAAAGTTACCTGGACACTTTATACCAGGAGGCAATCACACCACTTAGGATAGGGTCTTGTGATTTGGTCAGTGGCCAAGGACAGGAGGGTGTGACTGTGATTGAGGCAGGTAAGGGGACCCAGAGGGTGTGACTGCAGGAGCCTGAGCCTCTCCAATTGTCCAATAGGGTTTGAGGTTCTCTCAGCTTGTTTGGATGAGAGTGGGGGGCTGCAGGATGAATGAGCAAACTGACCATGGCACCGTGGTACAGGAAGTCATCCAAATGGGGGGAGCAAAAAGGAATGTGGTAGTAGTACGGGACAGTATAGTCAGGGGGTTCGACACTGTTCTCTCTAGCAAAGAGCAAGATTCCAGACAGCTTTACTACCTGCCTAGTGCCAGGGTTCAGGACATTTGCTCAGGGCTGCAGTGTAACTTGCAGTGGGAGGGGAAGATCTAGTAGTCGTGGTCCATGTAGGTACCAACAACATAGGTGCCAAATTAAGAAGCAGAACCTCAAAGGTAATAATTTTGGATTATTACTTGAGCTACATGCAAATTGGCATAGGACAAATAAGATTAGAGAAATTAGAGGCTGAAAGACTGGTGTGGGAGAAGTGGGTTCCGGTTTGTGGGGCACCAGCACCAGTATTGGGGAAAGTGGGATCTGTACTGCTGGGACAGTCTACAGCTGAACTGTGCTGTGGCTGGTGTCCTCATGAGCTGCCTAACAATGGAAGTAGAGAAGGTTTTAAACTGAATAGTGGGGGCAAGAGATCACACTTGGCAAGACGTGGTAAACCAAAGAGCAGAGAAAAGGCAAGGGAGGAAAGTATTAATATGGGAAATGATAAACAGACTGTGACAGGAATGGACAGAGGGTACAAATCTAAGAGTAAACCAGCAGATAAGGCTAGATGCTGCAAAACAATAAAAGGACAAAACTAAAGGCTCTGTATATAAATGCACATAGCGTTCGAAACAAAACAGATGAACTGATAGTGCAAAAAGAAATAAATAAATACGATCTGATAGCCATTACAGAGACATGGCCACAGGATGCCATTGATTTGGACTTGAATATTAAAGGGTGAGAGACATTTAGGAAGGACAGGAGGTTAGGAAAAGGTGGAGGAGCGGCTCTGTTAATTAGTGATGGTATTAGCACATTAGAGAGGGATGACCTAAATTCAGGAAACCAGAATGTAGAAATGGGTTTGGGTTGAGATGAGGAATAAATAAAAGTGGGAGTGGTTACAGGCCCCTTAATTGTAACTACACAGTAGGACAGACCATGAAAGAAGAGGCAATGGGAGCTTGCCAGAAAAGTAGAGCAATAATCATGGGGGATTTTAATCTACGTATAGACTGGAAAAATCAGATGGGCAAAAGTAGCATATATGAGGACTTCATATAGCTTCTAGAACAGCACGTTCTGGAGCCAGCCAGAGAGCAGGCTATACTAGAGCTGGTATTAAGCAACGAGATCGAATTAATTGATAACCTCCTAGTGAAAGCACCCCTAGATAGCAGCATTCATAAATGTAAAATTCAATCATATTATTTTGAGAGAGAAATCAGTGCGTCCAAGACTAGTATTTTGAACTAAAATAAGGGCAATCATGGGAGCATGAAAGCAGAGCTAACTAAAGTGAACTGGCAAATGAGGTTAAGGGATAGGTCTTCATTTTGATTCATTCATGGGATGTGGGCTTCACCGGCTGTGCCAACATTTATTGCCCATCCTTAATTACCCTCGAGAAGGTGGTGGTGAGCTGCCTTCTTGAACCGCTGGAGTCCATGTGGTGTAGGTACACCCATAGTGCTGTTAGGAAGAGAGTTCCAGAGTTTTGACCCAGCAACGGTGAAGGAACAGTGATGTATATCCAAGTCAGGACAGTGAGTGACTTGGAGGGACTTCCAGGTTGTGGTGTTCCCATCTATCTGCAGCCCATGTCCTTTTATATGGTAGTGGTCGTGGGTTTGGGAGGTGTTGTCTCAGGAGTCTTGGTGAATTCTTGCAGTGCATCTTGTAGATGGTACACACTGCTGCTACTATGTGTCGGTGGTGGAGGGAGTGAATGTGGATGTGTTGCCAATCAAGCAGGCTGCTTTGTCTTGGACAGTATTGAGCTTGAGTGTTGTGGGAGTTGCACTCATCCAGGCAAGTGGGGACTATTCCATCACACTCCTGGCTTGTGCCTTGTAGATGGTGGACAAGCTTTGAGGATTCAGGAGGTGAGTTACCCATCACAGGATTCCTAGCCTCTGACCTGCTGTTGTAGCCACAGTATTTATATGGCTAGTTCTGTTTCTGGCCAATGTTGATAGTGGGGGAATTCAGTGATAGTAATGCCATTGAATGTCAAGGGCCAATGGTTAGATTGTTGGAGATGGTCATTGCATGGTACTTGAGTGGCACAAATGTTACTTGCCACTTGTCACCCCAAGCCTGAATATTGTCTAGGTCTTGCTGCATTTGGACATGGGCTGCTTCAGTATCTGAGGAGTGGCAAATGGCGCTGAACATTGTGCAATCATCAGTGAACATCCCCACTTCTGACCTTATGATGGAAGGAAGGTCTTTGTTGAAGCAGCTGAAGATGATTGGGCCGAGGACACTACCCTGAGGAACTCCAGCAGTGATGTCCCAGAGTTGAGATGATAGACCTCAACGACCACAACCATCTTCCTTTGTGCTCGGTATTACTCCAACCAGCAGGGATTTCCCCCCGGATTCCCATTGACTCCAGTTTTGCTCGGGCTCCTTGATGCCACACTTGGTCAAATGCTGCCTTGATGTCAAGGGCAGTCACTCTCACCTCACCTTGGGAGTTCAGATCTTTTGTCCGTGTTTGAACCAAGGCTGTAATGAGGTCAGGAGCTGAGTGGCCCTGGCGGAACCCAAACTGGGCATCAGTGAGCAGGTTATTGCTAAGCAAGTGCTGCTTGATAGCACTGTCGATGACCCCTTCCATTACTTTACTGATGGTTGAGAGTAGGCTGATGGAACGGTAAGTGGCCGGGTTGGATTTGTCCTGCTTTTTGTGTGTGGAACATACCTGGGCAATTTTCCACATAGCAGGGTAGATGCCAGTGTTGAAGCTGTACTGGAACAGCTTAGCTAGGGGTGCGGCAAGTTCTGAAGCACAAGTTTTCAGTATTATTGCCGGAATATTGTCAGGCCTCATAGCCTTTGCACTATCCAGTGCCTTCAGCTGTTTCTTGATATCACGGAGTGAACTGAATTGGCTAAAGACTGGCATCTGTAATGCTGGGGACCTCCGGAGGAGGCCAAGATGAATCATCCACTCGGCACTTCTGGCTGAAGATTGTAGCAAATGCTTCAGCTTTATCTTTTGCACCAATGCACTGGGCTCCTCCATCATCAGGATGCGGATATTTGTGAAGCCTCCTCCTCCAGTGAGTTGTTCAATTGTCCACCACCATTCACGACTGGGTGTGGCAGGACTGCAAGAGCTTAGATCCATTGGTTGTGGGATCGCTTAGCTCTGTCTATCACTTGCTGCTTATGCTGTTTGGCACACAAGCAGACCTGTGTTATACCTTCACCACGTATGCCTGGTGCTGCTCCTGGCATGTCCTCCTGCACTCTCCTTTGAACCAATGTTCCAGTACAGCTCCAACACTGGCATCTAGCCAGCAAGGTGCAAAATTTTTCACAAAAAAACAAAGACAAATCCAATCTGGCCAATTCCCGCCCCACCAGTCTACTCTTGATCATCAGCCAAGTGACGGAAGATGTCGCTGACAGTGCTATCAAGCAGCACTTACAGAGCAATAACCTGCTCATTGATGCTCAGCTTGGGTTCCGCCAGGGCCACTCAGCTCCTGACCTCATTACGGCCTTTGTCCAAAATGGACAAAAGAACTGAACTCCAGAGGTGAGGTGAGAGCAACTGCCCTTCACATCAAGGCAGCATTTAACCAAGTGTGGCATCAAGGAGTCCTAGCAAAACTGAAGTCAATGGGAAAAGGGGAAATTTCTCCCCTGGATGGAATCATACCTAACACAAAAGAAGACAGTTGTGCTTGTTGGAGGTCAATCATCTTAACCTCAGGATATAGCTGCAGGAGTTCCTCATGGTGATGTCCTCAGCCTAACCATCTTCAGCTGCTTCATCAATGACCTCCCCTCCATCATAAGGTCAGAAGTGGGGATGTTCGCTGATGATTGCGCAATGCTCAGCACCATTCAAGACGACTCAGATACTGAAACAGTCCATGTCAAAATGCAGCAAGAACTGGACCGTATTCAGGCTTGGGCTGACAAGTGGCAAGTAACATTCTCACCACACAAGTGCCCAGCAATGACCATCTCCAACAAAAGACAATCCAACCATCTCCCCTTGACGTTCAATGGCATCACCATCATTGAATCCCCCATTATTAACATCCTGGGGGTTACTACTAACCAGAAACTGCACTGGACCAGCCATCTAAATACTGTGGCTACAAGAGTAGATCAGGAGCTAGGAATTCTGCAGCAGGTAACTCACCTCTTTACTCCCAAAGCCTGTCACTATCATCTACAAGGCACAAGTCAGGAGTGTGATGGAATACTCTCCATTTTCCTGGATGAGCGCAGATCCAACAACACTCAAGAAACTTGACACCAACCAGGACAAAAGCAGCCCATTTGATCAGCACTCCTTCACCTTCCACCACTGACGCACAATGGCAGCAGCGTGTACCATTTACAAGATGTACTGCAGTAACTCACCATGGCTCCTTCAACAGCAGCTTCCAAACCCAGACGTCCAGACCTCTATCACCTAGGACAAGTGGAGCAGATGCATGGGAATTCCACCACCTGGAAGTTCCCCTCTAAGCCATTCACCATTCTGACTTGGAACTATATCGCCGTTCCTTCACTGTCGCTGGGTCAAAACCCTGGAAATCCTTTACTAATAGCACTGTGGGTGTACCTATAGCACAGGGACTGCAGTTCACCATCATCTTCTCAAGGGTAGTTAGGGATGGGAATAAATGCTGGCCTTGTCAGACACATCAATATCTATGAATAAACTAAAAAATGATATAAAAGGATGAGTGTTTACAATAGTAATCCTATTTCCCCAAACATTTTATATATATCGTTTCAACAATATCATAGATTAGCTTCTTCACCTTTTTTCACATCTTCCCTCCCTCCTTTGGAGGTAGCCATTTGCAATTCTTTTAGTTCCACAAGAACATTAATTCTCCAGTGCCCTGCCCAATTCTCCAGTGCCCTTCCTAAGTGGCCATTCTTTAGTCTTGATGTGCCTGCAGCACCAAGACATTCAAAAGAGATCTATTGACACCCTCTCTCCTCTGATCTCTCCAAGTGTTCCATCCTGTTCCATCATTGCTTATTGGCCTAGCTACGTGTAGCTACCCTGGTACATCTCCCAAAACAGCCAATATGTTCCCTGCAAGAGCTTCTTCCATTCTGCGGGGTTACCATGGCATACCCATTCTTTCCCCTATCTACATGCTGCCTTTATTACATCTCAAGTCAAATTTGCAATCCTGGCCAGCCCCCATCACTGTCCACTTTCCATAAAGTTCAGCACACCCAAAACTTCACGTCCGATACCCTGTTCCACACAAAGTCCCACTCACCTATCAGCTCTGTGTTCACTAATCTACATTGGCTCTTATTCCGCCAATGCCTCAAAATCCTCATGCTCATGTTCAAATCTCTACAACTTTCCCTGCCACTCCTGCCCCCAGTATGGATTTGTAAAGGTAAATTGTGTTCAATTAACTTGATGGAGTTTTTTGATGAAGTAACAGAGGATCAATGAGAGTAATTTGGTTGATGCAGTGCACATGAGCTTCCAAAAGGCATTTGATAAAGTGCCACATAACAGGCTTGCCAGCAAACTTGAAGCCAATGGAATGAAAGGCACAATGGCAGCATTGAAATGAAGTTGGCTGATTGACAGGAAGCAGACTTGTAGTTGTGAATGGTTGTTTTTCAGACCAGGGGAATGTATATACCGTGGTTCCTTAAGGGTCTGTACTAAGACCACGTCTTTTCTTGAGCTAGATTAATGACTTGGGCTCTACAGAGCACAATTTCAAAATTTGCAGATGACAGAAAGCTTGGGCACTGTGAGGAGGATAATGATAGACTTCAAGAGGACATAAACAGGCTGGTAAACACAAGGCTGAATAAATTTTACACCATGAAGTGTTAAGTGATACATTTTGTTACGAAGAATGAGAAGAGGCAATATGTCTTGATGTCAAGGGCAGTCACTCTCACCTCCCCTCTTGATAATGCAAATCCTACTGACTCTCTCAGTCAAGACCTATGTGAATAATGGTCACATGGTCATGATAGAATTGCAACACTCACATTCAAGGATAAGGAACCCAAACAGTATGTCAACACTTTCAGGAGTCAAAGAGAGAAAATAAGCAACAACAAAAACAAATGGATAACATGTCCCATTAACCACACCCCTCCTCCCCCCACCATTTCCACAATTTTTAATCACAAGCCTTATTAAGAATCTCACCCTTCTCTGAACACATCTAATATGAACCAGTCGAGGGAAAAGATGCAGTAGAGGATCTCTCAAGAGGATATTTCCAGGAATAGTCCACTAAGACCATTTCCTGCAAAAGAAGTTACACACCCATTTCCTGTTTTGAGGAAAACACCTTACAGACCAGCCAATACAGACATACATGCTATGAAGAAAGGCACTAGCCACAGCAAGGAATAACTGTTACACTTTTGACATGAACGCCTTGAACCCAATCTGGACAAAAGCATGGCAATATCATTTTTTAAAGACCATTCCCTTTCTCACTGCTGAAATGGAACCCAATACAAACATCACTAAAAATCCTAGGATGGAATAAAATGCAACTTTTTAATTATTAAGTTTTATTTCACAGGGAAGGGAAACCCATAAATCATGACAATCATAGAATGGTAACAACATAGTAGGGGGTCTTTTTTTTATTTGAATCGCTAGCCAGGCCAGCATTTACTGCCCATCTCTAATTGCCCTTGTTCAGAGGGCATTTGAGAGTCAACCATATTGCTGTAGGCCAGACCAGGTAAAGATGGCAGATTTCCTTCCCTAAGGGACATTAGTGAACAAGATGGGTTTTTAACGACAATCGGCAATGGTTTCATAGTCATCATCAGACTTTTAATTCCAGATTTTTTACTGAATTCAATTGGATTGGAACCCAGGTCATTATCCTGGGTCTCTGGATTACCTGTCCAGTGACAATACCACTATGCTACCACCTCCCCACTATGCCATACCTCCTCGCTCGGCCTGTCATGTCTGTGCTGGCTCTGCAAAGGAACAATTTACCTCGTGCCATTCCCCAGCCTTATCCACATAGCCCTGCTCATTCTTCCTTTTCAGATAATAACCTATTAAATGCCTTGAATGGACGTGCCTCCACAACACTCAGGCAGTGCATTCCAGATCCCAATCATGCACTGCATGAAAACATTTTACCTCATGTTATCATTACTTCTTTTGCCAATTAAATCTGTGCCCTCTTGTTCTCAATCCTGTCATGAGTGGGAATATATCATCCCTCATGATTTTGCATACCTCTAACAAATCTCCTCTCAACCTTCTCTTCTCCAAGGAAAACAGTCCCAACTTCTCAATCTACCTATATAACTGAAGTTCCTCAGCCTTGGAACTATTCTCGCAAATCTTTTCTGCATTTTCCCTAATGCCTTCACATCTTTCCTAAAGTGTGATGTCCAGAACTGGCCACTCCAGCTGAGGCCAAATCTGTGTTTTATATAAGTTTAACATACCCTCCTTGCTTTTCTACTCTATGCCCCTATTAATAAAGCCGAGAATGCTGCATGCTTTATTAACTGTTCTCTCAACCTGCCCTGCCATCTTCAACGATTTACACACATACACTCAGGTCCTAATGCTCCTGTATCCCCTTTAGAGTTGCACCCTTTATTTTATATTGCCTCTCCACATTCTTCCAACCAAAATGAATCACTTCATACTTCTCTATGTTAAATTTCACTTGCCTTTTGTCCACCCATCCCACCAACTTGTCTATGTCCTTTTGCAGTTCTTACACTATCCTCCTCACAGTTCATGATGCTTCCAAGTTTTGTATCATCCACAAATTTTGAATTTGAGCCCTTTATACCAAAATCCAAGTCATTAATATATATCAGGAAGAGAGATGGTCCCAACACTGACCCCTGTGGAACTCCACTTCAAACCTTCCTCCAGTCCAAAAAACATCCATTAACCACTATGCTGTGTCTTGTAACTACTGTTCCCTTTATTCCATGAGTTATAACAGGTAAAAATCCTGAAATTCCCAAACAGCACTGTGGGCATACCTACACACATGGACTGCAGCGGTTCAAGAAGGCAGCTCACCACCACCTTCTCAAGGGCAATTAAGGATGGGCAATAAATGCTGGCATAGCCAGCAATGCCCACATCCAATGAATGAATAAAAAAAATTTGCTGAGTCTTTTGTGTGGCACTTTTGCAAGTTCATATACGCCACAGCAACAGCATTACTTTCATGAAACTCCTCTGTTACCTCAGCAAAAACTCCTGCAGGTTAGTTAAACATGATTTGCCCTTAACAAATCCATGCTGGATTTCCTTAATTAACTCACATTTATCCATACGACTATTAATTTTGTCCCAAATTTTAAGAACATAAGAACTAGGAGCAGGAGTAGGCAATTCAGCCCCTCAAGCCTGCCCCACCATTCAATATGATCATGGCTGATCTCATTTTGGCCTCAACTCCAATTTCCTGCCCTCTCCCCATAACCTTTTAACCTGTTACTAATTAAAAATCTGTCTATCTCCTCCTTAAATTTATTCAGCGTCCCGGCATCCACTGCACTGAGGTAGTGAATTCCACAGATTCACGATCCTTTGAGAAAAGTAATTCCTCCTCATCTCTGATTTAAATCTACCACCCCTTAGCCTAAAACTATGGCCTTTCGTTATAGAATACCCCACAAGGGGAAACATCCACTCCACGTCTACTTTGTCTATCCCCTTTAGCATCTTATATACCTCAATTAGATCTCCTCTCATTCCTTCTAAACTCTAGCGAGTATACGCCTAAACTGTTCAATCTCTCCCCATATGACAAGTCCCGCATCTCTGGAATCAATCTGGTGAACCTCCTCTGAACCGCCTCCAGTGCAACTACAACCTTCCTTAAGTAAGGGAACCAAAACTGTGCACAGTGCTCTAGGTGTGGTCTCACCAATGCCTTGTAGAGATGCAACAACACTTCCCTATTTTTATACTCTATTCCTTTAGCAATAATTGCTAAAATTCCATTTGCCTTCCTTATTACCTGCTGTACCTGCATACTAGCTTTCAGTGATTCATGCACAAGGACACCCAGATCCCTCTGCATTGAAGCATTCTGAAGTTTCTCTCTATTTAAATAATAAGTCACCTTTTTATTCTTCCGACCACACTTAGTCGCGTTAAACTCCATCTGCCAAATTTTGGCCCATTCGCATAACCTGTCCTTATCCATTTGTAACTTTCTTATTTCTTCATTGCAACTTACTTTCCCACCCATTTTGGTGTCATCTGCAAATTTAGTTATAGTACCTTCTATCCCTGAATCCAAGTCATTAATATAGATTGTAAATAGTTAAAGCCCAAGGACCGAACCCTGTAGCACCCCACTAGTTACAGCTTGTCATGCAGAAAAAGACCCATTTATCCCAACTCTCTGCTTTCTGTTGGTTAGCCAATCCTCTATCCAAGCTAATATGTTACACCTAACTCCGTGTGATCTTATCTTGTTTTTAATCTTTTGTGTGGTACCTTATAAAAATTTTCATTTCTAGAACCTTCATAACCACTGAGGTTAACGTGAATGAACAAGGGTGTAACATTTGTGACATTTACAATTCTCCAGTCCTCTGGCATCACCCCAAAGTCCAAGGAGAATTATGGCCAGTGCCTCTGTAATGTCCACCGTAAATTCCCTCAGTGTCCTTGGATGCATCTCATCTGGTCCTGGTGCCTTATCAGCTTATCCAAAAGGTTCTCATCAATTTTAAACCATTCTCATGTCTGATTAATACCTCTTTCACCATGACCTGCGCAGCATCTTGTTCCCTGGTAAAGACAGGTGCAAAATATTCATTTAAAATCCTGCTATGCTCCCTGCATCTATTTTTTTTATTCTGACAGATTTGTTGCTTGAGATCTCCAGAGATGACATGCACACAATCATGTATGTAGCACCACATTTTAAAAGGTCTATCTAATATGCTGTGCTGCAAATGGGTAGGCTAGCAGTTTATTTCCACATTTACCTAACAAGTTCAATAAACTGCAGAGCAAGGGGAAAAAAGTCAGAATAGAGGCCAGAAACTTTACCACAAGGAAGTTAAGAAAAGAATCATCCTGATACCATTCATCTAATGCAGGGGTATGTGTATTCGCCAATGATTTGATGCAGGGCAAATAAAAAAAAAACACAACTTATAGAACATTTTTGTAGAAATATATATTTTTATAAGAAACTATGTAATTATTTCCTAATTTTGTCTAGCTGCAATGATCAAACATAGTCAGCTAAAGCCTTTAATTTAAAAGCATTTAAAAAAAAGCCAACTCCAATGGAAACAAAAATATCCAACTATTCTCGTCCAAAACAGAGTAAGCATCAACATATCCTACTGTCTCCACCCATAACAAAAGAGGGTGTGGATGCAGAATGAACTGAGCAAGGATCTGGCATTTTAAATTCCAAAGGCTGGTGGTATTTTCAGTATTTTTCTTAAAAAGTTCCTCTGCAGTCCTACAATGAAATAAATAAATATATTTTTTAAAAGTTCGGTCAATAATAGCTGAAACGGTTAATGTAACGGGATTAATAGTCACTCACATTTGGTACTCGTCGATAGCTTCCACTAACTGTCCCCAGGAATCGAAGTCTGTACCCTTTTTGAAACTTGCGTGCCATTTTTGTATTGTTTTATTAATATCAGTCATTTTTTAAAAAGTGTTTTTTTTTAAAAATATATATATTATCGCTCCAAATGATATGAAGTCAACATTTGGACTCGGTTTACAAACTATTCCTCGCGTTACATTCTGACTCAAGTCACAGCCTCCAACCAGTACCAAATCCAGCTACTGACCAAGCCCATCTGAGCTCTCAGTGGAGTCCGAGCCAAAGAAGGAGGGAGGGGAAAAGACCCTCAACCTAACCTGATAGCGGATAGCCCCGCCACTTTCCGACGCCCTCCTTGCTTTCTTCGATTCTGATTGGGTTTTCTGGCCCGCGCGGCTGCTTTAGCCCTGGTCTGATTGGCTCAAGAGGTAATCACTCATTTTTTTTCCAGCCCCCAGAATCTACTCCACATTTAAAGCTAGGTTGAGCGGACGAGTGACGCGACGGTTGAGATGAGGTAACCGTAAACAAGAGAAGGCGAGCCCGCGAGGTCGCGCGCCCGTATCGGGCGCTTCGACCAATGAGAATGCTGAATGCCGAAATGACGTCTTCCCAAGATGAAAGAGGGGCGTAGGAGACACAGTCAGGCAATGGCACACGGTGATTAACGCTTTTCTTTTTGGAAAACAGAAGCAACGTTGAAGGACTCCGGAGAAATCATCGGGCGGCGGCGGCGGGAGGTGGATTTTTAAAAAAACCCAAAATAACTCAAAGTAAACTGGCGTGCGCGGTACATTCGGCTGCCGACCAATAGGATGTGACGTGCGGGAGAGCGGCGTGGTGCGGCTGACGTCAGCGCGCAGCGTGCCGCGAGCTGTTTGTGATTTCCGGATGTACCGGAGCGCCGCAGGGAGGAGGGGCACGCGAGTGGTGGACGCGCGGATCTTTCTTATCAGCTGTGCGGCCACCCCGCCGGTTTATTAAAGGCGGCTTCTTTATTCAACGAGTGGGCAAAGCACAATGACGCACTGGTTTCATCGAAACCCGTTAAAAGCGACGGCCCCGGTTTCTTTCAATCTCTACGGAGTTGCCACCAACAACGCCGCGGCCAAGATCTGCAAGTAAGGTTTGAAAAAAAAATCAAGCCAGGCCCTTTAAATCTACAAGGCTTTTCCACTGACCCCCCCCCCCCTCCCAAAGCAAAGTCTGCCCTGCCCCTTGTCGACCTGTCTCATCCCTCTCCCCATCAGACAGGACCAGCTGGGTGCAATTCACTTATAAAACACTCAATAATAAAAAGTCACAGCTCCCTTCACCAATTCCTTGTTTACTGACGGATTTGACACCAAGCCCACGGTGAGGGGAGACAATTATAGCGCAGGAAGGAGGCCAGTCGTGTCTGTTCCAGCACCTCGTCTCCCACTTCCCTGCCTTTTCCCCGTAAACCCTGCAGATTTTTTTTTTCTTCTCAGATAATCCACTTCCCTTTTGAAAAGCCTCAGTTGGCCCTGCCTCCACCCACACTCTCTGTATTCCAGATCCTCGCTGTGTGGGCAAGTTTTTCCTCATGTCACCACTGCTTTTTTTTGGTCTGGAAGTTCTACAAGAAAGATCATCAGTCAGTTGTTAAAACTTAACTGGTTCACTAATGGTCTTTAGGAAAATAAATGTGCCCTTACCCATCCTGCCTTCTATGGACTCCATTCCCTTGACTCTTAAATGCCCTCTGTTCTTCACTAATGTCAAGAAGGTTCATCACCACCTTTCGAGGAGGACTGGAGATTTGCAATAAATGTCAGCTTTGCCAGTGATGCCTGTCAACCAAATGGAAAAGTTATCTTGGGATGGTATTCTAGCTAAATTGATGCATCATGTTGTTTTATAAGCTTAGCTGCAGAGAGATGGTGAAATGGTATTGGAGGAAGGAGCAGTTACACATTCCAATAGTAACACAGGAAATTTTGATCACCTGAATGGGGAGTATTTTTGCATATGGGCAGTGCTGGCAAGGTCACATTTATTGTCTGTCATTATTCCTGAGATGGTGGTTGTTGGTTTCTTCCTTGAGCTGCTTCAGCCTTGTGGTGACGATGTTAAGTAGGGATTTATGGGTTCTCACCCAGTAATGATAGAGGAATTGTGATATATGTGCAAGTCAGGATCCTGTGTGACTTGGAAGTGAAGGACTTCCTAATACTTGCTGCACTTGGCCTCTGTAATAGAGGACATAGGGCTGGGAATGAGCTGTCAGAATAACTTTGGCGAGTTGATGCAGTACATCCTGTAAACAGTACATTCTGCAATTACAGTAAATGGCCTTGATGGTGCCCACCTTAAGTGATGTAACAGTTTTTTTTTAAATTCACTTACGGGATGTGGGCAGTGCTGGCAAGGCCAGAATTGATTGTCCATTTTTAATTGCCCTTGAGAAGGTGGTGGTGAGCTGCCTTCTTGACCTGCTGCAGTCCCTGTGACGTAGGTGCACCCACATTGCTATTAGGAAGGGAGTTCCAGGATTTTGACCCAGCAACAGTGAAGGAACGGTGATATAGTTCCAAGTCAGGATGGTGAGTGGCTTGGAGGGGAACTTGCAGGTGGTGGTGTTCCCATGTGTCTGCTGCACTTGTCTTTCTAGGTGATAGAAGTCACAGGTTTGGAAGCTGCTGTTGAAGAAGCCATGGTGAGATATCGCAGTACATCTTGTAGATGGTACACACTGCTTCCCTTTGTGTCAGTGGTGGATGGGGTGCCAATCAAGTGGGCTACTTTGTCCTGGATGGTGTCAAGCTTCTTGAGTGTTGTGGGAGCCGCACTCATCCAAGCAAGTGGAGAGTATTCCACCACACTCCTGAACTGTGCCTTGTAGATGACGGACAGGCTTTGGGGAGTCAGGAGGTGAGTGACTCGCTGCAGGATTTCTAGCCTCTGACCTGCTCTTGTACCCACAGTATTTATATGGCTAGTCCAGTTCAGTTTCTGGTCAATGGTAACCCCCAGGGTGTTGATAGTGGGGGACTCAGCGATGGTAATGCCATTGAATATCAAGAGAGCAATGGTTAGATTCTCTCTTGTTGGAGATGGTCATTGCCTGACACTTTTGTGGTATGAATGTTACTTGCCACTTGTCAGCCCTAGCCTGAATGTTGCCCAGGACTTGCTGCATTTTCATCCATCTAACTGAGCAGTTAGTATTCCATCACATTTCTTAAAGTACTGCTGCTGAGAACTGCTCCACCACTGTTCATGGTGTTGTCTCTGCCTACAGGTAATTGCATGCAGAACCTACCAAAGTCATTGTTTAATTAAGGGTCCTCGTAGGGTGGAGAGTCTTTGGAGGCTGCATGGTTCTCAAGCTTCTTAAATTCACCTCTGGTTTCACCTTGCATCAGTTGCACTGCTTTACATATAAAAGAAAAGGAAGGCTTGCATTTATATAATGTTTCTCACAACCTCATAATGTCCCAAAGTGTTTTACAGCCAATAAAGTACTTTGAAGTGTAGTCATTGTTGTAGTGTAGAAAATGCAGCACCAATTTGCAAACAACAAAGTGAAAATGACCAGATTATTTTTTCAGTGATGTTGCTTTGATGATAATAATTGACCTGGATCCCACAGGTATCCTACTTTTCTTCAAAATCATACCATCAGATCTTTTACATCCAATTCAGAAAGCAGGTGGGGCCTCAGTTGAATGAACATACAAACAATGAGCCGGAGTAGGCCATTCAGCCCTCAAGCCTGTTCCGCCATTTAATAAGATCATGGCTGATCTGATAGCCTCAAATCTGCATCCCGCCTACCCCCAAAAACCTATCACCCCCCTTGCTTGCCAAGAATGTATCCACCTCTGCCTTAAAAATACTCAGACTCTGCTTCCACCACCTTTTCAGGAAGAGAGTTCCAAAGACACAACCATCTGAGAGAAAACTTTTGCTTCATCTCTGTTTTAAATGGACGACCCCTTCTTTTTAAAACAGTGACACCTGGTTCTAGATTTTCCCACAAGAGGAAACATCCTCTCCACATCCACCCTGTCAAGACCCCTCAGGATCTTATGTTTCAGTCAAGTCACCTCTTACTCTTCTAAACACCAATGAATACAAGCCCAGCCTGTCCAATCTTTCCTGGTAAACCTTCTCTGAACTGCATCCAATGCATTTACATCCTTCCTTAAATAAGGGGACGAATACTGTACACAGTACTCTAAATGTGGTCTCACTTGTGCGCTGTACGACTGAAGCATAACCTCCCTACTTTTCTATTCAATTCCCCTCGTAATAAATGATAACATTCTATTAGCTTTCCTAATTACTTACCGTACCTGCATACCAGTCTTTTGCGATTCATGTATTAAGACACGTAGATCCCTCTGCATCTCCAAGCTCTGCAATTCCTCACCATTTAGGTAATATGCCTCTCTTTTATTCTTCTTGCCAAAATGGACAATTTCACATTTTCCCACATTATACTCCATTTGCCAGATCTTTGCCCACTCACTTAACCTATCCATATCTGCTTGTAGCCTCCTTATGTCCTCGTCACAACTTACTTTCCTACCTATCTTTGTGTCATCATCAAATTTGGCATCCATCCCTTCATCCAAGTCATTTATGTAAACAGTTGAGGTCCCAGCACTGATCCCTGTGGCACACCACTTGTTACATCTTGTTAACCTGAAAAAGACCCATTTATGCCTACTCTGCTTCCTATTAGCCAGTCAATCTTCTATCCATGCCAATATGTTACTCCCCTACACCATGAGCTTTTATTTTCCACAATAACCTGTGATGTGACACTTTATCAAACGCCTTTTGGAAATCTATCCCTTTATCCACAGCACATGTTACTTCCTCAAAAAACTCCAATAAATTGGTTAAACATGATTTCCCTTTCACAAAAACCATGTTGACGCTACCTTGAATTTACCTAAGTGCCCTGCAATAGCTTCTTTAATAATAACTTTAATAATAACATTTTCCCTATGAGAGATGTTAAGCTAATTAGCCTGCAGTTTCCCACTTTCTGTCTGTCCCCCCCGCCCCCCTTCTTGAATAATGGAGTTACATTTGCTATCTTCCAATCTAACGGGACCTTCCCCAAATCTAGGGAGTTTCAGAAAATTAAAACCAATGGATCAACTATCTCACAAGCCACTTCTTTCAAGACCTTAGGGTGAAGTCCATCAGGACCCAGGCACTTATCAACCTACAGCTTCAACAATTTACTCAATACCACTTCCCCGGTGATTGTCATTTTCCTGAGTTCTTCCCTCCCTTCCATTTCCTGATTTATAGCCGCTTCTGGGATGTTACTCGTATACTTTATAGTGGTGACTGATGCAAAATACCTGTTCAATTCATCTGCCATTTCCTTGTTTTCCATTATCAATTCTCCAGACTCACTTTCTATAGGACCAATGCTCACCTTGTTAACTTGTTTCTTTTTAAAGTACTCTTCTTATCTGTTTTTATATTTCTGGCAAGCTTTCTCTCATACTCTAATTTTTCCCTCTTTATTAATCTTTTAGTTACCCTTTGCTGTACCTTATATCGTGTCCCATCTTCTGGCCTAGCCCCTATCTTTGTACAATTATATACTTTTTCTTTAAGTTTGATGCTATCTTTAACCTTTCTAATTAACCGCGGATGGCGTGTTCATCCCTTGGACTCTTCTTTTCATGTTGGAATGTATTTATTCTGTGTATTCTGAAATGTCCCTTTAAATGTTTGCGACTGCACCTCTGTTGAGCTATCCCTTAAGCTAATTTGCCAATTTGCTTTAGCTAGCTCTGCTTTTGTTCCCTCATTGCCCTTATTTAACTTTAAAAGCATAGTCTCAGACCTACTCCTCTCTCCCGCAAACTGAATGTAGTCAAAGAGGTCTACAGCACAGAAAAAGGCCCTTCAGCCCATCGTGTCTGCGCCGGTCAAACAAGTACTTAACTATTCTAATCCTATTTTCCAGCACTAGACCAATAGCCTTGTATGCCATGGCATCGCAAGTTCACATTCAAATACTTCTTAAATGTTACGAGGGTTTCTGCCTCTACCATCCTTTCAGGCTGTGAGTTCCAGATCCCTACTGCCCTCTTCCTCACGTCCCCTCAAAACCTCCTGCCCCTTACTTTAAATCTATACTCCCTGGTTATTGATGCCTCCACCAAGGGGAAAAGTGCCTTCCTGTCTACCCTATCTATGCCAATCATTATTTTATACACCTCAATCATGTTCCCCCTCAATCTCCTCTGCTCCAGGGAAAATAACCCCAGTCTATCCAATCTTTCCTCATAACTAAAACTCTCCAGCCCAGGCAACATCCTGGTAAATCTCCTCTGCACTCTCTCTAGCGCAATCACATCCTTCCTTCCTATAAAGCGGATTCCAGAACTGCACGCAATACTCTAGCTGTGGCCTAACCAGTTTTATACAGTTCCAGTATAACCTCCCTGCTCTTATATTCTATGCCTCGGCTAATAAAGGCAAGCATCCCATGTGCCTTCTTAACCACCTTTTCTACCTGTCCCACTACCTTAAGAGACCGGTGGACATGTACACCAAGGTCCCTCTGATCCTTGGTACTTCCCAGGGTCCCACCATTCATTGTGTATTCCCATGCCTTGTTTGTCCTTCCCAAGTGCATCACCTTACACTTATCCGGATTAAATTCCATTTGCCACTGCTCAGCCCGTCTATATCCTCCTGTAATCTAAGGCTATCCTCCTCACTATTTCTCACCCCATCAATTTTCATGTCATCCGCGAACTTACAGATCAACCCTCCTACATTCAAGTCTAAATCGTTTATATACACCACAAACAGCAAAGGACCCAACACCGATCCCTGTGGAACCCCACTGGACACAGGCATCCAGTCACAAAAACACCCCTCGACCATTACCCTCTGCTTCCTGCCACTCAGCCAATTCTGGATGTAATTTGCCAAATTGCCTTGGATCCCATGGGCTCTTACCTTCATTATCAGTCTCCCATGTGAGGCCTTATCAAATGCCTTGCTGAAGTCCAAGTAGATTATGTCAAATGCATTGCCCTCATCTACACACCTGTTCAACTCTTCGAAAAATTCAATCAAATTAGTCAGATATGACCTCCCCTTAACAAAACCATGCTGACTGTCCTTGATTAACCCCTGCCTCACCAAATGTAGACTAATTCTGTCCCTCAGAATTGCTTCCAATAGTTTCCACACCACTGAGGTTAGACTGACTGGCCTATAGTTCCCTGGTTTATCCCCCTTCCTCCCTTCTTGAATAACGGTACCACATTGGCTGTCCTCCAGTCCTCTGGCAGCTCTCCTATGACCAGAGAGGTATTGAAAATTATTGCCAGCACCCCTGCTATCTCCTCCCTTACCTCACTCAACAGCCTGGGATACATTTCATCCAGACCTGGAGATTTATCTACTTTTAAGCCTGCCAGTCCACTGAGAACCTCCTCCCTTTCTATGCTAATTTCTTTAGTTATATCACAGTCCTTCTGCCTGATTTCCATATCCATGTCGTCCCTCTCATTTGTGAACACTGACACAAAGTATTCATTTAGAGCCCTACCTACGTCTTCCGGCTCTACACACAAATTACCATTATGGTCCTTAATGGGCCCTACTCTTTCCCTAGTTATCCTCTTACTCTTAATGTACTTGTAAAATAACTTTGGATTTTCCTTTATTTTACCTGCCAATGTTTTTTCATGACCCCTTTTTGCTCTCATAATTTCCTGTTTAAGTTTCCCCAGTATACATTCTATACTCCTCTCGGGCTTCCACTGTTTTGAGCCCTTGGTATCTGCCATAAGCTTCCCTTTTTCTCTTTATCCAATCCTGGAAATCCCTTGAATCCAGGGTTCCCTGGATTTGTTGGTCCCACCCTTGTCTTTACTGGAATATGTTGGCCCTGTACTCTCCCTATTTCCTTCTTGAATGAGTCCCACTGCTCTGACGCAGATTTACCTAAATTTAGCTGCTCCCAGTCGACTCTGGCCAAATCATATCTGATCTTATTAAAATCGGCCTTTCCCCAACTTAGAACTCTGATTTCTGGCCCATCCTTGTCCTTTTCCATTACAATCTTGAATCTAACGGAATTATGATCATTATCTGCAAAATGCTCCCCCACTGATACCTCTACCACTTGCCCGGCGTCATTCTCTTAAATTAAGTCCAGGACCTTATAACTATAACTTTCTTATAAGACTTTCTAGGTACTGGCTTAAAAAGCTCTCCTGGAAACATTTTAAGAATTCCGTTCCGTCTAAACCAATTACACTATGACTAACCCAGTTAATGTTGGGGAAGTTGAAATCCCTCACCATTACTACCCTATTATTTTAACACTTCTCTGAAATTTGCCTACATATCTGCTCTTCTATTTCTCTCTGTTTGGGGGCCTATAGTACACTCCCAGCAATGTGATTGCTCCTTTTTTGTTTTTCAGTTTTACCGATATGGTTTCATTTGAGGAGCATTCTAAGATGTCATCTCTCCTTACTACTGTAATTGATTCCTTCCTTGATCAATAGTTTGATACCCCCTCCTCTTTTACCTCCTTCCCTGTCTCGCCTGAAGACCCTATATCCTGCAATATTGTGCTGCCAATCCTGCCCCTCCCTCAACCATGTCTCTGTGACAGCAATGACATCATACTTCCGTGTGCTAATTTGTGCCCTGAACACATATGCCTTATTTGTCGGACCCCTTGCATTAAAATAAATACCATCCAACCTTGCCAAACTCCCTTGTGCCTTAACTGGCCTATAACTTCTGTGCCTTCGTGAATTACTTGCTCTCTCTTCTAATTTTGGCTTTGCATCTCCCCCTGCTGAACCTCCTTTCAGGATCCCATCCCCCTGCCAAGTTAGTTTAAACCCTCCCCAACAGCACTAGCAAACCTTCCCACATGGATGTTGGTCCCATTCAGTTCTGGTGCAACCCATCCACCTTGTACAGGTCCCACCGCCCCCCAGAAATAGTCCCAATGCCCCAGAATTCTAAAGCCCTCCCTCCTGCACCATCTCCCCAGCCTTGCTTTCATCTGGACTAACCTCCTATTTCTGTACTCATTAGCGCGAGGCATCGGAAGTAATCCAGAGATTACTACCTTTGAAGCTCTGTTTTTTAATCTGCTTCCTAGCTCCCTAAATTCTGCTTGCAAGACCTCATCCCTCTTTCTATCTATGTCGTTGGCACCAGTATATACCACAATCTCTGCATGTTTGTCCTCCCCCTTTATAATGCCCTGCAGCCATTCCGTGACATCCTTGACCCTGGCACCAGGAAGGCAACATGCCATCCTGGAGTCACGTCTATGGCCACAGAAACACCTTACTATTGAGTCTCCTACCTATTGCCCTTCCCCTCTTTTTCCTCTCTCCCACTGTGCAGCTGAGCCACTCACAGTGCTATGAGCATGGCTGCTCTCCCCAGAGGAACCATCACTCACCGTTTTCCAACACAGAAAAACAGTTCTCAAGTGCACCCTGGGGATTTCCTGACTACCGGTCTGACACCTTTCTTCTGACTGATGGTCACCCATTCCCTCTCTGTCTGCACTTCCGTAAGCTGTGGGGTGACCATGTCTAAAAACGTGCTATCCGCTAAACTCTCAGCCTCACGGATGCACCTCAGTGCCTCCAGCTGCTGCTGAAGCTCTGAAATTCAGAGCTCAAGTAGCTGCAGCTGGTGGTACTTCCTGCACATGTGGTTGGTCAGAGCACAAGGAGCATCTAGGACTTCCCACACATTGCAGACGGTAGATAAAACGGGACTGAGCTGCCCTGCCATGCCTCTGGTTGGAAAAAAACCCTTACTTTAAGTTAAATAAGGTGGGAGGTGACCAGTTTTGGGGGGGAGGAAAAATGAAAAGGGATCATTCATGAAATTGAAATGAAAGGAAATACTACGGACGCTGGAAATCTGAAATAAAAAACAGAAAAAGCTACAAAAACACCTACTGGTCTGGCAGCATCTGTGGAGAGAGCAATAGAGTTAACACTTCACATGAAGGACAGAAGGTGGGGTGGTAATTCGCAAGGACAGTGGGGTCAAGGGCTGGTAATTTATGGTAATGTTTTAAATCTAAGCCATATAGAAGTGTGCTGTATAGTAATATTCCACGTTTATGCAAGGTTAGTAATCACAGAAATAGCCTGTTAGTAATATAATTTTTTTGTCTTTCAGTGACTTGAGAAGCACAAGGCTGAAACTTCTGGAGTTGTTTACAGATGTGAATTGTAACATGGACATGATGAAAAATGCAGTGGATGCTTATTTTTCTCTTTTACAAGGTAGACATGTAATTAAAGAGAATTGTCAAAAATCTGTTGCCAACATTATTTATGCTAAATTTTATACCAGGGAGGAGAGGAATACTCAGACAGTATAAATTGTTTTATTTCCCCTTATATTGGTATTCTTGCAAAGTGTCCTGATGAGTGCAAGACAAAAAGCTTCGACATTTTTTTTTCAGCAAATATGGGGATTAGGTGGGAAAGTGGAATTGAGGTTGAAAATCAGCCATTATCATCTTAAGCGGTGGAACAGGCTTAAGAGCTTGCATGGCTTATTCCTGCTCCTATTTCTAACTGCAGTCACTGGCCTTGATTTTTTTTTGTCTCTAATGCCTGTTTTTCCATACCAACCCACCAGCTCCCCAAATCCATTTCTACAAGCTTGCTATTTTCCCCATGCTGTTTTTTGCATTTTGTTGCCATGTGCACTTCTGTAGCTTATTCTTAGGAAAACTTTGAATTGGCTGTGAGGAAAGGACCAGACCAAAGAGGAGCAACTAACGAATAGGAAATTTTGGGAATTGCTAAATGAACTAAATGCCTCTTGGTAAAATTGCCAGTTTAGTGCCAACATTCTTGTAACCTGTAGCAAATCATGGGGATTTCTGCATCCACTGGGAATTGGATGGAAGAATGTACCATTCTTATTCCTACAGGCATCCAAGAAAGAAAGACTTTCATCCCATTATCTAGCCTAGACTTAATCTTGCAAAAGTGAGATTATGCATGTATGTGGGAGATTGAAGAACTATAAATCAGTTTTGTTTTTCGATTGAACAACTCTTATTCTCAGATCTGAAGGTGTGGGTTAACTATTGTATGCTGTGAAACTACAAAAATTTCAATGCTTAAACTGCCTAGTTAGTAGTCCACAAAGGGTACGAGAAATTCCCAGTACGTCACATAGAAAGTGTTAGGTGCATCATGTCAACTGCCAGTGATTATCAATGTATATTGGCTGGCTGTTCCCTACCTCTGGAACCTCCTCCAACTCTACGACCCTCCAAGATCTCTGACCTCCTCCAATCCTTGTCTCCGATGTAACCCTGATTTTTTTTCATTACTTATTCATTGGCAGCTGTGCCTTCAACAGCCTGGAGCCTAATTGCTGAAATTCCCTCCTCAAACATCTCTGCTGGATTTCCAGCATCCGCAGTTTTTTTGTTTTTATTTTTTTGTTTTTATCTCTCTTTCTCTGTCCATTTAAGGTGGTTCTTAAAATGTGCCTCTTTGTGCTTTTGGTCATCTTTCCTAATATCTCCTTATGTGGCTCGGTGTCAAATTTTACTTGATAATATTCTGTGAAGCACCTTGGGACCTTGAAGTACAGGTTATGGATTCCAGTCCCACACTTCAGCATGAAAATATAAGCTGACACTCCAGTGCAGGACTTAGGGAGTGCTGCACTGTTAGGGGTGCTGTCCATTGGATGTAACATTGAACTGAGGCCCTGTCTGCTCTCTCAGGTGGATGTAAAGGATCCCATGACACTTTCTAAGCAGATAAACCTGAGGAGTTATCCTTGGTGTCCTGGATAATATTTATCCCATCTGTTTGTGGGAGCTTTTGTGTACAAATTGACTGCCACATTTCTTGCGTTGCAACAGTGAATACACTGGCTATGCAGTGCATTTGGATGCCAAGAAGTCGTGAAAGGCGAGATATAAGTGAAAGTCTTTTTAACACCATAATAAATAGCAGGAGTAGGCCATTTGGCCCCTTCGATCTTCTTTGCCATTCCATCAGAAGGTCAGAAGTGATTTGCTGATGATTGCACAATGTTCAGCACAATTCTCGACTCCTCAGATACTGAAGCAGCCCATGTCCAAATGCAGCAAGATGTGGATAATATCCAGGCTTGTTCTGACAAGTGGCAAGTAACATTCACGCTACTCAAGTGCCAGGAAATGACCATCTTCAAAAACTGTCGCCCCTTGACATTCAATGGCATTACCATCGCTGAATCCCCACTATCAACACCTTGGGGGATACCATTGACCAGAAACTGAACTGGCCCAAGCATATAAATACTTCGGCTACAACAGCAGGTCAGAGGCTAGGAATTCTGTGGTGAGTAACTCATCTCCTGACTCCCCAAAGCCTGTCCACCATCTACAAGGCACAAGTCAGGAGTGTGCTGTAATACTCTCCACTTGCCTGGATGAGTGCATCTCCAACAACACTCAAGAAGCTTGACACCGCCCAGGACAAAGCAGCCTGCTTGATTGGCACCCTTTTCACAAACATTCACTCCCTCATCACCGATGCACAGTAGCAGCACTGGATACCATCTACAAGATGCACTGCAGAAACTGACCAATGCTCCTTAGGCAGCACCTTCCAAACCCACTACCACTACTGTCTAGAAGGACAAGGGCAGCAGATAGATGGGAACACCACCACCTCGAAGTTCCACTCCAAGTCACTCACCATCCTGACTTGGAAGTATAACACCGTTCCTTCACTGTCACTGGTTTAAAATCCTGGAACTCCCTTCCTAACAACACTGTGGGTGTACCTACAACACAGGGCCTGCAGCAGTTCAAGAAGGCAGCTCACCACCACCTTCTCAAGGGCAAAAAGGGATGGGCAATAAATGCTGGCCCAGCCAACGATGCCCACATCCTGTAAATGAATAAAAAAATCATGGCTGATCTGATTGTTATTTTAGCTCCACTTTCCAGCCTGCCCCTTTTCTTTTATTTCAGGCATTATATAAATGTAGGTTTTGGTGTATGCTGGATCTACTGCCCCTAGATGACCTGATCATTTCACTGAAATAATGGCTCCAAAATGCATGATATTTGAGCAGGTTTATTCTGTTCTGAATTTGAGTAAGTTGGTTGTTTCTTCCTTCATCAGGAGGCCCTGTCTCCATTTTATCTCTCATGAATCCCCTTATATGGTGAAAAATGTGATGGCTGAATACATTTCTTATTTAAAGAGATGCTTATCCATGCTTCTTGTGGGTGTCAGGCTGTGCACTTTCTTGATGTGTCAAGACTGAGAGCTGAACAAACCTACAGCTGGTGAAAAATGCAAGTAGGCAGGAGGCCAGATGGAATGGTGTGGTAGAAAGGCTGAGATGGGGGAAAGGCCAGAATATGTGCTGAAGTGTGTTCTAGTCCCATCAGTACTTGTCTAACAAGATTGGTGGAATTTATGTGGGATAAAATTGCACATAATGGAAATGTTTTAATTTGAACGCTCTCAGTAGGTAAGCTAGTCTCGTTGTGGTACTGGACCAGATGTTGCTGTGCCAAGTTGGGAAACTGAATTTAGTAAATCTGTCATTTGTGGCCACTAGTAAAACTGACGGAAAATTGATGAATTGTCATAAAATTCCACCTCAGATTATGAAGCGGTCTTTGCCCATGCAGCAAAACATGGACAACATTAAAGCTTGGGCTGATAAATGGTAAATAACATTTGTGCCACACAAGTGCCAGGCAATGACACCTCTGACAAGAGAATCTGACCACCTTCCCTTGACCAGGTCTTAATTAGACCAACCACATAAATGCAACGGCTACAAGAGTAAGTCAGAGGCTGGGAATTCTATGGGTAATGATTCACGTCTTGATTTCCCTAAAGACATTCCACCATCTATAAAGCGCAAGTCATGAGTGAACTGGAATACTCTCCACATGCTTGAATGCGTGTTGCTCCTAGAACACTTAATAAGTTCGACACCATCCAGGATAAAGCATTCACTTAATTGGCACTCCATCCACCACTTGAACTGTTCAGTTCTTCTGCCGTTAGCACATAGTTGCAGCACATAGTACCATCTACAAGATGTATCAGCATCTTGCCAAAACTTCTTCAACAGCAACTCCCCAACACATGACCTCTACCACCTAGAAGGACGAGGACAGCAGATGAATGAGAGCACACGCAAGTTCCCTTCCAAGTCACATGCCATCCTGACTTGGAAATATATTGCCGTTCCTTTCCTGCCACTGGGTCAAAATCCTGGAACTCCCTTCCTAAAAGCACCTGCACCACAGTTGTTCAAGAAAGCGGCTCACCACTACCTTCTCAAGGGCAATTAGAGATGGAAAATAAATGATGGCCTTACCAGCAATATCCACATCCCATGAAAGAATGAAAATAAATACCACTATATCAGTGCCATCCACCCCCAAGAACAAAATAAGTTGAACCCAGGCCACATTCTCTGAATTTACACAGCCATTGTTTGTCAACCAAAGATTTGTAGGGATGTGTTAAGCAAAGTGGGAATTTTGCCCGGAGGAGAGTTCTATAGGTTCTCCACTAGAACATCTGCCAAGCAGAACAAAAAATGTAGAATTTTCTTGGAGCTACACAAATACCAAAAGACCTCATTCAAGCCTCCATAAACCAAATGGTCAAAATTAACAGATCGTACTTCTTCACCACCTCCAACCCCCTACCCTCACTTCCAGGTGTTGATTCAGCAGAAGCCCAATAAAACCACTACCACCTGAGCCTACTGACCAGGAACAAACATCTACCTACCCTGTCAATTAGTAACTGCACACACACAAAGAACTTGAGTGTCTGAATGACGTTCAATGGCATTACTATCACTGAATCTCCCACTGTCAACATCCTGAGGCTACTATTGACCAGAAACTGAACTGGACTAGCCATATAAATACTGTGGCTACAAGAGCAGGTTGGAGGCTAGGAATCCTGCAAGGAGTAACTCCCCAAAGCCTGTCCACCATCTACAAGGCATAAGTCAGGAGTGTGATGGAATACTCCCCACTTGCCTGGATGAGTGCAACTCGCACAACACTCAAGAAACTTGACACTATCCAGTACAAAGCAGCCCGCTTGATTGGCACCACATCCACAAACGTTCACTCCCTCCACCACCGGTGCAAAGTAGCAACTGTGTGTACCATCTACAAGATGCACTGCAAGAATTCACCAAGGCTCCTTAGACAGCACCTTCCAAACTGGCGACCACTACCATCTAGAAGGACAAGGGCAGCCGATAGATGGGAACACCAACACCTGGAAGTTCCCCTCCAAGTCACTCACCATCCTGACTTGGAAATATATCGTCATTCCTTCGTTGTCACTGGGTCAAAATCCTGGAACTCCCTTCCTAACAGCACTGTGGGTGTCCCTACACCACATGGACTGCAGTGGCTTAAGAAGGCAGCTGACCACCACCTTCTCAAGGGCAACTAGGGATGGGCAATAAATGCTGGTCCAGCCAGCGAAGCTTATATCCCATGAATGAATAATAAAAAAAGAAACTCAAATACAACACAATAACAACATAAAATGGGAAAAGCAATATTGATATCATGGTTTGCTCACCCTTCTCTCTTTCTAACCGTTCACCTTCCCAAGGTTTTATATCATCCCTGGATGGTACAACACAAGAAAATAAACTGCGTTTCATCCAGAACTTCAAATGGACTGACACTTTACAGGGAAATATTGCAAGGTGGGTTTCTTAATTATGTGTTTACTGTTGCTTTAGATGTGATGAAATTCAGTGATTTACCTTTTGTGATGGTGATTAAATTGTGTAGGCTTGGTGAGTACCTGTAAACCCATTAGCCAACTTTATCCATCTTTACCTCAGCTGAAGGTATTAACTACTTGTCAAGATGCAGTTCTATGGATGCAACTTCCAATACTCAACTAATTTATCATTCAAATGTGAGCTTTTGACATTAAATGTCAGTTGGCCATTTGATGGCTGATGGTTCATTACAGATTATTAAAAAAAAAGACTTGCATTGATAGAGCACCTTTCATGACCCGGCGAATGATCCGGACAGATGAGTTCAAATCCCACCATGGCAGGTGGAAAATTTACGTTCAGTTAATTAAATCTGGGACAAGAAGAAATTAGCCTCAGTAATAGTGAAATTGACATTGTTGTAAAAACCCATCTGGTGCACTAATATTCTTTAGGAAAGGAAATCTGCCATCATTACCTGGTCTGGCCTAGTTGTAACTTCAGACCCACAATAATGTGGTTCTACACAAACATATGAATTAAATGCACGAGTAAGCCACTTAGCACCTTGAGCCTGCTCCACCATTTGATAAGATCATGGCTGATCTGATTGTGGCCTCTACTTTCCTGTCTACCCTCTGTAGCTTTAGATTCTTGATTAACAAGGCAGCCAATCAAACTCAGCCTTAAATATATTCAATGACCCACCCTCCAATGCTCTTTGGGGAAGAGAATTCCACAGATTAATGACCCTCTGAGAGAAAAAAATTCTCTTCCTCTCTGTCTTAAATGGGAAACCTCATGTTTTTAAACTCTGCCCCCTAGTTCTAGTCTCTCCCATAAGGGGAAACATCCTCTCAACATCCAGCCTGCCAAGTCCCCTCAGGATCATGCATGTTTCAATCATATTTCTAATTCTTCTAAACTCCAACAGATACAGGGCTAACCAGTCCAACCTTTCTTCATAAGATAAGCCCTCCTTCCCAGGAATGAGTCAATTGAACATTCTCTGAACTGCTAATGAAATTAGTAAGGAGACCAAAACTGTACACCGTACTCCAGATGTGGTCTCACCAAGGCCCTGTACAGTTGACTCTAAACTGGTCTCTGAAATAACCTAGTAAGCCAGACAGTTGTATTCAAGAAGGCAGCTCACCAGCACCTTCTCGAGGACAAGACTTCAATGATAAAATAAAATCAAGTTTCAGAGGGCAGACAGGATCTCAGTTTAACATCATATGTGAAAAATGGTAGTGTAGCACTCCTTCAGTAATGTACTGAAGTATCCTCCTGGATTATGTGCTCAGGTCTCTGGAATGGGACTTGAACTTTTCGACTCAGATGTGCACCCAAAGAATAAAGATCAGGAACACTAGTCAGATTTTCCTTCCCTAACCCAAGGGCCATTGTACCATCCCTGAAATCAATTAGCTCGGGACAGACCAGGAACCAAACCTAGAACTTTGCTGGGTCTGTGGGATCAGCTGTTGGGCTGTTTTTGGAGCTAATATCTGCTTACCTATAATGGGCACACTTGAACATCTAAATTACATGCACTGTTGCTCTGCAAATAACACACATCTGTAAAGAATGTGTTACCTGTTTACAGTAAGCTAGTATGCTGAACTCCACACCTGTGTTCAGTCACTTTTTAAAAAAAAAAACAATTTTGTTGCTGGAAATTTCAACTGGTCAGGCATTTATTAGCACTAAAGTCAAAAAGAGAGAGAAAAAGAGCAAGAGCTGGGATTATAGTTGGGAAGGAGGGAAGGGAAGTAGCAGCAGAAACCAGAAATGTACCTAAGAGAGAGAGTAACATGACTGCAGCTAAAAGAGAGCCAGTAAGAGGAAATAAGGGAGGCAGGCAGGAGGGAATAACAAGATTTGAAAATACAACTAGGAGGAATGGGTGACAGCAGCCCAGAGGGAATGACATTAGGACTGAAAATGAGATTGAGGAAGCAAGAATGAGAGTGAAGCAGAGTTAACAACCACTTTCTTTACAGATTGCTATTTATCCCCTGATGAAAGAGTAGCACAAGGTGTCAAATTGCTTAAATCTAACTAGAGTGTACTCTGAATCACTCTAAGTGTAGCAGGTAAACTTGGCAACTACTTTAAGCACAGCAAGGTCCCATAGAAACAAATAAATAAACGGCCAGCTAATTTGTTTGTTGAGGGATGAGTGTTAGCCAGGACGCTGGGAGACTTCTCTGCTGTTCTTTTAATTGTGCCATGAGATCACTTATGTCCATCTGACTATGCAGACTGGGCATCAGTTTAACATCTCATCGGAAAGATGACACCCCTGACAATGTAGGACTGTGGTATTTCCTCAGTACTGTAGTGAAGCATTCCAAGTCCTTAGAGGGGCTTGAGCCACCACATTCTGATTCAGTCTGGGAAACTATTACCTGAGCCAAGGTGACATTTAAAAGTGAGATACAAAGCTATAAGACCATAAGACATAGGAGCAGAAATTAGGCCATTCGGCCCATCGAGTCTGCTCCGCCATTCAATCATGGCTGATAAGTTTCTCAACCCCATTCTCCCACCTTCTCCCTGTAACCTTTGATCCCCTTATCAATCAAGAACCTATCTATCACGGTCTTAAATACACTCAATGACCTGGCCTCCACAGCCTTCTGTGGCAATGAATTCCATAGATTCACCACTCTCTGGCTAAAGAAGTTTCTCCTCATCTCTGTTCTAAAATGTCTTCCCTTTACTCTGAGGCTGTGCCCTCAGGTCCTAGTCTCTCCTACTAATGGAAACATCTTTCCCACGTCCACTCTATCCAGGCCTTTCAGTATTCTGTAAGTTTCAATCAGATCCCCCCTCATCCTTCTAAATTCCATCGAGTATAGACCCATAGTCCTCAAACGTTCCTCATATGTTAAGCCTTTCATTCCTGGGATCATTCTCGTGAACCTCCTCTGGACCCTCTCCAGGGCCAGAACATCCTACCTGAGATACGGGGCCCAAAATTGCTCACAATATTCTAAATGTAGTCTGACCAGAGCCTTATAAAGCCTCAGCAGCACATCCCTGCTTTTATATTCTAGTCCTCTCGAAATAAATGCCAACACTTCATTTGCCTTCCTAACTACCGACTCAACCTGCAAGTTAACCTTAAGGAGAATCCTGGACTAGGACTCCCAAGTCCCTTTGCACTCCAGATTTCTGAATTCTCTCCCCATTTAGAAAATAGTCTATGCCTCTATTCTTCCTACCAAAGTGCATGACCTCACACATCCCCATGTTGTATTCCATCTGCCACTTCTTTGTCCATTCTCCTAACATGTCCAAATCCTTCTGCAGCCTCCCCGCCTCCTCAATACTACCTGTCCCTCCATCTATCTTTGTATCATCTGCAAACTTAGCCAGGATGCCCTCAGTTCCTTCATTTAGATCATTAATGTATAAAGTGAAAAGTTGTGGTCCCAACACTGACCCTTGCAGAACTCCACTAGTCACCGGCCGCCATTCTGAGAAGAACCCCCTTATCCCCACTCTCTGCCTCCTGCCAGACAGCCAATCTTCTATCCATGCTAGTACCTTGTCTCTAACACCATAGGCTCTTATCTTACTGAGCAGCCTCCTGTGCGGCATCTTGTCAAAGGCCTTCTGGAAATCCAAGTAGATAATATCCATTGGCTCTCCTTTGTCTAACCTACTCGTTACCTCCTCAAAGAATTCTAACAGATTTGTCAGGCATGACCTCCCCTTGATGAAACCATGCTGACTTTGCCCTATTTTACCATGCACTTCCAAGTATTCTGAAATCTCATCCTTAATAATGGACTCTAAAATCTTACCAACGACTGAGATCAGGCTAATCGGCCTGTAATTTCCCGTCTTTTGCCTCACTCCTTTCTTAAATAGGGGGTTACATTAGCTATTTTCCAGTCCTCTAGGACCCTCCCTCACTCCAGTGATTCCTGAAAGATCACCACTAACGCCTCCACTATCTCTTCAGCTATCTCCTTCAGAACTCTGGAGTGTAATTCGTCTGGTCCAGGTGATTTATCCACCTTCAGACCTTTCAGTTTTCCTAGCACCTTCTCCTTGGTAATGGCCACCATACTCACCTCTGCCCCCCGACTCTCTTGAACTTTGGGGATATTACTCGTGTCTTCCACCGTGAAGACTGACACAAAGTACCTATTCAGTTCTTCCACCATTTCTTTGTTCCCCACTACTACTTCTCCAGTGTCATTTTCCAGCGGCCCAATGTCCACTTTTGCCTCTCTCTTACCCTTTATATATCTAAAAAAAACTCTTGCAATCTTCTTTAATATAACTGGCTAGTTTACCCTCATATTTAATCTTCTCCCTCCTTATTTCTTTTTCAGTTGTCCTCTGTTGGTCTTTGTAGGCTTCCCAATCCCCTGGTTTCCCACTGCTCTTCACCGCATTGTATGCTATCTTTTTGGCTTTTATGCTGTCCCTGACTTCTCTTGTCAGCCATGGTTGCCTCGTCCTCCCTAAGCATGCTTCTTCTTCCTAGGGATGAATTTTTGCTGTGTCTCCCAATCTCCTGTAGAATCTTTTCTGCCAGGATATTTCATTTTTAAAATCAGTGTCTTGAAATCTCCTGATGATTTCATTACCATTTTTTTAGTTTTGCGCTGCTTGCTCTTCCCAATGGCTCAGTAAGTAAATGTATCACCCAGTGTGGTACGACCCCACTTTAATTCTTGGACTGTGCTAGGTCAGGTGATCTCAGCCAAGTAGAACAGAAGTTGGCCTCCACATTCTTGGGCAAGGTGCGATGGAGGGGCAAAAAAGCATTAGCCTGAGTATCTGCCCCTTGCTATCCTGCAATACTTGATGTAAGTGCAAACAACAGCTCAGCAATAACGCCCTCTCCCTGAATTTGAATAGACAGCTTGCTGGCTAGACTCAGAGGAAGACCAACCACTATATCAAAGGAACCATATCCCAGATTGAGTAATTACCTTCAGGACTACCAACATATAAGAATGACAGATCAAAAAAAAAACAACTGGTTCATTCATCTTGTCTCATATCAACTTCCTCCTCCCTCCCCTATCCCCTGAATCCACCAGCAGCTATATAAACTCCTGGGAAAGAGAAAAACATATTTTAAAAAAAACCTAGACCAAGTTAGAGAGAAAAGAAATCTAGGAAACTTCTCTGACTTCCGAAGGTGACCAAGAAGTGCTCCAGGAGAATGCAGTAATCAATAATGCACATGACCCAATACCACAGCTACCTTTAATAGATAGTGATAATAGCTCAGCCAGGAATTCAACCAATAAAAACAAAAAAACTGCGGATGCTGGAAATCCAAAACAAAAACAGAATTACCTGGAAAAACTCAGCAGGTCTGGCAGCATCGGCGGAGAAGAAAAGAGTTGACGTTTCGAGTCCTCATGACCCTTCGACAGAACTTGAGTTCAAGTCCAAGAAAGAGTTGAAATATAAGCTGGTTTAAGGTGTGTTGGGGGGTGGGGGGGGTAGCGGGGAGAGAGAGAGAGAGAGAGAGAAGTGGAGGGGGTTGGTGTGGTTGTAGGGACAAACAAGCAGTGATAGAAGCAGATTATCAAAAGATGTCAACAACAATAGAACAAAAGAACACATAGGTGTTAAAGTTGGTGATATTATCTAAACGAATGTGCTAATTAAGAATGGATGGTAGATGGAAATCTTTAAATGGTAGCGAGGAAGAACTAGGGAAGAAATAGAATTTTATTCTGAAAAGCTGTGGGGGAAGGAAAGTATTAGTAGTCTTGAGTTACAGTTTAATAACCCATTCTCCATGCAGCACGCTTCCTATGACTACAGGAGCTTTAATAATTGCACTATTCATGGAAAAGCAGTTCAGAGAAGAACTATAGCAGAGTTTAAACTCCATACAGTCACTTAACACAAACTGTACTGAGGACCCGTGCAGGAATTGCAAATTCTGCTCTAGCTCAAACAATGGGAATGTGTGTATCTCTTTGAAAAAAAACTGAATGCTGTGATAGTGACTTTTATGGCTCAAGCTTTTTGCAATGCAAATTGTCAGCAGATTAACATTCCATGGAAATGAAGGCACACGGAACAATAACTGCATACAAATGAGCATCTTGATTCATGAGCCATAAACTTACTGATCAAAGAGTTTCAACAGTTTTCAAAAAAGACTAAATTAAATCACTTTTACTTCTGCATTTTAGCATCAAGTTCTAGGTTTCTGTAGCATTGTTTCACTTTGTACTGATCTCTTTAGCTGCACTGGGCTTGTTTCTGCAGCCTGTAGGTATGCAAAAGGGACTCGGGTTCCTTCCTGTTTACTTCCCCATAGTTAATTACCTTAATCAACCCCAAACCATGGCTCATTTATAATTGCATCTCCTAATAGACAGAGAACTTTGGACTAAAGTAGAAAAGCCCCTACAAATAGTTATTGTGCTTAAGCATGCAATGCGCACTTAATAACATACCTAACTTATTGGCACCTTCTTAAAAAAAAAATCTCTTTTGAGGTAAGGTGGGAAGGACGTAGATTCCCAATGAGCCAAAAGGGTTATTTTAAGTAATTGTGTGCAGGGCATTTGCCTACAGAAAAGAACCCATTTATTGTGAAACGCTTTACGATATCCTGAAGAGATGGAAGACATTTTATCTGTTTTGTTTTGTTCTTTCATTGAGGATCTGAAGATGGTGGCTCAAGGGCAATTAAGGATGGGAAACAAATACTGGCCTTGCCAGTGATGCTCACACCCATGAAAAAATTAAAAAGTGAATTTACTCTGTTTGTTTCTTTGAACTGTTAATTTTAAAAACTACAGATATGTCTCAGTCCATGCGGCCTCTCATCTAGTGGTCTTCTGTAGATCAGTTAACAGTCAATGCTGAGATTTAAAAGTTTAGAATGGGAAAGGGTAGAGTTCAGACCCCCTTAAGAAGACCAGCAATTTATAACTAACGATACTGCCATCCTTACCAGGTCTGGCCTATGTGTGACCGCAGGCCCATAGCAATGTGGTTGACCCTCTGAAATAGCCTTGCAAGCCACTATTATATTCAAGAAGGTGGCTCACCAATAGCTTCTCAAGGAGAGTTAGGGATGGATAATAAATGCAGTCTTACCAGCGATGGTCATCCTGTGAATGAATAAAAAAGACTATAGGTTATCATTTTGTTGAAAGGTGTTGCACTGGAAAACTCTGTGTTTCTCTGGTATTGCAGGGTGAACTTTCCAGATGTTGAGAAATTCTTTGCTACTCCGTGCTCTTAAAACATGATGGTGTTCTTATGTAAGAAGTGCTAATCATAACTTTTTAAAATATGTGTTTCTCTAAAAAAAAGATTGTGTTTCAATGCCCTCCTCTCTCCATTAACATTATGATTTGATTTGACTGGCTCATTAGGTGACACAGATCAATGCATTCTACACAAGGCCAGCAATGACTGTCTAATAGAATACAATCTCTGAAGGCATTTTCATAGCAGTCACCTTCTATGAACTCTAACCCATGTTTCTGTTCCATGCTACCTAATGAATGTCTAATAGAATACAATGTCTGAAGGCACTTTCACAGCAGTCACCTTCTATGAACTCTAACCCATGTTTCTGTTCCGTGCTACCTAACCCATTTTACCTTTTCCCTCTTGAGTGTAATTATGTACAAGGTTCTAACCCACTTAACCTCCACACTGCTTTATTTGGTTTCTTTTGGCCTTACCCATAACTCTTCCTCATTCATGCCTACAGATTGGCTGTTGCCCCAACTTAAAGCGTGAGGAAGTCGAAAAAGGAAAGTCCTAATGCACGTCAGTGTGTGCTTGTTTTCAAGCTGGTTTCATTTGGCTGCTTTTAAAACCTGTTTTGCAGATTTTGGATTCAATTATTTAAGAAAGATGAGAGAGAACCTGGAAATTATAGACCGGTTAGTTTAACGTCTCTTGTGAGGGAGTTATTGGAATCTGTAATTAAGGACAGAATGATTGAGCACTTGGAGAGATACTTGAGCTGAGCAGATGGAGTTAACATACATTTATACATTGCTATTAGATTAATAGTAGTTAAGTATCTACCAGAAGGGGAAGGATAAAGAATGGGGAGGGGAGTAGAGACATTAAGGAGCTTTTTACCTGCTTGGTAACCTGCAAAACAAAACATATCAGCTGTTCATGTAGAAATAATCAATAATCAACAATCCCAACCTATCAGCTGAAGGAAGACGATGATGGGACCAGGCAGTTGTAAACAAGGGTTATGAGGTAGGAAGTAGGATTCACTAGTGGACTGCCGGATAAACACCTGATGTAACACTGCATACCTTTCCGATCAGCAGGTTCCAATTATTAGAACCTATAAATAAGGACTGCATGTGTGAACACTTGAAATATTTGAGCAGATTAGACAGAGCCAACGTGGATTTGTAAAGGTTCGGCCATGCTTAATAAAGTAATTACATTTTTTGAGGAACTAATTCGTGGAGTAGACTGAGGAATGCCTTTAGATTATGTTGAATATCTAGATAATAGCTCATGTTAATATTTTAGAGGTAATGCTTAGTTCCGGGAAGATTAAGGTGTAGCTTTAGAAAATAGGATAAATGTAGCTAAAATAGCTTGGAGTCTATTAGTGCACCAGGGAGGCAATGGTATAGTGGTATTGTCACTGGACTAGTAATCCAGAGACCCAGGTAATGCTCTAGGACCTGGGTTCAAATCCTGCCATGGCAGATGAATTCAATAAAAATCTGGTATTAAAAGTCTGATGACCATGAAATCATTGTCGATTGCTGTAAAAACCCATCTGGTTCACTAAGGCCCTTTAGGGAAGGAAATCTGTTGTCCATACCTGGTCTGACCTACACGTGACTCCAGACCCCCAACAATGTGGTTGACTCTCAAAATGCCCTCTGAAATGGCCTAGCAAGCAAGTTTTAACAAACCGCTACAAAGTCACATCTAATAGGTTGGGGCCATGAAGATTTAAGGCCAATAAGGTTTGTTTTGGGAGTTAGAGCATTCATGGAGATGGGTGGAACTTAAGACCACACCAGTGGTCTCTGGTTTCCGTTTTTTTGTGTGTTTGCTCGGAGAGGGTTGAAGTTTGGATCTCGTGTAGTTCAGAGCTCACAGAGCTGTTACCAGGCTCCAGGCAGTTAGGGCTCAGAGAAGTCCTGCAGAGCTGAGAAGGTGGCAGAAGGTCACTGGTTCAGTGCCAGGTAGTTACGGCTCAGAGAAGCCTTGGGAGCCATTTATAGTTTGGCGCAGCTGGGAAACTGTATTTCAGTGAAACCTAGGGTAAGTGCCAACTTAGCAAAGTTAGTGGTCTGCGAAAAAGTTGGAATTATGTCGGTAATTAGAGGCAGGAGTGTAGCTTTGTGAATCCCGTGGAATGTAGTCTGAGGAGAAGAGATCGAACTATCAGGAAGTGAGCAGTTATTGAGGCATGGAAGTCAGAGGCAAGATCTTTGAAAGTGAAAAGTTGAAAACCCTTGTTACGGAGACAGAGTTTTAACGAGATTTTGTGACTCTCAATGGTCACTTAAGTCTGGGTGGATTGCTGAGAAATCTGTGGGATCTGTCTTGGTTGCATCTGCCATTTATGGTGCAGTGTGGTGTGTTTGACCACAGCTTGCCTGTTATTCATATTTACCTCATGTTAATTCTGAGTGTTAAAGTATAAGATGGATATTGTAGTTGTTTTACTTTGCTGACTTTGCATAGTTAAGTTTGTTTTGTTTGATTAAACCCATGGAATCCTGTGGCTTTATTATCTTAGTAAGTAGCTGGGATTTCATTTTTGTCTACTTTAAACATAAAGTTACTGTTCTCAACCTGATCATAACAGGATGTAGTTTACGAGACTAATAGCTAAAATTAAAGCCTATGGAATTGAAGACAAATAATTGACCTGGTTAGGTGGTAGAAGACAGAGAAGGGATAATGGGATAGGTGCTCCAGTTGTAAGGGAAATGAATAGTGGTGTCCACATGAGTCTGTGCCAGGGCTTTATTTATTCACTATCTTTTTAATTTTTTCAAAGAAATTGATTGGGTAGATAGACTGAAGCATTTTCTACTCATGGGATACAGAAGGACAAGGGAACATAACTTTAAATCAGGACCAGCATTCAGAGAGGTGTTAGGAGCAACTGCTTCACACAAAGAACTCTGGAACTTCCTGCCACAAAACCTAATGGTGTGATAAGCTACAGAGTAAAATTTTAACACTTCCATCCAAAAGTGATAAATTAACTAAACACAAGGGCTGGAAAGGAGATTTGTATGGACAAGTTGGAAAGGTTGTAATTTGCATTTTTGATGGGTTTTTTTGTCCTAGGTTTACCCTGGTCCTTCCTCACACTGTAGAATTGGGGAGACAAGATTTCCACATTGCATTACAATCTCATAAAGGAAACCTGGGTTAGTGGTTTTGGAGAAAAAGAAAAATGTGAATGTTGGGCATTCAGGAATAAAAGCCGAAAAGGTTGGAGATTCACCACTGGTGTGTCAGCATCTGAAAATCGGTGAATCATAACTGATTTTAGTGCTTCAGGGAATGCCTCCCCTGGTATGTCAGTTAATGTTGTGCTAAGATAATATCAGTAAAAAGGCATTGAAGTGGATGATCAGCCATGATCGTATTGAATGGCAGAGAAGGCTCAATGGCCTGAATGACCTCTTATGTTCCTATGAACTCCCAGGCTCAAAACTTGCTGAATTAAGTGATTTCAGCTGGAGTGCTTATTGGAATGCTGCAATTGACCTCTTTACCAAGGCAAGTAAAGAAAATTAGCCAGTTTCTCACTTTTCTGTGCATATTGAATGATGACAGGATTGGCTTGTAAATGATGCATTCTCAATGGCATATCCCACTAACAGTGTTTAGGCTTACATGTGAAGAATGGTCACTTGGGTGGGGTGCAAGAAGCCTACTTATGCCCGTTTTAACTCTAAGCACATCCAGAGAAGAGAAATTGTGTTTGTAGGAACACTATTTTGAAAAGGTAGGTAACTGTTATGAATTTAAGGTCTTCATACTGTTCTCTCAGAATCAATAGCACTTGTTATTCCCATAGATGGGCCCCATAATATTACAATAACCTCTTGTTCATTCCCTTAAACATCTGCCCCTCTGCTCCTTACGACTTATCTCTTTAATTAACCCTCCTAACATTCCTTCTTTGGCTTGGGATCCATTTCTTTTTATGTCTCTATCTAGCAACTTGGAATGTTGTTTTGGCTTCATGCTTGCCTATCCAGTTGTAACCAGAGCATCTCCACCAATGGCTTCACTTCCTGCCACTGCACTGTTACTTACCGGGTTTTCCAAGAGTCGATTCTTGACCTCCATGCACCTTCTGTGATTACATGCTGGCCCTTGGCAACGCAAAGTCTGTTTCTAACTATCCTATCTCATCCTTTCATATTTTAAAACACTTCTTTCTGATCTAACAACAATCTTTGTTGTAAAAGACCCATTTCTTTCACTTCTTTCTCCTTATTTTGTGTTTCTTCATACCAGATGATATCCTAGTGAATCTGCACTGTACCCTTTGAAAAGCCCCAAAATCATTTCTATGTTGTGGATTTGGATACTGCTGAGTTCTTATTTGAATTTTATTATGTTTTATATAGTTCCTTACACCTATTTGCTGACTTATCCCCATAACCTGTTTTCCCCCACCTGTCTTGTTTTCAAATCCCAGTGGTAACTCAAGAACTCACACCCAAATTCCCTCTGGCATACATAGTGCAATTTCCATGCATATTCTTCTCAGTTAAGAGAGGGAAAGGGCACTTCATTGTTCTGAGTCTGTCAGCCTGTACAGAGCAGTCTCTCCAATAAATTGCATGTCAAGGTAGGTTGATGCAAATATCTCATCCCTTTATCAAACAAAGATTTATGAGACTATTTCGATTTTGCTCTCATAGTGCCCAGCAGGATGCTATCTTTGACCTGGTCTCCATGGAGTTTAACGTAGCTTTGTGGCACACAAAATATGCTTCCAGACTAGCCGGAAAGGAGGAGTAAGTAAACACAATTTAATGCCAACCATTCTTGTATTGTATTTTTCTGGACTGGAGTCATTTGGATTAATGTTGCTGTATATATTTTTAGTATAACCGTGGATGAAGCAAAAGATGTGCACAGAAGCTTGAGGAGCGCAGCTGGAATCTTCAAACATATCAAGGTAAACAGTCGCTACCTTAAATTTAACTTCATCTGGCTTTGTCATTCTTTCTTTCCCCTTCCTAACATCTGGGCCAGTTGGCCTCCTTCTGTGCTGTAAATTTCTATGATTTACAGCAGTGGTAATGAAGTTGTGGTTTGTAGGCTGTCTCGTTGCTCCTTTTATGTAAGGTTGGTGCATGGCACGGGAGAAAATATCCCATCTCACTCTCTCCATTCTACCCAAAAGCAGCGCAGCTCCAGAGTACCACAGTTTTTTCAAGGCTTTGCTTAAACTTGTTGGGATTTGCAACTTCGACCCCTTTCTACTATGCTATATTATGCTAGCTTTGATTAAATTTATTTGTTAAACCTCAACTATTCTTTTTGTCTTGCCTCAGTGCCCCCCCACCCCAACCCAAACAAAGAAAGTGCCAGTTGTCACATTGACTCCATTGGCAGCATTCTTGCATCCTGGAACTCCTTCCCTAACAGCACTGTGGGAGTACCACACCACACATACTGCAGCAGCTCAAGAAGGCATCCCACCACCACCTTCTCAAGGGCAATTGGGATACGGAGGTTGCTGGCAAGACCTGCATTTATTGTCAGCAACCTCCGTATCCCATGAGCAAATAAAAAAAAGATGCAACTGAGTGGCTTGCTCGGCCATTTCAGATGGACGTTAGGAGTCAACCACATTGTTGTGGGTCTCAAGTCGCGTGACTGGGGAGGAATGGCAGATTTCCTTCCCTACAGGATGTTATTTATATTATTGTGTCACAAGCCATGTTTATTGGCCCAGGTTACTGGCCATGATAGACATTGGTTATTTTCAGATTGAACATAGGACTTAGGAGCAGGATAGGCCATTCAGCCATTTGAGCCTGCTCTGTCATTCAATAAGATCATGGCTGACCTGATTGTGGCCTCAACTCCACTTTCCTTTCTGCTCCCTATAACCTTGACTCCCTTGTCTTTCAAAAACCTATCCAACTCAGCCTTGAATAAATTCAATAGCCCAGCCCCTCCATTGCTTTTTGGGGAAGAGAATTCCACTGATTAATGCCCCTGTGGGCATTTCCATATTAAAAGGGAGACCTCTTACTTTTAAACTGTGTCCTCTAGGTCTAGTTTCCCTACAAGAGGAAACATTCTCTCAGCATCCTATCAAGTCCCTTCAGGGTCTTTTATGTTTCATTAAGATCACCTCTCAATCTTCTAAACTCCGATGGGTGTAGGTTCAACTTGTTCAAACTTTCCTCATAAGGTAAAGCCTTCATCCCAGGAATGAGTTCAGTGAACCTTGTCTGAACTGCTTCCATCACAGTTTTATCCTTTTTCAAATAAGGAGACCAAAACTGTACCCCATATTCCAGATGTGGTCTCACGCAAGGCCCTGTTCTAAAGGGGGTGCAGGAGCAAAGGGACCTGGGTGTTTATGTGCATACGTCATTGAAGGTGGCCGGACAGGTTGAGAGAGTGGTTAATAAAGCATGCAGTATTTTTCAATTGGGGCATAGAGTATAAGAGCAAGGAGGCTATGTTGAACTTGTATAAGTAAGCTAGATTATTACATCCAGTTCTGGGTGCCATGCTTTAAGAAAGATGTGTAGACATTAGAGAGGGTGCAGAAACGATTTTGCTCTCTGCTCCTTGGTTACGTGATGAATTTTTCTTTTCATTCTCCCTAAATGTTGATTTCTGGACACTGGCTAATTTTGCCCCAACCTAGAGGGGTATCCTGGCCAATTGCACTCTCCCTAGCTCATTGAACTGGGGACTTCCTGCTATTTATGTCAATATCTCAATGGGAAGTGCATTATCCAGTAAGTCTGCAGGGAAACTCTTGGAAGCCCTTTATATCAGGCTGATAGTCTTGCAGGTTGGCACCATTCTGCCGGTGAATATGAATTGATTTTAATGTTTTTAATTGGATAAAAAAGTGTTGGTTAACTGGCCTGCTGTTTGGAATGTGATCCATTCGGTTTGTAACTTGCTGATTCTCATATAATTAATGTACTTGGAAACTCTTGAATGTTTATACAGCTGGCATTTCACTCACAGTGACCTGGCAGAAAGTTTGATCAGTACACAGCAGCAGAAATAACTAATACACTTGGACAGAAATCTGATGTCACCTTGGAGTCCAGAGACCCTCGGAAGAGGCTTCCAGTTTCAGTGTGAAAGTATTATATTATAACATTACATCATAGAGTATAGTGAACCGTATGATGTATCTTTTTCCCTAAGGCAATAATGTATCTTTCTACTGTTTTTATCCCTCATGCATAAACTGATATCATGATTAATTCAATTTAATTTTACTCTGCTAAGGAAGGCGAAGTAGGCAGACTTGTGACAGCGCCTGAGAAAGGAAAGGATCTTGAATCACGGGTTCTCGATACCTACATCATTCAGTGTCAAGCTGAGGCTCAAGAAGGTACGAATAGATGTCAGCTTTTTCAATTCTTTTCCTATAACTGTAACTTCTTCAGTATAAATCTGGCCTCATCATTTGAAGGCTGTTGTAGGGGCTGTGGACTAATAACCCAGAAAGCATGAGTTCAAATCTCACCATGGTAGTTTAATGCAATTTTTTTTAAAAGCAAGCTTGGAAATAGGTAACAGTAAAAGTGACTATAAAGCTGTCAAATCACCACACAAACCTATCTGGTTCACTCACCTCCTTTAGGGCAGGAAACCTGCTGTGCTCACTCAGGTGTGGACTCTATGTGACTCTGTGATCAGTGGCGGTTCAGCAAGTAGTATCAAATCGCTACAATTCTGCAGCTCAAGAACATGTTCTATCAGCTCCATCTCAAGGGGAACTGGGGATGGACAAACATGCCATCCTTGCCAGAGACTTCCAGATCCTGAGCATGTATTTAAAATAAAAGGCTCTTATAAGGGCAATGTATTCCTCTTGTCCAGTTGCTGCAGTGTGTTAGAGCTCTGAGCTGTGTACCAGTCCAGATGACATGTCGCTTCATACCTCTGAATTCTTGCTCAGTGAGTTCCAGTTTTCTCACCCATGGGAAGGTACAGGAAGCAGGCATTCTGCAAGGAGGGATAACTGTAAAGATAAATCATCCATATAGATCAACAGTAAATAGAGCTTTTAAAGAATGAGGGACAATTAACATTATTGTACAAGAAAGTAACTGTTCATTTGCCTTTTGATTGAAGTTACCATCGCACGAGCCATTGAATTGAAGCACAACTCTGGTCTGATCGCAGCTTTGGCCTATGAAACAGCCAATTTCTATCAGAAGGCTGGTAAGTTGCACTTTCTTACTCTTGTTTATGCTCTCAATCATATTCTCTCATTTATTTGCACTCTTGCTCATAACATCATTCTTTTTCTTTCTCACTCAGGCAAATACCCATTGAAATTTGCAGAAGTCTGGTGGCCACTTGTGTGATAATGTTAAACTAGGCTTGTTTGTTGTCCAAAGAGATATCCCTTTTAATTCGGAGGAAAAGCTCCTCAGAAGGCCTTGGTCAATGTATTGACAGCCCACCTTGATACATAAGTTAGTTTATCCAATAAGTGAGTAGATGATCTTTGCAGGTTAGGAAAGTTCATAGTACTACCCCTGTCCTGGACTGAGTCAGCTAATATCAGTAGGAGCAGTAAGTGGGTGGCTGCAGTTGGTTAGAGAGACAGAAGTTGGGTAGAGTCATTAATCGCTATATAGCAGCTCCTAGATATGAACATACTAACATACATACAAATATATGAAATATATGGCCCCTCGAGCCTGCTCCACTATTCAATGATCATGGCTGATCTGTTTGTGTTTCGAGTTCTACATTCCCATCTACCTTACGTCACATCAACAATTTCCAGTTCCCTGGCCCCAACTGCTTCCTCTTCACCATGGACGTCCAATCCCTCTACACCTCCATCCCCCACCAGGATGGTCTGAGGGCCCTTAGCTTCTTCCTCGAACAGAGGCCCGAACAATCCCCATCCACCACTACTCTCCTCCGTCTGGCTGAACTTGTTCTCACGCTGAACAATTTCTCCTTCAACTCCTCTCACTTCCTCCAAATCAAAGGTGTGGCTATGGGTACCCGCATGGGCCCCAGCTGTGCCTGTCTCTTTATGGGGTATGTGGAACATTCCTTGTTGCAGTCCTACTCCGGCCCCCTTCCACAACTCTTTCTCCGGTACATCGATGATTACTTCGGTGCCGCCTCATGCTCTCGTCGGGACTTGGAAAAATTTATTAATTTTGCTTCCAATCTCCACCCCTCCATCATTTTCACGTGGTCCATCTCTGACACTTCCCTTCCCTTCCTTGACCTCTCTGTCTCAATCTCTGGTGATAGACTGTCCACCAATATCCATTACAAACCCATCGACTCCCACAGCTATCTCGACTACAGCTCCTCACACCCCGCTTCCTGTAAGGACTCCATCCCATTCTTTCAGTTCCTTCGCCTCCGTCGCATCTGTTCCGATGATGCTACGTTCAAAAACAGTTCCTCTGATATGTCCTCCTTCTTCCTTAACCGAGGTTTTCCACCCACGGTCGTTGACAGGGCCCTCAACCGTGTCCGGCCCATCTCCCGTGCATCCGCCCTCACGCCTTCTCCTCCCTCCCAGAAACATGATAGGGTCCCCCTTGTCCTCACTTATCACCCCACCAGCCTCCGCATTCAAAGGATCATCCTCCGCCATTTCCGCCAACTCCAGCATGATGCCACCACCAAACACATCTTCCCTTCACCCCCCTTATCGGCATTCCGTAGGGATCGCTCCCTCCGGGACACCCTGGTCCACTCCTCCATCACCCCCTACTCCTCAACCCCCTCCTATGGCACCACCCCGTGCCCACGCAAAGATGCAACACCTGCCCCTTCACTTCCTCTCTCCTCACCGTCCAAGGACCCAAACACTCCTTTCAAGTGAAGCAGCATTTCACTTGCATTTCCCCCAACTTAGTCTACTGCATTCGTTGCTCCCAATGTGGTCTCCTCTACATTGGAGAGACCAAACATAAACTGGGCGACCGCTTTGCAGAACACCTGCAGTCTGTCCGCAAGAATGACCCAAACCTCCCTGTCGCTTGCCATTTTAACACTCCACCCTGCTCTCTTGCCCACATGTCTGTCCTTGGCTTGCTGCATTGTTCCAGTGAAGCCCAACACAAACTGGAGGAACAACACCTCATCTTCCGATTAGGGACTTTACAGCCTTCCGGACTGAATATTGAATTCAACAACTTTAGGTCGTGAGCTCCCTCCCCCATCCCCACCCCCTTTCTGTTTCCCCCTTCCTTTTTTTTCCAATAAATTATAAAGATTTTCCTTTTCCCACCTATTTCCATTATATAAAAAAAAACCTCCACTAGAGCTATACCTTGAGTGCCCTACCATCCATTCTTAATTAGCACATTCATTTAGATAATATCACCAACTTTAACTTTAACACCTATGTGTTCTATTGTACTATTGTCATTGACATCTTTTGATGATCTGCTTCTATCACTGCTTGTTTGTCCCTACAACCACAGCACCCCCCTCCACCTCTCTGTCTCTCTGTCTCTCCGCCCCCCACACACACACCTTAAACCAGCTTATATTTCAACTCTTTCTTGGACTCGAACTCAAGTTCTGTCGAAGGGGCATGAGGACTTGAAACGTCAACTCTTTTCTTCTCCGCCGATGCTGCCAGACCTGCTGAGTTTTTCCAGGTAATTCTGTTTTTGTTTTCCCACCTACATTTCCTGATAACCTTTGATTCCTTTGCCTAACAAGAATCTATCTACCTCTGCCTTAAAAATATTCAGTGACCCTGCTTCCGCTGCCTTCTGAGGCAGAAAGTTCCAAAGCCACACAACGCTCTGAGAGAAAAAAATTCTCCTCATCTCTGTCCTAAAAGGGTGACCCCTAATTTTAAAACAGTGCCCCCTAGTGCTGGACTCACCCACAAGAGGAAACATCCTTTCCATATCCACCTTATCAAGACCAGTCAGGATCTTATATACTTCAATCAAATCACCCCTCAATCTTCTAAACTCCAGTGGAAAGAAACCCAGCCTGTCCAACCTATCCTCATTAGACAATCCGCTCATCCCAGGTATCAATCCATTAAACCTCCTCTGAAACACCCTGAACGCATTTGTATCCTTCCTTAAATAAGGAGACCAAATCTGCGCACACTATTCAATATGTGGCCTCATCAATGCGCTGTATAACTGAAGCATAACATCCTTACTTTTATGTTCATTTTCTTTCATAATAAAGGATAACATTCCATTAGCCTTCCTGATTACATTCTGTACTTGTATACTACCATTTTGTGACTCATGTACTAGAATACCTGGATCCCTCTACACCTCAGAATTATGCAGTCGTTCTCTGTTTAAGTAACACTCTGCTTTTTTATTTTTCTCGCCAAAATGAACAACTTCACATTTTCCCACGTTATGCTCCATCTGTCAGATTTTTGCCCACTCACTCAACTTATCTATATCCGTCTATAAACTCCTTGTGTCGTCATCACAACACTTTCCTACCTATCTTCGTGTTGTCTGCAAATTTAGCTACCCTCATCGAAATCATTGGTGTAAATTTTAAAAAACTGAGGCCTTAGCACTGACTCCTGCAGACCCCACTAGTCACATCCTGCCAATCAGACAAAGAACCATTCACGCATACTCTGTTCACTGCCAGCCAGCCAATTCTTTATCCGGGCAAATATGTTACCCCCTACACCATGAGCTTCTATTTTCCACGATAACCTTTGATGTAACACTTTATCAAATGCCTTCTGGATATCCAAGTACAATACATCTGCAGGCTCCCCTTTATCCACAGCGCATGTTATTCCTTTAAAGAATTCTAATAAATTGGTTAAACATGATTTCTCTTTCACAAAACCATGCTGACTGTTCCTGAGTACACTGTGTTTTTCTAAGTGCCCACCTATAACCTCCTTAATGATCAATTTTAACACCTTCCCCACGACAGACGTCAAGCTAACTGGCCTATAGTTTCCCGTTTTCTGCCTGTCTCCTTTCTTGAATAGAGGGGTTATATTTGCTACTTTCCAGTCTGATCGAACCCTTCCAGAATCTTTGGAAACTTAACACCAACATATCTTCTAGCTTATTAGCCATCTCCTTTAGACCCTAGGATGAAGTCCATCTGGACTTGGAGACTTGTCAGCCCACAGTTCCATCAGTCTGCTCAGTACCGCTTCCCAAGTGATTGTAATTTTACCAAGTTCCTCTCTCCCCTCCACCTCCTGATTTACCGTTATTACTGGAATGTTTTATATCCTCTATAGTGAAGACAGAAGCAAAATATATGTTCATTTCATCTGCCATTTCCTTATTATTTACTATTAACTCCCCATTCTCATTCTCTAGAGGACCAACACTCACTTCACCTACTCTTTTCCTGTTTAAGTACCTATAGGAACTTTTGCTATCCATTTTTACATTTCTAGCTATCTTCCTCTCATACTCTAATTCCTTTCTCCTGATTAACTTTTAAGTCATTCTCTGCCGTTCTTTATATCCTAACCAATCATCTGACCTGCCATTCATCTCTTGTGCAGCTATATGCTATTTCCTTAAGATTGATGCTTTCCTTAACTTCTTTAGTTAACCACGGATGGTGGGTCCTCCTTTTAGAATTTTTCTTGATAGTAGGAATAAACTTATTCTGAGTATTCTGAAATATCCCCTTAAACGTCTGTCACTGCTTCTGTATTGATCTTTCCTCTAGCCTAGCATCCCAGTTCACTTCAGCTAGCTCAGCTTTCATGCCCACATGGTTGCCCTTCTTTAAGTTTAAAATACTAGTCTTAGACCCATTCTTCTCTCTTTCAAACTGGATGTAAAATTCAGTCATATTGTGGTCACCAGCTACCAAGGGGTGCCTTCACTCTGAGGTCAATAATTAATCCCATCACACTAAACAATATCAAGTCTAATATAACCTGCTCTCTGGTTGGTTCCAGAACATGCTGCTCTAAGAAACTCAAAAGCACACTATTATCCAGGCTACCACTGCCAATCTGATTTTTCCAGTTTATGTGTAGATTAAAGTCACCCATGATTATTGCCATCCCTTTATCACAAGCACCCAATATTTCTTCTTGTATACTTTGTCCTACATTGTGGTTACAGTTAGGGGCCTGTAGACCACTCCCACCAGTGACTTCTTTCCCCTACTATTCCTCATCTCCACTCAAACCAATTCTACATTCTGATCTCCTAAACCAAGGACATCTCCAACTATTGCACAAATCCCGTCCTTGATCAACAGTGCTACCCCTCCACCTTCACCTAGCTTCCTATTCTTCTTGAAGGCCATATACCCCTCAATATTCAGGACCCAATGCTTGTCATCCTGCAGCCACATCTCCGTAATGGCTATCAGAACATACTTATTTACTTCAGTGTGTGCTGTCAATTCATTTACTTTGTTATGGATGCTATGCACATTCAGATAGTCTTTAGTTTTGTCTTTTTGTTGTCTTTATTACACCTTGATTCTTGATGTATTCTTAGGTTCTTTTCTCTCTGTCCCTCCCTGCCATTTTCCGACTCTCATTTCCCATATTAATATTGTCCTCTCTTATCTTGTCTCTACTCTTTTATATACTACATCTTTCCACATTTTCCCCCACTATTTAGTTTAAAAGCCTCTCTATCTCCCTAGTTATGCAGTTCACAAGAACACTGGTTCCAGCGTGGTTCAGGGATAGACCGTCCCAACAGCACAGCCCCCACTTTCCCCAGTATTGGTGCCAGCGCTGCATAAACCAGAACCCACTTCTCCCACACCAGTCTTTGAGGCATGTATTCATCTCTCTAATTTTCTGTACCCTATGCCAATTTGCACACAGCTCAGGTAATAATCCAGAGATTATAACCTTTGAGGTACTGCTTTTCAATTTAGTACCCAGCTCCTCATACTCTCTTTGCAGAACCGCTTTCCTAGTTTTCCCTACGTCATTGGTGCCTACATGGACCATGACAACTGGATCTTCCCCCTCCCACTGCAAGTTCCTCTCCAGCCCTGAGCAAATGTCCTGAACCCAGGCACCGGGCAGCAACACAGCCGTCTGGAGTCTCGCTCTTTGCTCCAGAGAACAGTGTCGATCCCCCTGACTATACTGTCCCACACGACCACCACATTCCTTTTTTCTCCCGCCACTTGAATGGCTTCCTGTACCGCGGTCAATTTGCTCATCCATCGTGCAGCCGAAGTTCCTCGAGCCACAAACACTTGCTGCAGACGTGTTTACCCTGGAAGACAATGTTATCCAGGAACTCCCACATGCTGCAGCCTTCTTGTCATCCTTAATGTGTCGTAAATAATTATTTAATTATAATAATCACTTATTTATGTTACTTTTAAAATATATTTCATTAACTTTACCACCAATTTGTGGTAAGGTAACCTTAGAAATAGATACCAAACAGCTAGCTCCTTTCCCTGTAGTAGAGCAGGAAGCAATTCCTACAGGGTGAGAGAGATAGAAAAAGGAAACAAACACCACCTTCCCCCCACCCCTTCACTGAACACCCCCTCTCACCAAACTCCAAGTCTGCACTCAGTTTCCTCAGCTACACTCACTTGCCCTGCTGGATGTGGGAACATGTGGATTTTTCTATGGCTCTAAATAAATGCCAATGGAGGAATAGCCTGCAACATGGATATCCATACAGTGTCTGAGGGGAAACAAGTGAACTTTTATTATTCAATTTTACAAAATAAATCCTGGATTAAAATATTTCCTCTCTGGTGTATTTTGCATGGGAATCATAATTGAAGTATAGGACAGTGTTGGATAGATTCCTGATTATTTCATTGTATTATTGACATTGAAACTGATACAATTGCTACTGAGAGAGGCTTTGACACACAATAGGTGTGCAACAAATGAGATTATCACCCGTTCTTTGTTGCGCCCCATTGTACTCCTATAGTGGGAGACTTGGCTAATTCTTCCTTCTGTATCCTGGGGGTGTTGATGTTTTTTATAGCCCACTTGCTGCCATCCCACTGAGATCAGCTCATCTGGTACAGATTGGAGATTGAATCTGGCACCTTCATGATCTTGACAGCTCTGCTACTCACTGGATAAATGTGCTGCAACATCAGGGAAGCAGGTAGAGCTTTCACTGAGTTTGTTCGAAAATGATGGCTTACATCTGATCTTCCTTCTTCAGATCACACTCTTACCACCTTGGATCCAATCTACACAGCAAAATGGAGGAAGTACTTACAGCTCAAAAACTCCTTCTACCTGGCTTATGTAAGTGTTAACCTTGCAAATTCAAGCAGAAGGCTGCTAATTTTATGATGCTGTAGTGTTCAGTGCCAGCTCATTAATCCCTGGAATGGGGAATTGGATCTGATGGTCTGATCAGAATAGCACTTTCTTGAAGGAGATTCTATTTCCCTACCTCCTCTAAGTAGACCATTGTTGATGGCTCTGTTAGATGAGAACAAATCCGTATGATGCCTTTTCTATCTGATTTGCTTCCAGCAGCAATAATGTACTGCTCACCACAGGTGCTGACATGCTGTTTTACTGCACATTGGGATTGACAAGAATGAGAAACTGGGTGCCATAACTGGCCTGTATGGGGCCTGAGGAGCTGATGGTCTCCTTAGGCTTTGTGTCCCGATCATATCGCCTGCTGCTTCTTTACCACTTTCTCTTTTGGACTCGTGCCCCAGGCAAATCTCCTTGTTTCAAATAGTTATTTCACTGTTACTGAACTGTATGTGACATTCTCAGGTGGAGAATGGTGGATTACAGAATGTGAGATCATGCTGCTTTATTGGTGCATAGTATGTGCAGTGAGAGTCCTCCAGCTCTTAAAGCTCTTCTTGGACTGTTCAACTAAGGAATCATGTAGGAGGCTTGCTTGTGGCAGCCTGCTATACTTGGGGAGAGGAGGGCTATTGTGTGGGGGTGGGGAGGGGCAGTGAGCATTAATCAGGGCAGAGCGCCCTTTGCCAGTTGGCCTAGGGTTGCATCCATCATACACTCGAGGGTTTGGTGTCTCCCAAGATTAAACAATCTGGTCATTTTTAAGTGGTATTACAGCAGCGTGTGGATTTAACATCAAGTCAGTATTGTGTACTTGTTCTTTACAGGCATACTGTTACCATGGCCAGACCCTGCTGGCCAGTGACAAGTGTGGGGAAGCCATCCGATCACTACAAGAAGCAGAGAAGCGTGAGTATAAAGGAGTCATTATTAGCTCTATAGGAATTGTATCTGTCACAGTGGACTGGAAATAACCTAGGCTCATCTAACAGTCATACTCCACCTTTTCAGACCAATTCTCCCAGCTCCCTCATGCATACTGAAAGCAGGTAGAGTGCTTATGATGGGTGCCTATTTCATGGAATTGATTTGGTTTGATTTCTGTTGCTTTCTGATGCTTTCAACTTGTGTGTGAGCAGGCTGAACTGTTGAATGTAGCATCTGTTCAGTGGGAGCTGATTCAGGATTGGCTGCAAGGCTCTGGAATGATCTTTGTGCTCTAGAGCTGGTCCCAAATCCTGCTGACCTGATTTGCTGCTTCCTCCTAGAATGAGCAGGAGAGAGTTTACAGAGAAACTGCAGCTATTGTGGTGCATAGCCAGGCTAGAATCAAGGCTAAGATTGCCAGGGCCCTCCAGCTCTCCCTGAAGATCAACCCCTCAGTTTGTGTGTGCACCAAGGGATGTGTGAGGCACCTGCCTTTCTACAAACAAAGATCCACACCCAAAGTAGTCAGCTATGAGCAATGTTCCCCCGCCCCTGCCCCACCCCCAGCTATGCTTACCCGCACAGGGAGGGAGCACAAACCAGACAATATGCCCCTGATGGGCTCAGTCACAGATCAGCATTGGCAGAACATGATAACAAGTCAAGGACAGAGATTATGAGGAGTTTTGGGCAGTGAATAGGATTCATAATTTATTTGTCATTCAGACTTTTTAAAAAATGTCTGAATTCAGGTTTCTGGTGTGACACTGAGACATGTAGCCCAGGAATATGCCCAGGTTCCTCATCGTATCCCTGGGCTGAGGGAGGGAGGTGGAGTGGTGTCGGGGGCAAGGGTAGTGGCTTGAAATCTCTGGAGAATCTTGTGATCCTGAACAGGAGGGGAAAATTGAATGAAGATCAAGTTGGAGCTGTGGTGCCCCCTATGTTTAAACAACCAACTCATACAACTCTTCAGTTTCTCACACACTACACACACTGCTGGTCCAGCAGAGAAAGGACCCCCTACTTCACTGTTAAGTCACAATTCACAAATGTGAGAGAGCAAACAGCACAAGGCAAGTTCCCCGTTCCCCTAAAAAATAGCATAGAGCATAAAAAGCTTTAATTACTCTTGCATACCTCCCAGCAATTCATGATTTCAATCTAGGAGCAGATAGACATAAGGACAGCATGAGAAATGTGCCCCCTCCAAAGCACGGTATCCACACCCCAGCAATGAGGAGGGTGAGGAGTTGCACAAGGACCTCTCCATTTTATGACATTATGAAACTTTTAAGATCCACCAAAATATCATAATGAAAGGACTCTCCTTGCGCTGTTTACTTTTAGACTACAGAACACTGCCTCTTTATTTAAGGGATTTCCATGTCAGATTGGTGGTATGTTATGAGATACAGGCTTTTGACAGCATTCCATTATAACTCGTGTGGCAAATGGGTGGTCAGGGGACTGACCTTTCATATTTGGGATCACCACTGGTTGGAGTCATACCTGGCAAAAAGGAAGATGGTTGTGGTTGTTGGGGGTCAATCATCTCGGTCTTGGGACATTGTTGCAAGAATTGCTCAAGTGGTGTCCTAGGCCCATCTTCAGCTGCGCTCTCAATGACCTTCCTTCCATCATAAGGTCAGAAGTGGGGATGTTCGCTGATGATTGCACAATATTCAGCACCATTCACGACTGCTCAGATACTGAAGCAGCCCATGTCCAAATGCAGCAAGATCTGGACAACATTTAGGCTTGGGCTGATAAGTGGCAAGTAACATTCATGCCGCAAAAGTGCCAATCAGTAACATGAGAGAATCTAACCATATCCCCATGACACTCAGTGGCATTACCATCTCCAACAAGAGAGAATCCACCATCTCCCCTTGATATTAAATGGCATTACTATTACCATCACTGAATCCCCCACTATCAACATCCTGGAGGTTACCATTGACCAGAGACTGAATTGGACCAGCCATATAAATACTGTGGCTCCAAGAAAGGTCACAGGCTGGGAATTCTGCAGCAATTAACTCACCTCCTCACTCTCAAAAGCCTGTCTACCATCTACAAGGCACAAGTCATGAGTGTAGTGGAATACTCTTCACTTACCTAGATGAGTGCAGCTCCCACAACACTGAAGAAGTTTGACACCATCTAGGACACAGTAGCTGCTTGACAGGCACCTCATCTACCACCTTAAACATACACTCCACCAATGCAAATAGCAGCAGTGTGTACCATCTACAAGATGCACTGCAGCAACTCACCAAGCCTCTTTTGGCACCACCTTCCAAACCCATGACTTCTATCACTTAGAAGGACAAAGGCAGCAGATGCATGGCAACACCACCACCTGGAAGTTCCCCTCCAAGCCACACAGCATCCTGATTTGGAAATATATTGCCATTCCTTTACTGTTACTGGATCAAATCATTAAACTCCCTTTCTAGCACTGTGTGTACCTACACCACAGGGACTGCAATGGTTCAAGAAGGTGTCTCATCAACACCTTCTCAAGAGTGATTAGGGATGGGCAATATGTGCTGACCTAGCCAGTGAAGTCCACATCCCATGAATGAATAAGATAAACCAGTCCAGCCCAGATTGATGTTATAAAGATATCCTTTGATTCCTGGTCAAAGGGTCCCTATGTGAGATGGGTTTGAATGGCTTCAATCCAGTCCCGTGTGGACATGGGCTTCCAATTCAAAATGGGCCTCAATGGCAATCTGACTCTGAGGGGTCACAGAAAATAGAGACATGTCATGATAATGTACAAGTTCTGTTGATGCAGAACTCTTTTCTCCTGTACTAACCTGGAAGTGCTTCAGGTTGACTGGATACCGGGAGTGGGGAAGAGTTTCATTTCACTCACCATAAAATCCACACAAAAATACTAAAGCCACATTCTGCCAATGAATCATTTCACTGTGGTTGGCAAAGGTAGAGGTGCTTCCCGGGTTTTCTACTATTACCCAACTGTGAGTAGCATGTGAAAGTTGGGCGAGTGGTTTCCTCTACCTTCCTTTTTTATTCCTGCAGATTATTCCAAGGCAGAGGCTCTGTGCAAGGAATATGGTCAAACAAAGGGAGCAGGATCTACAGCCAAGCCATCTGAGCATTTGTTCTTTAGGAAGTTGGGAACATACATCAAAAACACCCTGGAAAAGTGTCAGAGAGAGAATGGCTTCATGTAAGTTTCTTTTTATTCATTGGCAAGGCAAGCGTTTATAGCCCATTCTTAGTTGCCCAGATATGAAGCAGCTGAGTGGTTTGCTAGGTCACTGAGGGTAGTTAAGGGTCTATCACATTGGCGTTGAACAGGAGTCACATAAGGATGGAAGGTTCTCATCCCTAAAGAATATTACTGAACATTAGTTGAGTTTCTAAAGTCAATCTTCACAGTCACTTTTACTGATACTAACTTATATTTTTATAAACTGAACTCAAATTGTCACATTGCCATGGAGGGATTAGAACTCATTCTCTGGACCACTAGTCCAACAATGTAACCTCTACACTATCTTACCCATGTAACTAACAGTAGCAGGATGAACCAGCCCTCTGGGAGCTTCATGGGGGTCAGCATTTCAATCTGGCTGGCTGGCTGGCTGTCCAGTTACTCATGGATTTTAGCCTGTTTCATGTGTTGCTATTGAGCTTCAGAAAGCCCAGGAAATAGGGATTCTATATCTGAATGCAGCTGTGTAGAGAGTTGTCTAACTGTGATAAATTAATAGCAGAAGGAGCTTTCCTGAATCTCCCAAGAATGAGAGAGAATGCTGTTTGTATGATAGACATAGGCAACCAAGGAAGACCCATTTTTATCATCCTTCATTATTTTTCTTTCAAGCTACTTCCAGAAAGTTCCTCCAGAGGCTCCGCAGCTGGAACTGAAGGCGAGCTATGGTTTGGTGGAGCCACAGTCATTTGAGCTTCCAGTGCTCAGCACTCAGTGGACCCAGGAAGTATATGCTGCATTCGACATTACCAGAGCCCCCAAGGACGACAAGGTAGGAAGAGAGGTCTGTTTATGTGTGTGGCCCTTTCACTCAGTGACTGGATGGGTTCACACAGTGAGTAGCTGAGCTTTAGCAAGCATGAAAGCCCCAAGGGTTGATCCTCATTCTGTAATTAATTAGCTGATCTCAGCTGATAATAGCTACCGGCATGAGGGTACCAGAGGGTGGGACTGAATCCCAGCAAAGCCCAGGATGGTAGCTAGCCTTGGCAGGCCTTGGATCAGAGAAAGAAAAGAAATATTTTCGTTTCTGTAGCACCTTTCACCACTTCAGGATATCCAAAGGACTTTACAGCCAATTGAATCCTTTTAAAGTGTAGTCACTGTGGTAATATTGGAAGAAGTGTTCGATCCAAGTCTTGGCATGAACCAAGTGCCTTCAAGGAAAGAGGGTAGACAACTGTAATGGAGGAAGAAAAATGTTCTCCTGTATAACAATAACTATACCAAAAGTAATTCATCAGCTGATCACATTCCACCCTCCGTTCTACTGGGGACAAGTTCCTGTTATTATCCTGAACTCTTGTCTGTTGGGGACCACTCCTGTTATAATCCTGGACTCAGTCGGCGCAGCCAGCTCCTGTTATAATCCTGGACTCAGTCGGCGCAGCCAGCTCCTGTTATAATCCTGGACTCAGTCTGCGCAGCCAGCTCCTGTTATAATCCTGGGCTCAGTCTGCGCAGCCAGTTCCTGTTATAATCCTGGGCTCAGTCTGCACAGCCAGCTCCTGTTATAATCCTGGACTCAGTCGGCGCAGCCAGCTCCTGTTATAATCCTGGACTCAGTCTGCGCAGCCAGCTCCTGTTATAATCCTGGGCTCAGTCTGCGCAGCCAGTTCCTGTTATAATCCTGGACTCAGTCTGCGCAGCCAGTTCCTGTTATAATCCTGGACTTAGTCTGCGCAGCCAGCTCCTGTTATAATCCTGGACTCAGTCTGCGCAGCCAGTTCCTGTTATAATCCTGGACTCAGTCTGCTCAGCCAGTTCCTGTTATAATCCTGGACTCAGTCTGCGCAGCCAGCTCCTGTTATAATCCTGGGCTCAGTCTGCACAGCCAGTTCCTGTTATAATCCTGGACTCAGTCTGCGCAGCCAGTTCCTGTTATAATCCTGGACTCAGTCTGCGCAGCCAGTTCCTGTTATAATCCTGGACTCAGTCTGCTCAGCCAGTTCCTGTTATAATCCTGGACTCAGTCTGCGCAGCCAGCTCCTGTTATAATCCTGGGCTCAGTCTGCACAGCCAGTTCCTGTTATAATCCTGGACTCAGTCTGCACAGCCAGTTCCTGTTATAATCCTGGACTCAGTCTGCACAGCCAGTTCCTGTTATAATCCTGGACTCAGTCTGCACAGCCAGCTCCTGTTATAATCCTGGACTCAGTCTGCACAGCCAGCTCCTGTTATAATCCTGGGCTCAGTCTGCACAGCCAGCTCCTGTTATAATCCTGGACTCAGTTTGCGCAGCCAGTTCCTGTTATAATCCTGGACTCAGTCTGCACGGCCAGTTCCTGTTATAATCCTGGACTCAGTCTGCTCAGCCAGTTCCTGTTATAATCCTGGACTCAGTCTGCGCAGCCAGCTCCTGTTATAATCCTGGGCTCAGTCTGCACAGCCAGTTCCTGTTATAATCCTGGACTCAGTCTGCACAGCCAGTTCCTGTTATAATCCTGGACTCAGTCTGCGCAGCCAGCTCCTGTTATAATCCTGGGCTCAGTCTGCACAGCCAGCTCCTGTTATAATCCTGGACTTAGTCTGCACAGCCAGCTCCTGTTATAATCCTGGACTCAGTCTGCACAGCCAGCTCCTGTTATAATCCTGGACTCAGTCTGCACAGCCAGCTCCTGTTATAATCCTGGACTCAGTCTGCACAGCCAGTTCCTGTTATAATCCTGGACTCAGTCTGCGCACCCAGTTCCTGTTATAATCCTGGACTCAGTCTGCGCAGCCAGCTGCTGTTATAATCCTGGACTCAGTCTGCGCAGCCAGCTCCTGTTATAATCCTGGACTCAGTTTGCGCAGCCAGTTCCTGTTCTAATCCTGGACTCAGTCTGCACAGCCAGTTCCTGTTATAATCCTGGACTCAGTCTGCGCAGCCAGCTCCTGTTATAATCCTGGACTCAGTTTGCGCAGCCAGTTCCTGTTATAATCCTGGACTCAGTCTGCGCAGCCAGTTCCTGTTATAATCCTGGACTCAGTCTGCGCAGCCAGCTCCTGTTATAATCCTGGACTCAGTCTGCGCAGCCAGCTCCTGTTATAATCCTGGACTCAGTCTGCGCAGCCAGCTCCTGTTATAATCCTGGACTCAGTCTGCGCAGCCAGTTCCTGTTATAATCCTGGACTCAGTCTGCGCAGCCAGCTCCTGTTATAATCCTGGACTCAGTTTGCGCAGCCAGCTCCTGTTATAATCCTGGACTCAGTCTGCGCAGCCAGTTCCTGTTATAATCCTGGACTCAGTCTGCACAGCCAGCTCCTGTTATAATCCTGGACTCAGTCTGCATAGCCAGTTCCTGTTATAATCCTGGACTCAGTCTGCGCAGCCAGCTCCTGTTATAATCCTGGACTCAGTCTGCACAGCCAGCTCCTGTTATAATCCTGGACTCAGTTTGCGCAGCCAGCTCCTGTTATAATCCTGGACTCCTGCAGAATGTGACAGTTAATGTATTTCTATCTTCCTTTTAGGCCAAGGATATAAAGGAAGAGGAAGTGAAGCCTGTGAAGGAGCCAGACATGAAACCCCAGAGAGACACGGGCTGCTCGATTTCTTAGAGACAGCCAGTGGAGAGTAACCTGTCTGTTAGACCATGCTCTACATTTTCTATGTAAAGTGCATGGCTTGTCTCCCAGAAGGACCTTGTTTAAATGGCCAAGAACTGAAACATAACAGCCTGATTTTTTTTTCTTTCCCTCCCCCCCCATTCCCCCCCCGCCCACATACAATTTAAAATAAAGTTTAAACCAGAATCATCAAGTAAAGACCAAACTGTTTTTGCAGTTCTGACTCAAGCGCCTGCTGTTGTCCAGGGCGAAGATCGTTACCGTTCTGATCAATTTTGGCCTGTTCTGGAAAAGTCTGGATCACTATATCATCCTGTGAGAACACAAAAAACTCACACCAAGGAGCTGACACAGATCGAATCCAATCAGTTCGGACACTCACATTCCTGTTGCCTGTTGTGTTGGACTTCATTAATATTCGCCTTAACCAGCTAACTGGATGGTCCACAGCAGGATTTGATAAACATTCTTATTTGTTTAATTCCAAAATCTAAATTTGTATCTCACATTCAAAACTTAGTTCTCAAGAATTTGCGGTTGGGAGGGGTTAATTTATTCTCTTCACCCCCATATATCCCAGCCCCCGTGCTTGCTTTTTCTCCATTGCCAATTTCTATCCATGAATTTATCCTCTACAGCATGTATTAACTATGGCCAGGGGTGGGGAAAAGAGTGACAGTCACCAAATGTAGGGGAGGAGGCCCATGAACCATTCTGAATCATCGATCAGGCCAATGCATATGACTCTATTCCCTCCCCTCAAATTTGTTCCCATTGTCTATGATAGGCTCAGTCCAAGCTACTTTTTATATCCTATTCACATGGCATTTGAACCCTGCCTTCTCAAATACGGTCTACCAGTGTGTGAAGAGAATAAGGACAGACATTCAGCTCCTCCATTTCCTTGCTTTTCTCTCACTCCTAAATTGCCACATCTATTTTCACTGAAATGATTCAGGGTTTTTTCTTCTAGTACCTTTCTAATCGAGAGCATGTATTAAACATTCGTTTCAGTATCAGTCACTCTCCCACTGTCTTTTAAAGGAAGAACTAAGAAAATGTAAATAGATATATGAATATATATTACACATTCACTTATAAATATATGTAAGCATTATACATTTAAATTTTAGAATATTTTAGGAAGAGAGTTAATTAGCAGGTTTTGTTTTTAGTGGATTGCAAGGCTCAGACCAGGACCTTGTTTCTTCATACAGTGATTGGGGAGGGGGGTTATCGACACCTGTCGCTGGGTCCAATAGCCTAGAACTGATGTGCAATCTGCATCCTGAGATTTCAGCCACCTCTGAGGTAGAGATGAGAGAAAAAAATTATCAGCCAAGGTTCATGTTGCTCGTTGCTCACCACTGCACATATGTGGGATCATTAAACTTCTCTGCAATGTTCATGACAGTTGAATTCCCTGAAGACACCTAATCTTAGCTCACAGATAATGATTGTGGGTTGGTGGGTAGCCTGGAATTAAATTGTGCCTTCGTACTTGTCTCAGATGTGGGGTGGGGGATCGATGGTGGTGGTGGTGTTTAGGCTGTAGTTGATAGGAATGGTAGGACTCTCTAGCTGTGGCTGATTCCAGGCTGGAGTCTTGGGCAGTGGGTGTCCCAGGGTTGGTAGTCCAAGAGAGGGACATGTTCAGTCTTTGGGTGGTCTGGGAACATGTTTCTCAGGCTGTGGGTGGTCCCGGAAAGGGATGTTCTTAGGTTGTGGTTGGTCTTGTCTTCAGCTGTGGACCCCAGCTTCTGGTCCCAGATTTGAAGTCCTTTTCTGTTTTGTCTTTTGAATAGTGGGCCAGCTCACGAGCAGATTCTCGTGATGGTCAGAATGAAGTATTGCGCCTGTATGGCACTAACAGCATTTATCTCCATTTCTGAATGCTTACACTATTAGGGCAAACAACAAATTGCACATTGTTAAAAATTTTAACTCAAATTAAAGTCTGTAAATAATCAATGGGATTAGTTCTGAATGAAGGGAGGGAAAAGGACAGATTATATAGAATTGGTTATCAATGACCCTGCATTATTCCTATTCCCTCTACCTGGTGTTAAAATGCTGGTTTATCATGTAATCCTGTGTAGATTAAAAGGTAAAAGATAATGTAATCAATTTATGTTGCTTAGAAAAAATAAACATATTTATAACCATTTAAACTGGGTGTAGAGCGGGAGATTTTGAAATTGTTTTTTCCTCGCTGTCCACCCTCTCGTCTGAACAGACTGATTGTGATGAGTTGCTGTTTGATGCCTGTCTGTTCCTCATGAACAGATAGAACAATATAGCTGGGCACCAGACTTTTGGAGGGTAAATGCCAGCAGGGACCGGTTGGGCCAAATGGTTTGTTTACCTGTTGTAATTTCTATGTAGGTTCAATCCCTGGTCTATACATAGTATCTTGAATTCAGGCATAGCAACGGTTAGATGCTGCACATCCCTCTCAGACCTATTAAAATCAGCTAGGGCTCCCCCTCCTGTTTGTTATCTGCTGACTTTCAAGGGAAGGGAGAGCTTATGTACTGTACCTGACTGGGCTGTGATGCTCCTGTGATTGTACAGCACATGAAAAATGTCCATTTAGCTAAGCCGCTAGAGGATGCCTATCATTGTTGCCTCCTCTTCCCAATATGGAGCCAAGTTTGCTATTGGCAAAGCAAGGAAGCAAAATGGAGGGGAGGGCAGTTTATCAGTGTGACGACCTGAAACCTTTGTCATCCTTCCAATGTCCAGTGACAAGGCTGGAGTATCACCATGCTGTCCTGGAATGCAGTGGCAGGGGTTCATCTATTAACTGCCACCATGTCAGGAACAATACCAGTTCCATGTAAGTCCTAATGCTTCCCCAGGGAGAGATTACATGGGCCATTGTCCCTGAGAAGGAGAAGAAAAGGGAAAGAGATTGTGGATCAAGGAGGTGGGGAAATAGCTTTATTCTTTGAAAAAGATAACTGAGCATCTGCACAATGCACATTTTATAATGTTACCATTACTGGGTTGTTTCAAACTGTGCGTTTTTTGGAGTACTCTGAGGCTAACAAGAGAAAATAAACCAGTTTCCTAACTGGTATGTTGATTTTCTTCTGTTGCCTTTCTCGAATATGTTGACTTCCCTCTCAAACTGTACTTTAGTATTGTCTGCTCTTCCTGTCCTGCACTAGCCTGCACGGGGCAGGGAAGATATCGAAGCAGTCTGTGTCCAAATGCAACAAGACCTGGACAACATTCAGGCTTGGGCTGATAAATGGCAAGAAGCATTCGCACCACACAAGTGCCAGGCAATGACCATCAGTAACATGAGAGAATCTAACCATCTCCCCATGACACTTAGTGACATTACCATCGCTGAAACCTCCACTATCAACATCCTGGGGGTTACCATTGACCAGAAACTTAACTGGACCAGCCATATAAATACTGTGGCTACAAGAGCAGGTCAGAGGCTAGGAATTCTGCGCTGAGTAACTCACCTCCTGACTCCCCAAAGCCTGTCCGCCATCTACAAGGCACAAGTCAGGAGTGTGATGGAATACTCTCCACTTGCCTGGATCAGTGCAGCTCCAGTAACACTCAAGAAGCTTGACACTATCCAGGACACAATAGCTGCTTGATAGGCACCTCATCCACCACCTTAAACATTCACACTAGCAACGCACAGTAGCAGCAGTGTGTACCATATTAAAATTGCACTGCAGCAACTTACCAAGGCTCTTTTGAAAACAGCTTCCAAGCCTGTGATCTCTACAACTTAGAAGGATAAGGGCAGCAGATAGATGGGAACACCACCACCTGCAAGTTCCCCCCCAAGTCAATCACCATCCTGACTTGGAAATATATCGCCCGTTCCTTCACTGTCACTTGGTCAAAATCCTGGAACTCCCTAATAGCACTGTGGATGTACCTACGTGGACTGCAGCGGTTCAAGAAGGCAGCTCACCACACCACAACAGCAATTGGGGATGGACAATAAATGCTGGCCCAGCCACTGATGCCCATATCCTGCGAAAGAATTTTTAAAAATCTCTACTTTCCTGCCCTGTGCCCATATCCTTTCATTCCCTTAATTCCACCCGCCCCCCCCCCAAAATCTACCGATCTGAGTCTTGACTATCCCCAGTATTCTGTAATATGTTGTAAGTATCTAACTTATTCCCATCTAAATTTTTGACCCCTTTTCCTGAGGCTATGACCCCTAATTCTAAACTCTTCAGGGGAATCAACCTCAGCATCTAACCTATCAAGCCTTTGAAAAATTTTATATGTTTCATTGAGATCACCTGGCATTCATCTAAACTACAAAGAATATTGGCCCATTCCACTCAGTCTCTCCTTGTGGAATATCCCTCATTCCCAGAATAAATCTAGTGAACCTTTGTTACGCTTCACTCTGAGACAAGTATTTTCTTGGGTAAGACCAAAATTGTGCACAGTATTCCAGGTGTGGTCTCACCCAAGACCTGTATAACTCTAGCAAGAGTACCTTACTCTTGCACTGCAATCTCCTTGCCATAAAGGCCAACATACCATTTGCCTTCCTAATTGTTTGTTGTACCTGCATGTTAATTTCTGTGGGTCATGTACAAAGACACCCAAATCCCTGTGAATCCCAACATTTACTAGTGCTTCACGTTTTTAAAAAATACATCTGCTTTTCCATTTTTCCAATCAAAATTGATAATTTCACACATTATACTCTATCTGCCACCCACCGCTCTATAATCCCTCTGCGACCACTTTTCATTCTCCTCAGAGCTTGCTTTCTCACCGAGCTTTGTATTGTCAGAACCTTGATCTCTTATGCTTGGTCCCCGTATCTAAGCCATTGGTGAAGATTGTAAATAGCTGAGACCCAAGCCTTGCTCCTTCTGGTACTTGATCTGTTACACCCTGCCATCCCGAAAATGACAAGTTTATTCCTAGTCTCTGTTTTTTGTCTGTTAGCCAATACTCAATGTATGCAAATTTTTTTTATTTGTTCATGGGTTGTGGGTGTGACTGGGTAGGCCAGCATTTATTACCATCTCTAATTGCCTTTGTTCAGAGGGCATTTAAGAGTGAACCACATTGCTGTGGGTCTGGAGTCACATGTAAGCCAGACCAGGTAAGGATGGCAGATTTCCTTCCCTAAAGAACATTAGTGAACCAGATGGGTTTTTGTGACAATCAGCAATAATTTTGTGGTCGTCGTCAGACTTTTAATTCCAGATTTTTATTGAATTCAAATTTCACTCTCCCCAGAGCATTACCCTGGGTCTCTGAGTTACTAGTCCAGTGACAATACCACTACGCCACTGCCTCACCAGTAACATACAACCTCCATTCCCATGAGCCATAATGTTGTGTAACAACCTTTTGTGTGCCACCTTATTGAAGGCCTTCTGAAAATCCAAACATACCACATCCTCTGGTACCTACCTTGCTAGTTTTCCCCTCAAACTTCAATAAATTTATCAAACACAATTTCCCCTTCAGTGTGATGCCACAACCAAAGACCAGACCCTCTGCAATGTTCTGGTCCACTCCTCAGTCATTCTCAATATCTCTGCCCTTCCTCTTCCCACGGCACCTTCCACGGAAGTGCAAGAGATGCAACACGTTCTTTTACTTTCTCCCTCCTCACTGTCCAAGGCCCCAAGCACTTCTTCCCAGTGGGGATGGGATTTTAATTTATGGTGAAGGATATTAATGCTTGTGAATAAAATGTTTTTGCATTGTCTAGTGGTATTATCAAGAACTCCCAGAAGCAATTATACCAAAGATGAACGACAGAGGCGCCCTCTATATCCCAGAGCCTCTATATCTATATTATCAACTATTGACAGAATGCATTAGAACAGCTAAAACCTCCAGAACTGAGATGCAATGTCTTAGGAGCACCATCACCAATACACAGATCATACTTTTTTGGATATCATCGTTGGATCAGTATCCCAAATTCATTACATAACATCTGAACAGAGCACTAGCACCACAAGGAATGCAGATGTTGAGAAGAAGAAAACACATCAGCCTCTTCGAACAACCAGTGGTCGATAATGAAGCTGGTCTTCACAGCTTTGATCAGAGTATCTTTTAAAAATGTTGATGTTTCTCAGTTTTAACCTCTATTATATTCCTCAATGTAATAAATTGGGAGACATTCTATGCTGAGGACATGCTGAACCCTTGAAATTGCTCCAAATATCTGTTACTGTTGACAAAGTGAAAAATCAAACCATCAATGTATGAGGTGTAAGAACTCCCAGAGAGGAAAGGACAGTGTCTGACCCAGTGTACCACACAGTCCCAGAGAGGAAAGGACAGTGTGTGACCCAGTGTACCACACAGTCCCAGAGAGGAAAGGACAGTGTGTGACCCAGTGTACCACACAGTCCCAGAGGGGAAAGGACAGTGTGTGACCCAGTGTACCACACAGTCCCAGAGAGGAAAGGACAGTGTGTGACCCAGTGTACCACCCAGGCCCAGAGGGGAAAGAACAGTGTGTGACCCAGTGTACCACCCATTCCCAGAGGGGAAAGGACAGTGTGTGACCCAATGTACCACCCAGGCCCAGAGGGGAAAGGACAGTGTGTGACCCAGTGTACCACCCAGTCCCAGAGGGGAAAGGACAGTGTGTGACCCAGTGTACCACCCAGGCCCAGAGGGGAAAGGACAGTGTGTGACCCAGTGTACCACCCAGGCCCAGACGGGAAAGAATCATGTGAACCACTGTACCCAGACCATTAGGGGAAAGGACAGTGTGTGATCCATTGTAGCACCCAGTCCTGGAGGTGGACAAGACAGTGTGTGACCCAGTCTACCGTCTAGTCCCAAAGTGGAAAAGACAATGTGTGACTCAGTGCATCACCCAGTCCAAGAGTGGAACAGACAGTGTGTGACCCAGTGTACCACCCAGTCATAGAAGGGAAAGGACAGTGTGTGATTCAGCGTACCACCTCTCCCAGAGGGGAAAGGACAGTGAGTGTTACCTATGGTACCACCGAGTCCCAGAGGGGGAAAAGACAGTGTGTGAACCAGTGTACCACCTAGACCCAGTGGGGAAAAAACACTGTGTTACCCACTGTACCACCCACAGAAGAAAGGAAAGTGTGCAACCCACTATAGCACTCACTCCTGGAGGGGAAAGGACAGTGTGTCACCCAACGTATCACCCAGCCCCAGAGGGGAAAGGACAGTGTGTGAGCCAGTGTACTACCCAGTCCCAGAGGGGAAAGGACAGTGTGTGTCCCAGATTACCACCCAGTCCCAGAGGGGAAAGGACAGTGTGTGACCCAGATTACCACCCAGTCCCAGGGGGGAAAGGACAGTGTGTGACCCAGTGTACCACCCAGTGCCAGAGGGGAAAGGACAGTGTGTGACCCAGTGTACCACCCAGTCCCAGAGGGGAAAGGACAGTGTGTGTCCCAGATTACCACCCAGTCCCAGAGGGGAAAGGACAGTGTGTGACCCAGTGTACCACCCAGGCCCAGAGGGGAAAGGACAGTGTGTGACCCAGTGTACCACCCAGTTCCAGAGGGGAAAGGTCAGTGTGTGTGATCCACTGTAGAACTCACTCCTGGAGGGGAAAGGATAGTGTGTGACCCAGCGTACCACCTCTCCCAGAGGGGAAAGGACAGTGTGTGGCCAACTGTACCTTCCAGTCCCAGAGGGGAAAGGACAATGTGTGACCCAGTGTACCACGCAGTCCCAAAGGGGAAAGCACAGTGTGTGACCCAGTGTACCACCCAGTCCCAGAGGAACAAGGACAGTGTGTGACCCAGTGTACCACCCAGTCCCAGAGGGGAAAGGACAGTGTGTGACCCAGTGTACCACCCAGGCCCAGAGGGGAAAGGACAGTGTGTGACCTAGTGTACCACCCAGGCCCAGAGGGGAAAGAATCATGTGAACCACTGTACCCAGACCATGAGGGGAAAGGACAGTGTGTGATCCATTGTAGCACCCAGTCCTGGAGGTGGACAAGACAGTGTGTGACCCAGTCTACCGCCTAGTCCCAAAGTGGAAAAGATAATGTGTGACTCAGTGCATCACCCAGTCCAAGAGTGGAACAGACAGTGTGTGACCCAGTGTACCACCCAGTCATAGAAGGGAAAGGACAGTGTGTGATTCAGCGTACCACCTCTCCCAGAGGGGAAAGGACAGTGTGTGTTACCTACGGTACCACCGAGTCCCAGAGGGGGAAAAGACAGTGTGTGAACCAGTGTACCACCTAGACCCAGTGGGGAAAAAACATTGTGTTACCCACTGTACCACCCACAGAAGAAAGGAAAGTGTGCAACCCACTATAGCACTCACTCCTGGAGGGGAAAGGACAGTGTGTCACCCAACGTATCACCCAGCCCCAGAGGGGAAAGGACAGTGTGTGAGCCAGTGTACTACCCAGTCCCAGAGGGGAAAGGACAGTGTGTGTCCCAGATTACCACCCAGTCCCAGAGGGGAAAGGACAGTGTGTGACCCAGATTACCACCCAGTCCCAGGGGGGAAAGGACAGTGTGTGACCCAGTGTACCACCCAGGCCCAGAGGGGAAAGGACAGTGTGTGACCCAGTGTACTACCCAGTCCCAGAGGGGAAAGGACAGTATGCGTCCCAGATTACCACCCAGTCCCAGAGGGGAAAGGACAGTGTGTGACCCAGATTACCACCCAGTCCCAGGGGGGAAAGGACAGTGTGTGACCCAGTGTACCACCCAGGCCCAGAGGGGAAAGGACAGTGTGTGACCCAGTGTACCACCCAGTCCCAGAGGGGAAAGGTCAGTGTGTGTGATCCACTGTAGAACTCACTCCTGGAGGGGAAAGGACAGTGTGTGACCCAGCGTACCACCTCTCCCAGAGGGGAAAGGACAGTGTGTGGCCAACTGTACCTTCCAGTCCCAGAGGGGAAAGGACAGTGTGTGACCCAGTGTACCACACAGTCCCAGAGGGGAAAGGACAGTGTGTGACCCAGTGTACCACCCAGTCCCAGAGGAACAAGGACAGTGTGTGACCCAGTGTACCACCCAGTCCCAGAGGGGAAAGGACAGTGTGTGACCCAGTGTACCACCCAGGCCCAGAGGGGAAAGGACAGTGTGTGACCCAGTGTACCACCCAGGCCCAGATGGGAAAGAATCATGTGAACCACTGTACCCAGACCATTAGGGGAAAGGACAGTGTGTGATCCATTGTAGCACCCAGTCCTGGAGGTGGACAAGACAGTGTGTGACCCAGTCTACCGTCTAGTCCCAAAGTGGAAAAGACAATGTGTGACTCAGTGCATCACCCAGTCCAAGAGTGGAACAGACAGTGTGTGACCCAGTGTACCACCCAGTCATAGAAGGGAAAGGACAGTGTGTGATTCAGCGTACCACCTCTCCCAGAGGGGAAAGGACAGTGTGTGTTACCTATGGTACCACCGAGTCCCAGAGGGGGAAAAGACAGTGTGTGAACCAGTGTACCACCTAGACCCAGTGGGGAAAAAACACTGTGTTACCCACTGTACCACCCACAGAAGAAAGGAAAGTGTGCAACCCACTATAGCACTCACTCCTGGAGGGGAAAGGACAGTGTGTCACCCAACGTATCACCCAGCCCCAGAGGGGAAAGGACAGTGTGTGAGTCAGTGTACTACCCAGTCCCAGAGGGGAAAGGACAGTGTGTGTCCCAGATTACCACCCAGTCCCAGAGGGGAAAGGACAGTGTGTGACCCAGATTACCACCCAGTCCCAGGGGGGAAAGGACAGTGTGTGACCCAGTGTACCACCCAGTCCCAGAGGGGAAAGGTCAGTGTGTGTGATCCACTGTAGAACTCACTCCTGGAGGGGAAAGGATAGTGTGTGACCCAGCGTACCACCTCTCCCAGAGGGGAAAGGACAGTGTGTGGCCAACTGTACCTTCCAGTCCCAGAGGGGAAAGGACAGTGTGTGACCCAGTGTACTGTCCAGTTGCTGAAGGGAAAGGACAGAGCCTGACCCAGTGAAACACCCAGTTCCAGAGGAGAAAGGATGGTGTGTGATCCAGTGAACCACCCAGTTCCAGAGGAGAAAGGATGGTGTGCAATGCCCAGTCCCAGAGAGGAAAAGACAGTGTGCGATTTAGTGTACCACCCTCTCCCAGAGGGGATAGGTCAGCTTGAGTGTGCCAGAGAACCACCCAGTCCCAGAGGGGGAAAAGACAGTGTGTGACCCAGTGCATCACCCAGTCCCAGAGAGGAAAATACAATGTGTGACCCAGTGTACCACACACTCCTAGAGGGGAAAGGTCAGTGTGTGTGTGCCAGAGAACCACCCAGTCCCAGAGGGGAAAGGACAGTGTGTGACCCAGCATACCACCCAGTCTGGGAGGGGAAAGGGCAATTTGTGACCCAGTGTACCGCTCACCCCCAGAGAGAAAAGGACAGTGTGTGATGCATTGTACTGCTGACTCCCAGAGGGGAAAGTACAGTGTGTGACCTACTGTAACATGCAGTCCCAGAGGGGAAGGGACATTGTGTGACCCAGTGAACCACCCAGTTCCAGAGGAGAAAGGACCATGTGTGACCCACTGTACCACCCAGTCCCAGACAGGAAAGGACAGTGTGTGACCAGTGTACTATCCAGTCCCAGAGGGGAAAAGACAGTGTGTGACCCAGTGCATTGCCCAGTCCCAGAGGGGAAAACACAGTGTGTGACCCAGTGTACCAACCGGTCCCGGAGGGGGAGAAAACAGTGTGTGATCCAGTGTACCACTCAATCCCAGAGGGGAAAGGACAGTGTGTGTCTCAGTGTAGTTTCCAGTCACCGAGGGGAAAGACAGTATGTGTCACAGTATACCACCCATTCCCACAGGGTAATGGACAGTGTGTGACCCAGTTTACCATCCAGTTCCAGAGGAGAAAGGACAGTGTGTGACCCACTGTACCACCTACTCCCAGAGTGTCACAGTATACTAGCCAATCCCAGAGGAGAAAGCACAGTCTGTGACCCACTGTACCACCTTGTTTCACAGGGTAAAAAACAGTGTGTGACTCACACTACCACCCAGTCCCCAAGGAGAAAGGACAGTGTCCGTGACCCACTGTACCACCCAGTCCCAGAGTGGGGTGGACAGTGTGTGAATGACTGCACAACCCAGTTCCGGAGGGGATGTGACAGTGAGACCCACTGTACCACCCACTCCCAGAGAGGAAAGGACAGTGTGTGACCCTGTGTACCATCCAATCCCTGAGGGGAAAGGACAGTGTGAAACCCACTGTACCACCCACTCCAAGAGGGGAAAGGACAGTGTGTGACCAAGATTACCACACAGTCCCAGAGGGGGAAAGGACAGTGTGTGACCCAATGTATCACCCAGGTCCAGAGGGGGGAAAGACAGTGTGTCACCCAGTGTACCAGCCACTCCCAGAGGGGAAATGACAGTGTGAGATCCAGTGTATCACCTAGTCCCAGAGAGGAAAGTATAGTGTGTGACCCTGTATACCACCCAGACCCAGAGGGGAAAGGACAGTGTGCGACCCCTGTAATACCCAGTTCCAGAGTGGGGAAAGGCAGTGTGTCACCCAGTGTACCAGCAACTCCCCGAGGAGAAAGGACAGTGTGTGACCCAGTGTATCACTCAGTCCCAGAGGGGGATAAGATAGTGTGTGGCCCAGTGTACCACCCAGTACAGTGAGTGATCCAGTGTACTATCCAGTCTCTGAGGGGAAAGGCCAGTGTGTGATCCAGTATATCACCCAGGCTGGAAGGGGAAAGGGCAGTGGATGACCCACTGTACCACAAAGTCCCAGAGGGGGAAGGACAGTTTGTGACCCACTGTACCACTCGGTTCCAGAGGGGGAGAATACAGTGTGCGACCCAATGTACCATCTAGTCCCCGAGGAGAAGGGACAGTGTGTGACCTATTGTACCATCCATCCCCAGAGGGGGAAACAACAGTGTTTGTGAGCCAGTAAATCAGCAAATCCCAGAGAGGAAAGGACAGTGGGTGACCCAATATACCATCCACTTTGAGAGGAGAAGAGACCGTGTGTGACCCAGTGTAATACCAAGTCCCCAAGGGGAAAGGACAGAGTGTGACCCAGTGTACCACCCATTCCCAGAGGGGGACAAGGCAGCGTGTGACCCATTGTACCATCAACTCTGAGAAGACAACGGACCATGTGTGACCCAGTGTACCACCCAGACCCACAGGAGGCAGGACAGTGTGTCTGAGACCCACTGTACCACCCAAAACCAGAGGAGAAAGGATAGTGTATTTCCCAGTGTACCAACCAGTCCCAAAGGGGGAAATGACAGTGTGTGACTCAACATACTATCGACTCCCAGGTGGGAAAGTACAGTGAGTGACCCAGAGCACCACCCAGACTCTGAGGGGAAAGGGCAGTATGTGACCCACTGTACCACCCATGCCCAGAGGAGGAAAGGACAGTGTGTGACCCAGTGTAATCGGGAAATTACAGGTCGATTAGCCTGACCTCGGTCGTTGGTAAGATTTTAGAGTCCATTATTAAGGATGAGATTTCAGAATACTTGGAAGTGCATGGTAAAATAGGGCAAAGTCAGCATGGTTTTACCAAGGGGAGGTCATGCCTGACAAATCTGTTAGAATTCTTTGAGGAGGTAATGAGTAGGTTAGACAAAGGAGAGCCAATGGATGTTATCTACTTGGACTTCGAGAAGGCCTTTGACAAGGTGCCGCACAGGAGGCTGCTCAGTAAGATAAGAGCCCATGGTTTTAGAGGCAAGGTACTAGCATGGATAGAAGATTGGCTGTCTGGCAGGAGGCAGAGAGTGGGGATAAGGGGGTCCTTCTCAGGATGGTGGCCGGTGACTAGTGGAGTTCTGCAGGGGTCAGTGTTGGGACCACAACTTTTCACTTTATACATTAATGATCCAGATGAAGGAACTGAGGGCATTCTGGCTAAGTTTGCAGATGATACAAAGATAGGTGGAGGGACAGGTAGCATTGAGGAGGCGGGGAGGCTGCAGAAGGATTTGGACAGGTTAGGAGAATGGACAAAGAAGTGGCAGATGGAATACAATGTGGGGAAGTGTGAGGTCATGCACTTTGGTAGGAAGAATAGAGGCATAGACTATTTTCTAAATGGGGAGAGAATTCAGAAATCTGGAGTGCAAAGGGACTTGGGAGTCCTAGTCCAGAATTCTCTTAAGGTTAACTTGCAGGTTGAGTCGGTAGTTAGGAAGGCAAATGCAATGTTGGCATTTATTTTGAGAGGACTAGAATATAAAAGCAGGGATGTGCTGCTGAGGCTTTATAAGGCTCTGGTCAGACTACATTTAGAAGATTGTGAGCAATTTTGGGCCCCGTATCTCAGGAAGGATGTTCTGGCCCTGGAGAGGGTCCAGAGGAGGTTCACGAGAACGATCCCAGGAATGAAAGGCTTAACATATGAGGAACATTTGAGGACTCTGGGTCTATACTCGATGGAATTTAGAAGGATGATGGGGGAATCTGATTGAAACTTACAGAATACTGAAAGGCCTGGATAGAGTGGACGTGGGGAAGATGTTTCCATTAGTAGGAGAGACTAGGACCCGAGGGCACAGCCTCAGAGTAAAGGGAAGATCTTTTAGGACAGAGATGAGGAGAAACTTCTTTAGCCAGAGAGTGGTGAATCTATGGAATTCATTGCCACAGTAGGCTGTGGAGGCCAGGTCATTGAGTGTGTTTAAGACCGAGATAGTTAGACTTTTGATTGATAAGGGGATCAAAGGTTATGGGGAGAAGGTGGGAGAATGGGGTTGAGAAACTTATCAGTCATGATTGAATGGTGGAGCAGACTCGATAGGCTGAATGGCCTAATTTCTGCTCCTATGTCTTATGGTCTTATGTACCACCCAGTCCTAGAGGGGAAAGGACCGTGTGTAACCCAGTGTACCACCCAATCCCAGAGGGGAAAGGACAGTGTGTGACTGACTGTACACACAGTCCCAGCAAGGAATGGTATGTATTCTAATTGTACAGACCTGGTTATTTTTGTTGAATTGACTTTTTGGGATTGCTGTCTGGTGTACAGTTTTGTCTCCCTCTAGTGCCCCTTGGAATTGAGACTAGGCTGCGAGTATCAAGAACCTTCTTTAACTGTTCACAGCTTCACATCACGAATCTGATTCCGTCTTCACCCAACACTTATCTCGATAACCAGCCATGGCTGTTACCATATTCCACCTCTGCCTGAAGCACTGAGGCCAGTAAAACTCATCTGATCGGCACGATAAGCTGCCTGTCACCCGCCCACACAAGGCAGGTGCTGGAGTCTCTGAGCTGGGATCCGGTTACTCAAATCTCACCTACAATCTGCTTCCTTCTTTCCTTCGCTGCGTGTTTGGATTTTTCTGCCTGTGGGAGTGTATTCGTGATCGGGCCCGGAGAATGGAGCCGGACAGAGGGAGCACGAAACAGGCGAGAGCGGGGTCTGGGGGAAGCGCGGGGGACGGGGGCGGGCGACGTGTCAGTGCAGTCAATGCTGCCTCATATAGGGTTTAAATGCTGCCCATCCCTATAGGGTTAGGGTCTAAATGCTGCCCATCCCTATAGGGTTAGGGTCTAAATGCTGCCCATCCCTATAGGGTTAGGGTCTGAATGCTGCCCATCCCTATAGGGTTAGGGTCTAAATGCTGCCCATCCCTATAGGGTTAGGGACTAAATGCTGCCCATCCCTATAGGGTTAGGGTCTAAATGCTGCCCATCCCTATAGGGTTAGGGTCTAAATGCTGCCCATCCCTATAGGGTTAGGGACTAAATGCTGCCCATCCCTATAGGGTTAGGGTCTAAATGCTGCCCATCCCTATAGGGTTAGAGTCTAAATGCTGCCCATCCCTATAGGGTTAGGGTCTAAATGCTGCCTATCCCTATAGGGTTAGGGTCTAAATGCTGCCCATCCCTAAAGGGTTAGGGTCTAAATGCTGCCCATCCCTATAGGGTTAGGGTCTAAATGCTGCCTATCCCTATAGGGTTAGGGTCTAAATGCTGCCCATCCCTAAAGGGTTAGGGTCTAAATGCTGCCCATCCCTATAGGGTTAGAGTCTAAATGCTGCCCATCCCTATAGGGTTAGGGTCTAAATGCTGCCTATCCCTATAGGGTTAGGGTCTAAATGCTGCCCATCCCTAAAGGGTTAGGGTCTAAATGCTGCCCATCCCTATAGGGTTAGGGTCTAAATGCTGCCTATCCCTATAGGGTTAGGGTCTAAATGCTGCCCATCCCTAAAGGGTTAGGGTCTAAATGCTGCCCATCCCTATAGGGTTAGGGTCTAAATGCTGCCCATCCCTATAGGGTTAGGGTCTAAATGCTGCCCATCCCTATAGGGTTAGGGACTAAATGCTGCCCATCCCTATAGGGTTAGGGTCTAAATGCTGCCCATCCCTATAGGGTTAGGGTCTAAATGCTGCCCATCCCTATAGGGTTAGGGTCTAAATGCTGCCCATCCCTATAGGGTTAGAGTCTAAATGCTGCCCATCCCTATAGGGTTAGGGTCTAAATGCTGCCTATCCCTATAGGGTTAGGGTCTAAATGCTGCCCATCCCTAAAGGGTTAGGGTCTAAATGCTGCCCATCCCTATAGGGTTAGGGTCTAAATGCTGCCTATCCCTATAGGGTTAGGGTCTAAATGCTGCCCATCCCTAAAGGGTTAGGGTCTAAATGCTGCCCATCCCTATACGGCTAGGATCTAAATGCTGCCCATCCCTATAGGGTTAGGGTCTAAATGCTGCCCATCCCTATAGGGTTAGGGACTAAATGCTGCCCATCCCTATAGGGTTAGGGTCTAAATGCTGCCCATCCCTATAGGGTTAGGGTCTAAATGCTGCCCATCCCTATAGGGTTAGGGTCTAAATGCTGCCTATCCCTATAGGGTTAGGGTCTAAATGCTGCCCATCCCTAAAGGGTTAGGGTCTAAATGCTGCCCATCCCTATAGGGTTAGGGTCTAAATGCTGCCCATCCCTATAGGGTTAGGGACTAAATGCTGCCCATCCCTATAGGGTTAGGGTCTAAATGCTGCCCATCCCTATAGGGTTAGGGTCTAAATGCTGCCCATCCCTATAGGGTTAGGGTCTAAATGCTGCCCATCCCTATAGGGTTAGGGTCTAAATGCTGCCCATCCCTATAGGGTTAGGGACTAAATGCTGCCCATCCCTATAGGGTTAGGGTCTAAATGCTGCCCATCCCTATAGGGTTAGGGTCTAAATGCTGCCCATCCCTATAGGGTTAGGGACTAAATGCTGCCCATCCCTATAGGGTTAGGGTCTAAATGCTGCCCATCCCTAAAGGGTTAGGGTGTAAATGCTGCCCATCCCTATAGGGTTAGGGACTAAATGCTGCCCATCCCGATAGGGTTAGGGTCTAAATGCTGCCCATCCCTATAGGGTTAGGGTCTAAATGCTGCCCATCCCTATAGGGTTAGGGACTAAAAGCTGCCCATCCCTATAGGGTTAGGGTCTAAATGCTGCCCATCCCTATAGGGTTAGGGTCTAAATGCTGCCCATCCCTATAGGGTTAGGGTCTAAATGCTGCCCATCCCTATAGGGTTAGGGTCTAAATGCTGCCCATCCCTATAGGGTTAGGGACTAAATGCTGCCCATCCCTATAGGGTTAGGGTCTAAATGCTGCCCATCCCTAAAGGGTTAGGGTCTAAATGCTGCCCATCCCTATAGGGTTAGGGACTAAATGCTGCCCATCCCTATAGGGTTAGGGTCTAAATGCTGCCCATCCCTATAGGGTTAGAGTCTAAATGCTGCCCATCCCTATAGGGTTAGGGTCTAAATGCTGCCCATCCCTATAGGGTTAGGGTCTAAATGCTGCCCATCCCTAAAGGGTTAGGGTCTAAATGCTGCCCATCCCTATAGGGTTAGGGTCTAAATGCTGCCTATCCCTATAGGGTTAGGGTCTAAATGCTGCCCATCCCTAAAGGGTGAGGGTCTAAATGCTGCCCATCCCTATAGGGCTAGGGTCTAAATGCTGCCCATCCCTATAGGGTTAGGGTCTAAATGCTGCCCATCCCTATAGGGTTAGGGACTAAATGCTGCCCATCCCTATAGGGTTAGGGTCTAAATGCTGCCCATCCCTATAGGGTTAGGGACTAAATGCTGCCCATCCCTATAGGGTTAGGGTCTAAATGCTGCCCATCCCTAAAGGGTTAGGGTCTAAATGCTGCCCATCCCTATAGGGTTAGGGACTAAATGCTGCCCATCCCGATAGGGTTAGGGTCTAAATGCTGCCCATCCCTATAGGGTTAGGGTCTAAATGCTGCCCATCCCTATAGAGTTAGAGACTAAATGCTGCCCATCCCTATAGGGTTAGGGTCTAAATGCTGCCTATCCCTATAGGGTTAGGGTCTAAATGCTGCCCATCCCTATAGGGTTCGGGTCAGTGCTGCCCATTCCTATAGGGTTAGGGTCTAAATGTTGCCCATCCCTACAGGGTTAGGGTCTAAATGCTGCCCATCCCTATAGGGTTCGGGTCAGTGCTGCCCATCCCTATAGGGTTAGGGTCTGAATGCTGCCCATCCCTATAAGGTTAGGATCTAAATGCTGCCCATCCCTATAGGGTTAGGGTCTAAATACTGCCTATTCCTATAGGTTTAGGGTCTAAATGTTGCCCACCCCAATAGGGTTAGTGTCTAAATGCAGCTTATCCCTATAGGGTTAGGGTCTACATGCTGCTCATCCCTATCGGGTTAGGGTCTAAATGCTGCCCATTTCTATAGGGTTAGGCTCTAAATGCTGCCCATTCCTATAGGGTTAGGGTCTAAATGCTGCCCATTCCTATAGGGTTAGGGTCTGAATGCTGCCCATCCCTATAGGTCTAGGGTCTAAATTCTGCCTATTCCTATAGGGTTAGGGTCTAAATGCTGCCATCCCTATAGGGTTAGGGTCTAAATGCTGCCCATCCCTATAGGGCTAGGGTCTAAATGCTGCCTATTCCTATAGGGTTAGGGTCTAAATGCTGCCCATCCCTGTAGGGTTAGGGTTTAAATGCTGTCCATCCCTATAGGGTTAGGGTCTAAATTCTGCCTATTCCTATAGGGTTAGGGTCTAAATGCTGCCCATTCCTATAGGGTAAGGGTCTAAATGCTGCCCATCCCTATAGGGTTAGGGTCTAAATGCTGCCCATTCCTATAGTGTAATTGTCTAAATGCTGCCCATCCCTATAGGGTTAGGGTCTAAATGCTGCCTGTTCCTATAGGGTTAGGGTCTAAATGCTGCCCATCCCTATAGGGGTAGGGACTAAATGCTGCCCATCCCGATAGGGTTAGGATCTAAATGCTGCCCATCCCTATAGGGTCAGGGTCTAAATGCTGCCCATCCCTATAGGGTTAGACTCTAAATGCTGCCCATCCCTATAGGGTTAGGGTCTAAATGCTGCCTATCCCTATAGGGTTAGGGTCTAAATGCTGCCCATCCCTATAGGGTTAGGGTCTAAATGCTGCCCATCCCTATAGGGTTAGGGACTAAATGCTGCCCATCCCTATAGGGTTAGGGACTAAATGCTGCCCATCCCGATAGGGTTAGGATCTAAATGCTGCCCATCCCTATAGGGTTAGGGTCTAAATGCTGCCCATCCCTATAGGGTTAGAGTCTAAATGCTGCCCATCCCTATAGGGTTCGGGTCAGTGCTGCCCATCCCTATAGGGTTAGGGTCTGATTGCTGCCCATCCCTATAGGGTTAGGTTCTAAATACTATCTATTCCTATAGGGTTAGGGACTAAATGCTGCCCATCCCGATAGGGTTAGGGACTAAATGCTGCCCATCCCGATAGGGTTAGGATCTAAATGCTGCCCATCCCTATAGGGTTAGGGTCTAAATGCTGCCCATCCTTATAGGGTTAGAGTCTAAATGCTGCCCATCCCTATAGGGTTAGGGTCTAAATGCTGCCTATCCCTATAGGGTTAGGGTCTGAATGCTGCCCATCCCCTATTGGGCTAGGGTCTAAATTCTGCCTATTCCTATAGGGTTAGGGTCTAAATGCTGCCCATCCCTATAGGGTTAGGGTCTGAATGCTGCCCATCCCTATAAGGTTAGGATCTAAATGCTGCCCATCCCTATAGGGTTAGGGTCTAAATACTGCCTATTCCTATAGGTTTAGGGTCTAAATGCTGCCCATCCCTATAGGGTTAGGGTCTAAATGCTGCCCATCCCTAAAGGGTTAGGGTCTAAATGCTGCCCATCCCTATAGGGTTAGGGACTAAATGCTGCCCATCCCGATAGGGTTAGGGTCTAAATGCTGCCCATCCCTATAGGGTTAGGGTCTAAATGCTGCCCATCCCTATAGGGTTAGGGTCTAAATGCTGCCCATCCCTATAGGGTTAGGGTCTAAATGCTGCCCATCCCTATAGGGTTAGGGTCTAAATGCTGCCCATCCCTAAAGGGTTAGGGTCTAAATGCTGCCCATCCCTATAGGGTTAGGGTCTAAATGCTGCCCATCCCTATAGGGTTAGGGACTAAATGCTGCCCATCCCTATAGGGTTAGGGTCTAAATGCTGCCCATCCCTATAGGGTTAGGGTCTAAATGCTGCCCATCCCTATAGGGTTAGGGTCTAAATGCTGCCCATCCCTATAGGGTTAGGGTCTAAATGCTGCCCATCCCTATAGGGTTAGGGTCTAAATGCTGCCCATCCCTATAGGGTTAGGGTCTAAATGCTGCCCATCCCTATAGGGTTAGGGTCTAAATGCTGCCCATCCCTATAGGGTTAGGGTCTAAATGCTGCCCATCCCTATAGGGTTAGGGTCTAAATGCTGCCCATCCCTATAGGGTTAGGGTCTAAATGCTGCCCATCCCTATAGGGTTAGGGTCTAAATGCTGCCCATCCCTATAGGGTTAGGGTCTAAATGCTGCCCATCCCTATAGGGTTAGGGTCTAAATGCTGCCCATCCCTATAGGGTTAGGGACTAAATGCTGCCCATCCCTATAGGGTTAGGGTCTAAATGCTGCCCATCCCTATAGGGTTAGGGTCTAAATGCTGCCCATCCCTATAGGGTTAGGGTCTAAATGCTGCCCATCCCTATAGGGTTAGGGTCTAAATGCTGCCCATCCCTATAGGGTTAGGGTCTAAATGCTGCCCATCCCTATAGGGTTAGGGTCTAAATGCTGCCCATCCCTATAGGGTTAGGGTCTAAATGCTGCCCATCCCTATAGGGTTAGGGTCTAAATGCTGCCCATCCCTATAGGGTTAGGGTCTAAATGCTGCCCATCCCTATAGGGTTAGGGTCTAAATGCTGCCCATCCCTATAGGGTTAGGGTCTAAATGCTGCCCATCCCTATAGGGTTAGGGTCTAAATGCTGCCCATCCCTATAGGGTTAGGGTCTAAATGCTGCCCATCCCTATAGGGTTAGGGTCTAAATGCTGCCCATCCCTATAGGGTTAGGGTCTAAATGCTGCCCATCCCTATAGGGTTAGGGTCTAAATGCTGCCCATCCCTATAGGGTTAGGGTCTAAATGCTGCCCATCCCTATAGGGTTAGGGTCTAAATGCTGCCCATCCCTATAGGGTTAGGGTCTAAATGCTGCCCATCCCTATAGGGTTAGGGTCTAAATGCTGCCCATCCCTATAGGGTTAGGGTCTAAATGCTGCCCATCCCTATAGGGTTAGGGTCTAAATGCTGCCCATCCCTATAGGGTTAGGGTCTAAATGCTGCCCATCCCTATAGGGTTAGGGTCTAAATGCTGCCCATCCCTATAGGGTTAGGGTCTAAATGCTGCCCATCCCTATAGGGTTAGGGTCTAAATGCTGCCCATCCCTATAGGGTTAGGGTCTAAATGCTGCCCATCCCTATAGGGTTAGGGTCTAAATGCTGCCCATCCCTATAGGGTTAGGGTCTAAATGCTGCCCATCCCTATAGGGTTAGGGTCTAAATGCTGCCCATCCCTATAGGGTTAGGGTCTAAATGCTGCCCATCCCTATAGGGTTAGGGTCTAAATGCTGCCCATCCCTATAGGGTTAGGGTCTAAATGCTGCCCATCCCTATAGGGTTAGGGTCTAAATGCTGCCCATCCCTATAGGGTTAGGGTCTAAATGCTGCCCATCCCTATAGGGTTAGGGTCTAAATGCTGCCCATCCCTATAGGGTTAGGGTCTAAATGCTGCCCATCCCTATAGGGTTAGGGTCTAAATGCTGCCCATCCCTATAGGGTTAGGGTCTAAATGCTGCCCATCCCTATAGGGTTAGGGTCTAAATGCTGCCCATCCCTATAGGGTTAGGGTCTAAATGCTGCCCATCCCTATAGGGTTAGGGTCTAAATGCTGCCCATCCCTATAGGGTTAGGGTCTAAATGCTGCCCATCCCTATAGGGTTAGGGTCTAAATGCTGCCCATCCCTATAGGGTTAGGGTCTAAATGCTGCCCATCCCTATAGGGTTAGGGTCTAAATGCTGCCCATCCCTATAGGGTTAGGGTCTAAATGCTGCCCATCCCTATAGGGTTAGGGTCTAAATGCTGCCCATCCCTATAGGGTTAGGGTCTAAATGCTGCCCATCCCTATAGGGTTAGGGTCTAAATGCTGCCCATCCCTATAGGGTTAGGGTCTAAATGCTGCCCATCCCTATAGGGTTAGGGTCTAAATGCTGCCCATCCCTATAGGGTTAGGGTCTAAATGCTGCCCATCCCTATAGGGTTAGGGTCTAAATGCTGCCCATCCCTATAGGGTTAGGGTCTAAATGCTGCCCATCCCTATAGGGTTAGGGTCTAAATGCTGCCCATCCCTATAGGGTTAGGGTCTAAATGCTGCCCATCCCTATAGGGTTAGGGTCTAAATGCTGCCCATCCCTATAGGGTTAGGGTCTAAATGCTGCCCATCCCTATAGGGTTAGGGTCTAAATGCTGCCCATCCCTATAGGGTTAGGGTCTAAATGCTGCCCATCCCTATAGGGTTAGGGTCTAAATGCTGCCCATCCCTATAGGGTTAGGGTCTAAATGCTGCCCATCCCTATAGGGTTAGGGTCTAAATGCTGCCCATCCCTATAGGGTTAGGGTCTAAATGCTGCCCATCCCTATAGGGTTAGGGTCTAAATGCTGCCCATCCCTATAGGGTTAGGGTCTAAATGCTGCCCATCCCTATAGGGTTAGGGTCTAAATGCTGCCCATCCCTATAGGGTTAGGGTCTAAATGCTGCCCATCCCTATAGGGTTAGGGTCTAAATGCTGCCCATCCCTATAGGGTTAGGGTCTAAATGCTGCCCATCCCTATAGGGTTAGGGTCTAAATGCTGCCCATCCCTATAGGGTTAGGGTCTAAATGCTGCCCATCCCTATAGGGTTAGGGTCTAAATGCTGCCCATCCCTATAGGGTTAGGGTCTAAATGCTGCCCATCCCTATAGGGTTAGGGTCTAAATGCTGCCCATCCCTATAGGGTTAGGGTCTAAATGCTGCCCATCCCTATAGGGTTAGGGTCTAAATGCTGCCCATCCCTATAGGGTTAGGGTCTAAATGCTGCCCATCCCTATAGGGTTAGGGTCTAAATGCTGCCCATCCCTATAGGGTTAGGGTCTAAATGCTGCCCATCCCTATAGGGTTAGGGTCTAAATGCTGCCCATCCCTATAGGGTTAGGGTCTAAATGCTGCCCATCCCTATAGGGTTAGGGTCTAAATGCTGCCCATCCCTATAGGGTTAGGGTCTAAATGCTGCCCATCCCTATAGGGTTAGGGTCTAAATGCTGCCCATCCCTATAGGGTTAGGGTCTAAATGCTGCCCATCCCTATAGGGTTAGGGTCTAAATGCTGCCCATCCCTATAGGGTTAGGGTCTAAATGCTGCCCATCCCTATAGGGTTAGGGTCTAAATGCTGCCCATCCCTATAGGGTTAGGGTCTAAATGCTGCCCATCCCTATAGGGTTAGGGTCTAAATGCTGCCCATCCCTATAGGGTTAGGGTCTAAATGCTGCCCATCCCTATAGGGTTAGGGTCTAAATGCTGCCCATCCCTATAGGGTTAGGGTCTAAATGCTGCCCATCCCTATAGGGTTAGGGTCTAAATGCTGCCCATCCCTATAGGGTTAGGGTCTAAATGCTGCCCATCCCTATAGGGTTAGGGTCTAAATGCTGCCCATCCCTATAGGGTTAGGGTCTAAATGCTGCCCATCCCTATAGGGTTAGGGTCTAAATGCTGCCCATCCCTATAGGGTTAGGGTCTAAATGCTGCCCATCCCTATAGGGTTAGGGTCTAAATGCTGCCCATCCCTATAGGGTTAGGGTCTAAATGCTGCCCATCCCTATAGGGTTAGGGTCTAAATGCTGCCCATCCCTATAGGGTTAGGGTCTAAATGCTGCCCATCCCTATAGGGTTAGGGTCTAAATGCTGCCCATCCCTATAGGGTTAGGGTCTAAATGCTGCCCATCCCTATAGGGTTAGGGTCTAAATGCTGCCCATCCCTATAGGGTTAGGGTCTAAATGCTGCCCATCCCTATAGGGTTAGGGTCTAAATGCTGCCCATCCCTATAGGGTTAGGGTCTAAATGCTGCCCATCCCTATAGGGTTAGGGTCTAAATGCTGCCCATCCCTATAGGGTTAGGGTCTAAATGCTGCCCATCCCTATAGGGTTAGGGTCTAAATGCTGCCCATCCCTATAGGGTTAGGGTCTAAATGCTGCCCATCCCTATAGGGTTAGGGTCTAAATGCTGCCCATCCCTATAGGGTTAGGGTCTAAATGCTGCCCATCCCTATAGGGTTAGGGTCTAAATGCTGCCCATCCCTATAGGGTTAGGGTCTAAATGCTGCCCATCCCTATAGGGTTAGGGTCTAAATGCTGCCCATCCCTATAGGGTTAGGGTCTAAATGCTGCCCATCCCTATAGGGTTAGGGTCTAAATGCTGCCCATCCCTATAGGGTTAGGGTCTAAATGCTGCCCATCCCTATAGGGTTAGGGTCTAAATGCTGCCCATCCCTATAGGGTTAGGGTCTAAATGCTGCCCATCCCTATAGGGTTAGGGTCTAAATGCTGCCCATCCCTATAGGGTTAGGGTCTAAATGCTGCCCATCCCTATAGGGTTAGGGTCTAAATGCTGCCCATCCCTATAGGGTTAGGGTCTAAATGCTGCCCATCCCTATAGGGTTAGGGACTAAATGCTGCCCATCCCTATAGGGTTAGGGTCTAAATGCTGCCCATCCCTATAGGGTTAGGGTCTAAATGCTGCCCATCCCTATAGGGTTAGGGTCTAAATGCTGCCCATCCCTATAGGGTTAGGGTCTAAATGCTGCCCATCCCTATAGGGTTAGGGTCTAAATGCTGCCCATCCCTATAGGGTTAGGGTCTAAATGCTGCCCATCCCTATAGGGTTAGGGTCTAAATGCTGCCCATCCCTATAGGGTTAGGGTCTAAATGCTGCCCATCCCTATAGGGTTAGGGTCTAAATGCTGCCCATCCCTATAGGGTTAGGGTCTAAATGCTGCCCATCCCTATAGGGTTAGGGTCTAAATGCTGCCCATCCCTATAGGGTTAGGGTCTAAATGCTGCCCATCCCTATAGGGTTAGGGTCTAAATGCTGCCCATCCCTATAGGGTTAGGGTCTAAATGCTGCCCATCCTATAGGGTTAGGGTCTAAATGCTGCCCATCCCTATAGGGTTAGGGTCTAAATGCTGCCCATCCCTATAGGGTTAGGGTCTAAATGCTGCCCATCCCTATAGGGTTAGGGTCTAAATGCTGCCCATCCCTATAGGGTTAGGGTCTAAATGCTGCCCATCCCTATAGGGTTAGGGTCTAAATGCTGCCCATCCCTATAGGGTTAGGGTCTAAATGCTGCCCATCCCTATAGGGTTAGGGTCTAAATGCTGCCCATCCCTATAGGGTTAGGGTCTAAATGCTGCCCATCCCTATAGGGTTAGGGACTAAATGCTGCCCATCCCTATAGGGTTAGGGTCTAAATGCTGCCCATCCCTATAGGGTTAGGGTCTAAATGCTGCCCATCCCTATAGGGTTAGGGTCTAAATGCTGCCCATCCCTATAGGGTTAGGGTCTAAATGCTGCCCATCCCTATAGGGTTAGGGTCTAAATGCTGCCCATCCCTATAGGGTTAGGGTCTAAATGCTGCCCATCCCTATAGGGTTAGGGTCTAAATGCTGCCCATCCCTATAGGGTTAGGGTCTAAATGCTGCCCATCCCTATAGGGTTAGGGTCTAAATGCTGCCTATTCCCTATAGGGTTAGGGTCTAAATGCTGCCCATCCCTATAGGGTTAGGGTCTAAATGCTGCCCATCCCTATAGGGTTAGGGTCTAAATGCTGCCCATCCCTATAGGGTTAGGGTCTAAATGCTGCCCATCCCTATAGGGTTAGGGTCTAAATGCTGCCCATCCCTATAGGGTTAGGGTCTAAATGCTGCCCATTCCCTATAGGGTTAGGGTCTAAATGCTGCCCATCCCTATAGGGTTAGGGTCTAAATGCTGCCCATTCCTATAGGGTTAGGGTCTAAATGCTGCCCATCCCTATAGGGTTAGGGTCTAAATGCTGCCCATCCCTATAGGGCTAGGGTCTAAATGCTGCCTATTCCTATAGGGTTAGGGTCTAAATGCTGCCCATCCCTGTAGGGTTAGGGTTAAATGCTGTCCATCCCTATAGGGTTAGGGTCTAAATTCTGCCTATTCCTATAGGGTTAGGGTCTAAATGCTGCCCATTCCTATAGGGTAAGGGTCTAAATGCTGCCCATCCCTATAGGGTTAGGGTCTAAATGCTGCCCATTCCTATAGTGTAATTGTCTAAATGCTGCCCATCCCTATAGGGTTAGGGTCTAAATGCTGCCTGTTCCCTATAGGGTTAGGGTCTAAATGCTGCCCATCCCTATAGGGGTAGGGACTAAATGCTGCCCATCCCGATAGGGTTAGGATCTAAATGCTGCCCATCCCTATAGGGTCAGGGTCTAAATGCTGCCCATCCCTATAGGGTTAGAGTCTAAATGCTGCCCATCCCTATAGGGTTAGGGTCTAAATGCTGCCTATCCCTATAGGGTTAGGGTCTAAATGCTGCCCATCCCTATAGGGTTAGGGTCTAAATGCTGCCCATCCCTATAGGGTTAGGGTCTAAATGCTGCCCATCCCTATAGGGTTAGGGACTAAATGCTGCCCATCCCGATAGGGTTAGGGTCTAAATGCTGCCCATCCCTATAGGGTTAGGGTCTAAATGCTGCCCATCCCTATAGGGTTAGAGGTCTAAATGCTGCCCATCCCTATAGGGTTAGGGTCTAAATGCTGCCCATCCCTATAGGGTTAGGGTCTGATTGCTGCCCATCCCTATAGGGTTAGGTTCTAAATACTATCTATTCCTATAGGGTTAGGGACTAAATGCTGCCCATCCCTATAGGGTTAGGGACTAAATGCTGCCCATCCCGATAGGGTTAGGATCTAAATGCTGCCCATCCCTATAGGGTTAGGGTCTAAATGCTGCCCATCCTTATAGGGTTAGAGTCTAAATGCTGCCCATCCCTATAGGGTTAGGGTCTAAATGCTGCCTATCCCTATAGGGTTAGGGTCTAAATGCTGCCCATCCCTATAGGGTTAGGGTCTAAATGCTGCCCATCCCTATAGGGTTAGGGTCTAAATGCTGCCCATCCCTATAGGGTTAGGGTCTAAATGCTGCCCATCCCTATAGGGTTAGGGTCTAAATGCTGCCCATCCCTATAGGGTTAGGGTCTAAATAGCTGCCCATCCTATAGGTTAGAGTCTAAATGCTGCCCATCCCTATAGGGTTAGGGTCTAAATGCTGCCCATCCCTAAAGGGTTAGGGTCTAAATGCTGCCCATCCCTATAGGGTTAGGGACTAAATGCTGCCCATCCCTATAGGGTTAGGGTCTAAATGCTGCCCATCCCTATAGGGTTAGGGTCTAAATGCTGCCCATCCCTATAGGGTTAGGGTCTAAATGCTGCCCATCCCTATAGGGTTAGGATCTAAATGCTGCCCATCCCTATAGGGTTAGGGTCTAAATGCTGCCCATCCCTATAGGGTTAGGGTCTAAATGCTGCCCATCCCTATAGGGTTAGGGTCTAAATGCTGCCCATCCCTATAGGGTTAGGGTCTAAATGCTGCCCATCCCTATAGGGTTAGGGTCTAAATGCTGCCCATCCCTATAGGGTTAGGGTCTAAATGCTGCCCATCCCTATAGGGTTAGGGTCTAAATGCTGCCCATCCCTATAGGGTTAGGGTCTAAATGCTGCCCATCCCTATAGGGTTAGGGTCTAAATGCTGCCCATCCCTATAGGGTTAGGGTCTAAATGCTGCCCATCCCTATAGGGTTAGGGTCTAAATGCTGCCCATCCCTATAGGGTTAGGGTCTAAATGCTGCCCATCCCTATAGGGTTAGGGTCTAAATGCTGCCCATCCCTATAGGGTTAGGGTCTAAATGCTGCCCATCCCTATAGGGTTAGGGTCTAAATGCTGCCCATCCCTATAGGGTTAGGGTCTAAATGCTGCCCATCCCTATAGGGTTAGGGTCTAAATGCTGCCCATCCCTATAGGGTTAGGGTCTAAATGCTGCCCATCCCTATAGGGTTAGGGTCTAAATGCTGCCCATCCCTATAGGGTTAGGGTCTAAATGCTGCCCATCCCTATAGGGTTAGGGTCTAAATGCTGCCCATCCCTATAGGGTTAGGGTCTAAATGCTGCCCATCCCTATAGGGTTAGGGTCTAAATGCTGCCCATCCCTATAGGGTTAGGGTCTAAATGCTGCCCATCCCTATAGGGTTAGGGTCTAAATGCTGCCCATCCCTATAGGGTTAGGGTCTAAATGCTGCCCATCCCTATAGGGTTAGGGTCTAAATGCTGCCCATCCCTATAGGGTTAGGGTCTAAATGCTGCCCATCCCTATAGGGTTAGGGTCTAAATGCTGCCCATCCCTATAGGGTTAGGGTCTAAATGCTGCCCATCCCTATAGGGTTAGGGTCTAAATGCTGCCCATCCCTATAGGGTTAGGGTCTAAATGCTGCCCATCCCTATAGGGTTAGGGTCTAAATGCTGCCCATCCCTATAGGGTTAGGGTCTAAATGCTGCCCATCCCTATAGGGTTAGGGTCTAAATGCTGCCCATCCCTATAGGGTTAGGGTCTAAATGCTGCCCATCCCTATAGGGTTAGGGTCTAAATGCTGCCATCCCTATAGAGTTAGAGACTAAATGCTGCCCATCCCTATAGGGTTAGGGTCTAAATGCTGCCCATTCCCTATAGGGTTAGGGTCTAAATGCTGCCCATCCCTATAGGGTTAGGGTCTAAATGCTGCCCATCCCTATAGGGTTAGGGTCTAAATGCTGCCCATCCCTATAGGGTTAGGGTCTAAATGCTGCCCATCCCTATAGGGTTAGGGTCTAAATGCTGCCCATCCCTATAGGGTTAGGGTCTAAATGCTGCCCATCCCTAAAGGGTTAGGATCTAAATGCTGCCCATCCCTATAGGGTTAGGGTCTAAATGCTGCCCATCCCTATAGGGTTAGGGTCTAAATGCTGCCCATCCCTATAGGGTTAGGGTCTAAATGCTGCCTATCCCTATAGGGTTAGGGTCTAAATGCTGCCCATCCCTATAGGGTTATGGTCTAAATGCTGCCCATCCCTATAGGGTTAGGGACTAAATGCTGCCCATCCCTATAGGGTTAGGGTCTAAATGCTGCCCATCCCTATAGGGTTAGAGTCTAAATGCTGCCCATCCCCTATAGGGTTAGGGTCTAAATGCTGCCCATCCTATAGGGTTAGGGTCTGAATGCTGCCCATCCCTATAGGGTTAGGGTCTAAATTCTGCCTATTCCCTATAGGGTTAGGGTCTAAATGCTGCCCATCCCTATAGGGGTAGGGACTAAATGCTGCCCATCCCGATAGGGTTAGGGTCTAAATGCTGCCCATCCCTATAGGGTTAGGGTCTAAATGCTGCCCATCCCTATAGGGTTAGGGTCTAAATGCTGCCCATCCCTATAGGGTTAGGGACTAATGCTGCCCATCCCTATAGGGTTAGGGTCTAAATGCTGCCCATCCCTATAGGGTTAGGGTCTAAATGCTGCCCATCCCTATAGGGTTAGGGTCTAAATGCTGCCCATCCCTATAGGGTTAGGGTCTAAATGCTGCCCATCCCTATAGGGTTAGGGTCTAAATGCTGCCCATCCCTATAGGGTTAGGGTCTAAATGCTGCCCATCCCTATAGGGTTAGGGTCTAAATGCTGCCCATCCCTATAGGGTTAGGGTCTAAATGCTGCCCATCCCTATAGGGTTAGGGTCTAAATGCTGCCCATCCTATAGGGTTAGGGTCTAAATGCTGCCCATCCCTATAGGGTTAGGGTCTAAATGCTGCCCATCCCTATAGGGTTAGGGTCTAAATGCTGCCCATCCCTATAGGTTAGGGTCTAAATGCTGCCCATCCCTATAGGGTTAGGGTCTAAATGCTGCCCATCCCTATAGGGTTAGGGTCTAAATGCTGCCCATCCCTATAGGGTTAGGGTCTAAATGCTGCCCATCCCTATAGGGTTAGGGTCTAAATGCTGCCCATCCCTATAGGGTTAGGGTCTAAATGCTGCCCATCCCTATAGGGTTAGGGTCTAAATGCTGCCCATCCCTATAGGGTTAGGGTCTAAATGCTGCCCATCCCTATAGGGTTAGGGTCTAAATGCTGCCCATCCCTATAGGGTTAGGGTCTAAATGCTGCCCATCCCTATAGGGTTAGGGTCTAAATGCTGCCCATCCCTATAGGGTTAGGGTCTAAATGCTGCCCATCCCTATAGGGTTAGGGTCTAAATGCTGCCCATCCCTATAGGGTTAGGGTCTAAATGCTGCCCATCCCTATAGGGTTAGGGTCTAAATGCTGCCCATCCCTATAGGGTTAGGGTCTAAATGCTGCCCATCCCTATAGGGTTAGGGTCTAAATGCTGCCCATCCCTATAGGGTTAGGGTCTAAATGCTGCCCATCCCTATAGGGTTAGGGTCTAAATGCTGCCCATCCCTATAGGGTTAGGGTCTAAATGCTGCCCATCCCTATAGGGTTAGGGTCTAAATGCTGCCCATCCCTATAGGGTTAGGGTCTAAATGCTGCCCATCCCTATAGGGTTAGGGTCTAAATGCTGCCCATCCCTATAGGGTTAGGGTCTAAATGCTGCCCATCCCTATAGGGTTAGGGTCTAAATGCTGCCCATCCCTATAGGGTTAGGGTCTAAATGCTGCCCATCCCTATAGGGTTAGGGTCTAAATGCTGCCCATCCCTATAGGGTTAGGGTCTAAATGCTGCCCATCCCTATAGGGTTAGGGTCTAAATGCTGCCCATCCCTATAGGGTTAGGGACTAAATGCTGCCCATCCCTATAGGGTTAGGGTCTAAATGCTGCCCATCCCTATAGGGTTAGGGTCTAAATGCTGCCCATCCCTATAGGGTTAGGGTCTAAATGCTGCCCATCCCTATAGGGTTAGGGTCTAAATGCTGCCCATCCCTATAGGGTTAGGGTCTAAATGCTGCCCATCCCTATAGGGTTAGGGTCTAAATGCTGCCTATCCCTATAGGGTTAGGGTCTAAATGCTGCCCATCCCTATAGGGTTAGGGTCTAAATGCTGCCCATCCCTATAGGGTTAGGGTCTAAATGCTGCCCATCCCTATAGGGTTAGGGTCTAAATGCTGCCCATCCCTATAGGGTTAGGGTCTAAATGCTGCCCATCCCTATAGGGTTAGGGTCTAAATGCTGCCCATCCCTATAGGGTTAGGGTCTAAATGCTGCCCATCCCTATAGGGTTAGGGTCTAAATGCTGCCCATCCCTATAGGGTTAGGGTCTAAATGCTGCCCATCCCTATAGGGTTAGGGTCTAAATGCTGCCCATCCCTATAGGGTTAGGGTCTAAATGCTGCCCATCCCTATAGGGTTAGGGTCTAAATGCTGCCCATCCCTATAGGGTTAGGGTCTAAATGCTGCCCATCCCTATAGGGTTAGGGTCTAAATGCTGCCCATCCCTATAGGGTTAGGGTCTAAATGCTGCCCATCCCTATAGGGTTAGGGTCTAAATGCTGCCCATCCCTATAGGGTTAGGGTCTAAATGCTGCCCATCCCTATAGGGTTAGGGTCTAAATGCTGCCCATCCCTATAGGGTTAGGGTCTAAATGCTGCCCATCCCTATAGGGTTAGGGTCTAAATGCTGCCCATCCCTATAGGGTTAGGGTCTAAATGCTGCCCATCCCTATAGGGTTAGGGTCTAAATGCTGCCCATCCCTATAGGGTTAGGGTCTAAATGCTGCCCATCCCTATAGGGTTAGGGTCTAAATGCTGCCATCCCTATAGGGTTAGGGTCTAAATGCTGCCCATTCCCTATAGGGTTAGGGTCTAAATGCTGCCCATCCCTATAGGGTTAGGGTCTAAATGCTGCCCATCCCTATAGGGTTAGGGTCTAAATGCTGCCCATTCCTATAGGGTTAGGGTCTAAATGCTGCCCATCCCTATAGGGTTAGGGTCTAAATGCTGCCCATCCCTATAGGGTTAGGGTCTAAATGCTGCCCATCCCTATAGGGTTAGGGTCTAAATGCTGCCCATCCTATAGGGTTAGGGTCTAAATGCTGCCATCCTATAGGGTTAGGGTCTAAATGCTGCCCATTCCCTATAGGGTTAGGGTCTAAATGCTGCCCATCCCTATAGGGTTAGGGTCTAAATGCTGCCCATTCCTATAGTGTTAGGTCTAAATGCTGCCCATCCCTATAGGGTTAGGGTCTAAATGCTGCCCAGTCCCTATAGGGTTAGGGTCTAAATGCTGCCCATCCCTATAGGGTTAGGGTCTAAATGCTGCCCATCCCTATAGGGTTAGGGTCTAAATGCTGCCCATCCCTATAGGGTTAGGGTCTAAATGCTGCCCATCCCTATAGGGTTAGGGTCTAAATGCTGCCCATCCCTATAGGGTTAGGGTCTAAATGCTGCCTATCCTATAGGGTTAGGGTCTAAATGCTGCCCATCCCTATAGGGTTAGGGTCTAAATGCTGCCCATCCCTATAGGGTTAGGGTCTAAATGCTGCCCATTCCCTATAGGGTTAGGGTCTAAATGCTGCCCATCCCGATAGGGTTAAGGCTAAATGCTGCCCATCCCTATAGGGTTAGGGTCTAAATGCTGCCCATCCCTATAGGGTTAGGGTCTAAATGCTGCCCATCCCTATAGGGTTAGGGTCTAAATGCTGCCCATTCCCTATAGGGTTAGGGTCTAAATGCTGCCATCCCTATAGGGTTAGGGTCTAAATGCTGCCCATCCCTATAGGGTTAGGATCTAAATGCTGCCCATCCCTATAGGGTTAGGGTCTAAATGCTGCCCATCCTATAGGGTTAGGGTCTAAATGCTGCCCATCCCTATAGGGTTAGGGTCTAAATGCTGCCCATCCCTATAGGGTTAGGGTCTAAATGCTGCCCATCCCTATAGGGTTAGGGACTAAATGCTGCCCATCCCTATAGGGTTAGGGTCTAAATGCTGCCCATCCCTATAGGGTTAGGGTCTAAATGCTGCCCATCCCTATAGGGTTAGGGTCTAAATGCTGCCCATCCCTATAGGGTTAGGGTCTAAATGCTGCCCATCCCTATAGGGTTAGGGTCTAAATGCTGCCCATCCCTATAGGGTTAGGGTCTAAATGCTGCCCATCCCTATAGGGTTAGGGTCTAAATGCTGCCCATCCCTATAGGGTTAGGGTCTAAATGCTGCCCATCCCTATAGGGTTAGGGTCTAAATGCTGCCCATCCCTATAGGGTTAGGGTCTAAATGCTGCCCATCCCTATAGGGTTAGGGTCTAAATGCTGCCCATCCCTATAGGGTTAGGGTCTAATGCTGCCCATCCCTATAGGGTTAGGGTCTAAATGCTGCCCATCCCTATAGGGTTAGGGTCTAAATGCTGCCCATCCCTATAGGGTTAGGGTCTAAATGCTGCCCATCCCTATAGGGTTAGGGTCTAAATGCTGCCCATCCCTATAGGGTTAGGGTCTAAATGCTGCCCATCCCTATAGGGTTAGGGTCTAAATGCTGCCCATCCCTATAGGGTTAGGGTCTAAATGCTGCCCATCCCTATAGGGTTAGGGTCTAAATGCTGCCCATCCCTATAGGGTTAGGGTCTAAATGCTGCCCTATCCCTATAGGGTTAGGGTCTAAATGCTGCCCATCCCTATAGGGTTAGGGTCTAAATGCTGCCCATCCCTATAGGGTTAGGGTCTAAATGCTGCCCATCCCTATAGGGTTAGGGTCTAAATGCTGCCCATCCCTATAGGGTTAGGGTCTAAATGCTGCCCATCCCTATAGGGTTAGGGTCTAAATGCTGCCCATCCCTATAGGGTTAGGGTCTAAATGCTGCCCATCCCTATAGGGTTAGGGTCTAAATGCTGCCCATCCCTATAGGGTTAGGGTCTAAATGCTGCCCATCCCTATAGGGTTAGGGTCTAAATGCTGCCCATCCCTATAGGGTTAGGGTCTAAATGCTGCCCATCCCTATAGGGTTAGGGTCTAAATGCTGCCCATCCCTATAGGGTTAGGGTCTAAATGCTGCCCATCCCTATAGGGTTAGGGTCTAAATGCTGCCCATCCCTATAGGGTTAGGGTCTAAATGCTGCCCATCCCTATAGGGTTAGGGTCTAAATGCTGCCCATCCCTATAGGGTTAGGGTCTAAATGCTGCCTATCCCTATAGGGTTAGGGTCTAAATGCTGCCCATCCCTATAGGGTTAGGGTCTAAATGCTGCCCATCCCTATAGGGTTAGGGTCTAAATGCTGCCCATCCCTATAGGGTTAGGGTCTAAATGCTGCCCATCCCTATAGGGTTAGGGTCTAAATGCTGCCCATCCCTATAGGGTTAGGGTCTAAATGCTGCCCATCCCTATAGGGTTAGGGTCTAAATGCTGCCCATCCCTATAGGGTTAGGGTCTAAATGCTGCCCATCCCTATAGGGTTAGGGTCTAAATGCTGCCCATCCCTATAGGGTTAGGGTCTAAATGCTGCCCATCCCTATAGGGTTAGGGTCTAAATGCTGCCCATCCCTATAGGGTTAGGTCTAAATGCTGCCCATCCCTATAGGGTTAGGGTCTAAATGCTGCCCATCCCTATAGGGTTAGGGTCTAAATGCTGCCCATTCCCTATAGGGTTAGGGTCTAATGCTGCCCATCCCTATAGGGTTAGGGTCTAAATGCTGCCCATCCCTATAGGGTTAGGGTCTAAATGCTGCCCATCCCTATAGGGTTAGGGTCTAAATGCTGCCCATCCCTATAGGGTTAGGGTCTAATGCTGCCCATCCCTATAGGGTTAGGGTCTAAATGCTGCCTATCCCTATAGGGTTAGGGTCTAATGCTGCCCATCCCTATAGGGTTAGGGTCTAAATGCTGCCCATCCCTATAGGGTTAGGGTCTAAATGCTGCCATCCCTATAGGGTTAGGGTCTAAATGCTGCCCATCCCTATAGGGTTAGGGTCTAAATGCTGCCCATCCTATAGGGTTAGGGTCTAAATGCTGCCTATTCCCTATAGGGTTAGGGTCTAAATGCTGCCCATCCCTATAGGGGTTAGGGTCTAAATGCTGCCCATCCCTATAGGTTAGGTCTAAATGCTGCCTATCCTTATAGGGTTAGGGTCTAAATGCTGCCCATCGCTATAGGGTTAGAGTCTAAATGCTGCCCATCCCTATAGGGTTAGGGTCTAAATGCTGCCTATTCCTATAGGGTTAGGGTCTAAATGCTGCCCATCCCTATAGGGTTAGGGTCTAAATGCTGCCATTCCCTATAGGGTTAGGGTCTAAATGCTGCCCATCCCTATAGGGTTAGGGTCTAAATGCTGCCCATCCCTATAGGGTTAGGGTCTAAATGCTGCCCATCCCTATAGGGTTAGGGTCTAAATGCTGCCCATCCCTATAGGGTTAGGGTCTAAATGCTGCCCATCCCTATAGGGTTAGGGTCTAAATGCTGCCCATCCCTATAGGGTTAGGGTCTAAATGCTGCCCATCCCTATAGGGTTAGGGACTAAATGCTGCCCATCCCGATAGGGTTAGGGTCTAAATGCTGTCATCCCTATAGGGTTAGTGTCTAAATGCTGCCCATCCCTATAGGGTTAGGGTCTAAATGCTGCCCATCCCTATAGGGTTAGGGTCTAAATGCTGCCCATCCCTATAGGGTTAGGGTCTAAATGCTGCCCATCCTATAGGGTTAGGGTCTAAATGCTGCCCATCCCTATAGGGTTAGGGTCTAAATGCTGCCCATCCCTATAGGGTTAGGGTCTAAATGCTGCCCATCCCTATAGGGTTAGGGTCTAAATGCTGCCCATCCCTATAGGGTTAGGGTCTAAATGCTGCCCATCCCTATAGGGTTAGGGTCTAAATGCTGCCATCCCTATAGGGTTAGGGTCTAAATGCTGCCCATCCCTATAGGGTTAGGGTCTAAATGCTGCCCATCCCCTATAGGGTTAGGGTCTAAATGCTGCCCATCCCTATAGGGTTAGGGTCTAAATGCTGCCCATCCCTATAGGGTTAGGGTCTAAATGCTGCCCATCCCTATAGGGTTAGGGTCTAAATGCTGCCCATCCCTATAGGGTTAGGGTCTAAATGCTGCCCATCCCTATAGGGTTAGGGTCTAAATGCTGCCCATCCCTATAGGGTTAGGGTCTAAATGCTGCCCATCCCTATAGGGTTAGGGTCTAAATGCTGCCCATCCCTATAGGGTTAGGGTCTAAATGCTGCCCATCCCTATAGGGTTAGGGTCTAAATGCTGCCCATCCCTATAGGGTTAGGGTCTAAATGCTGCCCATCCCTATAGGGTTAGGGTCTAAATGCTGCCCATCCCTATAGGGTTAGGGTCTAAATGCTGCCCATCCCTATAGGGTTAGGGTCTAAATGCTGCCCATCCCTATAGGGTTAGGGTCTAAATGCTGCCCATCCCTATAGGGTTAGGGTCTAAATGCTGCCCATCCCTATAGGGTTAGGGTCTAAATGCTGCCCATCCCTATAGGGTTAGGGTCTAAATGCTGCCCATCCCTATAGGGTTAGGGTCTAAATGCTGCCCATCCCTATAGGGTTAGGGTCTAAATGCTGCCCATCCCTATAGGGTTAGGGTCTAAATGCTGCCCATCCCTATAGGGTTAGGGTCTAAATGCTGCCCATCCCTATAGGGTTAGGGTCTAAATGCTGCCCATCCCTATAGGGTTAGGGTCTAAATGCTGCCCATCCCTATAGGGTTAGGGTCTAAATGCTGCCCATCCCTATAGGGTTAGGGTCTAAATGCTGCCCATCCCTATAGGGTTAGGGTCTAAATGCTGCCCATCCCTATAGGGTTAGGGTCTAAATGCTGCCCATCCCTATAGGGTTAGGGTCTAAATGCTGCCCATCCCTATAGGGTTAGGGTCTAAATGCTGCCCATCCCTATAGGGTTAGGGTCTAAATGCTGCCCATCCCTATAGGGTTAGGGTCTAAATGCTGCCCATCCCTATAGGGTTAGGGTCTAAATGCTGCCCATCCCTATAGGGTTAGGGTCTAAATGCTGCCCATCCCTATAGGGTTAGGGTCTAAATGCTGCCCATCCCTATAGGGTTAGGGTCTAAATGCTGCCCATCCCTATAGGGTTAGGGTCTAAATGCTGCCCATCCCTATAGGGTTAGGGTCTAAATGCTGCCCATCCCTATAGGGTTAGGGTCTAAATGCTGCCCATCCCTATAGGGTTAGGGTCTAAATGCTGCCCATCCCTATAGGGTTAGGGTCTAAATGCTGCCCATCCCTATAGGGTTAGGGTCTAAATGCTGCCCATCCCTATAGGGTTAGGGTCTAAATGCTGCCCATCCCTATAGGGTTAGGGTCTAAATGCTGCCCATCCCTATAGGGTTAGGGTCTAAATGCTGCCCATCCCTATAGGGTTAGGGTCTAAATGCTGCCCATCCCTATAGGGTTAGGGTCTAAATGCTGCCCATCCCTATAGGGTTAGGGTCTAAATGCTGCCCATCCCTATAGGGTTAGGGTCTAAATGCTGCCCATCCTATAGGGTTAGGGTCTAAATGCTGCCCATCCCTATAGGGTTAGGGTCTAAATGCTGCCCATCCCTATAGGGTTAGGGTCTAAATGCTGCCCATCCCTATAGGGTTAGGGTCTAAATGCTGCCCATCCCTATAGGGTTAGGGTCTAAATGCTGCCCATCCCTATAGGGTTAGGGTCTAAATGCTGCCCATCCCTATAGGGTTAGGGTCTAAATGCTGCCCATCCCTATAGGGTTAGGGTCTAAATGCTGCCCATCCCTATAGGGTTAGGGTCTAAATGCTGCCCATCCCTATAGGGTTAGGGTCTAAATGCTGCCCATCCCTATAGGGTTAGGGTCTAAATGCTGCCCATCCCTATAGGGTTAGGGTCTAAATGCTGCCCATCCCTATAGGGTTAGGGTCTAAATGCTGCCCATCCCTATAGGGTTAGGGTCTAAATGCTGCCCATCCCTATAGGGTTAGGGTCTAAATGCTGCCCATCCCTATAGGGTTAGGGTCTAAATGCTGCCCATCCCTATAGGGTTAGGGTCTAAATGCTGCCCATCCCTATAGGGTTAGGGTCTAAATGCTGCCCATCCCTATAGGGTTAGGGTCTAAATGCTGCCCATCCCTATAGGGTTAGGGTCTAAATGCTGCCCATCCCTATAGGGTTAGGGTCTAAATGCTGCCCATCCCTATAGGGTTAGGGTCTAAATGCTGCCCATCCCTATAGGGTTAGGGTCTAAATGCTGCCCATCCCTATAGGGTTAGGGTCTAAATGCTGCCCATCCCTATAGGGTTAGGGTCTAAATGCTGCCCATCCCTATAGGGTTAGGGTCTAAATGCTGCCCATCCCTATAGGGTTAGGGTCTAAATGCTGCCCATCCCTATAGGGTTAGGGTCTAAATGCTGCCCATCCCTATAGGGTTAGGGTCTAAATGCTGCCCATCCCTATAGGGTTAGGGTCTAAATGCTGCCCATCCCTATAGGGTTAGGGTCTAAATGCTGCCCATCCCTATAGGGTTAGGGTCTAAATGCTGCCCATCCCTATAGGGTTAGGGTCTAAATGCTGCCCATCCCTATAGGGTTAGGGTCTAAATGCTGCCCATCCCTATAGGGTTAGGGTCTAAATGCTGCCCATCCCTATAGGGTTAGGGTCTAAATGCTGCCCATCCCTATAGGGTTAGGGTCTAAATGCTGCCCATCCCTATAGGGTTAGGGTCTAAATGCTGCCCATCCCTATAGGGTTAGGGTCTAAATGCTGCCCATCCCTATAGGGTTAGGGTCTAAATGCTGCCCATCCCTATAGGGTTAGGGTCTAAATGCTGCCCATCCCTATAGGGTTAGGGTCTAAATGCTGCCCATCCCTATAGGGTTAGGGTCTAAATGCTGCCCATCCCTATAGGGTTAGGGTCTAAATGCTGCCCATCCCTATAGGGTTAGGGTCTAAATGCTGCCCATCCCTATAGGGTTAGGGTCTAAATGCTGCCCATCCCTATAGGGTTAGGGTCTAAATGCTGCCCATCCCTATAGGGTTAGGGTCTAAATGCTGCCCATCCCTATAGGGTTAGGGTCTAAATGCTGCCCATCCCTATAGGGTTAGGGTCTAAATGCTGCCCATCCCTATAGGGTTAGGGTCTAAATGCTGCCCATCCCTATAGGGTTAGGGTCTAAATGCTGCCCATCCCTATAGGGTTAGGGTCTAAATGCTGCCCATCCCTATAGGGTTAGGGTCTAAATGCTGCCCATCCCTATAGGGTTAGGGTCTAAATGCTGCCCATCCCTATAGGGTTAGGGTCTAAATGCTGCCCATCCCTATAGGGTTAGGGTCTAAATGCTGCCCATCCCTATAGGGTTAGGGTCTAAATGCTGCCCATCCCTATAGGGTTAGGGTCTAAATGCTGCCCATCCCTATAGGGTTAGGGTCTAAATGCTGCCCATCCCTATAGGGTTAGGGTCTAAATGCTGCCCATCCCTATAGGGTTAGGGTCTAAATGCTGCCCATCCCTATAGGGTTAGGGTCTAAATGCTGCCCATCCCTATAGGGTTAGGGTCTAAATGCTGCCCATCCCTATAGGGTTAGGGTCTAAATGCTGCCCATCCCTATAGGGTTAGGGTCTAAATGCTGCCCATCCCTATAGGGTTAGGGTCTAAATGCTGCCCATCCCTATAGGGTTAGGGTCTAAATGCTGCCCATCCCTATAGGGTTAGGGTCTAAATGCTGCCCATCCCTATAGGGTTAGGGTCTAAATGCTGCCCATCCCTATAGGGTTAGGGTCTAAATGCTGCCCATCCCTATAGGGTTAGGGTCTAAATGCTGCCCATCCCTATAGGGTTAGGGTCTAAATGCTGCCCATCCCTATAGGGTTAGGGTCTAAATGCTGCCCATCCCTATAGGGTTAGGGTCTAAATGCTGCCCATCCCTATAGGGTTAGGGTCTAAATGCTGCCCATCCCTATAGGGTTAGGGTCTAAATGCTGCCCATCCCTATAGGGTTAGGGTCTAAATGCTGCCCATCCCTATAGGGTTAGGGTCTAAATGCTGCCCATCCCTATAGGGTTAGGGTCTAAATGCTGCCCATCCCTATAGGGTTAGGGTCTAAATGCTGCCCATCCCTATAGGGTTAGGGTCTAAATGCTGCCCATCCCTATAGGGTTAGGGTCTAAATGCTGCCCATCCCTATAGGGTTAGGGTCTAAATGCTGCCCATCCCTATAGGGTTAGGGTCTAAATGCTGCCCATCCCTATAGGGTTAGGGTCTAAATGCTGCCCATCCCTATAGGGTTAGGGTCTAAATGCTGCCCATCCCTATAGGGTTAGGGTCTAAATGCTGCCCATCCCTATAGGGTTAGGGTCTAAATGCTGCCCATCCCTATAGGGTTAGGGTCTAAATGCTGCCCATCCCTATAGGGTTAGGGTCTAAATGCTGCCCATCCCTATAGGGTTAGGGTCTAAATGCTGCCCATCCCTATAGGGTTAGGGTCTAAATGCTGCCCATCCCTATAGGGTTAGGGTCTAAATGCTGCCCATCCCTATAGGGTTAGGGTCTAAATGCTGCCCATCCCTATAGGGTTAGGGTCTAAATGCTGCCCATCCCTATAGGGTTAGGGTCTAAATGCTGCCCATCCCTATAGGGTTAGGGTCTAAATGCTGCCCATCCCTATAGGGTTAGGGTCTAAATGCTGCCCATCCCTATAGGGTTAGGGTCTAAATGCTGCCCATCCCTATAGGGTTAGGGTCTAAATGCTGCCCATCCCTATAGGGTTAGGGTCTAAATGCTGCCCATCCCTATAGGGTTAGGGTCTAAATGCTGCCCATCCCTATAGGGTTAGGGTCTAAATGCTGCCCATCCCTATAGGGTTAGGGTCTAAATGCTGCCCATCCCTATAGGGTTAGGGTCTAAATGCTGCCCATCCCTATAGGGTTAGGGTCTAAATGCTGCCCATCCCTATAGGGTTAGGGTCTAAATGCTGCCCATCCCTATAGGGTTAGGGTCTAAATGCTGCCCATCCCTATAGGGTTAGGGTCTAAATGCTGCCCATCCCTATAGGGTTAGGGTCTAAATGCTGCCCATCCCTATAGGGTTAGGGTCTAAATGCTGCCCATCCCTATAGGGTTAGGGTCTAAATGCTGCCCATCCCTATAGGGTTAGGGTCTAAATGCTGCCCATCCCTATAGGGTTAGGGTCTAAATGCTGCCCATCCCTATAGGGTTAGGGTCTAAATGCTGCCCATCCCTATAGGGTTAGGGTCTAAATGCTGCCCATCCCTATAGGGTTAGGGTCTAAATGCTGCCCATTCCTATAGGGTTAGGGTCTAAATGCTGCCCATCCCTATAGGGTTAGGGTCTAAATGCTGCCCATCCCTATAGGGTTAGGGTCTAAATGCTGCCCATCCCTATAGGGTTAGGGTCTAAATGCTGCCCATCCCTATAGGGTTAGGGTCTAAATGCTGCCCATCCCTATAGGGTTAGGGTCTAAATGCTGCCCATCCCTATAGGGTTAGGGTCTAAATGCTGCCCATCCCTATAGGGTTAGGGTCTAAATGCTGCCCATCCCTATAGGGTTAGGGTCTAAATGCTGCCCATCCCTATAGGGTTAGGGTCTAAATGCTGCCCATCCCTATAGGGTTAGGGTCTAAATGCTGCCCATCCCTATAGGGTTAGGGTCTAAATGCTGCCCATCCCTATAGGGTTAGGGTCTAAATGCTGCCCATCCCTATAGGGTTAGGGTCTAAATGCTGCCTATCCCTATAGGGTTAGGGTCTAAATGCTGCCCATCCCTATAGGGTTAGGGTCTAAATGCTGCCCATCCCTATAGGGTTAGGGTCTAAATGCTGCCCATCCCTATAGGGTTAGGGTCTAAATGCTGCCCATCCTTATAGGGTTAGAGTCTAAATGCTGCCCATCCCTATAGGGTTAGGGTCTAAATGCTGCCCATCCCTATAGGGTTAGGGTCTAAATGCTGCCCATCCCTATAGGGTTAGGGTCTAAATGCTGCCCATCCCTATAGGGTTAGGGTCTAAATGCTGCCCATCCCTATAGGGTTAGGGTCTAAATGCTGCCCATCCCTATAGGGTTAGGGTCTAAATGCTGCCCATCCCTATAGGGTTAGGGTCTAAATGCTGCCCATCCCTATAGGGTTAGGGTCTAAATGCTGCCCATCCCTATAGGGTTAGGGTCTAAATGCTGCCCATCCCTATAGGGTTAGGGTCTAAATGCTGCCCATCCCTATAGGGTTAGGGTCTAAATGCTGCCCATCCCTATAGGGTTAGGGTCTAAATGCTGCCCATCCCTATAGGGTTAGGGTCTAAATGCTGCCCATCCCTATAGGGTTAGGGTCTAAATGCTGCCCATCCCTATAGGGTTAGGGTCTAAATGCTGCCCATCCCTATAGGGTTAGGGTCTAAATGCTGCCCATCCCTATAGGGTTAGGGTCTAAATGCTGCCCATCCCTATAGGGTTAGGGTCTAAATGCTGCCCATCCCTATAGGGTTAGGGTCTAAATGCTGCCCATCCCTATAGGGTTAGGGTCTAAATGCTGCCCATCCCTATAGGGTTAGGGTCTAAATGCTGCCCATCCCTATAGGGTTAGGGTCTAAATGCTGCCCATCCCTATAGGGTTAGGGTCTAAATGCTGCCCATCCCTATAGGGTTAGGGTCTAAATGCTGCCCATCCCTATAGGGTTAGGGTCTAAATGCTGCCCATCCCTATAGGGTTAGGGTCTAAATGCTGCCCATCCCTATAGGGTTAGGGTCTAAATGCTGCCCATCCCTATAGGGTTAGGGTCTAAATGCTGCCCATCCCTATAGGGTTAGGGTCTAAATGCTGCCCATCCCTATAGGGTTAGGGTCTAAATGCTGCCCATCCCTATAGGGTTAGGGTCTAAATGCTGCCCATCCCTATAGGGTTAGGGTCTAAATGCTGCCCATCCCTATAGGGTTAGGGTCTAAATGCTGCCCATCCCTATAGGGTTAGGGTCTAAATGCTGCCCATCCCTATAGGGTTAGGGTCTAAATGCTGCCCATCCCTATAGGGTTAGGGTCTAAATGCTGCCCATCCCTATAGGGTTAGGGTCTAAATGCTGCCCATCCCTATAGGGTTAGGGTCTAAATGCTGCCCATCCCTATAGGGTTAGGGTCTAAATGCTGCCCATCCCTATAGGGTTAGGGTCTAAATGCTGCCCATCCCTATAGGGTTAGGGTCTAAATGCTGCCCATCCCTATAGGGTTAGGGTCTAAATGCTGCCCATCCCTATAGGGTTAGGGTCTAAATGCTGCCCATCCCTATAGGGTTAGGGTCTAAATGCTGCCCATCCCTATAGGGTTAGGGTCTAAATGCTGCCCATCCCTATAGGGTTAGGGTCTAAATGCTGCCCATCCCTATAGGGTTAGGGTCTAAATGCTGCCCATCCCTATAGGGTTAGGGTCTAAATGCTGCCCATCCCTATAGGGTTAGGGTCTAAATGCTGCCCATCCCTATAGGGTTAGGGTCTAAATGCTGCCCATCCCTATAGGGTTAGGGTCTAAATGCTGCCCATCCCTATAGGGTTAGGGTCTAAATGCTGCCCATCCCTATAGGGTTAGGGTCTAAATGCTGCCCATCCCTATAGGGTTAGGGTCTAAATGCTGCCCATCCCTATAGGGTTAGGGTCTAAATGCTGCCCATCCCTATAGGGTTAGGGTCTAAATGCTGCCCATCCCTATAGGGTTAGGGTCTAAATGCTGCCCATCCCTATAGGGTTAGGGTCTAAATGCTGCCCATCCCTATAGGGTTAGGGTCTAAATGCTGCCCATCCCTATAGGGTTAGGGTCTAAATGCTGCCCATCCCTATAGGGTTAGGGTCTAAATGCTGCCCATCCCTATAGGGTTAGGGTCTAAATGCTGCCCATCCCTATAGGGTTAGGGTCTAAATGCTGCCCATCCCTATAGGGTTAGGGTCTAAATGCTGCCCATCCCTATAGGGTTAGGGTCTAAATGCTGCCCATCCCTATAGGGTTAGGGTCTAAATGCTGCCCATCCCTATAGGGTTAGGGTCTAAATGCTGCCCATCCCTATAGGGTTAGGGTCTAAATGCTGCCCATCCCTATAGGGTTAGGGTCTAAATGCTGCCCATCCCTATAGGGTTAGGGTCTAAATGCTGCCCATCCCTATAGGGTTAGGGTCTAAATGCTGCCCATCCCTATAGGGTTAGGGTCTAAATGCTGCCCATCCCTATAGGGTTAGGGTCTAAATGCTGCCCATCCCTATAGGGTTAGGGTCTAAATGCTGCCCATCCCTATAGGGTTAGGGTCTAAATGCTGCCCATCCCTATAGGGTTAGGGTCTAAATGCTGCCCATCCCTATAGGGTTAGGGTCTAAATGCTGCCCATCCCTATAGGGTTAGGGTCTAAATGCTGCCCATCCCTATAGGGTTAGGGTCTAAATGCTGCCCATCCCTATAGGGTTAGGGTCTAAATGCTGCCCATCCCTATAGGGTTAGGGTCTAAATGCTGCCCATCCCTATAGGGTTAGGGTCTAAATGCTGCCCATCCTATAGGGTTAGGGTCTAAATGCTGCCTCATCCTATAGGGTTAGGGTCTAAATGCTGCCCATTCCTATAGGGTTAGGGTCTAAATGCTGCCCATCCCTATAGGGTTAGGGATCTAAATGCTGCCCATCCCTATAGGGTTAGGGTCTAAATGCTGCCCATCCCTATAGGGTAGGGTCTAAATGCCTGCCCATCCCTATAGGGTTAGGGTCTAAATGCTGCCCATCCTATAGGGTTAGGGTCTAAATGCTGCCCATCCTATAGGGTTAGGGTCTAAATGCTGCCCATCCCTATAGGGTTTAGGGTCTAAATGCTGCCCATTCCTATAGGGTTAGGGTCTAAATGCTGCCCATTCCCTATAGGGTTAGGGTCTAAATGCTGCCCATCCCTATAGGGTTAGGGTCTAAATGCTGCCCATCCTATAGGTTAGGGTCTAAATGCTGCCCATTCCTATAGGGTTAGGGTCTAATGCTGCCCATCCCTATAGGGTTAGGGTCTAAATGCTGCCTATTCCTATAGGGTTAGGGTCTAAATGCTGCCCATCCCTATAGGGTTAGGGTCTAAATGCTGCCCATTCCTATAGGGTTAGGGTCTAAATGCTGCCCATCCCTATAGGGTTAGGGTCTAAATGCTGCCTATCCCTATAGGGTTAGGGTCTAAATGCTGCCCATCCCTATAGGGTTAGGGTCTAAATGCTGCCCATCCCTATAGGGTTAGGGTCTAAATGCTGCCCATTCCTATAGGGTTAGGGTCTAAATGCTGCCTATCCCTATAGGGTTAGGGTCTAAATGCTGCCCATCCTATAGGGTTAGGGTCTAAATGCTGCCCATCCCTATAGGGTTAGGGTCTAAATGCTGCCCATCCCTATAGGGTTAGGGATCTAAATGCTGCCCATCCCTATAGGGTTAGGGTCTAAATGCTGCCCATCCTATAGGGTTAGGGTCTAATGCTGCCCATCCCTATAGGGTTAGGGTCTAAATGCTGCCTATTCCTATAGGGTTAGGGTCTAAATGCTGCCCATCCCTATAGGGCTAGGGTCTAAATACTGCCCATCCCTGATAGGGTTAGTGTCTAAATGCTGCCATCCCTATAGGGTTAGGGTCTAAATGCTGCCCATTCCTATAGGCTTAGGGTCTAAATGCTGCCCATTCCTATAGGGTTAGGGTCTAAATGCTGCCCATCCCTTATAGGGTTAGGTCTAATGCTGCCCCATTCCTATAGGGTTAGGGTCTAAATTCTGCCTATTCCCTATAGGGTTAGGGTCTAAATTCTGCCCATTCCTATAGGGTTAGGGTCTAAATGCCTGCCATCCCTATAGGGTTAGGGTCTAAATGCAGCCCATTCCTATAGGGTTAGGTCTAAATGCTGCCCATCCCTATAGGGTTAGGGTCTAATGCTGCCCATCCTATAGGGTTAGGGTCTAAATGCTGCCAATTCCTATAGGGTTAGGGTCTAATGCTTACCCATTCCTATAGGGTTAGGGTCTAAATGCTGCCCATCCCTATAGGGTTAGGGTCAGTGCTGCCCATCCCTATAGGGTTAGGGTCTAAATGCTGCCTATCCCTATAGGGTTAGGGTCTAAATGCTGCCCATCCCTAAAGGGGTAGGGTCTAAATGCTGCCCATCCCTATAGGGTTAGGGTCTAAATGCTCCCCATCCCTATAGGGTTAGGGTCTAAATGCTGCCCATCCCTATAGGGTTAGGGACTAAATGCTGCCATCCCTATAGGGTTAGGGTCTAAATGCTGTCCATCCCTATAGGGCTAGGGTCTAAATGCTGACCACCCCTATAGGGTTAGGGTCTAAATGCTGCCCATCCCTATAGGGTTAGGGACTAAATGCTGACCATCCCTATAGGGTTAGGACTAAATGCTGCCCATCCCTATAGGGTTAGGGTCTAAATGCTGCCCATCCCTATAGGGTTAGGGTCTAAATGCTGCCCATCCCTATAGGGTTAGGGTCTAAATGCTGCCCATCCCTATAGGGTTAGGGTCTAAGTGCTGCCCATCCCTATAGGGTTAGGGTCTAAATGCTGCCCATCCCTATAGGGTTAGGGTCTAAATGCTGCCCATCCCTATAGGGTTAGGGTCTAAATGCTGCCCATCCCTATAGGGTTAGGGTCTAAATGCTGCCCATCCCTATAGGTTAGGGTCTAAATGCTGCCCATCCCTATAGGGTTAGGGTCTAAATGCTGCCCATTCCTATAGGGTTAGGGTCTAAATGCTGCCCATCCCTATAGGGTTAGGGTCTAAATGCTGCCTATCCCTATAGGGTTAGGGTCTAAATGCTGCCCATCCCTATAGGGTTAGGGTCTAAATGCTGCCCATCCCTATAGGGTTAGGGCTCTAAATGCTGCCCATTCCCTATAGGGTTAGGGTCTAAATGCTGCCCATCCCTATAGGGTTAGGGTCTAAATGCTGCCCATCCCTATAGGGTTAGGGTCTAAATGCTGCCTATTCCTATAGGGTTAGGGTCTAAATGCTGCCCATCCCTATAGGGTTAGGGTCTAAATGCTGCCCATCCCTATAGGGTTAGGGACTAAATTGCTGCCTATCCTATAGGGTTAGGGTCTAAATGCTGCCCATTCCTATAGGGTTAGGGTCTAAATGCTGCCCATCCCTATAGGGTTAGGGTCTAAATGCTGCCCATTCCTATAGGGTTAGGGTCTAAATGCTGCCCATCCTATAGGGTTAGGGTCTAAATGCTGCCCAGTCCCTATAGGGTTAGGGTCTAAATGCTGCCCATCCCTATAGGGTTAGGGTCTAAATGCTGCCCATCCCTATAGGGTTAGGTCTAAATGCTGCCCATCCCTATAGGGTTAGGGTCTAAATGCTGCCCATCCCTATAGGGTTAGGGTCTAAATGCTGCCCATCCCTATAGGGTTAGGGTCTAAATGCTGCCTATCCCTATAGGGTTAGGGTCTAAATGCTGCCCATCCCTATAGGGTTAGGTCTAAATGCTGCCCATCCCTATAGGGTTAGGGTCTAAATGCTGCCCATCCCTATAGGGTTAGGGTCTAAATGCTGCCCATCCCTATAGGGTTAGGGTCTAAATGCTGCCCATCCCTATAGGGTTAGGGTCTAAATGCTGCCCATCCCTATAGGGTTAGGGTCTAAATGCTGCCCATCCCTATAGGGTTAGGGTCTAAATGCTGCCCATCCCTATAGGGTTAGGGTCTAAATGCTGCCCATCCCTATAGGGTTAGGTCTAAATGCTGCCCATCCCTATAGGGTTAGGGTCTAAATGCTGCCCATTCCTATAGGGTTAGGGTCTAAATGCTGCCCATCCCTATAGGGTTAGGGTCTAAATGCTGCCCATCCCTATAGGGTTAGGGTCTAAATGCTGCCCATCCCTATAGGGTTAGGGTCTAAATGCTGCCCATCCCTATAGGGTTAGGGTCTAAATGCTGCCCATCCCTATAGGGTTAGGGTCTAAATGCTGCCCATCCCTATAGGGTTAGGGTCTAAATGCTGCCCATCCCTATAGGGTTAGGGTCTAAATGCTGCCCATCCCTATAGGGTTAGGGTCTAAATGCTGCCCATCCCTATAGGGTTAGGGTCTAAATGCTGCCCATCCCTATAGGGTTAGGGTCTAAATGCTGCCCATCCCTATAGGGTTAGGGTCTAAATGCTGCCCATCCCTATAGGGTTAGGGTCTAAATGCTGCCCATCCCTATAGGGTTAGGGTCTAAATGCTGCCCATCCCTATAGGGTTAGGGTCTAAATGCTGCCCATCCCTATAGGGTTAGGGTCTAAATGCTGCCCATCCCTATAGGGTTAGGGTCTAAATGCTGCCCATCCCTATAGGGTTAGGGTCTAAATGCTGCCCATCCCTATAGGGTTAGGGTCTAAATGCTGCCCATCCCTATAGGGTTAGGGTCTAAATGCTGCCCATCCCTATAGGGTTAGGGTCTAAATGCTGCCCATCCCTATAGGGTTAGGGTCTAAATGCTGCCCATCCCTATAGGGTTAGGGTCTAAATGCTGCCCATCCCTATAGGGTTAGGGTCTAAATGCTGCCCATCCCTATAGGGTTAGGGTCTAAATGCTGCCCATCCCTATAGGGTTAGGGTCTAAATGCTGCCCTATCCCTATAGGGTTAGGGTCTAAATGCTGCCCATCCCTATAGGGTTAGGGTCTAAATGCTGCCCATCCCTATAGGGTTAGGGTCTAAATGCTGCCCATCCCTATAGGGTTAGGGTCTAAATGCTGCCCATCCCTATAGGGTTAGGGTCTAAATGCTGCCCATCCCTATAGGGTTAGGGTCTAAATGCTGCCCATCCCTATAGGGTTAGGGTCTAAATGCTGCCCATCCCTATAGGGTTAGGGTCTAAATGCTGCCCATCCCTATAGGGTTAGGGTCTAAATGCTGCCTATCCCTATAGGGTTAGGGTCTAAATGCTGCCCATCCCTATAGGGTTAGGGTCTAAATGCTGCCCATCCCTATAGGGTTAGGGTCTAAATGCTGCCCATCCCTATAGGGTTAGGGTCTAAATGCTGCCCATCCCTATAGGGTTAGAGTCTAAATGCTGCCCATCCCTATAGGGTTAGGGTCTAAATGCTGCCTATCCCTATAGGGTTAGGGTCTAAATGCTGCCCATCCCTATAGGGTTAGGGTCTAATGCTGCCCATTCCTATAGGGTTAGGGTCTAAATGCTGCCCATCCCTACAGGGTTAGGGTCTAAATGCTGCCCATCCCTATAGGGTTAGGGTCTAAGTGCTGCCCATCCCTATAGGGTTAGGGTCTGAATGCTGCCCATCCCTATAAGGTTAGGATCTAAATGCTGCCCATCCCTATAGGGTTAGGGTCTAAATACTGCCTATTCCTATAGGGTTAGGGTCTAAATGCTGCCATCCCTATAGGGTTAGGGTCTAAATGCTGCCCATTCCTATAGGGTTAGGGTCTAAATGCTGCCTATTCCTATAGGGTTAGGGTCTAAATGCTGCCCATTCCTATAGGGTTAGGCTCTAAATGCTGCCCATCCTATAGGGTTAGGGTCTAAATGCTGCCCATTCCTATAGGGTTAGGGTCTAAATGCTGCCCATCCCTATAGGTTAGGGTCTAAATTCTGCCTATTCCTATAGGGTTAGGGTCTAAATGCTGCCCATCCCTATAGGGTTAGGGTCTAAATGCTGCCCATCCCTATAGGGCTAGGGTCTAAATGCTGCCCTATTCCTATAGGGTTAGGGTCTAAATGCTGCCCATCCCTATAGGGTTAGGGTCTAAATGCTGCCCATCCTATAGGGTTAGGGTCTAAATGCTGCCCATTCCCTATAGGGTTAGGGTCTAAATGCTGCCCATCCCTATAGGGTTAGGGTCTAAATGCTGCCCATCCCTATAGGGTTAGGGTCTAAATGCTGCCCATCCCTATAGGGTTAGGGTCTAAATGCTGCCTATTCCTATAGGGTTAGGGTCTAAATGCTGCCCATCCCTATAGGGTTAGGGACTAAATGCTGCCCATCCCTATAGGGTTAGGGTCTAAATGCTGCCCATCCTTATAGGGTTAGGGTCTAAATGCTGCCCATCCCTATAGGGTTAGAGTCTAAATGCTGCCCATCCCTATAGGGTTAGGGTCTAAATGCTGCCTATCCCTATAGGGTTAGGGTCTAAATGCTGCCCATCCCTATAGGTTAGGGTCTAAATGCTGCCCATCCCTATAGGGTTAGGGACTAAATGCTGCCCATCCCGATAGGTTAGGGACTAAATGCTGCCCATCCCTATAGGGTTAGAGTCTAAATGCTGCCCATCCCTATAGGGATCGGGTCAGTGCTGCCCATCCCTATAGGGTTAGGGTCTGATTGCTGCCCATCCCTATAGGGTTAGGTTCTAAATACTATCTATTCCTATAGGGTTAGGGACTAAATGCTGCCCATCCCGATAGGGTTAGGGACTAAATGCTGCCCATCCCGATAGGGTTAGGATCTAAATGCTGCCCATCCCTATAGGGTTAGGGTCTAAATGCTGCCCATCCTTATAGGGTTAGAGTCTAAATGCTGCCCATCCCTACAGGGTTAGGGTCTAAATGCTGCCTATCCCTATAGGGTTAGGGTCTGAATGCTGCCCATCCCTATAGGGCTAGGGTCTAAATTCTGCCTATTCCTATAGGGTTAGGGTCTAAATGCTGCCCATCCCTATAGGGTTAGGGTCTAAATGCTGCCCATCCCTATAGGGTTAGGGTCTAAATGCTGCCCATCCTATAGGGTTAGGGTCTAAATGCTGCCCATCCCTATAGGGTTAGGGTCTAAATGCTGCCTATCCCTATAGGGTTAGGGTCTAAATGCTGCCCATCCCTATAGGGTTAGGGTCTAAATGCTGCCCATCCCTATAGGGTTAGGGTCTAAATGCTGCCCATCCCTATAGGGTTAGGGTCTAAATGCTGCCCATCCCTATAGGGTTAGGGTCTAAATGCTGCCCATCCCTATAGGGTTAGGGTCTAAATGCTGCCCATCCCTATAGGGTTAGGGTCTAAATGCTGCCCATCCCTATAGGGTTAGGGTCTAAATGCTGCCCATCCCTATAGGGTTAGGGTCTAAATGCTGCCCATCCCTATAGGGTTAGGGTCTAAATGCTGCCCATCCCTATAGGGTTAGGGTCTAAATGCTGCCCATCCCTATAGGGTTAGGGTCTAAATGCTGCCCATCCCTATAGGGTTAGGATCTAAATGCTGCCCATCCCTATAGGGTTAGGGTCTAAATGCTGCCCATCCCTATAGGGTTAGGGTCTAAATGCTGCCCATCCCTATAGGGTTAGGGTCTAAATGCTGCCCATCCCTATAGGGTTAGGGTCTAAATGCTGCCCATCCCTATAGGGTTAGGGTCTAAATGCTGCCCATCCTATAGGGTTAGGGTCTAAATGCTGCCCATCCCTATAGGGTTAGGGTCTAAATGCTGCCCATCCCTATAGGGTTAGGGTCTAAATGCTGCCCATCCCTATAGGGTTAGGGTCTAAATGCTGCCCATCCCTATAGGGTTAGGATCTAAATGCTGCCCATCCCTATAGGGTTAGGGTCTAAATGCTGCCTATCCTATAGGGTTAGGGTCTAAATGCTGCCCATCCCTATAGGGTTAGGGTCTAAATGCTGCCCATCCCTATAGGGTTAGGGTCTAAATGCTGCCCATTCCTATAGGGTTAGGCTCTAAATGCTGCCCATCCCTATAGGGTTAGGGTCTAAATGCTGCCCATTCCCTATAGGGTTAGGGTCTGAATGCTGCCCATCCCTATAGGGCTAGGGTCTAAATGCTGCCTATTCCTATAGGGTTAGGGTCTAAATGCTGCCATCCCTATAGGGTTAGGGTCTAAATGCTGCCCATCCCTATAGGGTTAGGGTCTAAATGCTGCCTATTCCTATAGGGTTAGGGTCTAAATGCTGCCCATCCCTATAGGGTTAGGGTCTAAATGCTGTCCATCCCTATAGGGTTAGGGTCTAAATGCTGCCCTATTCCTATAGGGTTAGGGTCTAAATGCTGCCCATTCCTATAGGGTAGGGTCTAAATGCTGCCCATCCTATAGGGTTAGGGTCTAAATGCTGCCCATCCCTATAGGGTTAGGTCTAAATGCTGCCCATCCCTATAGGGTTAGGGTCTAAATGCTGCCCATTCCTATAGGGTTAGGGTCTAAATGCTGCCCATCCCTATAGGGTTAGGGTCTAAATGCTGCCCATCCTATAGGGTTAGGGTCTAAATGCTGCCCATCCCTATAGGGTTAGGGTCTAAATGCTGCCCATCCCTATAGGGTTAGGGTCTAAATGCTGCCCATCCTATAGGGTTAGGGTCTAAATGCTGCCCATCCCTATAGGGTTAGGGTCTAAATGCTGCCCATCCCTATAGGGTTAGGGTCTAAATGCTGCCCTATCCCTATAGGGTTAGGGTCTAAATGCTGCCCATCCCTATAGGGTTAGGGTCTAAATGCTGCCCATCCCTATAGGGTTAGGGTCTAAATGCTGCCCATCCCTATAGGGTTAGGGTCTAAATGCTGCCCATCCCTATAGGGTTAGGGTCTAAATGCTGCCTATCCCTATAGGGTTAGGGTCTAAATGCTGCCCATCCTATAGGGTTAGGGTCGAATGCTGCCCATCCTATAGGGTTAGGGTCTAAATGCTGCCCATCCTATAGGGTTAGGGTCTAAATGCTGCCCATCCCTATAGGGTTAGGGTCTAAATGCTGCCCATCCCTATAGGGTTAGGGATCTAAATGCTGCCCATCCCTATAGGGTTAGGGTCTAATGCTGCCCATCCCTATAGGGTTAGGGTCTAAATGCTGCCTATCCTATAGGGTTAGGGTCTAAATGCTGCCCATCCCTATAGGGTTAGGGTCTAAATGCTGCCCATCCTATAGGGTTAGGGTCTAAATGCTGCCCATCCCTATAGGGTTAGGGTCTAAATGCTGCCCATTCCCTATAGGGTTAGGGTCTAAATGCTGCCCATCCTATAGGGTTAGGGTCTAAATGCTGCCCATTCCTATAGGGTTAGGGTCTAAATGCTGCCCATCCCTATAGGGTTAGGGTCTAAATGCTGCCCATCCCTATAGGGTTAGGGTCTAAATGCTGCCCATCCCTATAGGGTTAGGGTCTAAATGCTGCCCATCCCTATAGGGTTAGGGTCTAAATGCTGCCCATCCCTATAGGGTTAGGGTCTAAATGCTGCCCATTCCTATAGGGTTAGGGTCTAAATGCTGCCCATTCCTATAGGGTTAGGGTCTAAATGCTGCCCATCCCTATAGGGTTAGGGTCTAAATGCTGCCCATCCCTATAGGGTTAGGTTCTAAATGCTGCCCAATCCCTATAGGGTTAGGGTCTAAATGCTGCCCATTCCTATAGGGTAAGGGTCTAAATGCTGCCCATCCCTATAGGGTTAGGGTCTAAATGCTGCCCATCCCTATAGGGTTAGGGTCTAAATGCTGCCCATCCCTATAGGGTTAGGGTCTAAATGCTGCCCATCCCTATAGGGTTAGGGTCTAAATGCTGCCCATCCCTATAGGGTTAGGGTCTAAATGCTGCCCATCCCTATAGGGTTAGGGTCTATATGCTGCCCATCCCTATAGGGTTAGGGTCTAAATGCTGCCATCCCTATAGGGTTAGGGTCTAAATGCTGCCCATCCCTATAGGGTTAGGGTCTAAATGCTGCCCATCCCTATAGGGTTAGGGTCTAAATGCTGCCCATCCCTATAGGGTTAGGGTCTAAATGCTGCCCATCCCTATAGGGTTAGGGTCTAAATGCTGCCCATCCCTATAGGGTTAGGGTCTAAATGCTGCCCATTCCCTATAGGGTTAGGGTCTAAATGCTGCCCATCCCTATAGGGTTAGGGTCTAAATGCTGCCCATCCCTATAGGGTTAGGGTCTAATGCTGCCCATCCCTATAGGGTTAGGGTCTAAATGCTGCCCATCCCTATAGGTTAGGGTCTAAATGCTGCCCATCCCTATAGGGTTAGGGTCTAAATGCTGCCCATCCCTATAGGGTTAGGGTCTAAATGCTGCCCATCCCTATAGGGTTAGGGTCTAAATGCTGCCCATCCCTATAGGGTTAGGGTCTACATGCTGCCCATCCCTATCGGGTTAAGGTCTAAATTCTGCCCATTTCTATACGGTTAGGCTCTAAATGCTGCCCATTCCTCTAGGGTTAGGGTCTAAATGCTGCCCATTCCTATAGGGTTAGGGTCTAAATGCTGCCATCCCTATAGGGTTAGGGTCTAAATGCTGCCCATCCCTATAGGGCTAGGGTCTAAATGCTGCCTATTCCTATAGGGTTAGGGTCTAAATGCTGCCCATCCCTGTAGGGTTAGGGTTTAAATGCTGTCCATCCCTATAGGGTTAGGTCTAAATGCTGCCTATTCCTATAGGTTAGGGTCTAAATGCTGCCCATTCCCTATAGGGTAAGGGTCTAAATGCTGCCCATCCCTATAGGGTTAGGGTCTAAATGCTGCCCATTCCTATAGTGTAATTGTCTAAATGCTGCCCATCCCTATAGGGTTAGGGTCTAAATGCTGCCTGTTCCTATAGGGTTAGGGTCTAAATGCTGCCCATCCCTATAGGGGTAGGGACTAAATGCTGCCCATCCCTATAGGGTTAGGGTCTAAATGCTGCCCATCCCTATAGGGTTAGAGTCTAAATGCTGCCCATCCCTATAGGGTTCGGGTCAGTGCTGCCCATCCCTATAGGGTTAGGTTCTAAATACTATCTATTCCTATAGGGTTAGGGACTAAATGCTGCCCATCCCGATATGGTTAGGGACTAAATGCTGCCCATCCCGATAGGGTTAGGATCTAAATGCTGCCCATCCCTATAGGGTTAGGGTCTAAATGCTGCCCATCCTTATAGGGTTATAGTCTAAATGCTGCCCATCCCTATAGGGTTAGGGTCTAAATGCTGCCTATCCCTATAGGGTTAGGGTCTGAATGCTGCCCATCCCCTATTGGGCTAGGGTCTAAATTCTGCCTATTCCTATAGGGTTAGGGTCTGAATGTTGCCCATCCCTATAAGGTTAGGATCTAAATGCTGCCCATCCCTATAGGGTTAGGGTCTAAATACTGCCTATTCCTATAGGTTTAGGGTCTAAATGCTGCCCATCCCTATAGGGTTAGGGTCTAAATGCTGCCCATCCCTATAGGGTTAGGGTCTAAATGCTGCCCATCCCTATAGGGTTAGGGACTAAATGCTGCCCATCCCGATAGGGTTAGGGTCTAAATGCTGCCCATCCCTATAGGGTTAGGGTCTAAATGCTGCCCATCCCTATAGGGTTAGGGTCTAAATGCTGCCCATCCCTATAGGGTTAGGGTCTAAATGCTGCCCATCCCTATAGGGTTAGGGTCTAAATGCTGCCCATCCCTAAAGGGTTAGGGTCTAAATGCTGCCCATCCCTATAGGGTTAGGGTCTAAATGCTGCCCATCCCTATAGGGTTAGGGTCTAAATGCTGCCCATCCCTATAGGGTTAGAGTCTAAATGCTGCCCATCCCTATAGGGTTAGGGTCTAAATGCTGCCCATCCCTATAGGGTTAGGGTCTAAATGCTGCCCATCCCTAAAGGGTTAGGGTCTAAATGCTGCCCATCCCTATAGGGTTAGGGTCTAAATGCTGCCTATCCCTATAGGGTTAGGGTCTAAATGCTGCCCATCCCGAAAGGGTTAGGATCTAAATGCTGCCCATCCCTATAGGGTTAGGGTCTAAATGCTGCCCATCCCTATAGGGTTAGGGTCTAAATGCTGCCCATCCCTATAGGGTTAGGGACTAAATGCTGCCCATCCCTATAGGGTTAGGGTCTAAATGCTGCCCATCCCTATAGGGTTAGGGTCTAAATGCTGCCCATCCCTATAGGGTTAGGGACTAAATGCTGCCCATCCCTATAGGGTTAGGGTCTAAATGCTGCCCATCCCTAAAGGGTTAGGGTCTAAATGCTGCCCATCCCTATAGGGTTAGGGTCTAAATGCTGCCCATCCCGATAGGGTTAGGGTCTAAATGCTGCCCATCCCTGTAGGGCTAGGGTCTAAATGCTGCCCATCCCTATAGGGTTAGAGTCTAAATGCTGCCCATCCCTATAGGGTTAGGGTCTAAATGCTGCCTATCCCTATAGGGTTAGGGTCTAAATGCTGCCCATCCCTATAGGGTTCGGGTCAGTGCTGCCCATTCCTATAGGGTTAGGGTCTAAATGTTGCCCATCCCTACAGGGTTAGGGTCTAAATGCTGCCCATCCCTATAGGGTTCGGGTCAGTGCTGCCCATCCCTATAGGGTTAGGGTCTGAATGCTGCCCGTCCCTATAAGGTTAGGATCTAAATGCTGCCCATCCCTATAGGGTTAGGGTCTAAATACTGCCTATTCCTATAGGTTTAGGGTCTAAATGTTGCCCACCCCAATAGTGTTAGGGTCTAAATGCAGCTTATCCCTATAGGGTTAGGGTCTACATGCTGCCCATCCCTATCGGGTTAGGGTCTAAATGCTGCCCATTTCTATAGGGTTAGGCTCTAAATGCTGCCCATTCCTATAGGGTAAGGGTCTAAATGCTGCCCATTCCTATAGGGTTAGGGTCTGAATGCTGCCCATCCCTATAGGTCTAGGGTCTAAATTCTGCCTATTCCTATAGGGTTAGGTTCTAAATGCTGCCATCCCTATAGGGTTAGGGTCTAAATGCTGTCCATCCCTATAGGGCTAGGGTCTAAATGCTGCCTATTCCTATAGGGTTAGGGTCTAAATGCTGCCCATCCCTGTAGGGTTAGGGTTTAAATGCTGTCCATCCCTATAGGGTTAGGGTCTAAATTCTGCCTATTCCTATAGGGTTAGGGTCTAAATGCTGCCCATTCCTATAGGGTAAGGGTCTAAATGCTGCCCATCCCTATAGGGTTAGGGTCTAAATGCTGCCCATTCCTATAGTGTAATGGTCTAAATGCTGCCCATCCCTACAGGGTTAGGGTCTAAATGCTGCCTGTTCCTATAGGGTTAGGGTCTAAATGCTGCCCATCCCTATAGGGGTAGGGACTAAATGCTGCCCATCCCGATAGGGTTAGGATCTAAATGCTGCCCATCCTTATAGGGTTAGGGTCTAAATGCTGCCCATCCCTATAGGGTTAGAGTCTAAATGCTGCCCATCCCTATAGGGTTAGGGTCTAAATGCTGCCTATCCCTATAGGGTTAGGGTCTAAATGCTGCCCATCCCTATAGGGTTAGGGTCTAAATGCTGCCCATCCCTATAGGGTTAGGGACTAAATGCTGCCCATCCCGATAGGTTAGGGACTAAATGCTGCCCATCCCTATAGGGTTAGAGTCTAAATGCTGCCCATCCCTATAGGGTTCGGGTCAGTGCTGCCCATCCCTATAGGGTTAGGGTCTGATTGCTGCCCATCCCTATAGGGTTAGGTTCTAAATACTATCTATTCCTATAGGGTTAGGGACTAAATGCTGCCCATCCCGATAGGGTTAGGGACTAAATGCTGCCCATCCCGATAGGGTTAGGATCTAAATGCTGCCCATCCCTACAGGGTTAGGGTCTAAATGCTGCCTATCCCTATAGGGTTAGGGTCTGAATGCTGCCCATCCACTATTGGGCTAGGGTCTAAATTCTGCCTATTCCTATAGGGTTAGGGTCTAAATGCTGCCCATCCCTATAGGGGTAGGGACTAAATGCTGCCCATCCCGATAGGGTTAGGGTCTAAATGCTGCCCATCCTATAGGGTCAGGGTCTAAATGCTGCCCATCCCTATAGGGTTAGGGTCTAAATGCTGCCTATCCCTATAGGGTTAGGGTCTAAATGCTGCCCATCCCTATAGGGTTAGGGTCTAAATGCTGCCCATCCCTATAGGGTTAGGGACTAAATGCTGCCCATCCCGATAGGGTTAGGGACTAAATGCTGCCCATCCCGATAGGGTTAGGATCTAAATGCTGCCCATCCCTATAGGGTTAGGGTCTAAATGCTGCCCATCCCTATAGGGTTAGAGTCTAAATGCTGCCCATCCCTATAGGGTTCGGGTCAGTGCTGCCCATCCCTATAGGGTTAGGGTCTGATTGCTGCCCATCCCTATAGGGTTTGGTTCTAAATACTATCTATTCCTATAGGGTTAGGGACTAAATGCTGCCCATCCCGATAGGGTTAGGGACTAAATGCTGCCCATCCCGATAGGGTTAGTATCTAAATGCTGCCCATCCATATAGGGTTAGGGTCTAAATGCTGCCCATCCTTATAGGGTTAGAGTCTAAATGCTGCCCATCCCTATAGGGTTAGGGTCTAAATGCTGCCTATCCCTATAGGGTTAGGGTCTGAATGCTGTCCATCCCCTATTGGGCTAGGGTCTAAATTCTGCCTATTCCTATAGGGTTAGGGTCTAAATGCTGCCCATCCCTATAGGGTTAGGGTCTAAATGCTGCCCATCCCTATAGGGTTAGGGGTTAAATGCAGCCCATCCCTATAGGGTTAGGGTCTGAATGCTGCCCATCCCTATAAGGTTAGGATCTAAATGCTGCCCATCCCTATAGGGTTAGGGTCTAAATACTGCCTATTCCTATAGGTTTAGGGTCTAAATGTTGCCCACCCCAATAGGGTTAGGGTCTACATGCTGCCCATCCCTATCGGCTAGGTTCTAAATGCTGCCCATTTCTATAGGGTTAGGCTCTAAATGCTGCCCATTCCTATAGGGTAAGGGTCTAAATGCTGCCCATTCCTATAGGGTTAGGGTCTGAATGATGCCCATCCCTATAGGGCTAGGGTCTAAATTCTGCCTATTCCTATAGGGTTAGGGTCTAAATGCTGCCATCCCTATAGGGTTAGGGTCTAAATGCTGCCCATCCCTATAGGGCTAGGGTCTAAATGCTGCCTATTCCTATAGGGTTAGGGTCTAAGTGCTGCCCATCCCTGTAGGGTTAGGGTTTAAATGCTGTCCATCCCTATAGGGTTAGGGTCTAAATTCTGCCTATTCCTATAGGGTTAGGGTCTAAATGCTGCCCATTCCTATAGGGTAAGGGTCTCAATGCTGCCCATCCCTATAGGGTTAGGGTCTAAATGCTGCCCATCCTTATAGGGTTAGAGTCTAAATGCTGCCTATTCCAATAGGTTTAGTGTCTAAACGCTGCCCATTCCTATAGGGTAAGGGTCTAAATGCTGCCCATCCCTATAGGGTTAGGGTCTAAATGCTGCCCATTCCTATAGGGTAATGGTCTAAATGCTGCCCATCCCTATAGGGTTAGGGTCTAAATGCTGTCTGTTCCTATAGGGTTAGGGTCTAAATGCTGTCCATTCCTACAGGTTTAGGGTCTAATTGCTGCCTATTCTTATAGCATTAGGGTCTAAATGCTGTCCATTCCTATAGGGTTAGGGTCTAAATGCTGCTCATTCCTAAAGGGTTAGGATCTAAATGCTGCCCATCCCTATAGGGTTAGGGTCTAAATGCTGCCCATCCCTATAGGGTTAGGGTCTAAATGCTGCCTGTTCCTATAGGGTTAGGGTCTAAATGCTGTCCATTCCTATAGGTTTAGGGTCTAAATGCTGCCTATTCTTATAGGGTTAGTGTCTAAATGCTGTCCATTCCTATAGGGTTAGGGTCTAAATGCTGCTCATTCCTAAAGGGTTAGGATCTAAATGCTGCCCATCCCTATAGGGTTAGGGTCTAAATGCTGCCCATTCCTATAGGGTAAGGGTCTAAATGCTGCCCATTCCTATAGGGTTAGGGTCTAAATGCTGCCCATCCCTATAGGGTTAGAGTCTAAATGCTGCCCATCCCTATAGGGTTAGGGTCTAAATGCTGCCCATTCCTATAGGGTTAGGGTCTAAATGCTTCCCATTCCTATAGGGTTAGGGTCTAAATGCTGCCCATCCCTATAGGGTTAGGGTGTAAATGTTGCCCATCCAAATAGAGTTAGGGTCTAAATGCTGCCCATTCCTATAGGGTTAGTGTCTAAATGCTGCCCATTCCTATACGTTTAGGGACTAGATGCTGCCCATCCCTCTATGGTTAGGATCTAAATGCTGCCTATTCCTATAGGGTTAGGGTCTAAATGCTGCCCATCCCTATCGGGTTAGGGTCTAAATGCTGCCCATTCCTATGGGGTTACGGTGTAAATGCTGCCGATTCCTATAGGGCTACGGGCTAAATGCTTCCCATTCCTATAGGGTTAGGGTCTAAATGCTGCCTATCCCTATAGAGTTAGGATCAGTGCTGCCCATTCCTATAGGGTTAGGGTCTAAATGCTGCCCATTCCTATACGATTAGGGTCAGTGCTACCCATTCCTATAGGGTTAGGGTCTAAATGCTGCCCATTCCTATAGGCTTAGTTTCTAAATGCTGCCCATTCCTATAGGGTTAGGGCCAGTGCTTCCCATTCCTATAGGGTTAGGGTCTAAATGCTGCCCATTCCTATAGGGTTAGGGTCAGTGCTGCCCATTCCTATAGGGATAGGGTCTAAATGCTGCCTATTCCTGTAGGGTTAGGGTCAGTGCTGCCCATCCCTATACGGTTATGGTCTAAATGCATCCCTTTAGGGCTAGGGTCTAAATACTGCCCATCGCTGTAGGGTTTGTGTCTAAATGCTGCCCATCCCTATAGGGTTAGGGTCTAAATGCTGCCCATTCCTATAGGGTTACGGTCTAAATGCTGCCTATTCCTATAGGGGTAAGGTCTAAATACTGCCCATCCTTATAGGGTTAGCGTCTAATTGCTGCCCATTCCTATAGTGTTAGGGTCTAAATTCTGCCCATTCCTATAAGGCTAGGGTCTAAATTCTGCCCATTCCTGCAGGGTTAGGGTCTAAATGCCGCTCATCCCTATAGGGTTGGGGTCTAAATACTGCCCATTCCTATAGGATTATTGTCTAAATGCTGCCCTTCCCTATAGGGTTAGGGTCTAAATACTGCCCATTCCTATAGGATTAGGGTCTAAATGCTGCCAATTCCTATAGGGTTAGGGTCAGTGCTACCCATTCCTATAGGGTTAGGGTCTAAATGCTGCCCATCCCTATAGGGTTAGGGTCAGTGCTGCCCATCCCTATAGGGTTAGGGTCTAAATGCTGCCAATTCCTATAGGGTTAGGGTCAGTGCTGCCCATTCCTATAGGGTTAGGGTCTAAATGCTGCCCTTTCCTATAGGGTTAGTGTCAGTGCCGCCCATTCCTATAGGGATAGGGCCTAAATTCTGCTCAATCCTACAGAGTTTGGGTCCAAATACTGCCCACTCCTATAGGATTAGGGTCTAAATGCTGCCCCCTATAGGATTAGGGTCTAAATGCTGCCCATTCCTATAGGATTAGGGTCAGTGCTTCCCATTCCTATAGGGTTAGGGTCAGTGCTGCCCATTCCTATAGGTTTAGTGTCTAAATGCTGCCCATTGCTACAGGGTTAGGGTCAGTGCTGCCCATTCCTATAGGGTTAGGGTTAGTGCTGCCCATTCCTATAGTGTTAGGGTCAGTACTGCCCATCCCTCTAAGTTTAGAGTCAGCGCTGACCATTCCTATAGGGTTAGGGTCAGTGCTGCCCATCCCTCCAGGTTTAGGGTCAGTGCTGCCCATCCCTATAGGGTTAAAGCCTGTAGTAATTATACTTCTGATGAACGTAGGACTGTAGCTTTAAGAATAATCCTGTGTTATAAGGTCACATGATCTGTGTAAACCAATCAGTTAGCAGCACGGGGAACCTCTAGGAGGGAATTCCTTAGTTATTGAGTTTGATGCACACATGTACCTGTTGCTGCTGTCTTGTAAATAAAGTTCAATGTTTCCACGAAGAAAAGTTGCCTGGAAAATCAATTGTATAACAAACTGGGAATGAGGATAAATCAGATCAGTTGCTGTCCCTCGCCCAGCAATTGTGAGTATCTACGATAATTAACAGGAAAGGAAGATATACTCATCCGAGATGCCACAGTTTGGCAGAATCGTTCCCTTTGAGCCAGCCACAGATGATTGCTCTCAATATATAGTTTCAAGCCAACAAAATCATGGAGGGGGAAAAGAGGAGAGTGATTCTCCTGAGTATTTGTGGGAGTAAAACCTACAGTTTAATTGAAACTTGACAGCCCCCCAGTGCCCCAGATTCGAAGACCTTCAGTGAATTAGTCGACCTGGTTAAGGGACATTTCTAACACAAGCCCCAAGTCACAATGCAGAGGTTCAGGTTCAATTCACGGAATAGAGCCCCCTGAGGAGACCATTGCTTCCTACGTGGCGAAATTAAAACAACTAATGGAAAATTGTGATTTTGGTGAAACCCTGAATGATATGCTCAGGGACCATTTGGTCTGTGGCGTACGGGAGGATGTTATTCAGCAAAGAATGGTGGCTGAAGTGAATCTTGATTTTAAGAAAGCGTTAGAAATAGCGCTTGTGATGGAAAGTGCTGTAAGGGGTTCACAAGTGAAGCAAGGTGCACAAAATGGCTCCGTTTTCCTGGTTGGACAGGAACGGTCAGCAGAAAGTGAAGTGAAAAGCAGGGACTCCGCCTCAGAACAGGGAACAGCCCCCGCTAACTGAAAATTTAGAGGAAACAGCTCAGCAGCAAATTCAAAAATTAATATTTATTGACGTGGAAACAATCATACTCCTAACGATTGGCAATTTAAAAAGGTGGAGTGTTATCTTTGTCACAAAAGAGGTCACAAATTGAAACATTACAAATTGAGATTAAAACAGGCTTCCAGGCAACAGACAAACTCCAGTGAAGTATATTGTGTGGAAGAGCCAGAAACAGCCAATTCTGAAACTTATTCATCCTGAAAGTTGAGAAGACAGAGCCAATTACTGTCACATTGCAAGTGAATGGTAAACCCTTAAAAATGGAATTAGACATAAACACACCACTGTAGTAGGAGAGCAGACTTTTAGATATTTAAATAAAGGTGCTCAACAATTAGATTTGGAACAAAACTCTGCCAAGTTGAAAACGTACACAGGTGAAGAAATCCAGGTAAAAGGTATCACCAGAGTAACTGTTCATTATAGACACCAATCGGCACAACTACCAATGATGATGGTAGAAGGTGAAGGACCAAGCTTTCTGGGTCATGATTGGTTGAAAGAGATTAACTTAAACTGGTCCAAAATCTTCCAGTTGCGAGCAGCTGGACTGCCAGAGCTGTTAAGAAAATATGACACCGTCTTCAAGGATGAACTGGGAAAAGCCAAAGGCCTACAGGCCAAGATTTACGTGGATCCAGAAGCAACTTCTCGCTTCTTGAAAGCAAGACCGGTGCCATAAACCTTGAGAGAGAAGCTTGATGCTGAGCTGAACTGGCTAGAGAGGCTGGGTGTTATAAAGGTGGTTCCGTTCTCAGAATGGGCAGCACCCATAATCCCTGTCCCAAAACCGGATCAGACTGTCTGGATCTGTGGGATCTATAAACTAACGGTCAACAAAGCAATCAAACTGGACAGTTACCCTATTCCCAGGATTGAAGACCTCTTTGCCAAACTAGCAGGAGGGACAACGTATACAAAGCTTGACATTAGTCACGCATATCAGCAACTGGAACTGGATGATGCCTCCCGAGAATTTGTGACCATAAACACCCACAAAGGGTTATATCAATACACACACCTGCCCTTCGGTGTTTCTTTGGCCTGTGCCATTTTTCAGAGGATGATGGAGAGCTTATTACAGGGACTACCTCAAGCTGTGGTCTACCTGAATGATGTGCTAATAACTGGATTCATGGAAATGGAACACTCAACTAATCTAGAGGAAGTCCTGAAATGATTTTTAGAAGCAGGTGTGCACCTAAAGAAGGACAAATGCACTTTTCAGGCAAATTAAGTCATTTATTTGGGTCACCAGGTAGATGCCCAAGGGTTATACCCTGTTGAAGAGAAGGTTAAAGCAATCAGAGAGGCACCTGAACTTAAGTCATTTTTAGGGATGGTAAATTATCATGGCTGATTTCTACAAAATCTATCCACAGTTCTAGCTCCTCTACATTCACTGCTAAGAAAACAAAACAGTATTGGGTTTGGAAGTCACCCAAAGGAGAAGTCTTCGTGAAAGTAGATCAGCTCTTGCACTTATCAAATTTGTTAGTGTATTATGACCAGACAAAGGAATTGGTGCTAACCTGTGATGCGTCCCCCTATGGAGTGGCAGCGATACTATCTCACAAGATGGATGGCAGTACAGAGGCCAATATGCTATGTATCCAGGACATTTACCACAGCTGAAGAAGGATATTCTCAGATCGAAAAGGAAGGTCTGTCGATTATTTTTGGTTTAAATAAATTCCACCAAAGGGCGACACTTCACGATAGTATCAGACCACAAATCACTTTAGGGTCGGTGTAGTGAGGAAAAGGCTATCTCTCCCAAAGCTTCCACACAGGTTCAATTTTAGCCACATTTTATGGCCCTAATTTTAGCAGCATATGAATACACCTTTTTGCATAGACCAGGGATTCATACAGTCAATGCCGATGTCCTAGGTCACCTTCCTTTGTAAGAGAACAATGACCATGTTCCAATTCCCTAAGAGCTCATATTAGTGATAAATTTCCTGGATTCCTCACCAGTCTGTGCCAGGCAGATAAGAAACTGGACGAATCATCATCCAGTCCTGTCTCGAGTGAGAGACCAAGTGTTACATGGATGGTCCCAGGAACCAGTCTCTGATGAATTGAAGCCATTTTTTAACTGAAAACATGAAATGAGCAGTTAAGATGGTATTCTATTATGGGGGGCATGTGTAGTAGCTCCTTTATAAGGAAGGGAACCACCCTTAGTAGAGTTACACAGTGCCCATCCAGAAATCTCATGAATGAAGATGATAGCATGAAGTTATCTTTGGTGGCTGGGGATGGGCGTCGATATTGAGAAGGTGGTAAAACACTGTGTGCAATGCCAACAGCTACAAAAGTTGCCAGTTACAGCCGTATTACTCCCATGGGAGTGGCCTGGTAGACCCTGGGTGAGATTGCACATAGATCACGTCGGTCCTTTTCTTGGAACCAAGTTTCTATTGATTATAGATACTCATTCCAAGTGGTTACACGTTTATGAGGTTAAGTCACCAACGTCAGGCGCTACTATAGAAAAACTATGCCAAGGCTTTTCTATCCATGGGTTGCCAGAAGTAATCATCTCAGATAATGGTACTGCATTCACCGAGTGCTGAATTTCAAAGGTTTGTCAGCCTGAATGGTATCAACCACATGAAGACTGCACCATATCATCCAGCATGTAATGGACTGGTAGAAAGAACAGTATAAACTTTTAGGGCGGGAATGGAGAAGTTAACAGGTGAATTGTTGAAAAGAAAACTTGCTCGTTCCCTATTTCGCTACAGGACAACCCACCCAGCACGACAGGTGCAACACCTGCAGAGTTATCGATGAGCCACCATCTTTGAACAAGACTAAGCCTGACACTTCCCAATTTGGAGCAGAGGGTGGAGAATAGTCAAGAGAACCAAAAAGTGACTGATGTTTTGCATAGTTGTGAGCGACAATTTACTGTTGGAGAAGCAGTATATGTAAGGGATTTCAGTGGATCGAAGTGGTTACCTGGTAAAGTAAGCTCTATGACTGGACCATTGTCACATCACATGGAAGTGGAGGGCCGGACCACCCCGTAAGCATCTGGATCATTTAAGAAGGAGGGAGATACCCCAACAAAATGATGTTCCACCTGTAACCATTGCTGAGCCTGTAGTTCCTGTTGAAGCTCCTCAATCAAGGATAGACATGCCCGATGTCTCTGTCGGAGTGAACAACACTGAACTGCCTGTGCCTAATGAGGTACCTGATGTTAATGTGGTTCTAGAGAATGTGGTTCCTGTCAAAGGGTCGGAGGTTGTGGATCTACCACGTTCCACACGGATCAGGAAACCACCTGAAAGACTGAACTTGTAATTTCATGACCTGTGTAAATACTGTAATATCATGAGATAAATATCCCTGTAAGTACAAAATGTACAGAAAAGTTAAAGGGGGAGGAATGTAGTAATTATACTTCAGATAAACATAGGATCGTAGCTTTAAAAATAATCCTGTGTTCTAAGATCACATGATCTGTGTAAACCAATGAGTTAGCAGCATGATGAACCTCCAGAAGGGAGTTCTTTAGTTATAGAGTTTGATGCATACACGTAGCTGCTGCTGCTGTCTTGTACATAAAGTTCAATGTTTCCACCAAGAAAAGTTGCCTGGAAAATCAACTCTATAACACAGCCCATTCCTATAGGGTTAGGGTCAGTGCTGCCCATTCCTATAGGGTTAGGCTCAGTTTTACACATTCCTAAAGGGTTAGGCTCAGTGCAATCTATTCCTATAGGGTTAGGCTCAGTGCAATCTATTCCTCTAGGGTTAGGCTCAGTGCTACCCATTCCTATAGGGTTAGGCTCAGTGCAATCTATTCCTATAGGGTTAGGCTCAGTGCAATCTATTCCTATAGGGTTAGGCTCAGTGCAATCTATTCCTATAGGGTTAGGCTCAGTGCAATCTATTCCTATAGGGTTAGGCTCAGTGCAATCTATTCCTATAGGGTTAGGGTGTATGCTGCTACTTTATTACATTGCAATTACATTGGATTGGTTTTAAAAAAGCAAGCAGTGAGTAAAAGACGGAGTGACTCTGCAAAGTGTATTGTGTGTACCTGTGTTTGAGTGAAGCCCATCCTTTAGAGTAAACAATAGGAGCTTTGAGTAAATGTGTTGTTTCTAAAGTGTTAACTGTTTGGCCTCTGGATTTTTTTGAGAACTTTTAATAGGTTCAGGTAATCAGAACTCTGCCCATCTTTGAGCACTAAATAATTTCATACCGCATCCGTGAATAAAAGTTTTGTATGGTTCTAGGATATATTATTGCCCTGGTGGCTGCACATTACAATAACTTCCTAATTCATGTAGGGATAGGGAGATTCAGGCTTGAAGTGGAACTAGAATTTTTACTACGTTTCCTTACACTCCCAATGTATTTTTTTATTCATTTACGGGATGTGGGCTTCACTGGCTGGGCCAGCATTTATTGCCCATCCCTAATTGCCCTTGAGAAGGTGGTGGTGAGCTGCCTTCTTGAACCACTGCAATCCATGTGGTGTAGGTACACCCGCAATGCTGTTAGGGAGGGAGTTCCAGGATTTTGACCCAGCGACAGTGAAGGAATGGTGACATATTTCCAAATCAGGATGGTGAGTAACTTGGAGGGGAACTTCCAGGTGGTGGTGTTCCCATCTATCTGCTGCCCTTGCCCTTCTAGATGGTAGTGCTCATGAGTTTGGAAGGTGCTGTTGAAGGAGCCTTGTTGAATTCCTGCAGTGCATTCTGTAGATGGTACATACTGCTGTTACTGTGTGTCGGTGGTGGAGGGATTGAACGTTCATTGATGTGATGCCTATCAAGCGGGCTGCTTCGTCCTGGGTGGTATCAAACTTCTTGAGTGTTGTGGGAGCTGCACTCATCCAGGCAAGTGAGGAGTATTCCATCACACTTCCAACTTGTGCCTTGTAGATGGTGGACAGGCTTTGGGGAGTCAGGAGGTAAGTTACTCATTGCACGATTCTTAGCCTGTGACCTGCTCTTGTAGCCACAGTATTTATATAGCTAGTCCAGTTCAATTTCTGGTCATGGTAACCCCCAGGTTGTTGATAGTGGGGGATTCAGTGATGGTAATGCCGTTGAACATCAAGTGGCGGTGGTTAGATTCTCTCTCGTTGGAGACAGTCATTGCCTGACACTTGTATGGTATGAATGTTACTTGCCACTTGTCAGCCCAAGCCTGGGTATTGTCCAAGTCTTGCTGCATTTGGACATGGGCTGCTTCAGTATCTGAGGCATTGTGAATGGTGCTGAACATTGTGCAATCATCAGTGAACACCCCGACTTCTGATCTTATGATGGACAGAAGGTCATTGATGAAGCATCTGAAGATGGTATGGCTGAAGACACTGCCCTGAGGAACTCCTGCAGTGATGTCCTGGAGCTAAGATTACTGACCTCCAACAACCACAACCATCCTCCTTTGTGCTAGGTATGACTCCGACCAGCAGAGAGTTTTCCTCCTGATTCCCATTGACTCCAGTCTTGCCCGGGCTCCTTGATGCCACACTCGGTCAAATGTGGCCTTGGTGTCAAGGGCAGTCACTCTCACCTCACCTCAGGAATTCAGCTCTTTTGTCCATGTTTGAACCAGGACTGTAATGAGGTCAGGAGCTGAGTGGCCCTGGCGGAACCCAAGCTGGGCATCAGTGAGCAGGTTATTGCTAAGCAAGCGTCGCTTGATATCACTGTTGATGACCCCTTGCATTACTCTACTGATGATCGAGAGTAGACTGATTGGGCGGTAATTGGCCAGGTTGAATTTGTCCTGCTTTTTGTGTACAGGACATACCTGGGCAATTTTCCCCATAGCTGGGTGGATGCCAGTTGTAGCTATACTGGACCAAGTTGGCTAGGGGCGTGGCAAGTTCTGGAGCACAAGCCTTCAGTACTATTACCGGAATATTGTCATGGCTCACAGCCTTTGCAGTATCCAGTGCTTTCAGCTTTTTCTTGATATCACGTGAAGTGAATCGACTTGGCTGAAGACGGCATCTGTGATGCTGGGGAGATGGATCATCCACTCGGCACTTCTGGCTAAAGATTGTAGCAAATGCTTCAACCTTATCTTTTGCACTGATGTGCTGGGCTCCTCCATCATTGAGGGTGGGGATATTTGTGGAGCCTCCTCCTCCAGTGAGTTGTTTAATTGTCCACCACCATTCACAACTGGATGTGGCAGGACTGCAGAGCTTAGATCTGATCCATTGTTTGTGGGATCACTTATCTTAGTCTATCAATTGCTGCTTATGCTGTTTGGCACACAAGTAGTCCTGTGTTATAGCTTCACTAGGTTGACATCTTATTTTTAGGTATGCCTGGTGCTGCTCCTGGCATGCCCTCCTGCACTCTTCATTGAACCAGGGTTGATCCCCTGGTTTGATGGTGATGGTAGAGTGGGGGAATATGCCAGGCCATGAGGTTACAGATTGTGTTTGAGTACAATTCTGCTGCTGCTGATGGCCCACATGGATACCCAGTCTTGAAACCTATTTCATTTAGCATGGTGGTAGTGCCACACAACACAATGGAGGGTATCCTCAATGTGAAGGAGGGACTTCGTCTCCACAACAACTGTGCCATGGTCACTCTTACCAATAATGTATGGACAGATGATGCATCTGCGGCAGGCAGGTTGGTAAGGATGAGGTCACCTGCCGTAGATCTTGTCCCAGTCTAGCAGCTATGCCTATTAGGACTCAGCCAGCTCGGACAGTCGTGGTGCTACTGAGCCACTCTTGGTGATAGACATTGAAGTGCCCCACCCAGAGTACATTCACTTCCCTTGCCACCCAAGTGGTGTTCCACATGGAGGAGCACTGATTCATCAACTGAGGGCGGTATGGTAACCAGCAGGAGGTTTCCGTGCCCTTGTTTGGCCTGATACCATGAGACTTCATGGGGTCCAGAGTCAATGCCGAAGGCTCCCAGGACAACTCCCTCCCAACAGGGCAATCTTTTCCAGTGCTGGGTGATTCATTTCTTTTTTTCGTGACTTTGTAGTGGTTTGATACATAGCTAGGCCATTGTTAGATCTTTTTCAAATGGCTAGGCCATTTCAGAGGACATTCGTCTGGAGTCACATGTAGGCCAGATCAGGTAAGGATGGCAGATTTCCTTCCGTGAAGGGCATATGGGGTGTTTTTTTACAACAGTCAATGATGGTTTTATGGTCATAATTTTAATTCCAGATTTTTATTGAATTCGCTGTGGGATTTGAACCCAGGTCCCTGGGGCATTATCCTGGGTCTCTGGATTACTAGTCCACTGTCAATACCACCAGGGACAGGCAACCTTTGTCATCCTTGCTAAAATGGTCATGTTTATTGTGGAGCAGCCTGGATGATGTACGTCAGCTAGCTATTTGACTATGAAGGGCTTTGCAGCTGAGCAGGAACATCTGATATCCACACTCAAGCACCACACGTGCAATTTGCAGTAGGTGTAACAGCAATCAAAAGCTGCAATCCTGTCTGAAGCAGCTTCCTTTCCTTGCAGTGCCCTGGGTAGGATCAGGTCAGCTGAGACTAGAGAATCACATCCTGAAACTTCTTAATCTTTGAGTTAGAAATGTACCACAAAATTCCATTGGGTAAACCGCCCCAGTTTATGGTCATTGTGCAAAGGTGGAGCCAGTCTGTCTCCTTTAACCAAGTCTCAACCCGCCCACACTACAATGAAGGAATTCGCGGGGGAAAAATTGATTGCACTTTTTTAACCGCTCCTGAAGGCTCCAGTTCATGATGGGGTGCAGTTCAGTGATACCCTCTGGCGTTTCACTCAAGTGGTCATTCTTCATCTGTGTGCCTGGTTAGTAATTGTTGAAAGAATATTTGACTAAAGCTTTCTTCATCCAAAGTTGTCTACACTCATGCTGTGGAAAGTGGCACCAAGCAGGCACACCCATAGAATTAAAGGGCAGGAAACGCTGCTGGAGTGATGCAAGTGTGTCCCCTGTGCATGCCCAAAGAGGATGAAGTCAGAGACATCAACGAGCTTACGCAACACAGGAATACTAAAATCAACAAAGCAAGATGGGCCCTGTTCTGAGGCTGTTTAAAGACCACTCAGCCCATTGCCGCCGAAGTGTCTTTGACTTATTTGTGCTCAAGCTAAATTGGTGGATGCACGGTGGTGAGTTGCTGGAAGAGTTTGAAGGTTTCTGTTGGCCATAGGAGTTATGGGGCATTAGTTGCAGTGTTACTTGTTCTCCAAGATGATCAGGACATGCAGAGAAGGAGGAGGAGGCAGAGATGGAACCTCTACGAGGAAGGACGAGATGGAGGGTTCTCCCTAGATAGTCCTATTGTGAGAGAGTCTTCCAGGAGCATCACTCCTACCTTGGATGAGCCAGGAGCAGTGCCTCAGGAGGTTTCACTTCACTAAGGAGATAGTTGTGCCTCTTCCTTCATGAAGACCTGGAGCCTCAAACCAGGGTGAGGTCCTCTCAGTGCCAGTGAAGATCACCGTTGCTATTTCCCCATTTATAACTTGTTCCTTCAGTCGGCAGCTGGCAACTTTAGCAACATGTCACAATTTTCTGTCCACAGAACTCTTCAGAAGGTGACTGGGGTGCTCAGGAGGAGAGGGGACTTCATCTTCTTCTCTCTGAGGAGTGAAGCCCAGGATGAAAGGATGAAGGGTTTGTCAGGATACTCGGCTTCCTGATGGTGCAGGACATTATCAACTGCACACAGATGGCCCTGGGTGTCCCCCATTTGAATAGGGAAGGGTACTGCAAACACAAGGGCTACCCTCAGTCAATGTGACCACACAAAGTAATTCATCTCAGTGAATGTCCACAATCCTTGCAGCACCTCAAGGCTTTTACTCTGTGACAGTTAGCAATTCCCACCAATTCCCATATTAAAGGATGATTGCTCAGTGACAAGGGATACTCCCCTCCACACATGGCTCATGATTCTCCTCAGCCATCCCACCACATGAGGTCAGGGAGCCTTCATTGAGAGCCTTAGAGCCACACACAATATTGTGGAGTTAGCTATATAGCTCCTCAATCAATAGGTTCACTATGTGACCGCCACAGGGACCTCTCCAATACATGCCCCAGAGGGTTTCCAAGTTTGAAGTACTGTGCTGCATCCTCCACAGCTTTACAATAATGAGAGCCTAGCCAGTATATCCTGGGATCCAGAGGTCACCTCGGAAGGAGGAGGGAATATACATCACGGCAACTGGATGAAGTAAAAAGGACTGTATAGTGAGGTTTCGCTTCATTTGAAAGGAACTTCCCCATCCCCAATGTTCCCTTACAGTACATCCACTTCAGACTCCCCATCTCAAAGTCCCCTTGGCCGACATCACTCAACAAATGCCAACAACAAAAACCTTCAAGAACAACTTTATCCAGCAAGACGTGTATAATAATAAAAAGAACAGAATTAATCACCCTTGTACATCCTCTCAGTGCCTGTGTTATGGAGTGCCTTTCCCTATCCTAGTGCTCCTATTGTCAGACACTCAAATACCTACCTCTAGATTGTAGGCCGGGGACCCTGACGATCCTCAGGCCTCCTGCCCATGCGCCTGGCTGGAATGTTTATTTCTTTTTGCATGATACAAGTTGAGTAGTGGCCCTGCATCCCGCGCAGAAGGGAGGAAACAGAACGGCGTGCAAAGGCAGGTCGTAGGACCTGGAACCGAACATCTCGTAGGTGTCCCAGGGAGCAGGACACAGGAAGGGGACAGGGAGAAGGTCCCACACCAGGAAGGGGGAACAGGAAGAGGTTCCAAAAGATAGTCCCAGGTAAGGATTGAAGACAGGGGACAGGAATAGGTTCCCTTAAATGAAGTTAAAGAAAGAAGCAGAATAATAGGCTCCAAATTCAAAAAAAGAGCTGCAGGGAGCAGATACTGAGCGAAGTGGGCGCGAGAGGAGCCCTGAAGATCTGAGAATGTGGCTGAGGGTTGGTGACTCCACTCAGTCTCAAACTTCATTGACTCTAAGCAAAACATTATTGGTACCTAGCCAGATCCTCCTCCACTTCCCAGGCTCTGGTAAAGAATCATAACACTCTGCAGTGTTACATCACTGGTTACAGTATGGCTGGCGGAAGGCTGTTAATTCACAGAGGGAGGCAGCAAATGGTCGTAGAGGATTTCCTCAAGTGGCCCTGGGTCTTGAGAGCCTGACATCAGACTGCACCACCTTGGCTTGGGGGGGGCACTCCAGGTGGGAGCACTCCAGGGTGGGGACACTCCAGAGTGGGGACACTCCAGGTGGGAGCACTCCAGGTTGGGGACACTCCAGGGTGGGGGCACTCCAGGGTGGGGACACTCCAGGTGGGAGCACTCCAGGTTGGGGACACTCCAGGGTGGGAACACTCCAGTGGGGGGACATTCCAGGGTGGGGACACTCCAGGGTGGGAGCACTCCAGGGTGGGAGCACTCCAGGGTGGGGACACTCCAGGGTGGGGGCACTCCAGGGTGGGGGCACTCCAGGGTGGGTGCACTCCAAGTGGGAGCACTCCAGGGTGGGGGCACTCCAGGGTGGGGGCACTCCAGGGTGGGAGCATTCCAGGGCAGGGGCACTCCAGGGCAGGGGCACGGCACTCCAGGGTGGGGGCACTCCAGGGTGGGAGCATTCCAGGGTGGAGGCATTCCAGGGTGGAAGCACTCCAGGGTGGGGACACTCCAGGGTGGGGGCACTCCAGGGTGGGGGCACTCCAGGGTGGGAGCATTCCAGGGCAGGAGCACTCCAGGGTGGGGACACTCCAGGGTAGGGGCACTCCAGGGTGGGAGCATTCCAGGGTGGAGGCATTCCAGGGTGGAAGCACTCCAGGGTGGGGACACTCCAGGGTGGGGGCACTCCAGGGTGGGGGCACTCCAGGTGGGGGCACTCCAGGGTGGGAGCACTCCAGGGTGGGGACACTCCAGGGTGGGGGCACTCCAGGGTGGGGGCACTCCAGGGTGGGTGCACTCCAAGTGGGAGCACTCCAGGGTGGGGGCACTCCAGGGTGGGGGCACTCCAGGGTGGGAGCATTCCAGGGCAGGGGCACTCCAGGGCAGGGGCACTCCAGGGTGGGGGCACTCCAGGGTGGGAGCATTCCAGGGTGGAGGCATTCCAGGGTGGAAGCACTCCAGGGTGGGGACACTCCAGGGTGGGGGCACTCCAGGGTGGGGGCACTCCAGGGTGGGAGCATTCCAGGGCAGGAGCACTCCAGGGTGGGGACACTCCAGGGTAGGGGCACTCCAGGGTGGGAGCATTCCAGGGTGGAGGCATTCCAGGGTGGAAGCACTCCAGGGTGGGGACACTCCAGGGTGGGGGCACTCCAGGTGGGGGCACTCCAGGGTGGGGGCACTCCAGGTGGGGGCACTCCAGGGTGGGAGCACTCCAGGTGGGGGCACTCCAGGGTGGGAGCACTCCAGGTGGGGGCACTCCAGGTGGGGGCACTCCAGGGTGGGGGCACTCCAGGGTGGGAGCACTCCAGGTGGGAGCACTCCAGGGTGGGAGCACTCCAGGGTGGGGACACTCCAGGGTGGGAGCACTCCAGGGTGGGAACACTCCAGAGTGGGGGCACTCCAGGGGGGGGACACTCCGGGGGGGGGGGGCACTCCAGGGTGGGGCCACTTCAGGCTCACTGCCTGAGGGGCAAGTGCTGGGGTACTAGCGGATTGGTATTGGTGAGAGGACAAATGCTGTCATCTTGAGAGAGAGGACAGCAGGTTCCTGCTCCATGGTACCACTGTCTTGGGATGGCATCTCAGCAATCCTTGTTACCTTCCAGTGAACAGAGTACTGGATTTCATGCCCTTTCGAGCGCTGAGATAAGCAGCCATGATGGAAGCTGTCTGTGCCTGGATGCTAGTAGCCAGGATCTTGTGATCTCAGCCTGAGCTTCTGCTGCAGTTGATACATCAGGAGACCTTGGTCTGTCCTGCAATGGAAGCTGAGACAGCAGCCAGCAGATGCTCCATCTTGGGCTGCTCTGGCATTGCTGTCATGGAGGTGCCCATCACTCCCACGGTGGGCAGGGATGAGCTCAAGCTCAGCACAATGCCCTGTATCATGGTGGAACTGGACTCCTCCATGCTCCTCGCCAGTGACTGGAGGCTGTCTGACAGGCCTGCCAATGCATCAAGCATCTTGGTGTGCATGTTCATCAGTGTTTTCATATTGTCTGCTCCAATGAGGTCCTCACCTGGGTTCCCTGCAACAGAACCAGTGTGCAACTTCATCCTCCAGAGTTGACACAGGAGCTGACTTATCCCTGTCATGGCTGTAGTGCACTTGTGTCCAGTGACTCAGCACCTGTAGATCTCAACTCTAAACTAGCATCTAAGGCGCATGCAGTGCCAGTATCTGAACTGATGGCTGTTAGAGTTATGTTGAGTGATGGTATATCTTCCTCAGAGCTCCCTTCTTGCTCTTGCCCTATAACATGAGGCTCCAGGGGCTGCACAGCTGGCAGAGCTAGGCTATCTGAAAACACTAAAGCCTAAGGGAAGGGTAGAGCTGAGTGAGGGCGGGTAGGGAAGAAAGCTCCATCAGCAATTTCCGTTTCATGGCACCTTTCAGGATGAAGGTGAAGAGTTAGTGGAGAAAGTGCTTTGGCTGTGCTGCAGTTCCATGTCCCTGGTGCCCATGATCCTCAGGACCATCTGTTCAAGGGTGCTGAGGGATGTATCCATGGTGGCCCTTCACCCATCATCTGCTCCCCACCCATTATGGCTCATCTTCTCCTGTAAGGGAGGGGGCAGAATGTCACTGACTGTCAGTTGTCATGGGGCTATGCCCCTTTAATTTTGAAAATATGATTTCTCGGCTTTTAGCTGACTGGAAATTTTGCAATTTGAACTGAGACAGAGCAAACTGCTTAAAAATGCAAGGCCACGTTCCAAGGTGATGGTGAGAAACAAACAACTCACCCTCATGGAAGTGTGAAGAGAGAGACATTTCCTAAAATCCAAACACCCATTGAAATTCATAACTAAGGAAGAGACATTTAACATGCAAAGCACTGGTTATTGAAACAATAGTTGCCACAGACGGACACCCCCAAAACCTCTTGGAAATACACAATGGGTGAAGTATTTCAAGGCAAGGCTGCCCAGCCACTAGAGAGAGATTGCAAGTGATACAGGCGGTGTCAAGAAAGTCTTCAGCAGAGGAAACAGACTGAAGGCAGCTCTCTCTCCCCCTCTCTCTTTTGGAATAATTGTGATGCCCGAATCGAGAAGCCAACTCTAACGGAAATCTACTAGCAAACCAATGTCTCTTAATAATTGTAACACCTTCTACATCTGACTGCATCCAAGAAACTAGCTAACCTGCCCAGCCACAGGTTTTAAAATCTATGCCTCAAGGACATTCAAAGGACACTTAACTATCTATTTTTTTATCTTTTTAAAATTGTGCTCTAACTCCCATTATCCCTGATACATGTGTATGTGTGTGTATCTGTGTGTGTGTGTGTCTGTGTGTGTGTGTATCTGTGTGTGTGTATCTGTGTGTGTATCTGTGTATGTGTGTATCTGTGGGAGTGTATCTGTGTGTATCTGTGTGTGTATGTATCTGTGTGTGTGTATGTGTATCAGTGTGTGTGTATCTGTGTGTATCTGTGTGTGTGTGTATCTGTGTGTGTGTATCTGCGTGTATCTGTGTGTGTGTGTATCTGTGTGTATCTGTGTGTGTGTGTATCTGTGTGTATGTGTGTGTGTGTATCTGTGTGTGTATCTGTGTGTGTGCATCTGTGTGTATGTGTGTGTGTGTATCTGTGTGTGTGTATGTGTATCAGTGTGTGTGTATCTGTGTGTATCTGTGTGTGTGTGTATCTGTGTGTATGTGTGTGTGTATGTATCTGTGTGTGTGTATGTGTATCTGTGTGTATCTGTGTGTGTGTGTATCTGTGTGTGTGTATCTGTGTGTATGTGTGTGTGTGTATCTGTGTGTGTATCTGTGTGTGTGTGCATCTGTGTGTATGTGTGTGTGTGTATCTGTATGTGTATCTGTGTGTGTGTACGTGTATTGGGGTGTGTGTGTATGTGTGTGTGTGTGTATCAGAGTGTGTGTGTATGTGTGTGTGTGTGTATTGGGGTGTGTGTGTATGTGTGTGTGTGTGTGTGTGTGTATGTGTGTATCAGGCTGTGCTTGTGGGTGTGTAATGACTGCATGAGGGCCGAATGTTTGATGTTGCATTTTGATTATTTTTCTCAGGTTTAGTGGTTAATAAATTTGCTCTTACTCAAGAAAACCTGGTTTGATTGGTTCCTTATTGCTCACAGCTTCAATAGTTAAATACATTCTTTTGGAAAAGGCATTTCCTCATGAAAAAGAAACTTAAACTTTTGTTGTGACCATCCAGGGGTTTGAATAGAGTGAAGCCAGTTCACCCATTCTCACCTGGTCATAACAAAAATGAGGGGCCCATGTCCGGGATCGTTCTCACAGACTGGTGAAAGAATTGGAGTGGGGAAAGTAAATTGTTGCTTCAAAAGCAATTTAAAAACTGCAGAAGGTTTCCTTGGGCCTGCAATACTAAAGTGCTAAAATATCCACATTCGATGTCAATGCTTTCATGGATCAGGATGAGATAACTGGCGAGAAGTTAAGGACACTGTCCTTGGAAGAATTAAAAGGTGTAGCTAGAGAGGCAGGAACAGGAGGACAAGAGAGAATTCCAGGAAAGAGAAAAGGAAAAGGAGTTTAAATTAAAATAGCTCGAGCTGAGAAGGAAGGATCCCACTTTGCCCATTGAAGACACCCCTGGTGAGGGAATCACCCCTAGCTCAGACTTAGGGCCTGAGGTATTCCAGTTTGCCCATTTAATCCCTAAGTTTGATGAAGAAGAGGTGGACGTCTTCTTTATCTCTTTCGAAAGGTTAGCTCAGCTGTTAAAGTGACCAGCCCATCACTGGTCCCTGCTATTGCAGAGTAAGCTGACAGCAAAAGCTCACAAAGTTTACTCCCTCTTGCCTGAAGAAGGTGCAACAAGCTATGAGGCAGTAAAAAGGGCTGTTTTAGGTGAGTGCCAGTTAATGCTGGAGATGTACCGTCCGAAATTCCATTCCCTCAGGAAACGACCTGACCAAAAGTACCTGGAATTTGAACGACTTAAGCAACTCGCTTTTGACCAGTGAGTACAGGTGCTCAAAATTGAGGCCACCTACCACCTTTGTGAGATAATTCTCCTCAAGGAGTTCGAAAGCTCCATACCCTTCCCAGTAAGAACTCATACAGAAGAATAGAGAGTAACGGGGCTAGAGAGGCAGCCGCCTGGCTCATAATTATCAGCTTGTCCACAAACCCTCATCCCAAAGGAAACCCTTCCCTAGTCACCCCCAACCAACTGAAAACGATAGAAGGTGGGAGAGTGATGGGAAACTGAGCACCCATGGGAGAGAAGGGACGGCTGGAAACACAGGGAACCCTCCTCAGGCTAGAAAAGATGGCGCTGAGGAGAGAAGTGAGGCCACAGGCCTGTGTGTTTTAACTGCCACAAGGCAGGCCACCAATGTAAAATTGCGCGAGATGAAGTTGGCGAGCGTCCTGATGCCATTGCGCACTTGCGCGATATTTTGCTTAACGGGTGCGCGCAAAAGTCAGAAGCGTGCCCATCAACATTAAGACGGCAACTAAGCCCATTAATGGCGCAATTGTCTCCAATTTTTCGTGGCCTGTCCAACCTTACAGTTGGCGGACGGGTGAATCAGCCAGGCAGCCTTTACACTTTTCATCCAACCTCATCCAGAGGCGGATGAAATCTCCGTTATGATATAAAATAAAAATAAATAGCGGCGGACGGCATTTTTATGAGGTATATTTTCTGGTGCTTGATTGTGATTCATGGACATTTTTTTGCAGCTTTTTAAACACTTAGTTGATCACTGGAAGATCTGCAGCTCCCTGAGGTAGCCGCCAGCCTTCAGGGAGCTCTCTGTCGCAGCATTCACCCGCGCCCCCGGTGACATCATCGCCCGCTTTCTCCCCACCCCCGCCCCGGCAGCGCTCAGCTTTTCAGCGCACATTTCGTGCTAGCTGATTGGCCAACCAGCGTGAAATCGTGGTCGGGGGCTGATAGAGGTCAGCAGTCTGTTTCCTGACCAGTCCCAGGTCTGCTGATCACACATGCATGCCAAGGGTAAAATTCAGGTCCATTTTGGTAAAACTGTACTGCACTCCCTCTAAGGCCAGTACATCCTTTTTAAGTTGTGGTGCTCAGAACTGCTCACAATATTCCAGATGATCAAACCCAGGTTTTGTTTAGATAAAGCACAACTTCTACCTCCTTGTACCCTAGTCCTGTAGATATCAAGGCTAGCAATCCATTAGCCTTTTTGATTATTTTCTATACCTGTCATGACATTTTAATGCTATATGTATTTTGATTCCCAAAGTCATTATGTACCTTCACTGCTTCTAGCTTTTCCCATTTAGAAAGTACCCTTTTTAGATCCAAAGTGGATGATCTCACATTTGCCTATACAGAAATTAATTTGCCACAGTTTTATCCATTTATTTAACCTATCAATATCTCTTTGCTGATGACAAAGATGGTTGGTGTTGTAAACAGTGTAGATTGAAGTGGAACATTATAGTTGGACACGTGACTTTCTATTTCATCATCTAAGTCGTTAATAAATATGGTGAATAGCTGAGGGCCTGATACAGATCCTTGTGGGATATCACTAGTTGCATTCTGCCAGTTGGAGTACCCACCCTTTATCCCTATTCTCTGTCCCTTGTTGTTCAGCCAATTTTGGAATCAGGTCAATAATTTACCTTCAGTTCCATGGCCAGGATTTTTACCTTGTCGGATGGGCACAGCGGGCAGGCTTGACCCACGGTGGGCGGGCAAAACTGACCGCCGCCCGCGATCGGGCCCTGACCGGAGTTTCACGTTGGCTGGCCAATTAACGGGCAGCCAGTGGGAATCAGGCGCTGAAATGCTCAGCCCTGCCTGGGTGGGGTGGGGAATGGAGGGCGAGTACAGAAGTCAGCGCATGCGCGTGGGTGTGCTCAGTGAAAGCTCCCTGAAGGCACACAGCTGCCTTAGGGCACTGAAGATTTCTAACATTAAAATTAAACAATTAAACAACATTAACATTAAAAATAAACAATTGAAAAATAAGGAAAACATGTCCCCTCATGTGACTGTCACATGAGCAGGGACATGTTGCAAATGAGTTTTAAAAGTTTGTATTTTTTTTAATTCACTGGTCGAAACCTCATCCCGCCCATGGATGAGGTTTTGCAACAAATGCACAATGGACGTTATCAACTGGAAGTCTTTCAAATGCCTGTTGGAGGTCCATATAATACATTCATTGCGCTTTCCCTGTCTACTATTTTAGTTATTCCCTCAAAAAATTCAATTCGTTTTATTAGACATACTTAGCCTTTACAAACCCATGTTGTCTTGCTATAATCAGTTCAAATTTCTCTAAATGCTCAACCACTCTACCCTTAATTATAGATTCCAAGATCTTTCTCACAACAGATGTTTGACTAACTGATCGATAATTTAATAGTTTGGTTCTCACTTTTCTTAAATAATGGAGTTGCTTTTGCAATTTCCCAGTCTAAAGAGGCAATTCCTAAATTGAGAAAACTTTGGGGAAGGTTATAACTGAAGCATCTGCAATTTCTTCACACACTTCCTTTAATCTTGGAGTGGAAAGCATCAGGTTATGGGGATTTGTCAATCTTTATTTTTCTAATAGTTTCCTGCTTTATGTTAATTTCAGTGAGTTCCAGTTCAGGGATTAGTTATTAGCATCCGTTAGAATTTTGTTAATGATTCAATGGTTGTAAGTAGATGGTGTCCAAATGCTATGCTTTGTCTTCAGAGGTATTGTATCTGAGGAGAGAATAATTACTCCGCTTCTAGTAATCTACCTGCTGGATTTAACAGTCTGGTATCACACTATTAAACTCTCTGTAATTAACAGATTTGAAATACTGAATATCAATACTTGCACGAAATTAAATGAAGCACAGTAATTAGTAAATAATAGAAGTACTGAACACGTATACAGTGAGAAAAGCAGTAAAAGGCTGAGGAGAATGCGAGAGAAGTCTGGGTCAGGCAGTCAGCAACAGCTAGAGTAGAGTGTGAGACAAAGACTCTGCGACAGAAAGTCAGCAGCACCTACAGGAGAGTGCAAGAGGACCATCCTGGGACAGGCAGCCAGCAACACCTAGAGGAGAATGTGAGGAGAGGACCATGGGATGGGCAGTCAGCGGAATCTAGAGGAGAGTGTGAGAAAAGGACGCTGGGACAGGCAGTCAGCAGCACCTGGAGGATCTAGCATCTAGTCTGTACTCAAGTAGATCAAAGGTGGGGATATTCGCTGATGTTTGCACAATGTTCAGCACCATTCACGACTCCTCAGATACTGAAGCAGTCCATGTCCAAATGCAGCAAGACCTGGACAATATCCAGGCTTGGGCTGACAAGTGGCAAGTAATATCCACGCCACACAAGTGTCAGGCAGTGACCATCTCCAACAAGAGAGAATCTAACCACTGCCCCTTGAAATTCAATGGCATTACCATCACTGAATTCCTCACTGTCAACATCATGGGGGTTACCATTGACCAGAAACTGAACTGGACTAGCCATATAAATACTGTGGCTACAAGAGCAGGTCAGAGGCTCAGAATCTTGCAACAAGTAACTCATCTCCTGACTCCCCAAAGCCTGTCCACCATCTACAAGGCACAAGTCAGGAGTGTGATGGAATACTCCCCACTTGCCTGGATGAATGCAGTTCCAACAACATCAAGAAGCTTGACACCGTCTAGGACAAAGCAGCCCACTTGATTGGCACCACATCCACAAATATTCACTCCCTCCAGCACCAACACACAGTAGCAGCAGTGTGTACCATCTGCAAGAGGATTCACCAAGGCTCCTTCAACAGCACCTTCCAAACCCACGACCACTACCATCTAGAAGGACAAGGGCAGCAGATAGATGAGAACACTACTACCTGCAAGTTCCTCTCCGTCAACTCACCGCCCTGACTTGGACATATATCACTGTTCCTTCACTATCGTGGGGTCCAAATCCAGGAACTCCCTTCCTAATGGCACTGTGGGTGTACCTACACCATATGGACTGCAGAGGTTCAAGAAGGCAGCTTACTACCACCTACTCAAGGGCAATTAGGGATGGGAAATAAATGCTGGCCCAGCCAACGAAGCCCACATCCTGTGAATGAATAAAAAAAAGCAAGGGTCCGCATTCTATTTAGTCAAGATATGTCTGGGAGCTCAGTCCCATAATTTGCACATCCTGCACTATGTGGGAATTGTAGCTCCTGATGGTCTGGATGACCATGAGGTGCCTCTGACTGCAGCAACTTGAGCCCCGGGTTTTCAAGCTTGAGTGGCGGATGGGGGTATTACGATGTATTCATGAGGCTGAGAGGTTTGTGGATAGCACGTTTCAGGATGTGGTCACCCCACATCTTAAGGAAGTTTTTAAAAATTCATTCATGGGATGTGGACATCACTGACTAGGCCAGCATTTATTGCTCATCCCTAATTGCCCTTATTCATTTTACAGTCAACCACATTGCTGTGGGCTGGAGTCACATGTAGGCCAGACCAGGTAAAGACGGCAGATTTCCTTCCCTAAAGGACATTAGTGAACCAGATGGGTTTTTGCAACAATTGACAATGGTTTCATGGTCATCATCAGACTTTTAATTCCAGGTTTTTTTTTAATTCAGATTTCACCATCTGCCATGGTGGGATTCAAACCCAGGTCCCCAGAGAATTACCCTGGGTCTCTGGAATACCAGTCCAGTTACAATACCACTACACCACCATACCACCACCTCTCATTGTTACAGTGCAAGCAGAGAGAGAATGGGTGACTGCTAGACAGAAGAAGGGGACCAGACAGATAGTGAGGGAATCCCCCGAGTGCATCTCACTCACAAATCGTTTTTCAGCCTTGGAAAACTGTGAGAGTGACGGTTCCTCTGTGGAGGCCAAACAGAGCCAAGACCATGGCACTGTGGGGGGTCCAGCTGCTCAGGGGTTGAGGAAGAAGTGTGGAAGGGCAATAGTGATGGGGGATTCATTAGTGAGGGCAGTAGACAGGTGCTTCTGCGGCCTTAGACTTGACTCCAGGATGGTGTGTTGCCTCCTGGGTGCCAGGGTCAAGGATGTCACAGAACAGCTCCAGGGCATTCTGAAGGGGGAGGGTGAACAGCCAGAGATCATGGTCCATGTTGGGACCAATGACATAGGATGAAAGAGAAATGAGGTCCTGCAAACAGACTTTAGGGAGTTAGGTAGGAAATTGAAAAGCAGGACTTCAAAGGTAGTAATCACTGGATTATTCCCGATACCACGTAGTAGTGAGCATTGGAACAGAAGGATAGAGCAGAAGAAAGCGTGACTGGAGAGATGGTGCAGGAGGGAGGTCTTCAGATTCCTGTGGCATTGGGACCATTTCTGTGGGAGGTGGGACCTGTACAATTTGGACAGGTTACATCTGAACAGGAACAGGACCAACATTCTCTCAGAAGGTCTGCTATGCTGTTGGGGTGGATTTAAACTAAATTGGCATGGGGGTGGGATCCTGAAAAGTCGTTCAGAGGAGGGAGGGAAGCTGAGATGGAATTAGAAGTTAAAACACTAGTAAGTGAGTCTGGAATGCAGAGGAAACACAGGCTAGATAAGAAAGATGTGAGTTCAGCAAAGCTAAATGGAATATATTTTAACATATCCTCTGGCAAGGAGCCTGAGGAATAAGATAGATGAGCTGAGGGCACACATAGGCACACAGGAGTATGACATCATAGCTATGGCCGAGACTTGACTAAAGGAAGGGCAGGATTGGCAACTCAACATTCCTGGTTATAGGGTATCTAAATGAGATAGAGGGGGGGATAGGAGTGGGGTGGGTGTTGGGGGGGGGGGCGGTGGGGTGGGGTGTTGTGGGGGGGGTGGGGGGAGTGGTGGTTGCAATATTGATCAAGGAATCAATTACAGCAGTGAGGAGAATGATATCTTGGAAGGATCATCAGATGAAGCCATATGGGTAGAGGCAACAAACACAAAAGGGGCAAATACGCTGATGGGTGTACTATAGCTTCCAGACAGTCAGGGAGAGATAGAGGGTCAAATATGTAATCAAATTTCAGAGAAGTGTAAGAATAATAAGGCAGTGATAGTAACCAACTACCTAAATATTAACTGGGATAGGTTTAGTGTGCAAGGTAGGGAGGGAGGAAAATTCTCAAGTTGCATCCAGGAGAACTTTTTTAGCCAGTATGTAGAAATCCCAACAAGGGAGGGGGCAGTTCTGGACCTAATACTCGGAAATGAGCCCAGGCAGCCGGAAGGAGTATCAGTAGGGGAGCATTTTGGAGATAGTGACCATAACTCAGATTTAGGATAGTTATGGAAAAGGATAAGGTTGGGCCGGGAATAAAAGTTCTAAACTGGGGAAAGGCTAATTTTACTAAGATGAAATACGATTTGGCCCAAGTGGACTGGGAGCAGCTACTTGCAGATAAAACTGTATCAGAGCAGTGGGAGGCATTCAAGGAGGAAAGAGAGAGTACAGGGCAAATATGTTCCCAGACCAAGTCCGGAGAATCCTGAATGTCGAGGCACATAAAGGTTAACATTAAGAAAAAAAAGAGAAGCTTGTGGCAGAAACTGAGGGCTCAATATGGCAAAGTCCCTAGAGGAGTAGAAAAAGCAGTGGGGAACTTAAAAATGAAATTAGGAAAGTTAAGAGAGTGCATGAGAAAGCATTGGTGGGTAGAATAAAGGAAAACCCAAAGGGGTTTTTTAAATAAATAAAGAGCAAGAGAATAACTAGGGAAAGAGTTGGGCCACTTAGGGACCATAGAGGTAATCTGTGTGTGCACCTGGAAGACGTGGGTACAGTCCTCAATGAATACTTTGCATTGGTCTTCACAATGGAAAAAGAAAATGCAGGTATAGACATCAGGGTGGAGGACTGTGAAATATTAGAGGAAATTAACATAGAGAGGAGGTACTAGTGGGTTTAGCGGCCTTAAAAGTGGATAAATCCACAGTCCCGGATGAGATGTATCCCAGGCTGTTGAGGGAGGCAATGGAAGAGATACCAGGGACCCTGGCAGTAATTTTCAAATCCTCTCTGGCCACAGGTGAGGTGCCAGAAGTCTGGAGGCTGCTAACATTGTCCCATTATTAAAAAAGAGATGAAGCAATAGACCAGGAAATTACAGGCCAGTCAGTCTAGCCTCGGTGGTGGGGAAGTTACTAGAAAGAATTCCGAAAGACAGAATATATCTGCACTTGGAGAGACATGGATTAATCAAGGATAGTCAGCATGGATTTAAAGGAAGGTCATGTTTGAAAAATTTGAAGAGGTATCTAGGAGTGTTGATGAGGGTAATGCTTTTTGATGTGGTCTACATGGACTTTAGCAAGGCTTTTGATTAGGTCCCTCATGGCAGACTGGTCAAGAAATTAGGAGCCCATGAGATCCAAAGCAAAGTGGCACGCTGGATCCAAAATTGGCTGAGAGGCAGGAAGCAGAGGGTGATGATAGAGGGATGTTTCTGTGACTGGAAGACTGTTTCCAGTGGGGCTTGGTGCTGGAGTCCTTGCTATTTGTGGATTTGGACTTAAAAGTAGGGGGTACGATCAAGAAGTTCATGGATGACATGAAAATTGGTAGGATGGTAAGTAATGAGGAGGATAGCCGTAAACTGCAGGAGGATATCGATGGACTGGTCAGGTGGGCAGAGCAGTGGCAAATGGAATTCAAACCGAAATGTGTGAGGTAATGTGCTTGGTGAGGGCTAACAAAGCAAGGGATTACACTATGAATGGTAGGACCCTGGAAAGTACCTTGGTGTACATATCCATAGATCCCTGAAGGTAAATAAGGTGGTTAAGAAGGCATATGGGATACTTGCCTTTATTAGCCGAGACATAGAATACAAGAGCAGGGAGCTTATGCTGGAACTGTATACAAAGCTGGTTAGGCCACAACTGGAGTACTGTGTGCAGTTCTGATCACCACATTATAGGAAGGATGTGATTGCACTAGAGGGGGTACAGAGGAGATTTACCAGGATGCTGCCTGGGCTGGAGGGTTTGAGCTATGAGGAAAGATTGGATAGACTGGGATTGTTTTCTTTGGAGCAGCGAAGGTTGAGAGGACCTGATAGAGGTGTACAAGATTATGAGGGACGTAGATAGGGTGGATAGGAAGGCACGTTTTCCATTAGTAGAGGGGTCAATAAACGGGGGCATAGATTTAAGGTAAGAGGTAGAAGGCTAAGAGGGGAGTTGAGGAGAAATTCTTTCACCCAGAGGGTGGTGGGAGTCTGGAACTCACTGCCTGAAAGGGTGGCTGAGTCAGAAACTCTCATAACATTCAAGAAGTATTTAGATATTCACTTGCGCTGCCATAGTCTCCAGGGCTATGGGCCAAGTGCTGGGAAATGGGATTAGTGTAGATAGATCTTTGTTGATCTGTGCGGCCACAATGGGCCAATTAGCCTCTTTCTGTGCTGTAAACGTCCATGAGTCTATGAAGCTAACTAACCTTTGTGAGAACAGCTTCTGATTATATTCAAGAACCCTACAAAGTCAGTGAACAGAGTTCTGCACAGCAATTTCAGCTCAATTTATTCTTTAGAATCATAGAATTGTTACAGCACAGAAGGCTATTCGACTCATTGCATTCGTGCTGGTTTCCCAAAGCCTTTTGGTCGTATTTGGTCCCTGGTATGATAGTAGGGGTGACCACCACACAGTCCTTGTGGAGATGAAGTCCGGTCATCGCATTGAGGATACCCTTCGTCGTGTTATGTGGCACACTGGTGTGGGAGAAGTGGGTTCCGGTTTGTAAAGCGCTGGCATCAATACTGGGGAAAGTGGGGGCTGTACTGTTGGGGCGGTTTACATCTGAACCATGCTGGGACAAGTGTCCTTGCAAATCGCATAACTAGGGAAGTAGAGAGGGCTTTAAACTAAACAAGAGGGATGAGGGATCAAGCTTGGGCAGAGGTAACAATTCAAGGTGTAGAGACAAGACAGGAGAGCAAAATAGTAATATGAGAAATGAGGGTTAGAGAATGGCAGGAAGGGACAGAGAGAAAAAAGCCTAAGAATACATCAACAGTCAAGACTAGATGTTACAAAGGTAACAAAAAGACAAAACTGAAAGCTCTCTATCTGAATGCACATAGCATTCATATCAAAGTAAATGAATTGATGGCCCACATTGAAGTAAATAAATATGATCTGATACCAATTACGGAGACGTGACTGCAGGATGACAAAGATTGGATCCTGAATATTGAGGGTTACATGACATTCAAGAGGAATAGGAAGCTAGGTAAAGGTGCAGGGGTGACCCTGTTAATCAAATGGGGCATTGGTGCAATAGTTACAGATGACCTTGGTTCAGGAGATCAGGATGTAGAATCAGTTTGAGTGGAGATGAGGAATTGTAAGGGCCTTCCTAACAGTAGCCACAGTGTCGGACAAAGTATTTAAGAGAAAATATTGTGTGCTTGTGATAAAGTGATGGCAGTGATCATGGGTGATTTTAATTTACATAACAACTGGAAAAATCAGATTGGCAGTAATAGCCTGGATGAAGGGTTCTTAGAATGCTTTTGAGATAGTTTCTTGAACCAGTATGTACTGCAACCAACCAGAGAGCATGTTATATTAGACTTGGTATTGCATAATGTGACAGGGTTAATTAATGACCTTAGGGTAAAGGCACCCTTAGGTAGCAGCGATCACAATACAATTGAATTTTACATCCAGTTTGAAAGGGAGAAGAGTGGATCTAAGACTAGTATCTTAAACTTAAATAAAGGAAACTGTGTGGGGATGAAAGCAGAACTAGCTGAAGTGAACTGGGAAACTAGGTTAGAGGATAGATCAATAGAGAAGTAGTGGCAGACATTTAAGGGGATATTTCAGAGTATTCAGAATAAGTACATTCATGTTATAAAGAAAAATTCTAATGGGAGGACACACCAACTGTAAAGAAGTTAAGAAAAATGCATACAACTCTGCAAAGGTGAGTGGTATGACAGATGATTGGTCAGAATATAAAGGACGGCAGAGAATGACTAAAAGGTTGACCAGGAGAAAGAAATTAGAGTATGAGAGGAAGCTAGCTAGAAATGTTAAAATGGATAGCAAGAGTTTCTACGGTACTTAAAAAGGAAAAGAGTAAGTAAAGTGAGTGTTGGTCCTCTTGAGAGTGACAGTGGGGAGTTAATAGTAGATAATAAGGAAATGGTGGAAGAAATAAACAAATATTTTGCTTCTGTGCTCACTATAGGGGACACAAAAAACATTCCAGTGATAGCTACAAATCAGGAGGTGAAAGTGAGAGAGGAACTTGGTGAAATTGAAATCACTGGGGAAACAGTACTGAGCAAATTGATGGAGCTGCAGGCTGACAAGTCTCCGGGTCCCAATGAACTACATCCTAGAGTCTTGAAAGAGGTGGCTAATGAGATAGTCAATGCACTGCTGTTAATTGTCCAAAATTTGCTATTCTGGAAATATTCTGGAAAGGTTCCGGAAAGGTTCTATCAGACTGGAAAATAGCAAACGTAACCCCTCCATTCAAGAAGGGAGGGAGGCAGAAAACAGGAAACTATAAGCCAGTTAGTTTGAAGTCTGTCGTGGGGAAGTTGTTAGACTTGATCATTAAGGAGATTATAGCTGGGCACTTGGAAGAGCTCAGGACAATAGGGAAGAGTCAGCATGGTTTTGTGGAAGGAAAATCATGTTTAACCCATTTATTGGAGTTTGTTGAAGGAATAACATGCACTGTGGATAACGGGAAGCCTGTAGATGTACTGTACTTGGATTTCCAGAAGGCATTTGATAAGGTGCCACATCAAAGGCTATTATGAAAAACAAAAGCACATGGTATAGGGGGGTAACATATTAGAATAGATAGAAGATTGGCTGGCTGGCAGAAAGCAGAAAGTATGCATAAATGGGTGTTTTTCTGATTGGCAGGATGCGACGAGTGGAGTCCCACAGGGGTCTGTGCTGGGGCCTCGACTTTTTACAATTTACATCAATGACTTAGATGGGGGGAGTGAAGATATGGTAGGTAAATTTGCAGATGATAGAAAGATAGGTAGGAAAGTATGTTGTGAAGAGGACATGAGGAGGTTGCAGATGAATATAGATAGGTTGAGTGAGTGGGCAAAGATCTGGCCAATGGAGTTTAATGTGGGAAAATGTGAAGTTGTTCACTTTGGCAGGAAGAACAAAAAAGCAAAGCATTACTTAAATGGAGAATGGCTGCATAATTCTGAGGTGCAGAGGGATCTAGGTGTTCTGGTTCATGAGTCACAAAAGCTTAGTATGCAGGCACAGCAAGTAAATAAGAAGGCTAATGGAATGTTATCCTTTTAATGAAAGGAATTGAACATAATAGTAAGGATGTTATGCTTCAGTTATATAGGGCATTGGTATGACTGCACCTTGAATACTGTGTGCAGTTTTGGTCTCCTTATTTAAGGAAGGATGTAAATGCGTTAGAGGTGGATCAGAGGGGGTTTACTAGACTAATATCTGGAATGAGTGGGTTTTCTTATGAGGAAAGGTTGGACAGACTGGGCTTGTTCACACTGGAGTTTAGAAGAGTGAGGGGTGATTTGATTGAAGTATATAAGATCCTGAACAGTATTGACAAGGTGGACATGGAAAGGATGTTTCCTCTTGTGGATGAATCCAGAACTAGGGGGCACTAGTTTATAATTAGGGGTCAGCCTTTTAGGACAGAGATGAGGAGAAATTTTTTCTCTCATAGGGTTGTGCGACTTTGGAACTCTCTGCCTCAGAAGGTGTTGGGGGCAGGGTCATTGAATATTTTTAAGGTATAGCTAGATAGATTCTTGTTAGGCAAGAGAATCAAAGGTTATCAGGGGTAGATGGGAATGTGGAAATTGAAACACAAGAAGATCAGCCATGATCTTATTGAATGACTGAGCAGGCTCGAGGAGCACCTTATGTTCTTATTACCATTGTGCTAAATGGGATAGATTTCGAACAGATCTAGCAGCTCAACTCTGGGCATCCATGAGGTGCTACAGACCATCAGCAATAGCAGAACTGTACTCAACCACAATCTGTAACCTCATAGCCTGGCATATCCCCTACTCTACCATTACCACCAAGCCAGGAGGTCAACCCTGGTTCAATGAAGAGTGCAGGAGGGCATGCCAGGAGCAGCAGCACGCATACTTAACAATAAGGTGTCAACCTGGTGAAGCTATAACACAGGACTACTTGCGTACCAAACAGCATAAGCAGCAAGTGATAGACAGAGCAAAGCAATTCCACAATGAACGGAGGATATCTAAGCCTTGAAGTCCTGCCACATCCAGTTGTGAATGGTGGTGGACAGTTAAACAACTCACTGGAGGAGGAGGCTCCACAAATATCCCATTCTCAATGATGGAGGAGCCCAACGCATCAGTGCAAAAGATAAGGCTGAAGCATTCGCCACAATCTTCAACCAGAAGTGCCGAGTGGATGATCCATCTCGGCATCCTCCGGAGGTCCCCAACATCACAGATGCCAATCTTCAGACAATTCCATTCACTCAACATGATATCAAGAAACAGCTGAAGGCATTGCATACTGCAAATGCTATGGGCCCTGACAATATTTCAGCAATAGTACTGAAGACTTATGCTCCAGAACTTGCCGCGCCCCTAGCCAAGCTGTTCCAGTACACCCACAACACTAGCATCTACCCGGCAATGTGGAAAATTGCCCAGGTATGTCCTGTACACAAAAAGCAGGACAAATCCAACCCAGCCAATTACTACCCAGTCAGTCTACTCTTGATCATCGGAGAGTTCATGGTCTGAAGTTGTTGAACTCAATGTTAAGTCCAGGAGGCTGTAAAGTGCCTATTCGGAAGATGAGGTGCTGTTCCTCCGGTTTACATTGGTCTTCACTGGAACATTGCAGCAGGCCAAGGACGGACATGTGGGCTTGAGAGCAGGATCATGTACTGAAATGGCAAGTGACAGGAAGGTCTGGGTCATGCTTGCGGACAGACCGAAGATGTTCTGCAAAGTGATCACCCAGTCTGAGTTTGGTCTCTCCAATGTAGAGGAGACCACATTTGGAGCAGCGAATGCAGTAGACCAAATTGAAGGAGGTGCAAGTGAAGTGCTGACTCACTTGAAAGGAGTTTTGGGCCCTTGGACTGTGAGGAGGGAGGAGGTAAAGGGGCTGGTGTTGCACCTTCTGCGACTGCATGGGAGGTTGCCGTGGGAGGGAATGAGGTGTGGTGCATTCAATGGCATTACTATTGTTGAATCCCCCAATATCAGCATTCTGGGGGTTACCATTGACCAGGAACTGAATGGGACTAGCCATATAAATACCATGGCTTGTGAAAATGGATGTTTTTTAAAAAATATTTTAGGGAAATATTGTGCTATTCAGTAAAGAAGGCTGGGTTTCTGTTTCTTTATGTGTGATTTAATTAAGCTGTGCAAGAGGTTGATAGGAGTTAGGTTGTCTGGAGTTTTGGAAACATTAAAAGGATAAGAGGTGTTAAATTGAGGCACAAGTAAATAAGTTAGATCTAACATTTGCATTTTCAGATAAGTTGAGAGGTTGTTTGAATTCCAAAGGGGAGTCAGAGGTAACATGGAAAATGTTTGCATCTTGCAGGAGTCCATTGTTTGACATGTAGTGGGGTATTATATTTTTATTGACTCAAAAGCAAAGACAAGATGGAAACATGAAAGATCTTATATTTGGAAGGTTTTGAGTTTCAAAGGGGTGTGAGAACAATGGGACTGAGGTGAAAGGGAAAAAAGATATATTAAGAGTTACTCTGAAGTGGATTTCACACCCTAAAATGGAAGAGGGTAAAGGTCATGTGGTACACCTTTATTGAAGCTACAGCAGTTTGCCTTGTGTAATATTGCTGCATTTTTTATATTTAAACAACTATAAGGGAGTGTTGCCTAGAAAGTGTTTACTTGTGGGTATGACCAAGTAGAGTGTTTTTGCGGGAATGTTTTGTAAGACTAACCTTAATTATGTAACTATAATCTCAAGTGCTTAAGTTTTCTTTTTTTGTTAATAAAATTTTTACTTTAAATGTTTAAAAACCCAAAAGTGTTATTGGACTTCTTAGTGCTGAGATTGGATACGCCATCTTCACATTATCGGGAACAAAAGGCTGTAGCCCACAAGCAAAGTTTCCCTTTGCGATATGGTTTGCCCAGCAATTAACACTGGTTGTGGTCATAAAGATTACAAGAGCTGGTCAGAGGTGAGTAACTCACCTCCTGACTCTCCAAAGCCTATCCACTATCTACAAGGCACAAATCAGGAGTGTGATGGAATACTCCCCACTTGCCTGGATGAGTGAAGCTCTAGCAACACTCAGGAAGCTTGATACCGTCCAGGACAAACCAGCTGCTTTATTGGCACCACATCCACACACATTCACTCCCTCCACTGCTGACACACAGTAGCAGCAGTGTGTACCATCTACAAGATGCACTGCAGGAATTCACCAAGGCTCCTTAGACAGCACCTTCCAAACCCATGACTGCTACCATCTAGGAGGATAAGGGAGCAGATACATGGGAATACCACCACCTGAAATTTCCCCTCCAAGCCACTCACCATCCTGACTTGGAACTATGTTGCCATTCCATCACTGTCGCTGGGTCAAGACCCTGGAAATCCCTCCCTAACAGCACTGTGGGTGTACCTACACCACATGGACTGCAGCGGTTCAAGAAGGCAGCTCACCACCACCTTCTCAAGGGCAATTAGGGATGAGCAACAAATGCTGGTCTAGCCAGTGACATCCACATCCTGTAAATGAATTTTTAAAAAGTGGACTCAATTAAAAACAACATTACAAATAAAATGGCAAATATCTAGGAATATAGAAAGAAAGATAGAAAGAGCAAAAGATAAAAAAGAAATAATTGCATTTCTTTAGAGCCTTTCATGTCCTGAGGACATCCCTGCACAGTTTACAGCCAATTAAATAATTTTGAAGGAAAGCCATTGTTGTAATGTAGAGAACTTAGCATATCTGAAACCACCATTCTGATCTCCACAATAAGACAAAAGTTTTTTTTCTCCCACTGAACAAAGGATCAATGTTACTAATTTAGTCAAGGATGTAAACCTATTTGCTCTGAATCAAGCATACAGTCTGATCTTTATGTAAATGAAACAAATAAATCAAAACCAAAAATAATATATCAATTATATTCTGTTTCTGCCCATACACCGAATGCCTGTCTGGCAATGCCTCTATTTTAAAGTTCTGATTCTTGTTTTCAAATCCTTACATGGCCTCACACCTCCCTTTTTCTGTAATCTGTAAACCTAGAGTACTGCGTACAATGGTGGCTTTTAGAGAGAGATGGCTGCCAAATTATGGGAAGTGCTCAACATTTTCCAGAGTTTCTTGTTCAACATGTTTGGGAGGTGGAATATTTGTTTGACCAGGTGTGGCTTAATATGAGATTTTTGCTTTGGCAACATTTGAAGACAGGCGGAGTTTCTTGTGTGCAGAATTGAAGAGATTGAGAGTAGCTTGCAGGTCTGGTGCAGAGTGGGCAACGACACTGCAGTCAACCTCAAACTATAGATCATATATGTCTATGGTGGTCAGTTTAGTTTTGGCACGGGGGCGACCAAAGTTTAAGAGTTTTCCACTTAGAGGCTATTTAATACTGACATCAGAAGGCAGATGACCTTTGATGAGGTGAATAGCCATTGTCGGTTAGATTATAAATAAGATGGAGCTATCACACAGCCTTGCTTGACCCCTGGATTTTGAAAGCGTCAGTTTCAGATCTCCTGCTCAAGATAGTTGCAGTCATATCATCGTGATGCAATAACAAGATTGTGATGACATTTATAGGACGTGTAAATTGTTGAAGCACAATCCACAGAGCTTCGCGATTTACTGAATCAAATGCTTTGGCCAGGTCAATGAATGCAATGAAGAGATCCTGGTGTTCTTCTTCACATTTTCTTGGATTTATCTGGCAACAAAGACTATGGGTGGAATTTTTGTGCCCACTGGCGTTGGGCGTGAGCGGTGGCATGAGCAGACAATATGGCGTGATTGGTTTTACAACGGCAGGGAACCAGTTCGTGACCGTCCGCTCAGCCTGCCGATGACTGGCCGCGTTTCCCACCATCGGACATCAGGAACCTCATTGTGATATATCAGCATATCATTATCAGGCCAGCCCGCCAGAATCCTACCCCCCACCTTGCTGGATCCTCCGTCCACGTCAGCGGGAAAGCTCACCGACACGTTTCACAACACCACATGAAAGGTGTGCACTTGGCGGTTGTGCTTTGAGGGGAACTCGGAGGTGAGTACACAGTAACATTGTGCAGCTCTCGCCAGGGTCGCCTGTTGGACTTCAAGCTTCAGGGGCATCGGGGGGGTCGGGGTTAAGGGCAGTCCTGCCGTTGAATATAGTGCACAAGCATTTGGGGTGGGGGTCAGGGTGGGTGAGGGAAGTGGCCACGCATTCAGGAAACCTGTATAAAAGTGACCATTCCTCGGCAACTGAGACAGTTCAGGTGCAGCCACATTGATACGGTTGATCCTAGATTACCAGCCCATTCAAGCAATGCAGAGGCATCAAAGTGCCATCAAATGCTCCAGACACCTCTTGCTGGCACAGGCTGCAAATTCATGATCATTTTCGTGGACGGCAAAACAGTTGGACGACTGCATATGTTGTTCAATCTCCTGTCATGGAGCAGTCACTGCTGGAGGTGTTCACAGCCCCTTGCAATCTCCGCATCCCGGTTTGGACCAGTCTCCCCCATGGTTCAAGCTAACAGGGCAGCTTTGCAGTGCAGGTTAGGAGAATGTCTGTGTCTGAGCTGACAGCACAGCAGGCAGTCCAGTGGGTGAAGCTGCCACCAATCGGTCAGGTGGAGTGGGGTGGAAGTGGTGGGGTTTCGGGCAGCCAAGCAGCGTAATAATCTCTGGCCAGCACTCTCCAGGAAGCATTAAGGGGCCTTCACACTTAACTAGGACAGGTTCTTAGTACACCCATGCTAACCACGTGTCTCTCTTTCATCCTACAGGAGGAGTACATCAGGATCACGGAGCCTGGTGAACTAGCTGTATGTCTGATGGCTTACAGAGTGTGAAGAAGATGGAGGAGAGAGTGACTGAGGCTCCTGGTTGCACAGAGGCAGCAGCAGCAACTTCAGGAAGAAGGGGTGTTTGGGGCTCCCACACGTACTGCCAAAGAGCCACAGCGAGATGTCACTGGTCAGCACCTAGTGACACCCAGGGTCTATAGTCGCCGCCTTTCATTCCTGCAGATGACTGAGAACCAGTGTTGCCGAAGACTGCACATGTCTAGGGAACTGGTCGGTCATATCTGCCAGCTGCTGCAGGATTTGGTGCCATGGGGACAAGGAGGGCACCCACTGCCCGTGGCTGTGAAATTGACAGTGGCCTCAATTTCTACGCCAGTGGCTCCTTTCAGGGCTCCACAGGTGACCCCTGTGGGATATCACAAGCCTCCACCCACAAATACATTCATGAGGTCATGGATGCCATCTTCACGAGGACACACAGCTTTGTGCATTTCACCCAGGACCAGGACAGCCAGGATGCAAGAGCGATTGGATTCACCCAGATCTCAGGTTTCCCACAGGTGCAGGGTGCGTTCGATTGCACCCATGTGGCGCTCAGATCTTCATCGCAACACAGTTAACTATGTCAACCACAAGGGCTTCCATTCGCTGAATGTGCAGCTGGTGTGTGACCACCACAAACACATCCTGCAGGTGTGTGCACGGTTTCCAGGGAGTGTCCACGGCTCCTACATCCTCAGTTGGTCACAGATCCCTGGAGTCTTCCAGGATCCACAGAGGCTGCAGGGTTGGCTCCTCAGGGACAAGGGCTTCCCACAGAGGCTGTGGCTGATGACACCCGTCTGGTGGCCTCAGGCTGTAGCAGAAAGGTGTCACATCTGAGTGACAAGAACATTGCTCATCAGGACAAGGAGCCATAGGCAGTGAGACCTTCTTGGGAACTTATTGACAATAGTAAACATTATGTACAAGTGATTAACACCCATGCCCAGGTGTGCAACTAATTCTCCTTAACTTTTCTAATCTTGCCACTATGTCTTGGTGCTCCCCGGACATCCACAGTGGAAATGGAGGCAGCCTGTTGACTGCCTGTGATGACTTTGGCGGGCGTCCTCTGGAGGGCCGACACTTGGAGGCCCCAGCCTGCTTTTGGAGTCTTGCTGCGTGGCAGGGGCACCCTCCTCGGCCTGTGGAGCTGGAGTTGCTGAGGCGGCAGGAAGAGGGGAGTTGGATAGGGTGAACACTCTCAGAGTCACCTGGATGGATGGCCCCGGAGTGTGCACCTGCTGATCCAGCCGGGGGCCCCAGGCCGACTCTGTAAGTGGAAGGGGTAGTTGGAGTGAGATCGAGCTGCCCAGCACCCCTCTCGCGTACACACTGTTGGAGGCCAATTATGGCACCAGTGATGGAGTTAAGCCCGCGCAGCAGTGCAGGAGCTAAGTCCTGGACCAAGGCATCCATGGTGGCTGCAATCCTACCAGTGTTGACCTCGGTGTGTTGACATGCCAGCGCTATCACCCCAGAGTGAAAATGGACTGAATCCCCATCATGCCTTGCAATCTGAAGAATGCAGCGGACATCCCTTCCTGATGTTCCCGAGCTTGCCTTTGCAGCTCCAGTAACTGTGACATGACCGAGTTCAGGGGCTCATCATCTGACTCAGACTCAGCAAAGTTCCAGCCTCCAGCAGTCCTCCGAGTGCCAGAAACCTGGAAAGCCTCTGCCTCCAACTGTTGTGGATCGGACAGTGCAATGTGCTCACCAGATTATGATCCTGAGGCTACTCTAAAGCTAGGTCCCACCGAGGTGTGTGTCTCTGTGCTGGTGGCAGGTATGGGTGAGCGCTGTGAGGGGACTTCAGGGAGGGTGCCTCCAGATTCCTCTTCAGAGGTTTCTTCAGGACTTGATTGGAGGCCCTGGGTCATGGACTCTCTCCGGTGTTTCCGAGATGTGCCTACGGAAGCAAGGGGAGATAATTAGTGCACGGCAGTGGCCTGTGAAAGAGGACACATCACTCACAGCATGGTTGTCTGATGGATGTTGCACTGATGTATCCTCACTTGGTAGAGCAGCGCCAACCTCACCGGCAGCACAGGAACGGTCCAGATCCTCACTGGCCAGCTGGATGGCTCTGATTTCAAAGCCCATGAGGACCTTGATTTCAGGCATTTCTCCACCGGTCTGTGACCTCTCCCTGTTGTTGTGTGCCAGCTTGTCCTGCATGAATAGAGATGGAGAGAGTGTAAGCAGGATGCCTGCCAGGCCAGATGATAAGTATGCCTGGCCTGTGCAGATGGTGAGTGGTCACATGAACGGGATGAGGACAATGACAGTTTGAGTGAGAGTGTGAATGGTGATGTCCCTTGAACTGGCAGTGAGTGAGGGCCCTGTAGATGTGAGATAGGTTTATGAGTGTGTGGGTTGAGAGTGATGAGGGGGAACGGAGGAGATCATTTATCCTCTTGCAGCACTGGGTGGCTGTCTTCTTTTGAAGGGCGTTGGCACTGACCACCACTGCCACCAACTCCCAAGCCAGGTTAGTGCTGTTGCTTCCCATCCTACAGCCAGAGCGGGGGTAGAGGACATCCCAGCGGGCCTCCATGGCATCCAAAAGGTACTTGAGGGACACGTCGCTGAAGCTGGGGGCTGCAGTCTTCTTCAGTTTCAGGGCCATGTCTTCCGTGCATCAGTATTAGTCTGGAAGCCCTGAGATGTGTGCTTGTGGGTGGACTTTGAATATGACGCCCTGCATCATGCAGCAGCGGTGTGATGGTGGGCAGGCGAATGAGAGCCCGCCCGTCATGGAAACGGCTTCTTTCCTGGGAGCAAATAAATGATATGGCCAGTTTGGGGCAATACAGCATGAAAAACATTGTTTTACCCACCCGCCGGCGCACTTAAGCTCAACACCATCCAGGACAAAGCAGACTGCTTGATTGGCACCCCATCCACTACCTTCAACACACACTCCCTCCACCACCAATGCACAGTGGCAGCAATGTGTGCTATCTACTAATGCAGTGCAACAACTCACCAAGATTCTTTTGACATCACTTGCAAAACAACCGCTACCGCCCAGGAGGACAAGGGCAGCAGATGTACGGGAAGTTCCCCTCCAAGACACACAGCATCCTGACTTGGAACTATACCGCTGTTTTTTCACTCTTGGTGGGTCAAAACTCTGGAATTCCCTTCCTAACAGTACGTGGGTGTTCCGACAACACATAGACTGCAATGGTTCAAGGGCAATTAGGGATGGGCAATAAATGCTGGCCTATCCTATGAATCAATAAATTAAAACAAAAATCTTCGCAAGTCAACAGAAGCAGAGTAGTCATTGCTACTAGGCATCTGTAGTGTAGTGAGACCTGGACTGCATATCAACCAAACATAAAAGCACTAGAGTGATTCCATCAGCAATGCCTTCATGCATCCTCCATCCTCCAGAACCAATTAAAGTAGTGTCGAACAAATGCTCCTCCTTCTTGAAGACAGGTCCACAATCATTCAGACAAAACTCTTGCAAAATCAAGATAAAAACAAAAAAACTGCGGATGCTGGAAATCCAAAACAAAAACAGAATTACCTGGAAAAACTCAGCAGGTCTGGCAGCATCGGCGGAGAAGAAAAGAGTTGACGTTTCGAGTCCTCATGACCCTTCGACAGAACTTGAGTTCGAGTCCAAGAAAGAGCTGAAATATAAGCTGGTTTAAGGTGTGTGTGTGGGGGGCGGAGAGATAGAGAGACAGAGAGGTGGAGGGGGGGGGGTGTGGTTGTAGGGACAAACAAGCAGTGATAGAAGCAGATCATCAAAAGATGTCAACGACAGTAGTACAATAGAACACATAGGTGTTAAAGTTAAAGTTGGTGATATTATCTAAACGAATGTGCTAATTAAGAATGGATGGTAGGGCACTCAAGGTATAGCTCTAGTGGGGTTTTTTTTATAATGGAAATAGGTGGGAAAAGGAAAATCTTTATAATTTATTGGAAAAAAAAAAGGAAGGGGGAAACAGAAAGGGGGTGGGGATGGGGGAGGGAGCTCACGACCTAAAGTTGTTGAATTCAATATTCAGTCCGGAAGGCTGTAAAGTGCCTAGTCGGAAGATGAGGTGTTGTTCCTCCAGTTTGCGTTGGGCTTCACTGGAACAATGCAGCAAGCCAAGGACAGACATGTGGGCAAGAGAGCAGGGTGGAGTGTTAAAATGGCAAGCGACAGGGAGGTCTGGGTCATTCTTGCGGACAGACCGCAGGTGTTCTGCAAAGCGGTCGCCCAGTTTACGTTTGGTCTTTCCAATGTAGAGGAGACCACATTGGGAGCAACGGATGCAGTAGACTAAGTTGGGGGAAATGCAAGTGAAATGCTGCTTCACTTGAAAGGAGTGTTTGGGTCCTTGGACGGTGAGGAGAGAGGAAGTGAAGGGGCAGGTGTTGCATCTTTTGCGTGGGCATGGGGTTGTGCCATAGGAGGGGGTTGAGGAGTAGGGGTTGATGGAGGAGTGGACCAGAGTGTCCCGGAGGGAGCGATCCCTACGGAATGCCGATAAGGGGGGGTGAAGGGAAGATGTGTTTGGTGGGTGGCATCATGCTGGAGTTGGCGGAAATGGCGGAGGATGATCCTTTGAATGCGGAGGCTGGTGGGGTGATAAGTGAGGACAAGGGGGACCCTATAATGTTCCTGAGAGGGAGGAGAAGGCATGAGGGCGGATGCGCGGGAGATGGGCCGGACACGGTTGAGGGCCCTGTCAACGACCGTGGGTGGAAAACCTCGGTTAAGGAAGAAGGAGGACATATCAGAGGAACTGTTTTTGAATGTAGCATCATCGGAACAGATGCGACGGAGGCGAAGGAACTGAGAGAATGGGATGGAGTCCTTACAGGAAGTGGGGTGTGAGGAGCTGTAGTCGAGATAGCTGTGGGAGTCGGTGGGTTTGTAATGGATATTGGTGGACAGTCTATCACCAGAGATTGAGACAGAGAGGTCAAGGAAGGGAAGGGAAGTGTCAGAGATGGACCACGTGAAAATGATGGAGGGGTGGAGATTGGAAGCAAAATTAATAAATTTTTCCAAGTCCTGACGAGAGCATGAAGCGGCACCGAAGTAATCATCGATGTACCGGAGAAAAAGTTGTGGAAGGGGGCCGGAGTAGGACTGCAACAAGGAATGTTCCACATACCCCATAAAGAGACAGGCATAGCTGGGGCCAATGCGGGTACCCATAGCCACACCTTTGATTTGGAGGAAGTGAGAGGAGTTGAAGGAGAAATTGTTCAGCGTGAGAACAAGTTCAGCCAGACGGAGGAGAGTAGTGGTGGATGGGGATTGTTCGGGCCTCTGTTCGAGGAAGAAGCTAAGGGCCCTCAGACCATCCTGGTGGGGGATGGAGGTGTAGAGGGATTGGACGTCCATGGTGAAGAGGAAGCGGTAGGGGCCAGGGAACTGGAAATTGTTGATGTGACGTAAGGTGTCAGAGGAATCACGGATGTAGGTGGGAAGGGACTGGACAAGGGGAGAGAGAAGGGAGTCAAGATAACGAGAAATGAGTTCTGTGGGGCAGGAGCAAGCTGAGACGATCGGTCTACCGGGGCAGTTCTGTTTGTGGATTTTGGGTAGGAGATAGAAGCGGGCCGTCCGAGGTTGGGCGACTATCAGGTTGGAAGCTGTGGGAGGGAGATCCCCAGAGGAGATGAGGTCAGTGACAGTCCTGGAAACAGTGGCTTGATGTTCAGTGGTGGGGTCTTGGTCCAGGGAGAGGTAGGAGGAAGTGTCTGCGAGTTGACGCTCAGCCTCCGCGAGGTAGAGGTCAGTGCGCCAGACAACAACAGCACCACCCTTGTCAGCGGGTTTGATGACAATGTCAGGGTTGGACCTGAGAGAATGGAGTGCAGTAAGTTCAGAGAGAGACAGGTTAGAATGGGTGAGAGGAGCAGAGAAATTGAGATGACTAATGTCGCGCCGACAGTTCTCAATGAAAAGATCGAGAGAAGGTAAGAATCCAGAGGGAGGGGTCCAGGTGGAGGGAGAATATTGGAGATGGGTAAAAGGATCCGTTGAACTGGGAGAGGACTCCTGCCCAAAGAAGTGAGCCCGGAGACGAAGACGGCGGAAGAAGAGTTCAGTATCATGCCGAGCCCGAAATTCATTGAGGTGAGGGCGTAAGGGTATGAAACTAAGTCCTTTGCTGAGCACTGAACGTTCAGCATCGGAGAGGGGAAGGTCAGGGGGTATAGTGAATACATGGCTGGGGTTGGGATTGGAAGAAAGGGTGGGGACAGAGGGACAGGCAGGGGTGGAGGGTCCTAAATGGGTGTTGGTGTCGATGAGTTGTTGGAGCTTGCGTTCCTTAGCACTTGAGAGAAAGAGAAAAAGTTTCTTGTTGAGGCGTCGGATGAGCCGAAGGATAAAATGAAACTGGGGGCACGCGCAGCTTTGAAAAAGGGTACGGCGGTGCTGCTGGAGTGAGAGGTCGAGTGTGTTCATATGGCGGCGCATGGCACTGAGTGTGGATTTCAGAATGTGACGGGAACAGCAGTCCGAGAAACGTTTTATGTCCCGGAGATACCTGTAATCCTGGGTGGGTTCGAAACATGAGGGGTGGAATTTCAGTTGAAATCCACGTGGGGTAAGTCGGAGACGGAGACAGTCACTGAGAAAGGAGATATGGCTGTGAAAGCGGGTTTTAGTAAACACCTTGTCAAACACTAGGAGGGAAATGGAAAGCAATGAAGGTGACCAAGGAAACAGAGAGATACGGAAATCTTGTCGCAGAGAGGAACAGAACTTCTTCAAGGAGGTAGGCATTTCTTGAAGAGCAGTGGCAGTCAATTAAACACAGAGATAAAAACAAAAAAAACTGCGGATGCTGGAAATCCAAAACAAAAACAGAATTACCTGGAAAAACTCAGCAGGTCTGGCGGCATCGGCAGAGAAGAAAAGAGTTGACGTTTCGAGTCCTCATGACCCTTCGACAGAACTTGAGTTCGAGTCCAAGCATGTCTGTCCTTGGCTTGCTGCATTGTTCCAGTGAAGCCCAACGCAAACTGGAGGAACAACACCTCATCTTCCGACTAGGGACTTTACAGCCTTCCGGACTGAATATTGAATTCAACAACTTTAGGTCGTGAGCTCCCTCCCCCATCCCCACCCCCTTTCTGTTTCCCCCTTCCTTTTTTTTTTCCAATAAATTATAAAGATTTTCCTTTTCCCACCTATTTCCATTATAAAAAAACCCCACTAGAGCTATACCTTGAGTGCCCTACCATCCATTCTTAATTAGCACATTCGTTTAGATAATATCACCAACTTTAACTTTAACACCTATGTGTTCTATTGTACTATTGTCGTTGACATCTTTTGATGATCTGCTTCTATCACTGCTTGTTTGTCCCTACAACCACACCAACCCCCTCCACCTCTCTGTCTCTCTATCTCTCCGCCCCCCACACACACACCTTAAACCAGCTTATATTTCAGCTCTTTCTTGGACTCGAACTCAAGTTCTGTCAAAGGGTCATGAGGACTCGAAACGTCAACTCTTTTCTTCTCTGCCGATGCTGCCAGACCTGCTGAGTTTTTCCAGGTAATTCTGTTTTTGTCTTGCAAAATCAACTTCAACGGACTGGACTCTGCCCTGCCGCATCATACTTCTCAATTCCTAAGTGATTAATTTTCCAGGGGAGATAAAAAAATGTGCTTCAAAGACCTGGATGCTCTCCTTGAAGCACACCAGCGCTGACCTCAATGACCAGGAAGAGCTTTCTACCAATTGTTCAGAATGGCAACAATGTGTCTTAAGCTGCATCAAGTTTTGAGTCCCAATGCCTTATTGATGAGGGAGAGGGGCGGCAGAGGAGAAAAGGAAGCAAATCCTGCGCTCCAGATCCTGTTACCTCATACAATGTCTTGCCATGGATCTGCAGGTCGAGAATCAGCTGTTCATATGAAGACTCATGGCAGAAATTTGTTACCCTGAGTAGACAGCAAATAATTAGGAAAGCTAATAGAATGTTATAATTTATTGCAAAAGTAGGGAGGTTATACCTCAGCTGTACAGGGCACGTGTGAGACCACATCTGGAGTACTGTGTACAGTATTGGTCACCTTATTTAAAGAAGGATGTAAATGCATTAGAAACAGTTCAGAGAAGGTTTACGAGACTAAAACCTGGAATGGGTGGGTTGTCTTATGAGGAAAGGTTGGACAGGTTAGACTTGTATCTGCTGGAGTTTAGAAGAGTAAGAGGCAACTTAATTGAAACATATAAGATCCTCAGGTGTCTTGACAGGGTGGATATGGAGAGGATGTTTCATCTTGTGGAAGAATCTAGAACCAGGGGTCACTGTTTAAAAATAAGGTGTCGCCCAGTTAAAACAGAGATGAGGTCAAATATTTTCACTCAGAGGGCTGAGTGTCGTTGGAACTCTCTTCCTGAAAAGGTGGTGGAAGCAGAGTCTTTGAATATTTTTAAGGCAGAGGTGGGTAGATTCTTGATAAGGAAGGGGCTGATAGGTTATTAGGGGTAGATGGGATGCAGATTTCAGGTCACTATCAGATCAGCCATGAACTTATTAAATGGCAGAGCAGGCTCGAGGGGCTGAATGGCCTACTGCTGCTCCTTGGTGCGTATGTATTTTCGAATGTACGTCATTCATGTATCAAGGGACAGCCAACATCTTTGTACAGTTTTTGTCTCCTTATTTAAGGAGGAATATACTTGCATCACAGGCAGTTCAGAGAAGGTTCACTAGAATGGAACGGTTGTCTTATGAGGAAAGGTTGAGAAGATGGGTCTACATTCACTGGAATTCAGAAGAATGAGGAAAGGTGATCTTTTTGAAACATATATGATCCTAAGAGGGCTTGATAGGGTTAATGTTGAGGGGATGTTTCCCCTCATGGGGTAATCTAGAACTAGGTGGCATAGTTTGAGAATAAGGGGTCTCCCATTTGAGATAAAGAGGGTCTCGGGGGGGGGTCATAAATCTTTGGAATTTTCTACCTCAGAGAGTTGTGGAGACAGGGTCAAAGCTGAGAAAGACAGATTTTTGATCAAGGTGAATCAAGGATGATGAGGAATAGGAGAGTGGAGTTGAAGCCAAAATCAGATTTGCCATGATCCAATAAATGGCGGAGAAGGCTCAAGGGTTGTACAGCCAACTCTGCCTGGGCTTTGCTGGCTGGGCAAGCACTTTATTGTCCATCTTTAGTTGCCCTTGAGAAGGTGGTGGTGAGCTGCCTTCTTGAACCGCTGCAGTCCATGTGGTGCCATGCCATTAGGAAGGGAGTTCCAGAATTTTGATCCAGTGACAGTGAAGGAACAGTGACATATTTCCAAGTCAGGATGGTGAGTGGCTTGGAGGGGAACTTCCAGGTTGTGGTGTTTCCATCTATTGCTACCCTTGTCCTTCTAGATGGTAGTGGTCGTGGGTTTGGAAGGTGCTGTCTAAAGAGCCTTGGTGAATTCCTGCAGTGCATCTGGTAGATGGTACACACTGTTGTTACTGTGTGTCGGTGGTGGAGGGAGTGAGTGTTTGTGGATAGTGATGCCAATCAAGCGGGCTGCTTTGTCCTGGGCAGTGTCAAGCTTCGAGTATTGTGGGAGTCGCACTCATCCAGGCAAGTGGGGAGTATTCCATCACACTTCTGATCTGTGCCTTGTAGATGGTGGACAGGCTTTGGGGAGTCAGGAGGTGTTACTTGTCACACAATCCCTAGCCTCTGACCTGCTCTTGTAGCCACAGTATTAATATGGCTAGTCCAGTTCAGTATCTGGTCAATGGTAACCCCCAGGATGTTGATAGTGGGGGATATGGTGATGGTAATGCCATTGAACATCAAGGGGTGATGGTTGGATTCTCTCTTGTTGGAGATGGTCATTGCCTGACACTGTGTGGTGCGAATGTTACTTGCCACTTGTCAGTCCAAGCCTGGATATTGTCCAGGTCTTGCTGCATTTAGACATGGACTGCTTCAGTATCTGAGGAGTCTGAACTTCCAAAAGGCATTTGATCAAGTGCCAAATAACAGCCTTTCAGCAATGTTGAAGCCCATGGAATGAGGGGGACAATGATAGCATGGAGGCAAAGTCAGCCAAGTGACAGCAATCAGTGAATAGTAGTGAATGGTTGATTTTTGGACTGGAGGAAGGTATACAATGAGGCTTGCCAGGGCTTAATACCAAAACTACTTCTTTTCTTGATCTGTATTAATGACCTAGGCTTGGGTGTGGAGGGCAATTTTAAATCTTTTAGAAGACACAAAACCTGGAAATACAATGAACCCATGAGAAGGATGAAGTGATGTGAGAGTGACTGCTCTTGAAGTCAAGGCAGCATTTGATCAACTATCACATCAAGGATCCTTAGCAAAACTGGAGCAAAAATGGGAATCGGGGGAAAACTCTCCGCTGGTTGGAGTCATTCGCAGCACAAAGGAAGGTGGTTGTGGTTGTTGGAGGTCAATCATCTCAGTCCCAGGACATCACTGCAGGAGTTCCTCAGGGTAGTGTCCTAGGCCCAAACATCTTCAGCTGCTTCTTCAATGACCTTCTCTCCATTGTAAAATCAGAAGTGGGGATTTTTGCTGAATATTGCAGTGTTCAGCCCCATTCATATCTCCTCAGACACTGAAGCAGTCCATGTTCATCTACAGCAACATTCAGGTTTGGGCAACTCATCAAGTCTCTTTCAGCAGCACCTTCCAAGCCTGTAACCTCCACCACCTAGAAGGACAGGTGCAGCAGATGTATGGGAACACCATCACTTGGAAATTCCCCTCCAAACCACTCACCATCCTGGCTTGTAAATATATCGCCATTCCTTCAGTATCACTAGGTTAAAATCCTGGAACTCCCTTCCTAACAGCACTGTGGGTGTACCTACACCACATGGACTTTAGCAGTTCAAGAAGGTGGTTCACCACTACCTTCTCAAGGGCAATTAGGGATGGGCAATAAATGTGGCCTATCCGCATTCCATGAAAGAATGAAAAAAGAGGTAGTAACAGAGTTCAAGAGGACATAACCAGTCTGGTGGAATGGGTGGACATGTGGCCAATGAAATTTAATGCATATAATTGTGAAGTGATACATTTTGGTGAACAAGGAGAGACAATATAAAGCATACAATTCTAAAGCAGGTGCAGGAGCAGAGGGGCCTGGCGGTAATTGTACACAAATCACTGAAGGCAGCAGCGTGGGTTGAGACCCTGGTTAATAAGGCATACAGGATCTGGGATATATAAATGCAGAGTACAGAAACAAGGGAGTTATGGTGAACCTTAATAAAACATTGGTTCGATCTCAACTGCAGTATTGTGCCCAATTCTGGCTACCACACTTGGATGTGAAGACTTTAGAGAGGGTAAAAAAAGATTTAAGAGAATAATTCCTGGAATGAGGGACTTCACTTGTGTGAATAAATTGGAGAAACTGGGGCTCTTCTCCATTCAGAGGAGATTTGATAAAGTTATTCAAAATCATGAGGGCTCCAGACAGAGTAGATAGGGAGAAATTATTCCCATTGAAGGAAGGATCGGGAACCTGAGAACACTGAGGTGGGTGGCAAAAGAACCTGGGATCACATGAGGAAAGACATTTTTTATGTAGTGTCCAATTAGAATTCTGGAATGCACTACCTGAGAGTTTGGTTGAGTCAGATTCAATTGTGGCCTTCAAGAGGGAATTGAATAAGTACCTGAGGAGAAAAAAAATTGCAGGGCGATTGGGAAGGGGCAGGACGGTGGTGATGGGACCAGCTAGGTTGCTCTTGCAGAGAACTGGCTTGGACTTAATGGGCCAAACTGCCTTCTTCTGTGTTGTAAGCGTTTTCTGATTTTATTATAATACGCCAGTTAAGTGCCTTGGGACATTTGATTATGTCAAAGTTACTATATAAATGCAAGTGCTCAATCATGGGCACCACACTTTAGGAAGGATGTGAAGGGTTTGGGGTGGGTACATTTTGTCAGGAAGAATGTGGAGAGACAATATAAAATAGAGGGTACAATTCTAAAAGTATGTGCAGGAGCAGAGGGACCTGGGTGCATTGATGCATAAGTTCATAAATCATTGAAGGTGGCAGGATAGATTGAGAAGGTGGTTAATAAAACATATGGCATCCTGGGCTTGGAGGGGAGCTTCCAGGTGGTGGAGTTCCCATGTGTCTGCTGCCCTTGTCCTTCTAGATGGTAGTGGTCATAGGGTTTGGAAGGTGCTGTCTCAGGTGCCTTGGTGAGTTTCTGCAGTATATCTTGTAGATGGTACACACTGCTGCTACTGTGCGTTGGTGGTGGAGGGAGTGAATGTTTGTGGAAAGGGTGTCAATCAAGCGGGCTGCCTTGTCATAGATGGTGTCAAGCCTCTTGAGTGTTAGAGCTGCTCTTATCCAAGCAAGTGGAGAGTATTCCATCACACTCCTGACTTGTGCCTTGTAGATGGTGGACAGGCTTTAGGGAGTCAGGAGATGAGTTACTTGTCGCAAGATTCTGAGCTTCTGACCTGCTCTTGTAGCCACAGTATTTACATGGCTGGTCCAGTTCAGTTTCTGGTCAATGGTAATCTCCAGGATGTTGATAGTTCTGAGCACCACACTTCAGAAAGATGTGAAGGCATTAGAGAGGGTGCAGAAAAAATTCATGAGAACGATTCCAGGTATGATGAACTTCAGTTACGTAGAAAGATTGGAGAAGTTGGAGGTTAGAGAAGGTTGAGGGGAGATTTGATAGAGGCATTCAAAATCATGAGATGTCTGGACAGAGTAAAAAGGGAGAAACAGTTCCCATTGGTGAAAGGATCGGGAACCAGAGAGCAGAGATTTAAGGCAATTGACAAAAGAAGCAATGGTGACATGAGGAAAAACTTTTTATGCAGTGAGTGGTTAGGGTCTGGAAGGCATTGCCTGAGAGTGAGGTGGAGGGAGGTTCAATTGAAGCACTCAAGACGAAATTGGATCATTATCTGAAAAGGAAGAATGTAGAAGGCTACGGGGAGAAGGCAGGGGATTGGCTCTAAAGGAATTGCTCCTTCAGAGAACTAGCACAGCCATGACGGGCTGATTGGCCTTCTTCTGTGCTGCAAGCATTCCCTGATTCTATAGGATACCAAAGAGATTTTCTACAATTGTTCTAGGAATGAGGAACTAGTTATGTGGATAGAATGGAGAAGCTGGGGCTGTTCTTCTTCAAGAAAAGGTTTAGAGGAGATTTTATAGAGGTCTTTAAAATCTTGAGGGCTTTAGATAGAATAAATGAAGAGAAACTGTTTCCAATGGCTGAGGGGCCAGTGACCAGAGGCACAGATTTAAGGTCAAAGACCCAGAAGTGGACAGGCTTTTGAATGCAGTGAATGGTTAGGATTTTGAATGTACTCCTGATACAGATTCAATAGTAGCATTCAAAAAGGAATTGGATAAATGCTTGAAGGAGAAAAAAATTGCAGGGATATGGGGAAAGAGTGGGAGAGCAAGACTACATAGATTGCCCTTTGAAAGAGCTGGTGTAGACTTAGTAGGCTGAAGAGCCTCCTCCTCTGCTGTACTATTTCATGTTTATATAAGTTGTGTGAAAAATATACTTCTCCCTTTGAATCAGTTAATCAAGTTTCAAGTTATCTAAGTTCCTTTAAAAAAAATTATTTTTCACCACCACCATCCACCAATTTTTAAATGGCATATTCCTTGCTCATATCAACTAACCTTGGCCACTGTCAAGATGTGAAAATTTTTTCAAACTGTCAATCATTGCTCACTGTGTACTAAACCTGATCAGATTCAAGTACCTAATATTGCAAAATATTTTAACTATTCTCAACTGAAGCATTGTGAAACGCAGGACGTGAGTCTTGCATGTGTGTGTCAGATTATAACTTCTTTACAGGGTCTGTGTCAATTCAGGACAACCTGACTGGTGGTGAGGCACTGAGCAGCTCCTAAATCCTCCACTAACCAATCACCTTTTATCTAACAAAATGCAAAATATTGTAGATGTTGGAAATCTGAAAATAAAACCCAAAAAGGTGGAAATATTCAGCAGCTCAAGCAGCATCTATAGAGAACCAGGAGTCTGGAATTAACTGCCTGAAAGGATGGAGGAAATAGATTAAATAACTTTTAAAAGCAAATTGCCTAAATGCTTGAAAAACAATAATTTTCAGGGCTATGGGGAAAGAGTACACAGAGTGAGGCTAATTGGCCTGTTTCTGCACTGTATCTTTGATAAGTTTATTAATTGAAATTTCAGGTCTTAGACCCTTTCTTAAGATTGGCAGTTGACTTACATCCATTTGTCCACAGATACATCCTTACCTGACTAGTGTTTTCAGCAACTTCTGTTTTTGTTCCTGTGGATAGCACCTGCCCTCTGCTCAGTGCTTCCATTTTATCACATGGCCAAGATAGGGAACTCAAAAGTTGTCAGGTTGCGTCCTATTGTTCCATCACACAGTGCCATGGAATTTCAGAATGCCACATCACTGCCTTGTACTTCACTTGTTCTGTGTACAGGGCAAACTGATCTAATCTCCAGTTTAATTACTCTTAAAGGCAGAGAGAGCTGAACTTGAAGACTTGGAGGCAGGAAAACAAGAACCCAAAAGACTCATTCACTTTTCAAGTGGAGAAACTATGGAGGAATACAGCACTGAAGAGGAGCTTGAAGAAGAGCAGAAAGTGTTAGAGACAGTCAACCCTGTAAGTGCTCCAATAGCAATCCGAATACATATACAAAATCAAAATACTACTGGAAAGCTGAAATAAAAACAGGAAATGCTGGAAAAACTCAGCAGGTCTGGTAGCATCTAGCAGAGTTAACATTTTGAGTCCAGCATCTTCTGTTTTTATTTCAGCAATCTGAATATAGTTGTCCAATAATTCAGTAATTTCTTGCAGCAAAATAATTATCCAATAATTGAATTAAACAATTTTGCATTAAGAGCCGTGGAATGTACAGTTACACATGTATCCTTTGTATGCTAGCTGTCCATCTGTCAACTATACTCATACCAGCTTCCTACATCCCATCAGCGACCAATACACCCACCAGCTTCCCAAAGCCCTCTATTCAGCTTCCCACTCCTGCTCCCACCAGCTTTCCATACACCTCCCAACCAGTTTCCCATACATCACACTAACTCCCACTATGACTCCACCAGCTTTGCATACACCTCCCGACCAGATACTCATACCACCCCACCAAATTGCAATACCTCTCAGTCAGATTTCCATACATCCTAGCAGTTTTCCATACCACCCGGCTGGCAGCCCTTATACCCCACCACCTCACACCCGCAGCAGCTGCCCATATGCCTCACCCAGCTTCCCACGTTCCATCCCCACCAAATTCCTATGCACTACCCCCACCAGCTTCCTGCACAATCCCCAACCAGCTTCCTATACACCCCACCATCCCCCTCATCACCCATGACACCTCCACTGACTGTCCTATTCCCAACCACTCATGCACCTCGCCAACTGCCCGTACCTCCAACCTACCCCACAACTTGCTGTCCATACCTTCACCCACCCCACCAGCCTGCTGCCTATTTTCACCATCAGTTTTCCACCCTCTTCTTCATGGGGTGATGAAGGAGATGGTCACATGAAAAAAAAAGGGAAATGTAGCCAAAAATATCTTTCAAAAGATCAATGGGACCAGGAGAAGGGCAATAGGCATTTATACAGGGAGTGCTCTGTGGTAGGTCAGATAAGCTCATAGTCCACGGTCCAGGATCAACTAGAAGTATTTTTTTTATTCTTTCATGGCTTGTGGGCATTGTTGGCAAGACCACCATTTGTCGCCCATCTCTAACTGTCCTTGAATTGAGTGTCTGCTAGGCCATTTCAGAGAACAGTTAAAATTCAAACACATTGCTGTGGTCTGGAGTCACATGTAAGCCAGACCAGGTTGGAATGGCAGATTTCCTTCCTTAAAGGATATTGGTGAACCAGATAGTATTTTTTTTACAACAATCATTGGTGGTTTCATGGTCACTATTACTGAGATTAGCCTTTTAATTCCACTTAGTTACTCAGATGAGATACCATGAATGTTAGTATATCTCTTGATGAGTAGGGGTCACAGGAGAAAAGTGCTACTATACATACCTGAGTTCACTCAGAAAATATTCACTTTGGTTGAAGGTTTTAATTGTCTGTGAAAAGTGACTGTTCATCTCTTGATTATCTTACAGTCCACACTCCCCTGGAGCCAATTCCTGCTGTTTTGGGTGATGAAGTTTGCCAGGACATCATTATTCAGTGAGTATTGTATATTAGCACATTATACATACAGCACCTATACATTCCTGCAAGGTGCAAAAACCCCCAAAAATTCAGTCAACCATGGCTGACAAAGGAAGTTAAGGATTGTATAAGATTAAAAGAAAATTCTTATAAAGTTGTCAGAAGTAGTAGTAACCCTGAGGATTGGGAGGTTTTTAGAATACAGCAAAGGAAGACCAAGAAACTGGTAAAGAAAAGGAGAATAGAATATGAATGTAATCTAGCAAAAAACATTATAACGGGCTGTAAAAGCTTCTATAGGTATGTAAAAAGGAAGCGTTTAGCTAAGACAATGTGGGCCCATTACAGACAGAGTCAGGAAAATTCAAAATGGGGAATAGAGAAATGGCAGAGAAGCTAAATGATTATTTTGTGTCTGTTTTCACAGAGGAAGATACAGGAGCTCTTTCATATTTAGAGATCCAAAGGACTAGGGAGAATGAGGAGTTGAAGGAAATTAGTATAAGTAAGAAGGTTGTATTAGAGAAATTAATGGGACTGAAAGTTGATAAGTCCCCGGGACCTGATATTCTGCATCCCAGAGTATTGACAGAGGTTGCTATAGAGGTAGTGGATGCATTGGTGATCATTTTCCAAAATTCTGTAGCTTATGGAATGGTTCCTGAAGATTGGAAGGTAGCAAAAGTCACCCCACTATTTTGGAAAGTAATGAAAGAGAAATCAGGAAACTACAGACCTGTTACATAGAAACTAGGAGCAGGAGTAGGCCTTTCGGCCCTTTGAGCCTGCTCCGCCATTCATTATGATCATGGTTGATCATCCAACTCAACAGCCTGTTCCCGCTTTCTCCCCATATCCTCTGATCCCTTTCGCCCCAAGAACTACATCTAACTCCTTCTTGAAAACATACAGTGTTTTGGTCTCAACTACTTTCTGTGGTAGCAAATTCCACAGGCTCAACACACTCTGGGTGAAGAAATTTCTCCTCATCTCAGTTAGCCTTACATCAGTGGTAGGGAAAATGCGAGAATCTGTTATAGAGTGATAAATGGGCACTTGGACAATCATGATCTGACTGGGCATAGTCACCATAGATTTGTGAATTGGAAATCATGTTTGACGGACTTGGAGTTTTTTGAGGATATTACTAACAAAATTGGTAAAGGAGTCGATGGGCATAGTATACTTAGATTTTCAGAAGGCTTTTGATAAATTTCCCCACAGGAGGTTGATTAACAAAATAAAAGCACATGGGATAAGAGGCAATATACTGTCATTGATTAAGGACTGGCTAACAGGCAGAAACAGAAAGTAGGAATAAATGGGTTATTCTCACGTTGGCAGGCTGTGACTAGTGGAGTATCGCAAGGATCAGTATTTGGGCCCCAGCTGTTCACAATGTATATCAATGATTTGGATGTGGGGACCAAATGATATATTTCCAACTTTGCAGATGATACAAAGCTAGGTGGGAATGTGAGTTGTGAGGACGATGTAAAGCGGCTATAAGAGGATTTGGACAGATTTATTGAGTGGTCAAGAACATGGCAGATGGAATATAATGTGGAAAAATGTGAGGTTATCCATTTTGGTAGAAGGAACAGGTGTGCAAAGTATTTCCTAAATGGTAAGAGAATAGAAAGCGTAGATATACAAAGGGATCTGGGTGTCCTTGTCTATAAGTCACTGAAAGCTAACATGCAGGTGCAGCAGGCAATGTTAGCCTTTATCACAAGAGGATTTGAGTACAAGAGTAGTGAAGTCTTGTTTCAATTGTATAGAAGCTTGGTTAGAACGCACCTGGAGTAGTGTGTGCAGTTTTGGTCCCCTTACCTCAGAAAGGATATTATTGCCATAAAGCGAGTGCAACAAAGGTTCACCAGACTTGTTCCGGGGATGGCGGAACTGTCCTATGAAGAGAGATTGGGGAAACTGGTCCTGTCTTCCCTAAAGTTTTGAAGAATGAGAGGTGATCTCATTGAAACCTACAAAGTATTAAAGGAACAGACAGGGTGGATGCAGGTAAGATGTTTCCTCTGGTTGGGGAGTCTAGATTCCAGGGCACACAATTTCAGAATAAGGGGGAAGCCACTTAGGACCAAGATGAGGAGAAATTTCTTTATTCAGAGGGTTCTGAATCTTTAGAATTCTCTACTCCAGAGGGCTGTGGAAGCTCAGTCATTGAGCATGTTTAAGGGAGAGATTGATAGATTACCAATTAACAATAACGTGAAGAGTTATGGGGATAGTGTGGGTAAAAGGCATTGAAGTATTCGATCAGCCATGATCGTATTGAATGGCGGAGCAGGCTTGACAGGCTGAATGGCCTTCTCCTGTTCCTATGTTCCTAACAGCAAGAGGCCTGCCTGCAATCAGCTAATTTAGCAAATTCTGAATGAGAACCACAGGTTAAAGTAGAATTTACTGATATATGGAGTGAATAGTGGGTGATTTAATAATGGACTGAGCCGTGGATGCTTTAGGAGAGAAGTGGAATGAGTGGTGGTTTCTTTAGGAGAGAGATAGAATGAGCGGTGGATGTTTTAAGATAGAGGTGGTTGGGAGTTTGAGTGTCAGTGTAATTGTTACACCAAACAGCTGTACTGTTTGTACTATAGAAGTTTTATAGCATTGAAGGAGACTACTACCTTACTCAGGGATTGAACCTGCTATTTTCGTTTTAACTGACAGCTGTGAGAGGCTGGCACTGTAACTGCATTTCTGTGACATTTTATCATTTCTTTTCTCCTAGCCTGTGACTTCCTTGGAGAAAAACTGGCCAACCTGTTCGGACTGACATCAGCCAAATACCAATATGCAGTAGATGAATTCTACAATGTTCAAAACCAGGTCACCCAAATATTTTAATGCCTATAATTACCAGATTAATTATGTGTTTCATTGTATATCATTATTTAAACAAGGTGGAATTATTGGTTAATGATGGACTGCCTCAAATATTTCACACTAATCCTGGTGGACAGTTAGAGGTTATTGATAAACTATATTAAAACACAATTATCAACAGGTTCTTGATAAACTGCCTCAAATGATCTACACAATTATTAATACAGAATGTAATTATTATTAGGTGATCAACATACCATTTAACACCAGTAGTGCTGGTGCATTACAGTTCACTCAGGGAATCCAAGTTGCTGTGGCAACATGCATATGTGGCAACTTTTACATGCATATCTGGAGCTATGGATAGTGATTGTAGAGGTTCCAACTTGCTATCCATCACCAGGATAACCAGGAATCTCTCTGCTTATACCGTCTACCATTGCTGTGTGTTACAGGTTGATAATCAACCTGTTTGGCCGCATTATGAAAACAACTTCCTTGGCCAACAGGTCCTGAAACAGATTTGAAGGGCTAAATGGCTTCCTCCTTTTCCTGTGTTAGGTTCAAATCTTTGAGATTCACCAATAACCTATTGATAACTGTAGATCAGTATTTGTGTAAAACGTTTGAGACAGTTTACCAATTTTTAAAGAAATATTCATTCACGGGATATGGGCTTTGCTGGCTGGGCCAGCATTTATTGTCCATCTCTATTTGCCCTTGAGAAGGTGGTGGTGAGCTGCCTTCTTGAACCGCTGCAGTCCATGTGGTGTAGGTACACCCACGGTGTTGTTAGGAAGGGAGTTCCAGGATTTTGATCCAGTGACAGTGAAGGAACGGCAATATATTTCCAAGTCAGGATGGTGATTGACTTGGAGGGGAACTTCCAGGTGGTGTTCCCATCCATCTACTGCCCTTGTCCTTCTAGATTGTGTGGTTGTGGGTTTGGAAGGTAGTGTCGAAGGAGCCTTGGTGAATTCCTGCAGTGCATCTTGTAGATGGTACACACTGCTGCTACTGAGTGTCAGTGATGGAGGGAGTGAATGTTTGTGGATGTGTTGCCAATCAAGTGGGCTGCTTTGTCCTGGATGGTGTTAAGCTTCTTGAATATTGTGGGAGTTCCATTCATCCAGGCAGGTGGAGAGTATTCCATCACATTGCTGACTTGTGCCTTGTAGATGGTAGACAGGCTTTGCAGAGTCAGGAAGTGAGTTACTTGTCACGCGATTCCTAGCCTCTGACCTGTTCTCGTAGCCACAGTATTTATATGGTTAGTCCAGTTCAGCTTCTGGTCAATGGTAACCCCTATGTTGATAGTGGGGGATTCAGTGATGTTAATGCCATTGAACATCATGGGGCAATGGTTAGATTCTCTCTTGTCAGATGAAGATGGTCATTGCCTGGCACTTGTATGGCGAGAATGTTACTTGCCGGTTGTCAGCCTAAGCCTGGATGTTGTCCAGGTCTTGCTGCATTTGGACATGGACTGCTTCAGTATCTGAGGAGTTGTGAGTGGTGCTGAACATTGTGCAATCATCAGCGAACACCCCCACTTCTGATTTTATGATGGAAGGAAGGTCATTGATGAAGCAGCTAAAGATGGTTGGGCCGAGGACACAACCCTGAGGAACTCCCGCAGTGATGTCCTGGAGCTGAGATAATTGACCTGCAACAACCACAACCATGTTCCTTTGTGCTGGGTAAGACTCCAACCAGTGGAGAGTTTCCCCCTGATTCCCATTGATTCCAGTTTTGCTAGAGCTCCTTGATGCCACACTCGGTCAAATGCTGCCTTGATGTCAAGGGCAGTCACTCTCACCTCACCTCGGGAGTTCAGCTCTTTTGTCCATGTTTGAACCAAGGCTGTAATGAGGTCAGGAGTTGAGTGGCCCTGGTAGATGGTCATTGCCTGACACTTGTGTGACGCGAATGTTACTTGCCACTTGTCAGCCCAAGCCTGGATATTGTCCAGGTCTTGCCATAAGACTTCCATCTGGTTAACATCAGTAATCATATACAATCATCGATAGATGTTCAATAGACCAATTAACACTGATAACAATGTACAATTATCATTAGATTATCTGTAGACTGTTTTATAACAACAACTTATATATTTATATAACACACGTAATGTAATAAAACATCGAAAGGTACTTCACAGAAGCATTATAAAATAAAAAGGCACTGAACCACACAAGGAGATATTGTGTCAGATGACCAAATCTTGGTCAAAGAGATGGGTTATAAATTGTACCTTAGAGAAGGAAAGTGAGGTCCAGAGGCAGAGAGGTTTAGAGAGTGAATCCCAGAGCTTCAGGCCTAGGCAGCTGAAGGCATGGCCACCACTTAAAATCAGGGCTGTTTAAGGAGCCAGAATTAGATGGGTGCAGATATTTCAGAGGGTAGTGGGGCTAGAGGGGTTTACAAAGATAGGGAGGGGCAAAATCATGGAGGAATTTAAAAACAAGGATGAGAATTAACAGTAAATCAACTCACAGTGCTTCTTTATATAAAGAAGGAGATGAAGGAGAGGAGGAGGAGGACATGGCAGGGAAGGGAGAAAGGCAGGAGGACAGGGAAGGGAGAAAGGAGGGAGGACAGGGAAGGGAGAAAGGAGGGAGGACAGGGAAGGGAGAAAGGCAGGAGGACAGGGAAGGGAGAAAGGCAGGAGGACAGGGAAGGGAGAAAGGAGGGAGGACAGGGAAGGGAGAAAGGAGGGAGGACAGGGAAGGGAGGAAGGAGGGGAGGACAGGGAAGGGAGGAAGGAGGGGAGGACAGGGAAGGGAGAAAGAAGGAGGACAGGGAAGGGAGAAAGAGGGAGGACAGGGAAGGGAGAAAGGAGGGAGGACAGGGAAGGGAGAAAGGAGGGAGGACAGGGAAGGGAGAAAGGAGGGAGGACAGGGAAGGGAGGAAGGAGGGAGGACAGGGAAGGGAGAAAGAGGGAGGACAGGGAAGGGAGAAAGGAAGGAGGACAGGGAAGGGAGAAAGGAGGGAGGACAGGGAAGGGAGGAAGGAGGGAGGACAGGGAAGGGAGAAAGGAGGGAGGACAGGGAAGGGAGGAAGGAGGGGAGGACAGGGAAGGGAGGAAGGAGGGGAGGACAGGGAAGGGAGAAAGAGGGAGGACAGGGAAGGGAGAAAGAGGGAGGACAGGGAAGGGAGGAAGGAGGGGAGGACAGGGAAGGGAGGAAGGAGGGAGGACAGGGAAGGGAGGAAGGAGGGGAGGACAGGGAAGGGAGGAAGGAGGGGAGGACAGGGAAGGGAGGAAGGAGGGAGGACAGGGAAGGGAGGAAGGAGGGGAGGACAGGGAAGGGAGGAAGGAGGGAGGACAGGGAAGGGAGGAAGGAGGGGAGGACAGGGAAGGGAGGAAGGAGGGAGGACAGGGAAGGGAGGAAGGAGGGGAGGACAGGGAAGGGAGGAAGGAGGGAGGACAGGGAAGGGAGGAAGGAGGGGAGGACAGGGAAGGGAGGAAGGAGGGAGGACAGGGAAGGGAGGAAGGAGGGGAGGGCAGGTGCAGGAGAGAGGGATGGAAAATTAGCAAGAAAAGTAATGCAGTTTTTTTTAATGAGTTTAAAGATGAAAATGTTGCTCTTTATTTCTAGGAAGGGTATGAAGACGGTGATGAAATGACAGTCATGGAGGAAGTAAAAATGAATGAGAAACAGCACCTCCCACTCCAGAATTCTCAATATGGGACTTTGAACACGGTGGAGAGATCAGGAGTTGACAGCAGGGCAGACAACAAGCACACAGTATGTTACGACAATGAAGCATTGGAAGACAACGCAGAAATTACTGATCAGATAAAAGTGGACAGCAACCAATGATCCAGTTGTTGATTACTTCCTTAACAGACTCAGTAACAGGTTGTTTGTAGTATTAGATGAAGGCATACACTGAGACTGAACGCTTCCCACAAGTTTTCCCCCTGCTGTGCCGAGGGTGCTGATATAGCAGATTATTGTTCCATGGATGCCAAACATCCTCCAGTGCCTCACAGCCATTCTGCATGTTTGAGCCGAACAGCTAGCAGCAGCAAGCTGTTAAACCATGAAGCGCATTACAGCTGACCCTGTCCTCACTTGGTATTCAAACACATACGTACAATCGCTGGACGCAAATCAGGAATGGGAACTCTGACATTCTTTTCTCTTCTCTCCAGTCCAGGGCTACTGTAGTTTGTTGGCTGTAGTGTGTTTTAATATGTCTCTATGGGATAGCAGCTTGCCATCACTAGAAGGGAAGTGTGTGATCCAGTCTGTTTCACTTTGGTCTGTGAGCAGAAGACAGTATATACAGCTGTCCTGCTGATATCTTCAAGCTTCCTATCCATGTATATATTTACTCCTGTGTCTAATCTAAATAAATGAACCCACAATGTGTTTACTCAATCCCTTATGAGTGTTTGTTGCCTTTATACCATTCTAAAAACCACAACATAATGACCATCCATTTTGCAGCTGAGATCAGCACAAAGACTGAACTTAAGCGTATTGCTGGTTTGCAGAGCTCAGCTACACTTTGCATTTTTTAGTTACCTACTCAGAATATGTGAGAGCTTGCAAACCAGTTATCTAGTTAATCTTTTGACAAATAACTCAGGATGCCATTCTGCTTTTTAACCAGCTGAGTGTCTGACCTAATTGGAAACCCAAGTCCAAACATTCCCTGCAGATAGCAGTTTCTGTTTGCCTGACATGGAAGACAGACACACCCTATTCCTGTAAGGACAAACCCTGCTGATTTAAGTCCAGGGATCTTAGGCACAAGGGTACTTCTGAAAAGTATTCAGTTAAATAGCATACCATTGGAGCCTTGGGAAGCTTCCCATTGCTTAACCTATTAACATCCTCGGGGGGTGGAAGGGGTGGCGGAGGGGGTGGGGGGGGGGTGGGGGGCGGGGGGGGGGGGGGGGGGGGGGCGGTGGAGGAGGTGGGATGGTGGTGGCGGGGAGGTTACCATTGACCAGAAATGGAACTGGAGTAGCCATATAAATACTGTGGCTACACGAGCCGGTCAGAGGCTAGGAATCCTGCAGCGAGTAACTCAACCCCAAAGCCTGTCCACCATCTACAAGGCACAAGTCAGGAGTGCGATGGAATACTCAACATTTACCTGGATGAGTGCAGCTCCCACAACACTCAAGAAGCTTGACAACATCCAGGACAAAGCAGCCCGCTTGATTGTCACAAACATTCCTCCACCACCGACAAACAGTGGCAGCAGTGTATACCAGCTACAAGCTACACCGCAGAAACTTACCTTCCAAACCCACAACAGCTATCATCTAGAAGGACAAGGGCAGCAGATACATGGGAACACCAGCACCTGTAAGTTCCCCTCTGAAGTTTTTTGTCACTTCTTAACAATTAAGAATACACACACAGCCATCTGCTTCTGAACTCCAACTTCCTGTGTGAAAAGCAGAAGGTTCCTTTATTCCTTATTCTCCACCAGAGGGCAATACATCCAGGACTTGGCACACCTGACTGTCAGGTTTTATATAACAATTCTTTTTAACTAAAATGTCCTTTTCCAAAAAAACATAAACATTAAACACAAACATCAGACCCTCCAAGCTGCTCACCATCCTGACTTGGAAATATATCGCTGTTCCTTCAATGTCACTGGATCAAAATCCTGGAACTCCCTCCCTAACAGTACTGTGGTTGTACCTACATCACAGGGACTGCAGCGGTTCAAGAAGGCAGCTCACCTCTCAAGGGCAATTAGAGATAGACAATAAATGCTGGCCCAGCCAGCGATGCCCACATCCCGTGAATTAATGAAAAAATCCTACCAAGAACACCCTACTCATTAGAACACTAGTTATCTGCAACCGAATGATAAGAATCAACAACAACTAGTATTCATATAACATCTTTAATGTAATAAAATAGCTCAAGGCATCTCACAGGAGCAGTATAAAATGAAATTGACACAAAGCCACCTAAGGAGGGCAGATGACTAAAAGCTCAATCAAAGAGGTAGGTTTTTAAGTAGCATACTAAAGAAGAAAAGAGCAATAGAGAGGCAGAGAAGTTTAGTGAGAAAATTCCAGAGGTTAGGACTTTAGTAACTGAAGGCACGGCCACCACTGGTGCAGTGATTAAAATTGAGGATGCTTAAGAGGCCAGAATGAGAGGAGCACAGATATCTCAGAGAGTTGTGGGGCTGGAGGAGTTTGCTGAGAAAAGTTAGGCCATAGAGGGATCTGAAAGCAAGGATAAGAATTTTAAAATGGAGTTGTTTCTTAACCTGGAACGAAAGACTTTTCCATCTTTAGGCAGCCCCTAGGCATTGAGCATGACTTACTTTTAATCCCGTTTTATGGGTTCTGAGATGATTAATAACTTCAATATGCGATCTGCAGACTCTGCCAAATGCAGGGCAGGTGGTGCTTGAAGGATTGGATAGCTGAGTTGTTTGGAGATTTGTGTGCACTCTCTAATACTACAGCTTCACTTCTGCTTGTCCCTGACAAAGTCTCTCGATGGGGTCGGTGCCTTCCCAAATGAACCTGCTTTGTTTTGGGCAGTCACAGGCCAAGGACTCCTGTGAGTCGGCGAGGATGTTTGACTTCTTCAGGGATGCTTTGAGAACATCCCTAAAGCATTTCATTTTTCCTCCAGGGAGTTCTTGCCATGACCCAGTTGTGAAGGAGCCAAAGTATGTCAATGAGAACAGGGGATGATGGGTAAATGGGTCTTAGTGTGAGTAAGGACATGGGCAGAATTTTGGATGACCTCAAATTTACAGAGTTTAGAATGCAAGAGGCTGGCCAGCAATGCATTGGAATAGTCAATTCTGGAGGTCAAAAATGTATTAATGAGGGCTTCAGAAGCAAGTGAACTGAGGCAGGGTGGAGTTAGTGGAAATTAGCAGCTTTAGGCAATGGTGCGGATATGTGGTCAGAAGCTTATGTTGGAGTCAATTATAACACCAAGGCTGTGAATAGTCTGGTTCAGTTTCACGGTGAGGGATGGAGTTGGTGGCTAGGGAACAGAATTTGTAGCACAGACAGAAGACAATAGCTTCAGTCTTCCTAATATTTATTGCAGCAAATCTCTTCTCATTCAGTACTGTATGTCAGACAAGCACAGTGGCAGAAACAGAATTCATACTTGCTTTTAAAGGGAAGTGGATAAATATTTGAAGAACAATTTTAAAATAAAAAGGAAGGGGAATGGAACTAAGTGGGTATCATATTTAGATTCAGTGTAGTTACAGTGGGCTAAATGGTCTGCTGGTGCTGCAAAATTCTATAACCCGTTTATCTTAGTAGTTGGTCATTAGACAATTTGCTAGACTGACAGCAGGTTCAGGGCCCCTCATGTTTATAGTTGAAGTAGCACAATTTACCATAAGATGCTGCCACAATCTTATGACTAGGGTATGGACACAAACCATATCCCTTCAAATGCTGGTTCCAACATACAGAAGTGGAAAGCTTTGGCAGGAGTTATTTATCTCTCTGGTAGGTACCAAGCTCTAGAAATATCCAGGTAACAACTCCCAGCAGGTTCTTCATTAGAAGTATGATTAACATCCAATATTGGCATGACAGAAGGAGCTTTGCAACATGTCAGACAGATGATACTTTAGACATACAAGTCTAATACTGTACAACAAAAACAGAATTACCTGGAAAAACTCAGCAGGTCTGGCAGCATCGGCGGAGAAGAAAAGAGTTGACGTTTCGAGTCCTCATGACCCTTCAACAGAACATGCTGGACTTTATTTGTCATCAATCCCTCAATTCAGGATTGGCAAAGAGACATTAGAGTCTGACTCCCTCTGCAGGGTACTCAGTGAGTGACACGCCATATACCTCCCTCCCTGCAATTGTTCCTCCATAATTCATCTCACAGCCATGAGAGCCATGGGTTAGCAACAATACAATGTCTGAAAGATAGTGCAAAATTTTCAGTAATTTCCACTTCTGTAGAGAATGTTTCTTAAGTTGAGATAATTTTAAGCTATATCCTGCACTTAAGAGCTGAACATATGTCAATTTTAGCACAGAATGAAGAATCAAATCATGTGGGACAAACTGCCCTCCAGTAACCTGTAAGATGCATTAACTGAAGCTGCTCAGGTTATACAGTTAACATTTTTCGATTCAAAGTTGCTTAATTTAAGGTATCCATTCAATTTTTTTCAAGCAAATAGCACCTCCCATGCTGTATTATAGAATCATAGGGCGAGGACTGGAAATTCCTGCCCAAAGTCAATGGATCTTTGCTGGTCCATCAAATTTTCTGTCCTGCCGGTGACGATTCCTGCACCAATAGATGGCACCAATAAGGGAATAGTTGTACCTTTTCAGTCCTGGGTAAGGATGTACCAACAAGAGACAGCTGTACCTCTACTTCCCTAGGATCAATAGCACCAGTAAGGGGCCAGTCCTCCCTCTACATTCTGGAGTAGGTTGGCACCTACAAGGGTCAGCTGTATATCTTCAACATTGGGCAAGGTTTCAGCTCTACTGTCCTGGGCTAAGATGGCACAGCTGATGGTTGCTGGTTTTGAAATTGGGTTTGTGAGCAGTATTGCTTGGAAAAGATTTTTTTTTTATCAAATATGTCCTGGGCCATCAGCAGGGGAGTCACAGCCAGTATAAGAGCAACGTGCTTCCAGTTCTTGAATGAACTGACTATCTCAAGATTTTCTGTCATATGCACCAGCCTGCATTCTGCAGACACTAGCCTCGGAATCACCACGTCATCAGCTGATTGGCTTCCGTTAGCCTGCTGTCTTCCAAAGGTTGATATTGTTGCATGTCTTGTTGACTCTGTAAGATTATCAGTGTATGGGTGAACTTTTCTTAATTTGTGAGGACATTACTCCTCTCTGCACCACCAACCCCCCTTCAAGACATTAATTGGTTTATTTACACATATCTTTTACATACATGTAGAATATATTTAATGCATACATATATTCTATATTCGCAAAATTTTTAGGATCAAGGTGACAAACAGGTACACAAGTTGGGAAACAAGCACAATCGCCAAAAATAGCATGGGTTAAATAGAGAGTAAAGCTCCCTTTACTCTGACACTTTGTGTGTCAACGCCAACCTCAACCATCTCCTGTTGCAATAATCATCCACAGGTATTCACTAAGTGAGAGGGACTCATTTGCAATTTAATACAGGCATTTTTGTGTTATGGGCTTACACCGATAAGGTAATGAATTCAAACTCAAGTCAATTTTAATTTTTAGATGGTGGTAAATCCCCCAGCAAGGGGCAGCTCTCCAGATCGGGCACCAGAACTTCAGTGCAAACCCCAGATAGACAAAGTAAATGGAGTTTTTGTTGATCTTCTGCTGGGAGATTTGTCTGGGCTGTATTCACATTGAAGTCCCAGAGGTGGGAGGGCAGATCTCATACATTTCTGACATCAAGGCCTTCAGTCTCCTCTAACACAGGAGATGCCACTAGGAAATTGGGCATCAGTGTGTAAATCTAGCACCCCATAAATCACCTCTCAGCTTGTCAGTAACTTGTCTAAATTGGATATATTTGACATGCTGTTATCAGAGGCTCCTCCTAGTGGTTGATACTAATGTGGGTGAATTGACTGGAATTCCATTTCTGCTTTTTTAATCATAGATGGTATGAAGTGTTTAGACTGCAGGGTGTACTGAAATGTAAATTTAAAGATAAGTTTGCGGCTGTTCTGCTACTTGGTTAGAATCATACAGAAGGAGGCCACTTGACCCACTGAGTTTATGCCAGCTCTTAGAAACTATTAGTCCCCACTCTCCATCTCTTTCCATGAAGCTCAGCTCAGTGAATCAATAAAGCAAGGGGACTGCTGAATAAGTTGCTATTGGAAGCTTCAACAGCTAAGAGATACGATGAAGATTTAAGGGGACAAATGTAGAGTATGGACCTAAATTGTTTCTGTTCATTGTGTGTTTAAAATAAACCTGATAAAGCTTCAATTTTGTGCCCAAACCACCTCCCCACCCAATTCCTAAACTTTAATCCGTCGTATAGAACCTTGAGATTTGATCTTTCTAGTACTCTCCTGTTTGGCCTCCTGACCCAACTCACCACAAATTATAACTTCTCCAGGACACCAGGCCCTGTGTCCTCTCTCAAACAAAGTCCTGCACTCCCATCACCTCAACCTTTTTAAGCTCCACTGGTTCTCCAAATCCCAGTACATCTACTTCAAGATCTTTTGTCCTTGCTTTCAAATACCCACATGACCCCAGCCTACCTCATCAATCACTTCCTGTGGTATGTGCATCCTCCTCATCCCCGCCCTCCCTGACGAAAACCCCGGGGTTCAACTATGGAAAAGTCAGGTGGGGTGTTAAATAGGCTGTCCATTTTGTGCCAAACACACTGCTGTAAATGTTTGGGCTGGGGTGCCACAATTCGGAGTGGGCACAACTTGATTTGTTTAGAGCAAAGCTATGTTCTTATATTTGTAAAATCCTCTTTTACACAAGTGGCATCTTCACCTGGACAGCAAGTGCTTGTGCCTCTTTTTCTGTGTGTCTGTGGTTCTTTCTCTCTTGCTCTCCTCCCAAGCTGAATATATACCCCTGTGTGTTTTATATATTAGAACAAGTTCATTACCATTGGCTGAGGAACCACCTGTCTGGTGTTTCCTCGATTCATATGCTCCAGGAAAGCTTCTTCCGGGACAGCTTCAGCCTGCTCGACAGACAATGTCCACACAGTTTGCATCTCTTTCAAAGCAAGATAAGAAAAATGAGTTATAGCACTCTCCAAACTGCAATAAAAAATGTCCTCCTTCTACCAGCAGCCAGTCATCTCTCCCAGTACAGTACAAGCACAAGGAAAAGTTTATCATAACCTACCACCGGCTTACTTTCTTTTGGAGTGGTTACGTTGGTTGGCACCAACACTAGCACAGTGACAGGCCCTATCTCCACAGTAATCAGTGCTGTCATCCAGGGTTACTTTTCAAGATAACATGACCTGAAGTCCATGTCTGCTGTGAGAAAGGAATCCAGTTGCATTTTCCCCTAGTTGATTTTCATGATCAAAACTTTACTCTGAGGGCAGACTTATCACTCCACCTAGAGTGACCCTTCCATACCCACCCCAATACACAAACATACCTGGAAAACATCTGTTATGAAGATTCTGTGTGAAAGAGTCCCAACACACTGTGCCATTGACTGAAAATTCTCCATAGTGATTCACTGGCCTCTGCTGAATCACTGGGAGGCACTGAGTAAAACACAGCTGTTTCCCACCATTAGGATTTGTACAAAGTGTTGCTCCTATATCACACTCAGGCAAACTGCCAGGAAGCCATTTCAAATATTTTATTTTGGCTTCTCTAAATACCTTTATATCACAGGACATGCAGTTCTTGATGCCATGAGCAGGGTATGTCTGGATGTCCCTCTAGTTAAAAAACATTTCACTGGCCTCATTAAATCTGTGAAAAATAAAGGAGATCAGCATTATTTGTTAATGCCAGAAAGAAATTCTGTTGTTTGTGGGCAAAACCTCTTCCCATCCTTCCCCATCTAACTCAATCAGCATAACCCTTAATTTCCTTCTCCCTCATATCTAGCTTCTCCTTAAATGCAGTTGCACTATTCATTTCAGCTATCCCGTGGTAGTGAGTTCCATAATCTCACCACTCTCTGGCTAAAGAAGTTTCTTCTGAATTTTCTGTTTGATTTCTTGGTGACTATCTTATGTTAATTGTCTCTAGTTTTGCTCTTTCCCACAAGTGGAAACATATTCCATGGCTGCTAAATACGGTTTCCTAGTGCTTGGTATTTTGGTGCTATGAATACCGTTTTGTCTCCAAATTAGGGTTTGTGGTGTGTGCGCACACTTCTGGTACTAGCTACGACAGACACCATTTTGGTGAGGGCATTTATGTGTGAACTGAGAGCACCCACACGACCTAGCATGTTGAGTATGCAGATCATGGTGTCAATCAGTACAAAATGGTGATCTGATGCCAGCACTGCCATTTTGGAGCACAAGGCTTCAGCTAATACTCAAACAAGCACAACTGACCTGTTCAGCAACAGGAAGACATGCCCTTCCCCTGCCACCCACCCCAACCTGTGTTATCCAAAGGGATCCTCAACTACGTTCAGTTTTTAGTTGCTGATTAATAGATTGATTGATTTTGCTGGCTCTTTCTGCAATCGTAGAAGTGTTTTGTGATGTCCAGAATTGTTTAAAATTGCTGAAGACTACAGGGAATGATGTGGCATGTGCTGTAGGACTTTGTCCTGACTACTTGGTCCCAGACATGGGTGCACGCGTATGCAACTCCCACCCCAGCCTACAACATGACAGGGAGCAAGCCAAGCTGCGGAAAGATGGAAGAGGAGGTCGGGAAGAAAGGCGCTCAGCAGGAGGCTATAACTGCCCAGGCTGTTCAATGGAAATCTTCAACCTGCACCTCAGTGAGGAATAATGTTAAAGATCGCTCTGCTTCACAAAGGAATTTTTTAATGAAATCTGCCACTGCTGCTGCTCCAACTGCAGCCTCAGAGCATGGCGAGGACAGCATTGTCTGTAGCTCTGAATGTGACCCTGGTTGTGAATTTTTATGCTTTAAGGTGCAGCAAGTGATATTTTCAAAACCTACCAGTTTGCTGTCTGCTGTTGCATAAGGGAAGTCACTGAGGCTCTGTATTCCAAGAGAGCTGAATACTTCTCATTCCCTTTTGTCAGAGAAACAGGCTTCTCCAAGATTGCAAACTTCCCCTTAGTGCTGGGTACCACTGATGCACGCATGTTGCTTTGTAGGTGGTGGTTGGGGGTGGGGGGGGGGGGGGGGGGGCGGTGTGTGTGTGTAGGTAGTGGGGCACATGTCAACTCTGAGAATTACCGTAACTGGTAGGGATTCCATTCCCTTAACAACCAGCAATTGTACAACCATACACAGCCTCTCATGTAGGTCAATGCCTGGTATCCTGGCAGCAGTAATGATGCCATCATCATACTGTGGCAGTCCACTCTGTACTTGAGGACAGTCCATCTACACTTGAGCCATGATGACAAACCAGAGGGTAGCTACTGGGCAACATGTTCATAATGCTGGTGCGCAACCTGTCTAGTTATGGGTAGCATGCAAATAATGATAGCCATGCTGCCACATGAAATGTGACCACTGGGGTGCTTAAATAATCCTTCTGCTGCTGGACTTCTCTCGAGGAGCCCTGCACACTGCATATGTCAAGATTCATGGGGGGGTTTACTGCATGCTGCACACCTCTTGCCAAGAGCTATGCAGCAACCAACTGAGGAGGAGGAAGTAGAGGAAGGGATGAAGCAATCAACCTTTCTGGTTGGACTGTTCCTGATCGACTCATCTGACTGTGATACCAGTAAATGCACTCGCAACTCCCCACTCACCAGCAATTTCACACCTACCTTCCCTCTGTTACTGACCATCACAGTGTTCTTTTGGCCAAAATGCAAAAATAAAAGGTATCACAAAATAAACATTCCAAGTATATTAATCAAACCATGCCAGACTGCATATAAACGTCACAGAATCACACAGTGCAAAAGAGGCCCTTCGGCCCATCAAATCTGCACCGACACATGAGAAAGACCTGACCTACCTACCTAATCCCATTTACCAGCACTTGGCCTATAGCCTTGAACATCACCCTTGTACATACTCTTAGTGCCTGTCCTCCACGTGCCTTTGCCTATCCTAATGCTCCGGCGCAGCGCTAGCCCAGTAGCTTCAACATGGCAGGTGGAAGGCAGCTGATGGCCTTGTAGGACCTCAAATTTCAGACCATCTCGGCATGGGCAATAGCAGTCTGAGCTGACTGACAACAGCAAGGGCGCTGACAGAGTGACAGTGATGGAAGGATGAATGCTGTCATCCTGAGAGGTTTGCTTTCCATGGTGCCAGTGTTACTCACCTGGGTTGATGCCTTAGCAATCCTAGCAATGTGTTGGAGCACAGGTTGTCAGACTGCTGTGGTACCCTGCCAGCCCCTTTGAATACTGATAGCTCTAGGGCAGCTTGAGCTTGCATAGCAGAAACCTGAGCTTGCATGACTTTAGTCTGAGCTTCCACCGCAGCTCTCAGAGGTTGGGTGCTTCTGCTTTTGCTGCAAGGGAAGCTGAGATATTGGCTACCAGATGCTGCTTCATGTTTGGATTTACAAGTGTGCTAATGGGGTTAACCACTCTGGGGAGGATGGGCTCTAAGCTTTGCGCAAAGGCCTGGACTTTCCATGCTCCTTCACATACCACGCACTAAGCATTTCATTGTGCATCAGCCTTCTTCTGTTGGCTGTCGGCCATCCCATCAAAGTCCTCATCTGAGTCCTCTGTAGTACAACTCGTGCAACCTCACCCTCTGGCGAGCTGACACACGTGCTACCTTTGTCCACTGCCCTGACTATAGGCCACTCCTGCCTGGTGTCTCAACGCATCCCAATTCAATCTCTAAGCTACTCTCTGAAGTACACATAATGTTAATTTCTGCTGATGGTTGCATGAGACTGAGTGATGAGGTTCCTTCTTCATCGCTGTCTTCCTGAACTTCTACCTCTGGCTGTTCACCACTGCTTGGCCAGGCTTATGTTCTTGGGTACCTGAAAGGAGAAAGATGCAGAGGTAGTGTTGTATTGAGGGCAGGGAGGAAAGCAAGAAGTGCATGCTTACACCATCTGCAACTTGGAAATCAGAAGGAACTGTTGGTTGAGGGGCAAGTGGAATAAGAGAAAAAGGATTAGGTACGAGCACACAGTCATTTTTAATAGTTTCATCCCTTCCTTTGGCCATGGCCTCAGTCGTGGCAGCTCCAATGATGGAGTAAACCATCTCCTCCATGGGGTAAGGACATGCAGCCATGCCTGTCTCCTGTTGCTGCCTTCGAATGTACAAGAGAGAAGGAAATGTGTCAGTTATTGTGCTTACAATATGTTTGGGTGATGTGGCTGTGATGGTTAAGTAGCTGGCAATGTGTGCAAGCAGTGAAATGTAGATGTGAGGCTTGCAGTAATGTGAATGTGTGAGGATAAAGAGCAGCTACGTATGTCAGGTATGAGTCAGGATTAAAAAAGATTGTTGGCATGTGAGTGATAGGGGTGCCTTGAGCAGTGTGTGGTGCAGCTGGAGTATGTGTGAGGTTATTGAACTTCTTGCGGCACTGCATACAGATCCTCAGAGCTAGATTGACTTCCACAGCTATCTGGTCTGATTACCTTCACCGGGTTTGTCTGGAGGACTTCCTGACCTGCTGGGGAAAGATGACACCTTTCCTTCTCTGCACCTCCTGCTCCACTGAAGCAACCTTAAACCTTGCAGCCCAACCTCTGCTAAGTTGTACCATTTGTGTCTTTCCCCAGGTCAAAATCATTTTTAGAATTACTTCCAACAACTGTTCCAGTCAAAATGTACCTTTAAGAGGTACAGGCTGGCTTTAAGTAGTGCAGCTACCTTGAACTCATGCTAGCATCTCATCAGCTGGCTGCACGCTACAAGTCAATCAAACTAACAGGCATCATGAAGCAAAGGTGCTGGTTAAAGGCTCATCAAAGTCCCTGCACTCCTTTTCAGTGAGTTATAGAATTTCATGGCCTCTGTGCTTACTTTATCAAAACCTTTCAAAATTTTAAAGACCTCCATTAGGTCACCCTGCAGCCTTCTCCTGTCAAGAGGAAAGAGATCCTTCATTTTCATATGAACATACGAAATAGGAGCAGAAGTAGGCCATTCTGCCCCTCGAGCCTGCTCCACAATGCAATAAGATCGTGACTGATCTGTTTGTGTTTCAAATTCCACATTCCCATCTACCTCCGATAACCTTTGATTCCCTTGCCCAACAAGAATCTACTTACCTCTGCTTTAAAAATATTCAATGATTCCCGCCTCTACCACCTTCTGAGGCAGAGAGTTCCAAACCTCTGAGTTCCTGCTAGGTATAACATCACAGTTCTGGTATCGTCTTTGTAAATCTTTTTTGCACCCTCTCCAGTGCCTCCATGTCCTTTTTATAAGATGGTAACCAGAACTACACACAGTACTCCAAATGCAGTCAAACCAAGGCTTGATACAAGTTTAGCATAACCTCTCTACTTTTCAATTCTGCCTCTCCAGAAATAAACACTAGTGCTTGATATTTGCTCTTGTTATGGTTTTATCCACCTGCGTCTCAACTTTTAGTGATTTGTGTGTTTGTACTTTCTGATCATTTTGCTCCACTATCACATTTAGGTTCTTATTTTCTAAGTAATATATATTTTTTTCTTTAAGGGATGCAAGTGTCGCTGGCTAGGCCAGCATTAGTTGCCCATCCCTAATTGCCCTTGAGAAGGTGGTGGTGAGCCATCTTTTTGAACTGCTGCAGTGCATGTGGTACACTCACAGTAGGTACACTCACAATTTAGCAATTGTGTTTTTTGATTCCTAAGTCTAAATCATTAATGTAAACTGTGAACAGCAATCTCAGCACCATTCCTCGTGGAATCCTACTTCCAACATTCTGCTACTCTGAATAGCTACCCTTTAGAATCCTACTCTCTGCTTTCTGTCTTTCAGCCAAGCCAGCTATCCATTTTGTACTTGTACTCTGGCTCCATATATTCTGACCTTATTCATTTGTCTATTATGGGGTAACTTATTGAAGACTGTTTGGGAATCTAGATATCTTACATCTACACCATCACTCTTATCTACTCTCAGTTAACTCTTCAAATCATTCAAAATCCATTTCAACTATCATTATTACACTGGCAACACCCCTTTGACCTTTTGTTTATGACATCTTTGGCAATCTCTCCTTTGTCTCCACCTATCACTGGGCCCTCCAGTTTCACCTGTCCAACCCATCTTAAACAGTTTATGTTTCACCACATTTCTATTTCTCTTTAATTCTGATGAAGAGTCATATGGACCTGAAATGTTAACTCTGTATTCCTCTCCACAGATGCTGTCAGACCTGCTGAGTTTTTCCAGTAATTTTTGTTTTTGTTTCAGATTTCCAGCATCTGCAGTATTTTATTTTTAACTCATTATTACATTTTTGGTTTCTTGGTTTCCAGATGTTTATTTTCTCTTTCAGTAGGGGTTCCATGATTTTTCTATGATAGATGTTGAGCTGAATGATCTAATGTTTCTTAGAGATGCTCTATTCATCTCCCTTCTTAAATATATATATATAAATGTAATATTAGCTATCCGCCAGTCCTTTGGTACTGCACATTTTTCTAATGAACTATTAAGTATATGTAATCGTGCCTCTGCTGTCTGATCTCCAGATTATTTTAGAATGTGCAGATACAGACCAGATGAGGGTTTCTAACCTCTTTGACTTTGATTTTGATTATTTAATATTTCTCCTCTTTTTACCTTAAACGTGATTATATCATTTCTTATCTCATCTTCCAATGTCATGTCCACCAGATATAATTCCTGGTAAATACTAAAGCAAAAGAATTTACCACTCCTGCCATTTCACTATTGCTGCTATTTTACTATTTTGTTTTATATTCCTTGATAATTTAATTTCAGAGTTCCTCTTTGCCTTTTTAAGTTTTTTTTTACTTCTCTCCTAGACTCATCGAGGCTAATTCTGAAGCACAAGTATTCAGCAATGCAGCTGGCATGTTGCCAGGCCCAGATGAGATGTATCCCAGGCTGCTATGTGAGGCAGGGGAGGAGATTGCAGGGGCTCTGACACTAATTTTCAAATCCTCTCTGGCCACAGGAGGGGTGTCAGAGGACTGGAGGACAATGAATGTGGTACCATTATTCAGGAAGAGTAGTAGGGATAAACCAAGTAATCACAGGCCAGTGAGTCTAACATCAGTGGTAGGGAAACTATTGGAAAGAATTCTGAGGGACCGGATTAATCTCCACTTGGAGAGGCAGGGATTAATCAGGGATAGTCAGCATGGCTTTGTCAGGGAGAGATCATGTCCAACAAATTTGATTGAATTTTTCAAGGAGATGGCTAGTTATATAAATGAGGGTAGTGCAGTTGATGTAGTCATGGACTTCAGTAAAGCTTTTGACAAGGACCCACATGGGAGCATGGTGAAGAAGGTAAGGGCCCATGGGGTCCAGGGCAATTTGGCAAATTGGACCCAAAATTGGCTTAGTGGCAGAGGTTGATGGTTGAAGGTTATTTTTGCAGTTGGAAGCCTGTGACGAGTGGTGTACCACAGGGATCGGTGCTGGGACCCTTGCTGTTGTAGTGTACATTAATGATTTAGACGTGAATTTAGGAGGTATGATCAGTAGTTCGCAGGTGACACAAAAATTGGTGGTGTCATAAATAGTGAGGGGGAAAGCCTTAGATTACAGGATGATATAGATGGGCTGGTAAGATGGGCGGAGCAGTGGCAAATGGAATTTAATCCTGAGAAGTGTGAGGTGATGTATTTTGGGAGGACTAACACAGCAAGTACATAATGAATGGTAGGACCCTAGGAAGTACGGAGGATCAGCCGGACCTTGGCGTACATGTCCATAGATCACTGAAGGCAGCAGCACAGATAGAAAAGGTGGTTAAGAAGGCATATGGGATACTTGTCTTTATTAGCCGAGGCATAGAATATAAGAGCAGGGAGGTTATGTTGGAGCTGTATAAACTGCTAGTTAGGCCACAGCTGGAGTACTGTGTGCAGTTCTAGTCGCCACACTATCGAAAGAATATGATTGCACTGGAGAGGGTGCAGAGGAGATTCACCAAGATGTTGCCTGAGGTGGAGCGTTTCTGCTATGAAGAGAGACTGGATAGGCTAAGGTTGTTTTCCTTATAGCAGAGAAGACTGAGGGAGGATAGAGATATGAGCAGTAAAGATCAGGTAAATAGGAAGAAACTTTTCCCCTTAGCGGAGGTGTCAATAACCAGGAAGCATAGATTTAAGGTAAGGGCCAGGAGGTTTAGAGGAGATTTGAGGAAAAAAAATTTTCACCCAGAGGGTGGTTGGGATCTGGGACACGCTGCCTGAGAGTGTGGTAGAGCAGGAACCCTTATAACATTTAAGAAGTATTTAGATGAGCACTTGAAATGCCATAGCTTTCAGGGTATGGGCCAAGTGCTGGAAAATGGGATTAGAATAGAGAGGTGCTTGATGGCTGGCATGGACACAATGGGACAAAGGGCCTGTTTCTGTGCTGTATGACTCTAACCCCCTCATCCAAGGCCCAAGTTAGTGAACCTTTGCTGTACCGCCTCCAAAGCAAATATATCCTTTCTTAAATGAGAAGGCCAAAACTTCACACAGCATTCCAGGTGTAGCCTCACCAAAACCATGTATAACTATCGCAAGACTTCTTTATTCTTGTATTCCAATCTCCTTGCAATAAAGGCAAAACATGCCATTTACCTTCCTAGTTACTTACTGCACCTGCTTGCAAACTTTCTTCGTTCCTTGTGCAAGCACACTCAAGTCTCTTTGAACATCAACATTTACAAGTTCATACCTCTTAAAAATATTCTAGTTTTGCTATTCTGACTACCAAAGTGAGTAACTTCACACCTCTCTACATTACATTCCACCTGCCATCTTGTGGCCCATTTATTTAATATGTCTATAATTCTTTGCAGACCCTCTGTGTCCTCCCCAAAGCTTACCAAGGCTCTTTATACAGCAACTTCCAAACCCACAACCACTAACACCTAAAAGGACAAGGGTAGCAGACACATGGGAACATCAACCATTACATAGGTAATGGGGGAGAACTGGCCAAAGTTAATTGGGTAAGTGGACTAAATGTCATGGTAGTAAATGAACAATATGCAATAAAAACAGAAAATGCTGGAAAAGCTGAGCAGGTCTGGCAGCATCTGTAGAACAATGTGCAAGTTCCCCTCCAAGCCACTCACTATCCTGACTTGGAAATATATCGCCGTTCCTTCACTGTCGCTGAGTCAAAATCTTGGAACTCCCTCCCTAACAGCACTGTGGGTGTACCTACACCACATGGATTGCAGCAGTTCAAGAAGACAGCTCACCACCACCTTCTCAAGGGCAGTTAGGGATAGGCAATAAATGTTGGCCTAGTCAGCGATGTCCACATCCCATGACTAAATAAAAAAACCTTCCCGCCTTGTTTTGTATCGTTAACAAACTTTGATACATCATTCTCTGTCTTAGTCTATGTCGTTAATATTAATTGTAAGTAGCTGAGGCTCCAGCACTGATCCTTGTGGCTATTCATGATTTGCCAACTTGAAAAAGCCCCATCTACGCTCACTTTCTACTTTCTATCCGTTAACCAATCCTCTAACCATCCTAATATATTACCCCCACTCCGTGGGCCCCTTTCTTGCCTATTGACCTTTTGTGTATAACCTAATCGAATGCCTTGTGAAAATCCATGTGTACTACATCTACTGGTTGCCCTTTATCTACCCTACTAGCTACATCCTCAAAACCCTAATAAATTTGTCAAAACAGGATTCCCCTTTAGTAAAACCATATTGATTTGTTCTAATCATACTATGTTCTTCTAAGTGCATTGTTAAGACTTCCTTAATAATAGATTCCAGCATTTTCCCAACAACTGATGTTAGGCTAAATGGCCTATAAGTTCATTGTTTTCTCTCTCCCTCCTTTCATGGAAAGTGCTGTAATATTTAACAACTTAGAATATAGTGGGACTGTTCCGAATCGACTGTTCCCGAATCTAAGGAATTTTGGAAAATGTTTCCAGCACATCCACTATCTCTGCAGCTATCTTTTTAAAACCTTAGGTTGTAGGTTTTCATGTCTATGGGAGTTGTCAGATTTTAGTCCTTTAACTTTCTCCAATACTTTTTTCTGCTGATATTAATCTCCTCACTCTTTTTAGCCCCTAGGTTACCATCTATTTCTGGTATGAAACTTTGTGTCCTCCACTGTGAAGACAGGCATAAAATACTTATTCAACGCCTCTGCCATTTCCTCATTCCCCATGATAATTTCTCCTGTCTCTGCTTCTAAGGGACCAATGCTGACTTAAACTATTCTCTTCATTCCTGTATCCTAATAAAAACTCTTTCAATCTCTTTTCATATTTCTAGCTAGTTTAGTCTCATATTCTATTTTTTCCCTTTTTTAACTTTTTAGTAGTCCTCTGCTGGCTTCTAAAGCACTTTTTTAAAATTCACTCATGGGATGTCTGATTCACTGACTGGGCCAGCATTTATTGCCCATCCCTAATTACCCATGAGAAGGTGGTGGTGAGCTGCCTTCTTGAACCGCTGCAGTCCATGTGGGTTAAGTGCATCCTAAGTGTTGTTAGGAAGGGAGTTCCAGGATTTTGACCCAGCGACAGTGAAGGAACGGCGATATATTTCTGAATCAGGATGGTGAGTGACTTGGAAGGGAACTTCCAGGTGGTGGTGTTCCCATCTATCTGCTGCCCTTTTCCTTCTAGATGGTAGTGGTCATGGGTTTAGAAGGTGCTATCTAAGGAGCCTTGGTGAATTCCTACAAAGCATCTTGAAGATGGTACACATTGCTGTTACAGTGTGTCAGTGGTGGAGGAAGTGAACATTTGTGGATGTGGGGCCAATCAAGTGGGCTGCTTTTTCCTGGACAGTGTTGAGCTTCTTGAGTGTTGTAGGAGCTGCACTCAACCAGGCAAGTGGGGAATATTCCATCACACTCCTGACTTGTGCCTTGTAGATGGTGGACAGGTTTTAGGGAGTCAGGAGGTGGGTTGCTCATTGCATGATGCCTAACCTCTGACCTGCTCTTGTAGTGACAGTGTTTATATGGTTAGTCCAGTTCAGTTTCTGGTCAATGATAATCCCCAGGATGTTGATAGTGGGGGATTCAGTGATGGTAATGCCATTGAGCATCAAGTGGCAATGGTTGGATTCTCTCTTGTTGGAGATGGTCATTGCCTGACACTTGTGTGGTATGAATGTTACTTGCCACTTGTCAGCCCAAGCCTGGGTATTGTCCAGGTCTAGCTGCATTTGGTCGTGGACTGCTTCAGTATCTGAGGAATCGTGAATGGTGCTGAACATCGTGCAATCATCAGCGAACATTCCCGCTTCTGACCTTATGATGGAAGGAAGGTCACTGATGAAGCAGCTGAAGATGGTTGGGCCTAGGACGCTACCCTGAGGAATTCCTGAAGTGATCTCCTGGAGCTGTGATGACTGACCTCCAACAACCACAACCATTTTCCTTTGTGCTAGGTATGACTCCAACCAGCAAAGAGTTTTCCCCCGATTCCCATTGACTCCAGTTTTGCTAGGGCTCCTTGATGCCATACTTGGTCAAATGCTGCCTTGATGTCAAGGGCAGTCACTCTCACCTCACCTCAGGAGTTCAGCTTTTTTGTCCATGTTTGAACCAAGGCTTTAATGAGGTCAGGAGCTGAGTGACCCTGGCGGAACCCAAACCGGGCGTCAGTGAGCAGGTTATTACTAAGCAAGTGCCCCTTGATAGCACTGTTAATGACCCCTTCCATTACTTTACTGATAATGGAGAGTAGACTGATGGGGCGGTAATTGGCCGAGTTGGATTTCTCCTGCTTTTTATGTACAGAACATATCTGGGCAATTTTCCACATTGCTGGGTAGATGCCAGTGTTGTAGCTGTACTGGAACAGATTGGCGAGGGGTGTGGCAAGTTCTGGAGCACAAGCCTTCAGTACTACTGCTGGAATATTGTCAGGGCCCATACCCTTTGTGATATCCAGTGCCTTCAGCCGTTTCTTGATATCACATGAAGTGAATCGAATTGGCTAAAGACTGGCATCTGTGATGCTGGGGATCTCCGGAAGAGGCCAAGATGGATCATCCACTCGGCACTTCTGGCTGAAGATTATAGCAAATGCTTCTATCTTATCTTTTGCACTGATATGCTGGGCTCTTCCATCATTGAGGATAGGGATATTTGTGGAGTCTCCACCTCCAGTGAGTTGTTTAATTGTCCACCACCATTCACGACTGGATGTGGCAGGGCTACAGAGCTTAGATCTGATCCATTGGTTTTGAGACCGCTCAGCCCTGTCTATCATTGCTGCTTATGCTGGTTGGCACACAAGTAGTCCTGTTTATAGCTTCACCAGGTTGACAACCTATTTTTAGTTATGCCTGGTGCTGCTCCTGGCATGCCCTCCTGCACTCTTCATTGAACCAGGGTTGATCCCCTGGCTTGATGGTAATGGTAGAGTGGGGGATATGCTGGGCCATGAGATTATAGATTGTGTTCGAGTACAATTCTGCTGTTGCTGATGGCCCACAGTGTCTCATGGATGCCCAGTCTTGAGTTGCTAGATTTGTTCAAAATCTGTCCCATTTAGCACAGTGGTAGTGCCACACAACACGATGGAGGGTATCCTCAACGTGAAGACGGGACTTTGTCTCCACAGTGACTGTGCTGTGGTCATGCCTACCAATCCTGTCATGGACAGATGCATCTGCAGCTGGTAGGTTGGTGAGGATGAGGTCAAGTATGTTTTTCCCTCTTGTTGCTTCCCTCACCTCCTTCCACAGACCCAATTTAGCAACTATGTCATTTAGGACTTGGCCAGCTTGGTCAGTAGTGGTGCTACCAAGCCACTCTTGGTGATGGACATTGAAGATCCCCACCCAGAGTACATTCTGTGCCCTTGCCACCCTCAGTGTTTCCTCCAAGTGGTGTTCAACATGGAGGAGCACTGATTCATCAGATGAGGGAGGGTGGTATGTAGTAATCAGCAGGAGGATTCCTTGCCCATCTTTGACCTGATGTCATGAGAATTCATGGGGTCCAGAGTCAATGTTGAGAACTCCCAGGGTAACTCCCTCCCGACTGTATACCACTGAGCTGCCACCTCCACTGGGTCTGTCCTGTCGGTGGGACAGGACATATCCAGGGATAATGATGGTGGCGTCTGGGACATTATCAGTAAGTTATGATTCTGTGAGATGACTTTTTCAGACTGTTGCTTGACTAGTCCGTGAGACAGGTCTCCCAATTTTGGCATTAGCCCCCAGATGTTAGTAAGGAGGGCTTTACAAGGTCGACAGGGCTGAGTGCCATTGTCGTTTCCGGTGCCTAGGTTGATGTTGGGTGGTCCGTCCGGTTTCATTCCTTTTTTGTGACTTTGTCATGGTTTGTTACAATTGAGTGGCTTGCTAGGCCATTTCAGAGGGCATTTAAGAGTCACATTGCTGTGGGTGTGAGTCACATGTAGGCCAGACCAGGTAAGGATTACAGAGTTCCTTCCCTAAAGGACAGTAGGATCTCAAACCTTAGACTTGCTATTGTTTTTTGCAACATTGTAAGCCTCTTCTTTTAATCTAATAGTATTCTTAACTTCCTGAGTGAGCCTGAGTGGTCTTTCTTGCTGAGTTTTTGTTTTTCAATAGAATGTGGTTTTGTTGAACATTTTGAATTGTTTATTTAAATGTTGTACATTGCTCATTTACCTCCATACCATTTAGCCTATGTACCCAATTAACCTTAGCCAGGCCTCCCCCCTTACCTATATAATTGGCTTTAAGTTTAAGATTCTTGTTTGTGATTGGAGTATGTCATTTTCAAACTTAGCATTGAATTCACTGTCTTATGATCACTATTTCCCACTTTTACTATGACATTAGGCTGGAATAGATCATTCACTCCACATTTCAGGCTGAAAATGGTTGTAAACCCTTCAGCCTTGTCTTTCACACTCATGTGTTGGGTTCCACAGTCATTGAGCATGGTGATGTTCATGGATCTTCCGCCTTCTGTGGCAAAGCATTCTAAGCTCAAACAACTTTCCACATAAAGTGCCACTTCCGATTTCTGTTCTCACTCTGAGTAACAGTTTTAAATGGATGATCCCTTCTAAGGGCTGTCTGTGTAAAGAAAATGCTTCCTAATTTGGCAGTCTCACTCAAAGGGCATAGTAGGGACAACTCTTCTGAGGTTGTTGAATAAGGTATATTGTTTAGGCAGAGTGCAGTAAACTTTCCATTGAATTTGTGCTATTCATAATGCAGTGGTGTTCAGTCTTAGTGTTGGATGCGTGATTATGAGAGATTCTGCAGCAGGTACAGGCTCACAGTGACCATGAGTTTGAGAACTGTGACCATGGTTGTACGGCACTATCTCCACCCCAGCTTGCACTTGTGAGCTCCAAAACTGATAACACTCTTGTGAAATAGAAACATAGAAAAAACATAGCAGTAGGATTGGATCTTTCAGCTCTTTGAGCCTGCTTTGTCATTCAATATGATCATGGCCGATCCTCTATTCAACACCATGGCCCTGCTCTCTCCCCCATACCCCTTGATGCCTTTAGAGTCAAGCAATCTATCTATTTTTTTCTTAAGTATATTCAGTGACTAGGCCTCCACAGCTTTCTGTGGTAGGGAATTCCAAAAGTTCACCACCTTCTGGGTGAAGAAGTTTCTCCTCATCTCAGTCCTAAATGGCCCACAGTATCCTGAGAGTGTGACCCTTTGTTCTAGACCCCGCCCCCCCCCCCCCCCCCCCCCCCCCCCCCCCCAGCCAGAGGAAACATCATCCCTGCATCCATTCTGTCCAGCCTAGTCAGAAGTTTATATGTTTCAATTAGATCTCCTTCTAAACTCCAATGAATACAGGCCTGGTCGATCCAATCTCTCATCATATGATAATTCTGCCGTCCCACAAATCAGTCTGGTGAACATTTGCTGCACTCCCTCTATGGCAAGTATAATCCTTTCCTAGATAAGGAGACCAAAACTGCACATAACACTCCAGGTGTGCTTTCAGCTGCCCTGTACAGCTGCAGTAAGACATCCTTGCTCCTGTACTCAAGTTCTCTCACAATGAAGACCTACATACAATTTGCCTTCTTAACTGCACCTACATGCTTGTTTTCAGTCAATTGAGGAGCAGTGGTGTAATTCGTGTTTTCAGTGATTGGTGTACAAGGACACCCAGGTCCCTTTGTACATCAACATTTCCCAATCTCTCACCATTTGAGTAATATTTTGCCATTCTATTTTTCCGACCAAAGTGGATAACTTTTCCATGTTATACAGCATCTGCCATGTATTTGCCCATTCACTCAACTTGTCTAAATTGCCTTGAATCCTCTGCACACCCTCTTCAATGCTCACATTCCCACCAAGTTTCGTGTTGTCAGCAAACTTGGAAATATTACATTTGGCTCCCTCATCCAAATCATTGATATATATTGTGAATAGCTGGGGCCCAAGCCCTGTGGTACCCCACTAGTCACCCCCTGCCACACCAATAAAGACCCAGTTATTCCTACTCTCTGTTTCCTATCTGCTAACTAATTCTCAATCCATGCCAATATATTACCCCCAATCCCATGTGCTTTAATTTTGCACACTAAAATTAAATGGCATCTTGGGTGTCTAAAATGGAAATTGCCTTTTTAGCTTTTCCTTAAGTGATCAATAAAAAAGAAATCACACAGAGGGTTCAGGCTGCTGGCAACACCAGGCTTCGCCTTTGTCATATTGAATTTTAATATCATCAAAAAACACACAATAGTAAACATCCAGCCTGGTGCGTATGGCTTCATTTATGTAACCACAGATTACATGTTTAACAGGACATTAACCACATTAGCTTATATCTTCAGTTTGGCGTGACAGTTCCCAACACTGAATCAGAACACACGCTGTAGGCAGGATTTAATGTTCTCTTCCAAGATGTGTTTGGAGGTGGGGATGGCATTTAATAGGGCTCCATTAGAGTTGAGGCTCTTAAGTGGGCAATTAATGTCCACTTAAGGGCCTCATCCTGCCATCTCCGGTATTTAACTAGCAGCGGGCAGGGCAGTCGGGAATCTGAAAAGCAAACACCCTAGTGTGTTTGCTTGCGGACTCCTGGGAGAGTGTGGGGGAAAGTCCCTCATTTAAAGGCACTCAGTGCCTGAAGGGGGACCTGGCATCAGGAAGAGGGGTAGGCCCGCTGTGAGCCAACTCTTCAGCCCTTGCTGCTGAGCCACTTCTCCAGCCGGTGGATCAGACTCCCATCATCTCAATTAGATGCTACCCTTTAGGCAAGTCAGAGAAATCAACTAAATTAAAAATGACCTGGAATGAATGAATTGCTGACTTAATGGAGGAAGAAATTGAGCAGTCAATTTCGAAGGGAGGAAGTTGTTTTCAGCTGTAGCCCCTGCCCACCCCCATCCCTTACCCATCAGTAGCTATCCTGTTCCAGCTCCTTTACCTCTTTTCTTCACTCCTTACACTCTTCTTGGCAACACCCACGAGGTTTAGAGTATTGAACACAACCTACAAAGAAAAATGAACAGGGCTTTCACGAGAAATGAAACATACCAGCTCCTGGTGTAAATCTGAACTCAGCTGGGTTCTCCTGGTCTGTGTAGCTATATTGCAATTACCTTTATCACCTAAGCCCACTGGGGAACTAACTTTCTACATGTGGCCAAATTATTATTACCACTGTTATTTCTTTGCACTTTACCTTTACTTTTTGATGGTACACTGGAAGAAGTTACAAACTATTAAAACCCACTAATAGACTAAGAGTCTTGGGAATGGACAGTCTAGAGAATTAACATTCCTCAGTTCTTCATATGCCCACCCAAGATGTTAGGACTAGCACTGGTCAAAGAAGTGCTCCTTATTGCACTAATGCAATGTTATCTATCGAAGCAGCTGGGCAGCCACAGGAATTACTACCGCAAAACCCTTTTAGCCACTAATTTTAGTAGGAAATGCCTTGTATGTAGTGCTAGTCATTAAACATCTGCCTCCAATCAGTGAAAAACTTTGCCGTATTTTTATTTCACCAAAGTTTAGGATTTGGGCATAAGCTTATCAGACATTGTTGGAACATGGGGAGGAACCTTGGAAGTCAGAAAATTAGCTTAACAGAAATATAGCTGAGAAATGTAAATGCTAGCTTTGTTTGGGTTTTGAAATGCAACAGCACTACATGTCCTATTTGGCCTGCCTTAATCATGTGACTTCTGCCATGCGGCAATCTCTTTGTAAGTTGCCATTTTACAACAGTTCAATATGGCCTCTCAATGAGAAAGCACTGAAATCGTTGAAGTCGAAAGATGGTGATCAGACGTGGGATTTAAAATAGAGTTTTGAAACACTGGAAATGCTGCAGAGAAGCTGCAGCACAGAAAGGCACACAGAAATGTTCAAATCTGCTAAAACAGGACATGAAAAAGCGAAAACAAACCGAAAGCTGCAAGTGAAATACTGGGTGAGTTAACACTGTTGTAAGCATCCCCCTCCCAGCTCCATTAGAAATGAAAGGCAATATGTGGCAGAACTGGCAGTTTTTCCACTTACAATGGCAAAACTATGAGCTGGTTACAGATTAAATTAAGCTGGAATAGATAAGAGTAGCACATTTCTAACACTGCTGGGGAAGGACTACTAGAAATTGTATACCACCATAAATCTATCCAACAAACAAAGGAAACAGACAACAGAGATTTTGAATGCCTTGAATGCACATTTTGAACTCTGAGTGAACATTACTTACAAATGCTATGTATTCAACACAAGAGCTCAAGATGCGAACAGGTCCATTGAATGGTATGTGACTATAGTAACACAGCTTGCAGGATCATGTGAATATGGACAACTAAAAGGTGATCTGATTAAAGGTCGAACAGTCTTAGGCCTACAAGACCCCACAGTGAGACCAAGTCTGCTGAAAGAGGAGAAACCTATGCTCAGGAAAGCAACAGATGTCTGTAGAAATGTGGAGTTTGTAAAAAGTCAATTAGAGCACATGTATGGCAGAACAGACCAGGAAATACAATATGCTGAGAGACAGTCCAGACCAAAAGAGCAGAACAATCACAGACCAAGGGCAGGGTGCAAATACTGTGGGTGACATCATACAAAGGAAAAAGAGGATTGCCCAACGTGGGAAAGCAGTGTTTTAACTGCAAGAAGCCGAATCATTTAGCACACAAATGTTTGGCTAGAAAGATGCAAAACAAGCCTATACAGATATGGAGCGATATCATCAGAAGAGTCTGATGAAGCACTATACATGATACAACAAGTATAGGTGATAAATGGTCTGTGACTGTTACAATTGTGACCGCAGAAGGAGAGCATCAAGTGAACAAGAAGTATCAGATAGACATAGGTGCATCATGCAATATCATGACCTTGACAACCTGAACAAAGTGGCGATCCAAAAATAGAGCCCTCAAGAGTAAGGTTGAGGCTATATGATGGCACGATACTCATACCGAGAGGACAAATTAGTCTGAGAGCCCAATGCAAGAGTAAGAAGGAAGATTTAGATTCCAGCTCATAGATGGGATGCAACAGCCACTCATCTCAACTGAAGCAAGTCAAAAGCTTGGACTGGTAACCCTGGATGTGCCAAGAGACATTTACAACATGTCGCAGCACACAAAACTATTGACTGCCGAACAGATCCTAGAGGAGTACAAGGATACGTTTACAGGGTTGGGATGTCTACCAGGAGAATATCATCTAGAAGTAGATGAGAGTGTAAGACTAATTCGGCATCTGCCAAGAAGAATTCCAGCGGCCCTCCAGTCAATCCTAAAAGACAAAAGACAAGATAGAAGTGCTGGAAAAGAAGGGAGTAATCATGAAAGTGATAACTCCTGGATTAGCAGCATGGTAGCAGTGAAACAACCTGGAAAGCTGCGAGAATGCTTAGACCCAAACGATCTAAATAAATGCTGAAGAAATCTCATTATCCCAACCAACCATTGAAGGAATTCTGCCGCAACTTGCCAAGGCAAAAGATCTTTATTACCCTAGATGCAAAGGATGGTTATTGACAAGTGAAGCTGGATGATAGCAGCAGCTTTCTAACAATATTTTTGATGCAGTTTGGGAGATACAGATGGTTGCGCATGCTATTTGGCATTTCCATGGCTCCAGAAAAGTATCAACACAGACAGCATGAGGTAGTCAATGATCTTCCTGGAGTGGAAGCAATAGTAGATGATCTACTAGTCTATGGATGTGGAGACACAATGGAAGAAGCCATAGCCGACCATGATCAGAATTTAATACGACTGCTAGAGAGAGCTCGCCAGATGACCCTGAAGCTGAACAAGAAAAAATTGCAACTAAAGATGCCTGAAGTCATGTACTGATAGCAACAGATCTTCATCTGGATCCTTTTTTAAAATTATTTGTTCATGGGATGTGGGCGTTGCTGGCTAGGCCAACATTTATTGCCCATCCCTAATTGCCCTTGAGAAGATGGTGCTGAGCTGCCTTCTTGAACCGCTGCAGTCCATGTGGTGTAGGTACACCCACAGTGCTGTTAGGGAGGGAGTTCCAGGATTTTGACCTGGTGACAGTGAAGGAACGGCGATATATTTCTAAGTCAGGATGGTATGTGGCTAGGAGAGGAACTTGCAGGTTTTTCCAAGTGTCTGCTGCCCTTGGCCTTCTAGATAGTAGCAGTCATGGGTTTGGAAGGTCCTATTTAAAGGGAGTGAATGTTTGTGGATGGGATGCCAATCAAGCGGGCTGCTTTGTCCTGGACAAGGTGAGAGCTGTTGTAACAATGCAGCCACCAACAGATGCGAAATCAATGCAATAATCTGTTGGATTCGTGAACTATTTAGCAAATCTTTGCCCAATTTGTTGTCAGTGTGAGAACCATTATGCAAGCTCACTGCCAAGGAGGTGCAGTGGTATTGGGGCACAGAACAAGAAGCAGGGTTCACTAAAATCAAACAACTAGTGATAACAACATCAGTGCGGAAGTACTATGACAGTAGTGATGAAGTCACCTTTCAGTTTGACGCCAGTGAGACAGGTCTTGGAGGAACCCTAATACAGCAAGGATACTCAGTTGCTTTTGCATCCTGGACACTGGTGCAAATGGAATGATGCTACGTTCAGATTGAGAAAGAGTGCCTGGCTATTGTTTTGCTTGTGAGCAGTGTCATCAATACCTGCTTTGGAGAGACAAGGTAACAGTGGAGTCTGACCACAAGCTACTTCAAAGCATTTTTCTCAAACAACTACAACCTGCTGCAAAGCATCTGCAAAGAATGTTACCTCTCTTACAGGGATATCATCTGGATGTGAAATACAAGCAAGGGAAACAGATGCACATCGCAGACATGCTGTCGAGAGCAGTGCTCCCCACAAAGAAAGTTGAGGATTCTGCAACAGAATGTGAAATCTTCCAGATTCAACGTGAAGCAGCAGCTCAACATGATCTGGAACTAATCAACCCAGCAGAGACACTGAATCTGTCAGACAAGTGTCTTGCTCAAATCAAGCAAACTGCCCAACACGATGCAACTCTCCAAGCATTACAAGAAGTAGCGATGAAAGGATGGCCGGAGAGGATCAAGGTCACACCTGTGGTCACAAGACCATATTGGGCATACCGAGTTGAATTGACAGTCCAAGATGCATCTTGTTCAAAGGAAATAGAGTCATCATCCCTAAGGAGATGAGAGGAGATATGCTGAAGCACATTCATACAAGCCATCAAGGAATTGAATCCGGTCTGAGAAAGGCAAGAGAAGTGCTCTACTGGCCAAACATGAGCAATGAAATTAAAGACCACACGGACCACAGCAGCACTTGTATCGAGTACAAGCTAAACAAGCTAGAGAGAGCTGTTGATGGAGCATGACATCCCAGACAGGCCATTGATGAAGCTGGGAGTAGATCTCTTCACTATAGCAGGAGCTGTCTATCTTGTCACTGTAGACTACTACTCTGACAATTGGGAATTAGACCAGCTGAATTCAACAATGACAAGAGATTGCCTGAAAGCAAACCTCAGTGGTTATGGCATTCCAGACATTGCGATGAATGACAATGGCCCTCAGTTCATGAGTGAAGAATTCAGCTGCTTCACAAATGATTGGGAAATTAAACACTACACATCATCTCTGCACTATCCCCAGTCGAATGGAAAGGCTGAGGCGGCAGTGAAAATTGCCAAAGGAATTATCAAGAAATTGAGCAAATCAGAACACACCGACTGAAGGCATGGAAAGTAGTTCAGTCCAAAGACTAATGTCATGCCGCACATAAACTACTCATCCAATTGTAAAAAGGCTATTGAAACCAGAAGTAGTAACAGGCGTGAGTAAAAAAATCAAGGGGAAATGGCAGAAAAGGAAGGATGTGCTGGCCCTGGAGAGGGTCCAGAGGAGGTTCACGATAATGATCCCAGGAATGAAAGGCTTAACATATGAGGAACGTTTGAGGACTCTGGGTCTATACTTGATGGAGTTTAGAAGGATGAGGGGGGATCTGATTGAAATTTACAGAATACTGAAAGGCCTGGATGGAGTGGACGTGGGGAAGATGTTTCCATTAGTAGGAGAGACTAGGACCCGAGGGCACAGCCTCAGAGTAAAGGGAAGGCCTTATAGAACAGAGATGAGGAGAAACTTCTTTAGCCAGAGAGTGGTGAATCTATGGAATTCATTGCCACAGAAGGCTGTGGAGGCCAGGTCATTGAGTATATTTAAGACCGAGATAGATAGGTTCTTGATTGGTAAGGGGATCAAATGTTATGGGGAGAAGGCAGGAGAATGGGGTTGAGAAACTTATCAGCCATGATTGAATGGCAGAGCAGACTCGATGGGCCAAATGGCCTAATTTCTGCTCCTGTGTCTTATGGTCTTATGGTCTAAAGCCAACTTTCATTTTGACAAGACTGCCAAACCACTGCCAGAGCTGAGCAGTGGATAGCCAGTCAGGGTACAAACCTTCAACACTCTCAACATGAGTCAGCCCATGTGGAAATTTGGGACATGTGTAGAGAAATTGTCACCTCAATCGTACGCAGTGAAAGTGAACAACCAAATATACTGGCGCAACCATAGGCATATATGAACAACTAGCAAAGCTATTCCTTCACCATAGTTGGCAAGTCAGGAAGATGGGATCTCATCAGTTGTACAAAGTGGAGAATGACCATCACTCCCAGAGGTCCAATTGTCCCCAACAATGGAAATGGAACAATAACAGGTACCATGGCAACAAGTGCCACTGAATCGACACTCTCCAGACAAGGAACATCACCAGACGAATAGCCAATGGCAATGCACATGCATACCATTAAGAGACCCACACGATTTAAAGACTGTGGGTGGAATGTTCTATGCCTGTTGGTGCTGGGCGTCATGGCAGGTGTAAGCAGACAATATAGCGAGAAGGCCGCTGTGAAACCAGTTGGCAATCGTCTACCCCGCCTGACAGTGGCGGGCCACCCTTCCTGCTGCTGCATGCTGGGAACGTCATTTTAATACATGTGCATATCTTTAAAAGCCCTGCTCACTGGAATCATCACCCCATGTCAAATTCACTATCCATGTCGGCGGGAAAAATGCTGGTGCAGGACATGTCTTGACAAGTGTGATGTGCAGGAGTTGGGTCTTACCATCAGGGCCTTGCTCACATCGCAGACATCCAAGGAGCAGAAGATACTGGAGCACTAGAGCAACTGGACCCTGGAGGAACACGTACATCACATGCTAGCCGGATTCTGATGGACATGGCTCCGCCGCAAAGCAGCTCACAGAAGGTGGAAGGTCACCATTGGGGGTCTGCTTCAGGACATTGGTGTTTTGGACATGTCTGCTACCGATGATCGTCGAGAGGGTGGAGAGGAAGGTCGAGCTGTGAGTGGGAGAGGAAGGTGTACCAGGGCTAGTGGGAGAGGGAGGTATAGGTTTGACCAGGAGAGGAAGGTATACCAGGGGTTGGGAGGGGCTGGGGGGTGCGAGGAGCGGTGTGAGGTTGGGAATGGGGGAAACGATGGTGCTGTGGGGTTGAGGTTGGGTGGGCTGGGAGAGAATGATGGTGTCAGGGGGTTGTGGTTGGTGGGGGAGGGATTTCGGGGGGAGGAGGGTGTAATGGGGGAGTAAGTGGCAACTGAGGAGGAAGGTGTAATGGGGAGGAAGGTGTAAGAGAAGGATTTCAGTGGGGGGAAGGAGTTCAGGAGGGGAAGGACATTGGCTGGAGAAAAGAGTTCAGAGGGGGTCAGGATTTCGGGTTGATGAAGGAGTTCGCAGGGGTGAAGGACTCCATGGGGAGAAACGAGTTTGGAGGGGGGAAGGAGTCTGGGGGAAGGAAGGAGTTTGCAAGGGGGAAGGAATCCAGGGGAATGAAGGAGTTCGGAGGGGGAGGAGTCCAGGAAGAGGAAGGAGTCTGGGGGGAGGAAGGAGTAAGGGTGGAGGAAAGAGTAAGGGGGGAAGAACGGAGTAAGGTGGGCGGATGTCCAGGTGAACGTGCAAGGGAGGGTTTCTGCTGAGTCAATGATTGCCTCTTGTGGAGCGAAATGAGGGTGGGCGTGTAGGAGGATATGGTAAGAATGAGAGAGGGCAGAGTGAGCCAGTAGGGTGGGAGGGTGAAGGTGTGACAGTAGCAATAGAAGGGACAGCATGGGTGGTTAGTAGGGTCTTGGAGGCAGACACAGATGCTAGGGGTGAGAAGGGGTAGGTCAGGGAGGTTAATGTGGATAAGGGTGGGATTCCCAGGAAGATAGGGAATGTGCAAGTTCACTTCCACTTCCTGGGAGGAAAAGGGTTCTGGCTGGTAGGTGACGGTGGGGAGGTGGAACATTATACCAGGGTGGGGGGAAAGGGCATGGGTGACTGGGGGAGGGGAAGGGATGGGTGAGCTGAAGACATACTTCATTATTACCATATTGCAAAACCAAAAGTGAAATGAACCTTGTGTTGGGAAGGATCAAGTGCTGCATGGGAGTATGATCAATGGGTGGGTGGAGATGCAGGTCAGCTCAGATGGACAACTGAAGGAGAACCCCAGTAGACTTGGGACATTGAGATGAGTGGAGGAAGGATCTGTGTGTGTGGGACAGTGCTTCCACGAGGCTCTGAAAGGCCCTGACACACACACACAGACTTCTCCCTCCAGAATCTCATGGTTTGGGTGCATGCAGCTGAACTGCTAGTGGCAGGGATGCAGGGGGAGAACACGAGAAGCCTGTAAATGAAGCTGAAAGACACCACGACACATTATTCGGTGAAAGTGAGTATATTTTCAGATTATAAAGTGACAAAATGTGTTCACCCATGCAGCCACTTGTGATCAGAAATTCTTAACTTTTCTAGGCCTACCAGTTCTTCTAGGTGCTGCCCTGACATCTGCAGCAGGGATGGAGACAGCCCGTGCAATTGTTGGCCCTGTTGCCTCTGATAACTTTGGCATGGGTCCTCCGGAGAACTGAGGCCTTTAGGGCCCCGCCTTGCTTTGGCTGTCCTCCTGTGGGTCAGATGCTCCCTCTGTGGTGACAGAGGACGAGGTTGAAAGGGTCACAAGCAAAGGGGACTCAGAGGGAGTGGACAGCTTTTGAGATTCCTGAGTGTATGACCCAGGAGTGTCCAGCTGCTGCTCCTCCTCTCTTCGGATGCCTGAGGGCCCAGGCCTGACTCCTTGAGAGGAACAAGCACCTGGAGGGACATTAAGGTGCCCTGCTTCCCTCTCGCGTTGCAACTGCAGGAACTCATCCATGGCTACCGCGATGCAGTGCAGGATGCAAGAATGCTGGGATTTGCCCAGATATCAGATTTTCCACAGGAACAGGCTGCCATTGATTGCACTCGCATGGCACTCAGATCTCTGTGGCAGTAGGCGGTCAACTATGTCAACTGCAAGGGTTTCCACTCGCTGAGTGTTCAGCTGGTGTGCGACCACAACAAACGCATCCTGCAGGTCTGTGCATGGTTCCCAGGGAGTGTCCACAACTCCTACATTCTGAGTCGGTCTCAGATTCCTGACACCTTCCAGGGTCCACAGAGGCTGCAGGGATGCTGCCTCGGGGACAAAGGCTACACGTAGATGACACCTGTACAGTGGCCTCAGACTGCAGCAAGGCGAAATACAACGAGTCTCATGCTGCAACTCCCACCTTGGTGGAGCAAACCATCGAGATGTTGAAAATGAGGTTCCGGTGCCTGGTCCGGTCTGGTAGAGTCCTGAAATATAGTCTAAGGCAGGTATCACAATCCTCGTCATGTACCTGACACTGCAACGAGGAAAGGAGCTGGCTGAGGAAGAGCTGGATGTCCCCTCCAATGAGGAGGACGTCTACAGGGATGAAGGTGAGGAGGTCCTTGAAGGCGAAGATGATGGCAATGAGGCCATTGCATTGGCCAGAAAAGGCAGGCGTGTTCAGGAGGCCCTCATAGCTGCTAGATTTGTGGAGGATGATGACGACATGCAATGAGGAGACGCCATAAATCCTCACATTGCCTCTGTGAATGCCTGACTCCTGTCTGGCTGAGGGCAGCTCACTTGCACTCTGTGCTCAGGATTATATCTCAATGTAATATCAAGAAACAGTTGAAGGCACTGGATACAGCAAAGGCTATGGGCCCTGACAATATTCTGGCAATAATACTGAAGATTTGTGCTCCAGAATGTGCCACGCTCCTCGCCAAGCTGTTCCAGTACAGCTACAACACTGGCATGTACCCAGCTATGGAAAACTGCCCAGCTATGTTCTGTCTACAAAAAGCAGGACAAACCCAACCTGCCCAATTGTCGCCCCATCAGTCGACTCTCCATCAATAGTAAAATAATGGAAGGGGTCATCAACAGAGCTATCAAGTGGCACTTGCGTAGCAATAACCAGCTCACTCAAGCTCAGTTTGGGTTCCACCTGTGGCACTCAGCTCCTGACTTCATTACACCTTGGTTCAAACATAGATAAAAGAGCTGAACACTAGTGGTGAGGTGAGAGTGACTGCCCTTGACATCAAGGCAGCATTGACCGAGTGTGGTATCAAGGAGCCCGAGCAAAACTGGAGTCAATGGGAATCAGGGGGAAGCTCTCTGCAGGTTGGAGTCATACCGAACACAAAGGAAGATGGTTGTGGTTGTTGGAGGTCAGTCATCTCAGCTCCAGGACATCACTGCAGGAGTTCCTCAGGGCAGTGTCCTCGGCCCAACCATCTGCAGCTACTTCATCAATGACCTTCCATCATAAGGTCAGAAGTAGGGAGTTTCGATGATGATTGCACAATGTTCAGCACCATTTGCGACTCCTCAGATACTGAAGCAGTCCATGCCCAAATGCAGCAAGACCTGGACAATATCCAGGCTTCAGCTGACAAGTGGCGAGTAACATTCGTGCCACACAAGTGTCAGGCAATGACCATCTCCAACAAGAGAGAATCCAACCATCACCCCATGACATTCAATGGCATTATCATCACTGAATCCCCCACTATCAACAGCCTGGAGGTTACTATTGACCAGAAACTGAACTGAACCAGCCATATAAGTACTGTGGCTACAAGAGCAGGTCAGAGGCTTGGAATCCTGCAGCAAGTAACTCACCTCCTGACTCCCCAAAACCTGTCCACTATCTACAAGGCACAGGTCAGGAGTGTGATGGAATACTCTCCACTTGCCTGGATGAGTGCAGCTCCCACAATACTTAAGAAGCTTGACACCATCTCCAGGACAAGGCAGCCCACTTGACTGGCACCCATTCACAAACATTCACTCCCTCAACCACCAACGCACAGTAGCAGCAGTGTGTACCATCCACAAGATGCACTGCAGGAACTCACCAAGGATCCTTAGACAGCACCTTCCAAACCCATGACTGCTACAATCTAGAAGGACAAGGGCAGCAGATAAATGGAAACACTACCACCTGGAAGTTCCCCTCCAAGCCACGCACCATCCTGACTTGGAAATATATCGCTGTTCCTTCACTGTCACTGGGTCAAAATCCTGGAACTCCCTCCCTAACGGCACAGTGGGTGTACCTACACCACATGGACTGCAGCGGTCCAAGAAAGCAGCTCACTACCACCTTCTCAGGGGCAATTAGGGATGGGCAATAAATGCTGGACTAGCCAGTGATGCACACATCCCGTAAAAGAATTTTAAAAAAGTGCTGTGTTTATAGCTTCACCAAGCTGACACCTCATTTTTAGGTACACCTGGTGCTGCTCCTGGCATGCCCTCCTATACTTTCCTTTGAACCAGGGGCAATCCGTTGGCTTGATAATGGTAATGGTAGAAGTGGGGAAATGGCAGGCAATGAGGTTACAGATTGTGTTTGAGTGCAATTCTCAGTCCAGTCTTGAGTTGCTCGATCTGTTCAAAATCTACCCATTTAGCATGGTGGTGGTGCCACACAACACAATAAACAGTATCCTCAATGTGAAGGCGGGACTTCGTCTACACAACGACTATCTGCTGGTCACTCCTACCGACACTGTCATGGACAGATGCATCTGCGGCAGGTAGTTTGGTGAGGATGAGGTCGAGTATGTTTTTCCCTCTTGTTGGTTCCCTCATCACCTGCCGCAGATCCAATCTAGCACCTACGTCCCTTAGGACTCGGCCAGCTCGGTCAGTAGTGGTGCTACCGAGCCACTCTTGGTGATGGACACTGAAGTCCCCCACAGAGAGTACATTCTGTGCCCTTGCCACCCTCAGTGCTTCCTCCAAGTGGTGTTCAACATGGAGGAGCACTGATTCATCAGCTGAGGGGAGGTGCAGGAAGTGATATGTGGTAATCAATAGGAGGTTATCCTGCCCATGTTTGACCTGATGCCATAAGACTTCATGGGGTCCTTCTAGGTGGTAGAGGTCGTGGGTTTGGAAGGTGGTGTCAAAGAAACTTTAGTGAGGTGCTGTAGTGCATCTTGTATACAGATTCAGCGATATTAATGCCATTGTATGTTAAAGAAGATAGTCAGATCAGCTCTTGGTGGAGATGGTCATTGCCTGACAGTTGTCAATGTACATCACTTGCCACTTATCAGCAAAAGCCTAAATGTTGTCCAGGTTTGCTGCATAAGGGCATAGGGGCTTCAATATCCGAGGGGTAGCAAATGGTGCTGAACTTTGTGCAATCACTGGATCTAAATACATTATTTTCACTGGTTGGAGAGTCTAGGACTGGAGGGCACAGTCTAAAAATTAGAGCCAGACCTTACAGGGGTAAAATTAGGAAACAATTCTACACATCAAGGGTGTTAGAAGTTCGGAACTGTCTTCTGCAAACCAGAATTGAAGCTACAAAAGATTTTAAATCTGTGATTGATAGATTTTTCTTGTCAAAAGGCATTAAAGGATATGAAACAAGTGTGGATATAGGAAGTTTGGTCACAGATCAGCCATGATCTCAGTGAATAACTGAACAGGCTTGAGGGGCTGAATGGCCTATTTCTATGTTCCAATGTTCCACTGCTGATTGGTATTCAGTGACCCAGGCTGGAAAGTACATGTGTGCACACTTTAGATCAGGATAGGATTGGACTTGGTCCTAATGCCTTCTAGGATTAATAAAACCTTCCAACACTCAACGTCCAGACACACAAATGGAGAATGATCACTGGGAGAGGTAATGTACCTGAGCAAGAGGCAATCCCCTCAGGTGAGGAGAGGAAATCCTGATTTAAAATAAAGGGCAAAGTTTAAAACAATGTGTCCCCAGACCAATAAATTGAACAGTTATATAACTCAGTGCAACAGCTGCATACCTCCATTAGGTAAACTTTCACATCTTCATCAACAACAAAGTCACAGCGAACCAGTTCAAAGAAGTTCCTGCCAAAAAAGTTAAACAAAGAAATGATAAATAGGAACTTTCCTCCCCTTCAATCAATAGAAACCAATCGCCCCATCAGTCAGATAGTGGGAACCATCCTCCCATCAATCAGATAGTGGGAACCATCCTCCCGTCGATTAGATAATGGAGACCATCCTTCCATCAATTAGATCCTGGCAACCATTCTCCGTTAATTAGATAATGGAGACCATCCTCCCTTCAGTTAGATATTGGGAACCATCCTTCCCTCAATTAGATAGTGGAAACTATCCTCCCATCTATTAGATAATGGAGACCATCCTCTTGTCAATTAGATAATGGGAACCATCATCCCCTTAATCAGATAATGGGAACCATCCTCCCATCAATTAGATAGTGGGAACCATCCTCCTGTCAATTACATAATGGGAACTATCTTTGCATCAATTAGATAATGGAGATCATCCTCCTGTCAGCTAGATAATGGAGACTATCCGCCCCTCAATTAGATTGTGGGAACCATTCTCCTGACAATCAGATAGTGGGAACCATCATCCCGTCAATTAGATAATGAAGACCATTCTCCCCTCAATCAGATTTTGGGAACCATCCTTCCATCAACTATATCATGGGAACCATCTTCCTGTCAATTAGATCATGGAAACTATCCTCCTGTCTTTTAGATAGTAGGAACCAAGCTTCCATCAATCAGATAATGGGAACTATCCTCCTGTCAATACGATAACCGAAACCATGCTCAATCAAGATGAACCAACTCCCAGTCAAGCAATAGGAATCAACCTCTCCAACAGCAGACAATAGAAATCAACCTCCCTCCCCAACAAACAGACAATAGGACCAAACTACCAGTCAATCAATAGGAATTAACCTCCCCAACAATCAGACAATAGAAATCAACCTCCCCAACAGTCAGATAATAGAAACCAACCTCTCCAACAATCAGACAATAGAAATCAGCCTCCCCAACAATCAGACAGTAGAAATCAGCCCCCCCAACAATCAGACAATAGAAATCAGCCTCCCCAACAATCATGCAATAGGATCCAACTTCTCCAACAATCGTACAATAGAAAACAACCTCCCAGTCAATCAATAGGATCCAACCTTCCCAACAATCAGACAACAGAAACCAACCTCCCCAACAATCAGACAATAGGATCCAACTTCCCAAACAATTGTACAATAGAAAGCAATCTCCCAGTCAATTAATAGGATCCAACCTTCCCAACAATTAGACAATAGGAACAACCTCCCCAACAATCAGACAATAGAACCAATCTCCCCAACAATCAGACAATAGGATCCAACCTCCTCAGCAATTAGACAATAGGGACAACCTCCTCAACAATCAGGCAATAGAACCAACTTCCCCAACAATCAGACAATAGAACCAATCTCCTCAACAATCAGACAATAGGATCCAACCTCCCCAACAATCAGACAATAGAACCAATCTCCTCAACAATCAGACAATAGGAACAACCTCCCCAACAATCAGACAATAGAACCAATCTCCTCAACAATCAGACAATAGAGAACAACCTCCCCAACAATCAGACAATAGAACCAACATCCTCAACAATCAGACAATAGGAACAACCTCCCCAACAATCAGACAATAGGAACAACCTCCCCAACAATCAGACAATAGGATCCAACCTCCTCAACAATCAGACAATCAAACCAACCTCCCAGTGAATCAATAGGAACAACCTCCCCAACAATCAGACAATCGAACCAACCTCCCCAACAATCAGACAATAGAACCAATCTCCCCAACAATCAGACAATAGGATCTAACCTCCTCAGCAATTAGACAATAGGGACAACCTCCTCAACAATCAGACAATGGAACCAACTTCCCCAACAATCAGACAATAGAACCAATCTCAACAATCAGACAATAGGATCCAACCTCCCCAACAATCAGACAATAGAACCAATCTCCTCAACAATCAGACAATAGAACCAATCTCCTCAACAATCAGACAATAGGAACAACCTCCCCAACAATCAGACAATAGAACCAATCTCCTCAACAATCAGACAATAGAACCAAACTCCTCAACAATCAGACAATAGGAACAACCTCCCCAACAATCAGACAATAGAACCAATCTCTTCAACAATCAGACAATAGGAACAACCTCCCCAACAATCAGACAATAGAACCAATCTCCCCAATAATCAGACAATAGAACCAACCTCCCCAACAATCAGACAATAGAACCAATCTCCCTAACAATCAGACAATAGAACCAACCTCCCCAACAATCAGACAATAGAACCAACCTCCTCAACAATCAGACAATAGGAACAACCTCCCCAAAAATCAGACAATAGGATCCAACCTCCTCAACAATTAGACAATAAGGACAACCTCCTCAACAATCAGACAATCGGACCAACCTCCCAGTCAATCAATAGGAACCAATCTCCTCATCAGTCAGTTAATTGGAACCAAACTTTGCATTCAATTGGATTACAGAACCAATCCCTCCCTCTCCAACACACCAGAAAACAGGAGCCACCTATTTAATTACCTAATCAGATAATAGAAATTAATCTTGTATAAGATGATAGGAACCAACCCTAACCAAATAAAAGGAACTAGCCCCACCACCCCCACCCCCACCCCCCCCCCCCAACCCCACCCACACCCTTCCCACCACCAAAATCATTAACAGGACAATTGTTGCCACCTCAGGTCATTGATGCAGGAGTTCTTCAAGCAAGTGTCCTTGGACCAAACATCAACAATTGTTTCATCCATGACCTTAGGACAGGTTTTCCACTCCCATCCATGGTGGGAATCATTGTGGGTGGGGTGGAAAATTTGAAGACCACCTGAATGTCTGTTGACTTTGGGTGGGACTAGAAAACCCTGGCCCTAGTGTCTGCCATAAGATCAGTGGTAAGGCAGTTTGTCAGACATTTCTACAGTATCCTGCTCATTCACAGCCCCTGTCATAATGAAGCAGTATGTTTCAGACTATATCCTTCAATGTCATCATCCTCCTGTGTCTATCAAAATCTTGGGGTGGGGGTGAGGTCACTACTGACCAGAAGCTTACATGGATTAATCATAGCAATACCATAGTTACAAGAGCAAAACAGAGCATAGGTGACAAGATCTCTGCAAGCTTCTTCATAATCTACAGCACAAGTCCAGAGTGTAATGAATACTCTTCTATCAACTGGATGGGTGCACATGTAACACCATATCTAGAGAAAAGAAATCAGCCTGCTGTTGAGTAAACTCTACCAGGAAGTATGAGTATAGGTGAGGGTTAAATCAGGTTTATCGTGATAAATCTCCCTAGTCAAATAGCCAGGATGAAGTACCAGAAGGCATCTGTGAAAAGAATCCCATTAAGTATCATTGCACTTAAGGATAAAAGTAGATGAAAGTAGTTAGATTTGGGAAAAAGTTATTATCTTTGATTCATTCTTGGTATGTGGGTGCTGCTGGCAAGCCCAGCATCTATTGCCCATCTAAAGTTGCCCTTGAGAAGGTAGTGGTGAGCTGTCTTCTTGAAATGTAGCAGTTCACGTAAGGAAGGTGCTCCCACCATGGTGTTATGTAGGGAGTTTCCCGGGCTTATAACTCAGAATGATGTGAATTGAAACAGGAATTTGGAGGTGATGGTGTTCCCATACACCTATTTTTCCTATTCTTCTAGTTAGTGAAGGGTTTGAAATTGGAACATAATACAATTTCTGATTGCATTCAAATGTTGAGGTGAGCCTGATTACTGCAGGATAATTCCCAGGTTTGCTCTGAACAACTGCACCTTGCACAAAAAGCAGATTAGTCTGATGATGGCATATACCTTGTAGATTTATAGTTGGTACATATTTTATTAGCTTTAATTCTTGCATTAGGAAAAGATCCTGGAAAGTGTTCCTTATCTGAGACCAGAGCTTCTTGGGATGATGGCCTAATATAAATGATGATAGAAATGCAACTGAATAAGGAATGAACAATTTTTCCGCCTAGCATACACCGGTAAGCACAGGTAATAGTTACATAAAGTGTTGGGCTAAGTATTTTCCCAAGGTTTCAAACCATTAAAAAAAATGGCTGCCATTTTTGCAAAGTCTGCCTCTTTGAAGAAAACATCCTCCACATACTGCAAGAGCAGGTTTTGGTTATTCATGAGATAGAATTAGAATTACAATTATCCTTTGAATTTCCTTTCATAACCTCAAGATGCCCAAAGTATTTTGCAGCAAATGGCTTGCTTTTGAAACCTAGTCAATTCTTTTATAGATGAATGCGCAGCTACTTTCCAAACAGCAAGTGAGAAATAGACCGCCAATCTGTTTGGATGGTATTGGTTGAGGGATGAATTTTGACTCAGCAAGATCTCCCTTCCTTTCTTTAAAAATTGCCATGGGATCTTTTATGTCCATGTGAACAGGTAGGCAGGACCTCAGTTTAATGTCTCATCCGAAGGACAAAGCAACACAATAGCTAGATTTCTATCTTTGAGCAATGGAAACAGTTACTCCAACCACCTGGGTAGCAATTAATAAGAAATTTAACCACCTTAACTGTGCATAATTTAGTCAAATATGCATACAGAGGGGCTGGTTGTAGGTGGTTGGGAGAGCAGATTTATCATAATATAAGGAGGATATTTTGTTGAAGAATGACTATAGTGATCTCATAAACAAGTTTCCCACTTGCCCTATGGGTAATTACCAAACATTTTTAGAAATGGAAATTGTGCCAAAGAACCAGAGGTGTCAAATGATGCATCCCAGTCCAAAAAGGGGAAATGAATAATCTAGGAAATTGTAGGCCAGGCTAGTCTTATTTTGGTTATCTTTAAACTGACTTGGATGAGTGTGCCAGCAGCTCACCCGAATTAATAACATTATCCAATTAAGCACTCATCATGTCTCTGGAGATAGAGGTTCAGTGATTGTTTGTGGCTATACTTCATGTGATTATAAGCAGTTGGTAATGATGGCATCTGAATAAAGATAAAGTCTCACTAGGTGTTCTCATCTGACAAACATTAGGCTCTTAAAGAACATTTTGATTTAATAAATGGTCTCTGGTTACATATTGATTTTCTCCAGTGAGAACACACACTTATCAATTAAATCACTCATTGTTCTGCTTGAAAATAATGTTCGTGAGCTGGGTGAGCTTGCACCCAGATTCCTCCTCCTGCTGACTGCTGGATATCAGGCCTGATACAGTTAGGAAGTGCTGCACATATCCCAACAAAGGGGAAAGGGTTCAGAAGGATAGCTAAACAGAACAATAGAAGATGACAACACAGGAGACCTTTTGGCCCCAACGTATCCATTCCTGCTCCTTGCAAAATAATCCAAATTTAAACCCACTGCTCACCCCTGTATCTTTGTCTACTTTAAATATTTATCTAATTTTTCTTTGCAATGCTGTCAACTCAACCATTTTCGGGTGCTGTTGGTTGAGAGGAGAACGTAGGCCAGGACACCAAGAGAGCATCCTTCAAATAAGAAAGAAGAACTTGCTTTTGTATAGTACCTATCACAACCTCAGGTTGTCCCAAAACACTTTACAGTCAATGAAGTACCAATTGTTTGTGGGGAAATACTGTAGCTAATTTATGCACAACAAGGTCCTACAAATTACAATGAGCAACTAGATAATTGGTTTTAGTGATGTTGATTGAAGGATAAATATTGGCCAGGACACTTCCCCACCCCTCCCCCCCACCCCTTACTCCACTCTTCTTCAGAGAGAGCCATGGGATATCTTACATTCACCTGAGAGGACAGAAGGAACCTCAGCTTAACATTTCAAACAATGGTACCTCTGACACTGCAGTACTCTCTCAGCACATCATTGAAGTATCAGCCTAGATTATATACTCCATACTGCGACTACAAGACCATAATCCACAGCTTTCTGACTCAGAGATGAGAGCACTATCACGGAGTTATCTAAATAAGTAATGTCATGGAATCTTTAGTATCCACTTGAACAACTAGAGTTAGTGGATAGGGACTTGGTTTAACACCATCAACAATGCAGCATTCCTTCAGTTCTATACCAAAGTGCCAACCTAGATCATTTGGTCAAGTCTTGGAGTCAAATGAGTTCTTGGAAACGTGAGTACTGCATTTAAGGATGTAAATCAGAACAAGATTCACTTTCCCTTTAGATTTCTCAACTGCTTGAAGGAAGATTGAAAATGCACTCTACACTTGTGCTGTGTCTAAAATGGATTCACATTCACCTGCCAGGTCGGGATATAATCATCTGCTACCACATTCTTTTTCACATTGGTCAGATCAAAGGGGTAATACTCGTGGCTGCAAAACCTTAGAAAAAGCAGAAATACAAATCAGAGACTGGCCAGGATTTGAGATATATGTTCAAGGAGAAAATGATCTCCTGTTTCAATTAAAACTGCGTTGTGCTCCAGAGGATCCCCTGCTGCTCCCCAACATCACACCCTTAGCACATACACCCTAACCTTTTATCTCCAACATGCACGTTGCAGCTAACCAAACTAAAATGAGATAAAAAGAGGAAAAATACACAGATCTTTCAGCATCTGTAAAGAGGAGGCAGGTTAATGTTAAACTGTCTTTTCTCTTTTCTAATGCAGGCTCAACATGATCCAAATTCAGCAAAATCTGCCACTGAGAAATGCCATAAAGATAGCGAATGCAGGAAATGGAAGTAGATCTAATTGGCCGATTGGGTGATGTTCTGAACCTGCAGAGTAGGGCACCTTATAAGGGCAGAAAAGGGTCAGTCTCATCCCATATCTAACTCAATCTGAGAATGCTGCTGGTGGGTGGGGTAACAAAAATTTTCCATTTCTCATCACAGGCTTTCCTCACCTTTTTATACAGAAAGATCCAAACACCAGCTGTTGAGAAAAAAAAAGAACCCTGGCATCTTCTGTTGGGAAGATATCTAAGCTTTTGCATCCTTACTATAAAGTTAGTCAATCACTCCTAATTAAGGTCAGCAGACTCAGCACAGGCCAGGCATCAAACCTGTGACAATTCTGGTCTGTACTGCTCTTCTTCGTACCATGCTACATAACCACAGTCATCCAGCCTCGTGGGAGTACATTAGGTGTAAAAGTAAATATACAATAAATAACAAGTTGGGCGTAAGATGCTGAAGTGAATTGCAATCTAAGATTATTTGCATGATATTTCCATATCGTACCATCTGTTCTTATTGGAAGAGCGTTGATGCCCATATTACAGTTGCATTGCCAAAAAGTTACACTTGGGGGTGCTGCAGACCTATTACAAATGTTTGTTCTCAACAACACGAGCAAGGATTTTGTGCTGCCGCAGTCTCCATTTCGCTGCATTTTGCATGGGCAGACTTTCTGCTCATTATATTAGTGCAATTCGGTAGAATCAGCTGGATGGGCACTAAAGAACACCAAGTTTTGAGCAAAAGTGAATTAGACCCATCCCAAAATCACTTACATTTGTGTTTTTCAAAATCTTTTCCACTGTTTCAAGTTTCAATTCACTCGACTCAAGCTGTCCCATGGGTTGAAATTGCAAGATTCCACCAAATGCATTGGTTTGGAAATGCTGTTTATATTGTGCTCATTTTCTTAAGCGCACAACCACTAGTAGGCACATTTTAGAAGATTTTCATATCAAAAATATTTAACTTACTAAGAAACTGATTAGTGTAGACCATTGAAAGTATTAAATGGTTCAGTATAGCTTTTTAAAAGTAATTTTTAGTCATTTTAAATCAGGTTACTTACAGGTGGAGGACTGGACACTTATTAAAATCCTTATATTTGTTAATAAATCATTTCAAATGCATCAATATAACTGCACCAGGTGACCACTCTTAAATACATCAACGACTACATTTTAATGGGAACAGAGACCATAAGGATTAGGGACAGGAGTGGACCCTATGACCTCTTGAACCTGTTCTGCCATTCAATACGATCATGGCTGATCTTTGGCCTCAACTCCACTTTGCTGCCTGTTCCCCACATCCCTTAATTTCCTGAGGGTCAAAAATCTGTCTAGGTCAGCCTTAAATATATTCAAAGATGGAGAATTCACACCCTCTGGAGTAGAGAATTCACATCTCTTTGAATGAAGACATTTTTCCTCATCTCAGTCCTAAATGATCATCCAGGGAAACAACCTCTCAGTGCAGACCTTTTCAAGTTCTGTCAAGAAAGAACTGTATATTGCCCACAAAATCAAAAATAGCTGGAAAAACTCAGCAGGTCTGACAGCATCTGCGGAGAAGAACACAGTTAACGTTTCGAGTCTGACTCTTCAACAGAACTAAAGAAATATAGAAATGAGGTGAAGGGGGTGGGACAGGTAGAGCTGGATAGAGGGCCAGTGATAGGAGGAGGCAAAGAAGAGATTGCCAAAGATGTCTTGAACAAAAGGACAAAGGGGTGTTGACAGTGGTGATATTAACTAAAGGATGTGCTAATGGGGACATTAAGAGTAGAAAGTAGGACGAGCAAGTGACAAATGGCCCTAGTGGTGGTGGGGTGGGGGGAAGGGACCGAAATGGGCTAAAAGGTAGAGATAAAACAATGGATGGAAATACATTTAATAATAATGGAAATAGGTGGGAAAGAAAAATATATTTTTTAAAAATTATAAATTATTAGAAAAAAGGGGGATTGGAAAGGGGGTGGGGATGGAAGTGAGAGTTCGTGATCTGAAGTTGTTGAGCTCAATGTTAAGTCCGAAAGGCTGCAAAATGCCTAGTTGGAAGATGAGGTGCTGTTCCTCCAGTTTGCATTGACCTTCACTGGAACATTGCAGCAGGCCAAGGACGGACATATGGGGCATGAGATCAGGGTGGAGTGTTGAAATGGCAAGCGACAGGGAGGTCTGGGTCATGCTTGCGGACAGACTGAAGGTGTTCCGCAAAGCGGTCACCCAGTCTGCCTTTGGTCTCTCCAATGTAGAGGAGACCACATTGGGAGCAGTGAATGCAGTAGACTAAATTGAGGGAAATGCAAGTGAAGTGCTGCTTCACTTGAAAGGAGTGTTTGGGCCATTGGACGGGGAGGAGAGGGGAAGTAAAGGGGCAGGTGTTGCACCTTCTGCGGTTGCATGGGAAGGTGCTGTGGGAGGGGGTTGAAGTGTAAGGGGTGATGGAGGAGTGGACCAGGATGTCCTGGAGGGAATGATCCCTATGGAATGCCGCCAAGGGGGGTGGAGGGAAGATGTGTTTGGTGGTGGCATCATGCTGGAGTTGGCGGGAATGGCGGAGGATGATCTTTTGAATGTGGAGGCTGGTGGGGTGATTAGTGAGGACAAGAGGGACTCTATCATGGTTCTGGGAGGGAGAGGAAGGTGTGAGGGCGGATGCGCGGGAGATGGGCCGGACACGGTTAGGGCCCTGTCAACTACTGTGGGTGGAAAATCTCGGTTAAAGAAGAAGGAAGACATGTCAGGGAACTGTTTTGGAAAGTGGCATCATCAGAACAGATGCGACGGAGGCAAAGGAACTGAGAGAATGGGATGGAGTCCTTACAGGAAGCGGGGTGTGAGGAGCTGTAGTCGAGACAGCTGTGGGAGTCAGTAGGCTAGTAATGGATATTGGTGGACAGTCGATCACCAGAAATTGAGACAGAGAGGTTAAGGAAGGGAAAGGAAGTGTCAGTGATGGATCATGTGAAAATGATGGAGGGATGGAAATTGGAAGCAAAATTAATAAATTTTTCCAGGTCCCAACGAGAGCATGAAGTAGCACCGAAGTAATCATCGATGTACTGGAGAAAGAGTTGTGGGAGAGGGCGGGAGGAGGACTGAAACAAGGAATGTTCCACATACCCCATAAAGAGACAGGCATAACTGGGGCCCATGCGGGTACCCATAGCCACACCTTTTATTTGGAGGAAGTGAGAGGAGTTTAAGGAGAAATTGTTCAGTGAGAGAACAAGTTCAGCCAGACGGAGGAGAGTAGTGGTGGATGGGGATTGTTCGGGCCTCTGTTTGAGGAAGAAGCTGAGAGCCCTCAGACCATCCTGGTGGGGGATGGAGGTGTAGAGGGATTGGACGTCCATGGTGAAGAGGAGGTGGTTGGGGCCAGGGAACTGGAAATTGTTGATATGATGTAGGGCGTCAGAGGAATCACGGGTGTAGGTGGGAAGAGACTGGACAAGGGGAGAGAGAGAATGGAGTCAAGATGGCAAGAAATGAGTTCCGTGGGGCAAGAACAGGCTGACACGATCAGTCTGCCGGGACAGTCCTGTCTGTGGATTTTGGGTAGGAGGTAGAAGTGGGCTGTTGGGAAGTTGGGAGACTATGAGGTTGGAAGCTGTGGAGGGAAGATCTCCAGAAGAGATGAGGTCAGTGACAGTGCTGGAAACAATGGCTTGATGTTCAGTGGTGGGGTCATGGTCTAGGGGGAGGTAGGGGGAAGTGTCTGCGAATTGACGCTTAGCCTCTGCGAGGTAGAGGTCAGTGCGCCAGACAACAACAGCACCACCCTTGCCAGCAGGTTTGATGACAAAGTCAGGGTTGGACCTGAGAGAACGGAATGCGGCAAGTGTATATTGCCCAATTGTGCTGGTTCACAAAAAACTTTGCATTTTTGATTATGCAAATGAATTTTAGTGGAAGCATGAAATTTCTGCTTGTATCCAAAGCTGAAACTCTACACATACGTTTCTTTTATTGCTTGAAATATTCTCAATGTGGTATATCAGCTCATGACAGCATCAGACTCAGCTAAAAGACCTGTGAACCTCATTGTTGATTATTCACTGTCAAGTCACATACATGATGAGTGTCCTCTCTGATACGATATTAGATAATCTGTTAGTAGCCACAAAACTGTACCTTGGCATAAGTCAGTGCCTTCATAAAAGGAGGTTAAGAAATTAAAAATGAAAGGTCCACTTTTCCCTGCAAAAGAGAACTGCTGCCACTAGAGAAACTTGATCAAAACTATATCATAAGACAGACATGAACACAGCACATTGAATTTTATTATTAAAATAATGTTACAATCTGCATAGAGACTGTTGAAACTAAAAGTTATTTTACAAAACATATGAACTATGAAATCAGATAATTGCAACACCTCTGTCTGGAAAAAATTGTGCTGTGTTTTCATTTATACCTTTTAGAATATGACAACTTATAAGATGCTCTACATTGTAACAATTAGTTCACCACATGATAATTCTCCCATTGTCCGCAAATCAGTCCATTTTGATGACAGCATACTACTGAATCCATCTCCGCTTACAATATAAAATATTACTTCTTCAAGTGTTTTCTGAAAGTTTTCTTCTCACAATAATTAAAATTCAAAGTTCCCTCTGCAAAACGAGATTTCTCACTGCTATTCATGTGTAAAGTTGCAGGCTCCGCTTCTAAAAGAGTCTGCTCAGAATCCAACTTCTGAACTTCACTGTCCTTCAAACATGTAGTTTCTTCATTGTTTAAGTTTGAAAAGAATATCCCAGTTGATTCCACAGTTACACCATCTTGATTATTGCTATAAAGAGACATGTTGCCAAAGTTTTTTATCTTGCATTCATTGGGACAAATGCAAAAATGCCAAATTTCAAACCATCACAACAATTTATACTACAGGAGAAGAGGGTGCTGATTGGTTGGCAAGCTGAATCTGATTGGCCAAGGTGTTGCCATGGAGAAAGCAGTAGGCAACTATAGGCTCCCCAAGCTTCTTGGTAATTCAAAAATAATGCAAGCCTTGAACATATTCCTTTTGTTTGGAGGGAATGGGACCCTGCGTATGAATGTATGTCACTTCTAGCAAGCGTAAATGAGCCACATTACAAGCTCAACTGATTGGGACAAATCTTCGGAGGAGTGGCAATCACTGTCAGATTGCCACTTCAATCCTATCTTTTTTACACACCACTGGAGTTGCGGAGCTTACCTGTTTTCTGAGTCTTTCTTCGTAGGATGGGATCGTTGTGGGAAGCCAAGCCATGCCCACTTTTGCAACACGAGATGCTGTAGTTTGGTAAGTTTTCATTCACTAACAGAGTAAAAAGCTTTGGGACACTTAAATAGATTTTCACTGTGTTAGTGAATGAGTGTTATTAAGGTAAGTGGGTAGGGAGGTAGGTGGCAAGGTGATGGGTGGTAGGGTTGTGGGTGGCAGGGTGGTGGGGTGGGTAGGGTGCCAGATGGGTAAAGTGGCAGGTTGGTAGGGAGGTAGCTGGCAGGGTGAGTAAGTTGGCAGGGTGATAGGGTGGTGAGGGTGGGTCAGAGGGGTTCCAGGGGGATCGGGGGCTAGGTGGTGAGGTCGGGTGTGGGGGGTTTGGGGAGAGTGAGGGGGTTGGGGGGAGTTGGAGGGTCAGGGTGGAGTTGGAGGGTTGGTGGGGAGTCAGAGGTTTGAGGGGGCAGCAGAGGGTCGGTGGGGGGGAAGTTGTGGGGGGTCAGTAGGGAATTGGAGAGGGGGGTCAGTTGTGCACTGGACACTAGTCCAGTGACATTACCGCTACACTAGCATCTCCCCACTTACCAGAATAGTTACCCAGGAAATGGCAGGCAGAGAAAAAAACCATATCTAACTAAGGGTGGCAGATTTCCTTCTCTAAAGGACATTAGTGAAGCAGATGGGTTTTTATGACAATCGATGCTAGTTTCATGGTCACCATTACTCAGACTAGCTTTTCAATTCCAGAAAATGAATGTCTTTTAGGGAAGGAAATCTGCCATCTTGACCTGGTCTAGTCTACATGTTGCTCTAGTTCCAAAGCAATGTGGTTGACTGATAACTGCCCTCTGAGATGTCCTAGCAAGCCACTCGCTTCATGGGCAATTAGGGATGGACAAGAAATGCTGGTCTTGCCAATGATGCTCAGATCCCATGAAAGAATACATTTTTAAAAAGGAACTCTCCGAAGTCTCTAACTCAAAATCAGAGTTAGTGATTTTTTGGGCGGGTTCTGGGTGCAGAAGAATTGTCCATCGGAAGTTGAAACTTTCTGGGCAATTCAGGGAGAGACCCTGCATTGGGACTTCCGAGGGGACCCCCAGCACATCCTCCAGGGTACAACCATCTGGAGACTGGGAGATCTGAGCCATTATCTTAAATTGGCTGTTGATGTCGCTATTAGTACAGTCAGGGTTGTTCAGCGAGTGCTGCCCAATTGCAGAATCACATCGAACAGTAGGTGTTTTGAGTTTTTCAAAGCGTGGGCTGGTTGAGTACAGTCTGTACTTTGCCTATTATTAAAAACCGATGGAACATGTTTGATTTGATCAGCCAATTACCGGGATGTATGGCCTATGTAACTGGCATCCGACTGGTACTGAAATTCATACATGATGTTGTTCAACTATATGTTAGGCAGAACGTCTTTTTGGACAGACAGCAGTGGAAAATACTACTCACATAGTCACTGCATAGTAGCAGTGTTGTTCAACCTGTTGTTTAATTTTTCTAGATGCTTTACCTTTCCACGATAATTAGAGGTACACTGGGCGCTTATAAAGTCCAAAAGCAGCAGCCTTTGGCCCATTTGTGGGTTTGTGTGATACACAGGAAACAATGATCTGCTCAGGATAGCCAATGTTCCGCAGGGTAGCTTTGATGTACATCCTTATGTAATGTAATTGTTAAAGAACCACACCAAACCATGAAAGGACTTGATGGGTAATCACACTTTATTGAGGTGAGAGCAGCTGAGGCAAAAGATTATTCTGCTTGAACTGCCCAAAACAGTACATCCACTTATTAAGTTTTAAGTGGCACTTTGTAATTGATGCTGATAGCGATGGCAAATGTTTGCATGATGTGCCTGAAATAACCAGCTGTCCAGGGTAAAGGTGGATGATGTAAGTGGTGGGAAATGTATTTATAAAACATTGATTGGGTATCTGACATGGTTGAAGAGTCAGCATGATTCTGCGCAAGTAGACACCACAGAATAACATCTACCAGAACCAGCCCAACAGTTTGATCTTACCAAAAGGTCAGCACGTGCAACCGACCTGAATGCCCTACTGCTGTATCAGGCTAGATCATGTGCTCAGAAGTACAACCAACTGACCCAGAGCCAAAAGCGGTACTGGACAAGTCAAACTCGGACAAAAAAAAAATTAACCATCCTGTTCTGACATTACCAGCTCAACCATCTACCCTCAGGACATCCAGACTTCCTAACCACCAACCCTGAAATGGAGGCAGAAGGTTGTAAAGAGAAGGAAATCATGATCCTCTCAATAGTGTTTGACTGACATATACATTGCAGGGAAGGATCATTCTGTCAGTTACCTTAGGATCATCTCTTCTTCATAAACGTAGACCTGCAGGGGATTGATGGAAGTCAATATGGTGTAAACACCAATGTCAAATTTCCTCTGTAAAGAAAGGCTATTGTGAGAATGACTTTCCTGTGGATTTGGTAATTATGCAGAGGTCTTGCTGTGGTACACCTGCATAAGTCAGTATTGCACCAACAATAGATTACAGCTTGTTAAAATTATTTAGAAGTGGCCACAATAGCTTAGTGAGTAAATGCATGACTGAGTGTATTATTGAGCCACAGAAAACTAAGATGGTTGAGTGTTTGGCTCCCTGTCCATGCAGAGTTAACTGATTGCAACAAATTCTGGCTCACCCACAATTATCAGTCTGTGGCATGGCAATTTGAAGCTCCTGTCATGGCCTTTTGGGTAAATGTACTGGCTGATGGAATCCTCAGTCTGAGGTAGCAGTAATGCTGCTACAGTTGCCTTCAGTGCTCTGGGCTCGGGAGGGAAGAAATCAGCAATCTTCTCATTGATGATCATCATCCAGTGACTCATACAGTAAAGTGTAATTGAGTGAAGATGAAAGGGAGCCTTTCAACCGATGTAGCTCAGCCTTCTACAGAAACGCCCAATCCCATTCCCCCTCATATGTCTAAGTGCCTCTTAAGTGATACCAGAGGTTTTACCTGCACTACCTACTTATCTGGTCTTGAAAATTACATTGCCACTTCCATTTGCCAGAGCTGCTTGGGGTCTGCATCGAAAGACTCCTCGCAGGCCCCAGCAAAGGGTAGCTGCAGCAGGTTCAAGGAGATCCCACCGCCTTTTTTACGGCACTTGCTGCCATAAAGCATATGAGTTTAAAGGGCCAGGGAAATTGACCGGCCAGGGAGAAGGTAAGTGTCTAAGGCAAGTGCATTGGATTTGCGGCGTTGGGGTATCTGGGGGCGGTCCTGGGGGGGTGGGTGGGTTGGTCGGAGGTCTGGGGTGGTGGTGGGGGGGTCAGAGCTCCGGGGATTGGAGGTCAGAAGGGGGATCAGAGGTCGTTGGAGGTCGGGAGGTGGGGACATTGGGGTCAGAGGGGGAGTGGTTGTTGTTGGGGGTCTGGTAGTATCGGAGGTCGGGGGGGGGTCAGGGTGTTGGAGGTTGGGGGATGGGGGGTGCTGGAGGTCGGGGGTGGGGGTGTCAGAGGTCAGGGGCAGGTGGGGTGTGTAAGAGGTCAGGGGAGTGGGGGTTATCGGAGGTTGGGAGGTGAGCGGTATCGGAGGTCGGGGGAGTGTCAGAGGTCGGAAGACGGAGGAGTGGGCATGTTGGAAGTCAGCAGATGGGGGTGTCAGAAGTCCAGGGACGAGGGACGGGGGGGCATTGAAGGTCATGGGGGTGGGGAGACTCCCGTGTGGGTAGAGATCCGTGGAGGTGTGGGGGCGTCCAGTGGGGTCGGTTTGGGTCTTTACAATAGTTACTCAGAAGTTAGAAGAGGTTTTAATTCTGCTAACGTTTCCTGAGTAACTATTGGTACAACCCCAGCGGAACCATCCGAAGTTAGTGGGCAGAATTTTCCCAATGGCATGCAGAGACAGGCCCCACACGCCAGTGCGTAAAATGACGCACGGTGATGTCGGGCGAGTGTCCTGAAGTCACCGTGCGCTATTGCGATATTTCGTTGGGCAGGTGCACGATGATACCTGATGTGCGCCCGCCATTAATTAACCAGCCACTTAATGCCCTTGGGGCACCAATTGACGGTGATTTTTCAGCACCTGAGCAATCTTCGGGTCGGCGCAAGGGTGTAACAGGCAGACGGGTAGGACACATTTGTATAAACCTCATCCATGGGTGGAATAAGAGGGCTCAGTGGGGTTGCAAGTGTGCTCTGTCAAATATTGTTTTTTCAAAGTTACTGATACTTACCTGAGTGATCTGTAATACTTTAAAATGCATATCAGCTGCTTGGTCTGGACTCACAACCTTCAGGTCAGCACTCTGCAGTGAGGAATCTTTTCTGGGCCTGCAGGTTTCAGGAAGCCTTCACTTAGCCTGGGAATGGGAGCTGAACTCTCCTCTGGAGGCACCTCCTCTGAGGAGGAAGGGAGGGTTAGAAGGGGGAGGAGGCCAGGGGAGCCACCTTTGGGAGGACAGGTGCAGGCATAAGGGGCACAAGGCCAAGAGGTTGTCCAAGGTGGAAGGGGCAGCAGAAGGTGCCACTATCCTGCTGCCAGGGTATACAGGCGGCGAAGCAGCTACCTCAATATGACTGAGGTGCAGTGCCGAAGGAGGCTTCGTCTCTCAAGGGAGACAGTCAACTTTATCTGTCAGATAAAGATAAAATTGGGCCTGAGATCTCCGTGAACTGTATGCCAGTGGCTCTAAAGATCACAGCTGCCCTCAACTTCTATGCCTCTGGCTCCTTCCAGGGTTCAGTGGGTGACCTTTGTGATGTCTCCCAATCAGCTGTACACACTTGTGTCAAGCAGGTTACAGACGCTCTGTTCAGACGGGCATTGACCTTCATTGACTCCCGTTGGGACCAGGCAAGCCAGACACAATGAACAAGAGGCTTCGCAGCCATTGCTGGCTTCCCCCGTGTCCAGGGTGCTATAGACTGTACACATGTGGCCATCAAGGCACCAGCAGGTGAGCCTGGTGCCTTCGTCAACAGGAAGGACTTCCACTCCATGAACGTGCAGATAGTGTGTGATCACAGGATGCTGATTCTACAAGTCTGTGCAAGGTACCCAGGCAGCTCCCACAACGCCTACATCCTCAGACACTCCCAAGTGCTGGCACTCTTCAGTGCTCTGGCTCGGCTGGATGGTTGGCTGCTGGGTGACATGGGCTATTCCTTCAGAAGGTGGCTCATGACGCCTCTCCGACATCCAAGAACAGAAGCTGAGCAGTGGTACAATAGGAGCCACACCTCCACAAGGGCTGTGGTGGAGAGAGACATCAGTCTTCTCAAGATGTGCTTCCAGTGGCTGGACCGCTCAGGGGGCGCACTCCAGTACCCCCCAGATCGTGTGTCGCTGATGGTGGTTGCATGCTGCACTCTCATTTAAATTTCAAACAATGCTTGGCAGTAAACTGTCAGTCACCATCATCATGATCACGGCTGATCATCCAACTCAATAGCTTTCTCCTCATATCCTTTGATCCCTTTCGCCCCAAGAGCTATACCTAACTCCTTCTTGAAAACATACAATGCTTTGGCCTGAACTATTTTCTGTGGTAGCGAATTCCACAGGCTCATCACTCTCTGGGTGAAGAAATTTCTCATCTCAGTCCTAAATGGTCTACCCCATATCCTCAGACTGTGAGCCCTGGTTCTGGACTCCCCCACCATCTGGAACATCCTTCCTGCATCAACCCTGTCTAGTCCTGTTAGAATTTTATAGGTTTCTATGAGATCCCCCCTCATTCTTCTGAACTCCAGCGAATATAATCCTAACCGACTCAATCTTTCCTCATATGTCAGTCCTGCCATCTAAAGAATCATTCTGGTAAACCTTCGCTGCACTCCCTCTATAGCAAGAACATCCTTCCTCAGATAAGGAGACCAAACTGCACACAATATTCCAAGTGTGGTCTCACCAAGGCCCTGTATAATTGCAGCAAGACATCCCTGATCCTGTACTCGAATCCTCGCTATGAAGGCCAACATACCATTTGCCTTCTTTACCACCTGCTGCACCTGCATGCTTACCTTCAGTGACTGATGTATGAGGACACCCAGGTCTCGTTGTACATTCCCCTCTCCCAATTTATAGCCAATCAGATAATAATCTGCCTTCCTGTTTTTGCTACCAAAGTGGATAACCTCACATTTATCCACATTATACTGCATCTGCCATGCATTTGCCCACTCACTCAGCTTGTCCAAATCACACTGAAGCATCCTCCTCACAGCTCACCCTCCCATCTTCAAATTTAGCAGATAATTCATTTCATTCCTTGTCTAGCAATAACGTTGGCTATCGGGCCTACCGAATAAAGCACTGTGTTAACTTGTTTAACTTCTGCTTTTTTAGCCAGACTGGAAGCAATCATGTATCTAAGGAATCTTTTTCTCAAGTCCCCAATTAGTTGATTGATCTGGGTGGAATAGCGGTATTGTCACTAGACTAGTAATCCAGAGCTGGGGACTTGGGTTCAAATCCTACCAAGACAGATGATGGAATCTTAATTCAATAAACTATCTGGAATTAAGAGTCTAATATCCATGAAACCATGCTGATTGATGTAAAAACCCATGTGGTTCACTAATGTCCTTCAGGGAAGGAAATCTGTTATCCTTACCTGGCTTGGCTGACATGTGATGCCAGACCCACAGCAATCACCCTGAAGCATCTCTGCATACTCCTCACAGCTCACCCTCCCATCTAGCTTTGTGTCATCTGTAAATTTGGAGATATTACATTTAATTCCCTCATCTAAATCATTTATATATATTGTGAATAACTGGGGTCCCAGCTCCGATCCCTGCGGTGCCCCACTAGTCACTGCCTGCCATTCGGAAAAAGACCCATTTATTCCTACTCTTTGTTTCCTGTCTGCCAACCAGTTTTCTATCCATCTCAGTACATTACCCCCAATCCCATGCACTTTAATTTTACACGTTAATCTCTTATGTGGGACTTTGTCGAAAGCCTTCTGAATGTCCAAATAAACCACATCCACTGGCTCCCCCTCATCAACTCTACTAGTTACATCCTCAAAAAATTCTAGTAGATTTGTCAAGCATGATTTCCCTTTTGTAAATCCATGCTGACTCTGTCTGATTCTGCCAGTGTTTTCCAAGTGCTCAGCTATTAAATCTTTTATAATGGACTCTAGAATTTTCCCCACTACCAATATCAGGCTGACTGGTCTATAATTCCCTGTTTTCTCTCTACCTCCCTTTTTAAATAGTGGGGTTAGAATGATGAGGTGGTTGCCACACCCTGGCTGCACAGATGAGACCATTCTTTCTCTATCTGCATTGGATGGCCAACCTCTTCTGTGCAACATTGGCACTGATCACCACTGCTACTGCCTACCAGGCCGGAGTAGAAATGTAGCTGCCCCTCCTGCAGCCAGAGCAGGGGTAGAGGATATCACAGCAGCCTCCACGGTGTCCAAAAGGTGTTCGAGGGCTACAGACTTCTTGCCTTTTGGGGCCATGCCTATTTTGCTGCAGTCCTGGGCTGGAAGCACTGAGCGCGGCTGTACTTTAAATGTGGTGCCTGGCGTGATGAAGCAGCGAGTTGACAGCATGACAAGTGAATTGGAGCCCGCCCACCATTGAAACGGCATGTATCCCAGGAATGCATAATTAATGTGGGGTTTGGGGCAATACGGCGTGAAAAGCCGCCATTGCGGTGGTGGGTAAAACGTCGTTTTATCCATCCGGTACTCTACATTAGTGCAAATGTGGGATGATTCTGCCCAATGACTTGGATGAAGAGACAGAGAGTAATGTATCAAAGTTTGCTGATGATACCAAGCCAGGTGTGAAGGTAAGCTGTGGGGAGGACACAGAGGCTGCAAAGAGATTTGGAAGATTATGTAAGTGGGCAACAGGATGGCAGACAAGAGTATAAAGTGGAGAAGTGTGAAGTTATTCACTTTGGTCATAAGAATAGAAGGGCAGTTTATTTTTTAAAAGGTGTGAAACATCTAAGTGTTGCTTGTACAAGGAACACAGAAAGTTAGAATGCAGGTGCAGCAAGCAATTAGGAAGGCAAATGGCTCTGAAGAAGAGATATACAGACTCGATCAGCTAGCTCTTTCTCTCTCCACAGATGCTGCCAGACCTGCTGAGTTTTTCCAGCATTTTCTGTTTTTATTTTAAGCAAATGGCATGTTGGCCTTTATTACAAGTGGGTTGGGGTACAAGAATAAAGAAGTCTTGCTGCAATTGTCCAGGGTTTTTGTGAGACCACATTTGGAATACTGTGTGCAGTTTTGGTCTCCACATTTAAGAAAGGATATACTCGTATTGGAGGTGGTACAGCAAAGGTTCCCTAAATTGGTCCCTGGGATAAGGGGGTTGTCCTAGGATGAGAGACTGAGTAAATTTGGTTTATATTCTCTGGAGTGTAGAAAAATGAGAGCCGATCTCATTGAAACCTACAAAATGCTGAACTGGCTTGATAGGGTAGATGCTGAGAGATTGTTTCCGCTGGTTGGGGAGTCTAAAGCACCGGGGCACAGTCTCAGGATAAGGGGCTGATCATTTAGGACTTACTTCACCTAAAGAAAGGGTTGTGAATCTTTGGGATTCTCTACCCTAGAGGGTTGTGGATGCTCCACTGTTGAATACATTTAAGGCTGGGATAGACAGATATTTGGTCTCTCAGGAAAGTAAGGGTTATGGGGTATGGGGTGTGGGCAGGAAAATGGAGTTGAAGCCCAAGATCAGCCATGATCGTATGGAATGGTGAGAGAGGCTGGATGGGCCATATGGTCTACTCTCGCTCCTATTTCTTGTGTTCTTGTGTACTAAGTCAGTACTGTCACTAAGCCAAAAATGTTGTCATTGAGGGCAGTACTGTCACTGAGCCAAAAGTACTAGGAACATAGGAAATAGGATTGGCTCAGTCTTCTCAACTTCTCCTCATAGGACAATCCTGCCATCCCAAGGATCAGCCTGATGAACCTTCCTTTCACTCCCTCTATGGCAAGTATATCCTTCCAAAGGCTGATCTTGGGCTTCAACTCCATTTTCCTGCCCGCACCCCATATCCCTTACTTTCCTGAGAGACCAAAACTTTACACAGTATTCCGGGTGTGGTCTCACCAGGGGTCTGTACAATTGAAGTAAGACTTTTTACTCCCATACTCAAATTCTCATGAAATAAAGGCTAACATATTATGTGCCTTTCTGATTGCTTGCTGCACCTGCATGTTAACTTTCAGTGACTTATGAACAAAGACACCCAGGTTCCTTTGGACATTAACATTTCCCAATCTCTCAACATTTAAGAAATACTCTGCATTTCTGTTTTTCCTACCAAAGTGGATAACGTCACATTTTTACAGATTATAATCCATCTGCCATGTTCTTGCCCACTCACTTAGCCTGCCCAAATCCCCTTGAAGCCTCTTTGCGTCCTCCTCACAACTCACATTCCCACCTAGTTTTGTGCCATCAGCAAACTTGGAAATATTACATTTGGTCCCCACATCTAAATCATTGATATAGATTGTGAACAGCTGGGGCCCAAGAACATATCCTTATAGTACCTCACTAGTCATAGCCTGCCAATCTGAGAATGATCTGTTTATTCCTACTCTCTGTTTTCTATCCATTAATCAATTCTCAGTCCATGCCAGTGTCCCATGTGCTCTAATTTTGCTTACTAACATCCTGTATTGGACCTTATCGAAAGCAGCCTTGTGAAAATCCAAGTATACCACATCCAATGGTTCCCCCTTATCTATTTTGCTAGTTACATCTTCAAAAAACTCCAACAGGTTTGTTAAACATGATTCCCCTTTCATAAATCCATGCTGAATCCGCCCAATCCTACCATTGTTTTGTAAGTATCCAGTTATCACATCCTTTATAACAGATTCTAGCATTTTTCTTGCTACTGATGTAAGGCTAACAGGTCTGTAGTTCCCTGCTTTCTCTCTCCTTAAATAGTGGGGTTACATTTGCTACTTTCCAATCTGCAGGAACCATTCCAGAATCTATAGAATTTTGGAAAATGATCACCAAAGCATCCACTATCTCTTTCAGCACTCTGGGATGAAGATCATCAGATCCAGGGGATTTATCAACTTGCAGTACTATTTTTTTTCCAGTACTATTAATTTCTCCAGTACTATTTTTTTTACTAATACTAATTTCTTCCAATTCCTCATTCTCGCTAGCCCCTTGGTTCTCTAGTATTCCTGGGAAGTTTTTAGTATCTTCCTCTGTTCTCTGCCTTTTATGAACATGCGAAGTAGGAGCTGAAGTAGGTCATTTGGTATCTCAAGCTTGCTCTGCCATTCAATAAGATCATGGCTGATCTGTGGTGTTTCAAATTTCACATTCCCATCTACCCCAATTACTTTTGATTCCCTTGCCTAATAAGAATCTATCTAACCTCCGTCTTAAAATATTCAATGACCCTGCCTCCACCACCATCTGAGGCAGAGAGTTCCAAAGACGCAAAACCCTCTGAGAGAAAAAATGTCTCCTCATCTCTGTCCTAAAAGGGTGACCTCTAATTTTAAAACAATGCCCTCTAGTTCTGGAATTATGCACTAGAGGAAATATCCTTTCCACATCCACCTTGTTGAGACTGTTCAGGATCTTTAATTAAGTCACCCCCTCGCTCTTCTAAACTCAAATGGAAATAAGCCCAATCTGTCCAACCTTTCCTCATAAGACAATCTGTTCATTCCAGGTATCAATCTAGGAAACCTCCTCTGAACTGTGTCCAATGCATTTACATCCTTCCTTAAAGGAGATCAAAACAGCACAGGGGTATGTGAGATCTGGTCCCACTAATGCCCTGTATAACTGAAGCATAACACCCTTACTTCTATAAAAATATAAAAACAAAAAGATAAAAACAAAAAACTGCGGATGCTGGAAATCCAAAACAAAATCAGAATTACCTGGAAAAGCTCAGCAGGTCTGGCAGCATCGGCGGAGAAGAAAAGAGTTGACGTTTCGAGTCCTCTGTTGAAGGGTCATGAGGACTCGAAACTTCAACTCTTTTCTTCTCCGCCAATGTTACCCTTACTTCTATGCTCAATTCCTCTCGTAATAAATTAGCATTCAATTAGCCTTTTTAATTACTTGCTGTACCTGCATACTAACCTTATGTGACTCATGTACCAGGACACCTAGATCCCTCTGCACCTTGGAATTCTGCGGTCTTTCTCCGTTTAAGTAATACTCTGCATTTTTATTCTTCCTGCCCAAGTGAACAGCTTCAAATTCTTCCACATTATATTCCATCTGTCAGATTTTGGCCCACTCACCCAACCTTACTATATCCGTCTACAACCTCCTTATGTCCTCTTCACAACACACTTTCCTACTTATCTTTGTCTCACTTGCAAATTTAACTACCATGCATTGCTCACCACATCTAAGTCATTTTTACGAATTGTAAAAAGTTGAGGCCCCAGCACAGACCCCTGTGGGTGAGTGAGTGTTAAATGTGTGTGGGAGTGACTTGAGTGTGTGTACGAGAGTGAGTGAGCATGTGCATGGGTGTGAGTGTGGTTTTTTAAAAATTAATTCATGGGATGTGGGTGTCGCTGGCTGGGCTAGCATTTATTGCCCATCCCTAACTGCCCTTCTTCAGAGGGCATTTAAGAGTCAACCACATTGCTGTGGGTCTGGAGTCACATGTAGGCCAGACCAGGTAAGGACAGTAGATTTCCTTCCCTTAAAGGACATTAGTGAACCAGATGGGTTTTTACGACAATCAGCAATGGTTTCAAGGTCAGCATCAGGCTTTTTAATTCCGGATTTTTATTGGATTCAAATTCCACCATCTGCCAAAGCATTACCCTGGGTCTCTGGATACCAGTCCAGAGACAATACCACTATGTCACCTCCTCCCTAATGTGGTGTGGGAGTGAGTGAGTGTGGGTGTGGGAGCAGGCCCCTGGCGAGGCAGCGGATGGACCCCAAGAGAGGCAGCAGGGAGCATAGGACCTTAGGTGAGGGGGGGAGAGAGAGAGAGAGAGGGAGAGAGTGTGTGAGGGTGGTTTGGGTGGTGGGGGGAGAGGAGTATGTGAGAAGCACTTATCAATTAATGTATTTTCTTGGCTTCATCCTTCAGGTCCCGGCATCTGGGGGGAGCAAGGTTCTCGGTGGGTATGGGGGGGGGGGGGGGTCCCGGGCTGGAGATGGGGAGGGGAACCTGCTGGGAGGGAGATGCCCAAAGATGGAGCTGAGTTCATGGCCCCACTAACTGTAAATCCGTCACTGGCTCCAGGGAAAGTCACATTGGGTGACTGTTTCCCACGTGGTTTGGACTTTTGACTCCCTTCTGAGCCTGACAGCAGTGTTCAGAACCAGGGAAAATCCTGCCCCCAGCTCCTGGATCACAAAAATGCAACTTTCAATTCTAAGAGGCACATTGTTTAAGCCTAAAGACACAGACAGTTGGTTGCTTTGGGATCCTGTTTTTGGGGAGCGAGCAAGTTTGTTGGCCATTGACACTTTTGGATACAGTTCACAGGGCTCTACCATCTATGCTTCCTACAGAATGAAAACACTAACAGAACCACAAGGGTAAATACAAAGATAAAGAAAGAAAGGGAGGTGTATGTGTATCACTTAGTTCAGCTAGTAGCAATGTCACCTTGAAGTTAGAAGGTATATGTTCAAGTCCCATTCCAGCACATAAACGAGACTCATACTTCAATGCAGTACTGAGACAATGTGCCATTGTCAGAGGTGCTTTCTTTCAGCTAAAACGTGAAACTGAGGGCGGAATCGTCCCAGATTTGCACAAAGTGTGGTAGCGGGCGGGAAAAAAGTTGTTTTACCTGCCGGTCGCAATGTCCCATTCCCATCTTATTTATTATGCAGCAACAGGAAACATGCCATCTCGCTGACAGGTGGGCACCTGATTTCACCGCCTCGCCGACATCTCACCGTTTCCTCACGCAGGGCGCCATATTTAAACTGCAGCCGTGTGCACTTCTCAATACTTGCAGTCCACGACTGCTCTGGTGAAGATGTGGCCCCAAAAGCCAAGAGGTGTGCAGCCCCCCGATTCAGTGACACATCTCTGGGATGCCTTCTTGATGCTGTGGAGGCCCGCTGCGATGTCTTCTACCCCCACTCTGACCGCAGGAGGCTCATCAGTCTCACCGCTCTGGCTTGGGAGGCAGTGGCAGAGGTGGTCGGTGCCAATGCTGCACACAAGAGGTTGACCATCCAGTGCAGCAAATGGATAAATGATCTCATCCATGCCGCCAGGGTCTTATCACTCTAAACTCACACACTGACAAGGCCATCACACATTCACTGGTGCCTCACTCACTGCCAGGTCAAGGGACATCACCACTCAATCTCTCACACACATGCTTACATCTCCATCTGGCCTCATCTCCTCTGGAGACCATCTCCTCAGCCCTCACCGTCTTGAGACCACTGGAACAGATCAACATGTGCCCCCCCTACACACATCCTGGGATATCCCGCTTCCCTAGTACAGCCCTCACCCTGCAACCTCTTCCCTTGCCTGAGGCCACTTCTCCCCTTTCCCCAAGCAAGCCTTAGCCCTGCAGCCATTGAAAAGCCACCCCCTTACACTGGTCTGGTATGTAGAGACCTGGCAGTGAACCCCCATAAAAGTGATGTAGTGCGCCCTGGGAAGCCCAGCGTTGATGACTGCGAATGCTGCCTGAAGGAAGGTAGACAAACAAATGTTGAAGTCCCGAGCAAAGTGCTGGTCACCAGGTGGACGTCGCTTATGTATAATGGTGCAAAACGTCGGTGTGCAATCACGCCAATGTGCCCTGATGATCCAGCATGGGGAGATGATTCTGGTGAGCAAGGCTTATGATATGCTAAAGTATTGAAATTAGGTTCCCGACGTGTGGCGGTGGGAAATCCGGCCTGCCATTGACAGGTGGAGTGGATGATTGCAAACTGCTTTTGCAACGGCGTGAAACTGATTTTAGGCCTTCTTGTCATATTGTCCCCCCACTGCCTGCCATAACGCTCGATATCAAAATTCCAGCCCAAGTCCTTGTGTGTTTAGATAGATTTAAAGATCCTGCGGCACTATTCCCCTAGTATCCTGGCCAATATTTCTCTCTCAACCAACATTACCAAAACCAATATCTCATTGTTGTTTGTGAAATATTGCTGTTCATATATTGGCTACTGCACTTTAAAAGTAAATTTTTTGGTGGTGAATAGGGAGAAGTTCAGACATTACAGACACATGCACTTACCCTGGAGAGACATTACTCTGATACCTCTGTGCAGATTGCTTTGCTCCACCCAAAGCTTATCTGCGTGTTTCTTGTCTACAGATTAGAAGAGAATTCCAATGAAATATCATCATATTTAAACCCCGCATTTAGGATACATCTTTCATGGAATAACATTTTCTGATAGCTCATTGTGCATAATATCTAAAACAACATTAAACTGATCCATTTCCAGTCTTCCACATTGAACTTAGTGATGAGCTCTCATCTTTACATGTCCTTACATATTAGAGTTCACATTACAAAGCTGCCAAGCATTAATAAAAGCTATTTTTGATAATAGCTCTCAACTGTTCTTGCAATCTAATTTTATCATCTCCTTATTCAAAGACACTGATCCTTGCTGTGCAATTCAACTATGGAGGACTGATCTTGCCCACAGCAAGCACAGCATTTTTTAGTAAGGGTCACCAAATAGCAATGAGGAGCAATTGCCCTGCCTGATATACATATATATGAATTAGGAGCAGGAGTAGGCCACTCGGTCCTTCAAGCCTATTCCACAATTCAATAAGATCATGGCTGATCTAATTGTAACCTCCCGCCTACCCCCGATAACCTTTCACTCCCTTGTTAATCAAGAATCTATCTAGCTCTGCCTTTAAAATATTCAAACACACTGCTTCCACTGTCTTTTGAGGGAGAGAGTTCCAAAGACTCATAACCCTTTGAGAGAAAAATATTCTCTTCATCTCTGTCTTAAGTGAGTGACCCCTTATTTTTAAACCATGAACCCTAGTTCCAGATTCTCCCACAAGAGGAAACATCCTCTCCACATCCACCCTGTCAAGACCCCTCAGAATTTTAAAGGTTTTGATCAAGCCACCTCTTATACTCTTCTAAACTCCAGAGGATACAAGCCTAACCTGTCCAACCTTTCCTCATGAGACAACTCACCCATTTCCTGGTACTAGTCCAGTAAACCTTCTCTGAACAGTTTCTAATGCATTTACATCTTTCCTTAAATATGGAGACTGATACTGTACACAGTACTCCAGATGTAGTCTTACCAGTGCCCTGTACAACTGAAGCATAACCTCCTTACTTTCGTAATAAATTATAACATTCTATTAGCTTTCCTAATTACTTGCTGTACCTGCATACTAGCCTTTTATGATTCATGCACTAGGACACCCAGATCCCTCTGAATGTCAAAGCTCTGCAATCTCTCAGCATTTAGATGCTTTGCTTTTTTTGGAAAAATATACTTTATTCATAAAATATCTGAAAGAACATTTCAAAACATTTCAAAATGGCCATCACAAAAAGTGCAATCATATTCAACTTTTCCACTTAGATCACAAGGTGCTTCAATACAATCAATGAACATTACAGTCATCTCAACATGGTCATGACAGGCAGTGCAATGGTATTCAAGTTATCGACATAGATCATATTGCGCTCTGAGGTGCTTCAATACAATTATGGTACATTTAGTATTCACTGCATGCATTCATTGTGAGGCATACAGCACGAGGGGTCTATACAATTCCCAGCCCCCCGGTGCACTATGGCAAAAAGACAGAGACATTTCCCTATTGTGTCAAACTGATAAGAACAGATACTTTATTTTTTGGAAAAATATACTTTATTTATAAAATATCTGAAAGAACATTACAAAACATTTCAAAATGGTCATCACAAAAAAGTGCAATCATATTCTATAAATATGCTTTTTTTTATTCTTCCTGCTAAAATGGGCAATTTCACATTTTCCCACATGACACCCCATTTTCCAGGACTTTGCCCACTCACTTGACCTATCTATGTCACTTTATAGCCTCCTTACATCCGCTTCACAACTTGCTCTCCTACCTATCTCCTACCTAGTTACAGTTGCCATTTCCAATCTAATGGAACCTTCCCCGAATCTAGGGAATTTTGGAAAATCAAAATCAACACATCAACTACTTCACTAGCCACTTCTTTCAAAACCCTAGGATGAAGTCCATCAGAACCCAGGGATTTATCAGCCTGCAGCTCATTACCGCTCCTCTAGTGATTGTAATTTTCCTGAGTTCCTCCCTCCCTCCCATTAACGCGCTATTTCTGAGATGTTACTTTTATCCTCTACAGTGAAAACTGATGCAAAATATCTGTTCAATTCATCTGCCATCTCCTTACTTTCCATTATTAATTCCCCCGACTCACTTTCTATAGGACCAACACTTACTTCGTTAACTCTACTCTTATTTAAATATCTATATTTCTGATGAGATGCAAGGTTTTCCAGAATTGATTGAAGCTTGACAAAGGGACAGTTGTATGACCAAAGCACATCCCATTTGGAATCCTTGTCTCCACATATGTATCCAATCCTTTCAAACACTTTCATTACATGTTCCAGGTAACCTGAGTCTGCCTGTACAAGATATACAATTTCTACAGCACAGTGACAAAGGGGACTAACAGCCACTTGTATTATAACACTGGGTTACATCCGAGTGCAGACAAATGCACCCAAAGCTACAGTGATCAATTGCTCCTCTGACCTTCCCTCTCTTGTTCCTTCTATGCTCCTGTCATGCCCAGTAAAGATATCATATTCCTAACTTTCAAGAATCCCAATGTGGTCTAAGAAGTGAACACTGTGTCCTCTCAAAATGGCTGCCAGAAAGCCAAGTGGCCCTCTGCGATTTCTGTACAAAGGATTAACTCATGTCTGAACATACTTCCAGGAATTCGTTAAACTGTAAACGACCGTGTGTTGAATGCCCTCCTTTGAATAGGCATTCACAACACAAAGCCACTGTGAATTTACACCTCCCATTGAAAGATTGGCCGGGTGGTTAACAGTGAGGCTTAGTGTCTTGGGCTACAGGAAGATATAGACGGGATGGTCAAATGAGCAGATAAGTGGCAGATGGAATCTAACCCTGAAAAGTGTGAGGTGATACACTTTGGAAGCAGTAATTTGACAAGGAAGTATTCAATGAATGGTCTGACACTAGGAAGTTCTGAGGAACAAAGGAGCTTTGGAGTGTGTGTCCATAAATCTCTGAAGACAGAGGGGCATGTTAGTGAGGTGGTCAAAAATGGGACACTTGCCTTTATCAATCGAGGCATAGATTACAAAAGTAGGGAGATCATGTTGGAGTTGTATAGAACCTTGGTGAGGTCACAGCTGGAGTACTGTGTGCAGTTCTGGTTACCACATTATAGGAAGGATGTGATTGCACTGGAGGGGGTGCAGAGGAGATTCACCAGGATGTTGCCTGGGATGAAACATTTACGTTGTGAAGAGAGGTTGGATAGACTTGGGTTGTTTTCATTGGAGCAGAGAAGACTGAGGGGCGACCTGATCGAGGTGTACAAGATTATGAGGGGCATGAACAGGGTGGATAGGGAGCAGCTGTTCCCCTTAGTTGAAGGGTCAGTCACGAGGGGACATAAGTACAAGGTGAGGGGCAGGAGGTTTAGGGGGAATGTGAGGAAAAACTTTTCTTACCCAGAGGGTGGTGATGGTCTGGAATGTGCTGCCTGGGAGGGTGGTGGAGGTGGGTTGCCTCACATCCTTTAAAAAGTACCTGGATGAGCACTTGGCACATCATAACATTCAAGGGCCTCTTCTGCACTATGTGATTCTGGTCGCTCTGGAACAATTTAATGGTCATCAGACCATTAATTAGCTCAGGGTGAGGCTTATGCCCCCATCTGGGAGGATATCCTGCCTATGGCCAATCAGTGGGCTGGCAGCCCTCATGTCCCAACAGTGCCACTGGGAGCACTGTTGGGTCTACAGGCAGGCCCCATTGAGGAAGAGGCACGAGGCAGGATGAGGAAGTATGTTTGTGGTTTTGCAGGGGTCAGGCTGGGGACGTGGGCCTCTGTTGGATGAGGGACTCCACTCAGCTCAAAAAAAGGCCGCAAGATGTGTGGACATCTCCCATTGTCGGTAAAATACCAGCGGAGGCAGGCAGGTAAAGGACACAGCGCCGCTACTATGGCACCCAATTTTATGACCCTGTTCCTGCCTGCCAGCCTGCTTCAAGGGTGGGGCATAAAATTCCACCCTTGGTGTGAGTTAGCATTTGGGCAGCAGAGTTTTGGATGAACTCAAATTTACCAAGTTCTCTTTTAACTTAAATGTGAGACATCTGAAGTTATTTTAGTTTTATTTACCAATGTCCTCTCTAATGATTAATTATAGAATTGATAGTTGGGGGCTGATCTACAACAATAAAATAGCCTCTTTCAATTTATGTACTATCACTGCAGCAACTCACCAAGGCTCCTTAGGCAGCATCTTCCAAAACCACAACCACTACCATCTAGAAGGACAAGGGCAGATAGATGGGAACACCACCACTTGGAAGTTCCCCTCTAAGCTACTCATCATCCTGACTTGGAAATATATCGCCGTTCCTTTATTGTCACTGGGTCAAAATCCTGGAAAACCCTCCCTAACAGCACTGTGGGTGTACCTACACCACAGGGACTGCAGCAGTTCAAGAAGGCAGGTCAAGGGCAATTAGAGAGGGGCAATAAATGCTGGCCCAGCCAGTGACGCCCACATCACATTAATGAATATTAAAAATAAATTCTGCTAGCACAATACTAATTCATTCCAGCTCGTTCACTAATTTAGTTGAGGGTGTACAATTGGGCATGTAATGGACACCTCTACTCAGGCAGTGGATAAATAGAGGTTGAAGCTTGGGGCCTTCACGCAGCTTCCGGGAGCAGAGACAGCTGGGCCAGGGAGGGTCTCTTCTACTCAGGCGGCGGACTAAGTTTGAAAAATTAACATCCAGGAATGACATCACAGGAAAACTGTAAGTTCATTGGTTGGTGAGAAGCTGCTGTCAGGGAGTGTTTAAATAGCTTAAAGCTAGAAAAATGTATCATTTATAAAGAAGTAGCTACTTGGATTTCAGTAAGGAACACTAGCAATAGGGAAGTAAAGTTAAATTAAGTCAAAGTGAAATAAAGTAACCAAAGTAAGATAAAGCCAGTGTAAGTGTAGTAAAAACAAAAAACTGCAGATGCTGGAAGTCCAAAACAAAAACAGAATTACCTGGAAAGTTCATGAGGACTCGAAACGTCAACTCTTTTCTTCTCCGCCGATGCTGCCAGACCTGCTGAGTTTTTCCAGGTAATTCTGTTTTTGTTTTGTAAGTGTAGTAAAGTTAAGCTACTAGTAATTTATTCTGCTCATTCTACTTACTCTAAGTGTAATAAATAGGTTTTAGAGTAATGGGATGGCAGGTCAGCTCTGACATGTGGAGTGTACATCCTGTAGTATGTGTGAAGTTGTGGATGCACCATGTGTCCCTGACAAATACATCTGTAAGAAGTGTCACCAGCTGCACAAGCTTGAGCTCCGGATTTCGGAACTTGAACGGCGGCTGGAGTCACTGCTGTGCACCTGTGAGGTAGAGGACTACGTGGATAGCATGTCCAGGGAGGTGATCACCCCACAGGTCAGAAGTGTACAGCCAGAGATGGAATGGGTGACTGCCAGGCAGTTTAAGAGAACCCAGCAGGTGGTGCAGGAGTCCCCTGAGTCTCTCCTGCTTGCTAATCGGTTTTCCATTTTGGATGCTGATGAGGGCAATGGGTCTTCAGAGGACTGCAGCCAGTGCCAAGCCTGTGGCACCACTGGTATAGGGGAGGCAAGGTAGGATGAAGAATGGAAGGGCAATAATGACAGAGGATTCCATAGTCAGGGGGTCAGAAAGGCATTTCTGTGACAGTAAACGTGACTCCAGGATGGTGTGTTGCCTCCCTGGTGCCAGGGTCAAAGATATCATGGAGTGGCTGCAGAACATCCTTTTGGGGGGGGGAGGGGGGATCAGCCAGAAGTCGTGGTCCACATTGGTGCCAACAACACAGGTAGGAAGAGAGCTGAGGTCCTGAAAGCAGTTTTCAGGGTGTTAGAAAGGAAATTAAAAAGCAGGACCTCAAGAGCAGTAATCTCAAGATTCCTCCTAGTGCCACGTGCCAGTGAGCATAGGAATAGGAGGATAGATCAATTAAATACGTGGCTGGAAAACTGGTGTAGGAGGGAGGGCATCAGAGGCATTCTGGGGCAGGTGGGACCTGTACAAGTTGGACAGGTTACATCTTAACAGGGCTGGGACTCATATACACACTCATATATTTGCTAGTGCTGTTAGGGTGGGTTTAAACTAGCTTGTCAGGTGGTGGTGGGTGTGGGGGGGGGGGGGGGGGGGGGGGGGGGGGGGGGCCTGAGGGGTGGCCCAAATTGGAAGAAAGTAACATTGGTAACAGGAAGTAATAGTGAGACCAGAGGCAGCAGAAACAAAGCAGAGCATCGAGTATGCTTTGAACGTGGAATGATGTCAAAAAGACAAAGTTAAGGGCACTCTACCTGAATGCGTGTAACATTCACAATCAGATAGATGATCTAAAAACACAAATAGAAGCAAATCGATATGACATAATTGCCATTATGGAAACATGGCTGCATAGTGACCAAGACTGGAAACTGAATATTCAAGGATATTTGACATTTAGAAAGGGCAGACAAGAGGGGAAAGGAGGTGGAGCTGCGCTGATAATAACGGATGGAATCAGTATATTAGTAAGGAAGGATCTCAGATTGGGCGAACAATGTGTAGGATCTGTTTGGGTGGAGCTAAGAAACAGCAAAGAGTAGCAAACATCAGTTGGAGTTGTTTATAGGCCACCAAACAGTAGTGGTAAAGTGGGGCATGGTAAGAATCAGGAGATGAGAGAAGCATGTAGCATGGGCAATACTGTAATCATGGGTGACTTCAATCTGCGAATAAAGTGGGTGAACCAATCCAGCACTAATGCTGTGGAAGACGAGTTTCTGGTGTGTGTTGGGGATGGCTTTCTAGAGCAGTAGGTTGAGGAGCTGAGTAGAGGACAGACTATTTTATATCTAGTATTATTTAATGAAAAAGGGCTAATTAATAATCTTGTTGTAAAAGAACCTTTAGGGATGAGTGACAATATGACAGAATTTTACATTATGTTTGAAAGTGAGGTAGTTCACTCTGAAGCAAGGGTGTTAAAGTTGAATAAAGGAAATTATGAAGGCATGAGCTGAGGTGGATTGGGAAAATACATTAAAAGGTATGACTGTACATAGGCAATGGATAGCTTTCATTGACCTATTACATAGCATACAGCACCTATACATTCCTGCAAGGTGCAAAAACCCCAAAAAAGTCAGTCAACCGTGGCTGACAAAGGAAGTTAAGGATTGTATAAGATTAAAAGAAAAGGTTTGTAAAGTTGTCAGAAGTAGTAGTAACCCTGAGGATTGGGAGGTTTTTAGAATACAGCAAAGGAAGACCAAGAAACTGGTAAAGAAAAGGAGAATATGAAGGCAATCTAGCAAAAAACATAAAAACAGGCTGTAAAAGCTTCTATAGGTATGTAAAAAGGAAGCGTTTAGCTAAGACAAATGCGGGCCCATTACAGACAGAGCCAGGAGAATTCAAAATGGGGAATAGAGAAATGGCAGAGAAGCTAAATGATTATTTTGTGTCTGTTTTCAGAGGAAGATACAGGAAATCTCTCATATTTTAGAGATCCAAGGGACTAGGGAGAATGAGGAGTTGAAGGAAATTAGTATAAATAAAAAGGTTGTATTGGAGAAATTAATGAGGCTGAAAGTTGATAAGTCTCCGGGACCTGATATTCTGCATCCCAGGGTGTTGAAAAAGGTGCTATCGAGATAGTGGATGCATTGGTGATCATTTTCCAGAATTCTATAGATTCTGGAATGGTTCCTGAAGATTGGAAAGTAGCAAAAGTCACCCCACTATTTAAGAAGGGAGGGAGAGAGAAAACAGGGAACTCCAGACCTGTTAGCCTTACATCAGTAGTAGGGAAAACGCTAGAATCTCTTATAAAGGATGTGATAAATGGATACCTCAATAATCATGATCTGATTGGGCATAGTCAGCATAGATTTGCAAATGGGGAATCATGTTTGGCGAACTTGTTGGAATCTTTTGAGGATGTTACTAACAAAATTGATAAAGGAGAGTCGATGGACGTAGTACAGTTGGATTTTCAGAAGGCTTTTGATAAAGTTCCCCACAGGACATCGATTAGCAAAATAAGAGAAAATTGGATAGGAGGCAATAGACTGACATGGATTAAGGATTGGCTAATATGCAGAAAACAGACAGTAGGGATAAATGGGTCATTCTCACGTTGGCAGGCTGTGACTAGTGGGGTACCGCAAAGATCAGTACTTGAGCCCCAGCTGTTCACAATATATATCAATGATTTGGATGTGGGGACCAAATGGAATATTTCCAAGTTCGCGGATGATACAAAACTAGGTGGGAATGTGTTGTGAGGGAGATGCAAAGCGACTACAGGAGGATTTGGACAAACTTTGTGGGTGGGCAAGAACATGGCAAATAGAATATAATGTGGAAAAATGTGAGGTTATCCACATGTGCAGAGTATTTCCTAAATGGTAAGAGATTAGAAAGTGTAGATGTACAAAGGGACCTGGGTGTCCTGGTCCATAAGTCACTGAAAGCTAACATGCAGGTGCAGCAGGCAATTAAGGAGGCTAATGGAATGTTAGCCTTTATCACAAGAGGATTTGAGTATAGGAGTAGTGAAGTCTTGTTTCAATTATATAGAAGATTAGTTAGACTGCACCCTAGAGTACGGTTTTGGGCTCCTTACCTCAGAAAGGTTATTATTGCCATAGAGCGAGTGCAACAAAGGTTTACCAAACTTGTTCCGGGGATGGTGGGACTGTCCTATGAAGAGAGATTGATTGGGGAAACTGGGCCTGTATTCCCTAGAATTTTAAAGAATGAGAGGTGATCTCATTGAAACCTACAAAATACTTAACGGTAGATGCTGGTAAGATGTTTTCCCTGGTTGTGGAGTCTAGAACCAGGGGACACAATTTCAAAATAAGGGGGAAACCACTTAGAACCAAGATGAGGAAAAATTTTTTTACTCACAGGGTTGTGAATCTTTGGAATTCTCTACCCCAGAGGGCTGGTGGAAGCTCAGCCATTGAGCATGCTTAAGGGAGAGATTGATAGATTTCTGATTAACAATAATGTAAAGTGTTATGGGGATAGTGTGGGTAAAAGGCATTTTGTTCGATCAGCCATGATCGTATTGAATGGCAGAGCAGCATTGACAGGCTGAATGGCCTTCTCCTGGTCTATATTTCTACCAAAGCAACAATGCAACATTCCACAACATGTGGTGACATCTGGAAAATAGACTCGATGAAAGATGCAGTATTTGTGTCCCAAAGTGTGATTATTTTGAACTTCTGGGGATCACAAGATGGCAGAGGGTGTTTCCAAGTAAAATCCAGACGTTATAAACAAAATAAATACCAAATTAGAATGAGAAAAGCCAACCTGAATTAGTACTAGAGAGAAAAAACTGAGGGAGGTGTACCTCCCTTTGCCGAGTCAGGCACCTCTGCTGCTCTCTCCTTTTGTTTTGAAAAATATACTTTATTCATAAAATATCTGGAAGAACATTACAAAACATTTCTAAATCGCCGTCACAAAAAGTGCAATCAGATTCAACTTTTACACATGGATCATGAGGTGCTTCAATACAATCAATGAATTTTACAATCAATTCAGTATGGTCATTACAGACAGTCAGACAGTGCAATGGTACTGGAGTTATTGACATACATCATGTTGCACTCTGAGGTGCTTCAATACAATTATAATACAATTAGTATTCAATGCATACATTCATTGTGAGCTGTACAGCCTGAGGGGTCTATACCATTCCCAGCCCCTCGGTACACTATAACGGAAAGGTCTTAGACAGCAACCTTTCCCCATTGGCCCTTTGCAGCGGCTGCCCCAAGCTTTAGCGCATCCCTCAGCACGTAGTCCTGGACCTTGGAATGTGCCAGTCTGCAACACTTGGTCGGGGACAACTCTTTGCGCTGGAAGACCAACAAGTTTCGGGCAGACCTCTCTTCTTCTTCATCTCTGCTCCCGGTAAGCCATGAGGCATACAATTAAGTCACCAGGCTCCATGATCCTGATGTTCTCCTCCTGCCCCTTTGGCATCTGTGTCATGGTGGGCAGGTGGGGGGACAGTATGGAGAGAAGGCCAATAATTGGTTTTATGCCGTCGTGAAAGCAATTTGCGATTGTCCACTCCACCTGTCAATGGTGGTCCATGTTTCCTGCCGCCACACGTCAGGAACATAATTTTAATAAATTTGCATCTAATCATAAGTCCTGCTCACCAGAATCAACCCCCACATCAAATTTACACATTCCACAGTAAGCTGTCGCTTGTAGGTGCTTCGCTAGACCCAGGATCTATAGAAGGTGTCTGTTGTTCCTGCAGATGACTAGGAACCACTGTCGCCGAAGATTGGGAACTGGTTAGTCACATATGGCACCTGCTGCAGGATTTGGCACCATGGGGATATGGTGAGCATCCACTGCCAGTGGCCGTGAAAGTGACCGCGGCCTCAATATTTACACCAATGGCTCCAACCAGGGCTCCACAGGTGATCTGTGCAGGATCTTGCAAGCCTCCATGCACAAGTGTATCTTGGAGGTCACAGACACCATCTTCATGAAGGCACAGAAATTTGTGCATTTTGCCTGGGATCAGGTAAACCAGGAAGCAAGGGTGCTAGGATTTGCGCAGATCTCTGGTTTTTCACAGGTGCAGGGGGCCATCGACTGCGCACGTGGTGCTTAGATCTCTGTGGCAACAAGCAGTCAACTACGTCAACCACAAGCTTGAATGTTCAGCTGGTGTGTGACCACTGCAAACACACACTACAAGTCTGCACACGATTGCCAGGGAGCGTCCACGACTCCTACATCCATAGCATGTCTCAGATCCCGAACATCTTCCAGAGACCAGAGAGGCTGCAGAGTTGGCTCCTTAGGGACAAGGGGCTACCCACAGAGGACATGGCTTATGACACCCATGCGGTGGCCTCAGAGTGCAGCAAAGCAATGATACAATGAGGCTCATGCCATGGCCTGCACTTTTATGGAGCAAACGATAGGCATTTGAAAATGAGGTTCTGGTGCTTCGACAGGTCTGGTGGAGCACTGCAATACAGTCCCCAGGAGGTTGCGTATCATCATCGCTACCATCTAGAAGGACAAGGGCAGCAGACACATGGGAACACCGCCACCTGGAAGTTCCCCTCCAAGCCACTCACCATTCTGACTTGGAAATATATCGGCCTTCCTTTACTGTCACTGGGTCAAAATCCTGGAACTCCCTCCCTAATAGCACCATGGGTGTACTTACACCACAGGGACTGCAGCAGTTCAAGGAGTCAGCTCATCACCGCCTTCTCAGCAATTAGAGATGGGGGATAAATGCTGGCCGAGCCAGCGACGCCCACATCCCATAAACAAATTTTTAAAAAATCATCGCTTGCTGCGTGCTCCACAACCTGGTGCTGCAAGGAGGGGGTGGGGACCTGGCTGAGGAGGACGTGAGGACATGTATCTTCTGATGAAGAGGACATCGAAGGGGGTGACGATGAAGATGCCAATGATGAGGCCATTGCACTAGCCAGACAAGGCAGGCGTGCTCAGGAGGCCCTCAGAGCTGCAAGATTTGTGGAGGATGATGACACATGCAGCAAGGACACTCCACAGATCTTCACACAGCCTCTGTGAATGTCTGACTCCTGTCTGGCTGAGGGCAGCTCACTTACGCTCTGTGATCAGGGTCATACCATGGAGATACAGCTGTGAAACTTTAAATGCATCTGATCCTTTGTCAGTCTTTAGCACCTGACCCCTTCAGGAGGACAGTGTCACCGGTCACAGATGCTGAAGAGAGGGGGGGCCAGCCCCACCTCAAAGGTGCTGGAAGCACACAGGGAGAATGATGGCACTCTGTGATGCCTGCCCAAGTCATTCTGGTAGCAATAACAAGCACTGTCAAGGTGCATAATCACTAATGTGTTTAGTGAATCTGATGCTCGGCCATCACTTTGGTCTGAAGGTTACACACTGCACAGCGAAGAGGCCCTGGACTGAGACACCTGCCTTTATCTTGAGCAGGAACCAAGGTTTTACATCTGAGTGGCACAAACACTGCTCATCATAACAAGGAGCCACAGGCAAGCAGACATTCTTGGGAGTTTATTTACAATAGTGAACACTAAATACAAGTGATTAACACCCATGCCCAGACTGTGCAACTACATTTTCTTAACCCCCCTTTCTATTGGGGACCTCGGTTGGAGGGTGTTGCATGCAGCAGTCCCCTATAATAGGAGAATGCATAGGTTCACGAACTCTCAGGACACATGCCCTTTTTGCGGTCTTGTGGAGTCCGTGGACCATGCATATATAGGGTGTGGTAGGTTGCACACCCTTTTTAGTTATTTGAAAAACCTTTTATTGATGTTTTGTTTGCACTTCAGCCCCACGCTCCTGATCTATGGGCACCCGGTGCGGAAGGGGGTCGGGAAGGAGGAGGACCTCCTCGTGAACCTGCTCCTGGGCCTGGCCAAGTTGGCCATTAACAGGTCCAGGCAGTGGGCGATCGACGGGGGAGTCCCGCCCGATTGTTTATCCCTCTTCCGCGGCTACGTTCGCGGCCGGATGTCCCTGGAGAGGGAGCACGCGGTGTCTGCTGGCACTCTCGAGGCCTTCCATGCCCGGTGGGCACCGCGGGGACTGGGGTGTTTTGTTGACCCCTTTTAATCACATTTTGATTTAAAGTTTGTAAGGTTCCTTTAAACATTGTTCTTAGTTTTACAGCTGACCTGAATTAGAGCCTGTGCCTGATTTATCCCAATTTTGTTGATTTGGTTTAATTGTTTTGACTCTATAAGAGCTACATTTTCTTAACCTTCCTAACTCTGCCACTACACCTTGGCACTCCCTGACATCTAAAGCAGAGGTGGAGGCAGCCTGCTGACTGCTATGCCCTGCCTGTGATGACCTTTAATGGTCTTCTGCAGGACCGAGACCTGGAGGCCCCTGGACTGCTTTCAGGGTCCTGTGTGGGGCAGTGGGACCCTCCTTAGCCTGTGGAGCTGGAGCTGCTGGGCTCACACAAAGATGGGATTCGGATGGTACCGACACTACCGGAGTCACTGAATGGCCCTGGGGTATGCACCTGCTGATCCTCCTCCCTATGGGTACCCAAGGGCCCCTGGCTGACTCCTTGAGGAGAAGGCGCAGCTGGATTGAGATTGAGTGGTCCCACACGTCTCTCGCGTTGACACTATTGGAGGTAAACTATGGTGTCAGCGATGCAGTGCAGGATCGATGTCCTGGACCAAGGTCTCTAGGGTGGCCACCATCCTACCAGTATTGTGCATTGGCACGCTAGCACTATCACCTCAACTGGCAGACAGACTCCTCCATCGTGCCTTGCAATCTGAGGAGTGCAGCGGACATCCCTTCCTGATGTTCCTGAGCTTGCCTTTGCAGCTCCAGCAACTGAGGTATAACTGAATCCAGAGGGTCCTCACCTAACTCAGACTCAGCAGATTTCTGGCCTCCAACAGTCCTCCAATTGCCAGAAATATGGGAAATCCCTGCTGCCGCTTACCGTGGATCAGACAGTGCAACATGCTCACCAGATTGTGACCCCGAGGCTACTAACAAACTAGTTCCCACTGATGTGTGTGTCTCTGTGCTGGTGGAGAGTGAGGGTGGGCACTGTGATAGGTCTTCAATGATGCTGTCATCAGGTTCTTCTTCTGGGGAGTGTCTTTGGGGTTTGAATCGAGGAACTGGCTTGTGGACCCCTTCCCAGATGTGCCTGCAAAAGCATGGCAGGAGGCTATGGAACAGAGGAACTCACTCACAGCATGGTTGTCTGATGGATGTTGCACTGCTTGATCCACATTTGGTTGAGCGCTGCCGATCTCACCGTCAGCACAGGAATGGTCCAGATCCTCATCGGCCACCTGCATGACTCTATTTTCAAAGTCTGTGAGGACCTCAATGTCAGGCATTCCTCTGTCAGTCTGTGACCTCTCCCTTTTGATGTATGCCAGCTTGTCCTGCATGAAGGCAGATAGAGAGAATGTAAGCAGGATACCTGCCTGGCCAGATGATAAATATGCCTGGTATGTGTGGGTGGTGAGTGGTACCATGAACAAGATGAGGACATGATTTGGAGGACAGTTGAAGGTATATATGAGAGAGTGAATGGTGATGTCCCTTGAACTGGCAGTCAGTGAGATCCCTGTGGATGTGTGATGGGTTTGTGAATGTGTGAATTGAGAGTGATGAGAAGAGTGAATTACCCTGGTGGAACAGAGATCATTCATCCTCTTTCAGCACTGGGTGGCTGTCCTCTTTTGCAGGGTGTTGGCGCTGACCACCACTGTCACCACTTCCCATGCCGGATTTGTCACCTTGCTTGCTGGTCTTTACCCAGACCGGGCGCAGAGGACTTCACGGTGGGGCTCCACTGCGTCCTGTAGGTGCCCGAGGGAGGTATCGCTAAATTTGGGGGCAGCATGTCTCCTCCCTTTGGCAGCCATGACTTTGCAGCAGCTTCCGATCACTTAGTGAGTGCTGGCTCTGTTCAGGGGCACCCTTTAAATAAGGCACACGGATTACTGAGGTGAGGCTGGGGCGGGCGAATCAGGGATTGCCCCACCAGCAATCTGGTGTGTTTCCAGGGAATGCATTATTAATGAGGCAGGATGCACTGGGAATGGGACGACATGGCATGAAAAACGCCATTACGAATCTGGGACGATTCCACTGAGTGAATCATGTAAAAACAAAATGGCTGCCACTGCAGCATTGAAAGCGTAGCTCTAGCCCAGGGTCAATCAACAGGCTGATGATGTTGTAGAGGCATTTGAGAAGTTAAAAAAAAAGTGCAACTTGAGATTTAGTAGTTTTATAAAAAGCACTAGCGAAGAGGAAAGGGTTAGCTACATCTATTTTGTAGACAGGAGAGAAAGGTTTAGATCTTTTCTATAGCTGGGAAATGAGTGAGGGTGACAGTTAAAATCCAGACAATTTTTAAAAAATTCATCACGCATCTCCAGCTAAAGTCAAATTATTGGATCCACTGATATGAATTTCGGAGCCTAAGGTAGGAACCAGGCGAGCCAGTTGACGCTTTCTTAACAAGACTGAGAAAGCTAGTCAGCAAGTCTAAATTCAGAGAAACAGATGAAGGGCTGGTAGTCAGCTCATCTGGGGCTCTGCACACCCTGATGTACAAAAAGCTCTGGTTGGAAAAGACAAGTTCAAAATATTGCAGACTAGTGACATTGCCAGAGCACATGGAACCACAAGTAGACAAATGAAGATGCTGACTGTCCAAATGGCTAGCCTTCAGTTAAGTCAAGGAAAAGGCAGCAGAGTTGACACAGTAAAATAGCAAAAAAGGAATGTGCACCAGATAGAGAAAGACGTGCAACAGATGTAGATGACCACCTGAGTTCACAAACAGCAAGAAATGTTCCGCATACGGACTAAATAGTAGAGCTTGTGGAAAGCTCAATCACTGAGAAAAGATATTAGAACAAAGGAAGAAGATGGTAATGGAGTTACCAGAGCCAGAGAAAATAGGTGAATGAGAAAGGAAAGAAACCAATATATCCATACCCTGGCGGGGAAGAAGGCGGTGACGTAGTGGTATTGTCACTGGATTAGTAATCCAGAAGACCCAAGGGGACCCAAGTTTGAATCCCACCATGGCAGAATGTGAAATTTGAATTCAATAAAAATCTGGAATTAAAAGCCTGATGATGAAACCATTGCTGATTGTTGTAAAAACCCATCTAGTTCACTAATGCCCTATCGGGAAGGAAATCTGCTGCCCTTATCTGGTCTGACCTACATGTGACTCCAGACCCGCAACAATGCGGTTGACTCTTAAATGAGACTACTGAACAGGGCAATTAGGGATGGGCAATAACTAAAAAACATGATGAGTTTGAGGACACAATAGACATAGGAGTTATACACCTCCATGAAATGTCAGGGTGCAAGTGTGAGTTTCCAGAGAAAAGAAATTCACTAAACTATTCCAATTAGGAAGAAGGTGAGAAATAAGCCCACAACCATAAGTCTGAAGCTTGATATGGGAGCACAGAGTAACATCATCCTGTTTAGACTCCCAAAATTCTGAAAGCAAATGAAAGCAACGTCATGGTGATGGCACAACTTGGAATTGAGATTTGAAGTTAGGAAGGACCCAAAGCACACATAAAGGAAAAGGTATTAATTGCACATCACTGGAAGATGGTTCTGCTTTCTTTGGGTTCAGCTGTTGTGAAAAGCTGTAGCTGATCTCAGGAAAGCATGAGAGGAAGGAAGCATCACTGAGGGTTGAAGGTAGTACACTCATTAAAAAGCACTCCCCAATCTGAAGAAAGAACGATCTGGTTCAAATATATCCAGGTTTTTTTGATCAGAAGGCTGGATGCTTTGAAGATTTTAAGTATCACATCACTATTGATCCAGTGCAGAAACCAAAGATTCATCCCCCATATAAAAGCACCAATAGAACTAAAATGAAAGCTTGAAAGAGAGCTCCAAGAGATGGAAGAAAAGAAACTGATTGCCACAGTCATAGAGCTTACAGGTTGGGTAAATTTCATAATTGTGAGAGAAAGGAAAACAGATGGCTATGAATTTACCTGGATCCAAAAGATCTTAATGAAGCAATAAAGAGAAATTACTATCCTGCTCCAACACTGGAAGAGATCACAACAGCAATTGCAGGGGCAAAGGTTTTCAGCAAGCTTGATGCCAGAAATGGCTACTGGAACAAGAAGCTTGATGATGAATCATTGCAGCTGACAACATTCAGTACAACCTTTGGACAGTACAAATCCCTGCACCTACCTTTTGGCCTTAAAGTGAGCCAGGATGTGTTTCACCACAAAACAGATGAAAAATACAAAGGGTGCAAAGGAGCAGTCAGCATAGCTGATGATATTCAGATCTATAGTGTAGATGGAAAAGCCAATCTACATGAAGTCATGGAGAGAACCAGGAGAGCTGGGATCAAACTAAATGCAGACAAATGCATTGTGAAGGTGAAAAAATGGCAGTTCTTTGAAATGTTGTACAGATTGATGGAGTCAATCCAAGTCCTGAAAAAGTCACAGCTATCTCTGAGATAGAAGCATCTAGAAACAAGAAAGAATTGAGAAGTTTTTTTTGGCTTGATCTGGTACATGTCTTTTTTCATACCTCACATGTCAGAACACACAACAAAGAGCTGATGAGAGAAGATGCTGAGTTTTTAAAAATTCATTCACAGGATGTGGGCTTCGCTGGCTGGGCCAACATTTATTGCCCATCCCTAGTTGCCCTTGAGAAAGTGGTGGTGAGCTGCCTTCTTGAACCGCTGCAGTCCATGTGGTGTAGGTACACCCACATTGCTGTGAGGAAGGGAGTTTCAGAATTTTAACCCAGCGACAGTGAAGGAATGGCGATATATTTCCAATTCAGGATGGTGAGTGGCTTGGAGGAGAACTTGCAGGTGGTGGTGTTCCCATCCATCTGCTGCCCTGTACCAGTGGTCAGGGTCACATGGTAAGAGTTTCAGCAAATTCAAAGAAACAGTATGCAAGTCATCTCTGTCTGTCATACCACAACAGAAAGAAACCTGTCACCCTGCAAGTAGATGCCGGTACAAAAGGGCTGGGAGCCTGATACATGAAGGAAAGCTGATAGCATTCGCATTCAAAGCTCTAGCATTGGTTGAGACCAGGGTCAGGAATTTGTCGGTGGGTGCGGGGGTCTTGCCTATTGGTCAGAGAAATGGCAAGGAAGCCCCAGCTGTTTAGCGGGGAGGCCTGAAAGAAAAAACTATCCACTGAAGGGCATTCCCCATGATTGAGGTCCCCAGCAGTGGCATTCCCATAGTCGAGAGCTGCCAGCCAATCAGAGGCCGGCAGCTCGTCATTACTGCCAGCAGAAGCAGTGGCTGCTTGCAGCTCTGAACCTGCCCGCGATCCAGGATCACGAAGGGATCCTAAGCCACAGGTGAGTGAAGGGGGATGGGTGTCGTAAAAGGGGCAAGTGGGGTGTCGGAGGTAAGGCTGGGTGTGTGGCTGATGGCAGACCCAACGGGTTATACTGAGTGGCCTTCTGAGGGTGCAAGAGATTTGTGCGGTGTCCATTTAATCCCCAAGTCACCACTAAATTGTGGTGGGCTCAGGGATAATGGGAGTAAATTGGCTTATTAATGAGTCCAATTGATATCCCGCTGCTGTCAGCCGGGGTTCCTGTATCAGTCCCTTCCATCCTCCAACTTAATTGGGGAAGACTTTCCTCATGCTGGAAGACTGACTCAGGGCCTCTCCACGATTAAATAGGCTCAGCTGCATAAAATCCAGCCCAGATATGCAAACGTGAAAAGAGAGCTTTTGACAATTGTGTACATATGCGAGAAATTCCATACATATCTCTATGGGAGAATGTTTGCAGCGGAGGTGATCATCATCCACTAGAGCTGATTTACAAGAACTACCTGTGTAGAGCACCAGCAAGATTACAGGAGTTACTCTTGAGGCTTTAGAGTTATGATTTTACTCTGAAATACAAGCCAGGAAGAGGAATGGTGCTAGCAGATGCCCTATCTTGGCTTTCAGCACATGAGAAATACTAGTTAAAAGATCTAGGTATAAAGATCCACCACCTAGTCGAAATAACATCACCGAAACTGAATCAACTTAGAGATAAAACTAGCAAAGATGTTACAGATAGTCTCTCAGAAAGTGATGGACTGATAAGATGCACATTAAAACTTAAGTATTGGTCAATCAGGAATGACATCTCACAGTAGATGGTGTTCTGCTGGTTGGATCCAGAATCATTGTACCCCATTACAATGCAGAAAGAAGTTCTTCAGAAGGTGCATGAAGGTCACATGGGAATGAAGAAGTGAAAGCTTAGAGCCAGATCAGCTGTGCACTGGCATGTACAAAGACATTGAAAGAATGGCTTCTACACGCAATGTATGCCAGAAGTATAGAAATACACAGCTGAAAGAGATGATAGCTCCTGAAGTACCACCCAAACCATGGCATGCTGATTTGTTCACACACAATCAAGAATAGTATCTCATAGTCGCAGACTATTACTCAAAGTTCCCATTCATCAGAAAGGTGAAAAACTTGAGAGCTACAAAAATCTCCACAGCAGTACAAGTTCTGTTTGCTGAGCAAGGGATTCCTGAAAGTGTAATCTGTGACAATGGAATCCACTTCACTTCCAGTATTGGTTAAACATCATCACCACATTTATAGAAAGACACATTGAGGTGGTCAAGAGAATCCTCATGAAATGCTGAGAGACAATGGAAGACCCAAACCTTGACCTATTGTTACTCTGAGCTACACTTCTCAAGGCTGTCATGAAATCGTCTGCAGAACTACTGAATGGAACGAAGTACAAGACAATCTTGCCAAGCAACATACATCCTTAAAATGGCCAGGAGGATGAAAGAAACAATTCACTGATGCACAGGTAGAAGAAAGTCAACACTTCCATCAAACATGCAAAATCCTTGCCTGAGTTGTTGAAAGGACAAATTGTACATTATCAGGATGCAATCCTTAAAAGTTGGAACCCTGCAAAAGCTGTCAGTGAGACTCCAAAGTCTTATATCATCAAGAATAAAATTAGAAGGAACAGAGTACAAATTCGACCCACACCAGAGCTGGTAAAGCAGGAAATGTAATTATAAAAAGCAGCAACATCACTAACAAGTGAGACAACATCAACAGCATCACCAACACCAACAAGTGGTGTAACATTAATAAGTGACACAGCTCCTACAACACCAGGAGCAATACGCACACAACGCCAGTACAATGTGCCAACTCATCACTGAGAGCAAAAAATGGCAAATTCACGAGATGGAGGCACAACACCTGCCACCTAAGCAATACTGTGATTAATTTTTTTGAGAAAAGTAAACAAGCTAAAAAGGCTCGTTATTTTTTTTAGTTGCTACAATATAAACAAAGTCAATGATTGGAATAGTTATATTGACTTATAGAGGCATTATATTTTTTAAAAGGATGTTATATTGTTATATTATTCAGAATTAGAAACTATATTGTTATGCACATGTATACATCAGTATCCAGGATGCTACATCACTCACTACTGTATCACTGTCTGTGTACCAAAGTAACAATGTATCATTCCATTGCGCATGGTGAGATTGGTTAAAACACACTTGACGAAAACTTCCCGTATTTGTGTCTGAAAATGGTTAATTTGAACTTCTAGGAACCACAGGACATGGATGAAGCCAGGGTGTTTAACAATTTCAGACTGTATCTCTGGCTACATTTTGTTTCCTTTTATTTGCACAGTTCACTCTTACCCTTGTTTTTATCTTGTTTTCTGCTTTCAGATGGCAGCTGTTTATTATTCTCCCATTCACACCTGTTCTAAGCGCTCCTTTTGTTCTTTGTTTCTTTTTTGTCTCATCACCACTCCCTTTGCACAACTAACTCTTGTCATGTCATCTCTCCTGTCTTCCACCTTATCACAGACTTTCCCTTTCGTTCTTTGCCCACGCTCCCCATTTCATCTGCTTAAAGCCAATCACATTTCTAACATCTCCCCCAGTTCTGATGAAAGGTCATTAGGTGGAATTATCCCAGATTTGCACTAAGTGTGATAGGGGGCAGAACGAAGAAAGTTTTACCCACTGGCTGCAATGGTGGCGTTTCACGCCGTTTCATCCCAATCCCGCCTCATCAATCAAGCATTCCCAGAAAACATGCTGTTTTGCTGGTGGGCAACCACCGATTCATAGAAACAGGAGTAGGTCATATGGATCTTCGAGTCTGCTCCGCCATTCATCATGGCTGATCCTCTGTCTCAACCCCATACTCCTGCTCTCTCCTCATACCCCCGATGCCTTTAGAGCTTAGAAATCTATCTATTTCCTTGTTAAATATATTCAGTGACTTGGCCTCCAAAGCCGCCACCTCGCCGCTTCCTCACACCTGGCGCCATATGTAAAGTGCAGCTGTGCACACACCTCTCAGTGCCTCCAGCCCAAGACTGCTGCACAGAAGACGTGGCCCCAAAAGGCAAGAAGACTGCAGCCCCACCGATTCAGTGACGCATCCCTGGAATGTCTTCTGGACACCATTACAGCCTCCTCCTCCACCCCTGCTCTGGCCGCAGGAGTCCCATCAGTGCCACCACTCTGGCTTGGGAGGTGGTGCAAATGGTGATCAGTGCCAATGCTGCACACAAGAGGTCAGCCATCCAGTGCAGAAAATGGATGAATGATCTTATCCGTGCCATCAGGGTAAGGCAACCATCTTATCACTCTAAACTCACACACTGAAGCCCATCACACATTCACTGGCATCTCACTCACTGCCAGCTCAAGGGACACTACCACTCACTCTCTCACACAAACCCTCACATCTCCATCTGGCCTCATCTCCTCTGGAGACTGCCTCCTCAGCCCTCACCCTCTTGAGGCCACTTGCACAGATCAACATGTATCCCCACACACATCCTGGGATATCCCCCTTCCCCAGTAATGCCCTAGCTCTGCAGCCTCTTCCCTTGCCCGAGGTCAATTCTCCCTGCTTCTCAAAGCAAGCCATAATCCTGAAGTTGTTGAAAAGCACCCCCCACCTTATGACTGGTCTCGTAAGTAGACCCCCTAAAAGTGATCTGGTGCTGTCTATGAAGTCTGGCGCTGATGACCATGAGTGCTGACCGAAACAAGCTAGTTAAATAAGCCTTGAAGTCCCGAGCAAAGTGCAGCTCGCCAGGTGCACATAGCTTATGTTCGGTTTTGAAACACGTCGGCATGATGTGCTTGGATGATCCAACGTGGAGGGATGATTTCAGCGAGCTGGGCTTATAATGATATGCAGATGTATTACAATGAAGTTCCTGAAGGTGATAAGAAATGTGGCCTGCCATTGGCGGATGGAGTGGATGACTGCCAATTGGTTTCATGACAGCATGAAACTGATTTTTGGCCTTTCTGCCATATTGTTCATTCATGCCCGCCATGATGCCCGACACCAGTGGGCACAGTAAATTCTACCCATCGACCTAAAACAATAACTCTGTTTCTCTCCCCACAGATACTGCCAGACCTGCTGAGCATTTCCAGTATCTTTGGTCTTTGTTTCATGTGAACTAAAGTCAGGCGAAGTCAGACTGGGTAGGGATAGCAGTTTTGGTTTGCAGAATGGTATCAATGAAGTAGTTGGGTTTCCCTATGTCACATCAGACTGCATATACTCATATATCAGAACAGGCTATATCAAACTGGATACATCACAGCAATATAATAAATATAGACATGAACATCAAAACCTTTTTAACGTACACACGATTTTTCAGTGAAATCCACTCATTAGGTGGAATTATATTAGACTGGGCCACTTTGATGCAGAACCTTATAATTAAAGAGCAAGCTTTTATGTTGTAGCCTATATAAATTAGCACGAGTAACAAAAGTGGGTTTAGATAAAAGGATGGTGATCACAACAAATTAAATTGTTAATTGTCAGGGATATGCCAAAGAAAATTACTTTAAAGTAATAAATTGAAGTGTTTAGTAATAACTGCAACAAGAACACATTTGATCACTGCAAAATTGAAACAAAAATATTCTATAAATAATTGACTCGTTGCCAGCTTCCTTTTCCATTAAGCACAAGCCTTTAACAAAATTAAAATCAAACTGATGTGCAGGCAAATAATATTTAGAGCTCCATCAATGTTTCGATTGGTAAGCACCCTGCCCAATGTTAACTGAGCCAAACAAATCGTGGGGGAAATGTTGGGGGGAGGGAGGCAAAGGGCAGGACACAGCTTATTTTAGCTGGGCAGTGGTAGGTGTGCTACTACCTCACTGCCCTATGCTATAGGGAGAGAAAAAACATCAGCCAAGGTTCCGGCGACTAGTCACTGTCCAAGAACTGCAACAAGAAAGCATACTTGTGCATATTTTAGCAAAATGCCTTAAATGGATTGAATAGCTTACCAACAATGATTTAGTTGAGTCACATCAAACTCTCTCTCTCTCTATTTATATATATATATATATATATACAGCTTTTATTGAACATATCTCAAATTTTCCTGGATCTTAAACTATAGATCATTTTCAGTTTTGATTTTGTATGTTTATGACAAAGTTGTTCTATAATTATGCATTTTTGTACATATTTTTAAATAGTTGCATTTAACAATCAATTCTAATACAGTTTAAAACAGGTGGCATCGTGAAATATAGGTATAGCTATATAAATGAGAATTTTAACATTTTCATCCTTATGTTCAAATCCCTCTCCATCTCTGCAATTCCTCTGAAATTATAATTCTCTGAGATCTCTGCATTCCTCCAATTCTGGCCTGTGCATCCCTGATTTGCATTGCTCTGTCAGTGGCATCTATGCCTTCAGCTGCCTAGACCTAGTTCTGTAATCCCCTCGCTAAACCTTTCCGCCTCTGTCCTCGGACAAACTGATCCTTAAAACCCACCTCTGACCAAGCTTTTGGTCACCTGCTCTTATATTGCTTGGTGTCAAATTTAGTTTTGTTAAAACTCCTGTGAAGTGCCTTGGGACATTTTACTACTTTAAAGATTACAATAAAATGCGAGTTGTTGTTTTATTATCCCGTAATAGCCATTCAGATTTTAGGGGAGGAAGAAGAAATAAGGCAATAGGCGGATTCACAAACTGCTCTCCAACCAATATCGACTATAATGTTCCAAGGACAGAAATTGATGTGCATACTCAGTTTGGGTCTCCTTTTTCTGAGATTTTCATCCTTGAAAGCAGATGACATGACACGTAGTAATATTTTAAATATTAAGTGATAGAAAAGATAAATCCAGAGCAAATTAAACCATGCCAGTACGACGGGTGCAAACTGGTGAAAAGCAAGACGAGAGCTATTTTTCACACACAAATAATCAATATGGGAAGTGGACTTCTGGATCGGGCCACGCAGGCTAAAAATAGGTTGGATAATGTTACGGGAAGGTAAATTTGTCCGTTCTTTCCTGTCAACATAGACGAGTGAAAAGGCCTTTCCTCGCTCTTATCCAAGCTGGGATCTTGTGTTAAAAAGATGGAATTTGGATCAGTGCTTGTTGTATAATTGACGATATCAATTACATTTGCAGGCACTTGCTGCTGTTTTGCAGCGTGCAATGTTTTAATGTTGGCATGTGCCAATTAAAGTGGGTTTCAAACTGGCCAAACTGACACAACTTCCGAGTTTCCGATTTCTGCTGTCCCAAGCCAAATATTCTTACGCACCAGGACTCAAAGATAAAAAAGCGGACACTAAATCTCACTCAAAATATAAATACATTCAAAAAAATTTCGCACGCGCGGTTTCACGGTGTTTAAAACAAGCCAGTTAAAAGACTTTGTTCTCACTTTCCTTACACGGAGCAACTTGGGAGCGGCGAATGGGTTTTCTTTTTAAATCGAGGAAGCATCAACCCGTTTGAATGGGCAAATATAAAAAAAAACCCACCCTCCCACATGAGTCGGGTGGGAATGCGACGGCCGACGAGGATGGGATTCGAACCCACGCGTGCAGAGCACAATGGATTAGCAGTCCATCGCCTTAACCACTCGGCCACCTCGTCCCGTTGTAAAACAGCGGAGGCCTACTCCTCCTGCAACAACTATCTGACCGTCTGTCACCGTAACTGCTCGCACAGCTTTTGTCCGCCATAAAAATCCCAGGGTCTTTCTCTCCTCACTCTCCCCTTCCGATTATTTATGATTTATCTGATCAGCCGCGCTAACGGGGAAGGGGGGGGAAGGCAGTCCCCTGCCAAGTGCCGTCACCTCAGCTTGAGGCAAGCAACAGCTCCCAGATACTGTCAGATCGCCTCGGTCCTGAATGAAAAGTTACTTGAGAAATCAAACTGAGTGAGGGCAACGGACTTTAGTTTGAATAAATCTTCTCACGTGGATGTTTCTAACTGCGTTTCTCCACTGGCTCGCGCCCTCAGCCCTCGGCAGCAGGGCAAAGGGGGGCTGGGGGCGGGCTCCAAGACCCCGGTCACACGCCCGCATTGGCTAGTCTACTTCAGTCTCCTCCGTCCGATTAGCCTAATGCGCCGTCACTCACTTCGGAGCCGGCATCATCAAGTTAGGTTTCAGCATGGCCTCGAGGAATCAAGATAAACTGTCCACGAGTTCGGACTGGGATTGGTCAGAAGTAGTCAGCCAAGGGGTCGGCACAGCCGTCTGTCCCGCTTATCATTGGCCGTCAATCAAAACAGGAGGCGGGGTGATAAACTCGTTTGAGGGGCCGGGGGGGGTGGGACCTTGTAGAAGGCGGGGCCATAGCGCTCGCAAACATACCATAGACCAATCATAAAGAGGCAGTTGTCCGAACGGTCTCTACCAATGGTCCATAAGGCTGTCAATCAGTGGAAAGCGACCGCCTTCTTTCAGCGTTCCGCGCCAGCGAGTTTGTTTGAGGGCGATTTAGCGAAACGTCAATACGGAGGTAAGTTGTTGTCGTCAGCGACGTCGTCGTGTTAGTTGCCGTTGTCCTGCGCCGCCTCCTACTCGTTGGTGGTGGTGGTGGCGGCTGGCGTGTACCGGGGAAACTGCGTCTCAGCCAGGACGCAAGGTTAGGTTTTAGTTGCTGGTGTGCTTTGCTGACTGAAAAAAACTGCACTCACTCACTCACAGATTGAAGAAGAAAGGGAGACTTGGAGAAAGTGTGTGGGAGCCCAGAGTCTCATCGACCATTCTCTCCTCAGGTATGTCTCTGAGAAACATGCTGAGTTCTTGTGGCCAGGCAATAACTTTTCTACCTGACCGAAAGGAAAGGGGCGATAAAAGTTCTGTGGGGCTCAGTGGTTTCTTTTTTTTTTAAAAAAAACGACCAGTTACTGATTTGTATGAATTTCTAACCAGGCCTTAAATCAAGGAGTTGAGATTGAGGTTTTTAAAAACCTGCCCCATAACAAACTATCGGCCGTCCCTACATCTCTGTCCAATCATCCAGCGGCTGTTGTATGTGTTTATTAATTAATGGGGACCAAATTGCATGTTTCTGTATCAAGTTTAAATATTTCTAACATTTAAATGTAAATGCATATGTGTGATACTTCTTTTTCAAGTATGAATGAAGCACAGATTTGTTGCTATGGGGCCAGAAGTGAAACAAGCCGAAGTGTTAGAACCCAAGTTTAACCGAACTAAGTGTTTATTCTGCAAATATGCCGTGAGAAATCACCTTTGTAAACAATGAAGCCTTAAAGTAAAATATAAGATATTCACTACGAAATTTAAATAATTTTCAATTCATGCACTGCAATTTATAGCACACTGGATTTTTAAAAAATAGCATTTCGCTTGATCCACGACGCTATTTTAAGAATGGTTTGTCAAAGCTGCAGACGTCGGCCTGAATGGGTGCATTTTTGTGACCTATGAAGTTATGTAAATATATAATTTGAGTACTACTGCTAACAAGGGATTCACCTCGCTCCATACAGTGATTTTGTTTGGGTATCATAGCAATGTAGCCTTTTTTCGGACAGGAGAAAACCATTAGTCTATTCAGCCTACTCTTCCAAACCTGACTTGGAGAAGTTTATGCTTGAAAATGGAATCTATCCCATTCTGGAAATGAATGTCAGCATTTAGCATTCAACATGGTTAGCTGCAGAGTAAGATTCTGGCTACTGAGTCCCAAGTATCAGCATCTCTTGCTGCATTAACAACACATTTCCATTTCCCACAATAAGCCATCCTGTCGTGCTTCCGAGTCAATTTTGTATGATGGGAAGGGGTTTAGACTGCTCAAAATCAAGTGTAGGATCCTTATAGCTAGTACCTAGAGGATGAGGTTATCCATCTTTTTAAACTGGAATCAAAATCAGGTTTCAGGAGAGAGGTCAGCCTTTAACTCACTGAGCTACTGCATGTTCTTCCAAGCTGAGATTTTAAAAAGATCCATTCTTTGATTTTTATTTTGAAATTTATTTGCAAAAGATGTTTTGAATGTCTTCTGATAAGCCGAGCATTAACTTAGCATCAAAAATTCTTATGGCAATTTTCATTTTTGACATAACCTTTAACTCATCATTGCAGTTAGTTAGTTTAGGACTTAACTTTTTGTTCACGCTGTGGCAGGAAGCAGTCAGGAAGCACTTTCAAGTACCCAGGAAAAATGGAAGTCTAGAAAAAATTCTATTATTGGAACTTCTGTCTGTAGAAGTCTCTGTAGGTTGATAGTTAAATTATACGATTTGAATGGAAAACGTGTGTTTAAGTTTTTAAGATTTGGTATGTGACAAATGATCAGCTCTCATTTTAAACTATTTTAAGAAAGAAGTAGTTTGAAATCAAATTATAGAAAATTTGTCCTGCATGACAAATAACATTATAATTTCTATTGCAGGGGGCAAAGATGGGAGAGTGGATATTTTCAATTCTCTGTTTTAGTAGTAGTGCCAGTTTTGGGTCTAAAGCGACCTGGGCTGAATTTTTTAAAAAAGTAATTCAGTGGGTCGGAAATATTATCTTACTATTTATTTACTTAGGATAAACAAGCTGAGAGTGTGGGAAGTTCCACCCCAAGTGCTTTATTATTGTTTGGCCAGGCTGCCTGGAGCCAGGCAGAGAGAATATATAATGATGCACATGACTGCAGTAAGAGCTCAGTGCTTTCTTATTTTGAGCATTGCTAAAAGATTTCCTGATCTGCCAAAAATAATTTGCCTATCTTTTGTTAAAATATGAAAGACAACTTTATTTTTCAGGGTTTTTTATGCTTCTTAATCTGTAGCAGTCTCTTTTGCTTGATTCTATCAACTTTATATCCTCATGATGTTGAAGGAAGCCCTTCATTCTCCAGAAGCATTTTAGAAAACATTCTAGTTTTGATTAAAGCAAATTAAATTTGACTGCAGGAATACACATCTATAATTAATAATTTTCAACATTTGAATTCCAATTATTTACCATTCATGGTCTTTAAAAACTAAAATCTTATCCAAGCTTTCAGTTACCCCATCTAACTTCTCACTTTCTGGCTCAGCTTTCTCTGAATTTACCTGTGAAATGTCTTGGTACATTACGTAAAATTATGTAGAATTTCCAACACATAAACGAGCCATTTAGTCCAATTGGTCTATGACAGTGCTTAGATTGAACACGAGCCTCCTCCCACCCTTCATCTCACCCTGTCAGCATATCACTCTGATCCTTTCTCCCTTGTACTTGGCTAAATTTCCCTTAAAAACATGTATGATGTTCACCTCAACCACTCTTTTTGTGGTCGTACATTCCACATTCTCACTTCTCTTTGGGTAGAGAAGTTTGATTGTGGAAGATTATGCTCATCAGGTTAAATGAAAAGAGGCAGAAGGAGAATAAATGCTGGCTCAGACCAGTTGTGCCAAATGGGCTGTTTCAGTACTGTACGTTCTATGTAATCTTTTTCCATTAAAGACATCATATAAATGGAGGCTGTTGCAATGTACTTTCCAGTCATACTAAATTACACATCCCAATCTTCTTTCAACTCTTTGGTTTACCTGGCCTTTGGAGACATGTTTGAAACTGGAAATCCAGTGAAGGGGGAGTGAAATTTACACATTGCTGTTTTCACACGTGAGTCTGGTTTCCAAAGCATAACGTCACTGAGTACATAATGAGCAGTAAAACGGAATGCACTGTAAATAGTTTTCCTTTGCAGCTCATAGAAGCCCTAAGCAGAGTATAATGTTTTGGTGGTAAACAGAGTTTTTGATTGGCTATTTTTTTCCACCACAGCCAATCCCCAACCTTACCACAAAGCAAAAGGGACATTTAGTAAGCTAATAATAGCTGTGAACTGTAAGCTGTCTGGTTTGGAATCATCCTTGGTAGCTGTGGTTTTAAATGTAAACAAAAAAAAATCTCATTTATGGCTGCACTTCTGTCTGCTAGTTATACTATTAAGATGGCCATTAAAACTCCTGGGTACAACTATGCTGTAAAGAATAGCTCGGGTTTTGGAGATGATTTGCTGTTATCACAGAAGCAAATAAAAAATACTCTGGTGGTGAGGCTGCAAAAACGCTTCTGATATGGTGAATATAGTTATGATGTGACATGTAGGAAAACAAGGTCTACGACCCTGTATGTCAGGTCCAGTCACTGTTCATGGGACCAATAATTCCGTCCTTGTCTGTCATTGTGGAACGTCATTGCTCCCTGTGTAGACTGAGCTCAGTCACCATATGTTTATACTTGGCCTGCAATACTGAATGGCTGTCATAGTGATGACATCATTGCCCCCTGTGTTCTTTCATGGCCTGAGCATGCAGACATGGAAAAGGGACAGCCGCTGAAAGTTAGCCTGTCTCTCTCATAAACCCAACAAATGGTGACTAACTTTGAATCCACTTTTAAAACTTCAACTTGTTTCTACTTTTCAAAAGAACAGCTTGAACTCACAGGACAAAATGTGTAATTCTGTGGCTGTAAGATTATATATCAAAGATTGCATTCTCTTACTTTCTAATGGGTGTAAGTTCACAAAGTAAAACTAAATTGTTGGTCAGCTTAATAGCCTTTTGGCCACCTTGGACACCTCTCCCCTTCCTCTGCCCTGTTTGTTCCAGCCTTCATTCACATGCTTGTTTCTTCCACAAGATCCACTTGCAGTGCCCTAACCTCCCTCCTCAATCCGCATGAAATTAACTGAGCTTGGTCCACCTACCCTTTGTGGTGCAACTTTAGTTTGGTTCCACTTATCCCTATCTTCATTCAGTTGAGACAACTCTTAAAATGGTTTCTGCTCTGCGTGGTTACATTGAATGTGCTTCAAGCCTCTACCCTTGGTCTCCTTCTTTTCCTTATTTATATTTTCCCTTGGTAATGTTATTCGTAGGCATAGGGTCAAGTTTTACATGTATTCTGATAATAATGAACTGTATCTTTCTGCCATTGCTAAGGCTCCTCAACCACTGCCATGCTATCTAATTATCAAAATTAAAGCCCTTTTATTTGCTTATGGGACGTGAGCATCACTGGTAAGGCCAGTATTTATTATCCATCCCAAATTGCTCCTAAAGTTGGTGGTGAACCGCCTTCTTAAGCCACCACATGTGGTGTAGCACACCCATAATCCTGTTAGGGAAGGAGTTCCAGGATTTTTCCTGAGTGACAGTGAAGGAATGGTGATATAGTTCTAAGTCAGGCTAGTGTGTGGCTTGAAAAGGAACTTGCTGATATTGGGGTTCCCATGCTTCAGTACCTGAGCAGTTGCAAATGGTGCTGAGCACTGTGAAATCTTCAATCAACATCCCCACTTCTGATCTTATTTCGGAAAAAAAGTCAATGATTAAGTAGCTGAAGATGGTTGGGCCTTGGACACTGCTCTGAGACACTCTTGCAACAATGTCCTATGCCTGAGATGATTACCACCAACAGTCATAACCCTCTCCCTTTGTGCTAGGTTTGACTTGAATAAGTGGAGAGTTTTTCCCCTTGATTCCCATAGACTTCAATTTTTCTCGGGCTCCTTGATGCCATACTTGGTCAAATGCTGCCTTGATGTTGAGGGCAGTTACACCCACCTCACCTTTGGAATTCAGCTCTTTTGTTCATATTTGGACCACTGCTGCATTGAAGCCTGGAGCCAAGTGGCCCTGGAGGAATGTAAACTGGGCATCTGTGAACAGGTTATGGCTGAGTGCGTGCTGCTTGTCAGTAGTGTCAACAACACCTTGGATCACTTTGCTGATGATTGAGAGTTGACTGATGGTGGGGTGAGTGGTGGGATTGAATTTTTCCAGCTTTTCAAGGACAAGACATACCTGGACAATTTTCCACACCGTTGGATAAATTGTTAATTGTCTGGTGGAGATTTGATAACTCCTTGAGTACTTATAAAGAGACACTTAATGACATTGGGGTGGGAGTAGAGTTAGGTGCTGTATACTTGTAATGTTTCACTCTATGAATACATCTAAAACTGAATAAAGGTTAGCTTCTGGTCTTAACATCTGACAGCCAGTTAGTGAAGTTGAACATGGTAACAGAATGGTTGCCTAATGGTGAAGGTTAGAAACTTAAAAAAAAATTCAGACAGAAGATTACAGTCTGAGTAGCTTTTGTGAAGTATAGCTGAAAGCAAGTGTAAATTGTCAGGGTACGATTACCATTTGAAATGTTCAGTTCAAGGGCAACAAATATAGGCTTTTGCTAATGATGCCCCCATTCCATCAAAGAATAAAGAGAAAAAACGTGCATGGAGGTCTGAAAAAGATACTCTATGTAAGCTCCAGTATTTGTGTCTAAAAGTGTGATTATTTCAGACTTCTGGAAGCCACAAGATGTAACAGTCATTCTCCCTTCACTGATCAGTTATTCTTGTCTCTGAATTGCTTTTATGTTAAAGGTGCTATGCGAGGGCAAGTTAGTGCCTTCTCAAGGAGCTGAACAGTGTGATAGGTCAGGTAATGAAAATGCTGGTGCTTTGCTGTGAAGTGGTGGAGGTTTTAACTTGGGGGAGGGAAAGGCACAGTATTGGAGCAGAGAGGAGGGAGCTTTATTATAACTGTGCAATTCCTGACCTGAGAATATTCTATGCATAGAAAAAATCTTGTATTAACTGCCCCTCACCTTTTTAAATCAATTTGGGGTGGGTCAGAAAGAGACTGAGAAACCACCCAGACAGCAGATTAAAACAATTAAACAAGAAGAAATGTGGGTGAGTGTTGGGCTCCACAGACTTTGTTACCCACCTTCAAAGTGATCCGAGCTCTTGGCAGAGTGCAGAACTGTAGAACTGTGGAATTGTGGCTTCTTGGCTGCTTAGTTGTTTAATCAAACTGAGCTATGTAAACTTTAAAGTCTCAGGTTTAATTCCTAGTCTGTGTTGAATTAGCTGCTTGCAGCTGGTCAGTTGAAGAGTTGCTATTGTTGACTTCTGAATTTCTGGACAATGGCTGGGAAAGTGGACCTCATTCTTAACTGGTCCACATATTACTTGGAAAATAGAACCTAAATGGACTAGAAGAGCAAAGGGACCTGGGAGTACAAATAAACATCAGTAAAACTGCAGTGCAGATCAGTAACACCATTTAAAAAAAAACAAGCCAAGTATTAATTTCTTTCTAGAATTGAAAAGTTATGCTAAACTTGTTTTGAACCTTGGCCATAGTACAATTGGATTGCTGTGTATAGTTCTGCTATCGTAATATATATAAAGGATGTGGAAGCACTGGAGAGGGTGTAAGGAAGTTTTACCAGGATGGTAGATAATAGCCATGCATTTCTGCTATCAGAATAGAGTAAACAGGCTGGATCTCAGCTGAACAGAGAAGACTGAAGATTGACCTAATAGATGTCTTTAGAATTATGAAAAGTTTTGACAGAGTAATGCCAGAAATTGTGGGGAGGAGCAAAAGTAGAAGCCATCAATATAAGATAATCACAAAAAACCAAATGAAGAATTCAGAAGAAACGTCTTTGCTCAGAGGGTGATGAGAATGCAGTACTCGAGAACACTGTAGTATAGATGTTTTTAAGGGGAAGCTAGATAAGCGTTTGAGGGAGAAGTGAACACCAGGTTATGCTAATAGAATTTGATGAAGGAAAAATGGGAAAAGGTTTGAGTGGAGCAGAAACATTGGCATGGACCAGTCGTGCTGAATAATCTGACTCTGTGTGCTGGCATATACCATGTGCTTGCTATAGGCACCTCTGCTCCCTCCCTCAACCCCCACCCCCCCAAAACACAGTCAGAAAATATGGATATGTGGATATTGGTGAGGAAAAATGAGGCTCAACTGTTGAATAATCTTCCCAAAAAAACTTTCCAAACATATGCGGTGACGAGTAACTACTTGGCTAAGGTACAAGGGCTACAAGTGCAGTTGGTAGCATTATGGATCAAGTCTGGTTCAATTCATGAATCATGATTCAATGAAGTCTCACCCCAGAGATTTGAGCACAAAGTCTTGCCTGCCATTCCAGTTAAGTATTGATGAAGATGAGATGTCAAACAGACCCTGTTCGCTTTCCTGAATAGGAAATATCCATGACACTGTTCTGAAGAGTATCGGGGAATATCCTTAGTGCTCTGGCAAATATTTTATATCTCAGTCAACATCACATGGCTGTTTATGGGAGCTTGCTGTGAGCAAATTAGCTACTACATTTCCTACATTACAGTCAATTAATTACTGTAGTCACTGTTGTAAAGTGCTTTGGAAAGTTGTGAAAAGTGCTATAGAAATGCAAGTATATTTTTTCTCCTTTTGTAAAATCATACCCCAGGAGGATTCAATAGAGAATGAGAGGAGAAAATGAGAAAAGGAAATTTGAGTTGGATGGAAAAGTGACAATAATGAGCTTGAGTGGAGGGAGATGAGCTGTATAGCATGAGGGAAACCAGTTCCCTAAATATTGAAATATACCATTTACTAGCTGAACTATTGAGATATGTGCATATACTTTTTTAAAGCAACAGTAAGCAAGTAAGTTTGACTTAGCTAAACCTTGGGATATGTTAGAAGGTTGATTGTTAATATTTGGAAATATGTGACAAATGCAGTGCCAAGTTATTTTACGTGGGGAAATATTGTGTTTCCACAGAATCAGATGATTTCTTGGTATGATGTACATCACATACGTTGAATTGAGTATTAAATAGAGACTGAAGACATTTGAAAAATCAAAATATAATGTATAATTTTTTATTCCTTATTAAGATAGATGGAGAAGAATAGAAAGCGAATTGCCAAAAGAATTGCAGTCCCTGGTGCATATCCATCCCTACTGGGAGGAAAATAACACAAGGTAATAAATAATACATTAACTTCTCTAAAGTTTATGAAATCTCAGTGATGTGTAATACCTGATAGATCAGTTGGGGAAATTCTATTATTGCTGATGAAACCAAAAGGTTGAACAAGTGCAAAGAAGTGTGGGAATCAACAGCAGCTTACCTTTCCCAGCAGTGCCTTTATACAGGAAAATGTCCTGAGGTATGCTAGCAGTGTGGAGAACGAACTGAAACAAGCCATGATGAGAGAGTTGACCAAAACTTCGATTGAAAATATTAGATTGAAAATGAATAAACTTTCTTGTTGGTTTTGCTTTTCCCAATTATAGAGCACTTCACTTGGGGTGATGGTGGCGGGGTGATAATGTCACTAGACCAGTAATCCAGAGGCGCCTAGCCTAATGCTCTGGGTTCACGGGTTCAAATCCCACCTTGGCAGCTGGATGAATTCAAATTCAATTAATAAACCTCTAATTGAGAGCTAGTCTCAGTAATGGTGACCATGTAACTACCATTGATTGTCATAAAAACCTTGAGGGAAGGAAATCTGCCATCCTTGCCTGGTCTGGCCTACATGTGACTCCAGACCCACAGCAATGTGGTTGACTCTTATCTGCCCTCTGAAATAACTACTCAGTTCAAAAGTGATTAGGGATGGCCTTACCAGCAATGCATATATATCCCATGCAAGAGTTTTTTTTTAGGAGTGAGATTTGGAATGAAAAACTGGTCACTTTGTGGCCATGAAACTTACTGCATTGTAAAAACTCATCTGGTTCACTCATGTCCTTCAGGGAAAAAAATTTGCCCCCTTTCTCCATCTGGCCTATACATGACACCAGTTCCTAACAATGTGGCTGACTATTAATTGAAATGATCTCGCAAGGCATGCTAAGAAGAAAAAAGCTGAGGGACCACACTGAGATACGTGACCAGTTTAATCTTTTTGCTGGTGTCGGTTGAGGATTAAACAATGACCAGGACACTAACCTTTCTGCTAATGTAAATAAGCTCTTCCCATCTACTCTATCCAGGCCTCTCAATTTTCAACATCTCAATCAAATCTCCCCTCAGCCTCTCCTGTTCCAAGGAGAACAACCCCAGCCTATCCAATTTTTCCTCATAGCTGCAATTTTCTGTCCTGGCAACACCCTCGTAAATCTCCTCTGTACCCTCTCTCTAATGCAGTTGCATCCTTTCCATAATGAGGTGACCAGAACTGCACACAGCACTCAAGTTGTAGTCTAACTAATGTTTTGTATAGTGCCAGCATAACCTCCCTACATTTGTGTCCAAATCATTAACACATACCACAAAAAACAGGGGAATGAGTACTGAGCCCTGCCAAACCCCACTGGAAGCAGTCTTTCAGTCACAAAAACATCCATCAACAACTACCCCTTAACTCCTGCCACTGAACCAATTATTTTTCACCCAGTCTGGCATGTGGGACCTAGTCAAAAGCCTTGCTAGAATCTATGTAAAACACATCAACTGCACTACCCTCATCAATCCCTATTGTTACTTCCTCAAAAAATTCAATCAAATTAGTCAGATATGTACTTTGTTTAACAAATCCATGCTGACTGCCCTTGATTAATTCATGCCTTTTGAAGTGACAGTTTATCCTGTCTCTCTGAATTGATTCTAATAATTTGTCTATCACAAGGTCAGACTGACTGGCCTGTTAGTCTATCCCTCAATCCCTTTTGAAACAAAGGTACAACGTTAGCAGACCTCCAATCCTCCGGCACCTCACCTACAGCCAATGAGGATTGGAAAATGATGGTCAGGCCCACTGCAATTTCCTCACTGTCTTTTAACAGCCTGGGGTACATTTCATCCGACCTTAGGGATTTATCCGCTTTCAAAGATGCTAATCACCTTAATACTTCCTCTATGTTTATCAAATCCAGTACTTCACACTTCTCTTTAACTACAAGGTCTGGAAGGTTATGATCCTTGGTCAGAACCCGGTACGTGGTGGGGGAGATCTAATTAGGGACCAATAACACTTTGTTTAAAGTAGATAAAGGTTGAGATTCAAGACATTTACTTTTGGAATAAAGCCACAAGATTCCACAGATTTTAAACAGGCAAAAACAAACCTTACCATACAAGGTCAGAAACGTAAAACTGTTCACAATATGTATCTTTTACTGTTCCTGAATGTTAGAGAATGAAGTACATGTGAGTTAACAGACAAACTGGTCAGAGTAAATGACAGATGCAACCAAGACAGAATCCATGGATTTCTTAAGAACCCACCCAGATGTCAGTAAACACCAAGTCAAACACACTCGTGGAAACTCTCTCTCAAGGGATTCCCAGCTTCACTTTTGAAGATCCCTCCTTGGAATTCTCTCAAAGTCGCACCCATTCAGATGGCTTTAACAGTGGTCCAATTCACAGGGCTTCAGTCTCGCCTTTGGAGATTTTTCCTCCCTGGATTCCCGTGTACACTCAACACTAACTCACGAGCACACTTTCAGATCTATGGCCATGCTAAAGAGAACAAAACTGCTCCAAAGGGGTACCTTTGTGTCAATGGCCCTCTTTACTAATTTAGCACCCAGGGTCACAAAGACCGATGCATTTCATGACAGTGCATTGTTAGTGCTGCCTAAGGAAGCAGATGCTGACAAAATAACAGTAGAGGTAATGGATAGGGTGAAAATTGATAGAGATGTACTGGAAAGGCCGGCTATGCTTAGAGTGGATAAGTCGCATGGTCTGGATGATTTGCAACCCTGGTTGCTAAAGGAAGTGGGGCAGAGTAGCGGAAGGGCTTGCTATAATCTTCCACTCTTGCCTCTATATGGGGGTAGGTTCAGAGGATTAGAAAGTAGAAAATGTGACACACTTGTTCAAGAAATAATGTAACTAGTAACTACAGGCTAGTCATCATTGGTGGGGAAAGGTTTAAGAAACTATGATCAGTGAAAAAAAGATCAACAGGCACTTGGAGAGGTTTGAGTTCATTAAGGAGAGCCACCTGGATTTGGAAAAGGCAGATTGTGCTCGACTAATCCTACTCAATTTTTTGATGAACAGAGAAGATTGATGAATGTATTGCAGTGGATGTTGTCAATATAGGTTTTAAGAAAGCCTTTGTCCAAGTACTGCTTAAAAGGCTGGTTAATAAAATTGAGCCTAATGGAATAGGAGGATCAGTGTCAGCTTGGATTTAAGAAAAGATTGGCTTAAGAACAGAAAAACAGTGAATGGTGGTAAATGATTCTTTTTCAGATTGGAGTGTGGTGTTCCGCAAGGGTCAGTACCACTACTTTTTTGATTTTATATAAAAATGGCTTGGAATACAGAGTAATATTTCAAAATCTGCCTGTGAGACTAAACTTGGAGGTGTGTAAATGGTGAGGATGATACAGATCGACTGCAATAGGACGTAGCAGAATAGGCAGACAAATGGCAGATAGAATTTAATACAGAGAAGTGTGAGGTGATGCATTTTGGCAGAAGGGATGGGGAGAGGCAATCTAGACATAATGGCAGAATTCTAAAGTGTGTCAGGAACAGAGGGACCTAGGGGTACATCTTTTGAAGGTGGCAGGAGATCTTGAGAGAGAGAGAGAGAGAAAAAGAAAGAAAGAGAAAGTTTAGCAAAGCACCTGGGATCTTAGGCTTTATAAATAGAGGTATTGACTACAGAAGCAGGAAAGTTATTTTGAAACTTCATAAAGCTCTGTTTAGACTACAGCTGGAGCAGCCAGTTCTGGTCACCATGCTTTTGGAAGGATGTGAGAGTCCTTAGAAGATTGACTAGAATGGTTCCAGGAATGAGAGAGTTTAGCTACCAGGTGAGCCAGAGAAGCTAAAGTTGTTCTCCTTTGAGTAAAGGAGATTGAATGGAGATTTAATAGAGGTAAGAAGATTGGTAGGTTTAGATAAGGTAAATAAAGAAAGCTGTTCCCATTATCTGATGGAGCAAGGCCTAGGGAACATAGAATTAAGGTTTTGGGCAAAAGATGCAGGGGGATGGGAGAGAACGTTTTTAAGCAGCAAGTGGTAATGATCTGGATTTCGGTGTGTATGAGCATGTGCAAGTGGAAACAATCAATGATCCCAAAGGAAATCGGAAAATAAACTTGCAGGCCTGCGGGGATAGAGCAGGTGAATGGGACTGACTGGATTGCTGTACAGAATTGGTCTGGTCTAAATGACCTAAATAGCTGCTGCCTTTTCTGTTATGACTATCTTCTTTTGTGCTATTGAGGGATGTGGCAGAGACCAGGTTGTATTTTTGCTATTGCACTCCAAAGCACCGGAGCTTCTGATTATTGAGGGTTGGCAACCTCAAAGAAGACTGATCAGTTGTTAGCAAAAGAATAGAAAGGTTTGGTGAGGAAGATCAATGACCTGGAGAAGGAATTTTGAATGGAAAACCGTACAACAAATGTCTGAGGTAAACAAAGTTGAATATGCGTCAGCAACTTTCCTTTATACCTTGCCTTCAACATAAAGAAATAGCACTGTCCCAGTGCTGCTGACAGTGCAACTGAATGATTTGCGAGGAAATTAGGTTGTCATTATGATAACTACACAGCTTTGCAGTACAACTACTGTCAATCAGCAAAGTGGAAATAGCAGTGCAGGAAGTTATCTTCTGAGCAGGAGTTCCCAACTTCTAGTCCTGCTTGCTCATACAGGAGTTTGGACTCCTGTATGATGATCAAGTAGGTTTCCTTTCATAGCCTCATCCTCCCGAGCTCTTCATGTCCTTTAGTCCTACAATGCTCCAAGTGCTGTGCTGCTCCAATTCAGCCCACTTAAGCATCCCTGATTTTTATCTCTCCACCATTGGCAGTCATGCGTTCAGTTGCTTTGGCACTAAGCTCTGGAATTCTCTCCGTAAATCTCTGCCCCTTTCCCCTTTTAAGACACTCCTTAAAACTTGCACCTTTGACCAAGCTTTTGGCCACTTGCCCTAACAGTTCCTCCTGTTGCTCTGGATAATATGTTGTCTGATAACGCTCCGGTGAAGCATCTTGGAGTGTTGCACCACATTAATGCTGCTTTCTAAATGCAAGTTGTTGTTTCCCCTCCCTAACCTGGATTCTATCTGTTTACCATGTTGCTGTCCTAATGCTACTTTTAATTTTTTTCTTTTCCTGTTTTTGTTGGTGAGTGGGAGGAGAAGAGGAAAACAAAAATGATAGGTAATAGTAATTAAAAGAAATGATAGGCTCAAGAGATCTAAATGCAGCTGGGGAAAGATTTAGGGATTTCTTTGAGTCGACTCTTTGCCACCCACCCTTGTCCGGTACATACCAAAAATCACAATGATCTTGCAAAGTGATTTTTAAGGTTGTATTTTTTTCTTCAGCTAATGATTTATCTTTCAAATAAGATCAAGGGCTTCCACCTAAATAATTAATACTCAGGTCCGTTGTAAATTGGGCAGTCTATGTATGTCTCCAGTGGCGATTCAGTATTTAAAGTAGAAATCTAAAAATACCACGGTATTGCTGAGAAAACAGTTTTGAGCAGTGTTGGCACGTTTTTTCCTGTAGTATGCAGTATCCCTCTTTATTCTTGCTACTTTTCTTGCACCCTTGTCATGATTCTGTGATTTTGTGATAGTGATTTTTTTTCTTTAGCTGTTGGGGATAGAAATTTGGGATTGGTGGAATTTTGACATAAAAATAATACTTGGAATTTCAGTTGGGAAAATTGATAAATGAATCAATAATGGGACAAAAATAAGTGAAGGTGGGGGAAAATAAGTGGGTCAAAAATCGGGGGATGGGCCAGAGACTTGCTATTATTTAAAAAAAAGTAATGTATCTGATTGAAGAGTGAAGGTAACAGGGGTCCAGTAGAAAGTTGCCTTTTTCTAACTCACTCACCTATCTGGAAAGTCAAGGATAGCATGGTTTGGGGGAATCTTCCAGAAAAAGTATGAAGAAAGGGAAAACAAGCTGTGCCAGTTGTACAGTACATTTTGTATTACATGCTGTCACTCGGTGTTTGAATAACAATGTCAGGTACAGTAAGCATATCACAGTTGCAGCTCCTACTGAAGTTTGTTTCACATATAGCAACTACATGCCAATCCTATTATACATGCTTTGTGTGGTTCCACTACCCGAATAAACACTTAGTTAACCAGATTCAATTGTCTGCCTTAATTTATGACAAACACAAACTTGGATGGTGGTAGCATTCTGCAATAAAAATGAATGCTCAACTTAATTTTAAAAAAGATTTAAATGTCGCAGGAAATGTTCATATATATTATATATAGTTTGCATACTGTGATCTTTTTAGGAAAAGATCAGTAGCAATTTTCTTCCCAAGTGAGAAGTTGCGGTCAGGTCGCTCTCCACCTGCAAGCCCACTCTGTCATATAAATGTACCAATTAGGAGCAGGAATATGCCATTCGCCCCCTCAAGTCTGCTCTGTCATTTGATAAGATCATGCCTGATCTGACTGGCCTCAACTCCACTTTCCTGCCTGCGCCCTGTACCCTTAGATTCTTGACTAACAAGGAGTCAATTTAACTCTGCCTTAAAAATTTCAATGACCCTGTCTCCAATACTCAGGGAAAGAGAATTCCACAGGCTCACAACTCTCAGAAAAAAAATTTCTTCATCTCCATCTTAAATGGGAGACCCCCTTATTTATAAACGATGTCCCCTAGCTCTAGTCTCTCCCATGAGGGGAAACATCCTCTCAGCATCCACCCTGTCAAGTCCCTTCAAGACCTTGTGGTTCAATAGATCACCTCTCATTCTTCTAAGCTCCAATGTCTACAGGTCTAACCTTTCCTCATAAGATAAACCATTCACCCCAGGAATCAGTCAAGTGAATCTTCTCCGAACTGCTTCTAATGCAATTATGTTCGTTCTTAAATAAGCAGACCAAAACTGTAGACCAGATGCGGTCTCACCAATGCCTTGTACAATTGTAGCAGAACTTGCCTAATCTTTTATGTTTCATTTCCCTTGCAATAAGTGACATTTGCCTTCCTAATCACTTGCTATACCTGCTTACTAACTTTTCCTGATTCCTCTGTACCTCAAGAGTCCTGCAAACTCGCCATTTAAATAGTATACTGCTTTTCTATTCTTCCTGCCAAAGTGGACAAGTTCACATTTTCCCACATTATACTCCATTTGCTAAGTTGTTGACCACTCACCTAACCTAAATCCCTTTGCCGACTCCTTATGTCCTTTTCACAGCTTACTCTCCTACCTATCTTTGTGTCGTAAGCAAATTTAGCAACCATACATTGGGTATCTTCATCCAAGTCATTGATATAGATTGTAAATAGTTGAGGTCCCAGCACTGAGCCCTGTAGCACTCTACTTATTAGATCTTGCCAACCTGAAAATGGCCCATTAATGCATTCTCTCCGTTTCCTGTTAGCTAACCAATCCTCTATCTATGCTAATCTGTTACTCCCTACACCATGAGGTCATTCTGTGTAGTAATCTTTGTTATGGCACCTTACCAAATGCCTTCTGGAAATCCAAGTATATACAGTTTCCCTTTACCCATGTTCCTTGTTACTTCCTCAAAGAACTCTAATAAATTAGTCAAACACACTTTCCCTTTCACAAAACTATGATGATGCTGCTTGATTGCATTGAGATTTTCTAAGTGCCCTGCTACAGCCTCCTTTTGTAACAGATTCCAGCATTTTCCCTATGACATGTGTTACCTAACTGGCCTGTTGTTTCCTGCTTTCTGTCTCTCTCCCTCCTTGAATATCGATCTGATATTTTTTCCAGAATCTTGGGAGTTTTGGAAAATTAAAATCACTGCATCTGCTATCTCAGCAGCTGCTTCTTTTAAGATCTTAGGATGAAGTCCATCAGGACCTGGGGACTTCTCAGCCGTTTGTTCTAACAGTTTTCTCAGTACCATTTCGCTGGTGATTGTAATTGTTTTAAGTTCCTCCCTCCTTTTTACTACTTGACTTACAAAGATTTATATCTTTCATGGTGAAGGCAGGTGAAAAATATCTGTTCAGTTCATCTGCCATTTCCTTATTTTCCATTATTAATTCCCCAATCTGTCTCTCTGTAGAGGAACAATGCTCTTTTTTGGTTACTCTTCTCTCTTTTAAATACCTGTGGAAATTCTTACTTTTTGTTTTGAAATTTCTAGCTAGCTATCACTCTTGCTCGTATTTCTTCCACCTCTCTTTTTTTAATCCATTTTTGCTTTATAAAATTATACTCTGTCCAATCTTCTGTTCTGCCACTAATCTTTGCGGAAATTGTACGCTTTTTCTTTCAATTTGATACTATCTTTAACTTCCTTCATTAGCCATGGATGGTGTTTTCTTCTCCCAGAGAATGTATCTTTGCTGAATGTTATGAAATATTTCCTTAAATGCGTGCCCCTAATTTCCCAGTTCACTTTAGCCAGCTCTGTCTTCCTGCCCTCATAATTTTCCTTAAGTCTAAAACACCAGCCTTAGCCCCACTCCTCTTTCCCTCAAACTGTATGTGAAATTCAATCATATTATGATCTTTGCTACCGTGGAACATCTTTACTGTGAGGTCATTAAGTAATCCTGTCTCATTGCACATTACCAGATCTAGAATAGCCTGCTCTCTAGTTGGCTCTAACAGTTGCTGCTCTAAGAAACTGCCCTGAAAACACTCTGTGAATTCATCTTTTGGGCTACCCCTGCCTATCTGATTTGTCCAATCCACATGTAGATTAAAATTACCCATGGTTATTGCCATACCTTTCTCACAAGCCCCATCCCCACCACCCCTATTATTTCTTCCTGTATACCCTGCCTACATTGTAGTTATTATTCAGGGCCTTATAAACTACTCCCAGAAGTGACTTCTTACCTTTGCTATGTCTTAGCCAAACTGATTCTACATTTTGATCTTTAGAACTAGGATACCTCTTTCTACTAATGTCATCCTTAATTAAGAGTGCTTCCTGTCCTTCTGAAATGTCATATACTGTTGAATATTCAGGTCCTATCCTTTGTCATCTTGCAGCCACACCTCTGTATTCACTATCATATCATACATACTTATTTCTATTTGAGCTGATAAGTCATCTGTTTTGTTATGAATGCTACGGGCATTCAGAGACAGAGCCTTTAGTTCTGTCTTTTTACTATTTCTGCAAACTCTAGCCTTATCTGCTGACTCTCTTATTTGTACATCCTGACCCTTCCTGTCATATTCTGATCATCATTACCCTTTATTGCAACCTTACTGTCTTGCCTAGTCCTCTCCCTTTAATTTGTTAGATCTTCCCTCATGTGATCCCTCATCCCCACTATTTAGTTAAAAGCCCTCTCTACCGTGCTAGTTATGCCAGTACACTGGTTCCAGCATGGTTCTGATGAAGACCGTCCCAACCTTACAGTGCCCACTTTCCCCAGCCCTGGTGCCAGTGCCTCAAGAATCAAAACCTATTTAGAGTCATAGAGGTCTACAGCACAAAAAAGGCCATTTGGCCCATTGAGCATGCACCGGTCAAACAAGTACCCAACTATTCTAATCCTATTTTCTAGCACTAAGTCCATAGCCTTGTATGCCATGGCATTGCAAATGCACATCCAAATACTTCTTGAATGGTATGAGGGTTTCTGTCTCTACCATCCTTTCAGGCAGTGAGTTCCAGATTCCCACCACCCTCTGGGTGAAAAAATTCTTCCTCACATCCCCTCTAAACCTCCTGCCCCTTACCTTAAATCTATGCCCCTGGTTATTGATCCCTCCACCAAGGGGAAAATTTCCTTCCTGTCTACTCAATCTATGCCCCTCATAATTTTATACGCCTCAATCATGTCCCCCTTCAGTCTCCTCTGCTCCAGGGAAAATAACCCCAGTTTATCCAATCTCTCCTCATAACTAAAACTCTCCAGCCCAGGCAACATCTTGCTAAATCTCCTCTGCACTTTCTCTAGCGCTATCACATCCTTCCTATAATGAGGATTCCAGAACTGCACGCAGTACTCCAGCTGTGGCCTAACTAGCGTTTTATACAGTTCCAGCATTATCTCCCTGCTCTTATTTCTATGCCTCAGCTAATAAAGGCAAGTATCCCATATGCCTTCTTAACCACCTTATCTACCTGTCCAATTACCTTAAGGGACTGGTGGACAAGCACACCAAGGTCCCTTTGATCCTCGGTGCTTCCCAGGGTCCTCCCATTGATTGTGTATTCCCGTGCCTTCTTTGCCCTGCCGAAGGGCATCACCTCACACTTGTCCAGATTAAATTCCATCTGCCGCTGATCAGCCCATCTGACCAGCCCATCCATATCCTCCTGTAATCCTGTAAGGCTGTCCTCCTCACTATTTACCACCCACCAATTTTTGTGTCATCAGTGAATTTACTGATCAACCCTCCTACATTCAAGTCTAAATCGTTTATATACACAAACAGCAAGGGACCCAACACCGATCCCTGTGGAACCACACTGGATACAGGCATCCAGTCACAAAATCACTCCTCGACCATCACCCTCTGCTTTCTGCCACTCAGCCAATTCTGGATCCAATTTGCCAAATTGCCTTGGATCCCATGGGCCTTCATCATCAGTCTCCCATGAGCTTGGCCTAAATAGCCAAGTGGTTATGGTACTGGGTTTGTAACCCCAAGATCAAGAGTTCAAATCTCACAATGGCAAACTATGAAACAATGTAACTTCATCTGAAACAGATGGAAACAGGTTTACTCAAAAGAGTATCAGTCTCCCATGCGGGATCTTATCAAAAGCCTTGCTGAAGTCCAAGTAGACTATGTCAAATACATTGCCCTCATCTACACACCTGATCACTTCTTTGAAAAATTCAATCAAATTGGTCAGACATGACTTCCCCTTAACAAAACCATGCTGACTGTCCTTGATTAATCCCTGCCTCTCCAAATGTAGACTAATTCTGTCCCTCAATTGCTTCCAATAGTTTTCCCACCACTGAGGTTAGACTGACTGGCCTGTAGTTCCCTGGTTTATCCCTTCCTCCCTTCTTGAATAACGGTACCACATAGGCTGTCCTTTAGTCCTCTGGCACCTCTCCTGTGGCCAGAGAGGTATTGAAAATTATTGCCAGCACCCCTGCTATCTCCTCCCTTGCCTCACTCAACAGCCTGGGATATATTTCATCCGGTTCTGGAGATTTATCTACTTTTAAGCCTGCCAGTCCACTTAGAACCTCCTCCCTTTCTAAGCTAATTTCTTTAATTATATCACACTCCTTCTGCCTGATTTCCATATCCACGTCGTCTCTCTCCCTTGTGAACACCGACACAAAGTACTCATTTAGAACCCTACCTGCATCTTCCGGCTCCACACACACATTACCATTATGGTCCTTAATGGGCCTTACTCTTTCCCTATATATCCTCTTACTCTTAATATACTTGTAAAATAACTTTGGAGTTTCCTTTATTTTATCTGCCATTGTTTTTTCATGCCCCTTTTTTGCCCTCCTAATTTCCTTTTTAAGTTTCCCCCTACACATTCTATACTCTTCTCGGGCTTTTGCTGTTTTGAGCCCTCGGTATCCGTCATAAGCCTCCCTTTTCCTCTTTATCCAATCCTGTATATCCCTTGACATCCAGGGTTCCCTGGATTTGTTGGGCTCACCCTTTATTTTTACTGAAATATGTTGGCTTTGTATTCTCCCTATTTCCTTCTTGAATGAGTCCCACTGCTCTGATGCAGATTTACTTAAAAGTAGCTGCTCCCAGTCCAATCTGGCCAAATCATATCTGATTTTATTAAAATTGGCCTTCCCCGAATTTAGAACTCTGAATTCTGGCCCACCCTTATCCTTTCCCATAACAACCTTGAATCTAACAGAGTTCTGATCACTATCTGCAAACTGCTCCCCTACTGATACCTCCATGACTTGCCCAGCTTCATTCCCTAAAATTAAGACCAGGACCGGTCCCTCTCTTGTAGGACCTTCTACATACTGGACTACTAGTAATTGTTAGTTCACCAAGTTCCTGTCTCCCTTCCACCCCCTGATTTACAGGTATTACTGTTCTCCCATAACAATCTTTTGAGCCACACATTCAACTCTTTAATCTTTTTTAGCCTATGCCAATTTGCTCATGGCTCAGGTAATAATCTAGATATTGTTACCTCTGAGGTTCTGCTTTTTAATTTATCCCTGATACTCATACTCCCTCAGCAATGCCTGTGTCATTGGTACGTATTTGGACCATATCAACTGGATCCTTCCCTTCCCACTGGAAGTTCCTCTCCAGCCTTGAGCAGATGTCCCAAATCCTGGCACAGGGCAGGCAACACAGCCTTTTGGAGGCTTGCTCTCGGCTGCAAATAACAGTGTCAATCCCCCTGACCGTACTGTCCTCTACTTCCACTACATTTCTGTTACTCCTCCATTTGAATGACTTCATGTACATGCCATGGTCAGTTCATTCATCCACTATGCAGCCCCTGCTTTCATCCATACAAGCTGCAAGGACATCAAACCTGTTGGACAACTGCAAGGGCTGAGGCTCCTCCGCTTCCACTTTCTCGATCTCCATATCTGCCTTCCTTGCAGTGATACCCTCCTGTCCCTGACCATGGACTAAATCAGATGACCCAATCCTCAGAGGTGTGACCGTCTCCTGGAATAAAGGTAACATTCCCCCCTCCCCTTGTGATTCGTATCACAGAACAACTTAGCAGCACAACCTCTTGTGCATTCCACACCAAACCTCCACCTGCCATTGACGGCTACACCTTTAGCTGTCTAAGCCATAAGCTGTAGAATTTCCTACCTGAATCTCTTCCGCTGCCTCCTTTAAGATACTCTTAAAATCTATCTCTTTGATCAAAATTTTGATCACGTGCTAATGTCTCCTACGATGGCTTGGTGTCAATTGTTGTCTAGTTGAAGTGCTCCAATGAAGTGCTTTGTGATATGTTAAAGGTGTTGTTTGAATACAATCTATTTTTGTTGAATAACACCGCCTGCCAGTGTATTTCAATCCCAACTTCATAAGAGTACCCCTTTCCTGATTTGATCAATGTGGTATTTTTGCACTTATGCTGACCATTGTTAGGCCTATCTGGGTGGATTGAGTACACCTAAACTTATTTAACATAGGTGCCTTAACAGCAGAAAGCAGGCAATTTTTCCTACCAGATGGGGTTGGATTTGAATCCAGATTCTTGCAGTGAAAGGTCAGCATCTAATCCACTCTATCATCCAGCGCCTTCTCTGTCTTTCCCCAACACACGCAATTTGGCTGTTCATGTACAGTTCATAGAAATCATGGTGTAAACATTCTGATTGTAGAAGGACCATTCTTTGCAAAATTGTATCTATTGGATTCAAACGTATGCTGTTATATACATTACAGAGTTAAAATTTTGGCACACTCAAACTTTTGGAAATGCAACATTTATTCTCTTTAGGGAGGTCAAACAGTTGCAGGGATTACACAATAAATGGGAATATACTAAGTGGGGCAGATGAAGTGAGAGATCTTGGTGTACAAGTACACAGGCAGCAGTTCAAGTAGACAAGGTTGTAAAGAAGGCATATGGAATGCTGTCCTTCATTGGCAGAGGTATAGAATATAATCAGAAGTAAGGATATAATGTTGGAATTGTATAAAACACTGGTGAGGCCACAACTGGAGTATTGTGTGCAGTTCTGGTCACAGCATTACAGGAAGGACGTAATAGCTCTGGAGAGAGTGCAAAGGAGGTTCACAAGAATGTTGCCAGGGTTAGAAAAGTGTAGCTATGAGGAGAGATTGGATAGGTTGGGGTTATTTTCCTTAGAACAAAGAAGGCTGAGAGGTGACTTGATTGAGGTGTACAAAATTATGAGGGGAATAGGTAGAGTGGACAGGATAAAATTGTTTCCCTTGCTGGAGAATTCTAGAACCAGGAGGAAAGATTCAAGATAAGTGACAGGTGTAGGGGGGACATGAGGAAGAACTTTTTTACGCAGAGGGTAGTGGGTGTCTGGAATTCACTGCCCAAGTTGGTGGTAGAGGCAGAAACCCTAAACTCTTTTAAAAAGTACCTGGATCTGCACCTTAAGTGCTGTAAGCTGCAGGGCTATGGGCCGGGTGCAGGAAGGTCAGATTAGAAAGGGCACCTGGATGTCCTCAGGCTGGCATGGACAAGATGGGCTGAATGGCCTCCTTCTGTGCTGTAACCTTTCTATGGTTCTATGGACTGCTTATGAAAATGAGCATTTTTTTTATCTCATGTCTGCATCATCCCTTGTGTCTGAGCACACATATTCAATAAAAACCAACTGGCTTTTTCTGTAATGTGCCACCATTCCTTCCAGCCCACTGGAATTATTATACTAACTGTTGAGAAAGTTTAGATTTGAGTTTCACATTTTTTTTGTTGTTGCCCCACCTTATCAGTAAAGATACAATGCTTACCTTTTTCATTGAGATTCCATCAATGAGAAATGGTCACTTCAGTAAATAACAGAGGGGGCGTTTGTTTGACATAACCTTAACAAGGGGTCAGCATTTTTCAGAGAGAAGAAAATGACAATGTCGTTTTTTTTAAAATATTATTTCTTTCTGTGAAAATAATGGACTGATGTTCTTTGACTAGTATGTCATTTTCTTCAAAAGCTGAAAACCATCAGAATTAAGGTGCATTTCCTACAATGCTAGGTATTGAAGAAATAGGACTCTTGATAAATTTGCCAATAATTGATTTGGTGATGACGTCAATCCTGCATTGTAATTATAACTCTGGTATTCTGACTGGTTTGCTGCTTTCAAATTTTGCTGTGATGATCAGCCTGCCAAAATTCCTATATTGCACTTTCTAAGCGTTTGCTGAATCTTTTTTTTTAAAGAGCGAGTATCCTTAAAGAGGTATAGACTTTCAGTCAGAAGTTGCATCCACAGTCCATACCATGCACTCTACCTCAGAGGGTGTGACCTAGGTTTTTGTTTTCCTTATGTAGCATTTTCTTTACTGTTTTATTTGTATTTGATTGTGTCTCGAACCCACTGGCCAGGTCTGACTTTTCCAGGTTCTCCAACCCTTTATTATTTAGGTAGGAAAATTCTAATTGACTTCCCTACTTTCTAATTTTTAATGTGAATTCTAGTATTGAATTCTTTTTCTCATAATGAACAATTTGTTTAGATCCACTATTTTCTTTATCATATGGAACAAAAATTGCTAGAATAGGATGGAGAAGCAAGGCATAAAGAAATTCTGCATCCATTTGCTGTGGGTAATCCTGGCTGTGCAGTACAGTTTGATGTATGGTGTACAGAGTGAGCTGTCGTAACTGCCAAGAAGGAATTGATCCAATCTGAGCAGTGTCGCTAATCAAAGGACATCCATAGTGTAAATCCCTACCAATGGCGAAAGGCATGTGTGTCTTTTTAAATATTTGATCCTGGGTCAGAAACATCAATACCTTGGTTATATGTAGTCGGCTCTGATGAAAGCTCCCTCTGGAAATATTAACTGGTCTTCATATTTCAGATGCTGATCAAGCTGTTGTGCATTTCCACTATTTTCTGTTTTCATTTTAAGTTCTCAACATTTCATGATTTTAGTTTTATGACAAAGTCAGCAATGGCTATTCAGCCCATTAAAGTTCATTCTCTTGTACCTATCTCTCCAGCTGCATTTTGAGTGCAATTTTTGGCCACCGCTGTCCTTCCAAGCAGAGTCTTTGAGATTTTTCTATTGTCTTTTCTGCATTTACATCCATGTAAGAATTTTATGAAGTACTTGTACATTTTTATAGCATAGTGGTGCTTATGAGAGAAGTGCTTAAATATTTTCAGATTTCTTGTGCTGGAAATGCTGTGGATTTAGAGGTTCATAAATTAGCTCTTGGCCAGACCTAGGAAAGAGGACTGTTGTGCTTCCCTCTTGGATGGATGGATGGATGGATGGATGGATGATGTGGGGAGTGAAAGTTGTTGAGCTTGTTTGGGTACAGTTTATGTAATATGGTTTTGGACTTCACCTTCATATATTCTGTTGTAGGGTGTTGGATACCATTCGATAGGTCTTAATGAAGTCTTCATAGTCTTAAGTAGGTTAACCAAGTATTTATTAACTGCAAGAACTATGTACGTATATACAGTAAAGGGGGTTTTGCCTTTTGCATTTTACCTTTGAGGGGCTGCCTTGTTAATTTGTCCCCTTTTAATTGTTTATTTGGTTACTCAAAAGAGTATAAGGGGTTCAAGCTAGGAGCTGTCTCCATGCTTGCTTGTGCACACAGCTCAGTCCAACACTAGACTGACCTCTAGATGTGAATCATGTGTTCTCTTACATCACTGTGTGGGCAGTACCACATTAACCCTATATATGCCAGACCGTTATACTATAACTCTTTCCCCCCCACTGCCAACAAGTCTTTATCCAATGTATTTCAAGTTATTCTAGTTTACCCCATGTATTTGGTGTTATTACCCCCACCCCCCCCCAAATCTCTGAGTTCATAGATTCAGGTCTGGAGGTCTTCTAACTTTTCCATATCTCATTTGCACCACTGTCAAAGGAGTGGTAGGCTCTGTCATTGCAGCTAAATCCTGTTGATTTGGAAGTTATTCTGGGATCTGGGTGTCTTCCTGGATGTCTCTCCACTGTACTGGGGGAAAGAGCAGTCTCTGGATGAGGAGGAGAATCCTCCTGTTTCTATTGACTGTACCCTCTGGTGTGCCAACCAGACAGGACTGAGGTTGATTGTCGTCCTTCCTGATAGTACCCTCTTTCTCAAGGTCTTTAATCCAGACTTTGTCATCCTTTTGTAGTTGTGGCAAGTGTCGGGCGCAGTACCTTTTATTGCAGGAGGAAGCCTGCTTCTGCCTGTAGGACTGCCCTCTTGCTTGGATGTCCTGATAATCTTTGGTTACCAACCCTGATATTTATTTTTTTTGGCAGGATTGGAAGTTTGTGCGGAGTTTCCTGCTCATCAGGAGTTTGAATGGGGCCAGACCACATTGTAATGTAGTGGACCTGTAAGTTAACAGTGCCGTGTGAAAATCCTCATTCTTTTTTAGTGGGGCTTTGAGTGCAGACCCCTCTTTCAACCTTCCTAATTTGACTGTGAGTATCTCGAAGCTGGTGCAGTGGTGGAAGCCGGATATTGGTGGCAAAGCACGTGAAGTACTCATTTGAAATTGTGGGCTGTTATCGGACACTATCTCGTTCGGGGTGCCGTGACTTGTGAACACCTCTCGGTGCCTTAATTACTACCTTTGTAGTAATTGTATATAGTTGCTTCACCTCAACTCATCTGGGAAAGTAATCCATCACTATAAGGAACAATTTGCTGTTGAAGACAAATATGCCAAGCCAAGCCTCTCTCATGGCCTGGTAGCTAACTGTATGGGGATGAAGGAATCTCTTTGGTCCTGCCTGTGCTGCGCGCACACCTGACAGTTTGCCATGCTGCCCTCAAAAGCCCTGGAAATGCCTGGCCATCAGATAGAGGATTGGGCCGGTATCCTGCACTTGGTGATGCCCAGGTGGCCCTGGTGTATTTTTTTTCCCAAGTATTTCCAGCCGAAGGAAATCTGCGATGACCAGTTACTCATTGTAGACCAGAAGATCGTCTATGACCATTGTGTTTTTTTTGTTGTTTGAGCCAAGCTTTCATGGTACCATCGCTTGGTCACCCTTGTTAGCAGTAGTAGTGGATTTGGGTGCACTTCTCATCATGCATTTGTTCCTGGTGAATCTATTGGGAGTTTTTGTGATTGCTGGCAAGTGATCCGTGTCAGTTGGGAGTACACTTCCAGGTCTATGATCAGATTGATGCCCTGTTTTGTTGGAAGGCCTGCTGTGGCCCTGGAAAGTGTGTCTACTGTTGTTTGGTTTTTACCTGGGATGTATACTGTCTCATAAGCAGAACCTCTAGATTCTGGGAGGCATCTTTGCTAGCTCTTTCTCAACCAGTAATGAAACTAGTGGTTTATGTTCTATTTTGATTGTGTACTTGAGGCCGATGATATAGTCTGAAAACTTCTCGCATGCCCATGCGACTGCGAGGGCTTCCTTTTCTATGAAAGCGTACCTCATCTCCGTGCCCATAGGCCCTCTGGAAGTATAGTAAACTGGCTGTCAACTTCAGTTCAGTTGTCCTTGGAATAGGACCGCTCCAAGGCCTATCCACTGCTATGCTGGTCGGCAGGCTTGGATCATAGTGTGTCAGAATGTCAATGGAGAACAGCACCGCCTTGATATAAGTGAATGCTTGCTCTTGATGGGAGTCCCAGTGCCATACCTGGTCTGTCTTAAGCAGATGCCTCAAAGGTTCTGTGACCTGTGCCAAATTTGGTTAAAATTTCTGAAGAAGAGTCATACGGACTTGAAACATTAACTTTGCCTTCCTCTCCACAGATGCTGTTAGACCTGCTGACTTTACCATGTTCTCTGTCCAACAGGACCGTAATACTGACCCCTGCGCCGAATTTGAAGTTTGTGAGATGGCCCATTCACCAAAATGTCCGTATTTCAAAACTAAATCCAGCTGTAAAGGATGTCTGAAGGCTGTGAATGTGGAGAGCATTTTTGACCTTACACAAGAAGCATGGCTGTGTATACTATTGGTGTGCAGTCTCAGCCTCATAAATCATCTTTGGGTCTTCTGTTTGTTTAGATGTTTTGCCCTTGAACAGTTTGCCGAAGTGTCCAATTCCATTGCATTGAAGTATTGGGCTGAAATTGCCGGACATTGATCGCGCCAGTGGGGTTGCTTTGCTCCATAGCACTGGCATAGTCACTCTACTGGTCGGCTAGAGTATTGCTTCCCTTGGCCTGACATGTCCCTGTTTCTGTGCTGTTTAACTAACTGGATTGTTGGGTTTCCTTTGTACCACGGTTTACTTTCTCCTCTTAAAATGTGCCTGTGCTGTACATGGGGTTCAGCCTGTCTAACAATTTTGGTAGCTTTCTTGAGGGTTAGATCTTGTTTCACTTGCAACATGTCTGAGAGTGTTTCACCTACCACTTCTGCAACTATTCTATCTTTGTTGGGCCAAATTTTAGGTCTCCTAGCCTTCAGCCGTTCTTTACAGATCATTAATGAATGAAGTGACAGGTTCTCCTGGCTGCTGGACGCACTTATTAAATTTAGCCCTTTTGAGGATTGTGTTGTCTCTCAGGTTAATATAAACATTGAATGAAGCATAGAAACGTAGAAAATAGGAGCAGGAGTAGGCCATTCAGCCCTTCGAGCCTGCTGCGCCATTCATTATGGTCAAGGCTGATCATCCAACTCAATAGCCTGCTCCTGCTTTCTCCCTATATCCTTTGATCCCTTTCGCCCCAAGAGCTATATCTAACTCCTTCTTGAAAACATACAATGTTTTGGCCTCAACTACTTTCTGTGGTGGTGAATTCCACAGGCTCACCACTCTCTGGGTGAAGAAATTTCTCCTCATCTCAGTCCTAAGTGGCCTACCCCGTATCCTGAGACTGTAACCCCTGGTTATGGACTCCCCCACCATTGGGGACATCCTTCCTGCATCTACCCTGTCGAGCCCTGTTAGAATTTTATGTTTCTGAGATCCCCCCCTCATTTTTCTGAATTCCAGTGAATATAATCCTAACCAACTCAATCCCTCCTCATATGTCAGTCCTGCTATCCCAGGAATCAGTCTGGTAAACCTTCACTGCGCTTCCACTATGGCAAGAACATCCTTCCTCAGATAAGGAGACCAAAACTACACACAATATTCCAGCTGTGGTCTCACCAAAGCCCTGTGTAATTGCAGCAAGGCATCCCTGCTCTTGTACTTAAATCCTTTCGCTATGAAGGCCAACGTACCATTTGCCTTCTTTACTACCTTTCTGCACCTGCATGCTTACCTTCAGCGACTGGTGTATGAGGACACCCAGGTCTCATTGCATATTCCCCTCTTTCAATTTATAGCCTTTCAGATAATCTGCCTTCCTGTTTTTGCTATCAAAGTGGATAACCTCACATTTGTCCACATTATACTGCATCTGTCATGCATTTACCCACTCACTCAGCTTGCCCAAATCACACTGAAGCATCTCTGCATCCTCCTCGCAGCTCACCCTCTCATCTTCAAATTTAGCAGATAATTCATTTCATTCCTTGTCTCGCAATAACGTTGGCTATCGGGCCTACCGAATAAAGCAGCATGTTAACTTGTTTAACTTCTGCCTTTTTAGCCAGACCGGAAGCAATCATGTATCTAAGGAATCCTTTTCTTAAGTCCCCAATTAGTTGATTGATCTGGGTGGAATAGTGGTATTGTCACTAGACTAGTAATCCAGAGCTGGGCACTTGGGTTCAAATCCCACCAAGGCAGATGATGGAATCTTACTTCAATAAACTATCTGGAATTAAGAGTCTAATATCCATGAAACCATGTTGATTGATGTAAAAACCCATGTGGTTCACTAATGTCCTTCAGAGAAGGAAATCTGTTATCCTTACCTGGTCTGGCCGACATGTAACTCCAGACCTACATCAATATGGTTGACTCTTAAAATGGCCTAGCAAGCCAATCAGCTATATCAAACGGCTAAAAGCAAGTCCATAATGAATGAAACCGGACGGACTACCCGGCATTGACCTAGGCACTGGAAGCCACATCGGCAAACTCAGTCCTGTCGACCCTGCAAAGTCCTCCTTATTAACAGTGGTTTACAGGCGGCAGGAAGTTGCCCTGGGAGCCCTTAGCATTGAAGTCTCATGGCATCAGATCAAATATGGGCAAGGAATCCTCCTTGCTGTCCGTACCGTCCCCCTCCACTCAGCTGATGAATCAGTACCCCTTCTTCATATTGAACACCACTTGGAGGGTGGCAAGGGTGCAGAATGTACCCTGGTTGGGGGTCTGCAATGTCCATCACCAAGAGTGGCTCGGTAGCACCACTACAAACTGAGCTGGCCAAGTCCGCAAAGATATAGCTGCTAGATTGGATCTGTGGCAGATGAGGGAACCAACAAGAGGGAAAAAACATACTTGACCTCAACCTCATCCTCTCCAACTGTGACCGCTGCATAGCCATTGTGGAGACCAAGTCCCATCTTCACAATGAGGATTCCCTCCATTGTGTTGTGTGGTATTACCACTGTGCTAAGTGGGATGGATTTCAAACAGACTCAGCAACTCCAGACTGGGCATCCATGAGGCGCTGTGGGCAACAGCAGCAGAATTTTTTCAGCCACAATCTGTAACCTCATGGCCTGGTATATCCCCACTCTACCATTACCCCTAAGCCAGGGATCAACCCTAATTCAAAGAAGAGTGCAGGAGGGCATGCCAGGAGCAGCACCAGACATACCTAAAAATGATGTGTCAACCTGTTGGAGCTATAACACAGGGCTATTTGCATGTCAAACAGGGTAAGCTGCAAGCGATAGATAGAGTGAAGCGATTTCACAACCAACGGATCACATCTAAGCTCTGCAGTCCTGCCACGTCCAGTCGTGAACGGTGGTGGGCAATTAAACAACTAAGTGGAGGAGGAGGCTCCACAAATATCCTCATCCTCAATGATGGAGGAGCCCAGCACATGAGTGCAAAAGACAAGGCTGAAATATTTGCAGCTCCCTCCCACTGACACACATAAAAAACTATAAACAGCAGTTTGATTTGGAAGCTGTTTGTGAGTTCAGTTGGTATTGAAAGTAGCTGCCAGGTGAGGCTGGAGAAAAGGGAACAGATAGCCAGTCCCATGCTAAAGAAAAGACCCCAGAATCCAGGGGAGTGGAACAGGAGAAAGTCCCAAGCAGACCTTCTAGTCAAAGGAGGGACAGGAACCTGGAAAAGGTCCTGTTAAATGAAGTTAAAAGTGAGGAGCAGAGAAAAAGGCTTCAAGCTTAAAGAAATAAATGATTGTGAGAAGTCAGAAGGCTCAAAGAGGCAACTGAAGGTATGTAACTCTTTGTTATGGGAGTATGAAGCAGTGGTATACTGTTGACAGCTGAGTCAGTGAGAGAGAGTGTGTGGAGGAAAGCTTGAACGCATGTGGTGACCCAGGGGAGAGGAGTATTGGAAGCAGAGATCGAAACCCTGGAGGTGAACCCTTGAGGAAGGCATCTGAGAGAGAGAGTGTCGGTTTGGGAGAAGGTTTCAAAGTGAGTTCTTGGAGAGTGGAGATTGGAAACCCTTGTGTGAAAACGGAGTTCAGTAAGACTGGTTGGCTCACGGTATGACAAGTGTCTGGGGGGAGTTGAGAGATCCATAGCACTTGATTGAGGTGGCATCTGTCACTTGGTTTTAGAGTGTGTTGTGTCTGACCACAGGGTGCCTATTGGTTTACCTGGACTGTGTACTTACTTGTGGACATTAGAGTATAAGATAGCTTTTGTAACTTGTGTTATCCTTTCAACAAATCTGTATATATCTATAAAGTTGAAGGAGTATTGCATAAAAACAAAAATCTGCGGATGCTGGAAATCCAAAACAAAAACAGAATTACCTGGAAAAACTCAGCAGGTCTGGCAGCATTGGTGGAGAAGAAGAGTTGACGTTTCGAGTCCTCATGACCCTTCAACAGAACTGTTCTGTTCTGTTGAAGGGTCATGAGGACTCGAAACGTCAACTCTTTTCTTCTCTACCGATGCTGCCAGACCTGCTGAGTTTTTCCAGGTAATTCTGTTTTTGTTAAGGAGTATTGCATTACAGTTCATCTTTTCTTAATAAATGTTTTATGTTTTTGTTAAAAGTTCATTAGCTGACTCAGTGGCTGTTCAGTGGCTCCCCACCTCCACGTATCTAAAGTAACAAATAAAAGTTAGGATCTATCAAGCTGTGCTCTGCCCTGGGGTCAGGCTTGTCCAGTGGTAACCTCAGTTGGGGATCATAACCCACACAATTCCTCTGTACACTTTGTTAAGTAAGTTAACACCTTTAGTTTAAAAGTTAAGCGCAGAGAAGATTATAGTACGGGTGTGTTATATTTATTTGACATCAGAGCTGGCACAGAATATATATCTATATATGCTTGCCATCCTTTCCAATGCATGTATAGATTTGTTAGAATGACATGATTTGAACATGTACTTCAGCTGTGGTCAGACTCTCAAATTCATTTATGCCTTAGCACAACCTCTGTAGATTTGAACTCTTCCTTGTTGAGGCAATATATTCTAGCATCTTGGCTGTTGTTTTTTTAATATCCTTGGCCATAAACCATTTGCTGTGCAATTGCATGTTGAAGCTAAAATAATCTTCAGATCTATTGCTATATACTCTCCCTGCTCTCTTAGCTCTAGTGTGTTAGCAAATTTAACAAGCTTTGTTTTTGATATTTATATAATCTGTGTAGTTTAATGGTTCAAGCACTGAATCTGTGCTGCATTCTTGTCAGTCATGTTAGACATGTGACAAATATTGTTTCCTGCTTTTTAGGCAGTTTTTTTTTATTGTTTTCCTTCAGATGAAGTGACTTTAGAAACCAGGAGCTACTTGGATCTGTGGTCGCATGTTCTGCCCTTTTTTTATGATTCCACAAACTTATGACACTGCAATTACTGTAAGGAATCGTGCTGCAGAATTGCCGCCGGGAATGTATCAATGCAACACACCAATTTTAAGCAATTTATGTTATAAATGTAGATATCAGGATTCATAATGGTAAAATTTACAGACTTGTACATGCTGACATGAGATTTTTAATGTACAGTGTTACAGACCATGATGGGAGGAGAGTGAAGTTAATTCAGCACAGTTAATTCTAGCCCCCTTTCTCCACAGGTTGCAACAATAGTTTAAATGTTTAATTCACCCACAAACTGGCCAATTGTTACCCTTTGATAATGTTATTCCAAGCATAAAAAGACCCTAACCAGGTTTCTTTCAGTAAAGACAAAAAAGTTGATTTATTATAAAGCAAACTACTTTTTAACAAGTTAATAAGCTGGTTACCATACAAGTTGTCATTCAGATGTGTAACGATTTTCCCCTTTAAAATGAACTGATATTTGGACCCCCCCCCCGATATACACACACTCAAACACAGAACAGGACACAACAAACGCAGTCCCCTGCAGAGGCTGAAGGATGAGAGAGTTTATTTTAAAAGGATAAAATTCAAACATCAACAGTGTCAAGATCTTTAACAGAATTCTGGTCACAATAGGTTTGCAAGTTCCCTCTGATGGATTTTTTGGTGAAACTGTCCTTGATGGCTCTTACTTATCACAACTTTGCAGACTTTCCAAAATACAAATGATTTATTCTGATGAGATGTATCTGAGGAAAGTTCAGCACAAAGGTGGGGCAGAGAGAGGGAAAGAGAGTCTTTTCCTTGCAGCTTGCTTCTAATGAAACCACACACATTCCCTTTCTGACTGAGAGTTTTTTAAAGACTCAGATGCTCGGAGAATACTTCTCTTAGGCTAGGTGTTTTTCGCCCATTAGCAAGAGTCTTTAGCCTGGCAATAGTGGTTCTTTGTTAACTTGGATATACAAAGTATTTCTTTCCTCTCCAGATGCTCCCTGCCAGACATCTATCTTGACACATGGTTTACTCAAGAATAGCATATGCACAGCCTGAATTAATATTGTAAACTTATTAAAAAATAACTCTGGAGGAAGAATGTCCAAAATTCAATGCCCTTTAATTTCTCCAAAAACCGCTTCCTCACAACAGTAAAATCGTTATTATCTGGCATGTGTGGGGAATGGGAAGTGCCAGTGAAGGATGTGTGGGCGCTGGTTGAAAGAGGACCCCCCCCCCACCCCACCCCACCGTATGTTTCATGAAAGGCCCGTTATCTCATATGCTTAGGAGGATAATAACCTGGAGCTCAATTTCGGTGAAATCCTCAGCGAAGATTTCCATTGTCTCTTTGAGTTGCAAGTTCTTGACAATTGTTTTGTTGACAGAATTCGAGTGGTTGGTGTTTCAGTGCAATCTCCAACTGCATTAAATCTTCATTGGATAATTTCTTCCTGTGCAACTCCAGCAATTCCACCATGTCAGCCTCCTCCACTTCATCAAAGCCAACTTGCTTCGCCAAGGTGATGATTTTGCACTGAACTTCAGGAACGGCATCATGAGATCATCTGTGGTCGCTTACATACACATTCAGGCCACCAGGTTTCCACCACACTGTTCAAACATGACAACATTACTTCATCAGATGAAACAATGATATTGTCGATACCCATGAGGAGGATGTAGGCATGCCAAAATTCCCTGATTGTTGGCACATTCTCACCTTGTGTCTCATTAATGAGCTGGGAGAAGTTACTGTTTAGGTGGTAGGCCCTGAATATAGCTTCTGATCCACGGGTTGTAGTAATGAAGTAGTGTTGGGCAACAGGAAAATTACCTTCATATTTACGGGCACGTCACCAAGATTGATTGGATGACCTGGGGAGTTACTTAAGAGGAGCAATAGCTTGAAGACTATATTTTCTTTGGCACGATATGCCTTCCAGGCAAGGATGGCATACAGAGAACTATTTTTGAAAGAGTGCCCCCATCATCTAGGCTTTCTTATTTCAATGCCAAATGACGCATACATGTTCCTTGCAGTAACTCTTCAAAGTCCTTGGTGTCTTGGACTGGTACACCACTAATAAGGCCTTAAATTTGAAACCTCCTTCAGCAGCTTGTTATGAAAGCCACACTTAGCTGCTCATCAGGAACAGAGGCTGGGAATGCCCAGTCCTGACAGGCTTCGCGTGTCAGTGCATGCACAAGTCTGGGAGCAGGTAGTGTATGCACAGAGCTTAATCCTTAAATTCTTTGGGCTTATGCATAAAGAAAAATGGTGTGAAAACCTGAGTCAGGTTCCTGGGTGCAGAGCACCATTGCCAGCAAGTGCCCAGGTTAGGGGACAAGAGAGAAGGCGACAGGAATAGGTCCCAAAAGAAGGGTCCCAGAGAGAGGACAGGCATAGGAAAAGATCCCAGTTAAGTTAAAAAGAGGAGCAGAGAAAAACAACTCCAAATGAGACAAGGGCTGTGGGCAGCAGACTTTAAGTGAAGAGGGCACAAGGAAAGTCCTGGTAATTGAAGAGGGCTCTGGAGAAGCCCTGAAGATCCAAGAAGGCAGTTGAAGGTTGATGACTCTGTGCTGCGGGCCGTTGTGTCAAAGGTAACCCTTCGGAGCAGTAGTGTTCTGCTCGGTGTGGCTGAAGAGCTGAAGTTGTTTTGAGCTTGAGTGTAAACTTGAAAATCCAGGGGAATGAAATCTCGGGAGACTGCTTTAGTGACTGGAAGCCCATGTCCAGTGGCATACCACAGGGATGTGTGCTCGGTCCCCTATTATTCATCATTTATATAAACAACATAGATGACTATGTGGGGGGTAAGATTAGTAAGTTTGCGGATGACAAAGATTGGCCGGGTGGCTAGCAGTGAGGTTGAGTGTCTTGGGCTACAGGAAGATATAGACGAGATGGTCAAATGGGCAGATCAGTGGCAGATGGAATTTAACCCTGAAAAGTGTGAGGTGGTACACTTTGGAGGAGTAATTTGACCAGAAGGTATTCAATGAATGGCATGACACTAGGAAGTTTTAAGGAACAAAGGGATCTTGGTGTGTGTGCCCATAGATCTTTTGAAGGCGGAGGGGCATGTTAGTGGGGTGGTGAAAAAGGCATATGGAACACTTGCCTTTATCAATCGAGGCATAGATTACAAAAGTAGGAAGATCATGTTGGATTTATATAGAACCTTGGTGAGGCCACAGCTGGAGTACTGTGTGCAGTTCTGGTCACCACATTATAGGAAGGATGTGATTGCACTGGAGGGGGTGCAGAGGAGATTCACCAGGATGTTGCCTGGGATGAAACATTTACGTTATGAAGAGAGGTTGGATGGGCTTGGGTTGTTTTTGTTGGAACAGAGAAGACTGAGGGGCGACCTGATCGAGGTGTACAAGATTATGAGGGGCATGAACAGGGTGGATAGGGAGCAGCTGTTCCCCTTAGTTGAAGGGTCAGCCAAGAGGGGACACAAGTTCAAGGTGAGGGGGAGGAGGTTTAGGAGGAGTGTGAGGAAAAACTTTTTTACCCAGAGGTTGGCGATGATCTGGAATGTGCTGCCTGAGGGGGTGGTGGAGGTGGGCTGCCTCACATCCTTAAAAGTACCTCGATGAGCACTTGGCATGTCATAACATCCAAGGCTATGGGCCAAGTGCTGGTAAATGGGATTAGGTAGGTAGGTCAGGTGTTTCTCACGTTTCGATGCAGACTCGATGGGCCGAAGGGCCTCTTCTGCACTGTGTGATTCTGAGATGTCATTGAAACCCTACAAGGTGGGCTGTTGTTGAGGCCATCAGAGTTGGTGCAACTTGTAGGGAGAATTCCAAGGTTAAACCAGGAATCTTTCATGAGATTGGTTGACTCAGCGTTACTGATGTCTGGGTAGGTTAATGAGAAATCTGTGGACTCTGTTTTGGTCACATCTGCCATTTATTTATTTATTTCATAGTGTGGTGTGTTCGACCATAGTTTGCTTGTGAATTACATGTACTTCATATTTACCCTTAATGTTCGAGTATAAAGTAGACATGTAAATTGTTTAATCTTTCTGACCTTGTATTGTAAAGCTTATTTTTTTTTTAACTCAAAATCCATGGAATCTTGTGGCTTTATTCACTGAGCAAGTATCTTAAATCTCAAACTTTTGTTTACAAACCATGTACTAAACCATATCTATCAACAACTTGTGGTCTGGCTAAGGAGCTTAACAAGCGTTCCCACCCAGCAGATAAGTCAGGTGATCTTTGGCAAGTTTAAATCCCTGTGCTGCCATCTCCTCTTTGGAGATGAATGTTCTCTGTGGTATACACTTCCAATAAAGTGACATCTTATCAACGTTAAAGACTTGTTTTGGTGAGTAGCCACCTTTTTTTCAGTGATTATCTTCAAATAGGCAGGGAATTCATTAGCTGCTTCAATATCGACACTAGTTGCTTTGCTGCATACTTTTATGTTGTGCAAATAGGAATGTTTCTTGAAACGCTTGAATCAACCACGGCTAGCACTGAAACTTTGTGACACTGAACTCTCACTCTACTCATTTTGTAAGTCATAGAAGTTATTAACATTTGCTTGGATGACCATCAAGCTAAGCCAGCTTGCATTGGTTTTTGATCTGGACTGCCAAGGGTCTTTCCATACTTTCTTTTAAGCATATCTTCACAAACCTTTCCCTTTGGCAAATAGTGGAAAGGTGTTGGAAGGATACCTAAGCTAATTATCAGCCCCTTAAACCACATCATGAGTGCTCCTGTGGCCAGCAAGTCCTGGCATGGGACTTGAACCCAGAGTTTCAGGCCCAGAGGTAGGGGTGCAACCACTGCGCCACAAGATTTCCTACATATTTTCCATGATGCTATTTCTAGTCCAACTTGGTACTTAAAGGTGTAACACTTTGCGCACTTTGTTTGATTTTTGTTAGCATCACCATGTTTGGATTACCGCCTACAATACCAATATCAACTGGTTGTTCTCCAGCCTCAAAACATTTTAAAATCTTTAACTTTATTTTTAAAGTGATAGCTTTTCTTAGTAGCAGCAGTCTTGCTACTATCATGTTTTGGGTGTTTTTGACTCGCGTTTTAGAAGTAATTCAAAGGGATGAAGCACTAAATCACAAGTTTGAAATAATCTCAAATGACTTTAAAATGGTTTCTCTACCTTGCCCACTGCAAAGTTGAACAACTTGGGGCTCCAAAATTAATCAGAAGATTGCAGAGTCAGGACCTGTTGGCTTTCCCTTTCCTCCTAAAAGGCCTTATAATTTTTGCCAAAAGAAGCCCCTGAGCCAATGACAGCATTGTAACCTACAGCAAATGCCCCTCTCACCAACTTTAAAAAGCCTCTCTACCTCACCCAATGCACAGCATCTATACCTGGGACTCCAAAATTAACAGGGGATTACAGAGTAAGGAGCTGCATCTGTACTGCACAAAAGTGAGCACTCAAGGTTTCAACTTTACCCCAGGAAAAAAATACAATGGGTATAGTGTTTCTTCTTACAGCACTGTACTGTACAATTTTCATCCAAAGCAGCTGATGCCTCACACACAATCGAATGCCTCTCGCTGGCACTCACTCCAAGATGGTGGTGATCAGTCACCACATAAAGCCAGGTGCGAAACAATGTTAATTTGGAAGTTGCGATGTTCAGCACACATACTGGCTGCATTGTAAACCTGACATTAAAGCAGAAAGACATTAAATGCAACAACATAAAAGCGGGGGACTTGCTGTACCAGTAATCTTCTGCTGAGTTCTCATTTAATTCATTTGGTCACTCTCGCCTATCCCTGAAACCTTTTGAGTTGCTGTTTCTCCTGTTCTACCTTTTTTCTGTCTCCTTTCAACTTTTTCTTCAGGTTTCCCTTAAAGACTTTTTTGTTAAAGTTGAATTTTAAAAGCAAAAAAATCATATTAGATTGAGGACAAAACTCTGCTTTCCTCTTGACCCATTCTTCTTAACTTGACTGCACTCTTCACCTACCCCTTTTTTATTCTCACTCTTTTTCCACACTCGCCCGTGGTGTTTATTTTCCTCAGGGGCTTTGGTTCCTTTCAAAGCCCATGTTTTTGGAAAAAAAAATCAAACTAGAATGAAAGAATTTACATTTTGCTTTATTTGTGTATTTGCGTCTTTCTCTCTTCTACATTATAACATTAATTACCCTTACTTCATTGGCTGTAAGGCACTTTGAGCTGTCTGATAGTTGTGTAAAGCACAAATATAAATGTATGTTTTGTTCCTGTGTGTCTGATTCTATCAATGTGCTGGTTTTGTTTCCCACCCTTTCCCCAGTCTCTCACTGCTCCCCAATGCTCGATCTCTTTCTCTTACTCCCTGTCGGCTTAATACATTTTGAAGTTCAAAGAACACCAGAAAAGGTGCTAGTGTGTAATCAATACACTGTCACTTTCCTCGCCCTCAAAATGACATAGCCTTTTTGTTAACATTGAATTTTAAAAGCCGACAAACCATATTAGAATGAGGGAAGAAGCTGCGTGTGTACTTTTGTTTTCCTCTTTTTTCCAACCTCTTGATCCATCCCTTTTTACTTGTTCGCACCTTTTTTCATTCCATTGCCTTCCCTGGATTCTTATCATATTCTATCCGTTACTAAGAGCTTGTGTGACTACTGTATTTTTACAATATTGCCCAATCCTCATCTGTGCTTCTGTTACCTCAAGACTTAACTTCCCAAATACCTTCTTCATTAGCTTTTCAAACTCCATCCTACACAAACTCCAAATTATCTAAAACTCTGCCACCTGAATCCATCCCATTAATGCTTACTTTGTCCAGTGGCAGCAAAATGAATTGCAAATCCCATCTTTTTTGTCATGACATTGCCTCACTTTGTTTCTGTAAGCTCCTCGAGTAGAGCTTGTCAACCCAAGCCCATGCTGCTTTGAAATAAAAACAGAAAATGTAGGAAAAACTCAGCAGGTTGAGTCAGCTCTGAAGAAGGGTCATATGGACTCAACACTAGGTCTGTTTCTTTCTCAGTAGTTGCTGGTAGACCTGCTGACTACTTCCAGCTTTTTCTGTTTTTATTTCAGATTTCCAGCATCTGCAGTATCTTATGCTCCTTTGACTTTGTTTCAGGCACAAAGCGCCTTTCACTTAGATGTGGAATTTCCAGCTATCTTAAGTTTTATTTTTTGGAACTCATTTCCTAAATCTCGATGCTACTGATTTCAATCACAGGTTACGACAAAGACGTTTTGTACAGCTATCCTGGCTTCCTTGTCCATTCACTTCCTTTCTTCGGTTTGGATCGTTCTCTTTCACGTGATGTGATTTGGGATGATTTTGCGACGTTAAAGAATTGGAAATTGCAGCACGCACCAACTGCTGCTCCTCATTTATCTGTGGTTTTCTGCAGCCTTAAACCCTGATTTAACTGTAGATAATAATTTCTTCAAACTTAAAGCCTTACTCCTTAAACAATTTAATACATTGTTTAGATTTTTGAAATTCTCCAAAGCATTTAATATATCCTTAGAACAATTTCAAATCTATTTTTTGGAACTGTTCCATTGTTGCTCCTCTGAAAATGAGGAGTGATAGTAGAGGGTAATATAGTGAGGGAGAGTGACAATCTTCTTTGCAGCAAAGAGTAAGCCCAGATGGCTATGTTGCCTGCCTGGTGCCAAGGTTTGGGACATCTGCTCAGGGCTGGAAAGGAACTTGCAGTGGGAGGGGGAGGTTCCAGTTGTCATGGTTCATATAGGTAGCAACAACATAGATAGGACAAGGAAAGAGGTTCTGGAAAATCAGTATGAGGAGCTAGGTACCAAATTGAGAAGCAGAATCTCAAAGGTAATAATCTCTGCATTATTACTTGAGTCACATGCATACTGGCATTGGGCAAATAAGATTAGAGAGATGAATGTGTGGCTCAAAGGCTGGTGTGCAAGAAGTGGGTTCTGGTTTGTAGGGCACTGGCATCAGTACTGGGGAAAGTGGGGGCTGTACCCTTGGGATGGTCTACACCTGAACCGTGCTGGAACGATTGTTCTTGTAAATCGCATAACTAGGGTAGTAGGCTTTTACCTAACCAGGGGGTGAAGGATCAAGCTTGGATAGATGTAGCAAATCAAGGGGTAGAGTCAAGGCAGGAGACAATAATAGAGAATAATGGGAAATGAGAGTCAGGGAATGGCAGGAAGGGACAGAGAAAAAAACCTATGAATACAGCAACAGTGAGGACTAGATGTTACAAAGATAACAAAAAGACAAAACTTGAGGCTCTGTGTCTGAGTGTGCATGGCATTCATAACAAAGTAAGTGAATTGATAGCATATATTGAAATAAATAAATATGATCTGATGGCAATCAGATGGCAATTATGGAGACATGGTTGCAGGACGACAAGGATTGGGTCCTGAATATTGACAGGTACATGACATTCAAGGAGAATAGGAAGCTAGGTAAAGGTGGAGGGGTAACACTGTTGATCAAGGATGGCATTTGTGCAATAGTTAGAGATACCTTGGTTCAGGAGATCAGAATGTAGAATCAGTTTGGGTGAAGATGAGGAATAGTAGGGGAAAAAATTCAATAGTGCAAGTGGTCTACAGGCCCCCTACCAGTAATCACAATGCAGGATGAAGTATTCAAGAAGAAATATTGGGTGCTTGTGATAAAGGGACAGCAATAATCATGAGTGATTTTAATTCACATAAAAACTGGAATTGGACCCAGAATTGGCTGAGTGGCAGGAAGCAGAGGGTAATGGTCGAGGGGTGTTTTTGTGACTGGATGCCTGTGTCTAGTGGGGTTCCACAGGGATCGCTGTTGGGCCCCTTGCTGTTTGTGGTGTAAACATAAACGATTTAGACTTGAATATAGGAGGGTTGATCAGTAAATTCGTGGATGACACAAAAATTGGTGGGGTGGTAAATAGTGAGGAGAATAGCCTTAGATTACAGGAGGATATAGACGGGCTGGTCAGATGGGCTGATCAGTGGCAAATGGAATTTAATCTGGACAAGTGTGAGGTGATGAACTTGGGCAGGGCAAACAAGGCACGTGAAAACACCTTACTGAGGATCAAAGGGACCTTGTTGTGCATGTCCACCAGTCCCTTAAGGTAGCGGGACAGGTAGATAAGGTGGTTAAGAAGGCATAAAGGATACTTGCCTTTATTAGCTGAGGCATAGAATATAAGAGCAGGGAGGATATGCTGGAACTGTATAAGACGCTGATTAGGTCACAGCTGGAGTATTGCATGCAGTTCTGGAATCTGTATTATAGGAAGGATGTGATTGCACTAGAGGGAGAGAGAGTGCAGAGGAGATTCACCAGGATGTTGCCTGGGCTGGAGAGTTATTGAGGAGAGATTGGATAAACTGGGGTTACTTTCCCTGAAGCAGAGGAGATTGAGGGGGGACATGACTGGGGTGTATAAAATTGAGGGGCATAAATAGGGTAGACAGGAAGGAACTTCTGCCCTTGGTGGAGGGATCAATAAGGAGGAGGCATAGATTTAAGGTAAGGGGCAGGAGGTTTAGAGGGGATGTGAGGAAGAATTTTTTCACCCAGACGTGGTGGGAATCTGGAACACACTGCCTGAAAGGCAGAAACCCTCATAACATTTAAGAAGTATTTGGATGTGCACTTGAGATGCCATGGCATACAAGGCTAGAAAATGGGATTAGAATAGTTAGGTACTTGTTTGACCGGCGCAGACCCGATAGGCCAAAGGGCCTTTTTCTGTGTTGTAGACCTCTATGACTAGGGAAACGATACTGAGCAAACTGATGGAGCTGCGGGCTGACAAGCCTCTGGGTCCTGATGGACTTTATCCTCGTGTCTTAAAAAAGGTGGCCAAAGAGGTAATTTTCCAAAATTTGCTAGATTCTGGAAAAGTTCCATCAGATTGGAAAGTAGCAAATATAACCCCTCTATTCAAGAAGGCAGGGAGGCAGGAAACAGTAAACTCTAGGACAGTTAGCTTGACGTATGTTAAGGAGGTTATAGCTGGGCACTTATAAAAACTCAAGGTAATCGGGAAGAGTCAGCATAGTTTTGTGAAAGGGAAATCATGTTTAACCAATTTATTGGAGTTCTTTGAAGGATTCACATACACTGTGGATAAAGGGGAGCCTGTAGTCTTCTGTGTTTTGATTTCCAGAAGACATTTGATAAGGTGCCACATCAAAGGTTATAAAATAAAAGCTCCTGGTGTAGGGGGGGTAACACATTTGCCTGGATAGAAGATTGGCTGTCTGGCAGAAAACAGAATATGCATAAATGCGTCCTTTTCTGATTGGCAGGATGTGACGAGTGTAGTCCAGCAGGGGCCTGTGCTGGGGCCTTAATGTTTTACAATTCACATCAATGACTTGGATGGGGGAGTGATGGCATGGTAGCTAAATTTGCAGATGACACAAAAGTAGATAGGAAAGTTTATTGTGAAGAGGACATGAGGAAGTTGCAGAGGGAATACTGATGGGTTGAGTGAGTGGGCAAAGACCTGGCAAATGGAGTATAATGTGGGAAAATGTAATATTCACTTTGGCAGGGAGAATAAAAAAAGCAGAGTTTTACTTAATTGGAGAACGACTGCAGAATTCTGAGCTGCAGAGGGATCTAGGTGTTCTAATATATATGTCACAAAAAGTTAGTATGCCGGTACAGCAAGCAATTAAGAAGATTAATGGAATGTTAACCTTTATGACGAGAGGAATTGAACATAAGGATGTTATGCTTCAGTTATACAAGGCATTGGTGAGACAACATATTGAATACTGTGTGCAGTTTTGGTCTCCTTAATTGAGAAAGAGTGTAGATGTGTTGGAGGTAATTCAGAAGATTTACTAGATTATTACGTGGAATGAGCTGAGGAAAGGTTAGACAGGCTGGGCTTGTTTCCACTGGAGTTTAGAAGAGTGAGGAGTGACTTGATTGATGTAAATAAGATCCTGAATGGTATAGACAAGGTGGACGTGGAATAGATGTTTCCTGTTGTGGGGAATGCAGACCTAGGGGGCACTGTTTGTTTGAAAATTAGTTGTTGCCCTTTTAAGACTGATGAGGAGAAATTTTTTCTGAGGGTTGTGCAACTTTGGAACTTACTGCCTTAGAAGGCAGTGGAGGCAGGAACATTGAAAATTTTTAAGGTGGAGGTAGGTAGATTCTTGTTAGGCAAGGGAATCAAAGGTTATTGGGGTAGATTGGAATGTGAAATTTGAAACATAAGCAGATCAGCCATGATCTTATTGAATGCAGAGTGGGTTCGAGGGCATGAATGGCCTACCCCCTGCTCTTATTTCTTATGTTCTTAGGAAGTTCTGCTGCTGCCTGAAGCCCTGCTGCAGTCTGTACTCACTGGTTAATTAGAGTGGCATATCCAGAACACACTACCTGTTCCTTTAAATGCAGAGGTTGTTTTTAAGTCTTGAATAATGTCACACACACAGATCATAGACCTTGGTGTGTGCAACAAGTCTACAAAACAAACAGATTAATATGTTCTGTGTTAAGGGTTTGGAGTGGAAGGCCGCCTGAAACCTTCCCAACTTTTGACAGTTTGTACTGCATTTAAAGTTATCAAGGCCTGGCTTTAACTGGAGTTGTGTTTTGCTGGCTTTAATAGTAAATGCTTTAATACACACACAGCAGCTGTATGTTTGTTGCTACTCAAGTAATTGATTATTTACTTTGAGGGCAGCTCTTCTGTAGTTGACTGTGCACAAAAATTGATGCATGGAGATGAGAAAAGATTCAATACATTTGTCAAGTACTGGAGCCACAAGTTACATGGTATGTGGACTGGATAAGAGAAAGCTTATTGAAGCTTTTAAGTTTAAGTGATCTAGGGAAGATGAACTGTAATAAATTGTTTGACATAGTCACAGACCCTGACACACACACCACACATGTGCACGCACACATGCTCACAACAACTCATACTGCCTTTGATGTAATTTAATGTCCCAAGGCAATTCACAAGAGCATTAGAAAACCAAGTATGACTCCGAGCCACATGGAGATATTAAGTCAGATGACCAAAAGGGCAAAGATGTAGGTTTTAAAGAGTGTCTTAAAGGAAGAAAGTGAGGTAGCTAGGTGGAGAGGTGCTGGAAGGGAATTCCAGAGCTTGGGGCCTAGGCAACTGAAAGTATAGTCACCCATGGTGGCGATATTTATGATTGGGAATGCACATGAGGCTAGAAATAGAGAAGTGCAGATATGAAAGTTGTGGGGCAGGAAGAGATTATAGAGATAGGGAGGGGTGAGGCCGTGGAGGGATTTGAAAACCAGGATGAGAATTTTAAAATCAAGATGTTGCTTAACCTGGAGCCAATATAGGTCAATGAGCAGAGGAATGATAAGGAATAAGGGAGTGAACACATGAGCAGCAGAGTTCAGGATGATCCCCAGTTTATGGAGGGTAGGGTGTGGGAGACCAGCCAGGAATGGCATGATGGATCAGACTGCCCAGGGAAATGGTGGAGGGGAAAATGTCATCAAATTAAAAGGGAACTGGATAACTTTATTAAAATAAATGATTGAAGTACAAAATTCTTATTAAAGTTAATTAAAATTAAATAAATAGAAGTGAGATAAGAGTAGGATATTTTTAAACTCTGATGTGATCAGTTGGATTGAAGTGATTTTCTTCCAGTCCTGCACTTTACAATGTTGACATTTATTCAGACATGATTCTGACATAACTATGCTGTAAAAACACATCTCCTGTGGTAAAGATTTTAATAAGTTTTTTTTAAATAGTTATGGTTGACTTTGGCTCCAGTCAATATCTTTGCCTTTTGTAAAACCTGGAGGTTTAGATTTGAAGCCTTAGTATAATGGAATTTAAATTGCATTTGGGTGGTGATTTGGAGGGATAATGAAACCTATTTAGGTATTAAATATAAAGAATTATATCAAGCCAGTAATCTAATTGTCAAGCGCAATTAATGGCTATATACCTCTTGAACTTTGCCCAAATCAGGGATATTAATATGTTCTCTTTACATATTTAAGGGGAGGAGATTTTTTTATAATTTAGTTCTGACTTGCTTCCTACATTTGGCAAGATTTTGATGTTTTGTTGCAACAAAGTAATAAGTCTATGATTCTTTTGAGGCGACGGGGAGGCGATGGCGTAGTGGTATTGCCATTGGACTAGTAATCCACGATAGTGACCCGGGTTCAGACCTGGTGGAATTTAAATTCAGTAAAAAAAAATATAGAATTAAAAGTCTAGTGATGACCATGAAACCATTGTCGATTATTATAAAAACCCATCTGGTTCATTAATGTCCTTTGGGGAAGGAAATCTGCTGTCCTTACCTGGTCTGGCCTACATGTGACTCCAGACCTACAGCAATGTGGTTGACTCTTAAATGCCCTCAGAACAAGGGCAATTAGGGATGGGCAATAAATGCTGGCCTAGCCAGCGAAGCCCACATCTCATGAATGAAAAAAAAAACCCCTTGACTGAAGTTGATCCATGCTTCATGACAGTGGCTTGACTTCTATTTGTACTACTTGGCACTGAATAATATCATAGCAGTGACAACATTTTCTTCAAAGGAAGATTCTTCAAGATGTCCAATAGAGCCTTAGAGTGGATGCTGCCAGTAACCTTTCTATGTGCTTTGGTTTATACCATTGCTCTATGTTCAGTTTTTAGTGCAATTGAAACACTCTACATTGATCATCTTCATATATGATTTCCAGTGGAAATCAATTCCTCAAAGCTAATCTCTTTTTGCATCTTTTATTCATTTAATCAGCAAATGCCACCATCTACAGAGCAAATTAATACATAACCCAGAAATCTGAAATAAAGATTGAAAGCACAAGCAATACTCAGCAGATCTGGCATCATTTGTGGAGAGAGAAACAGAGTTAACATTTCAGGTTGATGATCTTTCATCAAAATTGGGAAAAGTTAGACATGTCATATTTTAAGGAGGTGAAATGAGGAGAGTTGGAAAAAGACAAAAGGAGAAGTCTATGATAGGATGGGAGTGATTGAATAACAAAAGAGTTACTTGTTCAGGACTAAAGGTGTTGTGTATTGCATTGAGTAAGGTTAACACAAGCTCAACTGCCAGCAGCCATTATTGAACAACTTAATTTATGTATACCTCCCCAACAGAGCAGAGAGGGTAGCTGCACTATATACTACACACTCTTTCCCCCCACCCCCGCCACTTAAAAAAAAACTTGTACATTTGCCATTTTTCCCATTTTTCCCCAGAATACAATATGACTAAACCAACATCAACAATACCTGAAATTTAACAGGTTGGGTTGCAAATTTGTTATTGTAATCACAGCGAAAACATATGACCAATATTACCAGAGTGCTAGGGGGTCTTGTGGCGCAGTGGTAGCATCCCTACCTCTGGGCCAGAAGCTCAGGATTCAAGTCCCATTTCACGACATGATGGCCACAGAAAGTGCATTTATAACATGGCCAGATAGGTTGATTATCAATCTGTGAATCCTTCCAATATTCATGTCGGCAGGTGGTAAGATGGGAAATGTTTCCTGGCCAGCGTACTGCAGAAGGCAACGGCAAACCACTGCAGTACTTTGCCAAGCATAATCATTGACCAATCCAATGGAAGATCTGTGGTCACCAGCTCTCTCTTAGGGCTTGGCACTTGAAGGAGGAGGAGGATTACCAGAGTAATGTACAAGTTCAAAAAAAAAATTTTCCTTAATTCCAGTATGTGTGAAACAAAAAATATCATTTGACAAGAAATAATGAAACGAACATTTTCCTCCTTCCTTCCTACAAACATGGCGATATATTTCCAAGTCACTCACCATCCTGACTTGGAAATATGTTGCCGCTCATTTACTGTCACTGGGTCAAAATCCTGAAACTCCCTCCCTAACAGCACAGTGGTTGTACCTACACCACATGGACTGCAGCGGTTCAAGAAGGCAGCTCACCACCACCTTCTCAAGGGCATTTAAGGATGAGCAATAAATGCTGGCCCAGCCACTGACGCCCACATCCCATGTGTTATGGCACAGCGGATGGTAAATGCTAAGCTGCTCAAATCCCAGAGGGAAACTTGGAACAACTGCCACAACTGTTTTGCAATTTATATTTTTATTTTGAGATGCGTGCCTTGAACTCAGTAATAATTCTGAGTCCTGGAGGTTTTTTCACAGAACTAAATTAAACATTTATTAATGAAAGAAATAATTTTAAGCACATACTTAGGTCTACAAAATACTACTATGATAACTCCTAGCTCCCATAATTAATCTAACTCCCTCTGTTAAGGCAATAGTAAAAACAAAATAGATTTTAACAGACCCAAGCAAAGCGCATGGTACCTTGGACAGGGATATTCACAGTGAATTCTCTTAGCTTCAGTTCCTATAGGCAGCAGCTTGGTACATAGAGGCTGGAGGCTTTTCATACTTGTTAGATCTGAGAATACCTTCTCCTTACACAGAACCTCATCTCCTTTATACATGTTTCTCCATTTTTAATGTAAATCCCATTGTTCCAATCTGTCTTTAGACTTTACCTTTCTGACAATCTTTCACAGTACCAATTTTATCAGTAAGCTTTGGGAAAAATAAACACACTGTTTGGCTTCTTCTGCCTAAGTATGACATTTCACCCTCATTTTTAAAATTCAACTACTCTGGTTTATCTGAAAATGCAAAGTTTCCTTTACACCTCACATTCTAAAACTTCAGCCATGTTTACTTATTTAGCATTTCAAACCTAGCTTCTTTTCTGATACATCAAAGCCTTAAGACCAGCTGTCTTTAATTCAATTAAGACACATTCACACACTCTCCCTTTCTCGCTCTCTCTTTTTCTCTCTCTTTTTCTCTCTCTCTCTCTCTTTCTTTCTTTCTCTTGCTCTCTCGGTCTATCTCTTTCTCTCCAGACCCCACTATTCCTACTTTAAATCGCAGTAACATTACTTGAAAGTTATTTTTATTATTTTCATAATCTATCTGGCTTCTTTCTCTTTCTGTCTGGGTCTCTTCTCCCATTTCCATTAGCTTGACTCTGCTCTCTCAACATCTCTGACTGTGTCAAACCTGAACTTTGACTTTGACTACCAACTCCACTTAATGGTTGAGACTGTGACACTGAGTGATTTGTTTTAATCAAAAACCCAAGCTCACTTTGCTCTGTTGGTGGATTCTGAGATAACAGCAAACTTTCTTTTTCTTTCTGACTTTCTCTTTGGCTGTGAGAGGAATTTGGACTATAGGAAGTTTATCATGCTCTCCCTCCATCAGATTTCCTCCTTCAAGCAAATGATCTTGATACTGATTAATTCTTGCTCCAATTTCACTACATATGTGCACCTAGTCCTGTAACCTCTTTGTTCGGGCTGAATTCCACCATTACCCCCAAATATGTCTTCATGTCATTTTTAAAAAAACACATAACGTACTGACTTAGTGTTTACCTGAATAGGATGCGCTCATGGAGCAACCTTTCAAATGGCTCAAACTAGACAGAGCTGGGATAAGGGGGGCATTTTCAGGATGGCAACCTATAACTAGTGGAGTGCCACATGGATAAATGCTGGAGCCACAATTTTTTACAATATATATTAATGACTTAGATGAAGGAAGTGAGTGGATGACACAAAAATAGGTGGGAAGGTAAGTGGCGAGGATGAAGTCACTCCTCAACCTCCTCGGTTGCAAGGAAAACAACCCCAGCCTATCCAATCTTTCCTCATAGCTGCAATTTTCCAGCCCTGGCAACATTCTTGTAAATCTCCTCTGTACTCACTCCAGAGCAATTTGTCTTTCCTGTAATGTGGTGACCAGAACTGTTGTGAGAATGGATGTTGTTTAAAGTAGTGTGTCTGTGCTGTGTGCGCGCGTGCGATAGGAGTCTGGGGGGTTGGAAGCATGAAAAGGATAGGGGTTAAGTTTGAGGTACAAGTAAATATGTTAGATCTAACGTTTGCATTTTTAGATAAGTTGAACATTTGTTTGAATATCAAAAGAGAGACAGAAGTGGAAAGAAACATGTTTGCATCTTGCAGGAATTCCATAGATAAATAGTAGTGGAGAATATTGTCTTTGCTTTAAAATTCAAGATGGAAACATGAAAGATCTTTATATTTAGAAGGGTTTGAATTTCAAAGAGGTGGGAGAACAATGGAACAGAGATGAAAGGGGGAAAATGGTATTTTAGAGTTGCTGTTGAGCTGGAGCTTTGGAGATTGCTGGAGATAGCTGGAGCTCTGGGCTGAGAGAATATGCAGCTTGAATCAACCATCCAGTTAAGCTAGAAAAGTCTTGGATTGCAACAAGTAGTTTTATTCTGAAGTGGCTTCCACTGCAGAGTGGAAGAGGGTAAAGTTCATGATGTACGCCTTTATTGAAGCTACAGCAATTTGCCTTGTGTAATGTTACTGGATTTCTTTTATGGTTAACACCTATAAGGGAGTGTTTCCTGGAAGTTGTTAACTTGAAGGTTTGACCAAGTAGGGAGTTCTTGGGGAATGTTTTGTAAGACTAAACCTTAATTGTGTAACTGTAATCTTGTATGCTTAAGTTTCCTTTATTTTAGTTAATAAAACATTTACTTTTAATTTTTAAAAACCCAAAAGTGTTACTGGACCACTTAGTGTTGAGATCGGTACACCTTCTCGGTTTCAGAATATGAAAAAGTTGATATTATGTTTGTTGAAGTCCCCAACTATTATTGCCCTATTATTTTTGCACTCAGAAATTTGCCTACATATTTGCTCTCCTATCTCTGTCTCTCTATTTGGGGGTCCATAGTAGTGTGGCTGCCCCCTTTTTATTCCTGAGCTCAACCTATATGGACTCACTTGATGATTCATTTAGTATGTGACCCGTCCTCATTGACTCATAGATGTTTATAGCACAGAAGGAGACAATTCAGCCCTTTGTGTCCACACCGGTCAACAAAGATCTGACTACATTAATCCCATTTTCCAGCTCTTGGCCCATAGCCCTGGAGGCTATGGCAACATAAGTGAATATCTAAATACTTCTTAAATATAAAGAGAGTTTGACTCGACCACCCTTTCAGGCAGTGAGTTCCAAACTCTCACCACCTTCTGGGTGAAAAAAATTCTCCTCGACTCCCCTCTTAGCCTTCTACCTCTTACCTTAAATTTATGCCCCCTGGTTATTGTCCCCTCTACTAATGGAAAAAGTGCCTTCCTATCCACCCTATCTAAACCCCTCATAATCTTATACACCTCTATCAGGTCCCCTCTCAACCTTCGCTGCTCCCAGGAAAAACAACATCAGCCTATCCAATCTTTCTTCATAGCTTAGACCCTCCAGCCCAGGCAGTGTCTTGGTAAATATTCTCTGCACCCTCTCTAGTGCAATCACATCCTTCCTATAATGTGGCGACCAGAACTGCACACAGTACTCCAGTTGTGGCCTAACCAGCGTTTTATGCAGTTCCAGCATAAGTGCCCTGCTCTTGTACTCTGTCTTGGCTAATAAAGGCAAGTATCTCATATGCTGCCTTAACCACCTTATCTACCTGCCCTGCTACCTTCAGAGATCTGTGGATATGCACACCAAGGTCCCTCTTCAGTACTTTCCAGGGTCCTACCATTCATAGTGTAACCCCTTGTCTTGTTAGCTCCCTCCCAAGCACATTACCTCACACTTTTCTGGGTTGAATTCCATTTGCCACTGCTCTGCCCACCTGACCAGTCCATTGATATCCTCCTGCAGTTTACAGCTATCCTCCTCACTATTTACCACCCTCCCAATTTTCATGTCATCTGTGAACTTCTTGATTATGTCCCTACATTTTAAGTCCAAATCATTTATGCACACCATAAGCAGCAAGGGCCCCCAACACTGAGCCCCACTGGAAACTGATTTCCAGTCACAGAAATATCCTTCTACCATCACCCTCTGCTTCCTGCCTCTCAGCCAATTTTGGATCCAGTGTACCACTTTGCCTTGGATCCCATGGGTTCCTTCTTTCTTGACTGGTCTTCCATGAGGGATCTTATCAAAACCCTTGCTAAAGTCCATGTGGACCACAACAAATCCATTACCCTCATCAACACTCCTAGTTACCTCCTCAAAAAATTCGATCAAATTTGTCAAACACTACCTCCCCTTAACAAATCCATGCTGACTATCCCTGATTAATCCGGGTCTCTTCAAGTGCAGATATTTTCTGTCTCTCCAAGTTCTTTCTAGTAACTTCCCCACCACCAAGGTTAGGCTGACTGGCCTGTAATTTCCTGATCTATCCCTTGCTCCCTTTTTTTAAAAGTGGGACAAAGTTAGCAGTCTTCCAGTCTTCTGGAACCTCCCCTGTGGCCAGAAAGGATTTGAAAATTACTGCCAGGATCCCTGGTATCTCTTCCCTTGCCTCCTTCAACAGTCTGGAATACATCTCATCCGGACCTCCACTAGTACCTCCTCTCTCTTGATAATTTTCTCTAATATTTCACAATCCTGCACCCTGATGTCTGTACCTGTGTCGTCCTTTTCCATTGTGAAGATAATGCAAAGTATTTATTGAGCACTGTACCCACATCTTCCAGGTCCATACACAAGATTACCTCCATGGTCCCTAATTGGCCCTACTCTCACACTCTGTCTCCCCATATCCCTGTCTTTATCGATCTATCTATCAACCCCTTTGGGTCTTCCTTTATTCCACCCACCAATGTTTTCTAATGCACTCTTAGCTTTCCTAATTTCCTTTCTAAGGTCCCCTCTGCACTTTTTCTACTCCTCTAGGGACTTTGCGGTATTGAACCTTTGGTTTCTGCCATAAGCTTCTCTCTTTTTTTTTTCTTAATCCTAATCTTTATGGCCCTTGACATCCAGGGTTCTCTGGACTTGGTCCGGGAACATATTTGCTCTGTGCTCTCGCTATTTCCTCCCTGAATGCCTCCCACTGCTCTGACACAGTTTTATCTGCAAGTAGCTGCTCACAGTCCACTTGGGCCAAATCGTATCTTGTTTTAGTAAAATTAGCCTTTCCCTGGTTTAGAAGTTCCTTGTCCAACCTTATCCTTTTCCATAACTATCCTAAATCTAGCTATGTTATCGTCGTTATTTCCCAGATGTCCCTCTACTGATACTCCTTCCATCTGACGGGCTCATTTCTGAATATTAGGTCCAGAACTGTCCTCTCCCTTGTTGGGCTTTCCATGTATTGGCTAAAAATGTTCTCCTGGATGTAAGTTAAGACTTTTGCTCCCTCCCTACCTTGCACACTAAAACTATTCCTGTTAATATTTGGATAGTTAAAATCCCCTACTATTACTGTCCTATTATTCTTATATTTCTCTGAAATTTGATTACATATTTGATCCTCTATCTCTCCCTGTTTGTCTGTTTGTTTGTGGGCCTATTGTACACACCCAACAGCGTGTTTGCCCCTTTTGTGTTTCTTTCTTCTAAGCATATGGCCTCATTTGATGATGCTTCCAAGACATCAAACCTCCTCAATGCTATAATTGATTCCTTGATCAATATTGCGCCCCCCCGCCCCCCCCACCCACCCCCCACCACACACAAGCGCCAGGCAATGACCATCTGCAACAAGAGAGAACCTAACCATTGCCCTTGACATTCAATGGCATTACCATCACTGAATCCCTCACTATCCACACCTTGGGAATTGCCATTGACCAGAAACTGAACTGGACTAGCCATATAAATACTGCGGCTACAAGGGGCTAGGAATCTTATGGCCAGTAACTCGCCTCCTGAAAGCCTGTCCACCATCTATAAGGCACAGGTTAGGAGTGTAATGGAATACCCTCCTTTTGCCTGGATGAGTGCAGTTCCAACAACACTCGGGAAGCTTGACAGCATCCAGGACAAAGCAGCCTATTTGATTGGCGTCCCATCCGCAAACATTCATTCCCTCTATGGCTGATGCACCAGGCAACAGTGTGCACCATCTACAAGATGCACTGCAGGAACTCACCCAGGCTCCTTGGCCTCTGACTTGGAATTAAAGTACTGTCCCTTCACTGTCGCTCTGTCCAGAGTCCTGGAACTCCCTCCCTAATAGCAATGTGAGTGTACCTACACCACCTGGACTGCAGTGGTTCAAGAAGGCAGCCCACCACCACCTTCTCAAGGGCAACTAGGAATGGGCAACAAATGCTGGCCTGGCCAGCGATGTCCACGTCCCATGAATGAACAAAAAAAATCTTGAGGGGACTTGACAGGGTAGATGCTGAGAAGTTGTTTCCCCTTGTGGGAGAGACTAGAACTGGGGGACAGAGTTTAAAATTAAGGGCTCTCTAATTTAAGACTGAGATAAGAAGAAATTTTTGAGTGTTGTGAATCTTTGGAACTGTCTTCCCCAGACAGCAGAGGCAGTGTCACTGAATTTTTTTAAGGCAGAGGTAAAAAGCCTCAGATTTTTGACTAACAAGGGAGTCAATCAGGAGTAGGCAGAATCTGGAGTTGAGGCCACAGTCAGATTAGCCATGATTTTATTGAATGGTGGAGCAGGCTCGAGGGGCCGAATGGCCCACTTCTCCTAATTCATATCTTCTGTATAGAAGGTGATCGATAGGTTTAAAGTAAAGGACAGGTTGGCTCCTGCTAAAAAACCATCAACGTGGTTATAGTCACTTTTTTATTTATATAGCATCTTATAAAGTAATAAACACGCCAAGTCGCTTCTCACAGGAGACAATAGATATCAAGCAGAAGTAGAAAAATTAGAAAGTTGATCGGAAGCATAATCCAGAACCTTAGTCAGTTTTCAAAGGCAGAAAAAGAATTACCAAGACGGTGTTTTTTGAGAGAAAAGACTTGAGGTGGTTGAGAACTTGAATTCTAAGCAGGGTGGAATAGTCCCTAATTAGCCACAGTACTTTGTATGATTCCCTCTTTGCATAATATTCTGCACTACTTTCCTTGATTTTCTCATGTATTACTTTTATCCCAATGCTGCTTTTCTATGCACTTTAAATTTCTGGTGCGTTCGGTGACTTATTGTGAGGGTAATCCTGCTAATTTCAGAGGACACTCTTTTTGGCAATGATAGATTGTTGGGAAATTATTCATATATTGCACCTCAAAGACATGCAAGGAACAAGCTTCCTCTTGCATCTTTTATCTCAGTCAATCCTATAATGGCTGCTGCTCTTAACGTTCATTACTTATAAGCTCCAAATAAGTCATCACACTTAAACACCCATCTATCTAAATCCTCATGAGTTGAAATCTGGATTCATTGTCCTGTCTCCTTCCTTTCTTTACTATAATCTCTCAGAGCTACTAAATTCCTTGCCTTCCCCAGCCTTCTCTTACTCTACAACCTTAAGATCTGTAAAACTTGAGTTTGACATGACCTAATCACTGCTTGTTGATTTATCCCATTTTTTCCCTTCGATGTCATCGTCTTTTTTTTATTCATTCACAGGATCTGGGCTTCGTTGGCTGGGCCAGCATTTATTGCCCATCCTTATTTGCCCTTGAAAAGGTGGTGGTGAGCTGCCTTCTTGAACAACTGTGGCCCGTGTGGTGTAGGTACACCCACAGTGCTGTTAGGAAGGAAATTCCAGGATTTTGGCCCAACGACTGTGATGTCCTGCACTGTTGATCTTGGCTCATAATATATTGTTCTCCAAGCCACCAAAATGTGCACTCTGCATTTAGGAACCATTACAAACTTCCAGGAATTCATAATACAATCCACATACTACTACTGTCTGCTATAAGACCATAAGACATAGGAGCAGAAATTAGGCCATTTGGCCCATTAAGTCTGCCCTTCCATTCAATCATGGCTGATAACCATGATAATCATGGCTCAACCCCATTCTCCTGCCTTCTCCCTGTAATCTTTGATCCCCTTACCAATCAAGAACCTATCTATCTCTGTCTTAAATACACTCAATGACCTGGCCTCCACAGCCTTCTGTGGCAATGAATTCCATAGATTCACCACTCTCTGGCTAAAGAAGTTTCTCCTCATCTTTGTTCTAAAAGGTCTTCCCTTTACTCTGAGGCTGTGCCCTCAGGTCCTAGTCTCTCCTACTAATGGAAACATCTTCCCCACGTTCACTCTATCCAGGCCTTTCAGTATTCTGTAAGTTTCAATCAGATCCCTCCTCATCCTTCTAAACTCCATCAAGTATAGACCCAGAGTCCTCAAACATTCCTCATACATTAAGCCTTTCATTCCTGGGATCATTCTCGTGAACCTCCTCTGGATCCTCTCCAGGGCCAGAACATCCTTCCTGAGATACGGGGCCCAAAATTGCTCACAATATTCTAAATATGGTCTGACCAGAGCCTTATAAAGCCTCAGCAGCACATCCCTGCTTTTATATTCTATTCCTCTGAAAATAAATGCCAACATTGCATTTGCCTTCCTAACTACTGACTCAACTGCAAGTTAACCTTAAGAGAATCCTGGACTAGGACTCCCATGTCCTTTTGCACTCCAGATTTCTGAATTCTCTCCCCATTTAGAAAATAGTCCATGCCTCTATTCTTCCTACCAAAGTGCATGACCTCACACTTCCCCCACCCCCCCCACCAACCCCCCGTTGTATTCCATCTGCCACTTCTTTATCCATTCTCCTAACCTGTTCAAATCCTTCTGCAGCCTCCCCGCCTCCTCACCTGTCCCTCCACTTATCTTTGTATCATCTACAAACTTAGTCAGGATGCCCTCGGTTCCTTCATCTAGATCATTAATGTATAAAGTGAAAAGTTGTGGTCCCAACACTGACCCCTGCGGAACTCCACTAGTCATTGGCTGTCATCCTGAGAAGGACCCCTTTATCCCCACTCTCTGCCTCCTGCCAGACAGCTAATCTTCTATCCATGCTAGTACCTTGCCTCTAACACCATGGGCTCTTATCTTACTGAGTAGCCTCCTGTGTGGCACCTTGTCAAAGGCCTTCTGGAAGTCCAAGTAGATAACATCCATTGGCTCTCCTTTGTCTAACCTACTCGTTACCTCCTCAAAGAATTCTAACAGATTTGTCAGGCATGACCTCCCCTTGATGAAGCCATGCTGACTTTGCCCTATTTTACCATGCACTTCCAAGTATTTTGAAATCTCATCCTTAATAATGGACTCTAAAATCTTACCAACGACCGAGGTCAGGCTAATCGGCCTGTAATTTCCCGTCTTTTGCCTCACTCCCTTCTTAAACAGTGGGGGTTACATTAGCGATTTTCCAGTCCTCTGGGACCCTCCCTGACTCCAGTGATTCCTGAAAGATCACCACTAACGCCTCCACTATCTCTTCAGGTATCTCCTTCAGAACTCTGGGGTGTAATCTATCTGGTCCAGGTGATTTATCCACCTTCAGACCTTTCAGTTTTCCTAGCACCTTCTCCTTGGTAATGGCCACCATACTCACCTCTGCCCCCCCAACTCTCTTGAATTTTGGGGATGTTACTTGTGTCTTCCACTGTGAAGACTGACGCAAAGTACCTATTCAGTTCCTCCGCCATTTATTTGTTCCCTGCTACTACTTCTCCAGTGTCATTTTCCAGTGACCCAATGTCCACTTTTGCCTCTCTCTTACCCTTTATTTTTCTAAAAAAAACTCTTGCAATCTTCTTTTAAGTTACTGGTTAGTTTAACCTCATATTTAATCTTCTCCCTCCTTATTTCTTTTTCAGTTGTCCTCTGTTGGTCTTTGTAGGCTTCCCAATCCCCTGGTTTCCCACTGCTCTTCGCCGCATTGTATGCTTTCTCTTTAGCTTTTATGCTGTCCCTGACTTCCCTTGTCAGCCATGGTTGCCTTGTCCTCCCTTTAATATGTTTCTTCTTCCTAGGGATGAATTTTTGCTGCGTCTCCCAAATTACTCCCAGAAATTCCTGCCATTGCTGTTCCACTGTCTTTCTTGCTAGGCTCATCTCCCAGCCAATTCTGGCCAGCTCCTCCCTCATGCCTCTGTGGTTGCCTTTATTCAAATGTAATACCGTTTACATCTGATTCCAGCTTTTTCCTCTCAAATTGCAAGGTAAATTTTATCATATTATGGTCACTTCCTCCTAAGAGTTCCTTCACCTTAAGCTCCCTTATCAAATCTGCCTCATTACACATCACTAAATCTAGAATTGCCTGTTCCCTACTGGGCTCCACCATAAACTGCTCCAAAAAGCCATCTCTTGGACATTCTACAAATTCCTTTTCTTGAGATCCACTGCCAACCTGATTTTCCCAGTCTACCTGCATATTGACATCCCCCAAGATCACTGTAACCTTGCCTTTCTTACACGCCTTTTCTATCTCCTGGTGTATCTTGTGCCCCACATCCTGACTACTGTTCGGAGGTCTGTACATAACTCCCATTATGGTTTTTTTTTTACCTTTGCAGTTCCTCAACTCTACCCACACAGAATCTATATCATGTGACCCTACGTTGTTTCTTGCTATTGATTTAATTTAATTTCTTACTAACAAAGCAACCCCACCCCCTCTGCCAACCTGCCTATCTTTTCGATAGGATGTATATCCTTGAATATTTAGCTCCCAGTCTTGATCCCCTTGGAGCCATGTCTCCGTAATGCCCACCACATCATACCTGCCAATTTCAATCTGCGCCACAAGCTCATTTACCTTATTTCGTATACTGCATGCATTCAGATACAACACCTTCAGTCCTGTATTTCCAGTCCCCTTTCTCATTGTTGTCCCTTTATCTGATGTGCTTGAAGTTAGATTCTTCGCCCTTTCCAAACACTCTGTCCTATTTTGTGTTCTGAGGACTTTAATAGCCTCTCCTGGGCACTCCTTTCTTTTCAGTTTTTTCATAATTTTCCATGAAGTTGAATCCACCCCCCACACACTAACCTGCTGCTTTGTTTCCCATTAGTCATACTTCTTGGAGTTTTACCCTTCCCTCCCTTCCTCCCACTTTCTAGTTGCTAGTACCAACAAACAGCACTTGTCTGCTCATGGAAGTAGCATCAAGCTAGAAGTCTCCCACATGTTGATGCAGAAAGGGAAGCAAGGGATGGTGGTCACCAACCTTAAACAGTCACTGAAATGCCCGAAATAGCAGAGTAGTATGACACCATGAGGCAAAATGGGCATTCACCATGTCGGTGCTTGTAAGCATGGACTTGCATCCTGTTACCTTGTGTGTATGTGTGTGCCATGAGATTCCCCCACAGTTCCTTTGAAACTACTTTTTGTACTCTTATTAATGTAGTCTTGCTTTGTTTTGGTTCCAATTGGAGTGCACTTGATTAAAGAATCCCTTTTATTCCTGCTTTTTTTTGTGAAGCTTTCAGCTGAATTCTCATTTTTTTACCTTAATTAGGGCATTTTCTTCATTGGACAGTAATTAAGTATGTTTATGCTGTGATTGGGTACAGTTTTGGCGCAGTAACTTTGGCACAGAAAATGGGTGAGCAGGAAGCAGGTGCAAGGCAAGCTGGAGGAGTTGGCACAGAAAATGGGTGAGCAGGAAGCAGGTGCAAGGCAAGCTGGAGGAGTTGACCAGGTGCCAAAAATAAGAATTGAAAAGAAAACCATTTTTAATTGAAGTTTGAGGAGCATAGCCCATGTTATTGTGTTTATAAATATATTCAACAGCACTTTTTTCCCTTAGTGGAGATGTCAATAACCAGGGGCATAGATTTAAGATAAGGGGCAGGAGGTTTAGAGGGGATTTGAGGAACAATGTTTTCACCCATAGGGTAGTTGGAATCTGGAACACACTTCCTGAGGGGTGGTAGAGGCAGGAACCCTCAACATTTAAGAAGTATTTAGATGTGCACCTGAAACGCCAAAGCATACAGGGCTACAGGCCAAATGTTGGAAAATGGAATTAGAATGGATTGGTGCTTGATGGCTGGCACAGACACAATGGGCCAAAGGACCTGTTTCTGTGCAGTATAACTCTGTGACTCTACTGCGGGTTGGTGCAAACTGTTGATTTTTATCTGGTCACTCATTTCTGAGTTACCTTCTGCTGTGTATGAGGGCCCAGCTCAAGTGTGAACATTTGTTTTCCTTAGGTGGCTTTATTTTCCCTCCTATGGTGGTGGGGGGTGCTGCTTTTGGCTTTTGTGGTCCTGGGCAAGGGGTTAGGGGAGGAGAGGGGAAGAAAAATCCAGCCGTGGGCCCTGCTCCTGACCATCATAATCCAGGGCCTTTGCCAGAAAGTAAATGATGAGTGGGCATGTGACCAGGCTTGGTTTGAATGCTGCTACTCTTCACTATTTCAGCTCACAGAAATTAACCACTTGGTGATCCACTGAGGAATCATACCTCGGATTATTCCGGAGAGGAGAGAAATCAAGGAGTTTCCTGGCTTTTCATGTGCAATCTCTGTAACAGGCCTGTAACCTGGTCCCAGGCTTTTGCCAATCCCAGCCTGGAACCAGCAACAAAAGATGCTCCCAAATCTGACACAGAGCAGTGAAAGGCCACACCTTGGAAAGGAAATGAAGTGCAGTAGTGCTAATGGAAGCCAATTGTAGCATCCTCTTGGCTAACTCCACTCAAACAGTGTTCAGACCCACTGCTCACTGCTATTCTAGTCTGTCTTTACTCACTGAACCACGGGATAGATCATATACAGGATTTCACTTGTGATTGTTGCAAATTTACTTGTTATTCTCAATGCAATATCTAGTTATGAAATTTTGATAAATTATTATGTTCATGATTCCTATATTTTTAATTGAACAGGTAAGGCACTCCCATCAAGACAGGGAGGAGGCAACTAAAGTGCTTCACAGGATGCTTGATTACTGATGTAGTTTCACTGTAATGAACTTCTAATTCTGGTATGAAGGATCAGATGACTAAAAATTGAGTGCTCCCCTTCAACACTGAAATTGAAATTCCCGTTCCCAACTTGATAATCTACTATTTAAGATGGTTAGAAAACAAGCATCCAGAATAATTCAATGAACAATTCATGGTACATTTTATCTGCCTTTTTCTTAATATGTTGGTAATGTTGGCAAGGCTCCATTTTATTGCTCATTCCTAATTGCCCTGAGAACTTAGTTGTGGGCCGCCTTGAACTGCTGCAGCGTTTGAACTCGACTTCAAAGAAAATAGGATAGAAATAAATGTGCCTGCACATGCAGACTATACATCAGTGTTACAAATTCAACTGTGCTGTACATATCTTTGTGGATGTTGCTTCTGTAAGAGATCTGAATCTCAAGGGGAGATGGTGGTTTGATGATAATGTCACTGGAGTTATAATCCAGAGGCCCAGGCTAATGTTTGGGTTCAAATCTCAACACGACAGCTGGTGGAACTTAAAAGTCAACTCATTAGTAAGTTCAGGTAAATTAATTGAAAGCTATTGTCAGTAATTAGACCACAAAACTGTTACCAATTGTCGTTTAAAAACTCATCTGCTTTAGTAATGTCCTTCAGGAAAGGAAATCTGCCATCCTTACCTGGCCTGGCCTACATGTGATCGCATACAGTGTGGTTGACCCTTAGCTGCCCTCTGCAATAGCCTAGGAGTGCACCATTACTGAAAAGTCAAAGTAAAAGCTGATGGATCACCTGGCATCGACCTAGCCACAGGAAACGACAATGGCACAGCCAGCAAACCTGCAAAGGCCTCCTTACAACATCTGTGTGCTTGTGCCAAAACTGGGAGATCTGCCCCTCAGACAAGTCGAGGAACAGCTTGACATACTCATACTCACGGAGTCATACCTTACAATGTCCCAGACACTACTGTTACGACCAGGGTGGGAGGAATTATCAAGTCCCATTACTCCACAGGCCAAACCATTAATTTAAATATTTAATTTTCTCACCGAAATGGCCAATTTTGTGCCGATACTTCAGAAGAAAAGGCACTTTGACCAGGCTTTTTTCAAAAAGCCTTTTTTCATAATGATTAATTTTTTCTTAAAACACAACTTCTTTTAACAAGTTACAAGTATTGTTTAGCATACAATTGTAATCGGGAAGTATAATTATTTATATATTCCTAAAGAATTTCCCCAGGGCTCACATAGGCACACATACAGACAGTCTCTCTGCAGAGATGGGCTTTGGAGGATGGTTGGTATAAAATAAAGGATAAAGTCCACAGGGTCTCAACACTGTCAACGTGGAGTTCCCTCGTGTGGTCCCAGTGGATGTCTGGAAGCTCTCACCAGAGGTTCAAACTTAAAGTTTGCCTCTGCCATGTGATTTCCTTTTTGTCTTCCAGCTTTTCATCAATTAAAGCTTTGAAGTTCAAAACAAACAACTCATTCTCAAGAACCATATAGGTCAGGTGACTTTTATTTATTTATTTATGGGATGTGGGCATCGCTGGCTCGCCCAGCGATTATTGCCCATCCCTAAATGCCCTTGCAAAGGTGATGGTGAGCTGCCTTCTTGAACCGCTGCAGTCCCTGTGGTGTAGGTTCACCCACAGTGCTGTTAGGGAGTTCCAGGACTTGGACCCAGAGAGAGTGAAGGAACGGCGATGTATTTCCAAGTCAGGCTGATGAGTGGCTTGGAGGAGAACTTCCAGGTGGTGGTGTTACCATGTATCTGCTACCCTTGTCCGTCTAGATGGTAGTGGTCGTGGGTTTGGAAGGTGCTGCCTAAAGAGCCTTGGTGAGTCTCTGCAGTGCACCTTGTCGATGGTACACGCTGCTGCCAATGTTCGTTGGTGGTGGAGGGAGTGAATGTTTGTGGAAGTGGTGTCAATCAAGCAGGCAACTTTGTCCTGGATAATGTCAAGTTTCATGAGTGTTTTGGGAGCTGCACTCATCCAAGCAAGTGGAGTGTATTCCATCACACTCCTGACTTGTGCCTTGTAGATAGTGGGCTGGCTTTGGAGAGTCAGGAGGTGAGTTACTTGCTGCAGGATTCCTAGCCTCTGACCTGCTCTTGTATCCACAGTATTTATATGGCTAGTCCAGTTTAGTTCAATTCACCGAACATCCTGACTTCTGACCTGACAATGGAAGGAAGGTCATTGATGAAGCAGCTGAAGATGGTTGGGCCTAGGACACTACCCTGAGGAACTGCTGCAGTGATGTCCTGGAGCTGAGATGACTGACCTCCAACAACCACAACCATCCTCCTTTGTGCTAGGTATGGCTCCAACTAGTGGAGAATTTTCCCCCTGATTCTCATTGACTCCTATTTTGCTCGGGCTCCTTGATGCCACTCGGTCAAATGCTGCCTTGATGTCAAAGGCAGTCACTCCCGCCTCACCTCGGGAGTCCAGCTCTTTTTCCCAAGCTTGAACCAAAGTTGTAATGCAGTCAGAAGCTGAGTGACCCTGGCAGAACCCAAACTGAGCATCAGTGAGCAGTTTATTGCTAAGGAAGTGCTGCTTGATAGCACTGCTGATGACTCCTTCCAGCACTTTACTGATGATCGAGAGTAGACTGAAGAGGCGGTAATTGGCTGGGTTGGATTTTCCTGCTTTTCGTGTATAGGACATTAGTGGGCAATTTTCTACAATGCTGGGCAGATGCCAGTATTGTGGCTGTAATGGAACAGCTTGGCGAGGGGCACGGCAAGTCCTGCAGCACAAGTCTTCAGTGCTATTGCCGGAATATTGTCAGGGCCCATAGCCTTTGCACTATCCAGTGCCTTTTGCCATGTCTTATTATCATGTGGAAGGAATTGAATCGGCTGAAGACTGACACATGTGAAGCTGGGGACCTCCAGAGGGGGCCGAGATGGATCATCCACTTGGCATTTCTGGCTGAAGATTGTAGCAAAAGCTTCAGCCTTACCTTTTGCACTGATGTCCTGGGCTCCTCCATCATTCAGAATGGGGGTATTTGTGGAGCCTCCTCCTCCAGTGAGTTGTTTAATTGTCCATCACCATTCATGACTGGATATGGCGGGACTGCAGAGCTTAGATCTGATCCGTTCGTTGTGGAATCGCTTATTTCTGTCCATTACTTGCTGTTTGCATGCAAATAATCCTCTGTTGTAGATTCACCAAGTTACCACCTCATATTTAGGTATGCCCGGTGCTGCTCCTGGCATGCCCTCCTGCACTCTTCGTTGAACCAGGGTTGATCCCCTAGCTTGGGGGTAATGATAGAGTGGGGGATGTGCTGGGCCACGAGGTTACAGATTGTGATCGAGTACAATTCTGCTGCTACTGATGACCCACAGAGGCTCATGGATGCTCAGGCTTGAGTTGCTAGATCTGTTCAAAGTCTATCACATTTAGCACACAACACGATGGAGGGCACCCTCAGTGTAAAGGTGGGACTTCGTCTGCACAAAGACTGTGCTGTGGTCACTCCTACTGATACTGTCATGAACAGATGCATCTGCGGCAGGCAGGTTGTTGAGGATGAGGTCAAGTATGTTTTTACCATTTGGTTCCCTCATCACATGCAGCAGACCTAGTCCAGCAGCTTTGTCCTTTAGGACCGGGCCAGCTCGGTCTATGGTGGTGCTACCGAGTCATTCTTGATGGACATTCAAGTCCCCCACCCAAGGTTCATTCTGCACCCTTGCCACCCTCTGTTTCCTTCAAGTGGTGCTCAACATAGAGGAGCACTGATTCATCAGCTGAGGGGGAGGCAGTAAATGATAATCAGCAGGAGCTTCCCTTGCCCATGTTTAGCCTGATGCCATGAGACTTCACGGGGGCCAGAGTTGATTTTGAGGACTCCCAGGGCAATTCTTTCCCGGCTGTGCCGCCAGCTCTGCTGGGCCTGTCTTGCCGGTGGGAGAGGACATACCCAGGGATGCTAACGGTTGTGTCTGGAACTTTATCTATAAGGTATGATTCTGTGAGTATGACTTTTTTCAGGTTGTTGCTTGACTAGACTGAGACAGCTTTCCCAATTTTGGCACTAGCCCCTAGGTGCTAGTAAGGATAGCTTTGTAAGGTCAGCAGAGCTGGGTTTGCCCTTGTCGTTTCGAGTGCCTAGGGCATACCGTGTAGTCTGTCCGGTTTCATTCTTTTTATTGACTTTTTATTGGTTTGATACAACTGAGTAGCTTGCTAGGCCATTTCAGAGGGCATTTAAGAGTCAACCACATTACTCTGGATCTGGAGTCACATATAGGCTAGACCAGGTAAGGACTGCAGACATTTCTCGGAAGACCCCTGCTTGTTGGAAGTTCCAAGGTGAACTTAGGAACTTCTTTTAAAAAATCCCAGGCTAGCATCAAAATGTATAGTTAATGCCAAGTTCTTCCATTTTGTAAATTCAGTCTGGAGAAGTATGATTCCAACATGCCTCCGCCCTTAAGAGATGAAGCACCATTTCCAAAAGTGTTTCATCGCAAGCTATACAGAAAAAGATATGTACAACATATAAAACAAAATTCAAACAGGCACTCACGCAGCCATTCATTCCTTATACAGATTCAGTTTTCTGACTTTCCTGCTTTCTGGACAATTATAAACAAGTTTACATTCTTGATAATGCATCAGCGATTATATTATCTTTTCCAGCAATATGAACAATTTTTATGTTTATAAGGCTGTATGAGCAAGCCCCACCAGAACAGTCTGTCATCTGAGACTTAAAATGTTTCCACAAAGGCCAAAGGGTTATGGTCAGTATATAATAATGTTTCTTTACAGCCATGAGGGATATGTACCTCAAAATGCTTAAGAGCCAGTAACAATCCCAAGGTTTAAGTTTCTACTATAGAATATCTCTTTTGATGCCGATTTTGTTTTTTCAGACTTGGCATAGGCTTCCCTATGTCCGATTCATCTTCTCGCAATAAGACTGCACCCACCCCTAAGTCACTAGCATTGATTGTCAGCTTGAAGGGTTTAGTGAAATTAGGGATGGCAAATACTGGTTCATTAGTTAGAACAGCCTTCAGCTTCTCAAAAGCTGTCTGGCACTCTCTTGACCATACCACCTTTGCTTTCTCTTGCAACAAAATCCGTCAGAGTCACTATTGTGCTGAAGTTTGGCACAAATTTACAAAAGAAAGTGCACATCTCTAAAAAGCTCATGATTTCCCTTTTAGTTTTAGGGAATTCCATCAAAGCTTGTACCTTCCCTATCCTCGGCAAAGACTTGTCCCTACCCTATGATATGCCCTAAAAAAAGTTACTCGTGCTTTTGCGAACTCACTTTTTGCACGGTGTATTACTAGATTTGCTGACTGTAATTGTTTAAATAAGGCTTCCAGTTGTTTTAAATGGCCTTTCCATATGTTGCTATAAACTAATACATCATCCAAGTAAACCACACAGTTAGGAACATTAGTAATCACCTGATTCATTAGCCTTTTAAAAGTGACTGTATCATATTTTAGTGGCATTACTCGGTATTAGTATAGCCCATTTGGCATGACAAAAGCCAATACCTCCTTAGTTCGCGACGTTAAAGATACCTGCCAGTACCCTTTCAACAATTCATCTTAGTAAGACACATGGTACTGCCAACCCTGTCAAGACCCTTAACGCGAGGAGAATTCACAATGAAGTGGATGAATTAACTGTGCAAATAGATGTGAACAGGTATGATATAGTTGGGATTACGGAGACATGGCTGCAGGGTGACCAGGGATGGGAACTGAACATCCAGGGATATTCAGTATTTAGGAAGGACAGACAAAAAGAAAAAGGTGGTGGAGTTGCATTGCTGGTTAAAGAGGAAATTAGTGCAATAGTGAGGAAAGATATTAGCTCCGATGATGTGAAATCTGTATCGGTAGAGCTGAGAAATGCTATGGGGCAAAAAATGTTAGTGGGTGTTGTATATAGACCCCCAAACTGTAGTGGTGATGTTGGAATGGCATTAAATGGGAAATTAGAGATGTATGCAATAAAGGAACATATGTAATTATGGGTGACTTTAATCTGCATATAGATTGGGCAAATCAAATTAGTAACAATACCGTAGAGGAGGAATTCCTGGAGTGTATACAGGATGGTTTTCTGGACCAATATGTTGAGGAACCAACTAGAGAACAGGCCATCCTAGACTGGGTATTGTGTAATGAGAAAGGAATAATTGGCAATCTAGTTGTGCGAGGCCCCTTGGGGATGAGCGACCATAAATATGATAGAATTCTTTATCAAGATGGAGAGTGATATAGATGACTCTGAGACTAGGGTCCTGAATCTTAATAAAGGAAACTATGATGGTATGAAATGTGAGTTGGCTATGATGGATTGGGAAATGTCACTTAAAGGGATGACGGTGGATAGACAATGGCAAACATTCAAAGAGCGCATGGGTGAACTGCAACAATTGTTTATTCCTGTCTGGCGCAAATGTAAAATAGGAAAGGTGGCCAAACCATGGCTTACAAGGGAAATTAGAGATAGTATTAGATACAAGGAAGAGGCGTACAAATTGACCAGAAAAAAACAGCAGACCTGAGGATTAGGAGCAGTATAGAATTCAGCAAAGGTGGACCAAGGGATTGATTAAGAAGGGGAAAATAGAGTACGAGAGTAAGCTTGCGGGGAACATAAAAACTGACTGTAAAAGTTTCCAAAGGTATGTGAAGAGAAAAAGATTGGTGAAGACAACTGTAGGTCCCTTACAGTCAGAAACAGGGGAATTTATAATGGGGAACAAAGAAATGGCTGACCAACTAAATACATACTTTGGTTCTGTCTTCACAAAGGAGGACACAAATAACATACCAGAAATGTTGGGGAACACAGAGTTTAGTGAGAGGGAGGAACTAAAAGAAATCAGCATTAGTAGGGAAATGATGTTAGAGAAATTGATAGGATTGAAGTCTTACAAATCCCCAGAGCCTGATAATCGACATCCCAGAGTACTTAAGGAAGTGGCCCTAGAAATAGTGGATGCATTGGTGGTCATCTTCTGAGATTCTGTAGACTCTGGAACACTTCCTACAGACTGGAGGGTACCTAATGTAACCCCACTATTTAAAAAGGGAGGTAGAGAGAAAGCAGGGAACTATAGACCAGTCAGCCTGATGTCGGTAGTGGGGAAAATTCTGGAGTCCATTATAAAAGATTTAATAGCTGAGCACTTGGAAAACAGTGGCAGAATCGGACAGAATCAGCATGGATTTACGAAAGGGAAATCATGCTTGACAAGTCTATTGGAATTTTTCGCGGATGTAACCAGTAGAGTTGATGAGGGGGAGCCAGTGGATGTGGTTTATTTGGACTTTCAGAAGGCTTTTGACAAAGTCCCACATAAGAGATTAGCGTGTAAAATTAAATTACATAGGATCGGGGGTAGTGTATTGAGATGAATAGACAACTGGTTGGCAGACAGGAAACAAAGAGTAGGAATAAATGGGTCTTTTTCCGAATGGCAGGCAGTGACTAGTGGGGTAGCGCAGGGATTGGTGCTGGGACCCCAGCTATTCACAATATATATAATTATGATTTAGATGAGGGAACTAAATGTAATATCTCCAAATTTGCAGATAACACAAAGCTGGGTGGGAGGGTGAGCTGTGAGGAGGATGCAGAGATGCTTCAGTGTGATTTGGACAAGCTGAGTGAGTGGGCAAGTGCTTGGCAGATGCAATATAATGTGGATAAATGTGAGGTTATCCACTTTGGTAGCAAAAACAGGAAGGCAGATTATTATCTGAGTGGTTATAAATTGAGAGAGGGGAATGTGCAACGAAATCTAGGTGTCCTCGTACACCAGTCGTTGAAGGTAAGCATGCATGTGCAACAGGCAGTAAAGAAGGCAAATGGTATGTTGGCCTTCATAGTGAGAGGATTCGAGTACAGAAGCAGAGATGTCTTGCTGCAACTGTACAGGGCCTTGGTGAGACCATACCTAGAATATTGTGTGCAGTTTTGGTCTCCTTACCTGAGGAAGGATGTTCTTGCTATAGAGGGAGTGCAGCGAAGGTTTACCAGACTGATTCCTGGGATGGCAGGACTGACATATGAGGAGAGATTGAGTTGGTTAGGATTGTGTGCAATGGAGTTCAGATGAATGAGGGGGAGGATCTCATAGAAACCTATAAAATTCTAACAGGACTAGACAGGGTAGATGCGGGAAGGATGTTCCCGATGATGGGGGAGTCCCGAACCAGGGGTCTCAGTCTGAGGATAGAGGGTATACCATTTAGGACTGAGATGAGGAGAAATTTCTTCATCCAGAGTGTGTTGAGCCTGTGGAAATCACTACCGCAGAAAGTAGTTGAGACCGAAACATTGTATGTTTTCAAGAAGGAGTTAGGTATAGCTCTTGGGGTGAAAGGGATCAAAGGATATGAGGAGAAAGCAGGAGCAGATTATTGAGTTGGATAATCAGCCATGATAATAATGAATAGCGGAGCAGGCTCGAAGGGCCAAATGGCCTACTCATTTTGTCTATGTTTCTATGTAAGACATTCTTCTAGATGGTAGATTGGGTAGGAATCAATTTTTGTTAGTGTATTAACTTTAGTCTAAGCAGAACCTGTTTGACCCATCAGGTTTAGGCACTAACACTGCTGGAGAACATCAGCTGCTTTTACTATGCTCAATTAGGTGATTTTCTAACATATATTGAATTTCTGCAGTCACTTGAGTTTGTTTCTCTGATTTAAACAATAAGGTTGTTGCTTTATAACAGAAAATTCCCCTACATCCACATCATGTGTGGCTAAAATTGTAGACCCTGGTTTGTCCCTACAGATCCCTTTAAATTCTGTAAATAACCTCACTAGATCCTCTTGTCCTATATTTAAGTATGAAAATATGGTATCTAACTGCCCTAATATTTCAATGTTACGAAGATCAATTTGTAAACAGTCTGTCGCCTCCTGCCTCACTTTCACACTTTTGTCCTCCACTATGCTTACAACCTGACATATTTGCTCTTTCCTATCTTCCTCCCTGCGATGGTATTGTTTTAACGTATTGAGATGACACAGCTGATTCTTTCCTACGATCTGGGCTATTTATCAAATTATTTACTTCACTAACCCTCTTAATTACCTTGTATGGGCCACTGAAACATGTTTTCAGAGGTTCCCCTGTAATGGCAATAATACTAAAACTTCATCCCCTGGCTGTAATATTCAGGTCACAGCTTACTTATCTACCCATTCTTTAACTTTGTTTGAGAAACTTTTAAGATGTTCTTGAGCCACTTTTCAGGCTCCCATGAACTATCCCTGGAACACGGAAGCATAATCTAACATAGACGATTTGTCTTTCTCTCCTAAAAATTTTTCTTTCCTTAATTTCAGAGGATCTCTTATCTCGTGTCTGTAAATTAATTCATAAGGGCTAAAATAAGTAGATTCATTTGGTAAATCTCAGGTAGCAAATAAAGGAAAATCCAGTCCTTTGTTTCAGTCATTGGGATATTCATGACAATATGCTTTAATCATTGTTTTGAGAGTTTGATGGTACCTCTTTAAAGTTCCCTGTGTTTGTGGATGATATGCTGGACTTTAAATGTTTTATACCCAAACTACTCATTATGTTCTGACAAATTTTAGACATAAAATTGCTCCTTGATCTAACTGGATCTCTATTGGTAATCCATATCGAGTAAAAATAGTATTAACTTCTCTACCACTACTTTAACCATAGTTGTTCTTAAAGGGGTGGCATCTGGAAATTGAGTTGGCATATCCATACTGCTGTCCTGCTTTCGTTTTTGGTAACGGTCCCACACAGTCCACTAACACTTTGCTGAATGGTTCTTCAAAAACTGGTATGGGGAAGTGGTGGCATCGTGGAATTGTCACTGGGCTAGTATTCCAGAGATCCAGGGTGCTGTTCTGTGGACCTGGGTTTGAATCCCACCACAGCAGATGGTGAAATTTGACTTCAGTAAAAGTCTGAAATTAAAGTCTATTGATGACCCATCTGGTTCACTAATGTCCTTTACGGGAGGAAATCTGCTGCCTTTACCTGGTCTGGCCTACATATGACTCCAGACCTACAATGTGGTGGACTCTTAAATGCCCTCTGAACGAGGGAAATCAGGGATAAATGCTGGCCTAGCCAGTGACACCCACATCCCATGAACGAATTTAAAAAAAAACAAGGGTGCCGATTTGATTGCATGTAGTGGTTTTCCTACCATCTGGCATGTATGGCACATTTTACAAAACTGCACCTTATGTCCTTATGAAGACCTGTCCAGTAAAACTGCCAGTTTGTTCGCTTGAGTTTTCCATATCTCTAATGTCCTGCCAAAGGAATTTCATGTGCTATCCGGAATATCTTTTTATGATATTTGGGCAGTACCACTACCTGATGAACAAGTGTCCACTCCTCATCTGCAGGTCTGTGAAGAGGTCTCCACTTCCTCATTAGAATTCCATTTCTAATATATTCTGGAACTTCCTTAGCCTTAGCTTCAGTTTGGGTTGATTGTGCTACTTAATTCTGGATCACCTTGTTGAGCCTCAACCAGGGAAGATTTGTTAGCTCCTAGCCAAGCTGTTCCAGTACGGCTAGAACACTGGCATCTACCTGGTTTATGTGGAAAATTGCCCAGCTATGTCCTGTATACAAAAAGCAGGACAAATCTAACCCGGCCAATTACTGCCCCTTCAGTTTGCTCTCGATTGCCAGTAAAGCGAAGGGGTGATCAACGGTGTTATCAAGCGGCACTTGTTTAGCAATAACCTGCTCACTGACGCCCAGTTTAGGATCTGCCAAGGCTTCTCAGCTCCTGATCTCATTACAGCCTTGGTTTAAACATGGACAAAACAGCCGAACTCCTGAGGTGAGGTGAGAGTGTCTGCCCTTGACATCAAGGCCACATTTGACCGAGTGTGGCATCAAGGAGCCCTAGCAAAACTGGAATCAATGGAATCGGGGAATCTCTCTGCTGGTTGGAGTCATGTCTAGCGCAAAGGAAGATGATTGTGATCGCTGGAGGTAAGTCATCTAAGCTCCAGGACGTCACTGCAGGAGTTCCTCAGGGTGGTGTCCTGGGCCCAACTACCTTCAGCTGCTTCATCAATGACCTTCCTTCCATTGTGAGGTCAGAAGTGGGGATATTCACTGATGATTGCACAATGTTCAGCACCGTTTGTGACGACTCAGACACTGAAGCTGTTCATGTCCAGATGACCAGACAATGAACAGAACTAGCCATATAAATACTGTGGCTACAAGAGCAAGACAGGAGCTAGGAATTGTGCGACAAGTAACTCACCTCCTAACTCCTCAAAGCATGTCCACCATCTACAAGGCACAAGTGAAGACTGTGATGGAATACTCCCCGCTTGCCTGGATGAGTGCAGCTCCCACAACGCTCAAGAAGCTTCATACCATTCAGGACAAAGCAGCCCGCTTGATTGGCACCACGTCTACAAACATCCACTCCCTCCACCACTGACGCACAGTGGCAGCAGTGTGTATCATTTCCAAGATGCACTGCAGGGCGCCTTAGGCAGCACCTCCCAAACCCACCCCCACTTTCACCTGGAAGGACAAGGGCAGCAGATAGATGGGAACACCACCACCTGGAAGTTCCCCTTCAAGCCATTCATCATCCTGACTTGGAAATATATCACTGTTCCTTCACTGTCGCTGGGTCAAAATCCTGGAACTCCCTTCCTAACAGCACTGTGGGTGTACCTACACCACATGGACTGCAGCGGTTCAAGAAGGTAGCTCACCACCACCTTCTGAAGGGCAACTAGGGATGTGCAATAAATGCTGGCCTTGCCAGTGACACCTACATCCCTTGAATGAATGATAAAAAGAAACTTTCCAACATGATGGGAATGGGTTGGAGGGGTGGAAGTTTTACAGGCAAGGGAAGACAAGTTCGGGTGCTTGCGAGGAGTTAAATCCCTTAAAAGTGACATCATGTGACATCATTTTGTCATTTACCCCTGATCTAGTCATATCTTTTGTTTAATAATTTGACCCTGTACAGCTAACCAGCATATCATTTAATCTCTCTTCTCCTGCACCTGATCACAGACCTTCCCTTTTGTTCTTTTCCCACCCTCCCCCTTTCACTTGCTTAAACCTATTGCACTTTAGCTTTTTTAAGTTTTCAAAAAATGTATTCAGCCATGGGATGTGAACATCCCAGCAGACCAAAATTTATTGCCCATCCCTAATTTTTCTTAAGAAGGTGTAGTCCATGTGGCTTCGATATACCCACAGTGCTGTTAGGGAGGGAGTTCTAGGTTTTTGACTCACGACGGGTTCCAGTTGAGGAACAGTGATATAGTTCTAAATCAGGGTGCTGAGTGACCTGGAGCAGAACTTGTAGGTGGTGTTGTTCCCATGAGTCTGCTGCCCTTGTGCTATCGAAGAAGTGTTGGTGAATTGCTGCAGTGTATCTTGTAGATAGTGGCAATAGTGTGTACTGTGTATGGGTGGAAAGAGTGGATGTTTAAGGTGATGGATGGGGTGCCAGTCAAGAGGGCTGCTTTGTCCCGGATGGTGTCAAGCTTCTCGAGTGTTGGTGGAGCTGCAGGCAAGTAGAGACTGTACCATCACACTGACCTATGCCTTGTTGATGTGGACAGGATTTGGGGAGGCAGGAAGTGAGTTAATTGCCACGGGGGTTGAATTCCCAGCCACTGACCTGCTGTTGTAACCATGGTATTAATATGTCTGGTTGAGTTCAGTTTCTGGTCAATGGTAACCCCAAGGTTGTTGTTGTTGTGGGATTCAGGGATGGCAATGCTATAGAATGTCATGGGGAGATGGTTAGATTCTCTTGTTGGAGATGGTCATTGCCTGGCAATTGTGTGGCACAAATGTTACTTGCCATTTGTCAGCCCAAGTCTGAATGTTGTCCAGGTCTTGCTGCATTTGGACATGGACTGCTTCAGTCACAAATGGTGCTGAACATTGTGCAAACATCAGGGAATATCCCCACTTCTGACCTTATGATAGAAGGAAGGTCATTGATGAAGCACCTAAAGATGGTACTGATGAAAGACCACAGACCTGAAACACTAACTCCACAAATGCTGCCGAACTTGCTAAATATTTCCAACATTTTCTGTATTAATTGATTTGCTTACTTAGTGTTTGGAGAAAACTTCGGAGCCAGCAGATTAACCACCTCATCTATCCATCATCTCAGTCTCTTTTTAAATATTGGTGTAAATGCATTACTTTAAAATAAGTTTACAAGTATCTTGTTTTCCCAAATAAAAATAGCTGGAAAAACTCAGCAGATCTGACAGCATCTGCGGAGAGGAACACAGTTAACATTTCGAGTCCGTACAACTCTTCATCAGAACTGAGGAAAAATATTTTTATTTTTGTTTCAGATTTCCAGCATCTGTAGTATTTTTGCTTTTATCTTGTTTTCCCAAGGTGTCTCTGTGGGGAAAATAATCAAAGTGTTCCAAATTATGGTCTGTGCTTGAGCAGTGTAGAAAGAGCTTCATTCTGTAATCAGTGATGTAGTTGGTCGTGTATTATATGCTGATAATGGCTGAAAACATAATGGAATTGGCCTCCGACACCAGTTCACCCCAAAAACTTGCCAAGCCTTCTTAAGAAAAGATATACTTCTGTGAAAAGAAAAGATATACTTCTGTGAAAAGAAAAGATATACTTCTGTGAAGCCTTGGCTTCATGTACTAATGTATGGCACCACTGAAGGGTGGAATGTAGTTCCTTGCTCATGATTTTTCTTACAAGTTCCTAATGACAAGTAGAGATTAAATGTGCTCTGGTGACTAAAACAAGTTGGTGTGTCACCATTGATTTACAGCACAATTTCATTTGTCACTTGTAGGCTGATTTTTTTTTTATTGTTTTACAGCACTATTAATATAAGAGCTGAGACCAATCCTATTTTCTTACCCCACCCCCTGCAAAATATTCACATATGCACAAGCGGATACCAAGCCCCCCCCCCCTCTCTCCTTAACTCCTACAAGGCTGAGATGAGTTAACTTAGTACAGATCTGGTCTCGATGGTTCATTACCAAATCAGCTGGTTGCGTCTATCTACCGAGCCATCAGGGAGCAAATTGTTCAACGACCAGCCTGCAGACTGCAATTTATGGCATACTTGAAGCATAGGTGCCTCTGTGTTCCTGGAAGAGCTAGAGCACATGATAGATTATTAGGTTGTAACTACGTAGCTGGATGCCGCATAATAACGTTGCGCTTTCTCTCTGTCAGCTGTTTGCTGTCCCCAGTGTGTGAAATCATGTTCATCTTTTTCCCACTAAGTGACTGTGCCAGTATTGTGCAGAGCTAATCCCTCACAATATTGTGCTTTCTTTTTTACTTGCCTATTTATTCCTCCTTAATTTCCCTTTTGAATATACTAACTCCATCTGAAAGGCTGGATAGGGATCTGTTCCTATATTCCCAGATTTCCACCAATAATTCGACACCTGAATTGTCATAAGCAACCTGGGCATTCGCCCTTCTTGTGGCTTAGTGTTTCATGTCTTGACTGACCCATGACAGATTTATGCTTCACCATGTGGGAATGGGTGCTTGTGTGGGAATGGGTGCTTGTGCTTGTACCTCACTGTGTACTTTGACATACTACCCCATTGTTCTGATGAAGAATTGCCACTAAAGTATCAGCAGATCCTTTTTTCACGTTCTGACTGACTACTGTCAATTTCCAGCTTTTATGATTTCCCTTAATCTGTTGCAACATGTACTTTCCATATACTGTGCTGATCTAACAAATTCTCTCTTGTCTCCTTTCAGATTGCTGAAGGTGTGCTGGTCTACTTGATGCAAATGGAACAGCTGGAAAATATTTGCTCATTTGATCATCTTTGTGCTTGACCCAAAATAAAGTTTGCCTTCGAACAACTGTAAGTCTTTTTGGGGTTTTTGACTGATAATTATGTAATATGGTACGATTGAGAAGATTAGCATGTTGCATGACAGTTTGATAATGAACTACGAAGTAGCATAAGCAGCTGAGCACATGATGCTAAACAGTTCTGATTCCATCACTGACTTAACTCCAGCTTATTTGCCTTGGTGGATGAAGTTTTAATTTGTTCTTGGGTGGAATGTGAGACTGAGCATGGTATTAAACTATAAGTGGGAGGAAGTGGGGAATGATTCACATTAGACTCATAGCGCCTCTAACATTAAGAAAAACTGAATCACAGGATCTCGCAGCAAAGAGGAAACCATTTAGTCCATTGTGCCTGTGCTGGATGGAGGAGTGTATTCAGTACCAAAAGGTGCTGACAAGAAGAAATGATGTAAAGGCCCTAAAAGAGCCCATTCATTATGGGTGCATGGTGAAAATATGTTTCACATCGGAACTTTTTGTTGCTGCTTGTGGCAAATTTTGTGCTTATATGGTGGAAAATAGTTTTGGATGTGATTTATTTGGCATTCACCTGAAATATTCAGTAAATGTCAACCTATTAACAACAGGATCACCCCTGTTGTACCTCAAAGATATATAGCCCAAAAACTAGTTACTCTAATTTTGTACAGATCTTAGCTGAGGCCACAATTTTTCATACCTTCAAAGGAATGTCTTGATGAATAGGATTGAGGATTATAAGGATAAATGCAGACAGAGATGATTTAATGCTGAGGAGGATGTGACTGTACAAAAGCAAAATACTGCAAAAGCTGGAAATCTGAAATAAATGCAGAAAATGCTGAAAATACTCAGGTCAGGCGACATCTGTGGAGAGAAACGGAGTTCACATTTCAGTTATCACCCTGAACTGTAAACTTTGCTAATTCTATCTCCACAGATGCTGTGTATTTCCAACATTTTCTTTTGCACGTGATGGTTCCTGCTTTCTTGGCACTGGACAAAGGAAGGTGAGGGGCGGTCAAGTATAAATAGTGTAAGATGTAAGGTCAGATGCTCTGAAATACAATATTGCTTGATTTGGACAAACTACAGAAATCTTCCCATAGGATATGAAATAAGGCCCATGGTTCATTTCTTACAGCAGTACTTTTAAAAAAGCAAAGGACTTCAATTTGGGATGGGTTGTATAATGTGGTATATAAATGCAAGTCTTTCATTTTTATAGAATAAATTGCCCAAATATGCTCAACAGACTTTTATCAATCTGTGCTTTGTGTTCTCACAACCAGCTGCTCATTGCTATCAATGAATTTCAGGGAGGAGCGAGGTGCAGAGAGATTTTGTTTTGTTCATGGGATGTGGGCGTTGCTGGCCAGGCCAGCATTTATTGCCTATCCCCTAATTCAGAGGGCATTTAAGAGTCTGGAGTCATATGTAGTCCAGAACAGATAAGGACAGCAGATTTCCTTCCTAAAGGACATTAGTGAACCTGGTGGGTTTTTACAACAATTGAGTGGCTTCATGGCCATCATTCGACTCTTAATTACAGATTTTTATTGAATTCGAATTCCACCATCTGCTGTGGCGGAATTCAAACCCAGGTTCCCAGAGCATTAGCCTGAGTCTCTGGATTACTAATTTAGCGGCAATACCACTATGCTATCGCCTCCCCCTGATCTGTCCTTCCATGCCCAGCCTGAAAAATACCGAGGTTGTAGTGATGAGCTGTGTATTGTTAATATGAACACACGAGGCACAGTGCACTACAGGCTCTATTCCTGAAATATTCCTTTCAAGCACTTGATAAAAACATTACACGTTCAAAATTACAACTGCTGTGCAATTCCCATTTCAAAAAATAAGGTATCCACTCAAGTGAGATACCTGTTTACTATTATAAATGGAACTCGAAGACAGCATCAAAACTGTGACTATGAAAAATTTATGGTGGCAGCTCGGAAACTTATAATTGAGTTTCCAATATCAGCATATATAAAGAAAAAAACAGTGATATTGCTCATTACAAGGAGATGAGCATCAGAACAAGTTTTGTTGCAGTAACTGATTTGTAGTGAGTGATGTCTTGGGCAAGTTTTAAGATCTAGAATGCCTTCCTTGCCTTTCACTTTATTTAGTGCAGCTGACCCTATTTTAGATGCGCATAAAAATCCTGAACTTTGGATATGTTAAATTTATTTTTCCCTTTTAAGATATAGCTGTAAGCTGAAGGCACTTACCCAGCAAAAAATTTTTTTAGCAAAGTCTATTACAAAGAATTTCTTTGCAATGGAGGTTAATTTTGTGACCTGTGGTTTGTGTGCTCGGTCCTTTGCCTATCTATGAATGACAGTTGGATACCTGTGGGTTACCTTTAGGTTGGAGGCTTCATATGTAATAGTGCAGAGCATCAATCAGTGCTTCAGGTCCATTGCCATCATGTCTTGCATAATCAACAACAACTTATATAATCCTTTGGAAAATGCACTACCAAAATATATACTGTAAAATGTTTTGTGTTTTGTTGGTCAGCTTCACTTAGAGAAAAAAAAGCTTGTACTTATAGAGTGTGTTTCACGATCACAGGATGTCTCAAAGTGCTTTATAGCCAGTGGAGCACTTCTGAGGTGATGTGTTGTAATGTAGGAAATTCTGCAGCCAGTTTCCGGATAACAAGCTCCCACAAACAGAAATGGGATAATGACAAGATCATCTGTTTTTTATGATAAAAGCAAAATACTGCGGATGCTGGAAATCTGAAATAATAACAGAAAATGCTAGAAAAACTCAGCAGGTCTGACAGCATCTGTGGAGAGAGAAATGTTTCAAGTCTGTATGACCCTTCTTTCTGTTTTTATTTCTGTTTTTTGTGATGTTGATTAAGGGATACATATTGGATAGGGCAGCAGGGGAACTCTGTTCTTTCTCGAAATAACGTCACGGGATCTTTTACATCCACCTGAGAGGATAGATGGGGCCTTGGTTTAACGGCTTACCTGAATAACAGATCATATTTCGCAAACAGCACCTTAAGCAGTATTAGCAAGTTAAAGAATCTCCAATTATTCGTCAATCCACAGCTATATACATATCATGACCTTTACTAGGTAGGTGAAGATGCTGTCCCCTGAGTCTGCCTCAGATGGAATGGGGATCGAACCCTGTGCTGTTGGTGTTGAACCACATTCGAACCATCGAGCTGACTGGCTCCTAGGTACTAAAGTATGCAGATCCAGTTTGAGCAGTTAGCTGAATTCAGTTTGGCTGCTACAGTTCGCCCTGGAATTTTGCTGCCCATGTTCTAACTCGCACCAAGCTCCAACACTGCTGTGCTTGCTAACCTACATTGGCTCTTGGTCCAGCAACGCCTCAATTTTAAAATTCTGACCCTTGCTTGTCTTATGGCCTCATCATTCACTACCTATGTATTCACTATCTAGCCACCTCCGCCCTAGTGCCTCTGAGGTCTGTGTTTTTAAAATTTTGGCCTGTTGTGTGTTCCTGATTTTTTTATTGCTGCGCATTTGCAGTCATTGTTCTCAACACAGGAAATGTAAGGGGAGACTTAATCAAGGTGCACAAATTATGAAGCGTTGTGAAAGCATAAATAAGGAGGAACTGTTTCCAGTGGCAGAAGGGTTGCTAACCACTGGTCAAAATTTAAGGTAATTGGCAAAAGAACAAGTGGTAATATAAAGGGAAAAAAATCAATAATAACTTTTTAAAGTGAATTGAATATATACTCAAAGGAAAGAATTTAGAAGGCTATGGGAAAAGAGCAAGGGAGTGGAACTAATTGGATAGCTCTTTCAAAGAGCTGGCACAGGCTTGATATATGGTATCATTCTGTGATTTCATAATTGTTAAGTATACATGGGATATTATCACACCATGTTGTATGGAATAACTTTCTACTAGAGCTGACTTAGCAGTGGGCAAAAATATCATTTATTAATTTCTTACATTGCTGTTCAATGTTTCTATCGGCCGAATTTAATGAGGGTGGATGGGGGCCCATGCCTGCCACCAAAACATTGACCCGATCTCCAGGACCCCCAGGAAATTAAGCCCGTTTGGGCTCATTAATTGTCCACTTAAGGGCCTCAATTGGCAAAAGGGTGGGAAGCCTTCCAGCCCAGGACTTAATCGGGGGGAAGCGTGGACAATGGAGTCCCTATCTTGCATCCTTCTACCTGATCAAACTGCCACCCCTCCCCCAGCCCTCCCCTCCAGAGAGAGATTAAATTTTGCCCATGTCTGTTATTTAGTACATTTAAAAAATGGTATTTCAGGAAGGAACTGAAGCTGGCAAGGCAGTTTATGTTGCCAAAGGCTGGCAGCATTACCAGATGTTGGCAATGATGACATTTTCTTCATTTTTATCGTGCCAGACTGTAAGAGAGACACAAATTTAAGTAGCAGTATGGTGAGATTTTTCATTTTTTAATATCATGTTTAGTTCTGTTCCTGGCCTATGATTTCTAACTTTAACTATGTCTGGAAGGCTTACATAATGAGGGCAGGTTGCATAGACTAGGCTTATATTCCCTTGAGTGTAGAAGATATAGAGTCACTTAATTGAGGTATTTAAGATTAATAAAGGAGATAATGGGTAAATAGAAAGTATTTTCTCTGGTGAGGATTTAGGCCATTCGGGGATGATATCAGGATGTACTTCTTCACACAAAGGGAAGTGGCTCTTGTGCATCCCTAATTTTAAATGTTCTGCTATTGGTAACCATGCTGCCAACTGCCTAGGCTCTAAACTTTGGAATTCCCTCCTTAAATCTCTACCACTTTTCCTTCTTTTAAAATGCTCTTTAAAATGCTACCTCTTTGATCAACCTTTTGGTCATCTATCTGTTCTGATATATTGTGCAACTCATGTGGTAGCATACTTGTGAAACATCTTGATTCATTTTATTACATTAAAAGCACAATATAGATGCAATTTACCATTGTATGTATGGAAATATTGGAACTCTTTTTTTTTGTCTACCCACTAAATAAAAAGCTTTTGAGACTGGTTGTGGTTATTGGAGGCCAATTATCGTAGCCCCAGGGCATTGCTGCAGGACTTCCTCAGGACAATGGCTGGGAATTCTGTGGTGAGTATTTCATCCCCTGACTCCCCAAAGCCTATTCACCATCTACATGGCACAAGTCAGGAATGAATACTCTGCACTTGCTTGGACAAAAACTCAAAAAGCTCAGAAGCATCCAGAATAAAGCAACTGCTTGATCGGCCCCCTTTCCTTAAACATTCACTTCCTTCACCACAGATGCACAGTGGCAGCAATGTGTACTAACTACAAGGCACACTGCAGTAACTCACCAAGGCTCTTTCAACAACACCTACCACCTAGAAGGACAAGGGCAGCAGATGCATGCCAGCTGAAAGTTCCCTTCCAAGTTACACACCATCAGAAACTATATTGCCACCCGTTCGTTGTCACTGGGTCAAAATCCTGGAACTCCCTTCCTAACAGCACAGCGGGTGCACCTATACTACATGGACTGAGTGGTCAAAAAGGCAGCTCACTATCACTTTCAAGAGCAATTAGTGATTGGGAACAAATGCTGGCCTTGCCAGCGAGACTCGTATCCCAGGAATAAATTTAATAAAAACAGCTGTGGGTCAATTGACAATTTCAAAGCTGATATTTAGTCTTTTGTTAGGCAAGAGTATTAAGGGTCATGGAATGAATGTGGGCAGATGTAGGTCAAACGGAGATCAACAGTGACCTAATTGAATTGTGGAAAAAGCTTGATGGGCTGAATGGCTTACTCCTATTGCTTCCTAACTCCTGCCTAACGTAATGGCGGATGTTCCCCATGGAGAGAGCTGAAAGCCGCTTTGTTCCACAATGTGAGCATTAAGGTGCTTCTATTTTCAACAATCTATTTTGGTCCTTGCTCCATCCCCTGTCCTGCCTAATTTCTTTCAGGTTGAACCAAATAGCGCATGATGTCGGCATTCTATTTCTTCTTGAACGGAGCTTCAAACCTTGCATCACTAAGATTCCCTCTTTCTGTCTTCTTAATGCCATCCATTTCTGCCTCTACCTAACCCCAACCACTTCCAGAAGACTCAGCCACAGCTTTGCCATCTCAAGGTTCAACTTTAAAAAAATTATATATTCTCAGGATAAGTGCGCTTCATTGCCTATACCTCATTGCCTTGTGCAGTTGGTGTTGCGTCATCTTATTGAAAGGTTTGATACTACTGAGTAGCTTACTGGGACATTTCAAAGGGTATTTTAAAGTAAGCCATTTTGATGTGGATTTGTCAGGCCTACATATGCCTAAAAAGCTGGTATCAGTGAAACTGGCACACTAATGCCCTTCAGGAAAGGAAACCAAGAGCCTTTACCTTGTTAGGCCTATAGGTAAAGGCTCCTGGTTTCCTTTCCTGAAGTGCATTACTGTGCCAGTTTTACTGATACCAGCTTTTTATTTCTAGATTGTCAAACTGAATTCAAAAACCCATGCAGGATTTTGAAGTCTTGTTATACAGACCCACAGAACACTCAATAATGGTCCAACATAGCAGAAAGTGGGCTTTATGATTTTCTGCTGCTGCATTGGAGGCCTTGGTGCCGGAGATGGAGAGGAGGACAGATGTCATCTATTTACATGGACTAGGAGGCTCTCCTGCCAAATTTTGCAAAGACAGTGAGACCAGATAGCTGTGACCCTGGCCTTTGAATTACTAGTCTAGTAATACAGGTAGTATGCTCTCAAATGCTGTCTTGTTGGCCTTCCAAGCCTTACATCAATTCCATTGGATTCAGAACTTTGTCACTCTCATACTTTCATGTATTAATTGCTGCTCACTCATCACTTCTTGTCTTCACTGACATCCAGTGGTTCCCATGTCTTTTTTTAAAATTCCTTCATGGGATATTGGCTTCACTGGCAAGCATTTGTTTCCCATCCCTAATTGCCCTTGAACTGAGTGGCTTGCTAGGCTGTTTCAAAGGGCAGTTAAGAATCAAACACATTACTGTGGATCTGGAGGCACATGGAGGCCAGACCAAGTCAGGATGGCAGATTTCCTTCCCTAATGGACATTAGTGAACTAGATGGGTTTTTATGACAATCGATGATAGAATCATGGTCATCATTAATGAGTCTCATTTTTAGTTCTAGATTTTTCATTCATTCATGGGATGTGGGCTTCATTGGCTGGGCCAGCATTTATTGCCCATCCCTGGTTGCCCTTGAGAAGGTGGTGGTGAGTTGCCTTCCTGAACTGCTGCAGTCCATGCAGTGTAGTTACACCAACATTACTGTTAGGAAGGGAGTTCCAGGATTTTGATCCAGTGACTGTGGAGGGACAGCAACATATTTCCAAGTCAGCATCGTGAGCGATTGGAGGGGAACTTCCAGGTGGTGGTGTTCCCAAGTGTCTGCTGCCCTTGTCCTTCTAGATGGTAGCGGTTGTGGGTTTGGAAGGTGCTGTCTAAGGAGCCTTGGTGAATTCCTGCAGTGCATCTTGTAGATGGTACACACCTGCTACTGTGTGTTGGTGGTGGAGGGACTGAGTGTTTGTGGGTGTGGTGCCAATCAAGTGGGCTGCTTTGTCCTGGACGGTGTCGAGCTTCTTGTGTTGTGGGAGCTGCACTCATCCAGGCAAGTGGGGAGTATTCCATCACATTCCTGAGCTGTGTCTTGTAGATGGTGGACAAGCTTTGGGGAGTCAGGAAGTGAGTTACTCTCTGCAGGATCCCTAACCTCTGACCTGTTCTTGTAGCCACAATATTTATATGGCTAGTCCAGTTCAGTTTCTGGTCAATGGTAACTTCCAGGCTGTTGACAGTGGGAGATTCAGTGATGGTAATGCCATTGAATGTCAAGGGACAATGGTTACATTCTGTGTTGTTGGAGATGGTCATTGCCTGGCACTTGTATGGTGTGAATGTTACTTGCCACTTGTCAGACCAAGCCTGGACATTATCCAGGTCTTGATGCATTTGCACATGTACTGCTTCCGAGGAGTCGCGAATGTTGTTGAACATTGCACAATCATCCTCAAACATCCCCACTTCTGACCTTATGATGGAAGGAAGGTCATTGATGAAGCAGCTGAAGATGGTTGGGCTGAGGACATTACCCTGAGGAACTCCTGCAGTGATGCCCTGGAGCTGAGGTGACTGACCTCCAACAACCACAACCATCTTCCTTTGTGCTAGGTATGACTCCAACTAGTGGAGAGTTTTCCCCCTGATTCCCACTGACTCCAGTTTTGCTAAGGCTCCTTGATGCCACACTCAGTCAAATGCAGCCTTGATGTCAAGGGCAGTCACTCTCACCTCACCTTGGGAGTGCAGCTCTCCTGTCCACGTTTGAACCAAGGCTGTAATGACGTCAGGAACTGAGTGGCCCTGGCAGAACCCAAACTGGAGTCAGTGAGCAGGTTATTGCTAAGGAAGTGCTGCTTGATAGCACTGTTGATGATCCCTTCCATTACTTTACTGATGATTGAGAGTAGACTGATGGTGCAGCAATTGGCTGGGTTGGATTAGCCCTGCTCTTTGTGTACAGGACATACCTGGGCAATTTTCCACATAGATAGATGCCATGTTGTAGTTGTACTGGAACAGCTTGGCTAGGGGGGCAGCAAGTTCTGGAGCATAAATTTTCAGTACTATTGCTGGAATATTGTCCAGGCCCATAGCCTTTGCACTATCCAGTGCATCAGCTGTTTCTTGATATCACATGGAGTGAACTGAACTGGTTGAAGACTGACGTCTGTGATGCTGGGGACCTCCTGGATGGATCATCCACTCGGCACTTCTGGCTGAAGATTGTAGGAAATCCTCTATGCCTAGTGCAAGAAAATGGGATTAGAATAGTTAGGTACTTGTTTGACTGGAGCAGACTCGATGGGCTGAAGGGCCTTTTTCTGTGCTGTAGACCTCTATGACTCTATGAAATGCTTCAGCCTTATATTTTGCACTGATGTGCTGGGCTCCTCCATCATTGAGGATGGGGATATTTGTGGAGCCACCTCCTCCAGTGAGTTATTTAATTGTCCACCACCATTCACGACTGGATGTGGTGGGACTGCAGACCTTTGATCTGATCTGTTGGTTATGAGATCGCTTAGCTCTATCACTTGCTGCTTATGCTGTTTGGCACGCAAGTAGTCCTGCGTTATAGCTTCACCAGGTAGACACTTCCTTCTTAGGGATGCCTGGTGCTGCTCCTGGCATGCCCTCCTGCACTCTTCATTGAACCAGGGTTGATCCCCTGGCTTGATGGTAATGGTAGAGTGGCCTGTATGTCAGGCCATGAGGTTAAGGATTCTGTTTGAGTACAATTCTGCTGCTGCTGATGGCCCACAGTGCCTCATGGATGCCCAGTCTTGACTTGCTAGATCTGTTCGAAATCTTTCTCATTTAATATTGTGGTAGTGCCACACAACACGATGGAGCGTATCCTCCATGTGAAGGCAGGACTTCGTCTCCACAACAGCTGTGCACTGGTCACTCCTGCTGATACTGTCATGGGCAGCATCTGCGCCAGGCAGGTTGAAGAGGATGAGGTCAAGTATGTTTTTCCCTGCTGCAAACCCAGTCTAGCAGTTATGTCCTTTAGGACTCAGCCAGCTTAGTCAGTAGTGGTGCTACCGAGCCACTCTTGGTGATGAAGTCCCCCACCAGAGTACATTCTGCACCCTTGGTACCCTCAGTGCTTCCTCCAAGTGGTATTCAACATGGAGGAGCAATGGTTCATCAGCTAAGGGAGGGTGGTATGAGGTAATCAGCAGGAGGTTTCCTTGCCCGTGTTTGACCTGATGTCATGAGGGATCCAGAGTCGATGTTTAGGACTCCCAGGCAACTCCCTCTCGATTGTATACCACTGTGTCGCCACCTCTGCTAGATATGTCCTGTCCCACCAGTGGGATGGTGATTGTCTCGTCTAGGGTATGGTCGTATCTTACAGCCAATATCAGGTTGCTGTTGCTTGATTTAGCCTGTGCTCTCCCAATTTTGGCACTGGTCCCCAGTAAGTAAAGAGGACTTTGCAGGGTTGACAGTTGTCAATTCCAGTGCCTAGGTTGATGCTGGGTGGTTCATCCAGTTTCATTCCTTTTTTGTGACTTTGTAGCAGTTGGATATGGCTTGCTAGGCCATTTCAGAGGGCATTTAAGGAGTCACATGTAGGCCAGATTTTCTTCTTAAAGGGTTTTTACCCAGATGGACTTTTAGACTTTTTAATTCCAGATTTTTTTATTGGGTTAAAATTTCACCATCTGCCATGGCGGGATTTGAACCCAGGTCCCCAGAGCATTCCCCCGGGTCTCTCGATTACCACTACGCCATTGTCTCCCCTAGATTTTAGTAATTGAATTTAAATTCCACCAGCTGCCATGATGGGATTTGAATCTGTATACCCAGAGTATTAGCCTGGGCCTCTGGATTACTAGTCCAGTGACATTCCTACTGTCACCATCTGCAGGATCTCCCTACAGTCCAGCCCCATCACTACCACACCACCACCAAATTGATTCAAAATCATCCACCTGGTCTGTAAATACCTCCATATCCTTGCCTTGCCTTCTCATTGCAACCTTCCCCAGTTCTATATCCTAATTCATACCCAACACTTTTCTAATTGTACATATCTTTCTTTCTCTACTTCCCGTTTCTGACACACTACTTTTAAGAGCCTACGCAAAGCTGATGATCAACTGTGCCTTTGGTCACCATTGTTGCACCCCTCCCTACCAAACCTTCTCATCTCTTGTTACTGCTCAATGTCCATTTCTTTCATGTTTTAAGTAACCATATCATGTTTCACCTGTTAAAGGTGCTGAATGCAAACATGGACTGCAGTGGTTCAGGAAGGTAGTTCACCAGCTTCTCAAGGGCAATTAGGGATTAGGAAATAAATGTTGGTCTAGCCAGTGATTCACACATCCTATCAATGAATAATGAAAAATAAGTTGTTAGAGCATATTTTTGTGCTGAAACCCTGCATTCCACCAGTTCACCATGGACAAGTCAGTGTAGTGTACATTGGCATAAAATAAATGCTGTGAAGAAATCTGTTTTAATCCTGATTTACTATAAATGGATTTGTCAACATAAATTGGAAGTGGGATTTTATAGCATCTATCAGCACGACTTGAGTCAACTGGGATGTTTCTGTTCTGTGGCATTCCTTCAGAATGGTACAGATGTCATATAAATATGGAATCTGAAGCAGGCAAATAACAGGAAATCACAGAATTCCTCATGAGCAGGAAGGCTGATGTTTGCTGTCTGTTTTCCATTGCTGTAATATAGAAAATCAGTCTCAGTTGAGACAATGCCAGGTTTCTAAAACTGGGGAAAATAGTTTCAAATTTTTCATATAATTATGCTGTACATTACTTTCAGTAAGGGTTTGGTGAAGTGTAACAGTGGTTGTGTGTCCTGTTAATTCTATGTTCAGGTGAACTGTGACAAAACATCCAATAGTATAACAATAAACTTAGCAGCCAAACTCTGAGGTTGGAGAAAGCATTTAGAACCGTGTGGTACCAGGATTGAAAGCCTTGTGTTTACGGATCTGTAATTGGAACTGTAATTGTGTTTGATAAGGTTAATGTGCAAGGTAAGGGCTCATGGAGTTGATGGTAATTTGGTGGAGGATTGGTTAATGGAACAGTAGAGATAAATGGACATTTTCAAGTTGGAACACTCGTGGCATGCTGCAGGAGTCAGTGCTGGGGCCTCAGCTATTTACAATCTATGTTAATGACTTAAATGAAAGGACTGAGAATAATGTATCCAAGTTTTCTGATGATACAAAGCTAGTTAGAAATGTAAACTGTGAGGAGGACACAGAGAGGTTGCAAAGAGATGTAGGCAGACTTAAGTGAGTGAACAACAAGGTAGCAGATGGAGTATTTGTGGGGAAGTGTGAGGTTATTCACTTGGGTGTACTCCTACAAGGAAAACGGAAAGTTAGCATGCAGGTGCAAGTGATTAAGGTGGCAAATAGCATGTTGACCTTTATTGCAGGGGGATTGGAGCATGTTATGACATGGCAGATGGTATTTGCCAAGCTGACCAAATCCCGAAGGGAAAATTGGCCATGCATTCACAACTATTTTGCAATTTGTATTTAGTACAAGAAGGTTTGTGCACTGAAGGCAGAAGTATTGAGTCCATTACCACCTTTAGAGATTTTAAAGATTAAATTAAAACATTTATTAAGAAAAGAAAACTTAAACACACACAAGATTACAGTTGCACAGTTGTTTAGTCTTATAACAGTTCCCAAAATTTCTACTTAACTAGACTCCCAACTACACATCCCTTTCAGGCAACAGTCCAAAGTAGATTCTTAATCTACAAAACACCCAGCAAGGTTACCACAAACATCTACAAAAGGGAGGTTTCTATAAGGGAGATATTTCACAGCTTCTCTGCTTCTCACTCGCCAGTGAAACTACAAAATCTTTTAACACAACTTTGGTTGCTGGAACTGGAACAGCAAACTTCTCCAGGGTGGCGAGAGGCTTTTCCCCACAAGTCTGTTTCACACAGTCACGTTTCAAGATCTCACATGGCCACACCCCATACAGCTTTCCATCCTTCTTTAAATATATTTCCTCCCTTTTGATCTGTAAATTGCATTGTTTCCACCTTGGGCAGTCAGGAGGTGAGTTACTCTCTTCAGAATCCCTAGCCTCTGACTTGCTCTTGCAGCCGCACTATTTACATGGCTAGTCCAGTTCAGTTTTGGGTCAATGGTAACCCCCTGGATGTTGATCTAGTTAAGCAATCCTTGAATTGGGAGCATCTCTGTTTCAACAGTGCCTTGTGGCTGCTCCTGCAAAAAAAAATTGCAGTTTCTTTACAGCCTCCTCTTGATGCGTGTTTCTTAAAAATAAACTGTTAGTTTCTGATAGACATTCGAGCCTCACACTCTTTATAATTTAATCTTGTCGGTTAGAAAACTCTTGTAGTGCAACATACACAGTCAGTTGCTTTGGTGTGCAATCAAATGTCATGTAAATCTGAAGTCAGGCCACAGTTCAACAATGATGTCTGTACAGCACTCTTTACACAGAGATTGGCTACAGCATGACTTTCACAGCATATTAACTGTAAAACATATCCTTAAAAGGTAACCAGCAATTATGTTACTGGGCATTTTTATTGCTAAAACCATCTTTTACCTTGGCAGTAAGTTAACGGCTCAATTTAAAAAAAGTTATTTATTTTCCTATCCCAAGCCCATATTTCACATCCCTGTCCAAATTTTGCATTCAAGCACCAGGAGGCTGAGGACAGGGACCCTAGCTGATTCTGTGGCCCTAAGGTTTTATGACCATACAAGTTCCCTAATGACACCTCAGCTCACCATCATCATCTTGAGAGCAATTAGGGATGGGCAATAAATGCTGGGCTAGCTAGCGACGTCCACATCACGTGACGAAGAGAATAAAAGCTTGAGATCAGCCGACTTGGCACAGCCCGAAGATCAAACCTGGGGTCTTCCTTTTCTATATGTCTTGCTGGAACTAACCGCTGAAAAGCTGGAGCAGTTTGACCTGCTTTAAACCCCCACAAGGGTTGATAGGTCTTACATGGAATCAGTAGTTACTGAGCAAAAGGAGGGGATTAATTGGAAGGAGAACTCAAAGAACAAAGAAAAATACATCACAGGAACAGGCCCTTCAGCCCTCCAAGCCTGCGCCGATCATATTGCCTGTCAAACTAAAACATTTTGCACTTCCGGGGTCCGTATCCCTCTATTCCCATCCTCTTCATATATTTGTCAAGCTGCCTCTTAAACACCACTATCGTACCTGCTTCCACCACCTCCTCTGGCAGCGAATTCCAGATACTCCCTACTCTCTGCGTAAAAAAACTTGCCCCGCACATCTCCTCTAAAGTTTTCTCCTCTCACCTTAAATCTATGTCCCCTAGTAATTGACTCTTCCACCCTGGGAAAAAACTTCTGACTGTCTACTCTGTCCGTGCCACTCATAATTTTGTAAACTTCTATCAAGTCACCCCTCAATCTCCGTCGCTCTAGTGAGAACAATCCAAGTTTCTCCTACCTCTCTTCATAGCTAATAACCTCTAGACCAGGCAGCATCCTGGTAAACCTCCTCTGCATCCTCTCGAACGCCTCCATATCCTTCTGGTAATGTTGCGACCAGAATTGCACGCAATATTCCAAGTGTGGCCTAACCAAGATTCTATACAGCTGCAGCAATGACTTCACAGCTTTTATACTCAATATCGCTGCCAATGAAGGCAAGGTAGGAGAAACTCGGATTGTTCTCACTAGAGCGACAGAGATTGGGGGGTGACTTGATAGAAGTTTACAAAATTATGAGTGGCATGGACAGAGTAGACAGTCAGAGGCTTTTTCCCAGGATGGAAGAGTCAATTACTAGGGGACATAGATTTAAGGTGAGAGGAGAAAACTGTAAAGGAGATGTGCAGGGCAGGTTTTTTACACAGCGGGTAGTGAGTATATGCCTTCCTGACTACCTTATCCACCTGCGTTGCCACTTTCAGTGACCTGTGGACCTGTACATCCAGATCTCTCTGCCCATCAATGCACTTAAGGGTTCTGCCATTTACTGTATAATTCCTACCAGTATTAGACCTTCCAAAATGCATTACCTCGCATTTGTCCGGATTAAACTCCATCTGCCATTTCTCCGCCCAAGTCTCCAACCGATCTATATCTCATTGTATCCTTTGACAATTCTCTTCACTATCTGCAACTCCTCCAACCTTAGTGTCATCTGCAAATTTACTAATTAGCCCAATTACATTTTCCTCCAAATCATTTACGTATACTACAAGCAGCAAAGGTCCCAGCACTGATCCCTGTTGAACCACTAGTCACAACTCTCCATTCAGAAAAGCATCCTTCCACTGCTACCCTCTGTCTTCTATGACCAAGCCAATTCTGTCTCCATCTTGCCAGCTCACCTCTGATCCCATGAGACTTTACCTTCTGTACCAGTCTGCCATGAGGGACCTTGTCAAAGGTCTTACTGAAATCCATGTATATAACATCCACTGCCCTTCCATCGTCGATCATTTTTGTCACTTACTCTAAAAACTCGATCAAGTTAGTGAGACACGACCTCCTCTTCATAAAACCATGCTGCCTCTCACTAATACATCCATTTGCTTCCAAATGGTAGTAAGTCCTGTCATGAAGAATCTTCTCCAATAATTTCCCTACCACTGAGGTAAGGCTCATCGGCCTGTAATTTCCTGGATTATCCCTGCTACCCTTCTTAAACAATGGAACAACATTGGCCATTCTCCAGTCCTCTGGGATCTCACCTGTAGCCAGTGAGGATACAAAGATTTCTGTCAAGGCCCCAGCAATCTCCTCCCTTGCATCCCTCAGTACTCTGGGGCAGATCCCATCTGGCCCTGGGGACTTAACCACCTTAATATTCTTCAAGACGCCTAACACCACCTCTTTTTTGATCTCAACATGATCCAGACTATCTACACACTCTTCCCTAGACAAATTGATCGCTAAGTCCTTCTCTTTGGTGAATACTGATGAGAAGTATTCATTTAGTATCTCTCCCGTTTCTTCTGGCTCCACACACAGATTCCCACCTCTGTCCCTGAGTGGGCCTACCCTTTCCCTGGCTACCCTCTTGCTTTTTACATATGTATAAAAGGCCTTGGGATTTTCCTTAATCCTGGTATCCTGGTTGCCAATGACTTTTCCTGACCCCTTTTATCCCTCCTGACTCCGTGCTTAAGCTTTTTCCTACTTTCTTTATATTCTCCACGGGCTTCTCCTTCGTCAGTTGGATCATTGGAGATCACCTATTGTATGTTTCCCTCAGCAGGACTCCCCCTGGCATGATCTCTCTAACTGCACCTACTCTGTTAACCTTTATCAGAAAAAGGTTATTTGAAAAGCACTTTTGATTAATGTGAGATGAGGGGGATGTCTGGGTACATAGCAATTATTTTAAAAAATGATGTTTCAAAACAATTAGTTTTGCCCTGCTTGGGACTAAAGCCAAGCTATTCGAAGAACGAAAAGTTGCAGGATTTTGGGAATAGAGCAGATGTGGGACTAATTGAATATTTCTCTTAAAGAGCAAGCACAGGCATGATGGGCAGAAAGGCTTCCTACTATGCTTTTTGATTTTCTGATTTTATTATCTTAGTTCTAGTTCATGTATCAAAACATTGCAATAAAATTATTGAAACACAAACCTTCAGCCTCACTTTGAAATGCATGATGATTTCCTCATTTAGCATTAGGCTGGATAGCTCTCTTTCGGCTGTCAAAGGTATGATAGGCCCAATGGCCGCCTCTTATGCTGTAAATTTCTGTTCTATTCCTCTGTGTTTTCTGTGTATCTGTATGAAGTGCACATTACCATGAAATATTATTTACCCTCCATTTTATTTTGATAATTATAACTATCTCCCTTTAAGATGCTCCAGTAATGCCAACTTGAGACATTACTTTTAAAAAAAATGTTGAAAACTTTTGAATTCTCAGTTACTGAAAGGTGAAAATTAATGAATGTGTCTTAAGATGCAATCCAGTGAAGCAAGAAGCCATCACTTTATCATCTGTATGAGCTTTGTAGATATGCTTGCACATTGATCAAGAATTCTTTCCAAAGTAATCCTGCCTCCTGAGTAACAGACCCAATTTTTTTTGGGAGTCTAAAAATCTAATGCCTTTTGCTCTCTTCAGAATGAGGGGCTCTCCCTCCTTGGTATGTTGTACATTGCTTGCAAGTGTTGAAGGTTCTTGTTTTTTCAAAAATCCATCCCTCTACTCCTGTTCCTTTTTAATACACTTAAACCACTTTCCTTATCCCAGTTTTGTTGAGTGGGTTGATGTACTTATGCTCCTTTTAGAAGCAGCAACAAGAAATTCCGTCAGCCGTCTCAATTTCTCTGCTCCTCTCACCCTCTAACCTGTAATAGCTGATCTGAAGAAGAGTCATACTGAGTCGAAACGTTATCCCTGTCTGTCTCTCCACAGATGCTGTCAGACCTGCTGAATTTTTCCAGCATTTTTTGTTTTCCTTACAAGTAATTCCTGTTCATTTCCAAAACCCTGAACTGAATTTACTAGTTAAACACAAGGTTGGGGAATCTAGCTTAAAGCTTCAGAATGGATTTAAAAAAAATGACACTAGTAGAAAGCAACAGGTACTTATTGGAAGAGCCATATCAGCACAAGAGGAAGGAATTACTGAATGGGGTGACTGAGGGCTTGGTGTTGGGACCAACAGGCTTCTAACTTATGTCGATGACATGGATTCAGAAAAATTGTGCAAATGGTGCAAAAATTCCTCTCTGGCCACGGGGGAGGTGCCAGAGAACTGGAGAACAGCTAATATGGTTCCGTTATTTAAGAAGGGTTGTAGAGATAAGCCAGGGAACTATAGGCCAGTGAGTCTCATGTCAGTGGTAAGGAAACTATTGGAGAAAATTCTGAAGGAGTGAATCTGTCTCCATTTGGAGAGGCAAGGTTTGATCAGGGATAGTCAGCATGGCTTTGTCAGAGGGAGGTCATGCCTAACAAATTTGATTGAATTTTTTGAGGAGGTGACCAGGTGTGTAGATGATGGTAGTGCAGTTGAAGTAGTTTATATGGATTTCAGCAAAGCCTTTGATAAGGTCCCACATGGGAGACTTATAAAGAAGGCAAATGCATATGGGATACAGGGTAATTTGATAAGGTGGAATCAAAATCAGCTTAGTTGTAGGAGACAGAGGGTGATGACAGAAGAATGTTTTAGTGACTGGAAGCCCATGTCCAGTGGCGTATCACAGGGATCTGTGCTGGGTCCCCTATTATTTGTCATTTATATAAACGACATAGATGGCTATGTGGGGGGGTAGGATTAGTGGTTTGCGGATGACACAAAGATTGGCTGGGTGGTTAACAGTGAGGTTGAGTGTCTTGCGCTACAGGAAGATATAGATGGGATGGTCAAATGGGCAGATAAGTGGCAGATTGAAACAAACCCTGAATAGTGTGAGGTAATACATTTTGGAAGAAGTAACTTGACAAGGAAGTATTCAATGAATAGCATGACACTAGGAAGTTCTGAGGAACAAAGGGACCTTGGCATGTGTGTCCAAAGATCTCTGAAGGCGGAGGGGCATATTAGTGGGGTGGTGAAAAAGGCATATGGGACACTTGCCTTTATCAATCGAGGCATAGATTACAAAAGTAGGGAGGTCATGTTGGAGTTGTATAGAACCTTGGTGAGACTACAGCTGGAGTAGTGTGTGCAGTTCTGGTGGCTGCATTATAGGAAGGATGTGATTGCACTGGAGGGGGTGCAGAGGAGATTCACCAGGATGTTGCCTGGGATGAAACATTTAAGTTATGAAGAAGGGTTGGATAGACATGGGTTGTTTTTGTTGGAGCAGGGAAGACTGAGGGGCGACCTGATCGAGGTGTACAAGATTATGAGGGGCATGGACAGGGTGGATAGGGAGCAGCTGTTCCCCTTGGTTGAAGGGTCAGTCATGAGGGGGCACATGTTCAAGCTGAGGGGCAGGAGGTTTAGGGGGAATGTGAGGAAAAACCTTTTTACCCAGAGGGTGGTGACGGTCTGGAATGCGCTGCCTGGGAGGGTAGTGGAGGCGGGTTGCCTCACATCCTTTAAAAAGTACCTGGATGTGCATTTGGCATGTCATAACATTCAAGGCTATGGGCCAAGTGCTGGTAAATGGGATTAGGTAGGTAGGTCAGGCGTTTCTCACGTGTTGGTGCAGACTCGATGGACCGAAGGGCCTCTTCTGCACTGAGATTCTGATTCTGTGAAAAATAGAAAGGGGAGCGAAATTTGTTCTTTATTCCATCAACCACCTCAGGTTAAAGTTGGGGGTGCAGATCTTTAAAATGTTGCACAACCCTTAACCGAGTTTCTCCTGCACGCATCCAGTCCATTACCAGAACAGCTTCTGACCTCCTCAATGTCATTTGCCTCAGTCACTATTTCTCACTCTCACTCCCTGCCTCAACCAAATGTAGCTTGAATATTGCTGAAACGAGAGATATGTTGCAGAAGCTTTTCGTCTTGCGCTCATCAGGACAAACAGAAGAATGCCAAATTTCACAATCACAACAATTAATACTATAGGAAAAAACTACAGTTGACATTTCGACTCTGGCCGGGATGTTACCATGGGGAGAACAGCCATTCATAGTCAACTTGACAACCAAACAATTGTTATGATTGTTTGAAATTTCGCATCAGGACAAACACACAAAGCTTTGGTAACATGTCTCTCTCTTTTCAGCAATATTTAAGTTCTGCATTACCAAGCAAAAGTATCACTTACTCAAAACACAGCAGCCCATGTCTTCTCTTTATTCGTCTTTGGGATGTGAGCATTGCTGGCTAGGCCGGTGTTTATTGCCCACCCCTAACTGCTCTTGAGAAGGTGGTGGTGAGCTGCCTTCTTGAACCAGTGCAGTCCTTGTGGTGTAGGTACACCCACAGTGCTGTTAGGGAGGGAGTTGCAGGATTTTCACCCAGTGACAGTGAAGGAATGGTGATATGTTTCCAAGTCAGGATGATGAGTGGCTTTGAGGGAAACTTGCAGCTGATCATGCTGCCTTTGTCCTTCTAGATGGTAGAAATCAAGGACTTGGAAGTACTTTCGAAGGAAACTTGGCGAATTGCTGTCGTATACCCTATAGATGGTATACACTGTTGTTACTGTGTGCTGGCATTGGAGGGAGAAAATGTTTAAGGTGGTGGATGGGATGCCGATCAAGCAGTCTGCATTGTCTCGGATGGTGTCAAGCTTCTATTACTGGAGCTCCACTCATCCAGGTAAGTGGAGTATATTCCATCACACTGCTGGGTTTGTGATTGTCCTCCAACAACCACAACCATCTTCCTTTGTGATAGGTATGACTCTAACTAGTGAAGTTCTTCCCCCCCACATTCCATTGACTTCAACTTTGCTCGGGCTCCTTGATGCCACACTTTGTCAAATGCTGCCTTGATGTCAATGGCAGTCAATTCTCACCTCTCCTCTGGAGCTCCGTCCTTTTCTGGAGAAAATTAGGGAAATAGGGTAATTTTCCACAGTTTTCATCTTGGCATAGCAACCCTTTAATGCCCCAAGATTTCTGCCCCTGCATTCTGGTTCATCCCTGGTTTTCATCCCAGGCTGTGCCTTCAGCTGCTTAGGTCCTTAAGCTCAGGAAAGCCCTCCCTCTCCTCCTTTTAAGATTCTCCTTAAAACCTGCTTCTGACGAAGCTTTTGATAACCTGTTCACTATCTCCTTGTATGCCTCAATGACAAATTTTGTTTGATAACACTCCTGTGGAGTGCCTTTGAACATTTTACTTCGTTAAAGATGTTACATAAATGAAATAAAAACAAACAGCCTGGAAATATTCAGCAAGCCTGACATCATCCATGGAAAGAGAAACAGATTTTGGTCAGATGAAAGGTTATCAACCTGGAACGTTAACTCTACTTTCTGCACACGTGCTGCCAGACCTACTGAATACTTCCACTATTTTCTGTTTTTATTTCAGAATTCTGGCAACTACAGTGATTTGCTTTTATATAAATACAACTTGTTGTTGTACTCTTGCCTTTGAGAAAGTAGGTTGTAGAGTGCAGCACGGAGTTGTCATCTTTTGGATGAGATGTTAAACTAGGATTCCATCTGCTTGCTCAGAGAGACATAAAACATTCCTTGTTATTTTTAAATAGAAGAGGAGTTCCATTGGTATCCAGCCCAACTTTTATTCTTTAATCAATGCCATGAAAATAGAGTGTCTGGTTATTTTATCTCCTGTTGTTATGGCAGCTCGCTTTGTGCACATTTGCTGCCACAGTATCTTCACCCACCCATCCTTAGTGCTCTTCTTGTAAGCTCACTTGTACTGTTTTCTCTTCTGACGAGGGCTCCTGCTCGTCTTCTGCTTCACTATTTCTGAGCATGATCCTCCTTTGCAGTGGTCTTTAATCCAGGTACTTGGTCATCTCTCCTGCTTTGAAGAACCTATTTTAACAGTTCACTTCTACTGTGCCTTTGGACTTTGTCTCTAATCGTCTCCATTTTCCGTTTCTCTCTGCTTTTTGGTGTCTGTTGCCTTTCCTCCTCAACCATAAAGAGCTTTGTGGCATCTTTATGTACGAAGAGTGCTTAGTAATGCAACACATTGGTACATGAAGCTTTATATGGCTCCCAGCTCAGTATCTCTATTGGAGAATGCATTAATTTTGCCATGAGTCTCTGGAAAAAACATAACGCTGAAATCAACCATAAATAGGGGCTAAGTGCTACCGACTGTCATTGAATTCTGTCCAAATTAGGGCTAAGATTTAAGCCTACTATAGGTTAGACTTTTTGGACCTAGATACTGAAGCTCTAGCACTTGTCATCACAGAGTGATTGGCAGCCTATTTGGCACTAGGATCACTTCACAGTGAGTCTTAGTAACTGGAGAGGGTTCACCTGTGTTGTTCCTGTTTCCTCTGTCATTGCTGGACAACTGAATGTAATTGACTGATTCTTGAATGCAGGTTGTTTAGAACCTTCTTAGCCAGGGGGTAGCTAGATTCAATCTAGGGAAGAATACAGAATTATTCAGTACAGAAGGAGGCCATTTGACCCATCATGCCTGTACCAGCTCCTCGAAAGGGCTATCCAGTTAGCTTCACTCCCGTGCTGTTTTCCCATAGCAGTGCAAGGTGACGAACAAGGTGACGTCCAGGTTATTTGAGTGTGACCAGCTTTGAGAATTCCCATCTGGTTTTCCATTCCAGTTGTACAAATGAGTTTTGCAGAGATCGAGGAGGAAGAAATTTAAGGAGATTGGGAAAACAGATTCTGTTGCAGTAGCTATAAAGTGACCCTAGATGTCTCTGACACTTTGAAAGTATTACACAGTGAAGCACAAGCAAAATCTGTTGGCAAAAGAACTCTTCTCCATCTGTTTGTTTTGAATAGCAGCAACAAGCTATTGAGGTCATTGAACTCTCATCCAGTTGGGTCAGATCCTCTGGCAAGTGTGCTCTATTGCAAAGGGTGGGAAAGCTTCGTTTGTGTTGCATGAGTATGGCTCCTCTGCCAAATGTGCGTTCAGAATGGCAGAGCACGTTATGAATTTTGGGTGATGCAACCAAGCTTTGTGGCGCTCAAGGCAAGTGTCAAGGACATGAATTGGTTAGATGGATTAATGCTAACCTTGCTGTTGTGGAATAACAAATGTTTTAAGTGCTTTCCAAATAGTGACCTGTGATTAGACAGTTATGTCACAGCCAGTGCAGATTTTTCAAACAATCCCAGTCTGTTTATATTATCTATTATTTGATAACATTTTATTTCTTTCACCAACTGTGAATTTCCCTCCAAGCTGCACAGCATCCTGATGTGAAACGATATCGCTGTTCCTTCACTGTCGCTGGTGAAAATTCTGGAACTCCCTCCCTAACAGCACTTTGGTGTACCTGCATGAGATGGACTGTAGTGCTTCAAGAAGCCGGTTCAAGGGCAATAAGGATGAGCAATAAATGCTGGCCTTGCTCACATCCCAAAAACAAATGGGGAAAAGAAATTCTTTTGAGAGCAAGGTAGCTAGCACTCCATATTTGCCCTGATTTTGCTATGGTACCGAGCATTAGAAATAACATCACAATTAGATGCTCACCCAGTATAGTGTAACTCTACCCTCCTGGCCATGACTTTTCCTTGCGCCACAGTTGATGCTGCATGGGAGAAAGTGGAAAATCAGTGCCAGCCTGATATGTCCGTCTACTGTCTGTGTCACCTGCCCCCTGCCTGTGGAGGCAGAAAGCAAGAATCACCTTATGAGGATGTGAGTGAGATTGGTTCTGTACCTCCTGTGGCTCCTTTTATAGTCCAGACTTTCTCCAGATTCAGGTCTAGCTCCTGAGACAACTCCATAATGTGATCAAGGTCGAAGGGAGAGTGACTTGGAAACTTGAGCCTTCTGACTCTGTGTTCAAATAGGATTAAGATGGTCTGGAGGCAGGTCAACTGCAGGTGGCTGACTGTTTTATGTTCTCCTAACAAGCTTATCTCTTCTATATGTCTGGGAGGCATGGTTGGAGGTGTTGCTACTGTTTTGCTGTAATCATTCAGGTGACTTCATCCATCATCAATCACAATAGAGTGGAAATCAAGTGGACAAAAGCCCAGGTCTGGAATGATTTTCTGGCACTTCTGAGCTCCTGAACAATGAGTAGATACACAGCACAGAAGTGCCTGTTGCAAACCTCCACATAAATCACTTGGCACAACAGCTCATTAGGGTCAAGAGTGTAACGCCTCTCTTTTGAAAGATGATCCATACAAGGGATCAGCACTGATTCATCTGTCACCTCTTGTACAGCTCTTACATGTTTATTTCCCTTTCAAAGATACATGGGCTATTAATAATCAGAGCGGCTAATATGACAGCAAGCAGTGTGTTAGCAGATTTATTTATTTGTGAAACACGAGTTACCCATGTTTGTCCTGTTTTCCTTCTGAGAGTTTGCTGGCTGAAGTCTTGTGGATGTTTATTTTCTATTTGTATACAAACCTAGGAAAGAGTTCCGCTAATGGCCTGCAAGCTGCCAATGCTGATGCTGTCCTACCAACCACAAAGGTGCTGCAATATGTAGAAAGTTTAGCAATATTATACACTTCTACAACAAACTGTTCAGATGTTTTTTTGAGGTCAGTTGCCAGGCTTTTGATTCTTTTTCTCTTTTTCTGTGAATATTGCGCATGTGCTCTTAATTCTGAGTCCAAATGTCTAGACACAAACCCATTCCAGTACTTGTGCTCATAATCTAGGCTGACATTGCACTGCACTGAGAGTGTGCTGCATTTGCAGAGGTGCAGTCCTTTGGATGAGATGAGAAACATGGATCCTGCCAGTTTTCAGTGGCTCAAGTGGGTGTTTAAGATCATGTGGTACTATTTGAAAAAGAGCTGCGATTTCTCTTGATGCCCTGTCCAATGTTATTCTTTCAACCAAGATCATGAACAACTGGCATTCACATCTTGGTAAGGAGGGAGATCTTGGTGATGCAAAATGGTGATCATATTTGCCTTCATAAGTCTCTGCGCTGCATTTCATTATTTCAAATGCTTCAAGACGTTTCTAAAGATATGATGAGAACTAAATACTAGTCACACAAACTCAGATTCAGAGTCTTTCCCTTTTTTTCTCATTTGCTCTCCCCCCAAACCCCAGCTCTTCCCCATCTTATGCACCCCCTGTTCTTCCCCACCCCCTTGCATGCGCCCATTCCATCGCTGGATCAAAACCCTGTAATTCCATTTCTAACAGCAATCAGCGTACACCACATGGACTACAGAGCTTCAAGAAGGTGAGGGCAGTTGGGTAGGCAGCAGATGCTGGCCTGGCCTTCAGCTTATCAGCCTTTAATCACATCCATTTTCCTAGTACTTTTTCCTCTGGTGATGGTGATTGTTTTATGTTCCTCCTTCCCTTATGCCACATGATTTTCTATTATTATTGGGATTTTCTTTTGTTTTTCTACTCTGAGGACAGATGTACAATACTTGTTCAAATCTCTACCATTTCTATGTTTCTCATGATTAATTCTGCAGTATCATCCTTCAAGGGATCAACATTTACTTTAGCTTTCTTTTTATATAATTGAGGAAGTTTTTACTGTTTTTATATTTCTTGCTAGTTTACAGTCATATTCAAACTTCGCCGTCTTTAAATTTTTTTAGTCACTTTGGCTGCTTTCAAAAATCTTCTCAGTCTTCAGGCCTACCATTAGTCTTTGCTGCATTGTTCACCTTTTCTTTCAGTTTGATCCTTCATTTTCTTAGTTAGCCACGGATGGTCAGTTTGCTCATCCTCCTTGGAGCCTCTGCACTGGCCCATACAGGCTGCAAGAACCTCACACCTGTTAGACAAGTGCAAATGCTCAGGCTCTGCCAGTGCTCCTTCTGGATACCCATCCCTGCCTCACTTGTCCTCACATCATCCTGTCCCTGAATGCTGACCAAATCTGAAGCATTTGCCTTAGGGGTGTGACTATCTCCTGGAACAAAGTGTCCTGGTACCTTTTCCTTTCCCTGATGCCTCACAGTGTCCGAATCTCAGACTCCAGCTTGTCAACTCTGAGTTGAGTTCATTGAGCTGCAGGCGCTTACTGCTGGTGTAGTTGCTGTGGGCCACATTGCTGTCCATAAGCTCCCACATGGCATAGTTGCAACACATCACCTGCCCTGCCATCTCTGTTGTGTTTCAAGTTTTGAAATATGACTCAATGATTATTTTTAGTTATATTAAGTAGTTTAACTAGTCATAAATTTAATACTATGCTTATATTGCCACTTTCCTAATTTAAGACTATGCTTATATCTCCCATGTCCTAGTTAAAACCTTAAAACTCACCAACCAATCACCTACATATTCACCAAATTAATACCTGTAGACTTCAACTCATGTCTTGCTGGCTCTCCCTTCCTCTCTTGGACAACTCCTTATGTTGTAAAAGACCAGAATAGCACCCCTTCTCTCACTGCACTGAATTTCTTTGCTCACTAAATTCCCGAGTTAAGTACTCTGTCAAAGCTGTGCTCTGCTGAGCCTGCTTCCATGCTGTTTACTACAAATGTTCGCACAAGTGTGTGTTTTTAATGCACAGTGCCAATTGCTGGTATTAATTAGCATTTCTTCACATCTCTACTGCAGTAACCCTTAGCGCCAACCTTTGGAGGCTTCGTGGAATTGCCGATTGCAAACAGCTCTGTGGCAGTGTGCACTGCAATAGAATCACTTGTAATTATCATTGCAATGTGAACATTAACTACAGAGAAAAATCTTGTTTTGCCCCATGGCATGTGGAGGTGTGGCCCCTGGTTGCCAGGTTATAGATTGTTGTTCAGAAACAGAATTACCTGGAAAAACTCAGCAGGTCTGGCAGCATCGGCGGAAAAGAAAAGAGTTGACGTTTCAAGTCCTCATGACCCTTCGACAGAACTTGAGTTCGAGTCCAAGAAAGAGTTCTTGGACTCGAACTCAAGTTCTGTCGAAGGGTCATGAGGACTCGAAACGTCAACTCTTTTCTTCTCCGCCGATGCTGCCAGACCTGCTGAGTTTTTCCAGGTAATTCTGTTTTTGTTCTGCATTTCCAGCATCCGCAGTTTTTTTGTTTTTATAGATTGTTGTTGTCATGCACTGAGCAAAAATTATTCAAACAGGTCTTCAACAGCAGAGGTCTCCAAGAGAGGACAAAGGCTTTGAGTCTGCAGCACTGTTGTTGTCACCACACTTCTATGTGGCAGTGAGACTTGGGTCACCTACCACAGGCACCTCCGGACACTGGAGAATTTCCACCAGCAGTGTCTCCGCAGAATTCTTAAAGACACGTGGGAAGACAGATAAACAAACTACAGCATTCCCACTGGAGCCAACTCCCCCAGCACCGCAATGATGCTCCAGTGAAATCCGTTGTGCTGCTCTGGACGCTGCATCCACATGTCAAATAACCAGCTTCGAAAGCAGATCCTCTTTTCACAATTTAAAGGGTGGCACCCAGTCTCAAGGAGGAGAAAGTAAACATGTTAAGGACCCTCTGAAAACCTAATTGAAAAGGGGACAAATTAGCATTAGTGCATGGAAGGAATTTACCACAAACTGTACCACTTGGCATCTCTCACCCAAAAGCTGCAACATTGTCAGAAACTGACTGCATAAACTCTGCTGCAGAGCAGTGACCAAAGCAGAAGGGGAGGAGGACCCTGGCTTGAGAACCCCCCTTCCTCGGGGCAATCTTGGTCTCTCTCTCTCTCTGCCCAAAGACCTGTGGTTCCAGGATTGGTTGCTGTCTCACTGGAGGACACACAAATCATGAAGTCTGCTGTTGAAGACCTGTTTGAATAATTTTTGAAAGGCTGTGCTAGATCTCTTCAATGGCATACATGGCAGGCAGCCATCATGCATCCAATCGAAACCAGCAGTGTGTGCTGTGATTTAAAACAGACTTCTGTGTTAGGATTTTATATTTTGTTACTAGTGACTAGAATACAGTTCCATTTCCGGTATAGAAAGTGACATAAATCTCAATGTCTCCTGACTGCTCTAGGGTGACTCAAAACGTACAACAATTACACTAAGAAAGAGTAACTTGTGTTTATATAGCCCATCCTGTGAAATCATGAAGTGCTTCACAACCACTGGATCATTCGAGGTTCAGTAATTGTTACAGTAAGTTGTCACTTTACGGTGTTTCAATTTAACATCGTTAATAAAATAATGTCAGTATATCTGTTTCAACTTTGTCAGTTTCATCTTAATGTCGTTTGCCACAGATTTTTGTAGCCTCTCTGCTCTCATGACTTTTGTCGCAGGTCTTCCATTTTTGCCACCATCCTCCCACTCCCCCACCTGCCTCCTGGCAATGCCAACTCTTACCCACCCTTCCATCACCACCGCCCCAACCCCCGCTCCCCAACCCTTGCCTCCCAGCCTCTGTTCTTACATGTCTTTGGGTCTGTTCTTCAATGGGTCTGTTCTTCAATGGCTCCCGACTCCTGGATCTGCTCCTGACTTCACTCCTGAACCTGCACTAATTTCTTGTCTCCATCTAGTGGCAGATATTTGTAGGTACAGGTAGTCAGGACTTCAGCTGCTTAACTGCACCGATGAGCTTCTGCCACTAGATAGAGCCTGGTCAATCTAAAAGTGCTGTGCACTGATGTGAGTACTGTAATTTTAAAAAATAATTTAATTTGTAAATTGTATTTCTTTTATATTTAGTGATGTACTTTGTTTTCAAGTTATTTCAGCTAGGAATGCTGCCCATGTATGGTACGGTGTTTCAACCTGTACGGGCAAGAAATTTCCGAAGGAACCTAACTCTGGCTTTAACATTGATTCCTATGGGAACCCATGATTCATTTAAAGTTGTTTCACTTTAAAGTTACGATAAAAAAAAATCATACACGGGATGTGGGCTTCGCTGGCTGGGCCAGTATTTATTGCCTGTCCCCAGTTGCCCTTGAGAAGGTGGCGTTGAGCTATCTTCTTGAACCGCTGCAGCCCATGTGATGTAGGTATACCCACAGTGCTGTTAGGAAGGGAGTTCCAGGATTTTGACCCAGCGACAGTGAAGGAACAGTGATATATTTCCTAGTCAGGATGGTGAGTGACTTGGAGGGGAACTTCCAGGTAATGGTGTTCCCATTTATCTGCTGCCCTTGTCTTTCTAGATGGTAGTGGTCAAGGGTTTGGAAGGTGCTGACGAAGGAGCCTTGGTGAATTCCTGCAGTGCATCTTGTAGATGGTACACACTGCTGCTACTGTGCGTCGGTGATGGAGGGAGTGAATGTTTGTGGATGTGGTGCCAATCAAGCCGGCTGCTTTGTCTTGGGTGGTGTCAAGCTTCTTGAGTGTTGTGGGAGTTGCATTCATCCAGGTAAGTGGGGAGTATTCCATCTCACCCCTGACTTGTAGATAGTGGGCAGGCTTTGGGGAGTCAGGAGGTGAGTTACCTGTTGCAGGATTCCTAGCCTTTGACCTTCTCTTGCAGCCACAGTATTTATATGGCTAGTCCAGTTCAGTTTCTGATCAATGGTAACCCCCAGGATATTGATAGTGGGTGATTCAGTGACGGTAATGCCATTGAACGTAAAGGAGCAATGGTTAGACTCTCTCTTCTTGGAGATGGTCATTGCCTGGCACTTGTGTGGTACAAATGTTACTTACCACTTGTCACCCCAAGCCTGGATATTGTCCAGGTCTTGCTGCATTTGGACATGGACTGCTTCAGTATCTGAGTTGTCACGAATGGTGCTGAACATTGTGAAATCATCAGCGAACATCCCCACTTCTGACCTTATGATGGAAGGAAGGTCATTGATGAAGCAGCTGAAGATGGTTGGGCCTAGGACACTACCCTGAGGAACACCTGCAGTGATGTCCTGGAGCTGAGATGACTGACCTCCAACAACCACAACCATCTTCCTTTGTGCTAGGTATGACTCCAACCAGTGGAGTGTTTTCCCCTGATTCCCATTGACTCCAGTTTTCGCCTTCACCTCGGGAGTTCAGCTCTTTCGTCCATATTTGAACCAAGGCTGTAGTGAGGTCAGGAGCTGAGTGGCCCAGACAGAACCCTAGCTGAGCGTCAGTGAGCAGGTTATTGCTGTGCAAGTGCCACTTGATAGCACTGTTAATGGCTCCTTCCATTACTTTACTGATGATGGAGAGTAGACTGATGGGGTGATAATTGGCTGGGTTGGATTTGTCCTGCTTTTTGTGTACAGGACATACCTGGGCAAGTTTCCACATAGCTGGGTAGATGCCAGTGTTGTAGCTTCTATTGGAATAGCTTGGCTAGGTGCACATCAAGTTCTGGAGCACAAGTCTTCAGTGCTATTGCTGGAATGTTGTCAGGGCCCATAGTCTTTGCAGTATCCAGTGCCTTCAGCTGTTTCTTGGTATCACGTGGAGTGAATCAAATTGGTTGAAGACTGCATCTGTGATGCTGGGGACCTCCAGAGGAATGCAACCACAACTTTAAATAGGGACTAAGTATATGTAGACAAACACAGCAGCTAATAGGCACACAGCAAGATCTCACAAACTGCACAATGTAAATGATCAGATATTCTCTTTTGGTGGTATTGGTTGAGGTATAAGAGTTAGCCAAGGTACTAAAATAATTCATCCGCTGTTCTTTGAATTGTACCATTGGAAACTTCTACACCCACCAAAACAAATGCAAAGGGCTTCAGTTAATGTCTCATCTGAATGTGGCAGCTTTAAAATTGGTCATCATTAGGCTTTTAACTCCAGATTTTTATTGAATTCAAATTCCACCATCCGCTGTGGCGGGATTCGAACCCAGGTCCCCAGAGCATTACCTTGGGACTCTGGGATACTAGTCCAGCGACAATACCACCTGTTCAAACCACCTTACTCCTCCCTATCTCTAACATGCTCTACCCCTACAGCAATCTGTGTTCTTCCAACTCTGGCCTCCTGAGCATCCCACTCTCTATCTGCCCCACATGTCTAAGCCCTAAGCTCTGGCATTACCTCCAAAATCTTTCAATTTACCTTTTTTGAAGCATTTTCCTAAAAGCCAAAACTTTGACCAAACTTTTAATCACCACTCCAAATACTTCTTTTTGGTTTGGTTTGGTGCTGATTTCTTGGCCTGATTTAAGCTTTAACAAACTGGTTTTGGATGTTTTTCTCCATAGGACATAGTCTACTCCTGCTCCAAAGGTCCTATCAGGCCATTTGATAAGATCATGGCTGATCTGGTTCTGGTCTCCACTCCACCTTTCCTGTCTCCTGTCTGATTTGCGTACACCACCCCCCCCAACCACCCCATGACCTTTGACTCCCTTGTCCAAGAAAAATCGGTCTAACTCAGCCTTGGATAAAATCAATGTCCCAGCTTCCATTACCTTCTGGGGAAGAGAATTTGACGGACTAACAACTCTGAGAGAAAAAAAAGTGTTTCCCCCCCACCCCGTCATAAGAGGGAGACCTCTTTTCCTTAAACTGTGTCCCTTAGTTCTAGTCTCCCCACAAGAGGAAACATCCTCTCAGTATCCTATTAAGTCCCTTCAGGATCTTGTTTCAATAAGATCACCTGTCATTCTTCCAAACTCAAATAGGTATAGGCCCAATCTGTTCAACCTTTCTTCATAAGATAAGGCCTTCAGTTCTCTGAACTGCTAACACAATTTGATCCTTTTTCAAATAAGGAGCCCAAAACTGTACACAGCACTCCCAGATGTGATCTCACCATGGCCCTGTTCCCTACTCTAATATTCCATTTCCCTTGCAATAAACACCAACATTCCATTTGCCTTCCTAACCACTTGCTGTACCTGTATGCTAACTTTTTGTGATTCATGTACCAGGTCACCCAGATCTTTCTGCACCACCGAGTTCTGCAATCTCTCTCGTTAAATAGTATACAGCTTTTCTATTTTTCCTGCCAAAATGGAGAAGTTCTTACTTTCCCACTTTGTACTCCATCTGCCAAATTTTTGCCCACTGTCAAGAAGATATAATAATTCTCAATGTTATTGGAATTTATTGTAAATTTTAGTAATAGTGGGATATGTGTGTGTGTGTGTGTGTGTGTGTGTGTGTGTGTGTGTGTGTGTGTGTGTGTGTGTGTGTGTGTGTGTGTGTGTGTGTGTGTGTGTGTGTGTGTGTGTGTGTGTGTGTGTGTGTGTGTGTGTGTCTGTGTGTGTGTGTGTGTGTGAGAGAGAGTGAGATTTAATTGAATTTGAGGCAGCTAGTCTGGGTGCTTTGATCTAAGAGGAGAGGTTAGGTTTGAAACGTTAATTAGATAAACATGGGGAAGTTTAGAAACATAGGTGTCAAGGGAACATTTGCATTTTGAAATAAACCAGACTAGATTATTTTCAAAGGAGGGGTGAAATATGTTACCTAGTCAGGAGAAGTTTAGAAACTGTGTTTATTTTTCCCAAAGATTACTGATAAAATCCTCTCATAGCACTAAGTTTTATTATCAGGGAGATTAAGCCCAAAGACATAGTGAAACAATGGGTATTTGAATTCAAAGAGAAAGATATGTATAAAGAAGGAGCAAAGGCTGTGGGGAAGGGAAGGCATTTTTAAGATCTTACAAGTGTGTGAAAAAGCCTTCAGCATCTATACCCCAAGCTGCTGTCTTCAAAGGACTGAAGTTAAGAAAACTGACTTGGAAGTTGATTTGTTCAGGGTATCATGTTTCTTTGCCTGGGGCTTTTAAAATCTGTGTGTTTTACTGTTGCCTTAATGAAAGTGTAACTGGGAGTAGATTAGGGGATTTAAAAGTTATCATAGTAGTAATTTATAGATCTATGTCTGTATTTAAAGTCATTTCTTCTATTAATAAATGTTTAATCTAGTTTTGTAAAAATCTGTTAGACTTGATCTTATTACTACTGAATTCAGGGCACACATCTCCAAATCTATACAAATTGCAGAACAAGTTGTGGCAGTTGTTTCAAGTTTTCCTTTGGGATTTGAATAACTCAGCATTTACCACCAGCTGTGCCTTAACACCCACTCATTTAATCTAACTGTATCCCTTTGTAGACTCTTTACTTCCTATCTTGGTGTCATTGGCAAATTTAGTCACCATATGTTTGGTCCTTTCATCCAAGTCATTGATATAGTTTGTAAATGGCTGAGGCCCCAGCACTGGCCCCTGTGTCACCTCACTAGTTACAGCTTGCCAACCCCAAAAAGACCCTTTTATCCCTACTCTTTGTTTCCTGTTAGCTAACCAATTCTTTATCCATGCTAATATGTTGCCCCCTAAACCATGAGCTCTTATCTTGTGCAGTAACCTTTGATGTGGCACCTTGTCAAATGCCTTTTTGAAATCCAAGTACACCACATCTACAGGTTTCCCTTTATCCACTTGCTTGATACTTTCTCAAATAACTGTAATAAATTAGTCAATCATGATTTCCCTTTCAAAAAACCACGTTAACTCTGCCTGATCCCATTATGATGTTCTAAATATCCTGCTATAGCCTCCTTAGTAATGGTTCTAGCAATTGCCTTTTGTTAAAGACTGTTTCAATGCAAGTCATGTACAGTTTTAACCCTTAACTAATGGCTATTTCAAAGAATATGCCTCTAATTCTGATATTGCTGCAGGTTTTAGTCGATGATTCTGACATGGATGGAGCTGAAGATGATTTCTGCTGGGATATTGTCTCATGGGTGGAGACTGCCCTCTGGTACATCATCCTTGATTTGGCAGAAATGCTCCTGGTTAGTGCAATAATGTGGCAAATAGAGTATAATGTGGGGCCATGTGAGGTTAGAACTTTTGATGATGCAGATAGAAAAATAGAATATCTTGAAAAGGTGTGATATTTCTAAATGTTGATGTTCACAGAGACTCAGGTGTACTGCTACAAGCAACACAAAGTTAGCATGTAGGTACAGCAAGCAATTAGGAAGGCAAATGACATGTTAGCTTTTATTACCAGGAGATTGGAGTGAAAGGATCAGGAAGTCTTGCTACGATTGAATAGAACTTTGGTGAGATTCTACCTGGAAAACTGTGCCGTTTTGGTCTCCATGTGTAAGGAACGTTATATTTGCATTGGAGACAGTACAGCGGAGATTCACTAAATGGATTCCTGGAATGACAACATTGTCCTTTGGTGAGAGGCTGAGTAAATTGGGCATATACTCTTTGGAGTTCAGAAGAATGAGAGGTGATCTCATTGAAACATAGAAGCCTTTAAAGGAATTGACTAGGTAGATACTGGGAGGTTGTTTCCCCTGGCAGGCGAATCTAGAACATGTCTGAGGATAAGGGTTTGCTCATTTAGAACTGAGATGAGGGGGAAATTTCTTCACTCAAAGGATTGTGAATCTTTTTTGGAATTGTCTACCCTAGAACGTTGTGGAAGTTCCATTGTTGACCATATTTAAGGCTGAAATGGACAGATTTTCGGGGTGTCAGGGAATTGAGGGATATGGGGAACGGGAGGGAAAGTGGCATTAGGGGTCGGTCAGCCATGATCATATGGAGCGCTAAAACAGGTTTGAAGGGCTGTATAGTATACTACTCCTTACGCTGTTATGATATCGTGTCATGAGATCTAATACCCCTATCTGAGAGAGCAGGTAGAGTCTTGGTTTAACGTCTTAGCTGAATGACATTACATATGGAAACCTACAAGAGCCTTTTTGAAGCTGTTTGTATCTGTGAGGATGTTCTACTCTTGCTTATCCATCCCCCCCCAAACCAAATCCCCGGAAGCCTCCTGGCCTCAACTTGTCTATTGGAGCTTGGCTGGCAGCAATCCAACCAGGCCTGTTATCTCTGGCAGCAGTGATAGCTGTCGCATAAACAATTGAGGGCATGAGGATAGTGCTACCTACAAAAGACTAAAACTCGTTCTTTTACAAATCAGGTCAGCAACTATCCATTGGCAACCAATTTATGAATGGATGCTTTAGTTGATTGAATAATATCATAGGTACAAGCCTTGAAAAGAGCTTTCAGTCCCTCTTGAAGTCGGTACAACATCTGCCTTTACAAGGGAATAAGTATTTGGTGTGTTTTCCAACTTGGTTGGGGGGGCGTGGTGGATATTCGACATTTGTTCTTCCGTTTCTCCATTTTTCTTTCCTCCTTTCTTGGAGGTGGGGCCTCCTGAGTGACATTCTTCAGCTATGAACCTGAGTGTATTGGCATGCTGTTCAACTGTGGGGGCATCACAGCTGAGCCAGACCCTGCCCATGGACAGCCCCTATAGATACACTCTTTTCCACAAGAGTCACATATGGCAGTGACTGGGAGTGGGATACTACCTCATAAGCCACTGGCACCCATTATCCTTCATTGTAAGCATAGATCTGAGGCTTAAAGCAGTGAAGCATCAACGTAGAGAATTAGCAGTTCAGTCTATCTCCACCCCAGCCCCGTTGCTTAAAAAATGACTTGGTTAATGTTATGTGGATCTTCAGAATTGTGAACAAGCAGGTGTGTATGTCGGAAACATTGTCAGGGACTCAGTGAACAAAATATTTTTGAACTTTAGACACTGATGTTAGGCAACAACTCAGACTGCTGAGACTGGGTGGCAGGGAAGAGAACTTAATGCTCTGTTAAATTGATGTTTGTGAAATTTGGCAGCTGTTAATTAGTGAAGGCTGTGAGATTCCTTAATGTCCGGATAATTAACTGCAATGGCACCTCACTGTTTAGGAGCTTGGAACTAAGCTCGAAATGGTGCTAAAGTTTTAGTTGAAAGGCTGAGAACAGCTGTCCTGTGCTTGTTGAACCGTGTTCCACAGGGGAGAAATTTGCTGTTTGTCAGGGTCTCATTCTGAGTACAGACATGTTACATTAAAAAGGATCCTTTAATACAATAACAATTTTCTGCTTTTAGGTCAGTTTCGGACGAGTTTTGTAGTGACCCCTCAATATGGCTGCAATAATAGGAGTGGGCACTGAGGTAAAAATATGCATGTGTTCTGAAAATTTAGGAACTTGTTGTTGGATTCTTATGTTCTACTGCATTTTATGTTTTTAAATTTCTGGCTGTGCACAAATGGAAAAGACATTTTTTGGCTGTATTGTTCCTCTGCATTAACCTCTCAAATAAGGGGGCAAAGGGCCTTGGACAGCATTCTTAATTTGGAATACTACAGGAAAGGGAAGTCTGCTCTGAAGTTCCTCTGAACGTTTCCAACTGATAAAGGCATGAATGCTACCAACTGAGCCAAGGTGAGATGTAACAAGTGGTGTGCCACTGGGATCATTGCTGGGGTCTCAACTTTTTACAGTTCATACAAATGACTTGGATGAAGGGATGGTTGCTAAATTTACTGATGAATAGAAGATAGGTAGGAAAGAAGTTGCAAAGAGAACATAAGGATGCTGCAAGGGGATATAGATAGGTTAAGTAAGTGAGCAAAAGATCTGGCAAATGGAGTATAATGTGGGAAAATGTGAAATTGTCCATTTTGGCAGGAAGAATAAAAGAGAAGCATATTATCTAAATGGTGAGAGATTGCAGAGCTCGGAGATGCAGATGGATCTGGGTGTCTTAGTGCATGAAGCACAAATCGTTAGTATGCAGGTATAGCAAGTAATAAGGAAAGCCAGCAGAATGTTATCAGTTATTACAAGGGGGATTGAATACAAAAGTAGAGATGTTATGCTTCAGTTATACAGAGCATTGGTGAGACCACATCTGGAGCATTATGTACAGTATTGGTCTTTTTATTTAAGGAAGGATGTAAATGCATTGGAAGCAGTTCAGAGAAGCTTTACTAGACTAGTACCTGGAATAGACAGGTTGTCTTAAGAGGGAAGATTGGAGAGGCTAGAGTTTAGAAGAGTAAGAGGCGACTTGATTGAAACACATAAGATTCTGACAGCATGCATGTGGAAAGGGTGTGGGAGAATCTAGAACTAGAGGCCACTGTTTCAAAATAGGAGGTCATCCATTTAAGATACAGATGAAGAGGGTTTTTTCTGAGGGTCCTGAGTCTTTGGAACTCTCTTCTTCAAAAGCAGAGTCTTTGAATATTTTTGAGGCAGAGCTAGATAGATTCTTGATAAGCAAGGGGGCGAAAGGTTATCATGGGTAGGTAGGAATGTGGAGTTGAGATTACAACCAGATCAGCCATGAATTTACTGAATGGCGCAGCAGGTTTAACGGGCCGAGTGGCCTACTCCTGCAGCTAATTCCTATGTTCGTATGTACGTATGTGTTCATAATAACACTGTCCATGTTACGGAAGTACCCCATTGATTGTACGGAGGTGGTGGTGTAATGATAATGTCACTAGATGAATAATCCAGACAACCAGGCTAACTCTCTGGGGACACGAGTTCAAATCCCACCATGGTAGCTGTTGGAATTTAAATTCAAATAATAAATCTGGAATTAAAACCTAGTCTTAGTAATGGTGACCATGAAACTATTGTCGATTGTCGTAAAACCCCATCTAGTTCACTTATGTCCTTTAAGGAGGGATAGCTGTCGTCCAAACCCACAGCAATGTGGTTGATGTTTAAATGCCCTCTGAAATGGCCTAGCCACTCAGCTATATCAAACTGCTACAAAGTTAAAAAGGAATGAAACTGGACGGATAGCCCAGCATCAACCAAGGCACCCGAGGACCCAGCCCGGCAGAGTCCTCATTACTAACTATGTTGAACACCAATTGGAAGAAGCACTGAGGGTAGCAAGGGCACAGAATGTACTTTGTTTGGGGTCCTTCTTCAGCCAGAAGTGCCAAGTGGATGATCCTTCTTGACTTCTTCCTCAGGTACCCAGCATCACAGACACCAGTCTTCAGCCAATTCGATTTACTCCACATGTTATCAAAAAACAGCTGAAGGCACTGGATACTACAAAGGCTATGGGCCTTGAAAACATTCTGGCAATAGTACTAAAGACTTGTGCTCCAGAGCTTGCCACGTCCCTAGCCAAGCAGTTCCAGTACAGCTACTATACTGGCACTTACCCGGCAAAATGTAAAATTGTCAGATATGTCCTGTCCACAAAAAGCAGGACAAATCCAGCCCGGCCAATTACTGCCTCATCAATCATCACTCATTCATCAGCAAAGTGATCGACAGTGCTATCAAGTGGCATTTACGCAGAAATTACCTACTCACTGACATTCAGTTTAGATTCCGCCAGGGCCACTCAGCTCCTGACCTCATTACAGCCTTGGTCCAAACATGGACAAAAGAGTTGAATTCCAGAGGTGAAGTGAGAGTTACTGCCCCTGACATCGAGGAACCCTAGCAAAATTAGAGTCAATGGGAATCACAGGGAAAGCTCCCTACTGGTTGGAGTCATACTTAGCACGAAGGAAGATGGTTATGGTTGTTGGGGGCAATCATCTCAGTCCCAGGACATCACTGCAGGTGTTCCTCAAGGTAGTGCCCTAGGCCCAACCATCTTCAGCTGCTTCATCAATGACCTTCCATCATAAGGTCAGAAGTGGGGATTTTCACTGATGATTGCACAATGTTCAGCACCATTCATGACGACTCAGATACTGAAACAGTCCGTGTCCAAATGCAGCAAGACCTGAGTAATATCCAGGCTTGGGTTGACAAGTGGCAAGTAACATTTGCTCCTCAAGTGTCAGGCTATGACCATCTCCAGCAAGAGAGAATCCAACTGTAACCCCATGACATTCAGTGGCATTACCATCGCTGAATCCTCCACTATCAACATGGGTTGCTATTGGCCAGAAATTGAACTGGACCAGCCTTATAAATACTGTGGCTATAAGAGTAGGTCAGAGGCTAGGTGTCGTGTGACGAGTAACTCGCCTCCTGACTCCCCAAAGCCTGTCCACCTTCTACAAGGCACATGTCAGGAGTGTGATGGAATACTGCCCATTTGCCTGTATGAGTGCAGCTCCCATGGCACTCAAGCTTGACACCATCCTGGACAAAGCAGCCCTTCCACAAACATTCACTCCCTCCACCACCTATGTACAGTGGCAGCAGTGTGTACCATCTACAAGATGCACTGCAGAACTCACCAAGGCTCCTTAGACAGCACCTTCCAAACCTACAACTGCTACCATTTAGAAGGTTAAGGGCAGCAGATACATGGGAACACCACCTGGAAGTTCCCCTCCAAGCCACTATCCTGACTTGGAGTTATATCACCATTCCTTCACTGTCAATGGGTCAAAATCCTGGAACTCCCTCCCTAATAGCACTGTGGGTGTATCTACACCACAGGGACTGCAGCGGTTCAAGAAGGCAGCTCATTCCCACCTACTCTAGGGCAATTAGGGATGGACAATAAATGTTGGCCTCGCCAGCGAAGCCCGCATCCCGCAAACAAAAATGAATTTAAAAAAAGGAGGTTGCAGAGGAAGAATGAGGGGAAGCCAGGAAGTGACTTAACAACAAGAACTGCGGAGTATTGAGATGATCAAGGATCTTTTTGTGGAAGTTAAAAATATAGCTTTCCTTCAAAAAAATGTATAATTGAAATTCTGCCTTTCAAAATAACACTGTGGATAAAAATACAGTAGGAGCAATTCTCATGCAATTAATCAAAATAAATATTTAATTCTTTTTTGTAAAAATTAAAATTTCACTAATGGACCCTCAAATTCTCTTCAATCCTTGCGTTTCTTGAAAATCAGCCTGCTGAATGTCTTACTGCACAGCAACTTAAATCAACATCTAGCAAACACAGGAAACAACTAATCCACCGAGACACTGGAATTGTCACATCTACAGAAGTACAAGCTCCAGATTGTTTCACAATGCCGTAAGGTGTTGCTTAAAAATTAGCATCGCAATGATATTTAAAATTAATGAAAATCCAAGGAAACCTCTTTACAGTTAGATAAGGCAACCAGGGAATAGCAATTAGGAGGCATTAGGCTTGTTTCAAAAGTTTGTAGTCTGCAGCAGGCAGATAGAAGAGAGTAGGGGAGATGGCAGCAGAGTGGTAATGTTACTGGACTAGTAATCCAGAGGCCCAGGTTAATGCTGTGGGGACATGGGTTCAAATCCCACCACAGCAGCTGGAATTGAAAGCTAGTCTCCGTAATGGCAACAATGAAGCTTTCATCAACTGTTGTAAAAACCCATCTGCTTCACTAATCCCCTTTAGGGAAGGAATTTGGCCATCCTTACCTCGTCTGGTCTGGTCTGGCCTGCACTGCACGTGACTCCAGACCCACAGCAATGCTATGGCATAGCAAGCACTCAGATCAATGGCAATTAGGGATGGGTAACAAATGCTGGCCTTGCCAGCAACACCTGCATCCCATGAAAGGATAAAGTTAATACAGGGAAGATGTTTAGTGCATTTGGAAAACAAAGAAAGAGAACAAAATTGCATTTATAAAGAGCTCTTAGGTGGTAGGGATCTCACATCCTCATCACGCTGAAAAGCATCCTTACATTTTTTGTTTACTTTCGCATTCTTTCACAGGATGTGGGTGTCGCTTAGGCCCATCCCTCTTTGCCCTCGAGAAGGTGGTGGTGAGCTGCCACCTTGAACCGTTGCAGTCCATGTGGTGTAGGTACACCCACAGTGCAGTTAGGGCAGGAGTTCCAGGATTTTGACCCAGTGACAGTGAAGATTTAGTTCCAAGTCTGAATGGTGAGTGGCTTGAGAAGAAACCTGCAGGTGGTGGTGTTTCCATGCACCTGCTGCCCTTGCCCTTTAGGTGGTAGGGCTCGCAGGAAAATGCTGTCAAATGCACCTTGGTGAGTTGCTACAGTGCACCTTGTGGATGGCACACACTGCAACCGTGCATTGGTGGTGGAGGGTGTGAATATTGCGGTGATGCAGTGATGTCCTGGAACTGAGATGATTGACCAACAACCATAAGCATCTTCCTTTATCATTTAAATGTTATCACTTATTGTGAGGGGAATTGATTACAAAAGTAGGGAGGTTATGCTTCAGTTGTACAGGGCATTGGTGAGACCACATCTGGAGTATTGTGTACAGTACTGGTCTCCTTATATAAAGAAAGACATAAATGCGTTAGAAGTAGTTCAGAGAAGGTTTACTAGACTAATACCAGGAATGGACAGGTTGCCTTATGAGAAAGGCTAGACAGGTTAGGCTTGTGTCCCCTGGAATTTAGGAGAGTAAGAAACGGCTTAAGATTCTGAGGGGCCTAGACAGGGTGGATGTGGAGAGGAATTTTCCTCTTGTGGGAGAATCTAGAACTAGGGGTCACCCTTTTAAAAATAAGGGGTTGCTTATTTAAAACCGAGATCAGAATTTTTTTCACTTGAGGGTTGAGAGCCTTTGGAACTCTCTTCCTCCAAAAGGCAGTGGAAGCAGACGCTTTGAATATTTTTAAGGCAAAGCTAGATAGTTTTTTGTTAATCAAGAATCTATGTAAACACAAGTTGTAGAATTAACAAGGAGGTGAAACGTTATTGGGGGCAGGCAGGTGGGATTGAGGTTACATGCAGATCAGCCATGATCTTATTGAAAGGTGGACAGGCTCGAGGGGCTGAGTGGCCCACTCCTGCTCCTAATTTGTATGTTTGTATGTTGATATCAAGGGTAGTTACTCTCACCTCACCTCAGGAGTTCAGCTCTTTTGTCCATGTTTGAACCAAGGCTGTAATGAGGTCAGAAGCTGAGTGACCCTGGCGGAATCCAAACTGGCCAACCTTTTGTGCATTCCCATCTCCCTTCATTCCTTGATTGTTGGAAGAACTTTCAGTGACTTGTGTGCTATACTTTGGAATTCCTTCCCTTGCTCTCAACTCTCAAACTCCTTTTATGTTTTGACCAACCTTTTACAGTCTTCCTATCCTGACTTGGAATCCTTTCCCAGAGACATACAATGATGTGCCTTGGCATATTTATTTTTCCAAAAAACTATGTAAACACAAGTTGTAGGATTTGTAGGAACCCTGTAGTTGGAACGTCCCAAATTGATCTGCTTTGTGTTGAGTTAACCGCTCTGGCCAGAGTTGGGGGCCTAGTTCAGGCCAATGATCAACTTCAGTACCTCTGGTCAAGGCTTGGGAGAAAGATTAAAGTTCAGTTACTGTTTATGATCACAGCATAGTGGTTTTCAGCTAAATTACCATTTTTAAGTGGGAGAGAGAGGAGAGGAGATATGAAGCAACAAACAAAGAAATTAACAGGGAGGTGAGAGGAGATTGAAGGTGCAGCTGGAACAGCAAAGCTTTAAAATGGCTTTTGAAGATAAAAATATGCAACGCATAAAGGAATAATAACTGGAACAAAAGCTTTTAGAAGGTGGTGGGTGGGGCGTGGAATTGAAGGCCATGGAAGAATTTGGAGAAAAGGATGTTGGGACACAGTTTGCCAGTGTAATTCTGGGTGGAAACCTGCCATCCTTACCTGGTCTGGCCTACATGTGACTCCACAGCAATGTGGTTGACTCTTAACTGCCCTTTGAAAGGCCTAGCAAGCCACAGAGAAAGGGCAATTAGGGATGGGCAACAAATGTTGGCCCTGCCAGTGATGCCCATATTCCATGAAAGAATTTTTAAAAAAGGATGTTGAACTGTATAAAAATGCATTGAAGTCACAATATAAAACTGGTTCAGTCTGCCAGCATTTATACTCAGTGTGAGATTTAGTCTATCACATTTGAAAAGCCTGATCCCCCTTTTCCTTCATTAACCTATCTCCTAATCTTGAATGTTGATGTATTTACCTCCATCTCAATTCGGGGAAGTGATAATCACAGTCTCACAACTTTGTGTTGAGAAGTTTCTTCTGTCTATTGATTTAAATCTCCTGCATTCTTGACCCAACCAGGGAAAACATGTCATCTTGTAATGAAAAAAGTGTTGTAATGAAAAAAGCCTCAATTTTTCAAATCATCTTTTATATTTGCATTTCCTCATACCAGGCAGCATCCCAATGAAACCGCATTGTAGCCTCTCTCAAACCTCAATATCTCCCTATACATAGCCCAAACAGTAGAATGTGTTAGAGGAGATAATCATACTGTTTGGGGATCTGGTCAGATAGTATCTCTCCTAGTTGCCAAGACATGGGCAAGTAATTTAAGCATTGTAGAGGAGGGGAGTCTGAGTTATAAGACAAGGTGGGATAGACTGCAACTTTTCAGCTTTGCAAGTAGACATCTGATGAGTGATCTTGTAGTGCTATGATTTTTAAGGATATAAACAAAGTTTACCAGAGATATTACTTGGTTTAAACCCATAAATGTTAATTTTAGGTATAAAAACAGGAAGTGGTAATTTTAGGACTGATATCAAGAAGTTCTTTGTTACAAAAAGAGTGATCAATGTGTGAATTAATGTCTAGTTGGAGTAGTAGAGGCAAAAGCCCCAGAATCATTTAAGAAACAATTTGATGTCAGGATCTCTTTGGATGGATGAATTAAATGAATGGCTTTCCAAATCTGTAATTATCTTGTGATCTTGAGAGTAAAGGCTAGACTTAGCTTTTGAAGATGTTAAACTAGTTGGATGCCATATTAAAATCTTGTTTATTGTTCCTGCGCACATGCATACGGTATGTCCCTACACCTGCATATAAATACAGGAGCACACAGTCTTTCATGTGCATATGCAGCAGTCAGGCAAACAAACTGGAGAGAATGGGTGAACGCAAGCTTTCTAGAAGTCAAACCTTCAGACCTGTCAGCCCAGACTGGTTAGGCTTGTCATTAGCACCCTGCCAATCTCTCAACACCCCACCAGTCCTTCCCTTGGGCCTGCAAGACAGACTAGACTGTTTGTCATTTGTTCTTGGGGTGTGGGCATTGCTGGCAAGGCTGTATTTATTGTCCATATCCAAACCACTCTGAAATGATGATGGTGGCCTCCCTCATGAACTGTTTCTGGTGATAATCCTCCCTCAATGGAGTTAAATAGGGAACTCCAAGCTGTTGATCAGTGATGAAGAAGGAATGGCAATACATATCCAGGTAATGATGGTGTGCAACTTGGAGATGATATTATTCTCACAACCTTTGCAGACCAGTTATTTCAGTTGGACTTATTTTCATTACTGGTGGTAAAGGATTTTGAAGTAATACCAAATGGAGAATCTAGGCTACTTTCCGCTTAACCATGCCAGCTCCATCAATTAACATGAAAGTCTTTGATGTGTTGTGCTGCAAGGAAAATCTAAGTGAATGGTAGTGGGTGGACAGACATAGTTAGAGAAGGGTTTATTGAGTTATTTTACAGCTGGATAAGCGACACTTTTACATAACATTTTACACACCAGGTGGAACAGCACTGGTGTTTTGAGTTAGTTCTGATGGGAACCAGCTGTATAGATACAACTAATGGGACCAAAATTATTGTAGATTTTGAAACTTATTCCACAAGCCACCAACCCCCCCCAATTCTTTGTAAACTTTTATAACTAGACTTTATCTTAAAAGGTTCACAGTATGCAGTTTAGTTGATCATATTTCAAGATGGTTTTGATTAAGGAGCTTGTTTTTTTTGTATCTTGGAGCTAGGCAGTAATTATAAACCACTCGGCTTTCTGGTAATTAGGGATCTTTCCTCCAGCTGTACTCACTGGCAGGCGATGGGTTGGGCTGGGACAGAGGGAGGAAGACAGGCCAGGCTGGAAGGGCAGGCCTTACCACAAATGCTGCTTTGCTTTTCTTCAGGTTGGTGAGATTGCCACTTTGCAGGTGTGAATGAAATTTGAAGCAGATGTTCCAGATTGCTTCCAAATTGAGTGTGTGCACTGGAACCTAAAAGTAATCCAAAAGATCTTGGAGGTGTTTTATTTAATGGAGAACCTTTTATGGATAGATACCATTTCTTTTATCTCGCGATAAATTATTTCTGGATTTAAAGGTTTTTCCCTGAGCATTTATTTATTTTCGAAACAAAATTAAAAGAACTTTTACTTGACATGTCAACAAATGATATTTGCTGTCCACTTCCTAGTGAGTTGCAGATTCTAATGAAGATCTGTTTGCTCCAGGTGGGGAAGGAGATTTTTTGCTTTTGCATTTAAACATGGCAGGCTATAGTATAGCTTGGTGATACTGGAGGGAGATGTGACATCTAAGTAAATGCTGTACTGGGAGAGATGTGATTTAAGTACATTGGTGTTGGTGGGAGATGTAACTTCTAAGTACTGTGTGTACAGTACTTAGAGGAAGGAGGAAGATCCAGAGACACAGTGTGGATTTAGACCATCCCGAGGTACCTCCAACATTTATTGTCAGATAAGTCGAAGAAAATTATCCAGAACAACAACATTAACTCTTCGAAAAGCAGAATACTGCAGATGCTGGAAACCTGAAACAAAGAAGAAAAAATGCTGGAAATGCTCAGTGCGTCAGGCAGCATCTGTGGAGAGAAAAACAGAGTCAATGTTTCAGGTAGAAGACCTTTCATCAGAACTGGGAAAGATGAGAGATGTAGGATTTGAGCAAGGGGTGGGTGGGACAAGGACAAAGGAAGGTCTGTGATAGGGTGGAAGGCAGGAGAGATTGAATGACAGATGAGTTAGTCTTACAGGGCCAAAGGGAATGGTGATAGGGCAAGAAAAGGAACAAAAGATATGCTGTGAGCAGCTGTAAAGCTGTCTGAAAACAAAAATAAAAGAAAAACTGAAACATGCAAAGTAAAGGAAATAAAATTAGTGGGAGGGGGAAGAGAGAGAGGGACAGAATTTATGGCCTGAAAATTTTTGAACTCAGTGTCGAGTCCAGAAGGCTGTAAGTGAAAAGATGAGGTGCTATTCCTCAAGCTTATTTTGAACCTCACTGGAACAGTGCAACTGGCCAAGGACAGAGATGCCGGTGTGAGGGCAATGTGGAGAATTAAAATGACAGTCCACCAAAAGCTCAGGGTCGTGCTTGAAAACTGAATGGAGGTGTTCTGCAAAGTGGTCTCCCAATCTGCATCTCGTCTACATGTAACTTGTTGCTTCATCTGGAAGGAATATTTGATGCTTTGGATGGTGAGGAGAGAGGAGGTAAAAGTTGTCACATCTCCTGTGTTTGCATGGAAATGTGTCAAGGGAAGGGCACGGGGGTTTGGGGATGAGTGAGGAATGGACCAGGGTATTACGGAGGAAATGGTCCCTTTGGAATGCTGAAAGGGGGTTTGGTGGTGGCATCACCCTGGAATTGGTAGAAAGTAATCAGTTGAATGCAGAGGCTGGTGGAGTGGAAGGTGAGGACAAGGGGAACCCTATCGTGGTTCTGGGAGGGAGGGAAAGGGGTGGGGGAGTGGAGAGCAGAATTTCTGGAAATGTAGCGGATGTGGTCGAGGGCCCTGTCAACCATGGTGGGGTCGGGTGGGGAGAATCCTTGGTCGAGGATAAAAAGACATCTCTGATCCATTGAGTATTTTCAGCTTCTATTACCAAGAACTCTTCATTGCCTTCGTCAACCTGACCAAAGCAATTGACTCAGTAAATCGCGAGGCTCTGTGGATTGCGCTACAAAGATTTGAATGTCCAAGAAACTTCACCACAATGATGATAAGACTACAACTATCTCGAATGGGAGATCCAAAACAGATGCTTTCAAAATCCAGACTGGAGTCAAGCAAGGCTGTGTGATAGCTCCCATACTATTTCAGAAGTGACAAATTTCTCCTATTTGTCAGAATTCCAACTTTGGGATCATGGAATTCTGCCCTTTTAATTTTTTTTCTGACCTCTGCCTCTCCAGAGTTTTATTTGAAATATATCAGTTACGAAAGCAACAACAGAAAGGGAACAGTCTTGCTATTGAATCTGAAAGAAGGGGATGTTTGTGCACAACGTGCCTGCCCCGGCTCCCTATGCAATTGTTGACTTTGTCAGATGTGGTGCCGAGTGCAAGCTGCTGGATGAAGAGGGGGGGGCGGCGGGGGGATTGATCACGGTGTGCGAATGTCACATAGAGCAGCCACAGTTTCAAGATTGCATGTGGCCTGGACCGTGAGACAGCTGGGCGGGTGGAACATCCCTGAGCTTGGCCTCCTGACTGTGAGGAAATCGGACAGCTAGCAGCCAACGTCCAGACAGTGCTGTTCGCAAGCGTCATGCAGAGGTACAACAGTGCAGCTTTTATTTCCCCTTTTCCCCCTGCTGATTGCATCTACTTTCCAGGTCAGGCCTGCCCTGGGCAAACATTTTTTTAAAATCTCCTCCTCAAAAACCCCTGATTCCCTTTGAGGCAACAACTGGTGAAAGCTCCCTTTCAAACTGTTGTTCATCCTTAGCTCTCGGGCCAAGGCCTATCTCTCTCAGACCAGCTAAGTGAGTTTAGGGATGGGGGACAGTTTTGCTGAACTTCAATGTGGCAAATTTGTTTTCTTGGTTATAAAGCACTGAGTAGTCGGTCTTTCCTCTATTTGTACCCTAATCTCTCTCTTCTCTAAAGCTGCTTCACTTTATTGATCAGCAAGGTAAGTTGAACTGTATCATTGAAAATTAACATAAGCAACTGCATTGATTGAAGACATGGTGCTCAATTTGTAATTTTGTTTTAGCAAACCTTGCAAAACAAGGCAAAAATATGAATTTTAGAAACGTAGCTTGAATTAGTTTGCAGATTATGGCTGCCACCATTTGTTTGGAGAAATTCGCTACAGTGATTCGAAGTTTATCTGTACCCAACAGTAATTTGTGTTTGTAAAGGGGCTGTAATATAATAAAATGTCTGAAGGTACTTCACAGAGGCATTATAAAACAAAGTTTGACATTGAGCCACAGAAGAAGGTATTAAGTCAGATGACCAAAAGCTTGGTCAAAGATGTAGGTTTTAAGGAGTGTCTGAGAGGAGGATAAGTGAGGTAGAGAGGCGGACAGGTTTAAGGAAGGAATTCTGGAGCTTGGGGCCTAGGCAGCTGAAGGCATGGCCACCTCTCCAAGCCACTCATCCTCCTGACTTGGAAATATATCCCTGTTCCTTCACTGTCGCTGGATCAAAATCCTGGAACTCCCTCCCTAACGGCACTGTGGGTGTAACTACACCACAGGGACTGCAGCAGTTCAAGAAGGCAGCAACAGCCAAAGGCAATTAGGGATGGGCAATAAAAATGCTGGCCTAGCCAGTGATGACCACATCATGTGAAAGAATAAAAAAAACACCGGTAGAGCGATTAAAATCAAGGATGCTTAAGAGCCAGGAATTTAAGGAACACAGATATCCTGGAAGATTGTGAAGCTAGTGGTGATTAGAGAGATGGAGAGAGGCGAGGCTATGGAGGAATTTGGAAACAAGGATGAGAATTTTAAAGTGGAGGCTTAACCAGGAGCCAGTGTAGGTCAGCGAGCACCGGGCGATAGGTGAACAGGACTTGTTACATGCAGCAGAGTTTTGGATGACTTCAAGTTTAAAGAGGATAGAATGTGGGAGGCCAGCCAGGAGTCCTTTACAATAGTCAAACCTAGAGGTAACAAAGATGTGGATGAGGGTTTCAGCAGCAGATGAGCTGAGGTGGGATGGAAATGGGCAGTGTTCCAGAGGTGAAAATAAGTGATCTTAGTGATTAACCAGATATATGATTGGAAGCTCATCGTGGGGTCAGGACAATCTGGTTTAGCCTCAGAGAGGGATGAAATTGGTGGCTAGGGAGCAGGGTTTGTCATGGGAACAGATGACAATGGCATTGGTCCACAACGTTGAAGGAAATAAAAGGTAAACAAAGGAAAAACTAGTATTTTTATCCACTTGAAGTCTAATAATTCCACCCATTTGAAATGGCTTAGAAGCATTTGCATTTCACTACAGATCATAAAAAATCCTATAATTACACGATTCCTCATAATAAATAATTTTCAGACCTTTTTGCTTTTGGCCACTAATTTTCAGAAGTTTTGTCTATGGCTACTCTCGTCTCTGCTATTTACAATCTACTTGACAGTGGCTATTCACCCCATCAAAGATCAACTGCCCTCTGGTGTCAGTATGAAAAACTGCTTTGATGGATAACTCTTTAACCTCAGCCACCTCCATGCTAAAACTAAATTGACCATCAGAGATATACATGGGGCAGGATTTTACACCTCGCAGGTGGGTGCGCCTGACACGAGTGGGTGTAAAATAGTGCACAAAGACATCAGGCGAGCGCCTTGATGTCATCCCATGTTCACGCGATAAAAGTTGGAAGTGCACCCACTGACAACTAAGAGTAAGCCCATTAATAGTGCAATTGTCTCCGATTGTTCATGACCCGTCCGACCTTACGGCTAGCAGATGGGTGAATCGGCTAAGCGGACTCTTCGTTTTTCATCAAACCTCATCCAAAGGCAGGATGAGGTTTCCATTGTTAAATGAAATAAAAATCTGCGGACAGTATTTTTATCATCTATAAGTTCAGATGCCTGATTGTGATGCTTGGACATTTTTTTTCTGATTTTCAAAACTTTATTTCCTGGTTTTCTGGCCTGCTGCTCCCTGAGGTAGCTGTCTGCCTTCAGGGAGCTTTCTCTCAGCGCTCACCCACACCCGTGTTGATGTCGTCGCCTGCCCTCCTCCCCCTCCCACCTTGGCAGCGCTGAGCTTTTCAACGTGCTTCACACTGGCTGGCCAATTAACGGCTAACCAGTGTGAAATCGTGGTCAGGGGCCATTGGTCCGTTTCCCAGCCGATCCTGGGCCGACTGATCGTGCTCGCCCACCCAGCTGAAAATCTAGGCCATAATCTACAGTTTGCAGATGACTGCAGTCATTGTCTGTTCTGCACCAGATTTACAAACCACTCTTGATGTCTTCAATTCTGCATACAAGAAATTCGGTTTGTGAATGTTGTCAAAACAAATCTCATATATTAATCTACACCTGGTCAACCAAATATTCCACCTCCCATACATGTTGAAGGAGAGAGTCTGGGATATGTTGAGCACTTCCCATATCCTAGCAGTCACCAATGACGAGGGGATCCAATATCGGATCAGCTGCACCAGCTTGGCCTTCCACAAACTACAGCAGCGGCTGTTTGATAACAAAAACCTCCAAGTTAGTGAAAGTGTACAGAACAGTTGTTGTCACTACATCCTGTACTGCAGTGAGACCTGGACTGTGTATCGGCGACACAGCCCTCGACGTTCCATCAGCTGCACCTACAGGATTCAATGGGAGGACCAAACAAACTTAGTGTCCTTCTTGAAGTCAGGTCCACAAGCACACAGGCAAAACTCCTTCAAAACCAATTTTGATGGACTGGATAGTATCCAGATTGGTGAAAACGCCCCCCCCCCCCCACCCCCCCTCCAAGATCCTGTTTTCTCAAGGCCAGTGTTCCAGGGAGGATAAAGAAATTGCTTCAAAGACCCCCTTAGGCTCTCCTTGAAGCATGGCAGCATTGACATTAATGATTGGGAGGAGCTTACTACCAATTGTTCACAATTGCAACAAGTTGTCCAAGCTGTATCATGCTTTGTGTCCCAATGCCTTAATGATGAGGCAGAGTAGCGACTGAGAAGGAAAGAAAGTAAGTACTGCACTCCAGATCCCACTACCTCATGGGACATCCTACCTCCTACCCAAAGATATGTGGATCAAAACTCGACCTGTTCAATCACATGAAGACCCATGGCAGAAATTCAAGACCCTGCGTAGAAATCATCCATGAATCGAGGGACAACCGACAATGCAAATGACTGGAAGGAGAGCAAGGATACCAATATTTAAAGTTATATTAGGAAAAAGAAGGTAGTCAGGAGCAATGTGGGCCCCTCAAGTGCTAACAGATTTATCAATGAAAACATGGAAATAGATGTTGAATTGCATCAGTATTTAAGAGTAGAAGAAGAGGTCAGCATGCTGCACTAATGTTCAATCAGGGAGGGACTCAGCAGAATTAATTTAAACAAAGTAACAGTAATGAACAAAATAATGACACTTGAAGAGTGACAAATCCTCAGGAGCCAAATGGTTCCATCCCAAAGTTTTAAAGCAATTAGATTGGCGGGTTCTTTCAATTCAGGAACTGTTCCTTTAAACTAGAAAATTGTGTGTGTCACTCCATTATTTAAGAAAGTTGAGAAGGAAACCAGTGAATTATAGACAAGTTAACCCAATGCCTGTTGTTGGAAATTACTAGAGTCATTAATTAACAATAGAGAGACTGAACACCTTGAAAATTTTCAGCTGATCAGACAGATCCAGCATGGACTTATAAAGGGTCTGCTGTCTGACGAACCTGATTTTTTTTAAGCGGTGACAAAACCAGTGTACATGGGAATGTGTACGAATGTTATTTATATAGACTTCCAGAACCTATTTGATAAAACACATCATAAGAGTCTGTTGGCTACAGTGTAGCTCATGGAATTGAAAACAAATCATTGAACTGGTTAGAAAATTGGCTGACTGGCCAAGAGACAGAGAAGTAGGGATGATGGCATATACTCTAATTGGAAGAAAGTTACTATTGTTGTTCTGTAATGATCTACACTGGGTCTTCAACTATTCATATTTGTGAACAACTTTGATGGGATGAAAAGCTATATATTCAAATTTGCCAATGACACAAGTGGAATTCTAAACAGTGTAGATGAAAGTTTGAAATTACAAAGATCTATTAACAGATTTAAATGGGGAAAAATGGTGTCAAATGAATATCGGTGTAGGCAAATGTGAATTCATTCACTTTGGTCCAAAAAGGATACTTTCTAAATGGTGAAACAATGGAGCTTCAATGAGACTTAGTGTCCATGTACATGGATCATTGAAATGTCATGACAGATATATAAAATAATGAAAAAGACTAATGGACTGTTTGGTCTTTGACTAGAGAACTAGGATAAAAGCAGGTAGATATTATGCTACAGCTATATATTTTTTAAAAATTGCTTGGACTATACCTGGAGTACTGTGAGCAGTTCTAGGCACCACACCTTGGTAAGGATATAATGGCCTTGGAGGGAATGCAGCTAGAATAGTACCTGGACTCTCGGGGTTAAATTACCAAGAGAGATTACAAAAACTAGGGTTGTATTCCCAATTTAGAAGGTTAAGTGTGATTTGTTTGATGTTTTCAAGATATTAAAGGGAACAGATAGAGTACAGAGAAACTGTTTCCTCTGGTTGGGCACTATATAGTCTAAAAATTAGATCCAGTGCTTTCAGGAATGAAATTAGGAAACCCTCCTTCATGCAAAGCATGGTAGAAGTTTGGAACTCTCTTCCGCAAACAACAATTGATGCTGGACCAATTGTTAATTTTAAACCGGAGATTCATAGACTCCTGTTAACCAAAGATATTAAGAAATATAGGGCAAAGATGTTTATATGGAATTAGGCATCAGGTCAGCCATGATCCCATTGATTGACAAAACTGGTTTGAGAGGTTAAGTAGCCTACTGGTCCTATGTGACATCTAAATACTGGGAGTACTGGAGGGAGATTTTTAAATACTGCAAGTAATTAAGAAAAATCAGAGAATTATAAATATTGGGTACTAAAGGGAGATGTAATTCATCAAAGTAATAAAGCAGGGGCCTGGGGAAGAGAAAATCTAGGGGTGTGGCTGCTTAGCCTTTTTCTAATCATGAAGAATCACTTCTTGGAATTTGTTATGAATGTTGGTTCCTCTATGTCCTAAAGGGATTGACATAATACTTTATCTGTGCAGCTGTCCCAAATCTCATTAATCTCATTTTAGCAGGTTTGCCAGATGTTGTGGCTTTTATTGTTTGTTTCTTGATAAACCATGAGAAGAATTTCAAAAATAATTCTCCCTTTCCTAGTCCCAAGTACAGCAGTGGCATAAAATTTAGCACGGACTTTATTTTAATAGTTTTGTTTTGCTGGAACATGGATCAGCCTGCAGACACTGCAAAACAATAAAGGCAAAATATGGCATCAATTTAGGTAATAGAGAGAGAGGGAAATGAGATGCCTCACTAAGCATATTGTAATTTAAACACTTCCATTTGGTATGGTAAAGCACTGTGGCATGAATAACTTATTAATTCCAGATTCAGGCTGAAGTGAACTGTTGGGAGGGTGAATTCATGGGATGAGAGTACAATTTTGCTTTCTCTCTCAGGAGAGCTCTCTCGCTTCTCTTTTGAAGCCTTGCCATGGGATCTTCCACATTTTCCTGAGAGCACATAGAGAGTCTCAGACTAAAGTGCTGTAACCTAGATGGCTTCAGACCAAAAGCTGGAAAATGGGAGTAGGCTGATTAGCTTTTTTTGTGGCTGGCACAGACACGATGGCCTGAATGGCCTCCTCTGTGCTATCACTGTTTGTGTTTCTTCTTGATGCATGGTGCATTATTGGTTTGACTTAAACCCTTTAAGCCCCAAATGTATATTGTTGTTTACCTTCTTTCCCTGCCTCATTGTGGGGAAAGTGACTGGAGAATCACTGTTACCAACCAGCCTGCAGCTATCAAAATGTGGCCTTTCTGTATTAGGCTCCTTAAAATTAGGCGCACTTAATACATGCATTTGGCACTCTAAACTTAAATTGCCTTTGCCATATTGGAGGTGATTTGAAGCCACTTCCTCACAAAGCTATCTCAGAAGCTTCTTTTCAAACACTGTCGTGTTAGCTGCAGTGGGCGCTTGATTGACTTTCACAAGAATTTCCCTTTTAATGGAAACCATAACAACAGCAGACGTGACCAGGAATGTAATATTACAGCATTACTGACTTTTATCATTGCCACCCCTCTGTAATAAAGCAGGGTAAATTTTTTATGAAACAAAAACAGAAAATGCTGGAAATACACATCTATGGAGGGAAAATCAGAATTAACTAAGCAGATTTTTGGCCTTTTATCAGAACTGATAAAAGGCCATGGACGTGAACAATATCTCTGGTATAAAGTTATGGCTGATACCACAATATTCTTTATATTACATGGTCTATGCTAGTATTTGTGAAAAAGAAAGAAAATAAAGACTTGCATTTATATAACACTGGACATCTCAAAGTATTTTAAAGCCAATGATGTACTTTTGAAGCATAGTCACCGTTTTAATGTAGGAAAAATGGCAGCCAATTAGCACGCAGCAAGCTCCTGCAACAGCAATGGAATAATGAGCAAATAATCTATCTTTGTGATGTTGATTGAACGATAAATATTGGTCAGGATACTGGGGATAAAGCCCTTGCTCTTTTTCAAAATCATGCCATAGGATCTTTTACATGCACTTGAGGGGCCAGACAAGGTCTTGGTTTAATGTCTGAAAGACTGCACCTCTGACAGTGCAGCACTCCCTCAGTACTGCACTAAAATGTCAGCCTTGATTTTTGTGGTCAGTCCTAAAGTGGAGTGTGAACCCACAATCAACTGGTTCAGTTAAGTGTTACCAACTGAGCCATGGCTGGCTCCAGAAGTTGTCTGTTATCCACCTTCATCTAATCCAATCAGCATAACCTTCTTGGATCTTGTAGTGGAGGGTCTGTGGGCCTTTCTGGACGGATGAACTAAATAGTCTTCCTCATCTGCAATTGCCTTCTGAGTCTATATTATTGTGTTGTTAGGTTGGATTACTTTCAATGCCAGCTGCAAACATTCTTAACTTTATTGTAATAGATTTACAGTTATGAGAACACTCCTTTACACTAGCTTCTTTCCATGCTGCTTTCTCCTGGACTCTCAGATCACATTAGTATATGTCACTTCCTTCTATGATATCATAAACTATTAGTTTAAGGGATATTAGTTATCCCTTCGTGGGACTTAGTCTAATATACTCCTTTATACTACAGATCCTATTTCTCTAATTATTCCCCAATTCCATCATTAAACAGAACCACTGTAACCAGAGGGGGAAGAGTACTTAATGTGATAAAATAAATAAAATTTCAATAAACTGTTATAATATGAAAATAAAAATATACACAGCCAGTTAATGCAATATGATGATATTGGCTGAGTCTATCAGTTATTACAAAAAATCCTGAAAATCAGATAAAACCAGGGAAGGCAGTTTTGATTGTTAAGTAACACCTCAAACTCTGCACAATAGCAAAGGGAAATTAATCTGTTGTTTCTTTCCAAGGAGTCAGGACTTTTGATTAGACCAAATTTTGGTGCAACATCTTGTAAATATCTCTGCTGTTGGTGCATACAGTGTAATGTGCAGTCCGAGTACTGCAGTTTGGCATAAAACGTCCCAGAGGTAGTAAAAATGCTGATTTCTGAGGAATAGCAAATCACTTATCACTTTCAGGGAATGTTACATCTACAAGTAACATGAATGTGATCAGGCCATTTAACAGAGGCCTTAGGATTAGAGGCCTTGACTGCAATATCACCAAGCATGTACAAGGAATTGCCCATCAGAAATACCTAGTGTTTAAAAGAAACAACTTAATAAATATTTGGTCCAGTTGAGATGGCTAAATACTGTTTGGAATACATTGAGACATTGGGAGTGTCACATATAGATGACCAGGGTTGAAGCATGTATTAAATTAATGTTGAATCAATACCTTGAACTCTTGTTAAATTACTTTCAGGGATTATGGGAATGTTTCCCTTTTTTATAAGTTTAACCTGTGGCTACTCAGCTGGAGTATTGTGTAGAGTTCTGGGCATCACATTATTGGAGAGAGTGCAGAAGATGTTTACAAGAATGGTTCCAGGGATGAGAAACTTCAGCTATGAGGATAGATTGGAGAGGTTGGGACTGTTCTCCTTGGAGAGAAGGCTAAGAGGAGATTTGATAGAGATGTTCAAAATCATGAGGGAGCTGGAAAGCGTGGAGCGGGAGAAGCTGTTCTTGCTCGTAAAAGGATCAAGAATAAGAGGGCACAGATTTGAAGTGATTTGCAAAAGAAGCAAATGTGATGTGAGAAAAAACTTTTTCACACAACGAGTGGTTCGGGTCTGGAATGCACTGCCTGAGAGTGTGGGTGGAGGCAGGTTCAATTGAAGCATTCAAGAGGGCATTAGATGAATATTTGAATAGAAACAATGTGCAGGGATACAGGGAAAAGGCAGGGCAACGGCACCAGGTCATAATGCTCATTTGAGGAGCCAGTGCAGACACGATGGGCTGAAGGCCTCCTTCTGTGCCATTAAAATTCTATGAAAATCATCTCTGTCAGTAGATTAAAAAAGTTGAGAATACAACCAACTGAGTCAGGCTGACTCCTGAAGGAAGTGATGTTAACCAATGCGTGAGTTGGTAAAGCACAGAATCACAGAATTGTTACAGCGCAGAAGGAGGCTGTTCCGCCCATCATGTCTGCTGAAGCTACACAAACATGGTAGCTCTGTCAGTAGATTAAAAAAATTGAGAGTGCACCAACTGAGTCAGGCTGACAACTGAAAGCAGTGATGTTAACCGATGTACGAGGTACGAGTTGATAAATGCATGTTTTGAAGCTATACAAACATGTTAGCTGTTATCCATGGGGCAGAATTTTCCCCCTGTCGGGGGGAAGTTGAAGAGCGGGCGCGCGGAGGCGTGCCTCCAATCGGAGCCTCCAATCGGGGGCACGCCGCCATTTTATGCGCTCCCTGTACAGGTGGGGGGGGCATGCGCACAAAAGAGCGCACTCATCTCCCTGAGGCAAAGTGCTGCCTCAAGGAGATCGGCTGTATATTACAAATAGAAAAAAAAAAATTCTCTGACGTCTCCTCATGTGACACTGTCACATGAGTTGGGACATGTCCATAACTTTTAAAAACACTTTAATTTAATTTTTCAAAACTTACATGAAACCTCATCCCGCCCGTGGATGAGGTTTCATGCTTTGTCTAATGCCCGCCAGGGTTCCTGGCCTGCCCACCAACTTTAAGGTTGGACAGGCAGGTCCATTAATTACTTTAGTGACTCTGTCAATGGCCTCAATTGGCCATTGACAGGTCAGCGGGTGCACAGCTGATTTTGCTGAGCCCCCTCCTACCTGAAAATTTAAATGGGACGCGGTGGCATTGGAAGTTCCTCCCAACGTCACCGCATGTCATTCTATGTGTTGGCGAGCGGGCCCTGCCACTCACTTGCCGTCGGGAACATCCTGGCCATGGTCTCAAGCCTATGATGAATTAGCTGACATCAGCCAGGTTGACTACAATTGGCCACAGCTTACTTCAGACAAGGGAGGAAAAAATTGACCAGAGCTTCTGCTTATAATTGCTTATTAGTGACCACATCTGGATCGTGCACATTTGTTAACATCATGTGGATGTCATACTCCACCCTTGTTTGAACCGTCTGTCTAGTGATATGATCCCCGTAGAGACCGATAATTTTAAAAAAGAGATATGAATTTTTCAGTGACCTATGCAAAGGATCATAAGACAAGATCCCACATTTTAAGACTTTTGCTGTAACACACACACACACACTAAAATCGACATTGACTAAACATTACTTAGTAGGCAATTAATATACTAAACTACAGAAAAAGTATCCCCTTTAACTTCTTAACACAGTTGAAAACCCCATGCCATGTTTATATGTAATGACACACTCTCAACTGATAATTAGCCTGTATTTAATGTCCTGGATGTTTCTCAGTGATTCAACAGTCTGTTCTCCCTGCCTGCCTGCCAGCCAGGATGAATCTTTCAGTGTCCTTTTAAACAAAGTCTCCTTCACTCAACTTTGAGTATACTTGAATGCAATTCTAGCAGCAAGACACACTCTGGTGAATTTTTGATCTCCAACTCTCCACAGCAAGCTTCATTCCTTTGAACAGGGGGTTCTGCCCTCACCAGCACTCTGCTTGGTGATTAACTTGTTATGATGTGTTAAGTGCCAGGCAGACCAAACCCACAAGGGAAATTTGGCCATGCTATTAGAATGATTTTGCAATTTGTATTTTTTTATGGGAAGGTTTATGCACTGAATTCCGAAGAATTGAGTCCACTAACACCTTTGGAGATTTTAAAAATTAAGTTAAAACATTTATTAACACAAGATAAAAAACAAAACAATAAACACACAAAATTACAGTTATGTGATTAGTTAGTCTTAATAAACAGGCTCCCAACCAGATACCCCCTTTAAGGCAACAGTCCAAAAAAGATTTGAAATTATAAAATCAACCCAGCAAGGTTGGCAGTGGAATTCCAAAGGCTTGTAATACAACTTTAGTTACTGGACACAGCAGACTTCGGTTAAAGTGGCTGAAGGCTTTTCCCCAAGGACTACTTCACACTGTGTACCTTTCAATCTCACATGGCCATACCCCAAATAGTCTTCTATCCTTCTTTATATATGTTTTCTTTCTCTTTAATTTGTAAATTCCATTGTTCTACAGGTCTTTGGAAATTTATTTTTCCCATAATATAAAAATCTTTCAAGTTGTCAACATGGTCTCTTTCCTTTTGGGAAAAATAAAAATAATGTCCTATTTATCTTGTTAGTTGTAAACATCCTACCATCCCTTTGAAACCCAAACATCTTTCCACTTATCTTAAAATGCAAATTTCCTTCACACCCTACATGCTGCCCTCATCTATGTTTAGTCATTAACATTTCAAATGCCTTTTTACACCAAACTTCTTTTGTTAATTTCAACCTTGCAGGCTATCTGACTCTAATTTAATTAAATCGATTCTACTGACAACCATAAACTGACAGTAATAATATGAAAAGTATTATAGTTTCATGACAAACCCAAAAGCAGTCCTCTTCTTCTGCCTGGCGTAGCAGCACCTGTTGTGGGTCATCTTCCCCTGAAACATTTTGTTTGAATGACTCTGAGTCAGTGGCTGGAATTTTCAATGCCTCATGCCAGTGGGATCTTCCAGTCCCACCAGTGTGAACGGAGATTTCAATGGCTCACCAGCCCCTCCATGGGGGCTGGAAAGTTCTGTCCCGTATGTCTGCATGTAGCAAGGCCGGTTGCTGCTCCATTGTGTTCAGGTGTTAAAGCTTGCACCTGACTTTCAATAGGGCTTGACATTGGCCCCTTTGTCCCCATGGCAATCAGATCACATGGGCTTGTCACCAGGCAGAGTTCAATACAACTTCACACTATCCCCCTTTTCAGGGCATTCTGTTTTAACTTAAATTAAAAGAGACAGTTTAAAATCATATTATAAAATATAGCGTTTATAACACTAGCTTTACATGTGCAGTTTACATGCAGCTTGGGTGAGGTACTGAATGGAGGTTGGCACCGTGGAGTGTACATTTGCTTGAGTCGGTACCTTTCGATGAGGGTGATGGGGATTCCAGTTTAAAAAGTGTATATATATAGAATTTGGCAAGATGATGGAAAAATTATTGGTGGTGCAATGTTAAAAAGTGACACAAGTGAAACTGGGGAACTGAACAATATTCTGCTCCAGATTCCTGCTGTGACAAGCTGATATGATATATTTATTGCTGCCTAATGTAAAACTTCTGTTCTTGCCCTGGGCACTTGGCTTAGCATTTCCGCTTCACCCCTGGACTTCATTTAGCAGTCCGGTGCTGCAGGCCTGAATAAGTACTGTGCTGTCAAGATTGAAAACTTTGAGTTAATCAATACAACCTCATTAATTATATTGTGGATAAGCTTGGGGATTGGCGGTTTGGTGGTGGGAATGATGGTAGGAATGAGAGTTTTATGATGTCTACTATCTGAACTCCTTGCTATCAGAAGCAGAGTTATCACTGCAAAGGCAGCATATTTTCTCTTGTTCATAGTGCCAAATAATCACTGGATAGAACTGTAGCACAGGAGATGGAATATTGACGAAAACTCTTGAGATGAATTGATCTGAGCTAATTTTAGAAGTGATGTTTGATCACATTCATTGTAACTAGTGACTAGTGGTTTAGACTGAAAATGGTTATTCTGACAGTAAACATTGATTTCAACTCCTAGATGCCGTCTTTCAACTTTGGGAATCTGAATGTTTTGATTTTTTTGGAATATAATTTTCTGTTATGCAGCAACTTTATCTGGTAGATTTTTGATGAAGAATCCTGTTAAACCTCTTCATCCTTATCTGCAAAGCCTGCAGAGCCAATAGCAGATATCAAATAATTAATTCCCCCCCCTCCTCCTGCCCCTGTTTATAACACATTTTAGCATACAACTCAACAAATGAAAAATATTTAAACTTTCTGTCGGCCCCATCAAGATACCTTAAAGGACTTCACACAGTTTGGGAAAATCAGGACAATGAGCAAGAGGGGAAGGAAGGGGAAACTAATAGCTTGAGGGTGGAAAGTGAAGGTCTGAGTTGAAGAAAGAAGCTTTTGATTGTCAGAAGTGAGCTGAAGTGGATGAATTTAGGGGAGAGAAGGAAAGGATGCAGGAATTGAATGCAAATCCATGGATAATGGAGCAGTAAATGAAGAATAACCTGGTGTCTGAATAATATCTGGTGTAGGAATGTACAGCTGGAGAAGATTTCTGAATTAGGGACATAGAATTGAAAGAAGGAATCTTCCTTGATTAAATATTACTTCATGGGATACAATGGTGGCTCTGTTGCTCAGTCTGGAGCTTGTTGCCTGCAGGTTAGTGCTAAATAAATGACATGTATATGCTATGATTCAACTGAAAAGCTGGCTAACAGCATCATAAGAGCTGACAACTGGAAAATAGCCCTGAATAAAGGCCAATGACCAAGCCTACTGTCCAGGGTGACTAAATAAGCTAAATTTTTATCACACTGAATTTCAGAACTTCTGTTTGTGTTTTGGGATCACATCTTGCAATTCAGGTTTTCTGTGAAATCCCATTGACTGACATGTAACATGTGAAAAGAAGTACTTAAGAGGACAGAGGGCACAAACTTGTCACAACTTAAACTGCTGTGATATCCAATATTGCATCCGCTATAATCATACTCACCAACCATCCGTTTTTTTTGATGTAGACACCAGCCTTTTCAACCCTCATTTGTACTGGCTGTTAGAAGTCAGCTGGTTTCCTGCTGAAAGCTGTCAATGGTTTATTCAGCACCATTGATTTGTGAAGTTGTGTGTTTCTTCTATTAAGGAACCTTATGGGTTAATTGGTCAGTGTTATTTTAGTTGCAACTTTAAGCCTGAGATGTTCTTCCAGGGAAGCTGTGACGGGTTGGGTATGACATTATTCACCTGTTCTGGGAACCTGTATGGCTTACATGTACTCTAGTCTTACACTAGTGCATGACCCTTGATACCCTCTGAAGTCATCTACAAGACACTCAGTTGCAGGGTAGTAGTTGATAGGCAATAAATGTAGTCTTGTTAGTGTTACATGCCCTGAGAGAAATGCAAAATAGAACTGACATATTCCATTTTGTAAGTTCAAGAAAAAATTCAAATTGTGCACATCATCTCTGCTGTCGGGTCATGTTTGGAAACTGAAAGTGGTGTCAGCCTTCTCTTCCATGGATGCATTTTAAGTTTTATTTACGTGGAATTGCCAAAAAATGATAAACGTAGAATTTACAAATCAAAAATGGCCTGTTTTCAGCCCAACTTATACTCCATCCGAACCTCTTCCCACTGCTCTTCATCTAACCTTTTCGGCATAGCCTTTTATTCCTTTCGCCCTCATGATCATCCAGCTTCTCCATAAATTCACTTATGCTAGTCACCTCAACCACTCCTAAATATTGATGGCAATTGTACACCTAACAGTGGGTGAGTGTTTTTTGCTACTTTTTGGGAAACCCAAATGCTCAAAGCCTTCACCTAGATCCCTAAGTGAAGATTATTCAATCTAAGGGATATGCTAGAGATGTTTGATACCTGATTGTTACCTTCACTTGTCCATTTTACTGTCTAAGTCGTTGGGAAATGAGTTAATATTTTAGGAGAGCTGCTGATTATCGTAATGACTCTCGTTGTTTGTTAAAACTTGGGAACAGTGAGTAATAGGTTTCTGCAGACTGGAGCACTAGCAGAATGTTGACATCACCTTACTAAAGCTCTCTTGTATCCAGCTTCATTAATCTTGGGACACAGATGCTGGTTAGTGCTCAGGCAAATTGCTCTGAGCACTACCCAAACATTCTTGACGCATTATGCCAAGCAGGCAAAAGGAATCCATTGAAGTTACAGTATTGGGTTTGTTTTGAGTGCACTCATCTTTTCTCTGCAGCTTTTATATGGAAGCTCAGAAATATTGCTGTGATGTTAAGCATAATGAATGCTGCTCTTTTGATTCACTTACATAGCTTTCAATAGGAATGATCAACACTGAAAGCTGAGAAAAAAAATGTTTGAGTCTTGTGTCAGGATCTTGGCACAAATTGTGTGAAAGAACAAGCAGATGCCATAAAGCACTTGTTGACTTTTAAAAAAGAAAATCAATTTGAGGTGTATGGTAACGTGAAATAATAGACATGCTGGAATAAACCTCACACAAGGAGTTCCTGATCTCCTTTGTGGGGAATTTGTGGGTGGAGGCTGAGTGTGAATGAGAGTTACTCTTGACTATACTTACACACTCCCTTTTGACCAATAATACAGTCATTGCAGAAATATGTCTCACCAAGTCACCCACCTAGGTTTGTAGAAATATCTAAAATATAAGCAAAATACTGCAGATGCTGGAAATCTGAAATAAAAACGGAAAATGCTGGAAAAACTCAGCAGGTCTGGCAGCATCTTCAGAACTTCTGATGGGTCATATTTGACTTGAAACATTAGCTGTTTCTCTCTGTACAGATGCTGCCAGACCTGCTGAGTTTTTCCAGCATTTTCTGTTTTTATTGTGGAAATGTCTGCCAGTTGGTTCCTGAGCCACTGACTGTTTGGATTATAAAATGAATGATCTTTTGCGGCATGGTACAGTAAAATGTCAGCACTTACAGTTGATTTTATTTAGAACTTGCCATGTTATGGTCACTGGCTCTCAGTGCACAACTCCTAGACAGCCAGTGCTCAACAATGCCAGTGGCATGTAAAACCATCTTCTGGCCATAGAAAAATTAGCAAGAGTACCTTGTGGTTTTGTTGCCTGCTTGACACATGTTGTTGAGAGGTGACAGCACTAGAGCTGTCTAAGAGCATAAAAAATAGGATCAGGAGTAGGCCACACGGCCCCTCGAGCCTGTTCCGCCATTAAATAAGATCATGGCTGACCTTGGGTTTCAACTCCATTTTCCTACCCACTCCCCATATCCCTTAATTCTCTGAGACACCAAAAATCTGTCTATTTCAGCCTTAAATGTATTCAATGATGGAGCATCCACAACTCTCTGGGGTAGAGAATTCCAAAGATTCACAACCCGTTGAGTGACGAAATTTCTCCTCATCTCAGTCCTAAAAAATTGGCTCCTTATGCTGAGACTGTGCCCCATGTTTTAGACCCCCCCAACTAGTGGAAACAATCTCAGCGTCTACCCTAAATAGCACCCTCAGAATTTTGTAGGTTTCCATGAGATTGCCTCTCATTCTTCTGAACTCCAGAGAGTATGGGCCCAATTTATTTAGCCTCTAGTCATAGGACAGCCCCCTCACCCCAGGAACCAATTTAGCGACCCTTCGCTGTATCAGCTCCAATGCAAGTATATCCTTTCTTAAATGTGGAGACCAAAACTGCACACAGTATTCCAAATGTGGCTTCACCAAAACCCTGTACATCTGTAGCAAGACTTGTTCTCAAATCTCCTTGTAAGAAAGGCCAACATTCCATTTGCCTTCCTAATTGCTTGCTGCTCCTGCATGCTGACTGTGTTCCTAGTACAAGCACACCCAAGTCTCTTTGAATATCAACACTTAGAAGTTTCTCACCTTTTAAAAAACATCCTGCTTTTTTATTCTTAAGACCAAAGTGAATAACTTCATAGTTCCCCATATTATACTCCATCTGCCATCTTGTTTGCCCAGTCACCTAAACTGTCTATATCTCTTTGTAGCCTCTCTGTGGCCTCCCCACAGATTACCTTTTTACCTAGCCTGGAATCATCAGCAGACTTAGATACATTACCCTTTTTCCACTCATCTAAGTCATTAATATAGATTGTAAATAGCTGAGGCCCCAGCACTGATCCTAAAAGCAGCATTATTTTTCAGTGCAGCAGCTCCTATGGCTTATCTACTGCTTTAATGTGTTGAAGTGATTGTTGAAACTCGTAGCCAATAATCAGCTCAATTACTGATCCTTTCATTAATGGGTCAATTAGATAGAGTTGGTATATTGATCTCTGAAATATCAATGATAAACTATGGAATTTGTTTTCCTATTGCTGAGAGGATGGATGTGCAGTGCTCCCAATCTACTACGATGTCCCCCTTAACACCAAACAATACTACAGACTCTCCACTCTTTTCTCCAACCACGCACCACCCCTCCCCCACCCCCCATTTCCTGAAGGGCTGCGTGACTGCCTGTGCTTGGCATCTTCTACTGTAAACAACTTAGATCAGGAGCTGGACAGACCTGTATCCTCGTACAAGAAGGATGTTGAATGCCTCAGTATCAACCCCACAGTGACGTTCACCAAATATTTTGTAGCTATAGTTTGAAGCAGCAGTGAATGTTTCACTACCATTCCCAATTCAATTTTAATAAATTAATAATTATCTTCAAAAATTCCACTTTTAGATTTAACTTCATAAAAGATTAGATCTGCGTAATTGATTGAAAAACATTATTTATTGCTATTTAAATATGATTATGCAGTCATTCACACACTAGTTGGACATATTTGATATTTAAAGGATGCTTCTACTTTTGGTACTTTAATTTAGCAATAGGGATAAATGAGCCAGTTTTAACAATGAAAATGCAAGCAGCACAAATGTCACTCTCTTGTGTTACAAATTAAAGAAGCACCAAATGTATAAGTACTTTGTGAAGCTTTCTAACATCTGGGGATGGTTTGCATTTCCCTTTGAGGCTGCTATGCAGAACATACAGGAATGTAAGAAAAAATGATTATTTGGATCATCAAAAATCATTCACAATTATATTGTGATTCTTGTATTTAATAGTCACATCTATGTGTATAAGCAATGACCCACGCCGTATTTAAATGTGGAATAAAATCATTGGAAAGCTCAGTGCCTCTATTGAATAATTTTACTTCATAACAGTTAATTTTGATACAAAGACTAGGGGACATAGATTTAAGATTCTGGACAAGAGATCCAGGGGGGATGTGAGAAAAAGTTTTATTGTTTTACAGCGAATGACTGGATGTCACTGCCTACGAGGATGGAAATAAAGAGGATTAATGATTTCAAAAGGAAGTTGGACGCAGGGGGAATATTGAAGGAAATAAACTTGCAAAGCTATAGGGATAGGGCAGGAATGGGACTGACTAGATTGCTCTACAGAGAACTAGCATGGACTTGGTGGGCCAAATGGCCTCCTTTTGTATCATAATGACTCTGACTCTTCTAGTTAATTGATGAGACCTCCAGATCATATGGGATTTTTTTTTTAAACTTCAAGGATTGGCACTATTATAAAATGCTCTTTGCTTGAATCATACTAAAATTGCAGTGTTATAATTGTCCCGTTCACCACCTTGGAATGTGGCTTTGCTGTCAGTCTTCGAATGGCAGTTCGTGTGGAATATCAGGTTTTGAATCTCTAATCCATAATTTGAGGCATTCTTAACAGAGCAGTAATGCCCTATCCATACAGATACATTTGGCCCCTTGTGTGTACATGAGTATGCATTTTTTTTTACTGTTAGGTTTTTCCTTTTTCACTTTGTGGGTGATGTGGCTTCTCACTTGCTTGTGAGCTTGTTAAGAAAATGATCAGCTCTCACAATAGAATAGGTTCCTGCTACTTCATTCTGACAGATCCTTGACACTAGAGAGTTGCAGTTCACAGAATCACAGAATTTTAATGTCATAGAAGGAGGCCATTCAGCCCATCATGTCTTCACTAGTTCTGGAAATGAGCTTTACGACTTAGTGCCATTGCCCTGCCTTTTCCCCGTGCCCTTGCACATTTCTATTTAAATAATCATCTAATGCCCTCTTGATTACCTCAATTGCCTCCACCACACTTCCAGGCAGTGCATTCCAGACCCGAACCACTCGTTGTGTGAAAAAGCTTTTTCTTGCATCACATTTGCTGCTTTTGCAAATCACTTTAAATCTGTGCCCTCTCGTTTTTGATCCTTTTACGAGTGGGAACAGCTTCTCCGTATCTACTCTGTCCAGCTCCCTCATGATTTTGAACATCTCTATCAAATCTCCTCTTTGCCACCTTCTCTCCAAGGAGAACAGTCCTAACCTCTCCAATCTATCCTCATAGCTGAAGTTTCTCATCCCTGGAATCGTTCTTGTAAACCTCTTCTGCACTCTCTCCAATGTGCTCACATCTTTTCTATAATGTGGTGCCCAGAACTGTACACAATATTCCAGTTGAAGTCTAATGAGTGTCTTTTATAGATTCAGCATAATGCCCCTGATCTTGTACTCTATGCCCCTATTAATAAAGCCCAGGAACTATATGCTGCATTAACTGCTCCTTCCACCTGACCTGCCACCTTCAATGATCTATGCAAATATACACCCAAGTCTTTCTGCTCCTGCACCCCCTTCAGAATTTCACCCCATATTTTATATTGTCTCTCCGTGTCCTTCATACCAAAATGCATCACCTCACACTTCTCCACATTGAACTTCATCTGCCACCTACTTGCCCATTCCACCAACTTGTCTTTGTCCTCTTGAAGTTCCACACCGTCGTCCTTGCAGTTCACAATATTCCCAAGCTTCGTATCATTCGCAAACTTTGAAATTGTCCCTTGCACGCCAAGATCTAGATCATTAATATATATCAGGAAAAGCAAGGGCCCCAATTCCAGCCCCTGGGCAACTCCACTACAAATCTTCCTCCAGCCCAAAAAATATCCATTGACCATTACTCTCTGCTCCCTATTTTTCAGCCAATTTTGTACCCAAGTTGCTACTGCCCCTTTTATTTCACGAGCAATAACTTTTCTCTCAATTCTGTTGTGTGGCACTGTGTCAAATGCCTTTTCAAAGCCCATGTACACCACTACACCACATCAACAGCATTACCCTCATCAACCTTGTCTGTTACCTCTTCAAAAAATTCCAAGTTAGTTAAGCATGATTTCACCTTTAGAAATTCATGCTGGCTTTTTCTTATCAACCCATATTTTTCCATGTGGCTACTAATTCTATCCTGAATAATTGTTTCTAGAATCTTGCCCAACACTGAAGTTAAACTGACTGGTCAGTAATTGCTGGTCTTATCCTTACAACTTTTTTTGAATAAGGGGTAACGTTTACAATTCTCTAGGCCTCTGGCACCACCCCCGAATCTAGGGAAGACTGAAAGATTATTGCCAGTGCCCCTGCAATTCAATTTCTACACTCACTTCCTTCAAGGTTCTTGGATGCATCTCATCCGGTCCCGGTGCCTTGTCAACTTTAAGCACCCACCGTCTATTTAACACTTCCTCCATATCAATTTTGAACCCTTCGAATGACAGAGTTTCCTCATTTGTCACCACGGTCTGGGTAGCATCTACTTCCTTGGTAACAATGGATGCAAAGTGTTAATTTAATATCTCAGCGATCTCGCCCCTGTGTAAATTCCCTTTTAGGTCCCTAATCGGCCCTACATCCTTTTACCACCCTTTTACTATTTATTTGTCTATAGAAGACTTTGGGATTCCTCTTCATGTTGGCTGCCAGTCTTTTATCATAATCCCTCTTCACTTCTCTAATATGCTTTTTCACCTCACAGACCCGTCTGTATTCCTCTTGGTTCTCAATTGTGCTTTCTACATGACACCTGTCATAAGCACACTTTTTCTTCTTTATCTTAATTTAAACCTCCTTTTTCATCCAGTGAGCTCTGGATTTGTTTGCCCTATCTTTCCCTTTTGAGGGAATATACCTTGACTGTGCCTGAACCAATTCTTTTTTTTGAAGGTAGCCCATTGTTCAGCTACACTTTTTCCTGCCAATCTTTGGTTTCAGTCTATCTGGCCCAGCTCCGTTCTTGCCCCATCGAAGTCGACTCTTGTCCAGTTAATTATTCTTACTCTGGATTGCCTATCATCCTTTTCTACCATCATCCCAAAACGTACAATACAATGATCACTGTCTCCTAAATGTTTCCCCACTGACACTTGATCTACTTGGCCCACCTCCTTTCCAAGAACCAGGTCCAACAGTGTGTCTTTTCTTGTTGGATTGAGCACATACTGCTGTATAAAATTCTCCTGAACAGAGTCTAGGAACTTTTGCCCCTCTCCATCCTTTACTCTACTACTGTCACAGTCTACATTTAGGTAATTAAAGTCACCCATTGCTTGCATCTCTTTGTAATTTCCCTGCAGATTTGTTCTTCTACGTCCTCCTCGCCATTTGGCAGTCTATAGACTATACCGAGCAATGTAATTGCACCCTTTTTGTGCCTTAGCTCTAGCCAAATTGTTTCTGTCCTTGAACCCTCTGGGACATCCTCTTTCTCCAGGTCTGCAATGCTCTCCTTGGCCAATACTGCCACTCCATCCCTTCCTTTCTATCTCTTCTGAACACTTTGTACTGGGAATTTTTAATAACCAGTTCTGCCCTTCCTTGAGCCAGGTCTCTATTATTGCCACAACATCATATTTCCACATGGCGAACTGCGTCTGTAACTCCCCAATCTTATTTACTATACTCCATGCATTCACATAATGCATAGTAACCCTGATTTAGATTTTGTTACTTTCTCCCTTGCCCCAACTTTATCTATTAACACTAGTATAGAGAATAGTTAGTTATCTGTCCCTTCCAGTATTTTGTGCACTCTGGTATTCCTCTCTAATATTTTCTCTTGGTTTCCACACCCCTGCCAAGTTAGTTTAAAGCCATCCCAACAGTACTAGCAAAACGCCTTGCAAGGAACTCAGCCCCAGTCTGTTCAGGTGCAACCAGTCCGGCTTGTACAGGTGCCAACTCCCCCAGAGCCAGTCCCAGTGTCCCAGGAATCTAAAGCCCTCCCTCTTGCACCATCTTTCCAGTCACGTATTCATCTGCCTTATCCTCCTATTTCTGTACACACTGACACATGGCACTGAGAGTAATCCGGAGATTACTACATTTGAGGTCCTGCTTGCTCATTTTCCATCTAGCTCCCTAAATTCTGATTGCAGGACTGTATCCCCCTTCCTACCTAAGACATTGGTACCAATGTGGACCATGACCTCTGGCTGATAACCCTTCCCAGAAGAGTGTCCTGCAGCTACTCTGTGACATCCCTGACTCTGGCACCACGAAGCCAATATACCATCCTGGAGTACTTCCGTAACCACAGAAGCACCTGCCTGTTTCCCTAACCAATGAATCCCAGATCACTATAGCTCTTCCTTTCTTCTTCCTCCCCTCCTGTACAGCCGAGCCACTTGTGGTGCCACAAACCTGGCTCTGACTGCAGTTCTCTGAGGAACCAGCGCCCTCCCCAGCTTCCAAAACAGAAAACTGATTTGTGAGGGGGAGCCCAGGGGACTCCTGCACTACCTGCCTATTTCTTTTGGACAGCCCGGTGGTCACCCATTCCCTCTCTGTCTCCAGGCCCTTAAGCTGCAGCCAACTATCTGAGCAAGCTATCCACGTAGCTTGCAGCCTTGCAGATGCACCACAGTGATTCCAGCCGCTGCTCGAGCGCTGAAACCTGGAGCTCAAGTTTCTGCAGCTGACAGCATTTCCTGCACATGTGATCATCTAGGATACCGGTAGTGTCCATGACTTCCCACATATTACAGGACACTCATTCCACTTGACTGAGCTGCCCTGCCATGTCTTAAACTTACTTCCCTTATCTTAACTTTATTCTACTTTGGATTATTTATATTACTCTATTACGTTGACCCTAAATTTCCCTTATTCCTGGCGCTTCTCAGTTAAATCCAAGTATAGCAACTTATTTAAAAAATTACACTTTTCTAATTTACTCACTAGTACCTACTTACCAAGGCCGTCGCTGTTCTTTCTGAGAAAAAGAAAGGAGCACCTCCTCCCTTCTCACTGAACTCCCTCAGTCACCAAACTCCAGCTGCAGCCAAAAACAGCACTGCATTTCATGTATGTGAATGCAAGAACTGTGGTAAATAAGATTGGTGTGTTGCAGATGCAGGTAGCCTGGTAGAAATATGATATTGTGGCAATAATGGAGACTAGGCTCACAGACTGGGTGTTAAATATTTCTGGATACAACGTGTTTAGGAAAGGCAGGAATGGAGGAGAGATGACAGCATTGGCTAAGGAGAACATTGCAGTGCTGGAGAGAAAGGATGTCCCAGAACAGTCAAGTACAGAATCTATTTAGCTAGAGCTAAGGAATAAAAAAAGTGCAGTTATATTGCTTGGTGTAGTCCATAGGCTGCCAACTAGTGGAAAAGATGTGGAGGAACAAATTTGCAAGGAAATTAGAAATTACAGGGGCATTTAATTATCTGAATATAGACTGGGATAGTAGTAGTGTAAAGGGCAAAGAGGGGCAAGAGTTCCTAGAGTGTGTTCAGGAGAACTTTCTACAGCAGTATGTTTCCAGTCCAACACAAATATGGGCAGGTGGTACTTGAAGGGTTGGGTAAAAGGGTTGATTGGAGGTTTGTGCGCTCCCTCTGCTGTCTTGCATGTTCCTGATGATGTCTGTTGATATGCTCAGTGCCTTCCTGGATGAGCCTTCTCCATTTTGTTCGGTTGCAGGCCAGAGACTCCCATGAATTGGCAGTGATGTCTAAGGAGATCCCTAAAGCGATTCCGCTGTCGTCCCTGGGATTCTGCTGCCGCAATTGAGTTCTGAATGGGGCAGTTGCTTTGGGAGTCCTGCCCAGTGATTGAGTGATTAGCGTCTTGATGCTGGGCATGTTGGGTTTGGGAGAGGACGCTGCGGTTGGATCACCTTTCTTGCCTCTATATTTGGAAGATCTTTTGAAGGCACTGCTGTTGGTTCTACTTAGTGTTTTGAGGTGCCTGTTGTAGGTTGTCCAAGTCTCTGAAGCATATAAACATATGAATTAGGAGCAGGAATAGGCCGTTCAGCTTCTTGAGCCTGCACTGCCATTCAATAAGATTTTGGCTGATCTCTTTGTGGCCTCAACTCCACTTTTCTTTGTACCCCCTATGCCCTTTGACTCCCTTGTTAACCAAGAATCTATTTAATTCAGCCTTAAAAATATCCGATGGCCCTGCCTCTGGGGAAGAGCTCAAACAAATTTCTTGATTGATTGAAAAAATTTCTCCTCATCTCCATCTTAAATTGGAGACCGCTCTCTGTATTTTTAAACTGTGTCTCCTAGTTCTAGCCTCTCCCTCAAGGGGAAACATGCTTTTAGGATCCACCCTGTCAAGTCCCCTCAGGATCTTATTTGTTTCAATAAAATCACCTTTCATGCTTCTAAACTCCAATGGATACAGGTCCAACCTTTTCTCATAGGATACCCCCTTATTCCAGGAATCAGTTAAATGAACCTTCCCTGAACTATGTCTAATGCAATTATGTATAAGGAGTGTGGGGATCACTGCTACCCAGAAAACCATGACACTAGTCTGGTGTTTGAGATCCTGGCCCTCAAATACTTTGTTTCTCAGTCGGCTGAAGGTTGAGCTGACATATTGGAGGCAATGATGAATTTTCATCTGCTGCGACTGCTTTCATTGAAAGAAGGCTCCCAAATCACACAAAATGGCCCCATTTTCCAGGATCTCACCAGGGGGTGGTGTTGTGATGTGGGAACTGGCTTTAAGAGGACCTTAGTTTTCCAGCTGTTTAGTTAAAAGTCTGTTTTGTCAAATGCTTCGGAGAAGAAGTCATCATTGACCTGCAGCTCAGTTTCTAAGTGAGTGCACACAAGTGTCATCGGCATACTGAAGCTTTATGATTGAGTGGTTGGAGTGATTTTAGTTTTGGATTGAAGGCAGTGTAGGCTGAACAGTTTCCAGTCTGTCCTGTAGATTATCTCCATGTCTGTGGCTAATTTTCTGGAGATGAGGTACAGTGTTGCAATGACCCCGGTTTGACCCCGGTCTTCATTGAGATAGGGTTTGTGGTGGTTCTGTTGGTGAGTGGTGCTAATACACCACTGGAACATACCTTTCAATCAGGTTCTTTGATATATGCATAATTGGAACTGACATGGAAGACCTGAATATTTTGAGGTATTGTTGGGGTGCATTGGTAAATTGAGGGAGAATATTTTTGGGAAAGTTGATTTTCATTTCTTAATGCTGTTCCACCAAAAGAACTGAAGATGGCCACTTGAAGACAGCTGTTGTATTTAGTGCAGGCTTTGGGTAAATCTTGATTCTGACCAAGTCTCAGAATTCATTTCTCCTATAAATTTCCTTCTAACCGTCTGCCCTTGTCTCTGGCGCACCATTGACTATCTATAACGTAAGAACCTGCCTAAACTGAATTCATTGTATATGAGATGGAGGCATCGCTGGCTAGACCAGTATTTATTGCCCTTGAGATCTGAGTGGCTTGCTAGGTCATTTCAGAGTCAACCACATTGCTGTGGGTCTGGAGTTACAGATTTTCTGCCCTAAAAGACATCAGTGAACAATCAACAATTCCAGATAATTTTTATTGAATTCAAATTTCACCATCTGCCATTGTGGGATTTGAACCTGGGTCCCCAGAGCATTACCCTGGGTTTTTGGATTACAAGTCCAGTGATAATACCGCTATGCCATCGCCTCCCCCCTCACTCACCTACTGACCCATCGCTGTCACACTAATAAGGCAGCTACCGTTGTAGTCTCTCTGATTGGTTGAGTAACTTTTCGTGTGTTTGGAGTTCACTTTCATTTGAACAGGCAATACAGTATTTAAAAGATTAAGAAAAAAATGATATATCAGATCCTGCTACTATATTGAGGATTGTTCAGAAATGTATTCTGTGATGTACAATTAGTGTAATTTATTTGTATGTCTGCATTTGTCTTTTGGGCATTTTTCCCTTGATCCCTTCAATGTCCTGTAGCAGCAGTTGGAATCCCAGTTCGATATATCATCCTGCAGTGTGCTTATGCAGCAGGGCAGTAGCAAGTGTAGTCTTAATAATCCAAGCTAAATATAGAACAAGTTAATCTATGAAGAGAATCATTCTCCATCCAAAGCTCCTGGAAGTTGCTTACACTGGACATAGACATTTAAATGAAAAGGATGTTTCAAATAAGGCACTCTGCCTGTAATTATGAGATACAGCTGTAGTGTTTTTTTTCCACTGGTTAAAGAAGAGTGTTCTGAAAGGAAATTCAAACCGCATGCTTACCTTCTGGGCACTGATTCAGAAATTAAAGAACAACGTGAGTATCATTTATTACAAATGCCTGTTTTAAACAAAAGCAGTGCTTGATCAGGGGAAGGGCACAGTATGGGGGTAGAGTTAATCCTCTTGCCCCCACCCCCAAAATCCCCCAACCTTAGTGTCCTTTGGGTAAACTGTTACATATGCACCACTTCAAAACATAAGAGAGAGAAAATGGCAACAAGAGAAGTGGAAGTTGAGTCCTTGTCACCAGTCAAACAAATTGAGAGGTTGAGATTATGTTGATGGTGTTTTCTAGTGAAATGAGAGTTGCCCATTTAGGTTTATTGGTTGCCTCAAAGTGCCTGTGAATGAGGGTATGTTGTACGCTTATCAACACCAAATTTATTTTTTTCATTAAATGCTCACAATGTCAGTATCATGTCAATGTCAGTGTTTTCTTTTTAAGTTTTAGCATTAGTTAGATTTATAAAATATTGAGTGTTTAAACCAAATTTTCAGTATACTAATTTTAGTGGGCAGTGCTGGCAAAGCTATCATTTATTTCAAATAAAATAAAAATGCTGAAAATACTCAGCAGGCCTGGCAGCATCTGTGTAGAGAGAAACAGAGTTAATGTTTCGGGCCAGTTTTTATGTGGCAATGTCTCACAAGCAGCAGTGAGATAATGACTAGATAATTGTTTTAGGCTTAGCTTAAAGGTTAATATTGACCAGGACACCAGAGAGAGCTCCTGTACTTTTCCTTGAATATTTCCTTGAGACTATTTTGACAACCTGAGAGTGTAAAGGGAGGGCTTTGGTTTAACATCTCACCTGAAAGATGGCACTTCCGACAGTGTAGCACTCCCTCAGTATGATGCTTGACTGTCAGTCTTGGTTATCTCAAGTCTCTGGAGAGTGACTTGAACCTAAAACCATATGACTCGGTGATGAGTTACACTTATAAAGAGTAAGTATTTGTATACTCAGATATTGAGAGTTATGGTTCTGTTATCACTAGAAAGTGTGGAGATTGAATTTGGACAAAATTGAACTCTTAAGTAATGCCCTCCCAAGTTTTTCAGCGTTCACAATGTTCATATGCAAAGTGTGGCCCTAGGATATTTGGAGGACTGTCTTTGCCAGTAACTCTGTGGAATGTTTCCAGAGAGGAGAGATTCAAGTTTTGTTTAAAAGTTATTGATTAGGTGTCATGGGCACTGGTGTATAGCTGGCCTTGAGAACATTAAGCTGTAGTTTTAAGCTCCCTCTGAGAACACAGCTATAGCTTTAAGTCCCTCCCTCTCTTTATGACTCGTAGCATCCAACAGAGGTAGCCCATGCTGTTCACCGAAAACAGCTTTTCAACATTTCTTGTACTATGCACTTCACAGGTTGTGTTCAGCCAAGATTAACGGTGGCCTCTGGAGTTGGGGGAAACTTATTAATGTACCATTTCATAACTCCTTCCTATAGGATTCTCCCCTTTCAAGGATGAGGGGAGTATTTTCTCTATTATTTTTACTCTTTCAAGTTTCTTCTTGACTTCTCTTCCATGTTTAATCTGCTCTCTCATGATAGGTACCACAGGAAGTCCTCAGGATTCTTCACCTTAGTGACCATTTTCAAACCGCATTAGCAGATTGTAAACAATTTTTTAAAAATTCATTCACGGGATGTGGGCTTCGCTGGCTGGGCCAGCATTTTTATTGCCCATCCCTAGTTGCCCTTGAGAAGGTGGTGGTGAGTTGCCTTCTTGAACTGCTGCAGTCCATGTGGTGTTGGTACACCCACATTGCTGTTAGGAAGGGAGTTCCAGGATTTTGACCCAGCAGCAGTGAAAGAATGGTGACATATTTCCAAGTCAGGGTGGTGAGTGACTTGGAGGGGAACTTCCAGGTGTTGGTGTTCCCATTTATCTGCTGCTTTTGTCCTTCTAGGTGGTAGTGGCCATAGGTTTGGAAGGTGCTGTCTAAGGAGCCTTGGTGAATTCTGCTTCCACTGCCCTTTCAAGCAAAGCATTCAAATCATTATAACTTACTGTATAAGAATTTTTTCCCTAATGTTGCCTCTGGTACTTTCACGAATTACCTTAAATAAAGGTTCCGCATAACTTTCTTGTTTTTGCACTTTATTTACAAAACCAAGGGTCCCGATGCCTTTTTAACATTCCTCTCAACTTGTCTTGCTATCTTCTCAAATTGAGTACATACAGCTTTTAAAGGGTTGCATCATTTTATTTGTATTGCTTACCCACATTCTTCCTGACAAAATGAATTGCTTGTTTTTGAACTCAAATTTACATAAGTAATTACATTGGACTCTAAACGTTAACTCTGTTTCTGTCTCCATAGATGCTGCCAGATCTGCAAGTTTTTCTAACATTTTCTGTTTTTATTTCAAATTTACAAAATGTTGGTTATCTATAATATATAAAATTTGCATGAACATCATGCACATCTTATTAGGACTTCATTGTTCTTTTATAATTGGGGAGCACCAGGATGGCATCATTTTGGTAGCTATCACACTTATAACTTCACATTTCTACCACTAGATGGAGCATTAAATGACCCACTTACCCAGACTTTGTGAATTTAAAAAATTCACATTCATGGGATGTGGGCATTGTTGGCTGGGCCAGCATTTATTGCCCATCCCTAATTGCCCTTGCCAAGGTGGTGATGAGCTGCCTTCTTGAACCACTGCATCCCAGTGTAGGTACACCCACCATGCAGTTAGGGAGGGAGTCCCAGGATTTTGACCCAGCGACAGTGGAGGAATGGTGATATATTTTCAAGTCAGGATGGTGAGTGGCTTGGAGGGGAACTTCCAGGTGATGGTGGTTCCCATGTGTCTGCTGCCCTGTTTTGGAAGGTGGTGTCTTGGTGAGTTCCTGCAGTGCATCTTGTAGATGATACACACTGCTGCTACTGTACATCAGTGGTGGAGGAGTGAATGTTTGTTTGTGGATAGGGTGCCCATCAAGTGGGCTGCTTTGTTCTGGATGGTGTCAAGCTTCTTGAGTGTTGTTGGAGCTGCACTCATCCAGGCATGTGGGGAGTATTCCATCACACTCCTGACTTGTGCCTTGTAGATGGTGGACAGGCTTTGGGGAGTCAGGAGGTGAGTTACTCGCCAAAGGATTCCTAACGTCTGACCTGCTCTTGTAGACACAATATTTATATGGCTGGTCCAGTTCAGTTTATGGTCAATGGTAACCCCCAGGATGTTGATAGTGGGGGATTCAGTGATGGTCATGCCATTGAATGTCAGGGGATGATGGTTGGATTCTCTCTTGTTGGAGCTGTTCACTACCTGGCACTTGTATGGTGTGAATGTTACTTGCCACTTGTCAGTCCAAGCCTAGATATTTCCAGGTTTTGCTGCATTTGGATATGGACTGTATTATGTTTCACAGACGCCACCTGCTGTCTTGTTTTCTTGTCAATAAGTCATCATTTTGAAGTGTACCATTCTTATTTTTACATTTTAAATTTAATTTTGTTTCATCTTTGCTAAATCTTGCTGCCTTTCAGTCTTGTTCCTGTCTAAAATTAAGAAAAACATGTTGGGTTTCTGGTTGGTCCTGCTAGTCTATTCCAGCTTCTCTTAGGGCCTCTATGTCCCCTCTGAGTGCATTTTGTTTCAAAGTTTACTCATTTTCTTGTATATTATGGCTTCAATTTATAATAACTCGACAGATTCTTATTACAGCAATAACCTCATTTCAAAGGTATTTCATTGGCTGTACAATGCTTTGGATCCTGTTTTAAAATCTACAATGTAAGTGCACATCTCTCTTTCCTTTCCATCCTATCATTCTTTCTATTCTTTCTATTTTTTTCCTTCTGCCCTTGCTTTCCCTTGTTTTCTTTCTCTCTTTCCTTTTTTCTATTTTTAAAATTCCACATTTCTTTCTTTTCATTCCTCCCTTCTCCCCAGTCCTTCCTTTTTTTTGTTCTTTCCTTCTGTCACCCTTTTTTGTTTCTGCCTGTCTGTTTCTTCCTCTTTTTTTCCCTTCCTTTCTCTCTTTTTCTCATTCTCTTTCTTAACATGAGTATGTTGCATTTATATCAATTTTTTTGTGTTTTCCAGTGCAGCAATCCATTGCTCTTTCTCCACTCTCTACCTACGTATGTACGAATGAATTAGGAATGTGCCATTTGGCCTCTTGGGCCTGCTCCATCATTCATTAAGGTCATGGCTGATTTGATTGTAGCCTCAACTCCACATTCTTCTACCCCTAATAACCTTTGATTCCCTTGTTAGTCAAGAATTTGTCTACCTCTGCCTTAAAAATATTCAATGACCCTGTCTCTACTGCTCTCGGGGAAGAGAGTTCCAAAGGCCCACAACCTCTAAGCGAAAAAAATTCTTCCCATCTTTGTCTTAAATGGAAGATTCCTTATTTTTAAACGGTGCCCCCTAGTTCTAATCTCTCCCACTAGGGGAAACAGTCTTTCAGCATCCACCCTGTCAATTTTCCTCGCAATCTTATATGCTTCAGTAAGATCACCTCTCAAACTCCTAAACTCCATTGGATACAGGCCCAGCCTAATGAACCTATCCTCATGAGATAATGCACCCCCCCCCCCCCCAAACCTCCATCCCAGATGTCAGTCAAGCAAACCTTCTCAGGACTGCTTCTAACGCATTTAAATAAAGAGACCAAAACTGTACACAGTACTCTAGATGTGCTCTGACCAATGCCCTGTACAGCTATAGCAAAACACCCCTACTTTTATATTCCATTTCTTTACAATAAATGACAATTTTCCATTTGCCTTCCTAATCACTTGCTGTAGCTACATTCTAACTTTGGTGATTCATGTACCAGGACATCCAGATCCACCCTCAGAGTTCTGCAATCTCTCTCCATTTAAATAGTATGCTGTTTTCCTGTTCTTCCTGCCAAAATGGACAAGTTCACATTTTCCCATATCATATGCCATCTGCCAAATTTTTGCCCACTTACTTAACCTATCTAAATGCCTTTTCAGACTCCTTATGTCCTATTTGTAACTCACTCTCCTACCTCTTTGTGTCATCAGCAAATTTAGCAACTATACATTTGGTCCCTTCTTGCAAGTCATTGATATAAAATTGTAAATAGCTGGGGCCCAGCACTGATTCCTGTGGTACTCCACTCGTCACATCTTGCCAACTGGAAAATTACCCAATTTTGCCTACTGTGTTTCCTGCGTGCTAATATGTTATCTCCTACACAATGAGCTCCTTTTTGTTGGTAACCTCTGATGTGGCATTTTGTCAGATGCCTTCTGGAAATTTAGTACAGTGCATCCACAGGTTCCCCTTTATCCATGATGCTTGTTACTCCAATAAATTAGACAAACATGATTTCCCTTGAACCATGATGACTCTGCCTGATTGTATTGAGATTTTCTAAGTGCCCCGCTATAACTTCCTTAACAATGGACTGCAGCAATTTCCCTATGACAGACGTTAAGCTAACTAGGCTGTAGTTTTTTGTTGTCTCCTTCCTTGAATTGAGGACTCGCATTTGCTATTTTCCAATCTGATGGGACCTTTCCAGAGTCTAGGGAATTTTCGAAAATCAAAACCAATATATCTCCTATCTCAGCAGCCACTTCTTTTAAGATTCTAGGTGAAGTCCATCAGGATCTGGGGCCTTGTCAGCTTTTAGTTTTCTTAGTACAGTTCCCGTGGTGATTGTATTTGTTTTAGGTTCCTCCCCCACTTCACCTCTTGATTTACAGTTATTTCTGTGATGTTATTTATGTCTTCCATAGTGAAGACAGACACAAAATATTTGTTCAAATTATCCGCCATTTCCTTATTTTCCATTATTAATTCCCCAGGCGCATGCACTTGTGGACCAGTGCTCACTGTACTTTCTTTCTGTTTAAGTACCTGTTGAAACTCTTACCACCTGTTTTTATCTTTCTAGCTATCTTTCTCCTATTACTCTAATTTCTCCCTCCTTATTAATCTTTTAGTCATTCTTCACGTCCGTCTTCACCAAGAGAATCAGGATGAAGGTATCGAACTCTGGGCGAGAGACTGTGAGGCTCTTAAGCAAATTGATATAGGGAGTGACAAGGTATTGGAGGTGTTGGCAGGCTTAAAAGTGGACAAATCTCCAAGTCCGGGTGATTTGTGTCCCAGACTGCTGAGGGAGGCAAGGGAGGAGATCGCAGGGGCTCTGACCCAAATTTTTAATTCCTCTCTGGCCACAGGGGAGGTGCCAGAGGACTGGAGAACAGCTAATGTGGCTCCCCTATTTAAGAAGGGTTGTAGAGATAAGCCAGGGAACTACAGACCATTGAGTCTCACGTCAGTGGTAGGGAAACTGTTGGAGAAAATTCTGAAGGAGAGAATCTATCTCCACTTGGAGAGGCAAGGTTTGATCAGGGATAGCCAGCATGGCTTTGTCAGAGGGAGGTCATGCCTAACAAATTTGATTGAATTTTTTGAGGAGGTGACCAGATGTGTAGATGAGGGTAGTGCAGTTGATGTAGTTTATATGGATTTCAGCAAAGCCTTTGACAAGGTCCCACATGGGAGACTTATAAAGAAGGCAAAGGCACATGGGATACGGGGCAATTTGATAAGGTAGATTCAAAATCAGCTTAGTTGTAGGAGACAGAGGGTGATGACAGAAGGATGCTTTAGTGACTGGAAGCCAGTGTCCAGTGGCGTACCACAGGGATCTGTGCTGGGTCCCCTGTTATTTGTCATTTATATAAACGACATAGATGACTATGTGGGGGGTAGGATTAGTAATTTTGTGGATGACACAAAGATTGGCCAGGTGGTTAACAGTGAGGTTGAGTGTCTTGGGCTACAGGAAGATATAGATGGGATGGTCAAATGGGCAGATAAGTGGCAGATGGAATTTAACCCTGAAAAGTGTGAGGTGATACGCTTTGGAAGAAGTAATTTGACAAGGAAGTATTCAATGAATGGTATGGCACTAGGAAGTTCTGAGGAACAAATAGACCTTGGCATGTGTGTCCATAGATCTCTGAAGGCAGAGGGGCATCTTAGTTGGGTGGTGAAAAAGGTATATGCCTTTACCAATCGAGGCATAGATTACAAAAGTAGGGAGGTCGTGTTGGAGTTGTACAACTGTGAGGCCACAGCTGGAGTACTGTGTGCAGTTCTGGTTGCCACATTATAGGAAGGATGTGATTGCAATGGAGGGGGTGCAGAGGAGATTCACCAGGATGTTGCCTGAGATGAAACATTTAAGTTATGAAGAGAGGTTGGATAGACTTGGGTTATTTTCATTGGAGCAGAGAAGACCGAGGGGCGACCTGATCAAGGTGTACAAGATTATGAGGGGCACGGACAGGGTGGATAGGGAGCAGCTGTTCCCCTTAGTTGAAGGCTAAGTCACGAGGGGGCATAAGTTCAAGGTGAGGGGCAAGAGGTTTAGGGGTGATGTGAGGAAAAACTTTTTTACCCGGAGGGTGGTGATGGTCTGGAATGCACTGCCTGGGAGGGTGGTGGAGGGGGGTTGCCTCACATCCTTTAAAAAGTACCTGGATGAGCACTTGGCACATCATAGCATTCAAGGCTATGGGCCAAGTGCTGGTAAATGGGATTAGGTAGGTAGGTCCGGTGTTTCTCACTTGTCTGTGTGGACTCGATGGGCCGAAAGGCCTCTTCTGCACTCTGATTTTGTGTGATTCTTTGATATTCTTTGTTTTGTCCAATCTTCTGACTTGCCACTAATCTTTGCTGAATTATACGCGTTTTCTTTTAATTTGATGCTATCTTTAACTTCCTTAGTTAACCATTAAGTCTTCCTTTCTCAGTGCCTGCCACGGCATCTCTACTGACCTATCCCTTAACCTAATTTCCCAGTTCACTTTATCCAGCTCTCCTCATTCTCTTGTAATTGCCCTTATTTAAGTTTAAGACACTAGACTTAGATCCACAGCTCTCTCCTTCAAACTGAATGTGAAATTCAATCATAAGATCACTGCTACCTAGGGGTGCCTTGATTATGAGGTCATTAATTAATCCTGTCTCATTGCACTTTACCAGATCTGGTTTTGCCTGCTGTCTGGTTGGTGCTCGAATGAGCTGCTCTAAGCAACTGTCATGAAAACACTCTATGAACTCACCATCAAGGCTACCTTTGCCAATCTGATTCATCCAATCAAAATGTAGATCAAAATCAACCATGATAATCGCAGTACCTTTCTCACAAGCCCCCATTTATTTCTTCCTGGTTGCTCTGTCCTCCAGTGTGGTTACTGTTACGGGTCCTAAAAAACCACTCCCACAAGTGACTTCTTGCCTTTAATATTTCTCACCTCTACCCAAATTGATTCTACATCTTGATCTCTAGATCTAAGGTCATCTCTCTCTATTGTATCAATATCATCCTTAAGTAATAGAGCTACCCTCTACCTTTCCCTCATTTCCCATCCTCCCTAAATGTCATGTACCTTTGAATATTCATGACCCAGCCTTTGTCATCCTGCAGCCGTGCCTCTGTGATCATACATATTTATTTCTATCTGTGCTGTCAAATAGAATAAATTCATGTTTTGTTACGAATGCTATGTGCATTCAGATACAGAGCCTTTAGTTCTGTCTTTTTACTGTTTTTGTAACCTCTGGCCTTATCTGCTCTTTATCTACCCTCAGCTCCTGAAGCCTTCTCCTCTTGCCAACACATGATCCCATTCCTGCCTTCTTTGCGCTCTTGCTGCCCTGCCTTCTGTTAAATACCTCTTACCCTTCTACTCTTCCCTTTCTTGGTCTCCCCTTTTCATGCCCTCCCTTTTCCTTTCTCTCCCTTTTCCCTTTCCTTCTGTCCCTGATCTCCACCCCACCCCTCCTCAATCAATTCTAGCCAGTCAATGCTTTAAATATAACCGATTTCTTCAGTTCACCATGGGTATCTCCACGGGCACTTGGTTAATTCATTTCTATAGAAAGGGAACATAAGGATTATAGTTGTGTTATTCCTGGGTCTTTAAAACAAATGTAAATACTTCCCAGTAGGATGAAGCTTCATTTAGCTTTCCCTTTGATCAATAAAGCATTGTAAGATCTACTGGCCACCTCGGCCATTGTACAATTTGCCAGGGTTTCTACAGAGAATACAGGTAATTATTTACCTATGGTATGCAGCTAATACTTTGAAGAAGCTTGTTTTGTACTTGAGAGTTTGCTTTTCGGATTGAATTCTGAGAAAACTATCAGTTTTCGCAGTGTTATTTGCTCTGTTTACTTGCGGGTTTGTTTTTTTTTTGCCTCCTCAACCCCTCTTTTTTCCAGGAAAGTAAAAGGCAGGCATGCACAGTATTTGTAAATCTGTGTTGAACCAGCTCTCACTGCAGTGAATGAGAGCATCTTTTTGTTTAACTTGGAAGGATTCTTCACCACCCATCCAAAACTTCTTTAGGCATTGGTACGCAATAAATGAAAGAAAATTTTCATTTACATAGCAGCTTATCATCCCTGTTGGAACTGTCCAAAGCATTTTACAGATAAATTATTTTCTTTTACTTTACACCAGTGACTGCAGTTCAAAAATACATTATTGGTTGCGAAGCGCTTTGGGACATCCTGAGGTTGTAAAAACAAAAAAACTGCGGATGCTGGAAATCCAAAACAAAAACAGAATTACCTGGAAAAACTCAGCAGGTCTGGCAGCATCGGCGGAGAAGAAAAGAGTTGACGTTTCGAGTCCTCATGACCCTTCGACAGAACTTGAGTTCGAGTCCAGGAAAGAGCTGAAATATAAGCTGGTTTAAGGTTGTAAAATGTGCTTTATAAATATTTTGTTCTTTGTTTTATTGCTACTTTTGAAATTTATTTGCTATAATGTAGATAAACACAGCAGCCATTATGTGCACAGCAGGATCCAACAATCAAACAAGCCTGGGGGTGAGGGAAGAATGTTTTTCAGGACATCAGGAAACTTGTTTTTCTTTTTCATAGTGACTTGAGATCCTTAATGTCCAGTGGAACAGATGTGGCCTCTGTTATCTGAAGGATATCACCATTGACAATGATAACAGAAGAAACTAATGAACTGTTCTGTTTCCAGAGCTGGAGTAGTCTCCACCCCCAGTTTTACGACCTGTTCAACTGTGACAGGGTGTTATAATTAGGCCTGATCCTTGCCCTTACTCTCCATTAGTGCGTCCTCCAAAACTGGACCCTTAAACAGCTTGTGGACTTCACTTGTTTCACCTGTCTCCAAACTTAGACAAAGGTCATTGCTTCATGTCGGCAATGGGACCCTTACTTTCCCTGATATATATAAATGATCTAGATCTTGGTGTACAGGGGACCAGTTCCCTGAGTAAAGTTTGTGGATGACACTAAACTTGGGAGAATTGTAAATTGTGAGGAGGACAGTGTAGAACTTCAAAAGGACATTGACGCATTGGTGGAGTGGGCAGATAGAGTTCAATGTGGAGAAGTGTGAGGTGATTTTGGTATAGACATGGAGAGACAGTATAAAATAAAGGATACTATTCTAAAGGGGGTGCAGGAGCAGAGATCTAGGTGCATATGAGCATAAGTCATTAAAGGTGGCAGGATAAGTAGCGAGAGCTGTTTCTAAAGCATATAGCATTCTAGGTTTCATTAATAGGGGCTTAGAGTACAAGAGCAGGGAGGCTTTGATGAACTTACATAAGAGACTGGTTAGACCTTAGCAGGAGTATTGTGTACAGTTCTGGGCGCCACACTACGGGAAGAATGTGAACCCATTGGAGAGAGTGCAGAAGAGGTTTACAAGAATGGGTCCAGGGATGAGACACTTCAGTTATGAGGAAAGATTACAGAAGTTGGGATTGTTTTCCTTGGAGAGGAGAAGGCTAAGAGGAGACTTGATAGAAGTTTTCAAAATCTTGAGGGGTTTGGACAGCATAGATAGGGAGAAACTGTTCCTGCTTGTAAATGGATCAAGAACCAGAGGGCACATTTTAGAGTGTTTTGCAAAAGAAGCAAATGCAAGGTGAGAAAAATCTTTTTCACACAGTGAGTAGTTAGGGTTTGGAATGCACTGCCTGGTGGAGGCAGGTTAGATTGAGGCTTTCAAGAGGGCATTTGATGATTATTTAAATTAAAACAATGTGCAGGCTTACGAATAAAAGGCAAGAGATTGGCACTAAGTTAAAATCCTTAGAGCACCGGTGCAGACACAATGGGCCAAATGTCCATCTTCTGCACTGTAACAATTCTGTGATTCCAACCTTCCTAAGTCATCATTATTCCAACACAGGGCTTCCAACTTTGGACTAATCCTAAGCCTAACTCTTTGTATTATCACCATAAATTTCCTATTGTCTGTTTTCTGTCAGGTTTTTAAGTATCCTTATTTTTATTTAACTTGCACTCTCCCTGCATCCATTTGTGTGCACGTTTTGGTTATTGCTCCTGACCCGAGCCCATCAATATATTTCCAGTTTTGCTCGCTCTTTTTAACTTTTTCTAGTTACTGCTCCAAGAGCCGTCCCTTCCATTGTCCTGCCCCCTTTCACCTCCCCATTCTCAGGCACTCTGCCCTCCCGGCTCCCTACGCCAATCCTTCAGTAGTCCTCAACCTTTCTGTTCGCTTGCCACCCTCCTCAGCTTGACTCCGTGTTAGATCAGCATCCCTTTATGTTTAGACATCCTCTAAAGGGCTAATCGAGGCACTTGGCCCTGGATCATTACGAGCAGTAACCCCAGTTAATCCATCCCACGATCATTTACCTTCCCGTCCAATGCACCCACCGGAGGCTAACCTTGCCATCTCCTTCTTGTTCAACTTGTCCCTCCTTCTGCTGTCCCTATGGGCTCTGCCAGTGGATCAACTCTCACCTCTCCACATCTTCCTCCAGAATGCACATTTACTTCTGAACATGGCCCTTGTCATCCGTGAACTTGTTGTGGATGATTGGATTGATAGCATGGCCATTACAGAAACCTGGCTGAGGACTGATGACATTTTCCCCTTGAATGAAGCTTTGCCACATGGCTATATCTCCCATCACTTGTCCTGTCAATATGGTTGCAGTGGCAGCATGTTGCTTATCACCAGATCACACCTTGGCCTGATCCCCTACTCCTTTGGCAGCTCCTCACCTTGTTCCACCCCTTCAGTCTTTCAAAATCATTATTTTTTATTTGCCTCCCAAGCACAATAGAAGTTTTCTCACCGAGCTATCTTCACTGCTTTCCTCCCTCAGCCTCTGCACTGAATGACTTCTCATCCTCAGTGATTACTCCATCTCAACTCATCATGCTCTCTGTCCTCTGAATTATCCTCCCTAAGTCTCTGTCTATATGTAAATTGCCCAACTCATATACATGACCATTCCTTGCTATCTAACATGTTCTTGCTAATCGTATCATAATCAATTTCAGTACAGATAAGGCCTTCTTTATTCACTTCCTTGAATCACTCAGCAGCCATATCCCTCTTCCTCACCCCAACCCTGATTGCATCCTTCCATCTGCAAGAGATGATGGAAATGCAGCCTCAAAGTTTTGGTGAAGTCAGATGAGATTGTCTGCTGTGCTTCTTTGATGGCTGAACAAGCCAATTCTGGAAAGGCAAAGTCTGCCACAAGTGAAAGCATGAGGTTGTCCGTTGAAGCTTCTGAAAACACATATCATTGTGATGAATTCCTGCCCACAGCTGGTGTCGGCATTTGCATCAATCATTAGCTAGAGTTTCCCACTTGTCGTGATTGAGAGTTTCCTACTTGCATGCCTGGCATGTTTGCTTTAAAGAGGAATGCTTTATTGGTGACTTTGTCTGTCCACCCGGTGCCAAGAATGTGATGTAGATACCGGAGGTGGAAGTTATTGAGCCTTTTTTCTTGTTAGGTATACGTTATCTGGGTTTTGCTGCCATACAGCAGTATGCTGAGGATACAGGCCTTGTGCATAAGCATCTTAGTCCTGCAGGTCAGTTTGTTGTTTTTCCATGCACATTTTGTTAGTCGGCCAAACTGCTGCCTTTCCAATGCACGTGCTGAGCTCTTCGTCAAGAGAGAGTTTGTCTGTCACTGTAGATTCATTGTAGCAGAACTTTCTGACAGCCTCAATGCTGTGTTGTTCATTCTGATCACACGGCCCAACCCTACTTCCTTCAGTATCCATCCCTTGAAAAAGCTATCCTCCAATTCACTTACAACTGTAATCTCAAAATCCCAGTTATCTAGCCTTTGGCCCTTTGTTTGCTACAATATTTCAGCAGCTACTGATTTACTCAACTGTACTCTCACCACCTTTGATATCCTAGTCCCCAATAAAAACCATTACTCTCTCTCACCCAGGCCATTCCCCTGGTACAGCCCTCATCTCTGCTCCCTTAAGCTCAAGGGACGCAGATTTGAAAGGATGTGGCAGACAACTGGTTTAGCCATTGACCGCCAGATCTGGCTGGTCTCCTGTTCTAAGCTGCTCATTATTCCAGGATCATCCTGGAAGGCAAAGATAACTCTCAGCTTTTTTTCTGTACAATAAGCCATCTACTTAACCCCTCTCCTCTGTCCCCTCCACCTTCACCCCCCCGGACTTCTTTGTCACTAAGATCGAGACTATCCGATCAGCTGCCTCTGCTGCGTCCCTTCCACTAGCTCACCAGCCAGACTTCCTTTATTGTTCCCCCTGCTCTAACTCTGAATTCACATCTTTCACTAGTTTCTATCCTATCCCTCATGCCTTTTCTGAGCTCAACTTGTCCATGAGACCTACCTCCTGTTTCCTTGATCCTATTCCCACTAAATTGCTGATCACCCAACTTTCCTGGCCCCCATGTTAGCAGATATAGTAAATGGTTCTTTCTCTGCATATGTTGCCCCTCTCTCTTTTAAATCTGCTGTCATCATCCCTCTCAAAAAAACCAACCCTTGACCCCCATGTCCTTGTAGACTACCGTCCAATCTCCAACCTCCAACCTTCCTTTCCTCTCCCAAGTTGTCGCCTCTGAAATCCATTCCCATCTTTCCAAGAACTCCATGCTCGAAAACTCTCCAATCAGGTTCTACTTCTACCACAATACCGGAAAAGCTCTTATAAATGTCACAAATTGCATCCTATGCGACTGTGACAAAGGTAAACTTATTCTTCTCAACCTGTCCACAGCCTTTGATGAGGTTGACCACACTATCCTCCTCCAATGCCTCTCCACTGTTGTCCAGCTGTGTGGTCTGCTCTCATGTGGTTCCATTCTTATCTATCTAATTGTAGCCTGAGAATCACTTGCAATGGCTTCTCTTCCTGCTCTCACATCCTGTGTTTCCCCAATGATCTACCCTTGGGCCCCATCCTCATCTACTTACTGCCCCTCAGCAACATAATCCAAAGGTATTGAATTGGAGTTTCGCTCATGAAGTGGGACGTTTGAATCAGAAGATTCCCCGACTCGGCAGACCGTCTCCATATAAATGGCCTCTGCACGCCCTATTTTCGTTCCGGCAAGGTGAGGGCAGGATCGAGTTGAGTCACCTGACCCTGGAAGCAGATCGGATGTTGCCAAGGAGACGTGAGTGCCACGGCGGGCTGATTAGAAGGCCCGCCTTGGTTCTCTGAAACTTCGTCCCGGCTGTATTAAAGGCTGTTAGGCCCTCTGGCTCTCATCCCTCACATGCCTTCACACCTCCTCATGCTGCCCCCCCAAACTCCCATGCCACCTCTATTCCCTATCTGTTCCCCCTCCATGCCCACTCACACAGTATGCACTATGTACAGAACCAATGAGCCATATGATAATAGTGACAAATTTTGAAATGCTGATTGAAAACAACACCCTTTCAGAAATCTGCTTTGAAAATACTGCGGTTCTTACACTGCTATCAAAGTATATCAACTGTATCAACAGAAACAGATGACCAGATATCTCTCTCATGGTTGTAATGATCCTGGACCAAACCCCAAAAGATTTTAGTACGATCAGGTTAGGGGCCAGTAACTTTTTCTTTAAAATAGACAAAATTTGAGATCCCAGGTGTTTGCCAAAAGAAAAAAGCCACAAAGTTCCACAGTTTTTGAACAAACAAAATAAACTTCAAAGTCAGAAAAGTAAAACAATTTACAATATCTTTCTTGTTTTCTAACATTCTGAATTAACGTGAGGTAATAACAGGTAAACTAGTTGAACACACTGTATTGCACAATAAATAATAGATGCCACCAAAATAGATCCTACAGATTTCTCAGTAACCCACCCAGACCTTAGTATTCACCTGAGTTACACAACCCCATTAAAACTCTGCCTTCCTTATGAGGGTTTGCAAATCTTCACTCTTCCCTTTTGAATATCTAGCCTCGGAATTCCCTCCAAAAGTCGCCCAGATTCGGACTGCCTTGATGAGTGCACACCTCCTGATGGTTTAATCTCTTCTCCTGAGGGGTCTTGACATGGTGGATGTGGAGAAGATGTTTCCTCTTGTGGGAGATTCGAGAACTAGGGATCATTGTTTAAAAATAAGGTGTTACCCATTTAAAACAGAGATGAGGAGAAATTTTTTTTGGTGTCGTGAGTCTTTGGAACCCTTCCTCAGAAGGTGCTGGTAGCTGAGTTTTTGAATATTTTTAAGGCAGGGGTAGATAGAATCTTGATGAGCAAGGGACTGAAGGGTTATCGGGGGTAGGTGGGAATGTGGAGTTGAGGTTACAATCAGATCAGCCATAATATTGAATGATGGAGCAGGCTCAAGGAGCCGAGTGGCCTATTACTGCTTCTAATTTGTATGTTTGTTTCTGAAGCTACTTCCACTGGCTTCTCGAGGCTGCACTTCAGCACCAACTCACTGGCACAGCTGCAGCTCTTTAACCATGCTGAGCAGAATGCCACTGCTCCAAAGAGTTACCTATGCCCCAACAGCTTGCAGCATGGAGTCACCAACCTTCCACTGCCTTTCAGCTCTCCAGGGCTTCTCCTGAGCCCTCACTGCTTGGGGCCTGCCAACCTCAGTACCCTTTGCCCCAAAGGCCTGCAACATGGAATCACCAAATGGCTCCCAAGGCTTCTTTTGAGCATCAACTGCATGGAGCTACCAAATGGTTCTCAGGGCTTCACTGAGCCCCAAACCCAGCTCTTCAGAGCAAACAGAGGCACTTTAGCTGCATGAAGCTTCTTCCCTCTGCTCCTGACTCTCTGACTGACCAAAACCGACTGACCCTTGAGCTGCTCTTCACTGATCAGGGTGTCCTATCAGAACACTCCAAGACCGTCCCGCCCTTCCTAGGCAGGATAAAATGTAAAATGTATTGGAACATCCTGTGCACTGAATGTTACAATCGCCACAGGTGCTAGCTTATAAAGCATGCAGGGACAAAAAAAATTTCATGTCAAGGTAGCCTCATCATCAGTGTTTGGCTGAGCTCCAAGACTCATGGATTAGCTTAGCAGGTTGAAGTGTTAATTTCGATTGAAGGACATCTTTGAGGTTATAATAAGTTACCCTTTCTTTTGAATTGTTTTTTCAGTGTCTGTATGTTCATTTGGACAAGATTAAGAGTTGTGAAATGAGGATAAAGCATCTGTTATTGATACTATAATGTCTGACACTTTTATAGGGTTGTAAAAGCAGCAGTCTTTTACAAAGCAGATTTCTAAATGGGTGTTCTTTTTCATCAGCATTTCAAGACTCATTGATTCTGTACACAGTGCATACTGGGTGAGGGGCATGGAGGTGGCATGGGGGACATGGAGGGAGCATAAACAGACCTTTCAAAGGGTTCCCAAATTCAGTTTATGGTTCTAGACTCCTCTGAGGGGGGTGAACCACGAGTTCTTGAAGCTGGCCTGACTCGATGAAAATTGAAATGCCTGCAGTGCAATGGAACTGCCGAAGTAAGGAGCACAGAGTGCGGGCTCACTACTTGCACCCTTCTCCTGTGCCAGTTAAAGTCGCTGGCCCTGGGAACAGAGTGGGAATCCCGGGATCGATTCCCTTCGCCATTTTTAAAGGGTTTTCATATGTATGCTGATGATGACATCCTGCACTAACTCATCACTACCTCTCTTGACTCCTCTACTACTGTGCTGCTCTAGCACATTACGTGTAAGTCAACTGCATCCAGTCCATTATATCCGTCATCCATTTCTCCGCTGACTTGCCTCTCCTACATACTCTATCGATCTTTCCTTCTAATAATTATCTCCATCTACCGTCTGTTCTAATGATGTGGTCAAAGTATTGTATATTTTTCTCTTTGATGTTATGCATTAATTTCTTCTTTTTTCCAGCCATTTCCAGCACTTTATCCTTGGTCTTTGTCTGTGTGGGATATGAGGAACATCCTTCCATATGTCCATATCTCACATGCATTCAACTTATCAATAGTCTCTTTGTTGTTGATATCTCCCTGACATATAATATAGATGACAAAACGTAGTACTTTAGTATTCTTTTCCTAAGATTCAGATTCAGTTTCTTTGCTTTTAAAATGCCCTTCATTGTGTCATTCATGAAACTGCATGTTTTATGCTCTGTTTCAATCTTTCCCAGTGCCTTCCAGTTGTTTCCTCCTCACTAAGCTATTCGTCTGTCACTTCCGGAAGTAAAGCTCCATACTTGTTAGTAACCTCCACAGCATATTTCTTCTTCACACCTAGACCCAGTCTGTCTAGGTTGGCTTGGTGTTTCATGGGATTTCTTTTTGGGATTTTCATCTTGATCTTCATCTTCATCATAAGGAGGCAGTGATCTGAATTGATGTCTGCACCTGCATAAGTGAAGACATTTTTGATGCTGTTCTTGTATCTCTCCCTGATCATCAGAAAATCTATTTGATTTCTGTGAACATCTCCTGGACACCTCTTGCTGCTGCACCTTCTGATCCATTGATTGAGTAATGAGTTCCTCTATCTTAGCTGCTGGTCCATGTTTCATGCACTCAAAAAGGCTGGTGTCCCTCATACAGCATCTTGTGAAATTGCTGTTCCCCTCATTTAGTCTAGTACTTCAGTCCCAGGGTGTGCCTGCTGGTGTGCACTGCCAGCTCTTTGGCGACATCTCAGTAAGAGTTGCATGGGAGACCAGTGATTCTTTTCCACGCCCGTGCTAACATGGATATGCGGCTGACAGGGGTACAAAGGGACTACCGATCATATACTTCACCATACACTGCATGGCTAAATTATCAGACTGTTTATCCAACATGCAGTACTGGATAAGCAGAAATTTCCTCCAATTGAATATTGGGAAGACTGAAGCCATTGTTTTTGGTCCCCCACTTCACACTCCACTCCCTAGCTACTGACTCCATCCCTCTCCTTGACAACAGCCTGAGATTAATTCAACCTACTTGCAAACATGATGTCACGATTGATCTCGAGATGATCTATTCTTTCATGGGATGTGGGTGTCGCTGGCAAGGCCAGCATTTGTTGCCATCCCTAACTGCCCTTGTACTGAGTGGCTTGCTAGGCAATTTCAGAGGGCAGTTAAGAGTCAACCATTGCTGCGGATCTGGAGTCACATGTAGGCCAGACCAAGCCAGATAAGGATGGCAGATTTCCTTCCCTAAAGGGTATTAGTGAAGCAGATGGGTTTATATGACAATTAATGATCGTTTCATGGTCACCATTACTGAGACTAGCTTTATATTCCAGATTTATTAACTGAATTCAAATTCCACCAGTTGGTGGTGGGGATTGAACCCAAGTCCCTAGAGCATTAGCCTGGGTCTCTGGATTACTGGTCCAGTGACATTACCACTACGCCACCATCTCCCCCAACCTCATATTTGAGCCATCCCTAAGAGCGCCTACTTCCATCACTGTACCATTGCTTGACTTTGCCCCTGTCTCAACTCATCTGTTACTGAAACCCTCATTCATGCCTTCGTTACTTCTAGACTCAATTATTCCAACACATTCCTGACTCTCACTGTCCTGATGCCCAGTGCTCGCTGATCTAATTTGGCTCCTGGTCAAGCAACATCTTGACTTTAAAATCCTCATCCTTATTTTCAAATCCCTCCATGGCCTTTCCCTTTCCTATCTCTGTAATCTCCTCCAGCCCCACAATCTTCCACAATATCTGTACTCTCTAATTCTGGTATCTTGTGCATTCCCAATTATAATTGTTCTACCTTTGGTGCCCATGCTTTCAGTTGCCTTGGTACCAGGCCCTGGAATTCCCTCCATATTTCTCTCCGCCTCTTGATCGCACTTTTCCTACTTTAGACACTCGTTAAAACATTCCACTTTGACCATGCTTTTGGTCCTGTGACCTAATATGTGGCTCGGTATCATTCTTTGTTTTATCATGCTCCTGTGAGGTGTCTTCGGACATTTCATTACATTTCAGTGGAAGCGCAATCATTGAGCAGGTTCAAGACAGAAATCGATAGATTTTTGGAGACAAGTGATATAATGTGATATGGAGATGATGCGGGAAAGTGACATTGAGGTATATGATCAGACATGATCTAATTGAATAGTGGAGCAGGCTCGACAGGCCGAATGGCCTACTCCTGTTCCTATTAAAGGTGTTATATTAATGCATGTTGTTGTTAAGTGATGCACAGTTTTAACTAGCATCAGTAGTAGGGAAAATGCTAGAGCCTATTGTAAAGGATGTGATAACAGGACACTTAGAAAATGTCAACGGGATTAGACAAATTCAAAATGGAGTTATGAAAGGGAAATCATGTTTGACAAACCTGCTGGAGTTTTTTGAAGTTGTAACTAATAGCTTCGATAAGGAAAAACCAGTGGATGTGGTGTATTTGCATTTTCAGAAAGCTTTTGATAAAGTCCCACATAAGAGGTTGGTGTGCAAAATGAAAGCATGTGAGAATGGGGCTGATATATTTGCATGGATTGAGAATTGGTTAGCAGACAGGAAGAAGAAAGTAGGAATAAATGGTTCTTTTTCGGAGTGGCAGGTGGTGACTAGTGGGGTACCGTAGGGATCAGTGCTTGGGCCGCAGCTGTTTAATGATTTGGATGAAGGAAACACAAAGTCATAGAATTTTAATGGCACAGAAGGAGGCCATTCGGCCCATCGTGTCTGCACCGGCTCTCCAAATGAGCATTATGACCTAGTGCCATTGCCCTGCATTTTCCATGTACCCTTGCATATTGTTTCTGTACAAATATTCATCTAATGCCCTCTTGAATGCCTTGATTGAACCTGCCTCCACCACACTTCCAGGCCCGAACCAATCGATGTGTGAATAAGTTTTTTCTCACGTCACATTTGCTTTTTTTGCAAATCACTTTAAACCTGTGCCCCCTCGTTTTCAATCCTTTTACAAGTGGGAACAGCTTCTCCCTATTTACTTTGTCCAGTCCCCTCATGATTTTGAGCATCTCTATCAAACCTCCTCTTGGTCGCCTTCTCTCCAAGGAGAACAGTCCTAACCTCTCCAATCTATCCTCATAGCTTAAGTTTCTCATCCCTGGAACCATTCTTGTAAACCTCTTCTGTACTCTCTCCAATGTATTCACATCCTTCCTATAATTTGGCGCTCAGAACTGTACACAATATTCCAGCTGAGGTCTAACGAGTGTCTTATATAAATTCAGCATAAACTCCTTGTTCTTGTTCTCTATGCCCCTATTAATAAAGTCCAAGGTACTATATGCCTTCTCTCCACATGTTCTGCCACCTTCAATGATCTATGCACATATACACCCAAGCCTTTCTACTCCTGTACCCTCTTCAAAATTTCACCCATTATTTTACATTGTCTCTCCATGTTCTGCCAAATTTAATATTTCCAAGTTTGCTGATGACACAAAACCAGGTGGGAATGTGAGTTGTGAGGAGGATGTAAAGAAGCTTCAAGACAGTTTAGACAAGTTGAGTGAGTGGACAAATACATGGCAGATGCAGCATAATGTGGATAAGTGCGAAGTTATCCACTTGGGTAGAAAAACCGAATGGCAGAGTATTATTTACATGGCAATAGATTAGGAAATGAAGATGTACAAAGGGACCCGGGTGTCCTTGTACACCATTCGCTTACAGCAAGCTTGCAGGTGCAGCAGGCAGTTAAGGCAAATAACATGATGACCTTCATTTCAAGAGTATTTGAGTACACGAGCAAGGATGTCTTACTGCTGCTGTGCAGGGCCTTGGTGAGACCGCCCCTGGAGTGCAGACCTGTGCAGTTTTGGTCTCCTGCCCCAAGAAAGGATATACTTGCCATAGGGGGAGAGCAGTGAAGGTTCACCAGACTGATTCTTGGGATGGCAGGATTGTCATATGAGGAGAAATTGAGTCGACTAGGCCTGTATTCACTGGAGCTTAGAAGAATGAGAGAGGATCTCATTGAAACATATAAAATCCTGATAAGGCTGGGCAGATTGGATGCAGGGATGATGTTTTCTCTGGGGGGGGGGGGGTCTAAAACAAGGGGTCACTCTTGTGATATGGGCTAGGCCATTTAGGATGGAGATGAGAAATCTCTGCATTCAGAGGGTGGTAAACCTATGGAATTCTCTATCACAGAAGGCTGTGGAGGCTAAGTCAATGAATATATTTAAGAAGGAAATAGATTTCTAGACACTAAAGGTGTCAAGGGGTATGGGGAGAGAGTGGGAGTATGCCATTGAGATAGAGCATCAGCCATGATTATATTGAATGGCGGAGCAGCTTGAGGGACCGAATGACCTACTCCTGCTCCTATTTTCTATATGTTTCTAATGGATAACTGGTATACTTTCCCTTGCATCACCAGCAGTATTGAAGCCAATTTCTCTACGGCTACCTAGGCTGAGATTAGTTAATCAAATTTGGAACCTTCTTGGTCTGTTTGGTTCACCTCCTTGCTGGCTTTATCAACTGAGCCATTGGGGGAAGTAGTCATCAAGATATTTATTGCTAACAACACACTCACTCTCCTTTCTCTGTTCCCCTTTGATAGCTCAACAGCCAAGGACACGCCATGTCAGCAATTTTAGCCATATGTCATTGTCATTAAGGAATTTGGGTTTGGATTCAAGGCCCATCATCCAGTGTTGGAAAGAGTGAGACAACAGAAGAGGTAAAGAAGTTCTGACACCTACACATTCAGTTGGAAGTTAATAATTTTAGCTCACATATTACCCAAAAGTGACCCGCTTTCCCAAGAGTGGTATGTTAGCATTTGAACTACTGTTAATGCCGCCACCACCACCACCAACCATGCGCCCCCGCGCGCGCACCCCCCCCCCCCCAACAAGCCTGCAAACAGCCATATTGGTTTGTGAAGTGAGTCTGTTATGTAAGACTGAATTGTACGCATCACTCTGAAATTATCCAATGCGTTTACTAAAGAAGTGCTAAATCAACAGTTTTATTTTAAGATTTTGAAAAGCATTTTGCTGCAGAATTTCACTCTGTTAATGTGAGGTGTCTCTGTTTCTTTCATTTATTTGCTCAAAGTACTCAATTTAAAAGAAATAATTTTTCATTAACAAAAGTCCCAATTTAGATGGTGTCATTCTCTTTGTCTTAGAACAGTTGTAGTCATCAAAAAAGAGGATTTTATTTGAGATCCAATTTAATTTGTTATGGTCTGATGGCAGCTTTTCTGAGTAAAGAAATTGCCTGTTGTGGGACGATGGGAATGGATTATAGAGTCTGACCAGTTAAGCTGTGTGACAAATGAATACTGCTTTTGGTATGTCCTGTGCTGTTTTAATGTTGTACATCTGTTGGTTCGGTCATATTACAAGTTGGCAAGGAGTGCTTCGTGTGAAATAATAGCTGTTTTTTCTGTTCTCTTGAAATTCTTAACCCATGAAGGCTGCGGATTGTTTGAGGTAAACATGATTTTGTTTATGGGAAACTTGTATGTTTTATGAGATTATGTTTGAATTCACTGCCTTTATTTAAGGCTCCAGTCTCTTTGTTCTGTTGTTGTGGTCACCTCAATCATACTTATGGCCAGACTCCAGAAAAAGCAAGAAGATTAACCTGGTATTTAAGATATAAAAATCATTGCCCAGTTTCTCCCCGGTTCTATTTTCTCCTCTCCTTTTGTGGAAGTGGGTGCCTCAAGCTGATTGTAGTTTTACTCCAGGTCATCTTTCACCACTGTCAGCCAGAGCTCAGTTGTTAGCATTCTCGCTTCTGAATTGCAAAGTCCCAGGTTCAAGCCCCAAAATCAAGTTTGACACTCCAATGCTGTACGGAGGGAGTATTGCACAGTTGGAGGTGCCATCTTTCAGATGAAATGTTAAACTGACGCCTCATCTGCCTGCTGGGGTGAATGTACAATATTGAAAAAGAGCAGGGGAGTTATGCCTGGTGTCCTGGCCAATATTTATCCCCCAATCAACATCACTGAAATAGATGATCTGGTCATTATCACATTGCTGTTTGTGGGAGTTTGCTGAGCACACATTGGCTGCTGGGATTCCCTATACCACAACAGTAACTTCACAAAGTATTTCATTGGTTGATCAAGGTTATGCAGTACCTGTTGAGAAAGCATTTGACAAGGTACCATAAGGAAACTTGTTAATAAGGTGGAATTAAGAGGAAAGCAGCAGTATGGATATGGAATTGGTTTAGTGATGGAAAATGGTGATGGATGGATGGTTTTCAGACTTGGGTTTGCAGTGCTGTACCTCAAGGGTCAGTTTTGGACCCATTACTTTTTTTCACTTTTTGTAAACAATCTAGACGTGGTTGCAGGGAGCAGCATTATAAGATTTACAGTAGAAAATTGGCAATGTAATAAATAGTGATGAGGGTAGTTGTCGAATTCAGAATGACATAGATCGGATGGTAAAATACGCAGGATAATGGAGTTCAATGCACAGAATTGTGAAGTGATGCATTTTGAGAGGATAGATATAGAAAGACAGTAAAGTATAAATGGGACAATTTTGAAAGTATAGATGAGCAGAGAAACCTTGGTGTCCATATATACAAATTATTAATGATAGGGCAAATTGATTATGTAGTTAAAAAGACATATGGGTACTTGGGTTTATAAATAGAAGAATAGTATACAAAAGGAAATAGATTGGAGAAGCTGATTCCATTGATTCCCTTCTCTCTCCCCCCCCCCGCCCCCGCCCCCATAAGGGAATATGCAAAGGTACATGAGGTTGAGGAAGTTACAGGTTTGCAGACAGAAAGCAGGGGGAGTGTGGATAACTGCTCTTTCAAAGAGTCAACACCAGCATAGTAGGCCAAATTGCCATCTCCTGTGCTACAAGTTCTGTGATTAACTGAAATAAACTGATGTGTTGCTGGAATTAAGACATTTAAGACCTCTGTATTAGACCGGAGTCCTGGTTCTCTAGATTTTGTGCTCAAGCATCTGAGTGGGACTTGAACCCTGAACCTTCAGAATCAGAGGCAAGACTGACATCTCAAACTCAACACATTCTTGGATGCTTCTTTAAGTTAACCAGTGATGGGGTTCTGTAAGTGTCCATAATCTACAGCCTTTGCTTCATGATTTATAACATCATCAGAATTCCTAGATTTGAATTATATTCTTGTATCTTTCCTCCCAGGCATCCATTATCCTGCCTCTCTATGCGTATTAATTCTGTGGTTTGATATACAGGACAATTGCTTAATGTACTATAGCAACTAGTCAGCTTTTTCTAGTGCAGCCAGAGCACATTATTAAATCAGAATATAAGTGAACTATTGTAGAGATGTCATCACATAATATATTTTAATACAGCAGAAAAGATTGAAATACTTTACAGCAGATTGGAAAGTTAATACAGCATTTGCTAACATTAAATCTATTTTCCTCCTCTCGTGTTTTGAACATGATCATGTTGCTAATTTAACTGATGCTTCTTGATGCTTCTGAATCCTTCTTCCTGATTTGCTGCCTTGCTCCTCACTCTTTGTGAAGGGAATAATTGGCTCTGCTTAAGTGCTTTCCCCTAAATTTCTAATCTTGTTTTACCTAGTCATCAACCAACAGAAGCAAAGACTATGGCGTAAAATTCAAGGGATAGTTAGGAGACTGAGAAGCATACCCTGTACGTCAGCTTAAGACGTTGATTGTGAAAAGAAATAGTGTGGAGGAGACGGCAAAGAAAGTAGAAGAAAGGATTTTATGCATCATCTCGTAATTCCTCAAACATCTCAAAGTACTTGAAGTGCAGAACTGACTGCATAGATAAAACCTGCAGTTATTCCCGCAAGCAGCAATGAGATGAAAGACCAGTTAATCTATTTTTGTTTTTCATTTTTACAAGAGGGAGGAATGTTGGCCAGGTGACCGAGAATTCCTTGCTGGGCTTTGAAATAGTGCCAAGGGATATGCATTGGCCAAATAAACAGGCAGACTGCAGACCTTGTTAAGGTCTCATTTGAAGGACTCACAATCATGAGCTGATGTACAGTGTATGCTCCTCAATCACCTTCTAACTAGCTCCTGAATTTTACACCATAGCTTTTGGTGACATGACATTCTCCTGATGCCCTAACTCTTTGTGGAGGGGAATAATTGGCTCTGCTTTAAGTGCTTTTCCATTAAATTTGTAATCTTGTTTTATCCAGTTGCTGTTGCCGAATTTTATTAATCGAGTGCCTAGTGTCACAATTTTAGTAAGAACTAATGGTTTAGCAGATATTCTGTCTTCCATTTGTGTATTGCTGAAAAAAGAGGCATGTTTAAGCTTTGTACTCATCAGGACATTTGCAAGAATACCAACGTAAGGGGAAAACAATTTATACTGTATGTGAAGAGAGTGCTGATTGGTTGGAAAGTGGTGTTGCCATGGAGAATGCACCAGTGTTGGTGACTGACAGCTAACTACCAAGCATTGTTTGAAATTTGAGCCAGGCAGCTTGATCCTGATTTGTCAGGGCATTGCCCTGAGGAATGAGTCACTGGCTGTCACTTACTTTATTTAGCTGGTAAAAGGCACCATGTATGTACATGTTCTTTGCAGACAGAAAGAACAGGGTCCTAAGAGTGACTGCCCTTGACATCAAGGCAGCATTTGACCGAGTAGGGCATCAAGGAGCACAAGCAAAACTGGAGTCAGTGGGAATCAGGGGGAAAACCTTCTGCTGGTTGGAGTCATACTGAGCAGAAAGGAAGATGATTGTGGTTGTTGGAGGTCAATCACAGCAGTTCCAGGACATCACTGCAGGAGTTCCTCAGGGTAATGTTCTAGGCCCAACCATCTTCAGCTGCTTCATCAATGACCTGCCTTCCATCGTAAGATCAGAAGTGGGGATGTTCACTGATGATTGCACAATGTTCAGCACCATTCACAACTCCTCAGATACTGAAGCAGTCCATGTCCAAATGCAGCAAGACCTGGATGATTTCCAGGGCTGACAAGTTGACAAGTAACATTCATGCCACAAAAGTGCAGGCAATGACCATCTCCAACAAGAGAGGATCTAACCATTGCCCCTTAACATTCAATGGCATTACCATCGCTGAATCCACGACTATCAACATCCTGGGGGTTATCATTAACCAGAAACTGAACTGGACCAGCTACATAAAGACTGTGACTACAAGAGCAGGTCAGAAGCTAGGATTGCATCGAGTAACTCACCTGACTGCCCAAAGCCTGTCCATCATCTACAAGGCACAAGTCAGGAGTGTGATGGGATACCCTCCACTTGCCTGGATGAGTACAGCTCCAAAAACACCCAAGAAGCTTGACACCATCCAGGACAAAGCAGCCAGCTTGATTGGCACCACTTCCACAAACATTCACTCCTCCATCACCGATGCACAGTGGCAGCAGTGTGTATCATCTACAAAATGCACTGCAGAAACCCACCAAGACTCCTTAGGCAGCACCTTCCAAACCCATGACCACAGGGACTACAGTGGTTCAGGAAGGCGGCTCACCATCACCTTCATGAGGGCAATTAGGATGGACGATAAATGCTGGCTTAGTCAGGGACGCCCACATCCTGTAAAACAAATGAATTTTAAAAAGCCAAATGTGCCACATTGCGAACCCAACTAACAACCTTAGGATTATTTAGCAAATGTCCAATTGCGGAATCACGTCTAATGTTGGACACTGTGTTTTGAATTTTGTAAGCACGGGCTGGTTGGGTACAGTCTGTACTCTGCCCAACGCGAACAGCAACCAGTGATTGGCCAGGTGGGATTCTTATAATTCCACACACTGTAAAATTGGTCTTATTGGCAACCTTGTAAATAGGGCCTGCGCTATTTGTTCACCATGCAAGCTTGATGCTGAAATAGGGAGCATTAAAGACATCTTGCGGCATAACAGCCTCACTGATTAGATCATTTTGCGCTGTATATCATGCAAACTCATGAGCAGACCTAAGGCTGTCACTTTCAGCCCTGAAAAGTGTCTTGTCTACCTTAGATTGCCCTAGATGGGCAAGATATCTCTCGAATTTAGCAACAGGTGACTTGGCTGCGACTTGGCAGTACCACGAGTGGTATTTGCCACTAACAGGATGATACTGTCAAGCCACAAAGACGTTCTGCCTATCACACAAATGAGTAAGGTGGTATATGAATTTCAGTGCCAGTATATAAGGCCGCGTACATCCCAAAGACTGGCGGCCAGTTTTCAATTCCAGATTTATTAATTGAATTTAAATTCCGGCAGCTACCGTGGTTAGCCTTGATTTTTGTGCTCCAGTCTTATACTAAAAGCACGAGTCATATGCACCCTCTCTAATTCTGTGGAACCAGCCTGCTGGGTGGACCATTGAAAGCCTTGAGCTTGACTTCCATGTCTTCAGTTCCAGCAGGTTCACAGGGATCTGCACACTCTACGTAGAAAAAAAATTGGAGGAAGCTGATTCCACTGATTTTGTTTTCATATAAGAGACTAGGTACAGGTACACAAAGCTGAGGACCCTTACAGGTTTATGGACAGAAAACGTGAGGGTGTGGAACTAAACATGACTACTCTTTCAAAGAGCCAACACAGGCATGAAATAGCCTCCTCCTGTGCTGCATGTTCCTATGATTAGCAATGCAGCAGTTTATTTTAGTTAGAATTAAAACACACAAGACCTCAGTATTGCACTGTGGTCTCCCTGTAATATTGTCATTGTCATGCCCTGTGATGACCCATCAATGTCACCTGACCATTCTTTGATACTTGCCTGTTTTTGGTCACAGGATATGATGTAACCAGTGTACCACGTGCAGTTGTATTTGTTTAAAAAATGGTCAAAGCTCCCTTTGTCCAGTTCTGTAATGTAAACAGTAAAAAGAAAGAATGAATTTGTATTTATATAGCACCTTTTATAATGTGATGTCACTTCAAACAGCCAGGGATGTACTTTTTGAAGTATAATGTTGTAACATAGGAAAACCTGGCAGCCAATTTGCACACAGCAAGGTCCTTGTTGTAAATGCATTTCTCCTTCTCATACTGTAAATGTGCAGAATATGTGTTGTGGACCAGCACTGAAAAGAGTTCGTGCTCTCCCTCTCTCGTGCTCTCCCTCTCTCGTGCTCTCCCTCTCTCGCGCTCTCCCTCTCTCGCGCTCTCCCTCTCTCGCGCTCTCCCTCTCTCGCGCTCTCCCTCTCTCGCGCTCTCCCTCTCTCGCGCTCTCCCTCTCTCGCGCTCTCCCTCTCTCGCGCTCTCTCTCTCGCGCTCTCTCTCTCGCGCTCTCTCTCTCGCGCTCTCTCTCTCGCGCTCTCTCTCTCTCGCGCTCTCTCTCTCTCGCGCTCTCTCTCGCTCTCTCTCGCGCGCGCTCTCTCGTGCGCGCTCTCTCTCTCTTTCTCTCTCGTGTGCGCTCGCTCTCTCTCGTGTGCGCTCGCTCTCGTGTGCGCTCGCTCTCTCTCGTGCGCGCTCGCTCTCTCTCGCGCGCGCTCGCTCTCTCTCTCTCGCGCGCTCTCTCTCTCTCTCTCTCTCTCGCGCCACTCTCACAAACAGCAATTAGAAAATGATCAGATAATTTGTTTTGATGAAGTTGACTGACGGTTAAATATTGCCCACTTCGAGATAGTACCATTGGATTTTTATAACCCCCTGAGAGGGCAGATGGATCATAAGACCATAAGACATAGGAGCAGAAGTAGGCTATTCAGATCATCGAGTCTGCTCCGCCATTCAGTGAGATCATGACAGGGTTTAGTTTAATACCTCATTCAAAAGCCAGCACTTTTGACAGTTCAGTACTTCCTCAGTACTGCACTAGGTTGTCTGCCTAAGTCACTTTTTTCCATGGTTCTTATGATCATTAGTTACTTGGTAGTGACTCCAGTTAACTATTTTAAACTTATGACATGATTTCAGAAGTTTATAAGATTCTCATCTAAAGTTCTACAGGAACATGGTGAGTTACTACACCAGCTGTATTTTCTTGCCCGCGCTGCTTATTCTGCAAAGTGATGTTTTGGATACATACCGTACCCTTTATACTAGTTAATCCATGATGCTTCCTGCTCACTCTTACTTAATCTTTTTGTAGTAAGTTAGTCATTTGCACTGTTAACCATAAAACCTACATTGTTACCTGAAGAGGCGCTGGCATAGTGTATTGTCACTGGACTAGTATTCCAGAAACCCAGGGTAATGCTTTGAATCCCACCAAGACAGATGGTGAAATTTGAATTCATTAAAAATCGGAAGTGTGCCCGCCAACAATTAAACAGGCAATTAAGCCCATTAAGGAGGTAATTGTCAGATTTTACATGGCCCTTGCGCTTTTACGGTTGGCAGACGGGCCAATTGGCCAGGCGGCCTTCACGTTTTCACTTCATACTCGATCCAGGGCAGGATAGAATGTCCAGGAAGAAATAAAATAAAAGATATTTTAGGGCTGAGGTGTTATGAATTCTGCTGTCAGTTGCTTGAATTTATATTACACAGAGAGTTTATGGATTTTTTTGTGAAAATTTCATTGGACCAATGCTGCAGCTCCACAAGGCAGTTGTCAGCCGTCAGGGATTTTGTTGGAAGCGCCGGCCTGCACCCTCACTTCTCCCGCTGGCCGCCCTCTTCCCGACCCCCTCTAGCAGCACTGAACCTCTCTCAGCACGCGTTGCATGCTGGCTGCCAGTTAATTGGCCAGCCAGTGTGAAATCGCATTCAGGGTCCGATCACAGCCAGACCTGGAAATTGCGGCTGCTTCCGGGCCCACCGATCAAGCGTGCCTGATGTGCGCAAAACTTAGGCCTAGCTGCTGGAGTTACCTAGATTTGGCACTGTGCTAATCCTTTGGCATCTTGAAACTCTGACAGTGGAAGGTTTCTTTTGGTATTGTAATATAATGCAAGGAGCATGTGGCTTGTACTTTTGATTGTGATCATTAAATGTCAACAATTTTGGTCGTGCAGAGGTTTTTAACAATACATGTGGGCTCCAGACTGCTGATTTGTAGTCAGTCCCATGAGCAGCCAATGCAACTATGATTCATTGGTAAATATGTCAATTTATGCAAATATAATAATTTCGCCAGCAGTGATTTCACACATTAAACTGTATACTCAATTCATCCCTGATCAGTTTCAACCACAACTCAAAGGGCCATAGGGTTGAAGGAGGGTACAGGGATAGAGAGGGGCAAGGCCATGGAGGGATTTGAAAACTAGATTCTCTTCTCTGCTATACTTACACAATCTTAAGCTGCCATTTAGGAGTCATGTTATCAGATCTTACACTAACACTATTGTACAGCTAGAATAACATGCATGTTTGAAACATAATGCGAAATTGTTTAAACAAATAGCAGTCATGAACAGAATAAGTTTTGAGGATATAGTTTACGGGAAAAAATGCCACTTGTTTCACTCGTATTGTCTTTATGTTGCTAGTGGGACTGGATTTATTTTCTGTCAGCCACCAGCTTGTAATGTACTCTCCATGCAGCTACTACATAAGCAGCTATACCCAGAGGAGCTGTGTAATAGGAACAGGAGCAGCATAGAATCATACAATACAGAAAGACATCATTGAGCTCATTCATACATGTGCCGGATCTTTGAAAGAGCTATCTAATTAATTTCAACACCCCCTGCTCTTTCCCCCACAGCCCTGCAAATTCTTCCTTGTTAGGAATTTATCCAATTCCCTCTTGAAAATTATAATTGAATTTGCTTCCATCCCCATTCAGAATGGGACATTAAAATTCTGGATAAAAACAAAAAAACTGCGGATGCTGGAAATCCAAAATTCTGGAGTCTGTTCTGCCATTCCATTAGATCATGGTTATTACAGCCTCTATAATATGCATTTATTTGGATGATTTATATCTCAGTTCTGTTTAAGCACCTTTGCTTCATATCCCTAAATATCCTTTCCCAACAAAAATATTATGAATTTCATTCTTAAATTTAAATTGACTGAGTATCCACAGGGGAAAGAGTTCCAGATTTCCACAATTCTTTGTGGAAAAAGTGCACATTGATTTCACAATGTAGGATATATTTTAAGGTTATACCCTCTCTTTTGGTTTTCTACCATCAGAGGAAATAATTTCCCTGCATCTACGTTACTGAGTCCCTTTGTAATTTTAAAAATCTTAATTAGATCACCTCACCATCTTCTACACTCGAGGGAACGTAAACATAGTACTGAGTAATTGTCCTGTTAAACTGCCAATAAGCCAGCCTCTACACGTTCTTTCTCCTCCCTACATTCTCACTGTGTTGTCATAATATCCTAGTCTTAACCCCTTCCTTCCCAGGACTTCAAAGTTGATTAAACTTTTCACTCACTGCTTCTTTCTACAATGTGAAGGTTTTTTGAAACCTCAGCGTGACATCACTTCACCACTCCATGATCATCCACTTTGCACTTTTTGAACCAGATCTTTTAATTTTACTTGAAATTATATTTTTAAGATTTAAATTGAGGCTTATGGGATTAGTAATATAAAATAAATTAATGCATTGATATAGCATTAAAAGTAGATGAGATTGACAGAAATATTTAATTCATGTTTTCAGATACTCATTGAAATAAAATGGTGATAATGTGTTAACTTGCTTTCTGTGAAGTTGTTGCTGCTTCTTGTGTACATGTTGGCAAGGCTACGTTTATTCCTATTCCTTGATGCCTTGGGAAGGTGATGGTGGGAATTCTATTCGAATTGCTAAGTGCTTGTGATGGTTTTCCCATGATGGTGTTACGTAGGGGATTCTATAATGTTGACATCAGGCTGATGTGTGACTTAGAGGTGATGGTGTTGCCAACAATATTGCTGCTTTTGTCTTTGCTGCAGATGGAGGTTGCAGGAGAGAGGTACTGTTAAAATAACTTTAGTGAGTTGACTCAGTGCATCTATAGATAGAACACAGAGAAGCCGCAAGATGTCAGTGATGGAGGGGGTGGACATCAACTTGAATGGCAGGGGTGCCGATCAAACAGCGTTCTGTTAAACAGATGGTGTTGTGCTTCCTGAGTGTTGCAGCTGTTGCCTTCCAGGCAAGTGGTGAGTATTCCATCACAATCCTGATGAAGCTTGTTGATGGCAGAGACTTTGGCAACAATTGCGTTGAAGTCAGGGACTCACTGTGGCAGGGAGATTTATTATGCTTCCCAAGCTTCAACTATTTCAACAGGAAATGCTAAACAAAATACAAATCTGCTAGTGGAACTCTGTTCATATTGGAGAATTTAACCTCAGCAATCAACGTGGTTTTAAGTTTTCTTCAGTTTCCATTCTCTGTTTTGTTTCTTTGTCTTTTTTATCAGTGTAAGGCCTAGAAGTATAAAAGTTTACAGCACGGGAGTTCAATCAGCCCATCCTGAGCTATCCACAATCCTGTTCTCTGACCATCCCTTATAACCTTTTCAGTTTTTTTCTTTTTCAAATGTTAATCCATGTTCTTTTTGAAACTTACGAAGGATTTAGCTTCCACAGCCAATCACCCTAACTACTCCAAGCCAATCTTAACAGTAACCCAGATACTGTCAGATTTCACATGTTCAGCAGCACTTTTCCAGACATGGAAAAGTACAGCTTTCTCACTCGAAAACAGGAAATTGCAGCTCCTTTTATTTGAGCTAAGAGGAGATCTGAGAGAGGCGTTCAAAATTGAGTGTTTTGACGAAAACAACTTGGGAGAAACTAGTTCCGTTGGTTGGTGAGTCAGCTATTAGGTGGCATAAATTAAAGGTCATTACTGAGTATAAAGGCAGAGTTTCAGAGAAAATGCTCAACACTGGTGGAAGCAGGATACATAGAAAGAGGTAGCTTGACCTGAGTATATTCCGCAGATATTTCAGAGAATGATTCCAATGGTGGAGATGCAACGCAGGTGGGTCTAAAAGTAAATCGTCACTACCTCCTGATCAATCATGGTGCATCACAGCCGAGCACAATCCTTGAATTAGCTGACGTCCCTGCACTTACATGTTCCAACAAGAATCATTGAACAATGATCAGTAAATGGAACCCTAATTGATTGAGCCATCAATACTCCATACCCAACCTTCCCCCGCTCCAGTCCTACAGGATACTCAGATCACAATTATACTAATCCCTAGATAGACCACACCTATGAACTGTTGTGGGCACCACAACTTAGGAAGGGTACTGTAAATGTTGGCGTATAAATCAACCTTTGAAGCCTGGAAAAATCCCTCCAAAAATGGGGTTGACTTATACATAAGTAAAATGCAGGTGGGGATGGTTGCCATTTTGAAATGTCATCTGCTTCCAATGCAAAGAGTGGCTTGTCTTAAACTCCCGTACACCTTTGCAACACAGCGCATATTGCCTGCTTGATCCTTTATGCCCAGTTACAAGGTACCAGTAAGTAAAACACACATTTGTGGGGGGAAAAATTGAGGCTGACTGCAAATAAGATTGCATGCTGTGGTTGGAAAGGGGGTCAACTTATCTGCCAAGTATATGCAAAAACATGGTTTTTGGGGCGAGATAAATGGTGTTGTCTTATATGCCAGATCGATTTATATGCTGCAATTTATGGGGTATTGGTCTTGGAAGGAATGCAGCATAGATTTACCAGAACAATATCTTGACTCCAAGGGTTAAATTAAGAAGAGGGATTACACAAACTAAGGTTGTATTCCTTGGAATTTAGAAGTTTAAGAAGTGATTTGAGTGATGTTTTCATGATATCGAGTGAACCTGATAGGGTTGATAAAGATAAACTATTTCTGCGGATGGGGGGAGCCTAGGACTAGAGGGCACAATCATTTTTACAAATTAGAGCCAGACCTTTGAGGAGCGAAATTAGGAAACAATTCTACACACAAAGGGTGGTAGAAGTTTGGACCTCTTCCATTAACAATAATTGATGTGCGATCAATTATTAATTTTAAAGCTGAAATTGATAGATTTTTGTTAGCCAAATGTATTAAGGGATATGTGGAGGTAAATTGCGTTCTCTGTTCCTATGTTCCAGCTATTTCCTCTCTACCACTGCACCAGCTTAGAATAGCTGGTTCAGCACAAATCAGTGGTGGAAGGTAGGATCTTCCTGGTCTACAGGGCTGAATGCTACACTACCAGGTGGTGGTGCATTTACCTACGGAGTCACCCAGTAAGCTCGGCCATTATATTTTTTAAGATAAAGTAGTTGTTTCTTTCCTTTCTTTAGCATAACTCTAAAGCGTGTGTATGTTTGGAGGGTAAAGGTTAATGCTGCCGGACTATCTATCTGAACAGTATATTAGTTGTTTTGGGGGAGTGGGGAGGTGGGTGGGCTGTAAGTATAAATGTATAGATAAAAACAAAAAAACTGCGGATGCTGGAAATCCAAAACAAAAACAGAATTACCTGGAAAAACTCAGCAGGTCTGGCAGCATCGGCGGAGAAGAAAAGAGTTGACGTTTCGAGTCCTCATGACCCTTCGGTCATGAGGACTCGAAACGTCAACTCTTTTCTTCTCCGCCGATGCTGCCAGTATAAATGTATTCCTCTTTGTGTGTGCAGCTCAGTTTGACTGAGTTCAGTTCCCACAATCAAGCAGGTCTGATGCTGTGGTACGTGTTTGCACATTGCATTGCAATTCACAGCAAAGCCAAAGGAGGTACCCGGCAGCTGCTGTGTAAACAAGGTATTAGAGCTCTGTGTGAAGAGCTTAAAGAACTATTATATCTATATGAAGAAGAGCAAACAGGTGTTACATAAAATGGTCTATTTGGGTAACTGCAATATGATCCAGGCTGTCTCTATCGAGTCAGCTGAATGATGCACCCTAGTGTAATTTCAGCAATTTTTGTACCAAGAAATCTATCTGTAAAAATAAACCTAACTCTGCCCTAGTTTTCCCCTATCCTGACCATCCCTGATGAAAAATAATAAAATTAAGCTACAGTCTTCCAGCAGAGCAGCTGAATGGTTGAGCAAAAGAATTTAGCTTTACTGCTGGAAGAATGGTGTTGTTTCCCAGAAGAGTATCAAAGAAGGTTGAGAACCCATTTTGTCCTGCTGTAGATCCTAGCTGTGACAGTCCTTCATCCAGTGAAGGCATGAGAATTTTATCTTGGTACCACAGACTTGTGCAAATGGCCTGAACAACAAAAAGTCTCATTTCATCCCATTTTAGTAATCTGGGAAGGGTAAATATTTAACAGGACCATTTGACAATGGGATTCACAGAAGGAAATGAAAGTTTGTTGGGATCACATGCTAAGTGTTGCCCCCCCTCCCCCCCACATTCTCTCTTTCACTCACCTGACTTGCTCACTCACCTCACTCACTCACCACTCACTCACCACTCACTCATCTCACCTTTCTTTCACTCTGTATCTTCTATTGAAGTGACAATAGAAACATTTAGGAGTCACAGACTTTCCATTACTGGTTAAGGTTTTTTAAGGACTTTGAGAATAGCTGTGAATGTCCAGATATTTTTGTGTCGGGATTTGTTTTATTTTTGTTTTGAAGACATGTTTTCTTTGTGGCATTTAGCCCCAGCTCTAAAATAAAGAGGCAGCCACAGAAAAAGCTTGTGCGCTGATTTACTAGATAATGCTGTTGAGGTTTTCAAAAGACTGATGATTGCTTGATTTCCAGGGAGATCGCACTGAAGATGCGAGTTGGTGAAAGAGCTCAGCTTCCTGATCACACAGCTTTATATTCAGGCTTGAAACTTGAAGCTATTTCTCAAAGCAAATTTGTCTCTTTTTGAAGTGACAATGAATGCTTGCTTCGTTTTTTTATTAAAGCATTGCTTGCTTTCACACATGTACTTTGGAGGAGAGCAAAGTAAATTTAGTTCTTCTAATTTATTGAAAGCGCCAGGAACATTTCCTTCATCTCGCCAGAGGTTTGTCAGTTCCCAGTAAAGGGATGTAAATAGAAGTAAATGGTATGGGACCAGTGGCAGGGAGCCAGTTATCGTCCTTGTGATTCAAGCTTGTAAGCTGGGAGCTACTCTGCGGGGTGGTGGGTCTCAGGCAATGTGCTGCAGCTCTGGTTTGTCAGCTTCCATGCTGTGGACTGTGTTCATTAAAGTGCAGACCAATTCTGTTTATAAGAGCATGGGTGTGTGTAGAGTTCAGAGCTGTTTTAAAAAAAAAAAGGGTCTGCGGGCATTTAAACTGGGTGAAGAAATACCCTAGGGAACTCGGCACCAGTGTTTAATTCCTTGTTGTACATCCCCAAGACACTACAGTAAGTGGAACTACACAGCTTTTGATTATGAATCGTGCTTTTTACACTGTTGAGATTTGCTATGTTTTATATATGAAGGCAGAATTGAATTTAAGATCTGTAAATTAGAGCTAAATAGAACTACTTCAGAGTATAATGTGATTATGTTGTGTAAATTCATGAGTTTTCTTTTTCTTACTTCTATATTTGACATGCTCTTAGAATCTTTATGGAAGGGCATTACACAATTTGTGCAAAAGCAATAAATATTTATTTGCTTTAAAAGTTTCACTGAATCCATTTTCAGAAAAAAAATTAAAAATAAGAAAGAAAGAAGCTCAAGCTGAGTTTTCAGATTCCCTATTTTTTGTCATTCTGACCAAAATTATTGGCTTTCTATTTGAGAAAATGTTGGAAAGGGTCTTTAGCGCTTCCTGTTCAAGCCCAGGCTTCCTTCCCAGTGTTGCTGATCTGCAGCCATATTTTAGCCGTCTTATTGCTTTGCACTGATTTGTGGCCAGCAGCATGCCAACATGTGTTGCACCATACATAGTAGTTGCTAAAGGCAGATATATATTCCTGCACTGAGTATTCACTATAAAATTTTATGCCTTATACTTTGAAACAGAAGAAATGGCCCTCATTCTTGACTCTTTTCAGCATCAAATTCAATGTGTTAACCTATTAATAAGTATATAAAGTCCAATCCCATTTATCTCCATTTAAGACAGCTATCATTTCAAAATGTGTTCTCCTGTCCTGATTGTTCTTAGAGTATGGATTTACAGACCTCAAGGGTGGAACTTTAACAATGAACATCAGCAAGTCATTCAACTGCAGAGGGCATCACAGTAAGACTTGACCCCTTCATCCTGCTAGTGCATGTGCACTCTGAGTCACCTCTGGTGAGATGAGCCAAAGTGAAAATCCTGGTTGATTTTTGTTCTTTCTTTGTGCACGAGCACTGAGGCAGCACTCTGGCCGAAATCAGATTCTGGTGATGTATTTAGCCATTAACCAGTGGAAGTATTGCTCAGCTGGTTTGTGATTTGGGATCAGAATGTGCATTAGCAGCTCAGAACTGATTGCGATAAGGGACCCAACACACTGTTCTCCAATATATTTCCCACTGTCCCATTTCCTTAAGCTCTGGCTAGTGGTGCATCAGAGTGATATTGACTACAAAGCAGAAATTGAACTGGACTAGCCATGTAAATACTGTGGCTACAAATGCAGGGCAGAGGCTGGGAATTCTGCGGCAAGTAATTCGCCTGCTGACTCCCCAAAGCCTGTCCACCATCTACGAGGCACAAGACAGGAATGTGATGGAATACTCTCCAGTTGCCTGGATGAGTGCAGCTGCTACAACACTCAAGAAGCTCGACACTGTCCAGGACAAAGCAGCCCACTTGATTGGCACCCCATCCACCACTTTCAACATTCACCCCTCCACCAACGATGTACAGTGGCAGCAGTGTGTATCATCTAATAGATGCACTGCAGCAACTCGCCAAGCCTCCTGCAATAGCACCTTCCAAAAACGTGACCTCTACCACCTAGAAGGACAAGGGCAGCAGATGCATGGGAACACCACCATGTTCAAGTTCCCCTCCAAGCCACATATCATCCTGCCTTGGGATCATATTGCTGTTCCTTCACTGTTGTTGGGTCCAAATTCTAGAACTCCCTAACAGCACTGTGAGTGTGCCTACACCACAGGGACTGCAGTGGTTCAAGAAGCAGCTCACCATCATCTTCTCAAGGGCAATTAGGGATGGGCAATAAATGCTGCCCTACCCAGCAAGGTCCACACCCGATGAATGAATAAAAAAATAGGAGCGAGGGCCCTTGAAGGCAGGCACTGGATGCGTTGCAGTACAGATTGGATAAATACTTAAAGGGTGAAAAATTTAAAGAGCTATGATGGAAAAGAGGGGGAATTGGCCTAATCAGATAGCTCTTTCTAAAGCTGGCACAGTCATGATCTACTGAATAGCCACCTCCTGTGCTGTAAGGTTCTAAAATTTAAAAAAAGGTTATGGTAGGGTATTGATGTCAGTATTGTATTGCAGGGATAATTTATCTGATGGTTCCTGAGTGAAGAGGATGGTATTGGCCTTACATTAGGGAATATGCAGACTGCCCTTAGCAAGTCTTGCCAATATTTGGAGGGCCTAAAAGATGTGCAAACAAGTGGGACAAAATCCCAGAGAACCAAGGTGGGCCTTTTAAACAGCATGCCTCAGCACTTTGCAGCCCCTGTGGCTGCCCCCAATCTGCATCTGGTTGGGTGGCAGGCCTTTCCCCATCCTGCATCATTTCCCAATGTTACCTCTCCGTTAGCCCTGTAAATCTTTCCCCACAATTATTTATCCAACCCCCTTTTGAAAGTTGTTATTTAATATGCTTCCACCGCCATTTCGGGCAGTGCATTCCAGGCTGCAAAAATTTGCTGCATTTAAAAAAAAAAGAAAAAGTCCCCTCATCTCGTCTTTGGTTCTTTTACTAATTATTCTAAATCCATGCCCCCTGATTACTATCCATCTGCCACTGGAAATAGATTTTTTCCTTCATTCGTGGGATGTGGATGTCGCTGGCTGGGTCACCATTTATTGCCCATCCCTAATTGCCCTTGAGAAAGTGGTAGTGAGCTGCCTCCTTGAACCACTGCAGTCCATGTGGTGCTAGGGAAGGAGTTCCAGGATTTTGATCCAGCGACACTGAAGGAACGGCGATATATTTCCAAGTCAGGATGGTGAGTGAATTGGGGGCGGGCACGGCATTCCCATGTATCTGCTGCCCTTGTCCTTCTGGATGGTAATGGTCATGGGTTTGGAAGGTGCTGTCTAAGGAGCTTTGATGAGCTCCTGCAGTGCATGTTGTAGATGGTACACACTGCTGCTGTTCGTCCATGGTGAAGGGAGTGGATGTTTGTGGATGTCATGCCAAGCAAGTGGGCTGCTTTGTCCAGGACGGTGTCAAGCTCCTTGAGTGTTGTGGGAGCTGTATTCATCCAGGCAAGTGGAGCGTATTCCATCACACTCCTGACTTGTGCCTTGTAGATGGTGGACAGGCTTTAGGGAGTCAGGAGGTGAATTACTCTCCACAGAATTTCCAGTCTCTGACCTGCTCTTGTAGCCACAGTATTTATATGGCTAGTCCAGTTCAGTTTCTGCTGAAACTATTTATGTGTCTTTACTCTTTTAAAAACCCTTCATAATTTTGAATATGTGGCAATTCTGGCATGGACTGTATGGGCCAAACAGTTGTCTTCTGTGCCATTATGACTATGGCTTCAAGAAAATCTCTTTAAATTCCCTCTGCTATAAGGAGAACATCACTGGCTTTTCTAGCCGCTTCAGTTAACTGAAGCTCCTCGTCTCCAGTGGACCTGAATTTTCTGTGCTGTAAACATCTTTGTTTCTATTCACGTGTTACAGGTGCTGCAAAGCTTCAACATACTTATGTGAGTGATGCTGGATTTAAAGTTCTATTGGGAGTTCCACCAACTGCCTGCCTCAAAGGTGGATTGTTTGCATTAAGTTCTATAATTATATTTATAGCAACTACTCCACTCCAGAACAACTACAGAATGTAAAGCTATTACTTCTGAATTAACCATTCAAACATACAAACCTATAAAAATGAATGGGCACCAGCCAATTCAAACAAGCCTGCCCCAACTCACAATAGCATCCTGACTAAACACTTCCACTCTCTGAAATTTAGCCCAGCATTTCTCTAACTGGACCCTAAACACTCTATATCCTTGAATTCAATATGGAATGATTGTAATTATGTAGAATGCATTGAATATACAGTACATAGGTCATTCAGCCCCACAATTGTCTGCCAACGTCTACGCTCCAAACAAGCCTCCTCCCACCTTACTCCATCTAATCCTATCAGCATAACCTTTTATTCTTTTTTCTCTCATATTTATCTAACTTGCCCTTAAATGCCACACTGACTTCATGTGGTAGCACATTCCATATTCCTACCACTCTCTGGGTAAAGGATTTCTCCTAAATTCACTATTGAATTTATTAAGTGACTATCTTATATTCATGACCCCTTATTTTGGTGTCCCCCACAAGTGGAAACATCTTTTCTCTATCTGTCCGATCAAACCCCTTTATGACTTCAAAATCACTATCAGCTCCTCCCTCAGTTGTTTTATTTTCTGGAGAAAAGAACAGCAGCTTGTTCAGGTTATCCTGAGAATTATAACCCCTTGGTTCTGGACCATGTAAATCTAAAAGTTTTCATTCAAAATTTGAAGGATATTTATTTTTGAAGCTTGGGTGTTTAATTTTGTGTCCAGAGCATATATTGTAAAATGAATTTAATGCTCAGTGAGCCAACTGTGCTGTAATTGCACTCAAGTGCAGCAGTAGCAGTTAGAATTCCTCCTCCGGGATGTAAAAAGTGCACTTTCGAGAGAATTCATTTACGAAACTTGTTTTTTTTCTCAGTTATATCTTCATTTCTCCTGCCTTCCCTTTAAGACAGTGACTCGTGATGGGGTATGGTTTCAGAGTTACTGACTCTCTCTCTTTACTATCTTTCTCTCTTGGCCCTTCTTTGTGTTTAAGTCTTGGCAATGGAGGGCCATAGGATGTTGAACTGTGATTGTGCATAACAGCTGAACATGATTCCTTTCACTACCTGACAACAGCGCACACATTTATTACGTTACTAGCTTTGACATGGTAGCAAGTTGTGGCTTTGAAATACTCTTCTTTCCTAGTTTTCAAATGAATTATCAGCAAACCAGAAATGCTCATAAAATACATAAGAAGAATGAGGAAATTCGTCTATAATAACTACCTTATGTTTCCACCATTGGCGTAGCTTACATCCTAGCATTCTGCTTGGGGAAGCCTAACCCAAATATTGGTCATTCTCTGCAAAATGGAGCCTGTTAATATTTCTGTTAGTGTTTGCTGTTACTAGTTTGAGCCTGTATTCCCTACCCTACTGGCAGTTTATTGCTGAAAAAGGAGTCATTTCTAAGCTTTTCATCTTGCACTCACCAGGACACTTTGTAAGAATACCGATATAAGGGGAAAACAGCAACTTATATTGTATGTAAAAAGAGGACTGATTGGTTGGCAAGTGGACTCTGATTGTGTACATATACATTGCGCCTGTTTCAGCTAAACAAAATAAGTGACAGCCATTTGCTGATTCACCTGGGTGCAATGACTTGACCAATCAGGGCCAAGATGTTTAAATTTCAAACAATGCTTGGAAGTTAACTATCAGTCACCATCACTGATCCATTTGCTATGGTAGCGCATCTCTCAATCAGAGTCCATTTGCTAACCAATCAGCACTGTTCGCATACAGTTTAAATTGTTTCCTTCTGGACTTAACATTGAGTTCAACAACTTCAGACCATGAACTCTCTCCTCTACCTTCACCCCTTTTAAATCCCCCCTTTCTTAATAACTTTTTAAATTTTTTTATCCACTTTTATTCATTTATTCATATTTTTAATTCCCTTTTAATCCCTTTTCCATCCTTTTTCCCCAACCACAGCCCCCACCACCTGCCCCACCCCCAAAAGGGCCATCTGTTAATTGTTCTATGTTGTCCTTTCACAGAGCGGTTACACTTGTTCTGCTATTAACACATTCTGCTTTCTTACCTTTATGCCACTATCAGCACCTCCTTTAGCCCTTACCACTACCATTAAAACTCCCTTTGTCTTCTTGTCCATGACATCTTTGTCAATCGCTCCTGGTCTTCTATCCAATTTCTCCTGCTCCTCCTCCTCCTCCTCCTCCTTCCTTCCCCCGCACCCCCCCCCCCACCACCACCACCACCAACCCCTTAAACAATATAAGTTTAATCACATTTCTACCTCTCTCTAGCTTTGAAGCAGGGTCATACAGACTTGAAATGTTAGCATCTGTGGAGAGAGGATGAAAAGCTTAGGCATGTCTCTCTTTTTTTCAGCGATACTCAAGTTCTGTACCACCAAACAACTATTACAACAGTTTAGATTAAAATAATATTCCAAATTAATTTTTTTCATACCATTTACTATCTCATAAGCTTCTAAGGGAAGGGACAGTTAGCTCAGTTGGCTATACAGTTAGCGTGTAGATCAGATTAACACCAACAGCACAGGGTTTGATCCCCATTCTGGCCAAGGTGAACTCAGGGCCTATCTTCTCACCCTACCTGTAGTAAAAAGAATCATGGCACTTGGCCATGGTTCAGTGAATAAGTACTTGCATTCGGGCAGAGAACTTGAGGAGAAACTTCTAAGATAAATACTCCTTTTGCATGCTGAAAAACCTATCCATCTACAATCTATTGTCATAATTCACCTGCCTGACACCAAAATTTTTCTCGTTGCTTCCAGCGTTTGAAAGTCTTTTGTTTTTGCCCTGACTGGAGATGAGCACGGTATTTGGTGAGATCTGACCAGAGCGCTCTATAGTTTTGACATAGCTTTCTCTGACTTGTATTCTACAGTTTCAATTAAATAGTTCAACATTGTTAGGTTTATTGATGGCCTTTTATCCAGCTTCATCTACACCACCCGACTTAAACAGTATAAATTTCATCACGTTTTTACTTCTCTTTAGCTCTGAAGAAGAGTCATACGGACTCGAAACGTTAACTCTGTCTTTCTCTCTCTCTACAGATGCTGTTAGACCTGCTGAGTTTTTACAGCATTTTCTGTTTTTGTTTCAGATTTCCAGCATCTGCAGTTAACCTAGGTTTGTTGATTGTTACTCTAGAGCAATTGAACATGTTGAGCATCATCTAAGATTCCAAGGTCTCTTACAACATCACTGTTAGCAATTTCAACGTCGTTCGTGAAGTATGCGCATCAACCATTTTTCCACCTTCTTTCCAATGCTTTCTTTGCACCTGTCTGCATTAAATTTAATTTCTCATTGTTCGTTTCACTTGCATTCAGCTCATTATGTAATTGTTGGGCTGCCTCCTTTTATTCCACTTGTCCTCCCAGTTGGGTAACCGCTGCAAATTTCACCAACTTATATGGAGTTCTTAATTCATCATTGATGTAAATCAGAAAAGCAGCCATATTAGTAGCGAGCTCTGGAGTGCCCCAGTCGAATTTTCCTCTTTTACCCCCAAATAGTACTCCCAGTTTTCCATCCATTAACCATTTCTTATCCATACCCAAGTTTTGCGCAGAATCCGCAGGTTTGAATTTAATTTTTAATCTTTTCAAGGAACTTTGTCAACCACATTTCTAAAGCCTGAAGTATGCAGCTTGGTTGGGTTCTCCACAAAAGACTTGGGTTGTTGACTTGCCTTACAAAAATCAAGTAGGTTGGTTAGGTAGGATCTTCCCCATCTAAAACCATAGTAAATGCTTATGTACTGGGTGGTTGTATAAGTAATCTTCAGGTTCACTGATGCTAAATTCCATTATTTTACACAGATTTGAAGACATGTTGGGTTGTTGTCATTTGTGTTTATTTTGTCACTCCTTTTGAAAAAGGAACCTTATTAGCTTGTTTCCAATCTCCCTAATGTTCATTGACTCATTCACTAATAACTGTCAGTGCCTCACAAATCTCCTTGTCCATTTCTCCCAACACTCTGGAATAAATACTAGTTCTGTTGAAGGGTCATGAGGACTCGAAACGTCAACTCTTTTCTTCTCCGCCAATGCTGCCAGACCTGCTGAGTTTTTCCAGGTAATTCTGTTTTTGTTTTGCCCAAGTCCTAAATGTTGCCTCTATACTCTTATTTTTTTCTGAAGAGGACATGTTGTTTTCCCTTGTGAATGCTTGGAGGAAGTAATCATTTGGAATTTTTACTATCTTGTGCCCAAGTCCGTTTGCATCTTTTAATATCAGTTTTTCTCTGATAATCCTCCTGATATTGAAGTATTAAATAAATGTGCACCGCTCCTTCAAATTCACCTCTTTGACCAAAGTTTTGGTCATCTGCTCTAATATCTCTGTGACTCAGTGTCAATATGTTTATCCAATAACAGTCCTGTGAAACACCTTGGAACATTTTGCAATGCTAAAGGCACTTCATAAATGCAAGTTGTTGCTGTGGTTATGCTTTGTTTCCACTTTCTAAGCCTTTCTTTGCCCCTCTGGTCATCTTTTGTGATTTATTTTGTGTGCTCTTGTGTTCATTTCCTCCTTTCTCCCTGCAGGATTTGTTGAGGTAATTTTTCCTCTTACTCCATTTTTTATTGATCTATTTAGTGTCAGGCCTGAAGTCTGACCTGCTGATCTTGTTTTTTATTGTCTTCCTCCGATCCGTTTATTTTAAATCTTGCTTGGAACTGGCCATTTTCTGATTCTAAACCTTGCTCCCGTGCTTAATTTGAACCCATTTCATGATAAGCTTGCTAATTCTGTGGTCCCTGATCCCCAGGGGAACTGTGGCACATTGTATACATTCAGTACATTGTCTGGGTCCATTTCAAGTCCCAGGTCAACGTGAGCACTGCCTTTTGTGGCTTCTCTTGCACATTTGAGTCCTGAAATAATCAAGCATCACATTCAACAACTCTGACTCTAAACTACTTGAGTTTTCCAATTGATATTGAGTTGATAGACATCTCCTATTAACATAGCATTCCTGCATTGAGACATTGTACTTTGCTGTTCATAGTGCTAGTTCTCCTTGTGTTGACCTGGTGATCTATAGCATATCCATTGCATTAGAATTGATTCTTTTCACACTAGAAATTTCGAACCAGAGTTGCTCTTTCTGTAGCTTCCCATCTCCCACAGCCTCTGTTTCAATTACTTGCAACTTTTTTCCAGATTGGAGGATGGTAGACAGTCAATGATGTTCCCCAAGGGACATTGCTGGGAACACTGACTTTATTGATATATGAGTGACTTGCATATTGCAAAACAGAGTAAAATTTCAAAATTTATTGATGATATCAAACAGTGAGGCTAATACCAATCGACTGCAACAGGACGTAGATAGGCTATCAGACCAGGCAGACAAATTGCAGATGGAATTTTATGCAGAAAAGTGGGAAGTGATGCACTTTGGGATGGGAAAAGGCAGTATAGACATAATACTTTTCTGAAGCGTGTGCAGGGACATAAGGACCTGGGGGTTCATGATACTGCAAAGGCTATGGGCCCTGACATTCCAGCAATAGTACTTGTTGTGACCACAGCCAGTGTTAGTTGCTATGCAAACCAAATCCTAGAGAGAAACTTGGCTCATGAGCCATACCCTTCTTTTAGTATTCTGAGAACGAGAAGAAGACATGTTGATCTTAGCCATAAGAGGTCCAGTAACACTTCTGGGACTTTAAAAATTAAAAGTAAAAGTTTTATTAACAAGAATAAAAGAAAACTTAAGCACACAGATTACAGTTGCACAACTAAGGTCTCCAATTGGTTAGAACCACAAGTAAACTCCTTCCAGGCAACACTCACTTATGGATATTTAACTATAAGAAATCCAGTAATGTTACCCAGTGTGAACTGCTGTAGCTTTAATAGAAACATACCACATGACCTCTCAATGCTCTCCCACTTTGCTGTGGAATCCAAACTTCAGAATAAAATTGCTAGTCGCAGCCCAAGACTTTGCTGGCTCGACTGGATAGCTGGTTCAAACGGCATCTCTTGCCAGCCCACAGCTAACAGTTCCCAACTCAGCTCCAGCTGCTACCTCAACAGCTCCAGCTCAACTGCTATCTCAGCTATATCTCACAGCTGCACAATAACTCCAAAATACTTTTTTTTCCTCTTTCATCTCAGATCCATAGTTCTCACACCTCTTTGAACTCCAACTCTTCCAAATGTAAAATCTTTCATGTCTATATCTTGCCTGTGCTTTCAGGTCAATAAAATATATTATGGGAAAAATTTTCCCCCCTTTGGGGGGGAAGAGCGGGAGCGGTCGGGCTCCCGATCGGTGGCCCCGGTTGGGGGCATGCCTCCATTTTATGTGATGTAACGCCTGCCAGGAAGCGCCATGCGCTGTCTGTGCGGGCGGGGGGGATTCCTTCAGCCGGGAGTGCGCCCTTTCGTGCATGCGCAAGAGCACCCAGACCTCCCTGAGTCTAAGTGCTGCCTCAGGGAGATTGGCTCCGTTTTGAAACTTTTAATGAAGGAGTTTAAATATTTTCCCTGCCATGTCCTCTGTTGACACTCATGAGTTGGGACATGTCCATAACTTTTTTATTGCAACCTTTCATTAAAATTTAAAAACCCTCATGAAGCCTTATCCTGCCAGTGGATGAGGTTTCATGTTTTTTCACAAGCCTGCCTGGGCTCCTGGCCTGCCCGCCAACCTTAAGGTTGGATGGGCAGCTCCATTAATAAGCTGAATTTGTTTCTTAATGGCCTTAATAGGCCGTTGACAGGTTGGCGGGAGTGCAGCCGACTTGGCTGTGTGCCCACTGACCTGAAAATGTAAATGACGTTGGGAGTTCCACCCTACGTCACCCTGTGTCATTTTACGCGTCGACATGCGGGTCTTTCCCCCCGCACGCTGATGGAAAAGTTCTGCCCTGTGTCCCCTTCAATTTACCTAGGGAACTCTTTCAAGATACAAACATGTTTCCTGTTACTTCTGACTCCCCTTTGATAGTCAAACAAACTCTCAACTTATCTAACTATGCAAATGTTAGCTGTACCTCAAACCTAACACCTCTATCCCCTTTATGTTTCAAGCTCCCCAGACATCTTGTCTCCTATTAATCTCTGCCTAGCTTAATTAAATCATACACACATGGATACACACAGCCTTCTCCACTGAATAATACAATATTCCTCAAAAATATTTTAAAAATCCATTCCTCACATGCTGAGAACTTGTGCTCCTGAATGTGCCACGCCCCTAGCTAAGCTGTTTCAGTACAGGTACGACACTGGTATCTATCCGGTAATGTGGAAAATTGCCCAGGTTTGTCCTATACACAAAAAGCAGGGCAAATCCAACCAGGCCAATTATTGCCCCATCAGCCTACTCTTGATCATCAGTAAAGTGATGGAAGGGGGCATCAACAGTGCTATCAAGCAGCACTTGCTTAGCAATAACCTGTTCACTGACACTCAGTTTGGGCTCTGCCAGGGCCACTCAGCTCCTGACCTCACTACAGCCTTGGTTCAAACATGGATGAAAGAGCTGAACTCCCAAGGTGAGGTGAGAGTGACTGCCCTTGACATCAAGGCAGCATTTGACCGAGTGTGGCATCAAGGGGAACCCTAACAAAACTGGAGTCAATGGGAATCGGTGAAACCTCTCCGCTGGTTGGAGTCATACCTAGCACAAAGAAAGATGGTTGTGGTTGTTGGAGGTCAGTCATCTCAATTCCAGAACATCACTGCAGAAATTCCACAGGGTGGTGGCCTGGGCCCAACCATCACCAGAAACTGAATTGGACTAGCCACATAAATACTATGACTACCAGAGCAGGTCAGAGGCTAGGAATTCTGTGAAGAGTAACTAATTTCCTGACTCCCCAAAGCCTGTCCACTCTCTACATGGCATAAGTCAGGAGTGCGATGGAATACTTTCCATTTGCTTGGATGAGAGCTCCAACAACACTAAAGAAGCTTGACACCATCCAGGACAAAGCAGTCACTTGATTGGCACCCCTTCCACAAACATTCACTCCCTCCACCACTGACGAACAGTGGCAGCAATGTGTACCATCTACATGATACTCTGCAGAAACTCACCAAGGCTTCTTAGGCTGCAACTTCCAAACCCATGACCGTTAATATCTAGAAAGACAAGGGCAGCAGATATATGGGAACACCATCACCTGGATGTTCACCCCCCACAAGCCACTCACTATCCTGACCTGGAAATATATCGCCATTCCTTCACTGAAAATCCTGAAAAACTCTCCTTAACAGCAGAGTTTCAACAAGGCAACTATACACAACCTTCTCAAGGGCAATTAGGGATGGGTAATAAATGCTGACCTAGCCAGTGATGCCCACATCCCATGAATGAATAAAAAAAAAGCTGCTTCATCAATGACCTTCCTTCCATCATAAGGTCAGAAGTGGGGATGTTCGCTGATGATTGCACAATGTTCAGCACCATTCGTGACTCCTCAGATACTGAAGCAGTCCATGTCCAAATGCAGCAAGACCTGGACAATATCCAGTGTGAGCTGACAAGTGGTAAATACTGTTCACACCACACAAGTGCCATGCAATGACCATCTCCAACAAGAGAAAATCTAACCACCGCCCCATGACATTCATTGGCACAACCATTGCTGAATCCCCCATTATCAGCGGTTACCATTGACCAGAAACTGACTGGACTAGCCATATGAACACGGTGGCTGCAGGAGCAGGTCAGAGCCTAGGAATCCTGCAGTGGGTAACTCTCCACCTAGCTCCCCAAAAATTGTCTACCGTCTACCAGGTACAAGTCAGGAGTGTGATGGAATGCTCCCCACTTTCATGGATGAGTGCAGCTCCAACAGCACAACACTCGAAGCTTGACACCATCCAGGACAAAGCGGCCCGCTTGATTGACACCCCATCCATAAGCATTCACTCCCTTCACCACTGACACACAGTTGCAGCAGTGTATACAAGATGCACTGCAGGAACTCACTAAGGATCCTTAGACAGCACCGACCAAACCCATGACTGCTACTATCTAGAAGGACAAGGGCATTAGACACATGGGAACACCAGCACCTGGAAGTTCCCCTCCAAACCACTCACCATACTGACTTGAAAATATGTCACTGTTCCTTCGCTGTCACTGGGTCAAAATCCTGGAACCTTCTTCCTAACAGCACTGTGGGTATATCTACACCACATGGACTGCAATGGTTCATGAAGGCGGCTCACCACCACCTTCTCACAGGCAATTAGGGATGGGCAACAAATGTTGGACAAGCCAGCAATACCCACACCTCATGAATGAATAAAAAATAACATGGACCTTTGAAGGTGGCAGGACATATTGAGCAAGTAATTGGTAAAGAATATGGGATCTTAGGCTACATTTAAAAAAGATATTGAATACAAATGCAAGGAAGTTATGCTGAACCTTTATAAGCTCTGGTTAGGCCACTACTCAGATATTGGGTCCAGTTCTGGTCACTACACTTAAGGAAAGATGTGAAGATCCTTGAGAAGGTGCAGAGGAAATTTGTCAGAATGGTTCTAGGGATGGAGGCTTTTACCTACAAGGTTAGGTTGGAGAAGCGGGATTGTTCTTTTTGGAGCAAAGGTTGAGAGGAGATTTAATAGAGGTGTGCAAGATCATGACGGGTTTGAATAAGGTAGATGAAAGCTGTTCCTGACAAGAGAACACAAATTTAAGGTTTTGGGCAAAAGATGCCAGGAGGTGGAGGGTTGGGGGGAGGATGTGCGGAAGAACTTTTTACAGCAAGTGGTAATAAGCTAGAAGTCACTGCCTACAAGGGTAGTGGAAACAGAGATGGTCAGTGATTTCATAAGAAAGTGGATGGACACTTGAGGGAAAAATAAATTTGCAGGGCTACAGGGATAGAGCTGGGAAATGAGTTTGACTGGATTATTCTCCAGAGAGCAGGCATCGACTGACTTGAGTCGAATGACCACTTTTGCTGTACAGTAATGAGTCAGTGATTGTTTGACTTCTCCCTGACATGTGGCTACATTACCTCCTTTTCTGTTTGTTCTGAATACTATGCCCCTGAATACGTTTACAGGGTCTGTATCGGTTTCTGGGGCAGAAAAGAGTTCATATATTTCTTTAATAGTCAGAAGCGAAGAAATTAGCCGTTTCGAGCTCTTTTCTTTCATGGAAGTGTGTTGTAAGTGCCAAGGTTACACACCCTTCAGTGAATCTTGTTTTAATCTTTTTAAATAAATCATTCCTCAATTTTCATTCACTTAAAATAATTGCTGAATTGTTGCCTGGGGACATGTGGATCCTACAGTGGAATAAAATCCATCTTTGGCATAGATGAGTGGGAAAAGCTGAAAGCTGCAATATGATGCAAAAATGCAGCTGAACAATAGGGGAATAAGTAAGGATGGGAGGCAGAGGGAGAAATTCAGTGGAATTTGGTACTTTGTTTGAAGGCTCTACCAGCAAAAAAGAATAACTAACTTCAGACCCAGTTTGCCTTTGATTTGCATTTATAAACATTCACTTGAAGTTGCAATTCCAATGCTTTCATTTGAATTCAGTGTTTAGCAAAGCAGTACATTTGAATTGAAATACTTTCTGTGCTGTTATAATGGGTCATTTATTCCAGTTACTTGAATTTGGGGAGGTGGTGGCACAGTGGTATTGCCATTGGACTGGTAATCTGGAGACCCAGGGTGATGCTTTGGGAACTGGGGTTTGAATCCCACCAGGGCAGATGGTGAAATTTGAATTCAATGAAAATCTGGAATTAAAAGCCTGATGGTGACCATGAAACCCATTGTTGTAAAAACCCATCTGGTTCATTAATGTCCTTTAGGGAAGACAATCTGCTGCCCTTACCTGGTCTGGTGTACAGGTGACTCCAGACCCACAGCAATGTGGTTGACTCTTACAATGCCCTGAACAAGGGCAACTAGGGATGGGCCAGCAATGCTCACACCCCATGAATGAATTAAAAAAAAATTCAGCCATCATCATCTGTGGCACTTGCAATCGAGCACCTTACTCGCTGTGCACATTGGGACCCAATGCTGTATTTGTTCTCCCTCAGGGACACTGTAGTCATTATAGTGTCTGTGACAACAACTTACCCTTGGAGAAACAACACCAGCGACTACTGAAGGTGATTTAGACAAGGTCTTTGGGGAGCATTCAGTTGACAACTTCAGTTAATGACTTTCTTCTGTTATGATCTGAATTGGAGGCAAAAACAAATATAAGTAATTTTCAAAAGGGAATTGGCTAAATACCTGAAGAGGAAATTTTTCAGCACTATGGGTGAAGAACAGGCATGGAACTAACTGGATAGTTCTTTCTAAGAGCTGGCAAAGGCAGCGTAGACTGAATTGCCTTCTGTGCAATACCATGCTATGATTCTCTTCCACAATAATGTTCATGGTGAGTTTCTCTTCCCCTCCTCTTGATTTTGTTCAGGATGGTTGAGAACATTTCCAGATGAGAGCTTTGGCAAGCAATTTGTCTTTAGCCTCCTTTTCCTGCTGGTCTGTAGCTAGCAAGAAGGCTTGTAAGTGTTTTTCCCTCAACATTGCACACTGTGGGCAGTTTGAGGAAAGGAGGTTGGGGTAGGGGATTTCTGCTGTAAGAATCTGTACAGTACAAAGCTTTCAAATGCGCAGTATATATACTGTGTGTGCACTTTTCTCCACCTGATTATGGATGAGTTTCACTACTTCGCCCACATAAAATAGGAGGCTTCCTGCAGTGTGTGTTCAAGGCCAACTGCAGGACAGTCCTGGATTTTACAGTCCTGTCCTATATTTGAGATGCTTGATCCATGTCCCAGGTTGATTGTTTCGGGATGCAGTTTGTCCCGTAATTTAGGCCTTTAAATCTTGTGCACCCACACTCTCCTCCTGGTGGCCCAATCTTAAAGTTCCGCAGACCCACCCCGCCTCACCCACCCCGCCTCACCCACCCTTGGGTTCAGTAGACAACCCTCAACCCATCCAGCTCTGACAGCTTTGCTATGCCAAAGTGTCCCTTAATTCTTTTCCTGACAGCTGGTCACCCTGCCTGGCTGACCTTTCAATAGTACAGGACATGGTGATCCTCCAGACTAGTTTTACATTTGACCTGGATTGTCTGCTGCTGGGATGGCCATTGTCCCGTAGTTTAGATATTTGACTCTTGTTCTTGCGCAGTACACGATTGCGCTGTGCTCCAGTGGCCCCACAGTCTGGATTCTTGTTCTCTCACACACTCTGCCTATCACTCCCTCGACTGCTTCCCCAATCACTCTTGCCTGCTCCCCCTCTCTCTCTCTCGTGTGCTCTCCCCAACTCTTTCTCTATAGCGGGCTCCCCTTCCCACGCTCTGTGTTCCCGTTCCCGCCCTACCTTTCGTTCTCTCGCCCGCTCTGCTGCCTGCTCTGCTTTCCGCGCTCTCGCGCATTCCCCTTCCCACCCTCTCACATCCTCTGCATCTTACTGTCTCGCCCACTCTGGCTTTTGTTTTCTCGCCTCCTCGCCCGCTCTGTTTTTTCGCTGGCTCGCCCGCCCCGTTTTTTCGCTGGCTCGCCCGCCCCTGCTTTTCCGCTGGCTCGCCCGCCCCTGCTTTTCCGCTGGCTCGCCCGCCCCCGCTTTTCCGCTGGCTCGCCCGCCCCCGCTTTTCCGCTGGCTCGCCCGCCCCCGCTTTTCCGCTGGCTCGCCCGCCCCCGCTTTTCCGCTGGCTCGCCCGCCCCCGCTTTTCCGCTGGCTCGCCCGCCCCCGCTTTTCCGCTGGCTCGCCCGCCCCCGCTTTTCGCTGGCTCGCCCGCCCCCGCTTTTCGCTGGCTCGCCCGCCCCCGCTTTTCGCTGGCTCGCCCGCCCCCGCTTTTCGCTGGCTCGCCCGCCCCCCGTGCCGCTTATCCCTCCCATCCCACAACTTTTTATACTCTATCATTCTCACTTACTCCCTTTCCTTTACTGTGTTTCTGTTTATCATCTCCAGACTCTTTTCAAGGTTTCAGAATGTATTAAAACTATGATAAACGTAGGTTTTGAAATCTTTTATGTATAAACCAGAATTTTAGCCCCAGGGCTATAGCCAGGATTTTGCTGGAGCATGTTTGTACATTTGGATACTATATTTTAACTAATCTTGTTTCAAGTTTCAGTATAAAAATATTCATTAAATCGATAAATATACGTAGCCCTGTTTACGTTATTGGTTTGAGGTAATAAGGAACTGCAGATCAAAAGAAGCAGTGTTCAGTCGACTTCAGGGCGTATCAAGGGGGAGTTGGAGCAGTGGCCGAAAAGGACAGGACAGCTCAGCAACTAAACATGGCAGCTGCGTGCAGATTCCAGACAATCTGTGAGGATTGCCACCTGAGATAAGTTAGTGTTAATTAAATTTCAGAAAATCATCTGCATGCCTTTCTGATCTTGTTGCATTTTCTGTAACAAGCCTTGCAGTAAAATTGGCTAGTGTCTTTGCTGTAGAATATGAGCTCGTCATGCTTCAAGCAAGTGGGGGCAACAACTTTAGTTTATACTGAACCTTTAAAACATCAAAGTCCCATGGGAAGGGAGTGAAAAGATCAAAGGACTAAAGCAACAGGTACAAATCAGTGGTGCTGGAGGAGGTGACTGAAAGCTTGGTAAAATAAGTATTTTAAGAAGGTTTATAAAGACAGAAAGAGAGAGAAGTAAAGATGCAGTGTGGGTCAAGGTGGGAATTAAAGGGATGAAATAGCTAAATGCTTTCTTTACATGAAGTGGGGGAGGGGGATGCAAAAAAGGTTAGAGCAACATAATCCATGTTCTATGGTTTTATGGGCAGTAATATACCATTACATATTTCTTATTCTCTAGCTGCATTGGTTAGCCATTGAACATTTTTAAAAGGCAGTTTTTAGACTTGGGAACGTTAGGAGTTTTGGTGGGAGTTTTTTGGATACATGCTTGATGGCGATGTAATCGAGCCATGTGAAAGAATTTAAAACTTTTTTCCTGCAATTTTTTTGTCTAGCAAAACCTTTAATTAGATTTGATTGGGATCTTATTCCCTCTCATACTTTACATCTCCTAAAGTTTTCTCCCATCTACGCCTAAAGATGCTGTTCTGCACAGACATGTCAGCAACCTTACGAGTGAACATTCTTAAGCCTTGGCAGTGAGCATTTGGCAGCCCAACTCTGAGAGGCATCATAGTGAAGCCATGTTTTCTCACATGCAGGAGGACTATAGGGAAAAGGCAGGGGAGAGGGACTTTCAAAAAGCTGGCTCAGGCATGATGGCTTGAATGGTTTCCTTCTGTGCTATCTGATTCCATGTACATGCTTTTGTGCAGCTGTTGCTGATCAGAAATGATTTTGACTGATTTTCTCAACTAATGCCCTTTTTTCTTCCCTTAGTCCAGTTGTACTCTTGCAGCAACCTGGTTGGGAATAGCTAATTCATTATAGGTCACTTGTCAGTTTTGAGACCTTTTCCACTCGTTATAACTCGGTGCCGCTAGACTCGCTCCAGATAATACATTTTCCCACCAGGGGAACGTAATACAAGTTTCTAATCGAGATGTCATGGTAGTAAGGGCATGTCATGCTAGAATTTTAGTTCTCCGCTATGGGAAGTCAGTGTGAGCTGTGGAAAAAAAACTATTGATCTAATTTCCTTAATGCTAAATAGAGCTATTGTATTGATTCTTTCTCACCCATAAATAAATATCGCTGATGGGTTGTTTTGCATGTTGAACTGTTCCCAGGCCCCAGAGAGAAACATGACTGAGACTGTGTTCACGACTTGAAAGATTTTACTCTGTAGTTAGCAAAAAGGGGATTACTAAAACAGAGCCTAAAGGCAAATATTTAAAAGTGTAAAGAAGGTCTTTTCTTGGAGACTGCCTTAGCTACAGGAAGTGAAATCCAAACCTTGACTGATGTTGCTAATTGAAAGGATAACCATTATGTGATAATATTTCTTAATCTCCAAGAGGTTTGGTAAGTGTGAAGAAGCTGCGTGGGACTGAGGTGTGGAGTACTTCCCTCTTCCCAGACAAGTGTTTGGTGAACACATCGCTCCGGGTGGCTAACCTGGCTAGTAGATTTATTTATTTGGGACGGTCGAATTCAAGATTGTAATGCACAAAACTTGTTTTTCTTTATCCTGGTATTTAAAAAGGTCTAGATTTCCCTTTGTATTTTACAAGATGATGAGCATGCAGCTGATGCTAAAAAGCCTTTTGCAACCTGGTCCTCTGCTTTTGGTGTTGTGATTTTTTTTTGTGGGTGTGTGTGCATGAAAGATCCTTAGACTCAAGGAGTTGGACTATGCTCAAATTATGTTATAGGGAATTAAAAACTGCCTTGAAGCACATTTTCTCAGGACAAGCGCATCCATCAAGAACACTTGCAGCTTGTCTCCTATCACGACCCACTGGGGTGAGAGTTGCTGACCAAGCTGAGATTGCAAACTCCTTCTGTTTTTTAACAGTAAGAGAAGACAAGGCAATGCTCTTAGGTGGCATGATCATCCCAGCATCCATAGAGTAATCAGATAGGACCTCTTGAAATAGAAGTATCGAAGAAAGCCGTAAGGGTCATCTAGTTGTTTTTCTTTCCATTCCTGTGGGGAAATGTCTAACCTCCACTTGATAACCTGCGGTAACACAAGTGGAATCAGTACTTAGCAGCTGCAAGTACAGGCATGCATTCTGTCAGGCTGTAATGCAGTATGTCGTAGCCTTGAACTGGGGGGGCTGCAGCTCTCGAGAAAAAGCTAGTGAGTAGCGTGCTTGCTTGGCTGTAATTCTGTTTGAGAAATTATTCTGCTGTATAAATTGTATTTTGTTTCAGGATGGGTGATGGAAAGGAGTGGAAAATCCCAAGAACTCTTCATATAATTTGAAGAAGGTAGAGAGCAGGCAGCAATGGTTTTATTTTAATTAAATGATTCCTGTGGCTGTGAAAAAGCCAGTGCTTTGGAGCATATTGTCACCAGAGGTCCAAGACAGACTATGCCAAAAGAACCTCTGCTACTTTGCACCTGTACAGTGAGGAACCTATATCACATCTAAGACTGATCTTGTCCAATATCCATGCACATATAGATAAAAACAAAAAAACTGCGGATGCTGGAAATCCAAAACAAAAACAGAATTACCTGGAAAAACTCAGCAGGTCTGGCAGCATCGGCGGAGAAGAAAAGAGTTGACGTTTCAAGTCCTCATGACCCTTCGACAGAACTTGAGTTCGAGTCCAAGAAAGAGTTGAAATATAAGCTGGTTTAAGGTGTGTGTGTGGGGGGCGGAGAGATGGAGAGACAGAGAGGTGGAGGGGGTTGGTGTGGTTGTAGGGACAAACAAGCAGTGATAGAAGCAGATCATCAAAAGATGTCAACGACAATAGTACAATAGAACGCATAGGTGTTAAAGTTAAAGTTGGTGATATTATCTAAACGAATGTGCTAATTAAGATTGGATGGTAGGGCACTCAAGGTATAGCTCTAGTGGGGGTTTTTTTTATTTTTATAATGGAAATAGGTGGGAAAAGGAAAATCTTTATAATTTATTGGAAAAAAAAGGAAGGGGGAAACAGAAAGGGGGTGGGGATGGGGGAGGGAGCTCACGATCTAAAGTTGTTGAATTCAGTATTCAGTCCGGAAGGCTGTAAAGTCCCTAGTCGGAAGATGAGGTGTTGTTCCTCCAGTTTGTGTTGGGCTTCACTGGAACAATGCAGCAAGCCAAGGACAGACATGTGGGCAAGAGAGCAGGGTGGAGTGTTAAAATGGCAAGCGACAGGGAGGTTTGGGTCATTCTTGCGGACAGACCGCAGGTGTTCTGCAAAGCGGTCGCCCAGTTTACGTTTGGTCTCTCCAATGTAGAGGAGACCACATTGGGAGCAACGAATGCAGTAGACTAAGTTGGGGGAAATGCAAGTGAAATGCTGCTTCACTTGAAAGGAGTGTTTGGGTCCTTGGATGGTGAGGAGAGAGGAAGTGAAGGGGCAGGTGTTGCATCTTTTGCGTGGGCATGGGTTGGTGCCATGGGGGGGGTGGTTGAGGAGTAGGGGGTGATGGAGGAGTGGACCAGGGTGTCCCGGAGGGAGCGATCCCTACGGAATGCTGATAAGGGGGGGTGAAGGGAAGATGTGTTTGGTGGTGGCATCATGCTGGAGTTGGCGGAAATGGCGGAGGATGATCCTTTGAATGCGGAGGCTGGTGGGATGATAAGTGAGGACAAGGGGGACCCTATCATGTTTCTGGGAGGGAGGAGAAGGCGTGAGGGCGGATGCGCGGGAGATGGGCCGGACACGGTTGAGGGCCCTGTCAACGACCGTGGGTGGAAAACCTCGGTTAAGGAAGAAGGAGGGCATGTCAGAGGAACTGTTTTTGAATGTAGCATCATCGGAACAGATGCGACGGAGGTGAAGGAACTGAGAGAATGGGATGGAGTCCTTACAGGAAGCGGGGTGTGAGGAGCTGTAGTCGAGGTAGCTGTGGGAGTCGGTGGGTTTGTAATGGATATTGGTGGACAGTCTATCACCAGAGATTGAGACAGAGAGGTCAAGGAAGGGAAGGGAAGTGTCAGAGATGGACCACGTGAAAATGATGGAGGGGTGGAGATTGGAAGCAAAATTAATAAATTTTTCCAAGTCCCGACTAGAGCATGAAGCGGCACCGAAGTAATCATCGATGTACCGGAGAAAGAGTTGTGGAAGGGGGCCGGAGTAGGACTGCAACAAGGAATGCTCCACATACCCCATAAAGAGACAGGCATAGCTGGGTCCCATGCAGGTACCCATAGCCACACCTTTTATTTGGAGGAAGTGAGAGGAGTTGAAGGAGAAGTTGTTCAGCGTGAGAACAAGTTCAGCCAGACGGAGGAGAGTAGTGGTGGATGGGGATTGTTCGGGCCTCTGTTCGAGGAAGAAGCTAAGGGCCCTCAGACCATCCTGGTGGGGGATGGAGGTGTAGAGGGATTGGACGTCCATGGTGCAGAGGAAGCGGTTGGGGCCAGGGAACTGGAAGTTGTTGATGTGACGTAAGGTGTCAGAGGAATCACGGATGTAGGTGGGAAGGGACTGGACAAGGGGAGAGAGAAGGGAGTCAAGATAACGAGAAATGAGTTCTGTGGGGCAGGACCAAGCTGAGACGATCGGTCTACCGGGGCAGTTCTGTTTGTGGATTTTGGGTAGGAGATAGAAGCGGGCCGTCCGAGGTTGGGCGACTATCAGGTTGGAAGCTGTGGGAGGGAGATCCCCAGAGGAGATGAGGTCAGTGACAGTCCTGGAACATTGATGTTCAGTGGTGGGGTCATGGTCCAGGGAGAGGTAGGAGGAAGTGTTTGCAAGTTGACGCTCAGCCTCCGCGAGGTAGAGGTCAGTGCGCCAGACAACAATAGCACCACCCTTGTCAGCGGGTTTGATGACAATGTCAGGGTTGGACCTGAGAGAATGGAGTGCAGTAAGTTCAGAGAGAGACAGGTTAGAATGGGTGAGAGGAGCAGAGAAATTGAGACGACTAATGTCGCGCCGACAGTTCTCAATGAAAAGATCGAGAGAAGGTAAGAATCCAGAGGGAGGGGTCCAGGTGGAGGGAGAATATTGGAGATGGGTAAAAGGATCCGTTGAACTGGGAGAGGACTCCTGCCCAAAGAAGTGAGCCCGGAGACGAAGACGGCGGAAGAAGGGTTCAGTATCATGCCGAGCCCGAAATTCATTGAGGTGAGGGCGTAAGGGTATGAAACTAAGTCCTTTGCTGAGCACTGAACGTTCAGCATCGGAGAGGGGAAGGTCAGGGGGTATAGTGAATACACGGCTGGGGTTGGGATTGGAAGAAGGGGTGGGGACGGAGGGACAGGCAGGGGTGGAGGGTCCTAGATGGGTGTTGGTGTCGATGAGTTGTTGGAGCTTGAGTTCCTTAGCACTTGAGAGAAAGAGAAAAAGTTTCTTGTTGAGGTGTCGGATGAGCGGAAGGATAAAATGAAACTGGGGGCACGCGCAGCTTTGAGAAAGGGTACGGCGGTGCTGCTGGAGGGAGAGGTCGAGTGTGTTCATATGGCGGCGCATGGCACTGAGTGTGGATTTCAGAATGTGACGGGAACAGCAGTCCGAGAAACGTTTTATGTCCCGGAGATACCTGTAATCCTGGGTGGGTTCGAAACATGAGGGGTGGAATTTCAGTTGAAATCCACGTGGGGTAAGTCGGAGACGGAGACAGTCACTGAGAAAGGAGATGTGGCTGTGAAAGCGGGTTTTAGTAAACACCTTGTCAAACACTAGGAGGGAAATGGAAAGCAAGGAAGGTGAGCAAGACAACAGAGAGATACGGAAATCTTGTCGCAGAGAGGAACAGAACTTCTTCAAGGAGGTCGGCATTTCTTGAAGAGCAGTGGCAGTCAATTAAACACAGAGATAAAAACAAAAAAACTGCGGATGCTGGAAATCCAAAACAAAAACAGAATTACCTGGAAAAACTCAGCAGGTCTGGCAGCACCGGCGGAGAAGAAGAGTTGACGTTTTGAGTCCTCATGACCCTTCGACAGAACTTAAAATAAAACAAAAAACCCCCACTAGAGCTATACCTTGAGTGCCCTACCATCCATTCTTAATTAGCACATTCGTTTAGATAATATCACCAACTTTAACACCTATGTGTTCTATTGTACTATTGTCGTTGACATCTTTTGATGATCTGCTTCTATCACTGCTTGTTTGTCCCTACAACCACACCCCCCCCTCCACCTCTCTGTCTCTCTATCTCTCTGCCCCACACACACACACCTTAAACCAGCTTATATTTCAACTCTTTCTTGGACTCGAACTCAAGTTCTGTCAAAGGGTCATGAGGACTCGAAACGTCAACTCTTTTCTTCTCCGCCAATGCTGCCAGACCTGCTGAGTTTTTCCAGGTAATTCTGTTTTTGTTTTCCATGCACATATACATGTCTAACAAGAGTCATTGGATAGTGATCAGGGTTGAGAACCCACACTGATTCTGTTTCTACCATTTAACAAACACAACAACAACAATAACTTGTGTTCATATGGCACTGTTAACATTGGAAAAATGTCCCAGTGGAGAAGGGAAGGCACATAATAGCTAGAGTTGGAGGAATGGAGAGTTTTGGATGTTATAGGGCAAAAGGAGGTTAGAGATGGCCATGAAGGAATTTGAACACAAGGATGAGAATTTTAAATAAAAACAGGTAATACTCAGCAGGTCAGGCAGCATCATAAGAGCATAAGAAATAGGAGCAGGAGAAGACCATCGAGCCTGCTGCACCATTCAATACAATCACGGCCGATATTGGGCTTCAACTCCACTTTCCTGCCCCCTCCTCATATCCATTAATTCGCTGAGAGACTAAAAATCTGTCTCTGCCTTAAGTATACTCACTGGTGCATCCACAACCCTTTGGGATAGGTAATTCCAAAGATTCCCAACCTTTTGTGTGAAGAAATTTATCGTTATCTCAATCCTTAATGATTGGTTGTTTATCCTGAGACTGTGCCCCTTGTTCTGCATTACCCAGCCAGGACAAACAACATCTCAGTGTCTGCCTGTCAAGCCCCTTAATAATCTTGTAGGTTTCAATGAGATCACCTCTCATTCTTCTAAACTCCAGAGAATATAGGCCTAATTTACTCAGCCTCTCATTATAGTACAACCCCCTCATCCCAGTGACCAATCTTGTGAACCTTCGCTGTACTGCCTCCAATGAAAGTATATTGTTCCTTTAAAAAATGAAGACTATTATTGCTCACTACTCCAGGTGTGGTTTCATCAAAGCCCTGTACAATTGTAGCAAGTCGTCTTTATTCTTGTACTCCAATCCTCTTGCAATAAGGACCAACGTGCCATTTGCTTGCTAATTGCTTGCTGTACCTGCATGCTAACATTTTGTGTTTTTTGTACAAGTATACCAAGTATACCCAAGTCTCTCTGAACATTGACTTGTCCAAGGTTGATGCCTTTTGAAACATATTGTTTTTCTATTCTTGCAACCAAAGTGAACAATCTTTCACTTGCCCACATCTGCCATCTTTTGGCCACTCACTTAACATGTCTGTCTTCTTGCAGCCTCTCTGTATACTCCTCATGGTTAACATTCCCACCTAGCTTTGTATCATCAACAAACTTTGATACATTACTCTTTATCTCTTCATCTAAAGCATTCATATATATCGTAAATAGCTGACACCCCAGCACTAATCCTTGTGATACTCCATTAGTCACAGCCTGCTAACTTGGAAATGCCCCATTTACCCTACTCTCTGCTTGCTTCAGTTAACCAATCTTCTATCCATGCTAATATATTGCCCCCAACTTTGAGTCCTTATCTTGTGTATTAGCCTTTTGCGTGGCATCTTATTGAATGACTTCTAGAAATCCAGGTAGACTACATCTACTGGTTCCCCTTTATTGACCATCAAAAAGCTCTTCATAAATTTGTCAAACAGGATTTCCCTTTTGGAAAGCCATGTTGATTTTGTCTGATCATGCTATGATTTTCAAATTGCACTGTTAAGACTTCCTTAATTAAAGATTATAGCACTTTCCTGACAAGTGATGTTAGACCAACTGGCCTGTAGTTCCCTGTTTCTCTCTCCCTTCTGTCTTCAATAGTGTTTTACAATTGCTAATTTCCAACCTGCTGGGACTATTTCAGAATCTAAAGAATTTTGGAAAATCATAGCCAGTACATCCATTATCTCTGCAGCTCCCTCCTTTTAGAGCCCTAGGATCTAGGCCATCAGATCCTGAGCAATTGTCAGATTTTAGTCCCTTGAGTTTCTCCGGTATGATTTGTCTGCTGATACTAATTACCTTAATTTCCTCACTCTTATTTGTCCCTGGGTCACCCTCTATCTCTTGCATGTAACTTGTGTCTTATAGTGTGAAGATGGGCACAAAATATTTCTTCAAAGTCTCTGCCATTTCCTCATTCCCCACATAATTTCTCATGCCTTTGCTTCTAAGGGATCAGCATTTACTTTAGCTACCCTCTTCCTTTTATATACTTGTAAAATTTCTTACAATCTGTTTTTTATATTCTTGGCTAGTTTACTCTCATATTCTTTTTTTTCAAATTTGTGGTGACCCTTTGGTTCATAAAATGCTCCTAGTCCTCAGGATTACTACTGTTCTTTGCAACATTGTAAGCCTCTTCTTTCAATTCTATCCTTAACTTCCTTAGTGAGCCAAGGATGGATCTTTCTCGCAGAGTTTTTGATCTTCAATGGAACGTATTTTTGTTGAACATTTTGAATTTATTTGAAATGTTTCCTACTGTTTATTTATCACCATGCCTTTTAGTCTATTTACCCAATCAACCTTAGTGCACTGTCCCCACTTACCTATGTAATTGGGTCTGTGTAAGTTTAAGATTATCGTTTGTGAATAGATTAAGTCATTTTCAAACTTAATGTGGAATTCAGTTGCATCATGATCACTATTTCCCAGCATCTGTGGAAAAAGAAACAAAGTTAAACAAACTTAAGGTCAGGTGATCTTACATCAGCATGACCTGCTGAATATTTCCACCTTTTCTGTTTTTATTTCAGCATCCACAGTATTTTGCTTTCGGATAGAATTTTACATTGGGCGCATTGGTTGGCCTGGACCGAATGGCCTACCCCTGCACCTGTTTATGTTCTTATGACTTAGTGCAAGCTCGGATATGGACAGTAGATTTGTTTTATTTATTCTTTCATGGGAGTTAGGCATCACTGGCTCGGCCAGCATTTGTTACTCATCTCTAATTTCCCTTGAGAAGATGGTGGTGAGCCACCTTCTTGAACTGCTGCAGTCGATGTGGTATAGGTACGCCCATAGTGTGGGGAGTTCCGGGATTGTGACCCAGTGACACTGAAGGAACAGTGATAATGTCCCTAGTCAAGATGGTTGTGTGTCTTGGAGAGGAACTTGCAGCTGGTGGTACATGTACTTCCCTTTTCCTTCTAGGTGCTAGAGTTTGCAGGTTTGAAATGTGCTATTGAAGGAGCCCTGACATTTTGTTTGTGGTACATTCTGCTACATCTGTGATTGAGGCAGTGAATGTTTATGATGGTGGATTAGGGACAATCAAGCGGGTTGCTCTGTCCTGGATGGTGTCAAATTCTTCTGTCTTGTTGGAGCTGCACTCAACCAGGCAAGTGGGGAGTATTCCATCACATTCCTGACTTGTGCCTTGTAGATGATGAACAGGCCTTGGGGAGTCGGGAGGTTAGTTACTTGTCACAGTATTCTCAGTCTCCAACCTGCACTTGTAGCCACAGTATTTATAAGGCTGCTCCAGTCTCTTGTCACTGGTAAGCCCAAGGAGTTGATAGGGCAGCTTTCACAGCAGAGTGTATGTTTACCCTATGTAAGCTGCAAAAAAAAATAGAACTTGGCCAGCTTACACAGTACTTCCCAGTTACTGCTAATTACAGACTAGATTAGATTTTAAGAGCAAAATTAACACTTTAAACCCCCCTTCATCAAACTCCAAGTCTGCACTCAGTTTCCTCAGCTGCACTCCATTTTCCAGGGTTGCACTAAAGAGGCCTGCATTTATAGCCAACTGAACTGGGGCTAGAAGTAACCAGGTTCCACCAGTTAGGGCAAATGGAGTGCAGACTTGGAGTTTGGTGAGAAGGGGAGTTCAGTGAAGGGGGTGGGGTAAAGGAGGTGTTGGTTTCCTTTTTCTGTCTTTCTCACTATAGGAGTTGGTTCTTGCTCTATTGCAGAGAAAGGAGCTAGCTGTTTGGTGAGTATATGATGGGTGCTTAAGGTCTATTCTATCCCTAAGGTTTAAAATAATACACAAATTGGTCGTAAAGTTAATAAAATATATAAAAAAGCAACAGAAATGAGTGATATAATTAATTATTTAAGACACATTAAGGATGGCAGGACAGGTGATGTGTCATGGCTGCAGCATATGGGAGCTCCTGGATAACATTGTGATCCAGGGCAAACACGTCTGCAGTAATTGTGGCTTGAGGAACTTTGGCTCAGAGTCATTGACCTGGGGGTTGAGCTGCAGACTCTGTGACACATCAGGGAGGGAGAAAGTTGTCTGGATGCCTTGTTCCAGGAGGCAGTCACACCACTTAGGATAGGGTCTTTTGATGTGGTCAGTGGCTAGGGACAGGAGGATGTGACTGCGAGTGAGGCAGGTAAGGGGACCCAGAGGGCAGGAGTATGAGCCTCTGCAAATGTCAACTAGGGTTTGAGGTTTTCTCAGCTTGTTTGAATGAGAGTGGGGGCTGCAGGATGGATGAGCAAACTGACCATGGCATCGTGGTACAGGAAGCCATTCAAGTGGGGGGAGCAAAAAGGCATGTAGTGGCAGTAGAAGACAGTATATTGAGGGGGATTGACACTGTTCCAATAGTGCAACACTCAGTCAGTACTACATTGGAGTGACAGTCTGGGTTATGTGCTCCAGGCTCTAGTGTTGGGTTTTGAACCCACAGCCTGTTGACTTTAATGTGTGTGTGCTTTCAACTAAGACACAGCTAAAATACTTGTCAAACTTTTATGCTTCATATTTCTATTTAATTGTACATAAATATGATTTTTTTGTGCTCTATAAGTTTATAGTTTAGTTTAAGATCTATCATTCCAAGGTATTTTGGCGGCATACTGTATGTTTAATCCAGGATGCAGATTTCTGCAAATAGGAAACTGTTGATCTTCATTGTGCACCCCCTCTTCGGGCAAATTACAGAAACAGTACAACTTCCAGATTGCAGGAGCCATGGTCTGTTTACCAAAGTTGTTAGTCAAGTTCTGTCGAAGGGTCATGAGGACTCGAAACGTCAACTCTTTTCTTCTCCGCCGATGCTGCCAGACCTGCTGAGTTTTTCCAGGTAATTCTGCTTTTGTTTTGGATTTCCAGCATCTGCAGTTTTTTTGTTTTTATCTTGTTAGTCATTTAATTGGGATTGCAAGACCATGGCAATTGTTCATGTCTCTGATTTCTGTTTTTTGTCAGTAAAATCCTAATTTTAAGCCTTGTCCCCACCTCCAAAATATTGGGTGTCAGCTAGGAGGACAGAAAAGGTATGTTACAGAGGGGAGAGAGGAAAAAAGGACCAGGAGCAATGGATATGATAAGACTGGTTAGGGAAAGGAAGTTTAAGAATCTAACAAAGAAAGGGAGGGAACGGACTAAAAGGCTATGTTCAAAATCTGCCTGTCAGACCTAGGTGCTGTAAAAAAGGTCTTTTGACATTTGAGTTGTTTTATTAGAGTAGTGGTGTTTCTTTCAGTGTCCAAACGTGTGCTGAAAACTTGTAAAACTGTCTGCCTTAGGGAGACAGGAATTTCTGTGGTCTTTTTGCAGTCTAAGTGTGAAAATTGTGAGGACTTTCAAAGCATTCTTAGGAGATTTGATGTGATAAATTGTATGTTACAGGTTGATACAACTGGTGTTCGTTTTAACTCATCCCTTTGAAAGGCAGCAGATCTACTCTGTTTTCGTCCTTCATTTTAACAAAAATTGTATTCCATCTTTATGAATTGCTTACAAACCACTGATCAGTATCATCAATAAACTGATGAGCCTTGCATTATAGGGCATTAATAGCTGTTTTATAAAATAGTTATCGTGTGATTCTGTAGTTGATCATGAGAACTTAGGGTAAGGATTGTGAAAACGTGGCTCACCTTGAATTTTGTCTAAACAAAACCATCTGGATTTGAAAATCTCCATTGTGAATATGTTTTGACTTTCGAGGGAAAAATCCTGATCTGTACCATATGCAGTGGGAGAGGCTCTCAATTGTAATAGCTTCTAAACACATTGAAGGCTGGCAATTTGAGAGAGTCCCCTTTTGATTGATCTACTTGTATGAAATCTTCCTTGAAGTTCTCGTCTGTTGGATATTGGTGAAAAAGAATTTGAAGACTGAATTATCGTTTGGGGGTGAGTTGCTTCAAGGATAGCCCATGCAATGACAGTTAGATTTGCTGGAGTCCATGTGCTGGAGTCAATGTTCATGTGTGAAGCTAAAGCCTTGCTGGAGTCCATGTGCTGGAGTCAATGCTCATGTGTGAAGCTAAAGCTTCAGAACTCTGGATCGCCAGCTCGACTTCTACACTTGTGAAATTGAGCCCAGTGCTCAAATGAATCGGTGCTTTGTAATCTACAGTAGGTGGCCTCATCTTGCCCTGCCCCCTGTACCCTAAATCACTTGAGTCCTGTCCGCCCATCACCTCAGGACCTACATTGGCTCATAGTCAGTTTTAAAAATTGTCAGGTTTGTTTTCAAATGCCTCCGTGGCTTTGCCCCTCCCTATCTCCCTGACCTCCTCCAGACTTCCAACCATCCAAAATCTGAGTTTCTCCAATTCTGCCCTTTTGCATTTCTCTGACTTTCACAGCTGCTCCATTGGCAATTGCGCCTTAAGCTATCTAAGTTCCAAACTCTAAAATTCCCTCCCTTAATCCCCTGACTCCCTACCTCCTCTTTCCTTCTCTAAGACACTCCTCAAAACCTCCTTGTTGGACCAAGATTTTAATAATTTCTCTAGTATCTCCTTATGTCGCTCAGTATCAAAGTTTGTTTGATAATGTACCGGTGAAGTGCCTTGGAATGTTTTACTATGTTAAAGGCACTGTAGAAATGGAAGTTGTTGCTGTGTTAGCTCTAAGTACCGACAACCGTTCTTGCATCATCACAAGTGCATATGACTGTTTAACACTGATTAAGACTGATCAACACTTGCAGTGAAAATCAGGTTTTATGTGAGTCATTCAGAGTGGTGAAGTTCTTGATGCCCAGGACACACAAGATTGATTTTGTCAGCCCAAGTCAGAGAATTCTTATTCTCAGCCTGTAGCACTTCTTTGGGTCTTTCTTCCAAATTATCTGAGTAAAGTGTGCAGAATGAATTTCAAAATGTGTATTAAAGTGAAACTTACATTGAGTATCTTTAAGTACTTTACAGAGCAACAGGGAGAAAAACAAAAAGCACAGATTGCTTTTATAGAACACCGGTTAGGTCTCAGATGGAGTGCTAAGTTCAGCTTTGGGCACCACATTATAGGAAGGATGTCATGGCCTCAGAGCCGATGGATAATTACCACAAACCACCACCCCCCCACCTTCCCAGTTGATGAATCAGTGCTCCTCCATGTTGACCACCACTTGGAGAAAGCACTGAGGGTGGCAAGGGCACAGAATGTACTTTGGGTGGGGAACTGCAATCTCCAACACCAAAAATGGCTCAGTAACACCACTACTGCCTGAGCTGGCTGAGTCCTAAATGACATAGGTCTAAACTGCGTCTGCGGCAGGTGGTGAGGGAACCAACAAGAGAGAAAAACATACTTGACCTCATCCTCACCAACCTGCCTGATGCAGATGCATCTGTCCAAGACCATATTGGTAGGAGTGACCAGCGCACAATCATTGTGGAGACGAAGTCCTGCCTTCACATTGACGATACCCCCTATTGTGTTGTGTGGCACTACCGCCGTGCTAAATGGGATAGATTTTGAACAAATCTAGCAACTCGAGACTGGGCATCCATGAGGTGCTGTGGGCCATCAGCAGCAGCAGAATTATACTCGAACACAATCTGTAATCTCATGACTCGGCGTGTCCCCCACTCTACCATTACCATCAAGCCAGAGGATCAACCCTTGTTCAATGAAGAGTGCAGGAGGGCATGCCAGGAGCAGCACCAGGCATACCTAAAAAGTGAGGTATCAGCCTGGTGAAGCTACAACACAGGACTATTTGAATGTCAAACAGCATAAAGCAGCAAGTGATAGACAGAGCTAAGCGATTCCACAACCAATGGATCAGATCTAAGCTCTGCAGTCTTTCCATGTCCAGTTATGAATGGTGATGGACAACTAAACTCACTGGAGGAGGAGGCTCCACAAATGTCCCATCCTCAATGATGGGGGAGCCCAGCACATCAGTGCAAAAGATAAGGCTGAAACACTTGGCACTTCTGGCTGAAGATTGTTGCAAGTCGATGGTCCATCTCGGCCATCTAGGAGGTCCCCAGCATCACAGATGGCAGTCTTCAGCCAATTCGATGCACTCCACGTGATATCAAGAAACAGCTGAAGACACTGGATACTGCAAAGGCTATTGCCCCTGACAATATTACGGCAATAATATTGAAGACTTGTGCTCCAGAACATGCCGCACCCTTTGCCAAGCTGTTTCAGTACAGCTGCAACACAGGCATCTACCTGGCTATGTGTAAAATTTCCCAGGTATGTCCTGCACACAAAAAGCAGGACAAATCCAAGCCAGCCAGTTATTACCCCATCAGTCTACTCTCGGTCATCAGTAAAGTGATGGAAGGGGTCATCAACAGTGCTATCAAGTGGGACTTACGTAGCAAGAACCTGCTCACTGTCGCTCAGTTTGGGTTCTGCCGGGACCACCTGACTTCATTACAACTTTGGTTCAAACATGGACAAAAGAGCTGAACTCCAGAGGTGAGGTGAGAGTGCCTAACCTTGACATCAAGGCAGTATTTGATCAAGTGTGGCAACAAGGACCTCTAACAAAACTGGAGTCAATGCGAATCGAGGGAAACTCTCCACTGGTTGGTGTTATATCTAGCTGGTTATTGAAGGTTAATCATCTCAGTTCCAGGACATCACTGCAGGAGTTCTACTGGGCTCAACTAGCTTCCACTGCTTCATCAATGACCTTCCTTGCATCATGAGGTCAGAAGTGGGGATGCTCGCTGGTGATTGCACAATGTTCAGTACCAATCGTGACTTGTCAGATACTGAAGCAGTTCATGTCCAAATGCAGCAAGATCTGGACATTTGTCAGGATTGGGCTGACAAGCGGCAAGTAACATTCATGCCACAAGTGCCAGACAATGACCATCTCCAACAAGAGAGAACCTAACAATCACTCCTTGACGTTCAATAACAATACCATTGCTGAATACCGCAGTACTAACATTCTGGGGGTTACCATTGACCAAAAACTGAACTGGACCAGCCATATAAATACTATGGCTACAAAAGCATGGCAGAGGCTAGGAATCCTGTGGCAAGTAACTTGCCTCCTGACTCCTCAAAAGCCTGATTACCACCTACAAGGCACAAGTCAGGAGTGATGGAATACTCCCCACTTGCCTGGATGAGTGCAGCTCCCATAACACTCAAGAAGCTTGACACCATCCAGGACAAAGCTCCCCACTTGATTGGCACCCCAACCACAGACATTCACTCCCTCCACCACCAGCACACAGTAGCAGAACTGTGTACCACCTACAACATGCACTGCAGGAACTCACCAAGGTTCTTTAGACAGCACCTTCCAAACCCACGACCACTCCCACAAGGGCACCACCTGGATGTTCCCCTCCAAGCCACTCACCATCCTGACTTGGAAATATATCGCCGTTCCTTCACTGTCAAGATCCTGGAACTCTATCCCTAACAGCACTGTGGGTGTACCTACACCACATGCATTGCAATGGTTCAAGAAAGCAGCTCACCACTATCTTCTCAAGCGCAATTCAGAATGGGCAATAAATGCTGGCCTAGCCAGCGATGCCCACATCCCATGAATGAATAAAAAAATTTTACTGGGATGGTACCAGGGGTGGGGGAAGAGTTAACTGCAGGGACTGGCAAAACTGAGGTTATTCTCCTTAGGGCAGGAGAATCATTTTTAAAAATAGAAGAAAAAGACTTTCACTTGTATAGCATCTTTCACGACCACCAGACAAGCACTTTACAGACATTTTTATTCTTTTAAAGGATGAAGGGGTCGCTGGCAAGGCCAGCATTTGTTGCCCATCCTAATTGCTCTTGAGAAGGTGTTGGTGAGTCACATTCTTGAACCACTGCAGTACAACTGGTTCAACTTTTCTTTAGCAGTTTGGTACAACTGAGTGGCTATTTCACAGGGCAGTTAGAGTGAACCGTATTGCTGTGCTTCTGGAGTCACATGTAGGTTAGACCAGGTAAGGATGATAGATTTCCTTCCCTAAAGGGCATTCGTGAACCAGATGGGTTTTTAATGACAATTAAGTTTCATTGTCACCATTACTGAGACTAGCTTTCAATTCCACATTTATTAATGAATTTTAAATTCCACTGGCAGGATTTGAACCATGTCCCCGGAGCAGTAGCTTGGGTCTCTAGTGACTATACCCTATGCCACCTTCTAAATGACTTCTGAAGTGTAATGACTGTTGTAATGTCAGAAACACAGCGGCCAATTTGCACATTGCAAGCTCCCATGAATAACAATGTGATGATACCTAGCACAAAGGAAGATGGTTGTGGTTGTTGGAGGTCAGTCATCTCAGCTCCAGGACATCACTGCAGGAGTTCCTCAGGGTAGTGTCCTCAGCCCAACCATCTTCAGCTGTTTCATCAATGACCTTCCTTCCATCATGAGGTCAGAAGTGGGGATGTACGAGGATCTTTGCACAATGTTTAGCACCATTCGCGACTCCTCAGATACTGAAGCAGTCCGTGTCCAAATGCAGCAAGACCTGGACAATATCCAGGCTTGGGCTGACAAGTGGCAAGTAACATTTGCACCAGACAAGTGTCAGGCAATGTCCATCTCCAACAAGAGAGAATCCAACCATCGCCCCTTAATGTTCAATGGCATTACCATCACTGAAATCCCCACTATCAACATCCTGGGGGTTACCATTGAACAGAAACTGAACTGGACTAGCCATTATAAATACTGTGGCTGCAAGAGCAGGTCAGAGGCTGGGAATCGTGCGATGAGTAACTCATCACCTGACTTCTCAAAGCCTGTCCACCATCTACAAGGTACAAGTCAGGAGTGTGATGGAATACTCCCCACTTGCCTGGATGAGTGCAGCTCCTACAACACTCAAGAAGCTGGACACCATCCAGGCCAAAGCAGCCTGCTTGATTGGCACCATATCCACAAACCTTCACTCCCTCAACCACCAACACACAGTAGCAGCAGTGTGTACCACCTACAAGACACACTGCAGGAATTCACCAAGGCTCCTTAGACAGCACCTTCCAAACCCACAGCCACTACCACCTAGAAGGACAAGGGCAGCAGATAAATGGGAACACCACCATCTGGAAGTTCCCCTCCAAGTCACTCACCACCCTGACTTGGAAATATATCACCATTCCTTCACTGTCGCTGGGTCAAAATCCTGGAACTCCCTCCCTAACAGCACTGTGGGTGTACCTACACCACATGGACTGCAGCGGTTCAAGAAGGCAACTCACCACCACCTTCTCAAGGGCATCTAGGGATGGGTAATAAATGCTGGCCCAACCAGTGAAGCCCACATCCTGTGAATGAATGGATAAAAGGAAAAGTAAAAAATAAACAGATAATCTGTTTTGTGGTGTTGGATGAAGGATACATGTTGGCCTAAACACTGGAGAGAATTACCCTGCTCTGCTTTGAAATAGTGGGATCGTTAACGTCACCTGATGGGGCAGATGGAGCCTCAATTTTAACATCTCATCTGAATGGTGGCACTTCCAACAGTGCAGCACTCCCTCAATACTGCATTGTTGTGTCACTCTTAATTTTTGTGCTCAATTTCTGGACTGGAAATTGAATCTGGAACCTTCTGACTCGGATGGCTCATCCATGGTTGACAGGTTAAACAGAGGGGACAGTCGTAAGATACTGTATTTGACAAAATAACTAGGAGAATAACAGAAACATATTTTTCCTTAGTTCTGTTGAAGTGTCATATGGACTCGGAACATTAACTGTATTCCTCTCTGCAGATGCTGTCAGACCTGAGTTTTTCCAGCTATTTTTGTTTTTGTTTCAGATTTCCAGCATCCGCAGTATTTTACTTTTATATGGGAGAATAACAGATAATTTTACAGTGAATTGCTCTGATCTGCAGTGCACAGCATAGTGTAATCCCTTGCCTTGTTAGCCTTCCCCAAATGCATTACCTCCCACTTTTTTCTGGATTGAATTCCATCTGCCACTGCTCTGCCCACCTGACCAGTCCATTGATATCCTCCAGCAGTTTACAGCTATCCTCCTCACTATTTACCACCCGAGCAATTTTCATGTCATCCACAAACTTCTTGATTGTACTAGCTACATTTAAGTCCAAATCATTTATATACACCACAAACAGCAAGGGCTCCAGCACTGAGCCCTGCAGAACCTCATTGGAAACAGACTTCCAGTCACAGCAACATCCCTCTACCATCACCCTCTGCTTCCTGCCTCTCAGCCAATTTTGGATCCAACATGCCACTTTGCCTTGGATCTCATGGGCTCTTACTTTCTTGACCAGTCTGCCATGAAGGACCTTATCAAAGCCTTGCTAAAGTCCATGCAGACCACATCAAATGCATTACCCTCATCGACATTCCTGGTTACCTCCTCAAAACATTCGATCAAATTTGTCAAATACCAATTCCACGACCTTCCACGAACAAATCCATGCTGACTATCCCTGATTAATCCATGTCTCTTCATGTGCAGATATACTCTGTTCCTCAGAATTCTTTCTAGTAGTTTCCCCACCACTGAGGTTAGACTGACTGGCCTGTAATTTCCTGGTCCACCCCTTCTGCCCTTTTTTAATAATGGGACAATGTTAGCAGCCCTCCAGTCCTCTGGCACCTCACCTGTGGCCAGAGAGGATTTGAAAATTACTGCCAGGGCCCCTGATATCTCTTCCCTTGCCTCCCTCAGCTGCCTGGGATACATCTCATCCGGGCCTGTAGATTTATCCACTTTTAAGGCCACTAAACCCGCTAGTACTTCCTCTCTCACTGTTACTTTCCCCTTATATTTCACAGTCCCCCACCCTGATGTCTATATCTGCATCATCCTTTCCATTGCGAAGACCAACGCAAACTATTCATTGAGGACTGCACCCACATCTTCCGGGTCCACACACATTACCTCTATGGTCCCTAATTGGCCCTACTCTTTCCCTAGTTATTCTCTTGCTCTTTATATATTTAAAAAACCCCTTTGGGTTTTCCGTTACTCTACCCACCAATGTGTTCTCATGCACTCTCTTAGCTTTCCTAATTTCGTTTTTAAGTTCCCCTGTGCACTTTTTGTACTCCTGTAAGGACTCTACTGCATTGAGCCCTTGGTTTCTGCCATAAGCTTCTCTTTTTTTCTTAACCCTAACCTTTATGTCCCTTGACATCCAGGGTTCTCAGTACTTGGTCCGGGAACATATTTGCCTTGTACTCGGGCTCTTTCCTCCTTGAATGCCTCCCACTGTCTGATACAGTTTTATCTGCAAGTAGCTGCTCCTAGTCCACTTGGGCCAAATTGCATCTCATCTTGGTAAAATTAGCCTTTCCCCAGTTTAGAACTTTTATTCTCAGCACAAGCTTATCCTTTTCCATAACTATCCTAAATCTAACTGAGTTATGGTCACTACCTCCAAAATGCTCCCCTACTGATACTCCTTCCATCTGACTGGCTCATTTCTGAATATTAAGCCCAGAGCTGCCTCCTCCTTTGTTGGGCTTTCTATGTACTGGCTAAAAAAGTTCTCCTGGATACAAATTAAAAATTTTGCTCCCTCTCTACCTTGCACACTAATATTTTGGGTAGTTAAAATCCCCTACTATTACTGCCTTATTGTTCATACACTTCTCTGAAATTTCATTACATATTTGACCCTCTATCTCTCCCTGACAGTCTGGGAGCCTATAATACACACCCAACAGTGTGTTTGCCCCTTTTGTGTTTTTTATTTCTACCCATATGGCCTCATTTGATGATCCTTCCAAGATATCATCGCTCCTCACTGCTATAATTGATTCCTTGATCAATATTGCAATACCCCCATCCCCCTTTCTATCTCGTCTGAATACCCAATAATCAGGAATGTTGAGCTGCCAATCCTGCCCTTCTTTTAGCCAGGTCTCGGTCATAGCTATGATGATATGCTACCACGCACCTGTCTGTGCCCTCAGCTCGTCTGTCTTAAGAGCCTCCTCAGGCTCTTTGCGTTAAAATATATTCTATTTAGCTGTACTAAACTCACTTCTTTCTTGAAGGGTCATGAGGACTCGAAACGTCAACTCTTTTCTTCTCTGCCGATGCTGCCAGACCTGCTGAGTTTTTCCAGATAATTCTGTTTTTGTTTTGGATTTCCAGCATCCGCAGTTTTTTGTTTTTATCACTTCTTTCTTATCTAGCCTATGTTTCCTCTGCCTTCCAGACTCACTTAGTAGCATTTTAACTTCTAATTCCATCTCAGCTTCCCTCCTCTCTGAACTACTTTTCAGGATCCTATCCCGCTGCCAATTTAATTTAACTCCGGCCCAACAGCATTAGCAAACCTCCCTGCGAGGATGTTGGTCCCGTTCCTGTTCAGATGTAACTCGTCCAACTTGTACAGGTGCCACCTCCCCCAGAAACAGTCCCAGTGCCCAAGGAACCTAAAGCCCTTCCTCCCATCTCTCCAGCCCTGCATTCATCTGCTCTATCCTTCTGTTCCTATTCTCACTACTGCGTGGTGCTGGAGTAATCCGGAGATTACTACCTTTGAAGTCCTTTCAAATTCCTACCTAACTCCCTAAAGTCTGCTTGCAGGACCTCATTTCTCTCTCTTCCTATGTCACTGGTCCCAACATGGACCATGACCTCTGACTGTTCACCCTCCCCATTCAGAATGTCCTGCAGCCATTCTGTAACAACCTTGATCCTGGCACCCAGGAAGCAACATACATCCTAGAGTCACGTCTACAACCACAGGAGCGCCTGTCTACTCCCCTCACTATTGAATCCTCTACCACTATTGCCCTTCCACACCTTGTGTCGTGTGTCCTCACCCCCCTCCCCCCCGCGAGCAGCTGGACCACCCACAGTGCCATTGCTCTGTTCGGCCTCCCCAGAGGAACCGTCACTCTCACCGTTTTCGAAGGCTGAGAAAGGATTTGTGAGTGAGATGCTCTCGGGGGATTCCCTCACTACCTGCCTGGTCCCCTTCTTCTGTCTGGTGGTCACCGCTTCCTCTCTACTTGCAGTCCCTTAAGCTGCGGGGTGACCATCTCCTGAAACATGCTCTCCACGAACCCCTCAGCCTCATGAATGCACCCTAGTGCCCCCAGCTGCCACTCAAGCTCCAAAACCCGGAGCTTGAGTTGCTCCAGTCAGCGGCACCTGCTGCACACCTGGTCATCCGGACCGCCAGGAGCATCTAGGATTCCCCACAAAGCACAGGATGTGCAAATCATGGGACTGAGCTCCCCAGACATATCTTAACTAAATAGGATATGCTTTTATTTTACCCTTACTCCTACTTGAGTATAGACTAGATGCTAGATCCTCTAGATAGACTAGATTCTTTAGCTGCTGATGACTGCCTGGCCCAGGGTCCTCCTCTCGCACTCTCTAGATGCTGCTGACTGCCTAACCCTGGGTCCTCCTCTTGCGCTCTCCTCTTGGTGCTGCTGACTGCCTGCTCCAGGGTTCTCCACCACACACTCTCTAGATGCTGCTGACTGCCTTTCGCAGGGTGCAGGGTCCTCCCCTCTCAGGATCCTCCTCCTAATCCTCCAGTCCTCTGCGATACAGGGTGGTCCAAGACGACTGGAGAGTTGCAAACTCTGTTTTTCTCTCCACAGATGATGTCAGACCTGCTGAGATTTTCCAGCATGTTTTGTTTTTATTTCAGATTTCCAGCATCCACTGTATTTTGCTTTTATTGAGGTGTTAGAAAGGCTTCCTGTGCTTAAAGTTGCTAAGTTATAGGACCAGATGAGATGCTTCCAAGATACTGAGGGAAGTAAGGGTGGAAGTTGCATCAGCATTGGCCATAATCTTCCAATCCTCTGAGATACAGGGTGGTCCAAGACAACTGGAGAATTGCAAATGTTACACCTTGGTTCTAAAAAGGGTAGGCGAATAAATGCAATAACTACAGGCCATTTAGTTTAACCTCGGTGATGGGAAAGCTTTCAGGTAACTTTGGACATAGTTAACTGTCACTTGGACAAATGTGGATTAATTAAGGAAAGCCGGATTAGAACTTAAGGGCAAACCTTATTTAATTAAGTTGATTGAGTTTTTTGATGAGATAAGAGAGGGCTGATGAGGATCATGCAGTTAATGTGGTGTAAATGGACTTGCAAAAGGCATTTGATAAAGTGCCACATAATAGGCTTTGTCTGCAAAGATAAAGCTCGTGAAATTAAAAGGGACAGCAGCAGCATGGATACAAAGTTAACTGAGTGACAAGAAATGGAGAGTAGTGGGAAACAGTTATCTTTTGGATTGGAAGAAGGTAGATAGTGGGTTTCCTCTGCTTTATTTGATCTATATTAGTGATATGGGCTTTGATGTGCAGGACACAATTTCAAAATTTGCAGATGACACAAAACTTGGAAGTGTTGTCAACTGTGAGCATAGTGATAGACTTCAAGTGGCCATAGCTGGTGAATGGATGGACATGTGATAGATGAAAGTTAATGTAGAGAATGTGAAGTGATATGTTTTGGTAAAAAGGAGGAGGACAGGCAATATAAAATAAAGGGTATAATTCCAAAGGGGTGCAGCAGCGGAGGGATAAAGGGGTACATATGCACATACCATTGAAGATGGCAGGACAGGTTGAGAAACTGGTTAAAAGGGCGGAGGGGATCCTGGGCTTGATAAATAGATGCATAAGTAATAAAAGCAAGGAAATTATGGAGAACCTTTATAAAACACTATCGTTGTCAACTGGAATATTATGTCTAATGCTGAGCTCCAACCTTTAGCAAACACGTGAAGGCATTAAAGAGGATGAAGAAAATGAGTCTATGAAAAGATTTATAACAGTGATTCCAGGTTGAGGGATTTCTGTTGCCTAGATAGATTGGGGAAGCTGGGGCTTGTCTCTCAACCCCCTCTTTTCTAGGGAGGAGATTTGATAGAGGTACAGATATTCAAAGCCTTGAGGATTCTGGACAGAGTAGATAGGCAGAAACTGTTCCCATTCACTGAAGGATCAAGAACCAATGGACACCCACTGATTTTAAAATGATTAGCAAAAGAACCAGAGGCATTGTGAGAGAACTTTTGAAAGTGGCAAATTAGGAGCTGAATTGCATTGCCTCTTGAGCGTGGTGGAGGCAGATTTAGTTGTGGCTTTCAACGAGAATTGGACAATTATCTGAATAGACTAAATTTGCAGGCTATGGGGAAAAGCCGTACGGGAGTGGCCCTTGCAGAGATCCAGCATGGATATGATGGGCTGAATGGCCTTCTGTATTGTCATTCTCTGATCCTATTTAGGGCTATGTAAGCTGTCTCATCTTTCACAAGATGCGAGGATTACTGATGAGAAAAAGATTCTGGGTTGAAATTTTAAAATTGCAATTTTGGCAACCATTTATGTACTGTTTGAGTGTCAGAGCTGAAGGGTGGAATTTTACTTGTAAAGCTGAGGAAATCATTTTCCAGGTACCAAGCAACAAATACTTAAGTCCTTGTCTCTTGCAAAGATCTGGTACTTACCAATGCTGCCAGAACCCTTCCCAGAAGACCTCTGCCTTCCCCACCCTCTAATTTTGGCCCCAGGAATCCTTTGAGAACAAAACTTTTACAGTTCTACCCCTCCTGTTCTGCAAAATGCACAGCATCTCTGGACAGTGCTGTTGAACCATTGCCCCCAATCCCACCCTGTGCTAACAAGCTGTTGGACAAACTGGACCACCTGTACCATGCTATCTGTGGTACGACACGTTAGGTGCCTACCTACAGCTTGTTGTGTCTTGTGTGCCATCTTGGTTTGCTTCTTTGACTTGAATAAAAACTAAGGAATGAAAGTTAAAGATAATGGAAAGTATAGAAAAACACTGTCTTTACAGAATAATATCACATAAAATATAATGCAGATATATGTCCCTTTAAGGGGTTCATGAAAAGTTCTTTCTTATTCTTGTGTAATTCTTAAACATAGGCAAATTTATTTCAATCTGAATAAATTTACTCTTTGCACACTTGATTTGGTTATTTATTGCCTTGCGATTGACTCCTAGTCCTGGTCTTCCCAACAGTAACTCCTTTCTAATCACATTCCTGACTTGTGCCTTGTAGGTGAAGGAAAGGCTTTGAGGAGTCAGGAGGTTAAAGACTCACCACAGAATACCCAGCCTTTGACCTGCTCTCGTAGCTAGAGAGGTAAGATACAACAAAGTAGAAACAATTTAATAACTCTGAGCTAGATTTTTCTAAAAGAAAATTCATTTGTGGAATATAGGAGTCACTTGCAAAGCTAGCAGAGGGTGGTGGTGAGCCCTGCATGCAGTGTACACATGAAAGTACACCCACAGTGCTGTTAAGGAGGGAGTTCCAGGATTAACTGAGTCACACTGAAGGAATGGCGATGTAGTTCCAAGTTAGGATGGTGAGTGCCTTGGAGGGGAACTTGCAGGTGGTGTTCCCATGCATCTGTTCCCCTTGTCCTTGTAGGTGATCGAGGTTGTTGATTTGGGAGGTGCTGTTGAAGAAATCTTGGTGAGTTGCTGTAGTGCATCTTGTAGATGGTACACACTGCAGCCATGTTGCGCAGATGATTGTTTAAGGTGTTTGGTGGGTGAGGTGCCATTCAAGTAGGCTGCTTTGCCCTGGATGGTATTGAGCTTCTTGAGCTGCACTCACTCGGAAAGTGGAGAATATTCCATTACAGTCTTGACTTGTGCCTTGTAGGTGCTGGAATGACTTTGGGGGATCAGGAAGTGAGCCATTGCCACAGAACATTTAGCCTCTGATCTGCTCTTGCAGCCACAATACTGGGTTCCACTATAAGACGGTTCGTGGGGACCATCTCAAGATGGCACTGTAGATGAGACAGTGCTATTTCATAGCTGCATCTTTTGCTATCCTTAAATTCATCTGCAACTCCCCATCATTCATTTCAGGAATGCAGAACATTACTGGCTTCTGGCATTAAAGGGGCACATAATTGCATTCTACTTTATCTGGTGTAATGTTCCTGTGTATCAAACAGTGCATCCTCCCACTTACCACATGGTAGATTTGGTGATATTTAATGTGAAAGTGTCTGTACTTGAAAGGGAGAGACTCTTTTTAAAAAAAAAAAATGTTTTGTCCCATCTCTTACAATTCATTACTAGATTTTAGCTGTCTCCTAAGTACCAAAAGCCAGACCTCAACTTAAGATAAATAAGCAGCTTCTGCCAGCGCTGGGCACTGTTGTTGTTCGAAGGGGGCTAAAATGTTTTCATTGGCAGAAATGGTTGGGAACAGTTAAACACTGTTTTACTGAAGAATTTCTCATCTGCGTATCATTAGACTTCTGTATACTTAAAATGAAATGATTGTCACTTATAAAGGTTATGGGGAACATTGGATGTGTTCAGACAAATCCTAATGCTATAATTCCCCCCAACCTGCAGTGTTTCTTTTTAAACTGCTTAGCTTTCACTTCCTTTTCTCTTTTCAGTTACTGTCACATCTGCTATGCATTTCTAACAAATCTGATTTTATGTCAGATTTCTGACATTTGCAGCTTTTGTTTTAGTCTAACCTCAATATCTGTTGACCTGCTAGCTTTGCACTTCAGTATATATTTGAATAATTCTAATTTTAGCTGCGCCCATTCAGTCTGTTGATTGCTGCCAATGTGGCAACTGTAACATCAGCAAAAATTCATTAGTACAACATATGTAAACAGCCTACAGTTCTTTCTGCACCTTTCTAGAATTCCAGTTTAGTCTTGTACTTTTTTTTGCCTAGATAGCATACTACACCTGCACCTCAACATGAAATACAATAACTAAAAAGTTTATCTTTGTTAGTTGTTTGTTTTAAGTAGAAGTATAAAGGGAATGGTATGTATTCTAGGAATATAGGGCAGAATCTTCTGCCCCTTTGAAAAATTTCAGGTTTTGGGATCGTTTCTTGGAAGTCTGTTTAAGATTTAAATATAAGGAAGGCCCACGGCACTGAGGGCCATCCGTGTGGAGGGTAATTGCCACCACAAGAATGGTCATGGCTCAGGCTGCAGTGTTTGCATTCATGCAGTACAATAGTAGGACCAGTGAGAGGCTACACTGACAACTCTCCTGCCTGCCACTGGGAGGCCACCTCCAAGCTACTGCTGGCCTCCTGACTGAGCGTGGGGTTGATCCGATGCTGGGAAAATCTTGGCATCATCTGCAACTTAGCTTTAAATGGGTCCTTAATTGGCTACCTGCCACTGCTGGCCATTGCCACTTTGCACCTACTTCCAGCAAAGATGCACAGAGGCAGGAATACATTAGGTATCTGACCTGACACACAACTTCCTAACTTTACTCGCGCCCCTCTTTCCAAAGCTGCTCCCACAGGGTTGGGAAGATTCTGTCATCTGTGAATTTTCCTTGTTTCTTTATGGTGGAAAAGCATGCAAGTTAGACTGCCGTCCTTGAGCCACCTGTTAGAATTTGCACGAGAGTAACCTAGCAGAAGTTCCTTCTGATTTTCACTTATGGGAAAGTGTTTGACTCCCTTGATCTTCTGCAATGACATGAGAAAGGACACCCTGGGAGGATTGAAACTGCCTAGCATACTTTGTTGCCTCAGTGCTGTGTGCTGCCATTGCAATCTTCATACTGGAGCTATTGAAAACCCAGATACCTGGAATTTACAGCACAAACAGGCCATTCAGCCCATGCCTATTTTTATGCTCCAAATGAGCTTTCTTCCACCACCCTACTTCACCTCATCATATCACCATATCCTTCTAATCCTTCCTCATGTGTTCATCCAACTTCCCCTTAAATGCATCTGTGCTGTTTGCCTCAACCGCTCTCAGCGGTAGTGAGTTCCCCATTTTCACCACTCTCTAGGTAAAGAAGGCTTTTCTGAATTCCCTTTGGATTTATTAGTGACCATCATATACTTTGGGCCGCTAGTTCTTGTCTCCCCCACAAGTGGAGACATCTTCTCTACGTGTATCCTACTGAGCCCCCTTCATAATATTGACGATGTCCATCAGGTCACATGCTCAGCCTTTTTTTTTTTTAGAGATAAGAGCCCCATGTTCAATATAAAAACAATGCAAAAGAACCAATGAGCTGAAACATTGGGTGGAATTTTCCGAGCCTGCTGGCGGCGTGATAGGTGGTGTGCGCGGAAAATATGGCGGGACCTGTTCCACAACTGCTCAGCCTGCTGACGGTGAGCCGCGTTCCCCACCATCAGTTGGCAGGGAGCTAATTGTAATACATTAGCATATAATTAAAAGGCCGTCCCGCCAGGTGCTTGGAACCCCACTGTACCGTCCGTCCTTGCCAATGTGTTTCACAGCACGCTGGCAAGGTGCACTTGGCAGCCCGTTGTTTACAGGCCTCAGGGGCACCGGGAGGGCAGAGGCAACTGATTCCTGACCCCGGAGGCAACTGCTGGGGCAGGGGGGGAATGGTGTCCGGGGGCAAGTGCCGGCCAGCCTTGGAGGCGACTGCTGAGTTGGGGCGGCTGTCCGGGGGCAAGTGCTGGCCAGCCTTGGAGGCAACTGCTGAGGAGTTGTTGGGGGGGGGGGAGAGGTTTGGTTCAAGTGCTGCCCTGGCGCTGCATCATGCATACAGGCAGTCGAGGTCGGGTAGGGTAAGCGAGGGAAGTGGCCACGCATTAGGGACATCTGTATAAACTGACCATGCTTCTGCAATTAAGACAGATCAGGCACAACCACAGTGATATGATTGGGGACATGCTCCTAGCCTACCCGCCCATGCCAGCAACTCGGAGGCACCAAAAGGCGACCAAGCACCCCATACCTTATCCCCCCCCCAACCCCTTGACACAGACTTCGAGCCCATCACCACTTTATTGGACCTTGGAGCAGTTGGACTGCACATGTTGTACAATCTCCTCGCCAACACTGGCCATTAGGCAGTCACTGCTGGAGGCACTCACAGCTCCTTGCAATCCCAGCATCCCAGTTTGGACCATTGTCCCCCCTGTCGCAGGTTGACAGGGCAGCCAGGCAGCGCACTCACCTCTGGCCATCTGAGGGGTGACCAGCCACTCTCTGGGAAATGTTAAAGGACGGTCACACAGGGCTAGGAAAGGTACTAAGTACAGTCATGATAAATATGTGTCTCTTTCGTGCTGCAGGAGGACCACATCAGGATCATGGATCCTGGTGACCTAGCTGTATGCCCGATGGCCTACAGAGACCATAGGAGACTGAGGAGAGAACGACTGAGGCTCCTGGCTGCGCTAAGGCAGGAGCAGCAATCTCATGAAGAAGCGGCAGCAGGAGCTCCTGCACATGCTGCCCAGGAGCGACAGTGAGCCCTGGCTGGTCAGCGCCTAGCGACACCCAGGGTCTTTAGATGCCTCCTGCAAATGACTCCTGCAGACGCCTCAAGCAGAGAACCAGTGTCGCTGACGACTGCACAAGTCTAGGGACCTGGTGGCTCACATCTGCCACTTACTGCAGGATCTGGCGCCAAGGGGACATGGAGGGCATCCACTGCCAGTGGCTGTGAAAGTGACCGCAGTGCCCAATTTCTAAGCCAGTGGCTCCTTTCAGGGCTCCATGGGTGACCTCTGTGGGATTTCATAATCCGCCATACACAAATGCATCCATGAGGTCAAGGATGCCATCTTCTCCATGGCACACAGCTTTGTGCATTTGGCCCGGGTCTGGGACAGCCAGGATACAAGGGCCATTGGATTCGTCCTAATCTCGGGACTCCTACAGGTGCAGGGTGCGATTGACTGCACTCATCTGGTGCTCGGGTCTCCATCACTACACTCAGTGGACTTCTTCAGTTGCAAGGTTGAACTGATGTGCGACCATTAGAAATGCATCCTGCAGGTATGTGCACAGTTTCCAGGGAGTGTGCATGACGCCTACATTCTGAGTCGCTCGTCGATTCCTGCAGTCTTCCAGGATCCACAGAGGCTGCAGGGTTGACTCCTTGGGGATAAGGCTACCCACAGAGGCCGTGGCTGATGACACCCGTGCGGCGGCCTTAGACTACAGCAGAGCGACGCTATAAAGAGGCCCATTCAGCAGCTCGCAACTTGGTGGAGCAGAGCATCGGGATGCTGAAGATGCGGTTCAGGTGCCTGGACTGGTCTACTGGAGCCCTGCAATACTGTCCACAGAGGGTGTCACGTATCGTTGTCATCTGCTGCACTCTTTGCAGCACCAGGTTGTAAAGGGGAGAGGAGCTGACTGAGGAGGAGATGGAGGAGCTGCACGTCTCCTCGGATGAGGAGGACACCGATGAGGATGAGGGTCAGGGGGTCCAGGCTGTTGATGACAACAGGAATGAGGCTCTTGCACTGGCTAGATGAGGAAGGTGCACTCGGGAGACCCTCATAGCTGCCAGATTTGTGGAGGATGATGACGACATGCAGTGAGGTCGCTGTAGATCCTCACATTGCAGTAGTGAACATTTGACTCCAGTCTGGCTTGTGGCAGTGCCAATATCCTCCGTAAGAATGCTCCTGTCATGGAGATGCAGTGGAAGCCCTAATAGTTGCTCGATCGCAGGAAGATAACGATAACATGCAGTGAGGACACTCCATAGATCTTCACATAGCTGGTGAGAATGCCAGACCCCTGTCTGGCCAAGGGCAGCTCGCTTGCTTGAAGCCATCTCTGAGATGCAGCCATGAAACCTGATGCTGTGTCTTCCTTCAGCACCCCAGCCCTTCAGGAGCTTGTGCACAGCATTACTGGTCATAAATGCTGGTGTGATGGGGGCCAGTTCCACCTTAAAGGTGCTGAGAGCACACACAATATGAGAGAACTCTGTGGTGCTTGCCCACTATGTTCTGGCAGCAATGACCACCACCGCTGAGGTGCAGGCATCAGTATTGTTTCCAGGGAGTGTGAAGCTGGACCATCACTGTGCTCTGAAGACTGCGCTGAGCACAGGGAAGAGGCCCTAGACTGAGGCACCTGCCTTTTATCTTGTGCAGAAAGATTTCACATCTGAGTGACAAGAACACTGCTCTTCAGAACAAGGAGCCACAGGCAGGATGACATTTTAGGAGTTTATTGACAACAGTGAACAGTATGTACAAGTGATCAATAGCTATGGCCAGGCTGTGCAACTACTTTTATTAACTTGCTTGGACTAAATAGCCAAGTGGTTATGGTACTGGGCTTGTAACCCCAAGATCAAGAGTTCAAATCTCACAATGGCAAACTATGAAACAATGTAACTTCATCTGAATAGGAACAGATGGAAATGTGTTTGTACTCGAAAGAGTTACTTTTATTAACTTGCCCAACCTTGTCTTGGTGCTCCCCGGACCTCCACAGCAGAGGTGGAGGCAGCCTGCCGACTGTGACGCCCTATCTGTGATGATTTTGGCAGGTGTCCTCTGGAGGGCCGAGACTTGGAGGGCCCCAGCCTGCTTTCGGGGGCCTGCTGTGTGGCAGTGGCACCCTCCTCGCCCTGTGAAGCTGGAGCTGCGGAGGTCACAGGAAGAGGGCATTCGGATGGGCCGGTTGCTCCCAGAGTCACCTGGGTGGGTGGCCCCGGAGTATGCACCTGCTGATCCTCCTCCCTATGGGTGCCCAAGGGCCCCTGGCTGACTCCATGAGTGGAAGGGGTAGCTGGAGTGAGATCAAGCTGCCCAGCACCCCTCTCTCGTACTCATTGTTGGAGGCCAACTATATATCGTCGATGGAGTTAAGCCCGCACAGCAGTGCAGGAGTGACGTCCTGGAACAAGGTCTCCATGGTGGCTGCCATCCTGCCAGTGTTGACCTCGGTCCGTTGCAATGCCGGCGCTATCACCTCAGCAACGCTCTGTCTTCCAGCAATCCTCCGAGTGCCGGGGACCTGGGAAGTCCCAGCCTCAACCTGCTGTGGATCAGAAAGTGTGAGTGCTCACCAGATTGTGAACCTGAGGCTACTCTAAAGCTAGGTACCACAGAGGTGTGTGAATCTGTGCTGGTAGAGGGTGTGGGTGAGCGCTGTGAGGGGACTTCAGGGAGGGTGCCTTCAGATTCCTCCTCAGAGGTTTCTTTGGAGCTTGATTTGAGGCCCTGGGTCATGGACTCTGTATGCTGTTTGGCAGATGTGTCTGCGAAAGCAAGGGGAGATAATTTATGCACGCAGTGGCCTGTGAAAGAGGACACATCACTCACAGCATGGTTGCCTGATGGATGTTGCACTGCTGGATTGTCATGTGGTAGAGCAGCGCAGACCTCACTGTCAGCACAGGAACAGTCCTGGTCATCGCCGGCCAGCTGGGTGGCTCCATTTTTGAATTCTGTCAGAACTTTGATCTCCGTCATCCCTCCACCTGTCTGTGACCTTTCCTGCCTGTTGTGAGCCAGGTGTCCTGCATGGGTAGAGATCAGGAGAGCGTATCAGACCGCCTGTTGGGCCAAATGTTAAGTATGCCTGGCCTGTGTGGGTGGTGAGTGGCCCATGGACTGGATGAGGAAAATGACGTGTGTGGAAGAGTGAATTTTGATGTCCCTTGCACTGGCAGTGAGAGGGCCCTGTGGGTGTGTGATGGTTTTGTGAATGAGAGAGAGTTGGGAGTGTTAAAAAGAGTGACCTACCCTGGCGGAAGGAAGGAGATCATTCATCCTTTTGCGGCACTGGTGGCTGTCCTCCTCTGCAGGGCGTTCGCACTGACTACCATGCTACCGCCTCCCAGATTGGCGACATTGCTACCCATCCTGCGGCCAGAGCGGCGGTAGAGCACATTCCAGCAGGCCTCCATGGCATCCAGCAGTCGCTCGAGGGACCCATCGTTGAAGTGGGGGGCCGCAGTCTTTTTACCTTTGCTGGCGTTGTCTCCCAGGCAGCGGTGGTGAGCTGGTGGTGATGAGCGCTTTGCTGGCAGCTGCCTTTTAAAAATGGTAGCCGGCGTGATGCTACAAAGGGGTGATGGTGAGCGGGCGAATGAGAGCCTACCCGCCATGGAAATGACATGTTTCCTGGGAATGCGTAAATAATGAGGTGGGCCTGGGAAGATACGGTGTGAAAATACAACACTTTTGTCAGCGGGCAGGACTCCATTTTACCCGCCCACTACCGCACTTAGTGCAGTTCTGGGAAAATTCCACCCATTAGCTCTGTTTCTCTCTGTGTAGATGCTACCTAACCTGAACATTTCCAATGCTTTGAATTTTAATTTCAGATTCCCAACATCTGTAGTATTTTGCTTGAACCTTTTTTGTCTTTCACAATAGTTATAGGACATGCGTTTCTTTTTTGATACTTGGCCATCCTCCTGCTCATTTTGTAATCGTGACAGCTGACTACTGTTAACTCCAAACCTCAAAATCACCCCTTCTTCCCCAGCTTTCCCTTTCTCTTGTAACCTGCAGTAATTTAAACGCTGAACTGGACATCACCAGATCATTCTATTCATTCACCACCTCTTCTGTTAACTGTTTTCACCTTTGATGTTGAGGACTATTGGCCTTGGTCCTTCACCTGAGTTTCTGAGTTTATAGAAAATGTCTTTGTTGTGACATTTTAAAAGGTAAATGTTTTTAGGTGAGGAAACATTTCACTTCAGGCCCCTGCAGCCAGAGTGTATTTTTTGACATCTACTCTAAGCTCTTAATTCCCATACAATTTTGTTTGTAATTGCAACTAATTCCCTTATTAAACCCTGCTGAAGATCAAAAGACAGAATCATTCTGTAGTTGCTACACCCTGATAATGAAGGTATTCAACTAATAGAAATAGGAGATGCTAACTACACAGCTGAAAAGACAAAAGACAGATTAACATTTCAGGTGTAAACCCATGAACAGAATAGATCTGTACCTGAAGCGTTAGTCCATCTTTCCTCTTTGTTGATGGAGCTGCTGTGCATTTGCAGCTTTTCAGATTTTCAATCAGCAGTTTTTCTTCTTTATCAGCTGTGGTTCAGTGCATTGCACTCTTGCCTCTGAGTCAGAAGGTTGTGGCTTTAAGTCCCATGCCAGACACATGAGTATGTAATCCAGCCTGACATTCCAGATGAGATGTTCAACTGAGGTTCCATCTGCCACCTGACAATGTGAAAGCTTCTGGCCCATTATTTCAAAGAAAAGCAGAAGGGCATTTTCCCTGATCAATGTTTATCCCTCAACCAGTAACTAAAAATGGATTACCTAGTTATTATCTTACTGCTGTTTGTGGGACCTTAGTGTGTGCAATTTGGCTGCCAAGCTTCCTACAGTACAATAGTGGCCACTTTTTTTTCAAAAAGTGCTTAATCAGTGGTAAAGTGCTTTGGAATGTCCTGAGATCATTAAAAGTGCTACAAAAGTGCAAGTCTTTCTTTATCCAATCAGTTAATTGATGCAGGCTTTCCCAAATATTCAATGGAATTTAATGTAATTGACTTGGTTTCAGCCCACTGGTTGGAGAAGTCCAACCAGAAAGTAGCCAGTATCAGGTCTTCCTGGGATTCAGGACTTCCGGGGTGGAAATAAACCCCACATGCTGAGAGCTGTCAACCAGTCAGAGGCTGGCAGCTCTCCATTACAGGCATCACCACCGGGAGCAGTGGCTGCTGCCAATAATGAACCCATAATCTTCGAGGGACCCAGATGAGTGAGGGCAGGATATGGGTTGCGAGAGAGGACGGATAGGGGGATCGGAGGCAAGGGCAGGGGCTGACTTTCAGCAGCCACTCAGCTGCCCAATGCCAGGTCCCTCGATTGGATGCTTAAGTGCCTTTGAAAGATGGATCCCCCTCCCCCACGAGGCCATAGGAAAACCTGATGGGGTTCACCTGGTCACCTTCTGAAGGCACTGGAAAAGCCATGCCACTTCCATTTAATCCCTGAGCCACCACCAAACTCCAGTGGGCTCAGGGATAATTGATGCCTATTAGTTCAATAATGAGCCTAATTGACAGCCCACCTCGAGCGGCAAGTTTCCCCCATGTGCCCGTTCCTGGTTCCAACTTAATGCAGGAGACTGACGTAAGGCCTCTCCCACAACAAAGTGGACCCAGCTGCCATCTTTCCCACTGCGACCAGCTGCATTTAATCCAGCCCATTGTGTGTAAGTCAAGTGTTCAGCATCTGCTATATTAAGAGCATTTTTACTGGACATTCCCAATGACTTCATTGGTAAAGGAGCCATTCCTGATCTACGGCATGTTTTAGACCTTATCTGGGATATCAGTAATGCTGCCTCAGCATCCCTGAACTACAGAGGGAAAAATCAACCGGGGTTCCCCCTAATGATCACTAGCTAGAGAAATCTCATAAAGTGTACTTTTGTCAATGTCGGCAAAAGATATGAGTTGTGATGCCCCCCCTGTTGTGTGAAGAATCACTATCTGGAAGTAGTAGAGAAGGGAAATGTCCCCTGACAAGAATTGGATGCCTTCACAATTGGAGGGAAGAAAATTTGACATGTCTTTTCAAATAAAGGCTGAAGGGGTGAGAGAGTTTGATCTTCCAAAGTGTCTTTCGTTAAAGTAAATCAAGTATGTCTCTGGGTGGATGATCTCCAAGAGAATCATGAACTTTATTCTGCAGGTCAGGCAGAGAATCCCATCATTTCCAATCTTAAAATACCGCCTTGAAACACACATCTTCCCTTCTTTCTCAAGGTAACTAATTGCTATTGCTGGACATTGCAGAAGATGACTACATGATCCCTCACACACACCTACCAACTTTCCCTTGGTTCGGTTTTTCCCAGTGCAGGTTGGAACTTTAAGTTTGACCAAAAGGCATTTCAAGTCTAATTTTTTCCAAAGAATGAGCTGCTCGATATTACATGGCGATATATAAGCACAATGCATTCACATTGATTCTCCACTTATTATTATTCCCTGTGTTATGTATATATCTCCTATCCTTATTGCATAAGCAATAGTGTTAATGATGCATGCTAACACACTTTTTTTATTCTTTCATGGGATGTGAGCGTCGCTGGCAAGACCAGCATTTGTTGCCCATCCCTAATTGCCCTTGAACTAAGTGGCTTTCTAGGCCATTTCAGAGGGCAGTTCAGAATCAACCACATTGCTGTGGGTTTGGAATCACATATATGCCAGACCAGGTAAGGATTCTCCTTCCCTTAAATTAGTGAACCAGATGGGTTTTTAACGACAATCGATAGCTTCATAGTCCCCTTTATTGAGACTAGCTTTCAGTTCCAGATTTTAATTAATTGAATTAAAATTCCACCAATTGCCATGGTGGGATTTGAACCCATGTCCCCCGGCCATTAGGATTACCAGTCCAATGACATTACCACTATGCCACCACCATCTTCCCTTATATTCCCATATGGCTATTTATGGTTGTACGTAAGCAACTAACACTTTGTCTGCTTACATACATGAATAATTTAAGGAATGAAAGTGAAGAAAAAAATGGTGCAATAAAACTAATGTAACCACATGTCTTAGTATGATGGTGTTCATTAAATGTGTCTGCCACATCTAGTGATTGAAGATTTGTTCAGTATCAGCCCTTTTAAAATTGATAGGCTGTCCAACTTGTACAGGTTGGTGCCTAATTAGTGTGTCATTGATCCATTAGACAGTTTGCCAAATGGCTCACTAGAACTCTGATTATATTACAAAATCCTTTGTTCCTTGTGTTCAACCTGCTGGAATCTAATAATTAACCAATTAAATTCCAAAATATAGATTAAAGCATTTTTGAAAACCCTAAAACACAGATGTTGTCATTGAGCTGATTGAGATCTGGAAATTATTTTGTTTCCTCCCACAATGCAAATACATAAAATGACTGTTGACACAGGTTTATCTCATTCCTTACCTCCAAAAAGACCCAGGATTCATAATCACTAGACACTCACTTTGTGCAAAGTATTCTGAATACCAACACTTGTTTTATTTTTTAGCCTGGAAAAGCATGTATTTGCATGCAGCTGAGTTCACCTATTCATTACTGTGTGTCTATCACAGGACGGCCCTCATGACCTGAGGACATAAAGCTGTTAGAAAGTAATTATTTGTAGCATTTCAGGTTACTCTGTGGGTCAGACTGATGTTAGTCACGGATTTTCTGCAGATTCTATAGTTGAAAAGGGAGGCTAATGTAAGGGTTAATTTGTTAAGGACAACATTGTTTTGGTGGTTTTATGCTATAGTACTGAAATGAAAAGGCTGATATGGACAAGTGAAGTGTGTCTGCAATGTATTCCTACTTGTACAAAATTGTTGCATCACATTCCTGTTCCCTCGAAAGTTGTTAAGTGTTACCCTGTGACTTGGGAAGTAAATGGGCATTAGTGCTGAGCTGTATACGAAGGGAAAAATTCTCCACTAGCGGGTGTCAAACCTAGCACAGGTTGTTGGAGGTCAATTATCTCAGCCCCCAGACATTGCTGCAGGAGTTCCTTGGGGCAGTTTCCCTGGGTCAGTCATCTTCAGGTGCTTCATCATAGGGTCAGAAGTGAGCTCACTGATGATCACATGGTGTTCGGTCTCATTTGCAACTCCTCAGATACTGAAGTAGTCATTGCACGTATGTAGCAAGACCTGGACAACATTCAGGCTTGGGTAGCAGCAGAATTTTATTCAACCACAATCTGTAATCTCAAGGTCCAGCATATTCTTCGCAACCATTACCAATGAGCTAGGGGATCAATGAGGAGTGCAGGAAGAAATGATCACCGTAGATAATAACTTATAAAAGATTTGAATTCCCAGTGATCAACTCAAAGGATCATACAACAGGATTTCATATTTTAAGACTTTTACTGTAACAAACAAACTAAAATCAACATTAACTAACATTGCTTAAGAGGCGACTAATATACTGAACCGCAGAAAAGACATCCCTTATCAGCATTTTAACACACTGGAAAGTCTCATGCCACAGTTACAAGATGCTCTCTGCAGAATTGCAGTCTTTACAAGAGCCAGTCTAAAGTTACTTCCAGCTTCCAACAGGCTTGCTTCTCCCCATTTCACTGAGGCATTATGTCCAGTGACTGTCTAAGGCCCTTTCGCTCAGTCTTCTGAGAAATCTTGAACCAACTTCCAGTAGCATAGCTAACTCGGCTGAATCCTCCTTCTGGTCATACCAGGACCTATCTTCCAGTGCCCTTAAATTTCCACGGGTTCCCCCTCTGCCAACAGCGTACATCTTCTCACTCTTATTCTGCCTGGTAGCTATCAGAAAAAACAGCCTTTTCCCCTCTGCAGCAACTACTGTTCCTCTCTCTCTTTCTCACCACCAACCCCCACTGTTCTTTGTGCCACGTTCAACATCTGAAAACACGTATCTCAATTGCATGCGACCTGAGTCCCTCTATCCCATGCTAGCCATGTCAAATCAGCTTATCACTGGGCAGAATTAGCTGGTGGTCACATGCCCCTTTTTACCTTGAATTAAAAGAAACGATTTAAAACATAACCATCTTATAAAGCCTCTCATACTGAAGAAAAAGAACATGCCAGGAACAATGCCAACCTGCTGAAGCTACAGCTAACTGGAAAAGGAGTTTGTGTGAACATCCCCATCCTTAATGATGGGGGAACTCAGAACATCAGTGCAAAAGACAGAGTTGCAAATGTTTCACCCATCTTCAGCCAGCAGTGCTGAGTAGAAGATCCATTTTGACTCCTCCTGAGGTCCCCAGCATCACAGATTCGATTCACTCCAGATGATATTGAGAAACGGCTGAAAGCTCTGGATACATATGTTCACTGCCAACACCCTGGGCATAGTACTAAAGACATGCTCCAGAACTCGCTGCACTCCTAGCCAGACTGTTCCAGTACAGCTGTGATGCTGGCATTTATCCGACAGCGTGGAAAATTGCCTAGGTATGCCCTGTCCACAAAATGCAGGACAAGTCCAATCTGGCCAATTAGCGCCCCATCAGTCTACTTTCAATCGTTGGCAAAGTGACTGAAGGTGTCATTGACAATGCTACAAAGCGACACTTACTCAGCAATAACCTGCTTACCAATCCTCAGTTTGGATTTTGCCATGCACACAAGGTTCCAGACCTCATTGCATCCTTGGTCCAAATATGGCCAAAGAACTGAACTAGGTGAAGTGAGAGTGACAGCCCTCGACATCAAGGCAGCATTTTGCTAAGTGTGACATCAAAGAACTCTAGTAAAATTGAAGTCAATGGGAATCAGGGGTGGAGGGAAGCTCTCCACTTGTTGGAGTCATACCTAGCGCAAAGGTAGTGGTTGTTGGAGGTCAGTCATCTCAGCCCCAGGACATTGCTGCAGGAGTTCCTCAGGGCACTGTCCTAGGCCCAACCATCTTCACTCCATCATAAGGGCAGAAGTGGGGATGTTCGCTGATGATTGCACAATGTGCAGCACCATTCTCTACAACTCAGATACTGAAGCAGTCCGTGTATATATTCAGCAATACCTGGACAACATTTAGGCGAGTAAGTGCCTGACGTATGCTCAATGTATCCCTCACATGGTGACCTATCTGGTATCAGGGGTGTGCCACAAGTCACAGACGCAAAAGCTGCATCTTGCTGCTCAGGGACTAGACTCTCTCAAATAGAAACAAGACATTGCCTGTTTCTGTGCTGTAATTTCTATGAAATTCTGTCCTGCCTTGGGCTATCACTGTATTTTGATCTAACTTCATTTAGTAGTGTTTAGTGGTGTGTCTGAGTACTTTCATTTTGTAATTGGTGGTGTAAAGGTGAGTTGAATTCACCAAAATGACTGGGAGTTCCAGTGTTCAATAAGTTAATACAGAATGACACAGAAGAAATCATTTTCTCCTCTCATGAATTCAGAAGCACCAGTGTCAGATTACATACACTGTGCCCAAACTCTGTTGAACTGCGCAGACTGTAGCTTCTGATGTGTTAATATCTATTTTAACATGCAAGTGGGAACTTGACTTTTTTTGTGCATTTTGTTTTTATCATGAGCAACATTTCAGTTCTGTTCCATCATTTGGCCACCTTAACTCTTTGAAATGGAGCCATTTTCACATCCTGCTGGCTTCTATTCCCTTTTCCCTCCCTCAGGTCATCTTCTCTTCTATCCTGAAGGGATGGTCTCGTTCTGAGGGATAGATTGGTGGATTACTAGCAGCCTTAATTGCTTCAACCAAGTGGCCATTGTTCATGTCCTGCTATTTAACCTTGAATGTTATCGCAAACAAATCAAATGCTGACCACATTAATGCTCAATAACATTTGGCTGGCATACGCCATTAGCCTCAGGACCTCCTGAATTATAGAGGTGAAAATCAAGGGAAAGTTTTCAGTCCTCCTGGCTGATTGGCAATCTCTGCTGTAGAACCTGCATTAGGTAAGGGCTAGACTGGCCTTTTTTATCAAACTTCTCAAAGTCTCAGAGCCTGCTGACACTTGCTGCACTCAGATGAACAGTGAGCACTGGGCAAAATATTGGAGGGGCAGCATTCATGAGACTTATAGCCTAGGGTGAGTCAGTGACTTCAGAACTAGTGAGGGCTGGGATTTGTTTTGAATACAAGGGGCACAGAATCAGGCTCGGTAGTGTTCTTTGTTTTGTTGTAAATAACACAGGACTCTGTATTCATAAAGTTGTTAATGCGCACATAGCTAATGTTTGCTGGAAGTATGCAGAGCAGGCAGATCATGATGTTAATTAGTTTGCAGCACTGATTTGATGCCATCTTGAACATGTGTTAAGCAGCTGGAAAGACCCCTCCTCCCTACCACCATGCACCCACCCCGTGCTATTTAAAGGGATAATCAGTTGGTTACGGGTTGGTTGCTGGTTGATTTTTCTTTTGGTTGTTGCTATGATTGTACAAAGTGCTTGAGCTTTCCACAGTTTTAAACTACAAAGATCTACAGGGAGTGGTGTGGCAGGTACTGAATGACTTTTCCCTTAATTCAAGACTCCTGATTCCAGACAGGTCAAGAAGGTGGCTTACCACCATCACCTTAAGCACATTTAGGGATGGGCAACAACTGCTGACCTTGCCAGAGATGTCACATCCCATGAAAGACAACACCTGAAGAGAGAGAACTGTTAACAATATCAGCTAACATGGGGACTAGGAAGGAAAGTTGGGTGGTCAGCAGTTTAGTGGGGATGGGGTTGAGGGAATGGGGTCTCATGGACAAGATAAGCTCAGAGAGGGAATGAGGGGAGATAGGAGAGAAACTAAAGAAAGATGCAAGGTCAGGGATATGGCAGGTAGAAGTTTAGCCAAGTGGGTTAGTGGAAAGGAGAGATGTGGCAGAAGCAGCCGGTCTCAATCTTAGTGACATAAAAGTCTGAGTTCATTGCTCCTGTAATTGGAGATGAGGGTGGAGGGGAAAGGGGAGAGGGGCTTAAGTAAATGGTTTGCAGTAGAGAAGCAAAGACAGCGGTTATCCCTGCATTCGAGAATGATCCTGGAATAATGAGCAGTTTTAGTAAATAAGGTTTTAGTAAATAAGTGGTCCAGCCAGAGCTGGCAGTGGATGGCTAAACCAGTTGCTCACCATATCCTTTCAAGTCTGTACCCCTTGGATGTAAGGGAGAGGAGATGAGAGCTACACCAGAGAAATGGCTAGGGTGCAGAAGAGAGTAATGGTTTTATTGGGGATAGGACATCAAAGGCGATGGTGAGGGTGCCATTTAGCCAATCAGTAGCTGCAGGAATGTTGTGGCAAGTGGAGGACCAAAGGTTGGACAGGTCGGGTTTTGAAATTGCAGTCATTAAGTGAACTGGGGGATAGGTTTGTCCAGAATACAGAGGTACGGGGATATTGGGGTGGGGCGTGGAAGGGGGATGCAGGTGATGAGTAATATGAGCAAGTGAACAGAGATGACCTTATTTGTGATTGATATGATGGGCCTAGCAAGACTGCGTGAGAAGGCAGGGTTAAGGGTATGATCTTGAATACAGGTTGGGGAGTTTACATGGAGAGAAGAGATTTGGGGAGGATAAGGAGGCAGTGAACTCAGAGAAGAGAAAACATGATGAATTGAAGTGGAGATTGAAATTATCAAGGATGAGAAGTTATTTGGTGCAGAGGCTGAGGGAAGAAATCAATGAAGCTATCTCAGTGAGAATCACAGAATTGTTATACTGTAAAAGGAGGCCAATCGGCCCATTGTGTCTGCACCGGCTCTCTGAGCATTTTAACTTTGTGCCAATCTCCTGCCTTTTCCCCGTAACTCTGCGCATTGTTTCTATTTAAATAATCATCCAATGCCCTTTTCAATACCTCAATTAAACCACACTTCCAGGGAGTGCGTGCCAAACCATAACTGCACGCTATGAAAAAAGTTTTTTCTCACCTCGTATTTGCTTCTTTTGCAAAACACTTTAAAATTGCCCTTGGCCCGATTTTTATTGTAGTTGGGTGGCAGATGGAGAACGATTTTAAAAGAGAGGTAGAACAAGGTGTGATGCTCAAAGGAGGAAAATATGCCAGAGGAGTAGAAGGCCAAGGTGTGATCCATACAGTCATTATAATAAGTCCATGAATGACAAGAGACTTGTTCACAAGTGAATGGGAATACTAGAGGGAGATGTGTAGAGGGGTGTTAAGAGTCCACAGGGTCATCAGTGGGAGAGGTGAGTTGAACAGAAAGGAGATTGGTGAGATTGGCCCCCATTGGGTGCACTGGGCAGGAAGGTCAGTGAAAGTGGGATAGGGCAGTTGGGATTGCTACTCATAATGAGCCAGTGCTGAGTGTTTCAATAAATTCTTCAGAGGATGCGAAGAGCGACACACAGTGGGAAGTCGTATGCTTATCTAAGAGGGAGTCATGCCTGGGACAATGGCAAGAGAGCAGGAAGGTTGAGCATACCGAAGGGATTGGGGTAGGGAACTGGGAATTGGTAGCTGAGTGGAGAAGTGATAAGGAGTGACAATAGAAGGGAGGGTCTAGGTGAGGTAAAGAGAAAAGAAGTTAAAACAAAAGAGCAAAAGTGGAAGGATTTTGGCAGCCAAAATGTGGAGACGATTAGTCTGAGAAAGCTCAAAAATTACATAAAAATCAGGCAACAAAAAACTCAATAGTAAATAGGAAATAAGAAATAGGTGATAATCCCCTTTAAGTGTTGCTAGAAAGTTATGATTTTGGGCCTCTACTGATGTGTGCAGCAAATGAGCAGCACTATTTGTGCTGACTGCATGCAGCAATTTATTCCAATAAGCAGGCAGCATGAAGTTGGCGTGTTGCCTACATTTCAATCAGTGGCTGCTGGTTAACTGTGTACCATGATCCCCTCACCTGTTCTCAGGGACTAAAGGAGTCATTTAGCTCAGCTGGCTAGGGTATAGTGTAGAGTAAAGCCGACAGCACAGGTTCAATCCCCACACTGGTTGAGGTAGTTCTTGGAGTCTGCCTCCTCACCTTGCCCCATAGTGAGCTCATCACTTGAGCCATGATTTACAACCTGCATCCAATGAGGATTCTATGTAGAGAGAGAGAGCAATCCAATTTAATCGCCCAAAATCTTTATTGTATGTTGACGAAGTTTTAAGAATTGTTTCAAGCATTGCTTTAACTCAGCTGTGTTGGTAGACTTTAAGCAGCCCAAGGTGTCCTTTAGTGTCAAAAGGCATTTAGTGCTAATTATATTAGCACATGACAGTTCATTGGTTCAACATTTGTCCAAGTAAACAGATGTGTTTTTGTAACATTGGAACCTTCGCTGCCCCCCCACCCTCTGTGCCCCGGCCCCTGTCCCCTTGCCCTGCCCTGCCCTGCCCTCTGAGTCCTCCCTCTGCCCTTCGCCCCAGCTTGCCCACTTCGCCCCCCACCACCCCGCATCACCCTTTGCGACATGGCTGCTCTCACTTGCCCCCTTTGCTTGTCCAGCCCCTTTGCTGCCCTCACTCGCTGTGCTAACTCACCCCCTTTTTCCCCTCATTCCAGCACATGCTGTCTGCCCTCCTGGTCCTTGGACCCCCGTCCTGCCCTCTGCAACCCAGCACCCCCCTTCTCTCCCTCAGCACCCCCATGCCACCCGCCTCGGCTGCCCTGTCCTATGACCCCCGCCCCTCCGCTCCGCTCCGCCCTCTGGCTCCCTGCCCCGCCATCTAACACCCAACCCTCTGGCCCTCCCCTTTCCACTCCCTTCCCTTCGCCCTGGTTTGATCCCTTCGCCCCCCCCCCCCCCCGCCTTGCCGCCCTTTGCGCCATTCGCTACCCTCACTTGCCCCCTTCGCTTGTTCCCCCCTCCTCACTGCCCTGACTCGCTGTGCATGCTCACCCCCTTTTTCCCCTCGATCCAGCACATGCTCTCCACCCAGTTTGTTTGAGCTCTCCCCCTGCGCTCTCTTTCTCCCTTCTCATGGCTGCTAACCTTGTGCCAGGTATATGACACATGGAGGCAGCTGTTCCCATTAGGCTCAACGCTTGAGTTTTAAGTTGCAAACAAACTTAGCTGTCATTTACACGAGGAATTGCCTAACTTTAAAAGTTACAGCCCCATATGTAACCTGTCCAACCCCAAACGATCAACACATGCCTGTCATTGAGACTTCAACTCCCTTGTGTTACCAGGTCAGCACCAGTAATTTTTATGTGCTGCACATTCCTGATGTACTGCACTGTTACAGCACTTTGTACAGCACAGGGCTGTGTGAAATTCTCATCTTTTGGGAGTGAGAGGAAATATTTGCTGAATCTACTTTAAGAGGAGGAGGTAAGGTAAATTTGGGTGCTTGCCTTTTCTGGTGAGCAGAAAGTAGTAACTGGCTGCTCTTAGTGTTTGCGTCTGATAAACAATGCAGAGCCTACACTAGCAACTAGAGAAGCTTTGGAAGTTGTAGTGAACAGTGGGGAGAATAATTCCAGTGCTGTGGATCGTATTTCTTTCCCCGTAGGCTTGGCAGTTTAAAAAAAATACTGTAAAAGAACTCCGTTTTAGGGGACCCATATCCCAGGATTATTCGTCAGTCATTTTTCTGTCTTATTTGAGAAGCGTTTTTCTGGTTCTCAGATCATGTACGGTCTGTAAACTCTTTATTCCTAATTTTTACTGTTTCTGATGTGTTAAACCAGTTAACTTGTGTCAGTTTGTAGTTAAATTGAGTGTGTGTGATGCAGTAAAATGCAATACATTGGGATATTATTTTGGTCCACATTTTAGAAGCAAGTCATCCCACTTCATAGCAAATAATTACTGAGTTATTGCTTTATAAAAGAAAATCTGATAGTATTTACTCAAATATACTAAATTCTGTCTTGTAAAGTGTCAGAGAATCTGATACCCGCTGGCGTTGGTACAGTTTCCACTCAGTCACCTTTTTGTTAAACATGTGTTCTTGTAGCACAAGGTTTTATTTCATTGTTTTTCTCAGTAGCCCTAAGAAAACTTGTTTCTTACATCATCCTCAGAATAACTTCCCTAGGTTTCAGTGGATCCGTTAAGGTTCAAGGTTGAAAACACAGGAGGGCAGCTGCTGGGATTCCAGTTTTTTCAGAGGAGTGTCAGGTGGTGGTGGATGGAGTGGGGGAGGGAGTTTCTTTATTAAATATAAAGTTTGGGTATGAAGTATGTGCCTTGAGCATACTTGCCTCTCTTCTGTCTTGACTGAGTTTGCTTTTATTACATCTCTCCTTTCATTCCCCAGTTCTTTCTGTGCTGAAGCTTTGGACCTTTTCGACATGTTATCTCCCTCTTTGAGTGTCAGCCTCTCCTAATAGCACTCCTTCTAAGTGGCACGCTGCCCCAATAATTCTTTTTCCCTATTATCTTACTCTTCATTTGTACTTTGCTCACACTGCATCTGCATTTCTTTTTACTCTGTGTGTCACACTGCACTGCTTGTTCTTTTTAATGTCGCAGCTATTTGTGTGGGAGCATGATGTATGCTTTAGGGACGTAGGAACGGATGAGCAAGAGTAGGCCATTTGGTCCCTTGAGCCTGCTTTGCCATTTAACTAGATCATAGCTGATCTACCTCAACACCGTCTTCCTGCATTATCCCCGTATACCTCAATGTCGTTGGTATCTAGAAATCTATTGACCTCTGCTTTGAACATATTCAATGACTGAACCTCCGCAGCCATCTGGGTAGAGAATTCCAAAGATTCATCCTCTGAGTGAAGAAATTCCTTCTCATCTCAGTCCTAAATGACCTACCCCTTGTTCTGAGACTGTATCCCCTAGTTCTAGCACCCTCCCCCTGCTCCTAATCAGGGGAAACATCCTTCCTGCATCTACCCTATCGAGCCCTGTGAGAATGTTGCACACTTCAATGAGATCACCTCTCTTTCTTCTAAACTCTAGAGAATACAAACCCAGCCTCCTCCACTTTTCCTCATTGTTGGACAATACCCCCACTCTGGGATTAGTCTGCTGAACCATCATTGCAATCCCTCTAAGGCAAGTATACCTTTCCTTAGTAAGGAGACCAAATCTGCACGCACAACTCCAGGTGTGATCTCACCAAGGCTCTCTAAGACTGCAGCAAGACTTCCTTATTCCTGTATTCAAATCCACTTGCAATAAAGGCTAACATACCATTTGTCTTCCTAATTGCTTGTTGCACCTGCATGTTAGCTTTCAGTGATTTATGAACAAGAACACTGAGGTCCCTTTGAACACCAACATTTCCCAATCCCTCCCCTTTTAAGAAATACTTTGAGTTTCTGTTTTTCCTACCATAGTGGATGAGTTCACCTTTTTCCGCATTATATTCCAGTTGCCATGTTCTTGCCCACTCACTTAATCCGTCTAAATCTCCTTGGAGCCTCTTTGCATTCTCCTCCTAGATCATATTCCCACCAAGTTTTGTGTCAGCAGAAAACTTGGAAATATTACGTTTGGTCAGCACACCCAGATCATTGATATAGATTGTGAATAGCTGGGGCGCAAGCATTGATCCTTGTGGTACTCCACTAGTTGGAGATCATAGCCAGGGGGATAAAAGAGCATGAGAAAGAGCGAGACCAGTAAGGATAAAAGAGCGAGACCAACAGTGGAACCGGGAGGATGAAAGAGAGTGAGAAAGACCAAGAGCGGAGCCGGGAGGATAAAAGAGTGAGACAGTGTGGAACCGGGAGGAATAAAGAGCGCGAGAAAGAACGAGAGTGGAGCCAGGAAGAATAAAGAGCTTGCTGCTGCTGCTGGTGTGGATCTCAGAGAACTCAACAAGTGTGATGTCGTAGGGAACTAGGTTAGTGATTGGTTGGTGAGTGTTTTACTTGTTTTGCTGATTTATCTGTTAATATTGGTACAATTTATTGGTAGCTGTAAGGTTGTCATCAAAATAAAATTAATCAAGATTAGGTAGTGTTTAAAGTATAAGAAGAAAAGTAAGGTCCCTAGTATATATTTATTATTCTTTAAACTAGAGGAAATAAAAGTAAAGGGAGTAATTAAGAGTAAGTCAAGGCAGGGCTACTCAGCCACATGGAATGCTCCTCCTGTGCGATGTGGGAAGTCAGGGACATTTCCAGGGTGACCAGGTGTGCAGGAAGTGGCTCCAGCTGCAACTACTCAAAATCTGCATTTCAGAGCTGGAGCTGTGGCTGTGGAGTCACTGTGGGGCTGAGACCTTCATGGATAGCCCATACAGTGAGGTGGTCACACTGCAGGTAAAGAGTGCACAGGCAGAAAGGGAATGGGTAACTGCCAGGCAGAGTAAATGCGCCAGACAGAGTAAAAGCACTAGGCAGGTAGTGCAGGAATCCCCTGGGTTCATTTCCCTCTTTAACAGATTTTCCGTTTTGATTACTGCTGGGGAAGATGGTTTCTCAGCGGAATGTAGCAAGGCCCAAGTTCGTGGCACCACAAGTGGCTCAGCCACGTGGGGGGAGGATAAAGGGTGGGAGAGCAATAGTGATAGGGGATTCTATCATAAAGGGAACAGATAAACATTTCTACGGCTGCAGACTTGACACCAGGATGGTATGTTGCCTCCCTGGTGCCAGGGTCAAGGATGTCACTGAACGGCTGCAGGACATTCTGAAGCGGGAGGGTGAACAGTCGGAGGTCATGGTCTATATCAGTATCAACAACGGAGGTAAAAAGAGGGATGAGGTCCTGCAAGCAGAATATAGGGAGCTAGGAAATAAATTAAAAAGCAGGACCTCAGATGTAATAATCTAAGGATTATTCCCAGTGCCATGTGATAGCGAGATCAGGAATAGGAGAATAGACCAGATGAATATGTGGCTGGAAAGATGGTGTAGGATTTAGATTCCTAAGGCATTGGGACTAATTCTGGAGAAGATGAGACCTGTATAGCTGGACAGGTTGTACCCTAGCAGGACTGGGATCAATATCCTTGCAGGGGTATTCGCTTGTACTGTGTGGGAGGTTTAAACAAGAGTGACGGGATGGAATCTGAGCGGGGAGAAAGCAGAGAGGGAAACAAAAATCGAAATGAAAGATAGAAAAGTAGAAAGCAAAAGTGGAAGGTAGAGAAAACAAGGGCTAGCAGCAAATAGGACTATAGTACAAAAACAGATGTTTAAAAATGTTAATAAGACAGATCTAAAGGCACTGTATCTGAATGCATGGGGTATTCACAATAAGATAGATGAATTAACAGTGCAAATAGGTGTAAACAAGCACAATATGATTGTGTTTACAGAGACAAAGCTGCAGGGTGACCAAGACTGGGAACCAAGGGTATTCAATATTTAGGAAGGGCAGGCAAAAAGGAAAAGGAGTTGGCGTGGCTTTGTTAGTTAAGGATGAAATCAGTGCAGTAGTGAGAAAGGATACTGGCTCAGAAAATCTAGATGTAGAATCAGTCTGGTTGGAACTAAGTAGCAGCAAGAGGCAGAAAACATTAGTGTGAGTTGTCTATAGGCCTTCAAGCATTAGTGGCAAGGTAGGGATGGCACAAAACAGGAAATTGGAGATACATGTGACAAGGGTACTACAGTAATCATGGTGACTTTAATCTGCACATAGACTGGGCAAATCAGATTAGCAATAATACTGTGGTAGATGAATTCCTAGAGTGTGTACGAGATGGTTTTTTAGACCAGTACATCGAGGAACCAACTAGGGAACAGGCTATCCTAGATTTGCTATTATATAGTGAGAAGGGGTTCGTTAATAATCTTGTTGTGTGGGGTCCTTTAGGGAAGAGTGACCATAACATGATAGAATTGTTCATTAGGATGGAAAGTGAAGTAGTCCAATCTGAAGTTAGGTTCTAAATCTAAACAAAAGAAACTACAAAGGTATGAATGGTGAGTTGGCTATGATAGATTGGGGAGCTTCATTAAAAGGTGGATAAGCAATGGCTAATCTTTAAAGAACGAATGCATGTGTTGCAACAGTGATACATTCCTCTCTGGTGCAAAAACACATTAGGTAAAGCAGCCCAACCACGGCTAAAAAAATAAATTTAAAATAGTATTGGATCCAAAGAGGAGTCATAAAGTAGCTGGAAAAAGTAGCAAGCTGGGGATTGGGAGCAGTTTCGAATTCAGCAGAGGACCAAGAGATTGATTTGAGGAGGAAAAATACAGTGAGAGAGTAAACTTGCAAGGAACATAAAAGCAGATTGTAAAAGTTTCTATAAGTGTGTAAAAAGAAAAAGATTAGTGAAGGCAAATGTAGGTTCCTTGCAATCTGAAATGGGAGAATTTATAATACAGAACAAGGAAATGGCAGAACAATTAAACAACTACTTTAGTTCTGTCTCCATGGAAGAAGACACAAATAACTTGCCAGAAATGCTAGGGAACCAATGGTTTCATGAGAAAGAGGAATTGAAGGATTTTAGGATTAGCACAAAAATAATGCTGAAGAAATTAATGGGGCTGAAAGCCAATAAATCTCCATGGCCCGATAATCTATATAGTGCACTAAAGGAAGTGGCCATGGAAATAATGGATGCATTGGTTGTCATCTTCCAAAATTCTGTAGATTCTGGAACAGTTCCGGCAGATTGGAGGGTGGCAAATGTAACCCCACTATCTAAGAAAGGAGGGAGGGAGAAAACAGTGAATTACAAATGAGTTAGTCTAACATCAGTAGTAGGGAGAAAACTACAGTCTATTATAAAGGATTTGATAACAGGACACTTGGCAAATATCAATGGGATTAGACAGAGTCAACATAGATTTATGAAAGGGAAATCATGTTTGACAAACCTACCGGAGTTTTTTCAAGATGTAAGTACTAGTATAGATAAGGGAGAACCAGTGGATTTTGTGTATTTGGATTTTCAGAAAGCTTTTGATAAAGTCTCTCATAAGAGGTTAGTGTGCAAAATTAAAGCACATGAGATTGGGGGTAATATATTGGCATGGATTGAGAGTTGGATAACAGACAGGAAACAGTAGAAATAAATGGCTCTTTATCGGAGTGGCAGGCGATGACCAGTGGGGTGCTGCAGGGATCAGTGCTTGGGCCCCAGCTATTCAAATATATATCAATGATTTAGATGAGGGAATCAAATATAATATTTCCAAGTTTGCCATTGACACAAAACTAGGTGGGAATTGAGTGGTGAGGAGGATGTAGAGAGTGAGTGGGCAAATACATGGTAGATACAGTATAAGGTATGCAATTATCCAATTCGGTTGGAAAAACAAAATGGTGTTAAATGGTGATAGCTTGGGAAATATTGATGTACAAAGGAATCTGGGTGTCCTTGTACGTCGGTCACTGAAAGCAATCATGCAGGTTCAACAAGCAGTTTGGAAGGCAAATGGTATGTTGGCCTTCTGCAAAAGGATTTGAGTACAGGAGCAAGAATCTCACTGCAGCTGTACAGGGCCTTGGTGAGGCCACACCTGGAGTATTATGTGCAATTTTGGTCTCTTTACCTAAGAAAGGATATATTTGCCACAGAGGGGTTGCAGGGAGGGTCCACCAGACTGATTCCGGAGTTGGTAGAATTGTCGTATGAGGAGAAATTGGGGTCAACGACGCCTGTATTCACTGGAGTTTAGAAGAATGAGAGGGGGATCTCATTGAAACATATAAAATTCTGACAGGAATGGACAGACTGGATGCAGGGATGGTGTTTCCCCTGGCTGAAGGTGTCTAGAACAAGGGGTCACAGTCTGAGGATACGGGCTAGGCCATTCAGGACTGAGATGAGAAATTTCTTCACTCAGATGGTGGTGAGCCTGTGTAATTCCCTACCACAGAAGGCTATGGAGGCCAAGTTTATTTAAGAAGGGAACAGATTTATAAACACTAAAGGCTTCAAGGGGTATAGGGAGAAACCAGGAGTATGGCATTGAGATAGAGCATAAGCCATGATCATATTGAATTGCAGAGCAGGCTTGAAGGGCTGAATGACCTACTCTTGCTCCTATCTATGTTTCTGTGTTACAGCCTGCTCACCTGAGAATGATCTGTTAATCTCTACTTTCTGGTTTCTGTCCTTTAACCAATTCTCAATCCATGTCTGTATATTTCCCCCAATCCATTTGCTCTAATTTTGCTTCCTTTGTGGGGCCTTATCAAAATCCATCTTAAAATCCAAATATACCACATCCACTGGTGCCTTCTTACCTATTCTGCTAGTAACATCCTCAAAAAATCCAACAGACTTGTCAAGCATGATTTCCCTTTCATAAATCCATGTTGACTCTGCCCAACCTGATCATTCTTTCCTAAGTGCAGTTATCATATCCTTTAGAATACATTCTAGCATTTTCCATGCACTGATGTTAGGCTAACAGGTCTGCATTTCCCTGTTTTCTTTTTCTCTCCTTTCTTAAATAGTGGGGTTATATTTATCACCTTCCAATTTGCAGGCACCGTTACAGAATCTATAGAATTTTGAAAGATGATCACCAGTGCCTCCACTATATCCACAGCCACTTCTTTCAACATTCTGGGATGTAGATCAGCAGGTCCAGGGACTTTATCAACTTTTAGCTCCATTAATTTCTCCAGCATTACTTTTTTCCTACTGTCATACAAATTTCATTTAGATCCTCAATCTCACTAGTTCAATGGCTCCTCAGTATTTCGGGGGAGTTTTTTTTTGTATCTTTCTTCGTGAAGACAGACATAAAGTATTTGTTTAGTTTTTCTGCTATTTCCTTATCACCCATTTTAATGCCTCATTCTCTGCCTATAAAGGGCGCATATTTGTCTTACTAACCTTTTTATTTTTACATACCAATATAAGCTTTTACAGTCCGTTTTTATACTCTTTTGCTGGTTCTTTTTTGCTGAAATTTTAAAATGCTCCCAATCCTTGGGCTTACTACTTTTTTTGGCAACTTTATATGCCTATTCCTTTAGAATCCTTAGAATCCTTAACATCTCTTGTTAGCGCTTTTACTCTGGTACTAATTATACAAATGCAACATCATGGCAATATATGCCTTCTCTTTAGAATTGTTAACCTCTTTGAATTGGACACTTTTTAAAAGAAAACAACGCTTCTCAAGATGAAACAGATGGAAATCTTGCAGTCAACTGGAACCTTGAGGCAAGAATGCCTGAATAAGATAGTAGCTCCCAGCGGCCAACATTAGCTGTGAATTCCAGTAGAAAACAGTGCAAATTCCTCAACCATGTGGGTGGCAAATAAAGTACTCTGAATAGAATGGATTCAATCTCACCAGCTCATTTGTGGTTAGTACTGGAACTAAGTTGTTTTGGTAAGTGGAGGTTCAAGCTCATCATACAACTATTCCTCTCCTTTCTTAGAATCTCAAAGCTATTGAATTTGTTGCATCCATACGCGTCCCCCCCCCTCATCACTCTGTCCCCTTTATCGCCCTCTTAATGAAGGTTTTTAAGTTCCTTGCTTTTATTTTCTTATGGCTGAGAGGTTGTGGTGGTAATAATAGTGAAACTGTCAGCTCTCGCTGTTGTTATTCCACTGAAATTGACAGCAACTTCTGGGGTCCACACATGCGAGTAGAATGCAGAAATCTCGAAGTTGCAGTCAGTGGTTCTGTGCTTCTCGAAAGGATGCATTGTCGAGGCACTCCCAGGTTGCAATCAATGGAAAATCAATTGAATTGACAAGAACTTTGTCACTTAAGCTGTTCGTCTCACTGAATGAGATTTTTTTAAACAGTGTATCAACTTTATAATCACCTTCAAATTTTCTCACTGTCCCTGAAAAGCTAGTTTTATATGGTGAAATATCAAATTTGCCCAAAATGTTAAAATTCTGCATATTTTGAAAATAATTTTTTAATCTTTATTTAGCTTCTATCTTAATCCAATCATCATCATTCAATTAAACTATCTGAAAATGTAAATTAAAAGTGAAGGATATTAAGCCATTTTAACTTCCTAGTTTGCTGTATACTTCAATGTTATTGGCTGCTTACATAAGGATATAAGAAGCAGGAGTAGGCCATTCGGCCCCTCATTCAATAAGATCATGGCTGATCTGCCCCAGGCCTCAACTCCTCATAACCCTCAGCTCCCTGATATTTCAAAAATCGATCTACCTCCTGTTTAAATAGTTTCAGTGATCGAGCCTCCACAACTCTCTGGGATAGAGAATCCCAGACACTACCCTCTGACAGAAGAAATTCCTTTGCATCTCAGCTTTAAATGAGTGTCCCCTTATTCTGTAACTATATCCCTAGTTCGAGATTCCCCCACTAGTGGAAACATCTTCTCAACATCTAGCCTTGTCAAGCCCTGTCAGAATCTTGTACGTTTCAATAAGATCACCCCTCATTCTTCTAAACTCTAATGAATAAAGGCCTAACCTGTTTAGTCGTTCTTGATAAGCCAACACCCTGTACTTCTCTATTTTTGAATTCAAATGCCTAGCAATACAGCCCACAATTCCATTTGCCTTAATTACTTGCATGCTAAGTTTTTGTGTTTCATGCACAAGATCCCTCTGTGCTGCACTTTTTGGAGTCTCTCTTCATTTAAATAGTAGTCTGCCTTTTGATTTTTTTCTACTATAGTGCATGACCTTATACTTTCCTACATTAAACTCCATCTTCCAGCTTTTTGCCCACTCAGTCAACCTGCCTAGATCCCCTTGCAGATTCCTTATGTTTGCATCACAACATGGCCTCCCACCTGTTTTTATATCATCAGCAAATTTGGATACATTACACTCTGCCCCTCTTCCAAGCCATTAATACAGATAGTAAATAATTGATGCCCTAGGTTTGGTCCTTGTAGCACTCCACTAGTTACGCCTTTCCAACCTGGAAAAGGCCCATTAATCCTGACTCCCTGTCATACAATACTACATACTACAGATGCAACACATCACCTGCCCAGCAATCTCTATTCTATTTAATTAATGAATTTGGATGTTAAATATTTTACAAGTGAATTTCTTAACTGTACTCTTCAGCCTTAATAACATCTCCTGTTTAAAACCATTTGACCAATCAACAGAGACACAGAAGAGTGTTTTCCTACCTGTTTTCCTGTGACGTCACACGTCGGCCCTGACAGGTGGAGACAGATTGAGGGAGCTCTCTGCTGCCCATCTTACGCAGGTCCGCTCTCTGTGTGCTCCCAGCTCTCCTCTTGCTTTTTTAAACTGTAAAAATCCCGGCTCTCCTCTCGCTGTTTAACACAGTGAAAACCCCATCTCTCCTCTTGCTGTTTTAGACTGTGAAAATCCAGACTCTCCTCTCGCTGTTTTAAACTGTGAAAATCCAGACTCTCCTCTCGCTGTTTTAAACTGTAAAAATCCCGGCTCTCCTCTCGCTGTTTTAAACTGTAAAAATCCCGGCTCTCCTCTCGCTGTTTAACAGAGTGAAAACCCCATCTCTCTTCTCGCTGTTTTAGACTGTGAAAACCCCATCTCTCCTCTCGCTGTTTTAGACTGTGAAAATCCCGGCTCTGCTCTCGCTGTTTTAGACTGTGAAAATCCTGGCTCTGCTCTCGCTGTTTTAGACTGTGAAAATCCAGACTCTCCTCTCGCTGTTTTAAACTGTGAAAATCCAGACTCTCCTCTCGCTGTTTTAAACTGTGAAAATCCAGACTCTCCTCTCGCTGTTTTAAACTGTGAAAATCCTGGCTCTCCTCTCGCTGTTTTAAACTGTGAAAATCCTGGCTCTCCTCTCGCTGTTTTAAACTGTAAAAATCCTGGCTCTCCTCTCGCTGTTTTAAACTGTAAAAATCCCGGCTCTGCTCTCCCTGTTTTAAACTGTGAAAATCCCGGCTCTGCTCTCCCTGTGTTAAACTGTAATGATCCCAGCTCTGATCTCCCTGTGTTAAACTGTAATGATCCCAGCTCTGCACTCCCTGTGTTAAACTGTAAGGATCCTGGCTCTGCTCTTGCTGTTTTAAACTGTAATGATCCCAGCTCTGCACTCCCTGTGTTAAACTGTAATGATCCCAGCTCTGCTCTCCCTGTGTTAAACTGTAATGATCCCAGCTCTGCTCTCCCTGTGTTAAACTGTAATGATCCCAGCTCTACACTTCTTGTGTTAAACTGTAAGGGTCCTGGCTCTGCTCTTGCTGTTTTAAACTGTAATGATCCCAGCTCTGCTCTCCCTGTGTTAAACTGTAATGATCCCAGCTCTGATCTCCCTGTGTTAAACTGTAAGGATCCCAGCTCTGCTCTTGCTGTTTTAAACTGTAAAAATCCTGGCTCTCCTCTCGCTGTGTTAAACTGTAAGGATCCAGGCTCTCTTTTTGCTGTTTTAAACTGTAAGGATCCAGGCTCTCTTCTTGCTGTGTTAAACTGTAAGGATCCTGCCTTTGCTCTCGCTGTTTTAAACTATTTACCTGCTTGCTGATATTACTGCTGTTGCATACCAAGAGATCCCCTTTGTCTTGGCACCAGATTTAAATTGCCACCAGTAAAGAGGAAAACCACACCACAAAGATTGCTAGATCACTAGGAGCAGCTTTTATCAAGGTCAACAGCAAGTGGCACCGTTTGGCACTGACCACAAAATCTGGGCCTCTATTAGTAAAGCCAAGGAGCCCAAATGCTTTTTTAACAGCTTTCCTCAACTTGCATCCTGCATCCTTTAAAGAGTGGTTTACCTGAACCCCCTGTAAAATTATACCGTTTAGTACATATTGCCCCTCTTCTTCCTTCCTACAAAAATGTATCACTGCACACTTTCCTGCTTTAAATTTCATCTGTCATGTGTTGCCCATTTCACCAGTTTATCTACGTTCTCCTGAAGCTTACCATCCTTATCATTTACTGCATTTGAGTCTCAAGTCATCTGCAAATTTTGAAGTTATGCCCTGGAGACCCAAGTCCATGGCATTTAATAAACATGAAAAAGAAGAATGTGTTGTAATATGCCTTGAAGGGATAGCAGCATGCCATCTTTAGAGGGGAAGTATGTCATGTGATCCAGTCTCAGTCCCTCTTGGCCTATGAACAAAAAATAGCGCACACAGCACAGCTCTGATGTCTTCAATATATGTTCTCATGTACCTAAACAGCGTGGTGATTGCGCAGAAAAGATTTAAAGACACAGGTCGAGATAGTGGTCAAGTAAAGAGCTGGTAAGCAGACGGGTCTCTCGTGGTGAGATTACAGCATGTAGCCTGTCAGTTCAGTGAGTGGGATGGCACCAGGTTAGCTCAGTCAGGAAAGCCAAGTGAGCAGGATGTGGGCCAGATTGATAGCGAGGGAGAGCCGAACAAAAAAAACCAAACAAAAACCCGATATAAAATCGGGCCAGAGAAGGTTGCGATTATAACTAGTTAAAAAAACAAGGAGGAAGGTCAAAGGAATATTGTAAAAATCTCCACTGCTTGAATTGGGATGCAGCTGACCTATCCAAATTCAAAATCTTTAAACAGCATACAGGGCTATGGTTTCTTGATTCATGTGTGTCTAAACCAGACAAGCAAGCCGTAAAAATTCACCAAGCAATTGGGAATGAAGGCCTACACAGGCTGAACATATCAGGATTAACAGAAGAAGAGCTTAAAGGAGCCCCAAAGGCTATGGACTACACTGAAAGACTGGTTCAGTATCAGGTTAAGCTTCCACATTCATTGACTAGAGTTCATGTCATTTCGACAACAGCCTGTAGAATACATAGACCACTTCATTGGCATATGCAGAGAAAAGGATGCGTACTGTGATTTTTCAGATGCAGAGACAGCAGACAGAATTGTTGAGTTAGTGGTCACCTCCACTCCCATGGAAGAATTCTCGAAAGATCTGCTAGGCAAGCCCAAAACATGTAGCATTGGAGACCTACTCAAGGATAGACGTAAGTACAAAGTGATCCTTGCAGCTCAATGAAGTTTACAGGTCAGAAGTACCACCCCAATTGTTGACACATTCACTAGAATACCTAATTCGAGCATCACATATGGAAGGTGTGGCCTTCTGCATGCATCAAGGAAATGCGCAGCTTTCCAACAATTCTGTAAGGTGTGTGGTAGGAAAGGCCATTGGCAGCACGGCGTAATAGAGCAAAGGCTGATGCAGCTGCAAAGAGCCGTGCACTGATCCAAATCGACCATACACAATGAGTACCTTCGAGCAATAAGAATGACCATCCGGTATCCTGTCAGAAACGTATGAATGAGGTATTTGACAAACCAGAAAATGACGATGATGTGCATCTTGAGATGATGAGCGGTGATCATGTATTCCACACTATCAATCTCGGGGAAGTGTTTGCCAAGGTTAAAGTTATCTGTCCTAAGGAAGCTGACAACTATTCATTATTGGCCAAGAATGACACAGGGGCAAGTGCCAACATACTACCCCTGCAAATTCTAAAAGACATGTATCCACAGACATGGAAGGCCATGGCGAAGCCCACTACTACACAACTTGTGGCAGACAACACATCACTAATTCCATATGCAGGCTCCATGGTTCTGGAGTGCAAGTACAATCAATCCTCCTGGGTGTCACAAATATTCTCTATTGGGAATGCTAAAGGCCCGACGATCACAGTGTACACCGGCATGCTGTGACCTCGCACTGGTGACAACCGTGGAATCAGTCAGACCTCATGGCAGACCAACCTCAGAAACTACTTCCGTCAGCTCAGTTTACGACCTAATATCGAAATATCCAGAATGTTTTGACAAAATTGGCAGTTTCAAGGGAGCTGAAATGTTACGCTTTCAGGTGAATGCAAGTCTCTCAATTGATTTGGTACATTTTGCGCAACACAAATGCTAGCAGCTACAAGAAGAAACAGTGAAAGATTTCACAATACAGAAGTTGAGGAATATTAAGGATGGCCTGATTTAAATTCAGAATGTCAACAAACACATGAGGCCATTTTGGCCTTATTGGGGTGAGCTAGGCATCTCCCTCGGAGTCATTTTTAAAGGCAGGCAGGTCGTCATACCTGAATTTTTGCACCCTGAAATTCGTCAACAATTTCATCACTCACATGGGCATAGATTGGATGAGAAAACTTACAAGAGGGACAGTCTATTGGCTAGGTATGAACAATGACATTGAAGTCATTGTCAAAAAGTGCGAGGCATATCAAGAACATATACCAAGTCAGCACAAAGAACTATTGATTCCGCATGAAGTTCCTACCCATCTTTGGTCCAAAATTGCACCCGATTCTTTCTTGTCCATGATACTGACTTAATTGTCATCGTCAAGTACTATAACATGCACCCCATATTTGACAACTGCACAATACGTCAAGCACAACTGTCACTCTTAAGTGCTGTCTTCAGTTTATTTGGTGTACCTAGTGAGATCATTGCAGATAACAGTCTGCAATTTAATGCTAAGCCATTTCAGGATATGTGAGAGAAGTAGAACATCGGTCATACTACTAGCCAAATGAATGATTCGCATGGTAAAATCCCTAATTCTCAAATGTAAACACACCAAGCAAAATCAACACATTGCAATATAACATCCGAGAGTGACACCTTTTAAGTACTGGCAGAGCTCATGTTTGGCAGATCAGTGCTTATCAATTTACCAACGCTTACCCATTCTACTCTCTCAGCAACTAGAGAGCAACTTTTAAAACTGCAATACAAAAACGGGTACAAAATTGCCAAGTTTATAGTTGGGACAACAAGTTCACACCCAGGATCCCACAGAAGTATGTGGCAACCAGTCGAGGTGACAAGGATTTGTTCCAAACCAAGGTCCTATGAAATCATTACACACAAAGGCGCAACAGTGAGATGTAACCGTGAACAAATCAGATCCATTCCAGTTCCTCAGCCACTGCCCAGTCCTATTGCAACTAGGACAAGATCCCAAATGCAACAGGAACAACATCTAAGAATGACAATTCCACAGATCACTTTGAGCAATTAAAGAAACCTCCAGACAAGGTTACCATCACAAGATCTGGACGTACCAGCAGAGTACCTCTACACGTTAGAGACTCAGTTTCACCAGTCCAGTAATGGTAACTAAACATGAACATGTATTGTAAATAGCTCTACTTCTTTGGAAGAGGGGAAAGTACCTTTAAAAAGAAAGGTGGATGTTGTAGTATGCCTTTAAGGGATAGCAGCATACCATTTCAAGAGAGGAAGTTTGTCATGTGATCCAGCCTCAGTTTCACTTTGGCCTGGAGTACAACACAGCACACACAGCCCTGCTGCTGATGACTTCAAGCTTTCTATGCATGTGTATATCTTCTCATGCGCCTTGTCTTAATAAATGAACCCACAATATGTTTACACCATTCCTTATGAGTGGTGCTTTTATGTCATTATAAAATCACAACAGATTGGTCTTAAATTAACTTCTGGAGAATCTTGCTTTGAGTATATTTAAGACAGATCATTGGATTTTAGGGCACAAAGGCAAGAAAGGATTTTGAGGATCAGGCAGGAAAGTGAAGTTGATGTAGAAGTTCAGCCATGATTTAATTAAATGGTGGAGCAAGCTCAAGGGGGCATTAGGTCTACTGCTGCTCACATTTCTTATGTTTTAATGAATGGGGATCCTGACAGCTGAATCTGACCTTATTCTATCCATAATCATATCTTTCAGCACGGGTTGCTGAATGATGATCAAGAACAATAACCAGATTGTTTTTTCCCCCTCTGCCTGCTCTCATGTCTTCCTTCTCCTCTTCTACCAGCCAAGATGCACTGAGGGAAATTGCAGTTCCCTCACTTTCACTCTGGCACTGATCAGTTCACTCAGAACAGATCAAAGAAAGAACTTGAATTTAATAAAGCACCTTTTCCATTCTTGGTATCCTGAAACACTTGGCGATCAAGATTTGGAGACAACAGACAAGATGATGTTGACATTGCTGGTAATGTGCTGTACAGGCTATTGCTCATCCAGGGTATGATGTTGATGTGATGTTAATCTTGCAGTCGTACAGCACATTTCCTGTTGAGCAGTCGAGTGTGATGGCAGAAAAGTTGAGCTGTTTCTGCTCAGAAAACTGAGCCCATGCCTGTAAATCATACTGAGGATGCATGTGAATAGTGAAAATTAGGGATCCACTTGTGGCCTCTTGGGGTACTGTTACTGATAGGAAGAGGTTTAATTTAAACACCTCTGATTTCTCCTCTCACTACCCATCCGTAAACACAAAGGTATTTTGATCTTGATTTCCCCCTTTATTACCTGTGGTGTTTTTCCTAGCCCCTCAGTTTTGATTTGATCCAATTTCTATTAATAACCCCACAGCAAACTTGAGATAGAGTGAACTTAGAGGGTTAGTTTATTCGTACTCACTCAAAATGTGGGAGTGGGGTTTCTCTACAAAGCCCCCAGTCTATTTGTACAATAAACAAGGGATAGAGTATGAAAGATTTACAAGGCAAAGACTACAGAGCAAAAGAATTGTTATTTCACTTGAGTCCAAAGTCCAGAATTATAGTCCAATGGGGTATTCCCTCATGAGGTCAACAAGCTGAACTGATGCTGGATAATTCACTTTTCCAGCAGAGTTGACTTCCATGATGAAATATACATGTGGAGATGAATCAGTCTTGTAGGTGATGGTGTGTAAGTTCTAGTAGAAACAGTGTAGATGGGGGCCAGGCAGTCAAACCTGGACAGAGTTCCTTTTCTGTGCTGCTGCTTGGTTCATGGAAATTAGCAGACTGATTTGCAGTGCATCAAGAAAGTATAACTGGTTCTCCCAGCTAGGGGGGTTGTGTCACATGACATATACCCTAAAGTGGTATATGAATTCCGGTGCCAGTATATGCTAGGCATATAGGTCGTACATCCCAAAGACTGGTGGATCATATTAAAAAGCATGTCCCAGCTGCTGTTCACAATGGGCAAAGTACAGACCTGACCCAACCAGCCTGTGCTTGCAAAACTCAAAACATAGTGTCCAACATTAGATGTGATTCCATGATTGGACAACATTTGCTAAATAATCCTCAGTGTGCTAAGAATTATGCTGACAACCAATTTAAGATTGTCAGTTGGGCTTGCAGTGTGATACACTTGCGTGTGCTGGAAGCTACATATATTAGTACACTGGGTCCTGTTCTTTGCAGACAGAAAGAACATGTACAAACATTACACGGCTTCAGCTAAACAAAATAAGTGACAGCCATCCGCTGACTCATTCCTCAGGGCAATGCCTTGACCAATCAGGACCAAGCTACCTGGTTTAAATTTTAAACAATGCGCAGCAGTTAACTGTCAGTTACCATCACTGGTGCATTCTCCATGGTAACGCCTCTACCAATCAGAGTCCATTGCCAACCAATTATCACTCTCTTCTCATACAGTATAAATTGTTGTTTTCCCCTTATGTTGATATTCTTGTGAAGTGACCCAATGAGTGCAAGATGAAATCTTCAAGATTTCTCTTTTTTTCAGCAACACTCAAGTTCTATACTACCAAACAACTATTTATAACAATCTCCTGTATTTAAGAAAAATCCCCTCAGCTCTCTTCTATTGCCACTTATCTTTAATCTGTGTCCTCTGCCTACCATCTCTTCTACCAGGGGAAAGTTTCTCTTTTCAAAACTCCATATAATTTCGAAATGCACGTACCTCACTTTAGTTCTATCTATTTTCTGTTTTCATTCTTTTAATTTTCCTGTGTGTCTATTTATCCTCTGTTACCAGCCTGCAGAGACCTGATGATATAATGAAATAAATAAATAGAATCCTATCATTGGACATTGATACCTATCCATAATATCCCTGTATATTGTCTTCCTAAACATAGAAACATAGAAAATAGGAGCAGGATTAGGCCATTCGGCCCTTCGAGCCTGCTCCGCCATTCATTATGATCATGGCTGATCATCCAACTCAATAGCCTGCTCCCCCTTTCTCCCCATATCCTTTGACCCCTTTCGTCCCAAGAGCTATGTCTAATTCCTTCTTGAAAATTACAATGTTTTGACCTCTACTTTCTTTGGTAGCGAATTCCATAGGCTCACCACTCTCTAGGTGAAGAAATTTCTCCTCACCTCAGTCCTAAATGTATCCTCAGACTGTGACCCCTGGTTCTGGATTCCCCCACCATCGGGAACATCCTTCCTGCATCTACCCTGTCTAGAATTCTGTTAGAATTTTATAGGTTTCTATGAGATCCCCCTCATTCTTCTGAACTCCATTGCACACAATCCTAACCGACTCAATCTTTCCTCATACGTCAGTCCCTCCATCCCAGGAATTAATCTGGTAAACCTTCGCTGCACCCCTTCTACAGCAAGTACATCCTTCCTCAGATAAGGAGACCAAAACTGCATACAATATTCCAGATGTGGTCTCACCAAGGCCCTATATAATTGCAGCAGGACATCCCTGCTCCTGTACTCGAATCCTCTGGCTATGAAGGCCAACATTCCATTTGCTGCCTTGACCGCTTGCTGTACCTGCATGCTTCCCTTCAGCGACTGGTGTACGAGGACACCCAGGTCTCATTGCACATTCCCCTCTCTCAATTTATAGCCATTCAGATAATAATCTGCTTTCCTGTTTTTGCTACCAAAATGGATAACCTCACATTTATCCACATTATATTGCATCTGCATGCACTTGCCCACTCACTCAGCTTGTCCAAATCACACTGAAGCATCTCTGCATCGTCCTCGCAGCTCATCCTCCCACCCAGCTTTGTGTCATCTGCAAATTTGGAGATATTACATTTAGTTCCCTCACCTAAATCATTAATATATATTGTGAATAACTGGGGACCTAGCACCAATCCCTCTGGTACCCCACTAGTCACTGCCTGCCATTTGGAAAAAGACCCATTTATTCCTATTCTTTGTTTCCTGTCTGCCAACCAGTTTTCTCAATACCCATCTCAATACACTACCCCCAATCCCATGCGTTTTAATTTTACACGCTAATCTCTTATGTGGGACTTTGTCAAAAGCCTTCTGAAAGTCCAAATAAAGCACACCCACTGGCTCCTCCTCATCAACTCTACTAGTTACATTCTCAAAAAATTCCAGTAGATTTGTCAAGCATGATTTTCCTTTCGTAAATCCATGCTGACCCTGTCCGATTCTGCCACTGTTTTCCAAGTGCTCAGCAATTAAATCTTTTATAATGGACTCTAGAATTTTTCCCTACTACCGATGTCAGGCTGACTGGTCTATAATTCCCTGTTTTCTCTCTACCTCCATTTTTAAATAGTGGGGTTACATTAGCTACTCTCCAATCTGTAGGAACTGTTCCAGAGTCTATAGAATCTGGGAAGATGACCACCAATGCATCCACTATTTCTAGGGCCACTTCCTTAAGTACTCTGGGATGTAGATTGTCAGGCCCTGGAGATTTATCAGCCGTCAATCCCATCAATTTCCCCAACACCATTTCCCTACTAATACTGATTTCTTTCAGTTCCACCCTCTCACTAAACCCTGTGTTCCCCAACATTTCTGGTATGTTATTTGTGTCCTCCTTTGTGAAGACAGAACCAAAGTATGTATTTAGTTGGTCAGCCATTTCTTTGTTCCCCATTATAAATTTCCCTGTTTCTGACTGTAAGGACCTACATTTGTCTTCACCAATCTTTTTCTCTTCACATACCTCTAGAAACTTTTACAATCAGTTGTAATGTTCCCCGCAAGCTTACTCTCGTACTCTATTTTCCCCTTCTTAGTCAATCCCTTGGTCCTCCTTTGCTGAATTCTAAACGGCTCCCAATCCTCAGGTCTGTTGTTTTTTCTGGCCAACTTGTATGCCTCTTCCTTGGATCTAATACTATCTCTAATTTCCCTTGTAAGCCATGGTTTGGCCGCCTTTCCTGTTTTACTATTGCGCCAGACAGGAATAAACAATTGTTGCAGTTCACCCATGCGCTTTTTGAACGTTTGCCATTTTCTATCCACTGTCATCCCTTTAAGTGAAGTTTCCCAATCCATCATAGCCAACTCGCGCCTCATACCATCGTAGTTTCCTTTGTAAAGATTCAGGACCTTATTCTCAGAACCAACTATGTCACTCTCCATCTTGATAAGGAATTCTATCATATTATGGTTGCTCATCCCCAAGGGGCCTCACACAACTAGATTGCCAATTATTCCTTTCTCATTACACAATACCCAGTCTAGGATGGCCTGTTCTCTAGTTGGTTCCTCAAAAGGCAGTGGAAGCAGAGTCTTTGAATATTTTTAAGGCAGAGCTAGATAGATTCTTGTTTAACAAAGGGTTGAAAGGTTATCGGGGGTAGGCAGGAATGTGGAGCTGAGATTACATTCTGATCAGCCATGATCTTATTGAATGGCGGAGAAGGCTGGAGGGACCAAGTAGCCTATTCCCGCTCCTAATTCTTATGTTCATATGTAAAACCCTGGAGGGGTGCCAGAGAAAGACAGCATAGCATTTTGAGTGCACCTCTTTTTCAGAGCTGATCCAATTTTGTAAGGGAATAGAGAAACAGGAAGAGTCCATTAAGACTGTGGAATCTGATCCACTACTCAATTAGATCATGACTGATCTGTGTTTTCAGTCCATCTACTTGCTTTGGTACTATAACTAGGCTGAGGAAAAGTGGCAGGAAGGGGGGTTACAGAAAGTAACAAAGAAGGAGTGTGAAAAAAAGTTTTATGGTAGATAAATGGAAATGGAAAAAGAGCAGACAAATGAGATTAAGATGACTGCTTGTGAGGAGGATAAGCACGAACATAGACTGGGTTGAATGACTTCTTTTTGTGTTGTAAATTCTACATAAAGCTAAGGTTTTTTGACATTGCATCAAAAAGAAAAGCATGGTAGGCGGGGATGTAGCTCGATGGAAAACAGTTTTACTTAGTATATACCCTGTCAAAACAGGCTATTCGGCCCAACCAGTCCATGCTGGTGTTTATGCTGCACTGGAGCCTGCTCCCATTTTTCCTCCTCTAAATCCATCATTTTAACCCTCTGTTTCCTTCTCTATCAAATGCTTATCTAGCTTCCCCTTAAATGCATCTTTACTATTCACTTTAACCAGTCTTATGGTAGAGAATTCCACATTCTTACCACTCTTTGTGTAAAGACCATAAGATCATAAGAACTAGGAACAGGAGTAGGCCATTTGGCCATCGAGCCTGCTTTATCATTCAGTGCAATCATGACTGATCTGTTGTGGCCTTAACTTCACTTGTCTGTTTGCCCCCCATAATGCTTGACACCCTTGCCAATCAAAAATCTCTCTAGAGCTCAACTCATCTGACAGCAACTCTGGAGTCAGTCAAGAAGTAGTCAAATGTCATGTTAGGCAAAGGATTATTTCAAAAAGCATGAGCAAGAGAAACATTATCTGTATTTAACTTTGTGCCCACTTCCTCCCTTCAACCTGTCAAGGCATATGAGAATACCGGTTTTTTTAATGCCTGTTGTGACCATTCTTCTCAGGATCATGGAAGGAGACCATTCAATCCATCTTTCCATTGCTGGTCCTTTTAAAGAGCTTCTCTATTAGCCCTAGGCTGATCCTCATTTCCCATAGCTCTGCAATTTTTCCTCTTCAAGTATTTATTCAACTTGATCCCTTTTGAAGCTTATTATTAAATCTGCTCCCACTGCCCTTTCAGGCAGTACATTCCAGATTAAGTTTCTTCTGAATTCCTTATTAGATTTCTTGATGATTACCTTATATTGATGGCCTTTTGTTATGACAATAGATAAAAAGGGCACAGCAAGAGAATGCAGTTGTCCAGACCTAGATATTTTCCAGCTAAGCAAATCAAAATATATATATGCTGGAAAATTGGGGTGCATTAATTCTGATCTTCCAAGGACGGCTGCTACAGATGTTTGGGAGGTAGCAAATGTTAGACATACATTCAAAATGGGGGGAATGGAGAAGCCAATTAACTACTGGCCAGTGAATTTAACATTAGTGGAGGGAAAATTCATCATCTGGGATAGACTGAGTGCTTGGAACAGTGTAATCTGATTTGGAACGTTAGCATAGCATTTATTAGAGGTAAATTATGTAAAGCTCTCTAGTAGAGCTGTTTGCTAGTAACTAAAGTGGCAAATTCATAGATTTCATGCATGGATTTTCAGCACACAGCTGATAAGATCCACCATGATCTTATTGAATGGTGGAGAAAGCCTGAAGGATTAAATGACCTGCTGCAGCTCCTATTTCTTATGTTCTTCTACACATGAGATTAATGGCTTTATTTTAAGATGCAATTCATTGGAGGCAGGCTTTTGGCATGATCAGGAAGTTGGTTTGGATGCAAGAAACATGAGAATTGTAATAAAGGGACACTTCTCATTTTTTCACTCTATTTACGTGACTTGCATTTTGTCACAGAGAGGAGAGGAAAGCTGAGGGAGCAAGCATTGTTCACAGTAACACTGCTATAATGGAGAGAAGAAAGAAAACAGTGGGGCGAGAGAGAATGGTTTGATGCAAGAGCTGAGAGAAGGATCATTAAATAGATGACAAGCTTTTTCTTCTATCCTGTCCAGGAGCGTGAGGTGGTGTTATTTATTAATTTAAAGATCATAAAAGCATAAGAAATAGGAACAGGAGTAGGCCATTCAGCCCATCGAGTCTGCTCTGCCATTCGATAAGGTCAAGGCTGATTTGAATGTGGCGTTAACTCCACTTTCCTGCCTGTCCCCCATAATCCTTGACTCCTTTGTCTACCAAAATTTTGTCCAACTCGGCCTTGAAAATATTCATAATATATTCAATGATTCTCTGTGGAAGACAACTCTAAAAGACTAATGACCCTCTTAAGAAATTCCTCCTCATCTTAAAAGGGTGCCCTCTGATTTTTAAACTCTGTCCCCTAGTTATAGATTCCCCCATGAACGGAAACATCCTCTCAGCATCTACCCTGTAAAGCCCCCTCAGAATCTTTTATGTTTCAATAAGATCACCTCCCATTCTTCCAGTGAGTATAGGCCTAACTTGCTCACCTTTCTTCATAAGACAACCTCCTCATCCCAGGAGTCGGCCTGGTGAATCTTCTCTGAAATACTTCCACTGCAAGTATATCCCTCCTTAAGTAAGGAGACTGAAACTCTACAAAGTTCTCCAGGTGTGGTCTCGCCAATGATCTGTGAAGCTGTAGCAAGACTCCCCTGCTTTTATACTCCACCCCCTTGCAATAAAGTCCAGTATACCATTTGCATACCTAATTACTTCCTTTACCTGCATGCGAATTTTTGTGAATCATGTACAAGGACAACCACATACTGCACATGCAGCATTCTGCATTCTCTCTCCATTTAAATAATAATTTGTTTTTCTATTCTTCCTGCCTAGTCTACAACCTTGCATTTTCCCACATCATACTTCAATTTTGTCTGCTCACTTAATCAGATATATCCCTCTGCAGACTCTCTGTATCCTCCTCACAACTTGCTTTCCTACCTAACTTTGTATCATTCACCCATATACACTGGAGATAATTGAGGCCTCAGCACTGATCCCTGTGGCACCCCACTAGTTACAGTTGGCCAACCTGAAAATAACTCATTTATCCCGACTCTCTGTTTCCTGTTATTTAGACAGTTGACTCTGACCATGTTGACTGTTTGATTGTTTTATGGTTTTCTGTAAGCCCTGCTCCTACCTCCATAATAATGTGTTTTAGGATTTTCCCAATGACAGATGTTAGACTACCTGGCCTGTAGTTTCCTGCATTCTGTTTTTCCTTTCTTAAATAGCGGTGTTATATTTATGGTTTTCCAGTCTGATCAGATCTTTCCAGAATCTAGGACATTTTAGAAGATTACAACCAATATATCCACTATTTCTGCAGCCAGTTCCTTTAAAGAAGAAAGTTTCACAACAGTGAAAGTTTTATTACAATGGCCTTACATCCACCTCACACAAACTTAACATCATAAACCACCAACAATAGCTTATTACATACTACACACATAAATTTTCCATCTCGTTTCACAACTACACATCCTATTGTACAATTACAAAAATGCACTGCAAGTCAATAAATGTAACAAGATTAGTAGAATTTATACATCATAGCATTATCTTAACTCAACTCTTGTGTTTCTTTTTCCCTCTTATTTCCAGTCTTTGACTCAGCAAAGAGTGTTTCAGTTAAGTCCATAGCCCAATCATCCTTTTCGTTAACTGTAGGAGTAATTCCATTCTCAATGTCATTTTCCGCACTCTAATGTGGTGAATCCTCATTTCGATTTAGCAAAGTCAATATGGCACTTCCATGCATTAACATCCCATTTCTTCTCTAGTCAAAATCTCTTTTCGCCGTTTCAAGGATGTCGTTGAGAGGCTTTTTATGTTCAAACAAAAGGGTTTCGTACTCTTGCTTTGTTTGATGGTTAAACTTTTTATGATCTTGTTTCTCCCAATCCTATTTCAAACAGGTCCTTTCCACTTCCCTTTGAGCAATGTCAATTATTTTCTCCCTTTGGAGTTTCATAGTTCATTCTAATCCTTCAACTTTTTTGCACAATCAATGAATTGTTTCATGCCTCTCCTCTACAAGTTTTAAATGGTCTTTTGCATACTGTCTATTTGTCTCGATTCCAGCTGCTGTATTTTGTGTATTAACACTGGCAAGCACTTGTAAATCATTGTCTCTGGTCATTGACCTGAATGGGTCATTTCGCACTTTCAGTCCTTTTTGTTGATAATTCTTAATTTCTAATTCTGCAGGCACTTCAGTTGTTTTCATATTGTCCATAACTGAAGTTGATACATCACTACAATTACTTGGATCAGTTTTTTGCTCAGCTAGACCACAATTCAGCAAGAAATTTTTATATACATGAACAACTTCAGAACTGTGACACTCCATACCACACATCTCCTGTTTCATTTTCTCCAGATTGCATTGAAGTTCAAGAATCTCATTACTCTTGATGAAATTCTAACAGTTTGTTAGTTTTAGTTTTTAATTCTGCATTCAACCAATTATTCTGTTTTACCCACAATTCATTTTCCTGTTCAAGGCATTTTCCATGATATTTCATAGAAACTTCATAGAGACTTCTGATGCTTGAAGTTCATCAAGTTTTAACTGAAGATTGACATTTATTAAATTTGCTCCTACAAGTTTATCATTTAGACATTTCAAGTCCTCAGCCAAGTGTTCCACTTTCTCTGATTCTCAATTGTTCTCACCCATTCTCGTTTTTCATTAGCAAGCACCTCTTTTATGCATGGAAGTTGGTTTTCGACATTAATCAGGTTTTCCTTCAACTGCTTGTTATCTGCAATTAGTGTTTCATGTTTAGCCACAGTAGTTTTCTGTGCTTCTTAAGATTTGCATGACCAACTGTCTGCTACAATACAGTTGTTGCCAGGTCAAATCATTACCCAGAATAAAATCTACTCCTTCGTTAGGTGATTTAGGAATAGCTCCCACCATAACAGTTCTGTTCACAAGGTGACTATGTAAGTTGAGTTTCCACAAAAAAAATTCATAAATTCCATTAACACCTCTTATTAATTCACTTTCCTTCATAAAACTACCCGTAACACACACTGTATCATCAACCACCATCAATGATTGATCTGCTCAGTATCTGTCAAAATTTTAATCTGATTACTTATTGGAAGAGTAATGGAACACTTCTCCCTTCGAGACAAAACATCCAGATTCTCTAATAACCTGACTTCCTTCACCAGTAATCAAAGAAGAATTCTCTGGACTATCCTGATTCATATCCCTCTTTCCTGTCAGTTCTGAAGGAACATGTTTCACCTGCTACTGTTTTAACAACCATTTTCTTTTCTGATGCAATCTTTCCTGCGGATTTCTTAGACACTCCTACTACTGCAATAGGTCTACCATTTAATCTTCAGCAATCTGCCCGAACATGTCCCACCTTGTTACAAAGGAAGTACTTAGGCCTTTGAATGTCAATGCCATCCTCAGCACCTTCCTTTCTGGCCTAGGGAGGAATTTCCTGGGAAATGCCAACTGTCCCTTCTCTTCCCTGGCTACTTGCCTTCCTTTCACCTTCCTATCTTCTATCCTTCTCGGGTTTGTGGGGATGACGGAAAAAGATTTTAGATCTATGGACTAGCTCAGAATCGTCAGCCATCTCCCCTGCCTGTCTAGCTGTTTTAACCCTCTGGTCTTCAACATGGGTTTTAACCACAGGAGGAAGTGAATCTTTAAATTCTCTAAAAGAATTATTTCTCTAAGAGCTTCATACATTGTCTCCAACTTTGATGCCCATATCCAACAATCAAAATTACTTTGCTTTACCCTCTCAAACTCAATATAGGTCTGCCCTGGCTGTTTCCTTATGTGACAGAACTTCTGCTTGTATGCCTTGGACTAATTCCTACCCACTCAGAATACCCTTTTTTACTGCATCATAAGCCACAGACACCTTGTCTGGCAGCGGTGCATATACCTCATGAGCTCTACCCACCTACCTACTCTGTAGGAACAATGTCCAGATTTCTTTTGGCCACTTCATTTGCTTAGCCAGCTTTTGAAACAAGATGAAGAATACCTCTACATCCCTTTTCTTAAACTTTGGAAGAGCTTGCATAAATTTAAACAACTCCCCACTGGGCTTTGGGCTGGAGGTAGTTGTTTCACCATCAGAACCTTCCTCAGCATTTGAGGCCTTTTTTTTTTTAAAGTCTAGCCTTTTATGCTTGTATTCCCTTTCTTGTTCCTTCTATCTTTCCTCTATTGATAACTTCTCCCTGTGGGGGTCAAGTTCTCTTATCCTATCTTGCTCCCTTACTCTCTCCTGTCTTTCTGCTTGCTCCCTTTGAAATGCTCTTTTTCTTTTTCCTCTCTTTCTCTTTTCCTTTCCTCTTTCCTTCAATTCAAGATTTCTCATTTGCAACTGAATTTTAGCCAATTCAATTGACTCATCTCCTGGAGGACATGGTCTCTCTGGTATCCCTTCCAATTTCAAATGCTGCACTATTATCTCAGCTATGTCTGCTTTCCTTGCCCCTATGGGTAATTCTAACTCCAGCCTATTCACCAATTCTGTTAGCTGACTCCTGGTTAAAAATTGGTTAAGTTTTGTAAACAAGTCAGTGTTACGTTTTTCATCTGTTAAAACAAAAAGTCTTCAAAGCTATTTAGAATTCCAACTTGTATAACATACCTCATAGCAACTCCAATTCCTATGTCCAGTACATCAGTACCTCCACACACACCTTTTTCTTTTTAAGGATTCACCGATCCCACCAAAAGCCATGGATTTCTAATCCCACAGGAGATCCCACCTTAAAACGATAATTCCAGACGAGCCCCACTTTGTTATCAATCTCCAACTGATGTTACTATAGTACAAGCCAGATCCCCAGGGTGAAACCCGGTTGATGGACCCTAACTTTATTTTTTTGTTTGGAAACCAGGAAGGCGGCTACTGAACAGAGTCACAGGAGTCAACCTTTTAACAAAAGAATGAAACATTGATTAAACAAGAAAATATGAACTATATTACAACACTCTTTCATTCACAACTATACCTTTACAGATATACAGATTCGTAAGGATAACACAAGTTACAAAACCTATCTTATACTCTATTGTTCACAGTAAGTACGCAGTCCATGTAAACCAATAGGTAACCTGTGCTCAGACACACCATACTTTGAAACCAAGTGACAGATGCCATGCCAAATGGATGCTATGGATGCCTCATCAACTCTTCCCCCACCCCCAGAGACTTGTCACATGGTGAGCTAACTGGTCTCATTGAACTCCATCTTTCACGCAAGGGTTTCCAATCTCCGCTCTCAAAGATCCCGCTTTGGAATCCTCTCCCAAACAATGCCTTTTCTCAGATGCCTTCCACAAGGGTGCACCTCCAGGATTTCGAACTCTCCTTCCGATACTCTTCTCCCCTGGATTATCACATGCATTCAAACTTTTCCTTCCATGCACCCCTCTCATATTCTCAGCCGTACCAATAGAACACCCCCAACTGCTTCACGTGCCCATAGTAAAGAGGTACAGACCTTCAGCTGTCTCCTTGGGTCTTGTGGGTTCTCGCAAGCCTATATTGCTTTAAAACTGCATCCTGCAGCTTCTCTGTTTAGAAATTGGAGCCTTTCTCTGTTCCTCACTCTTAACTTCACTTAACAGGACTATTCTAGGTTCCTGTCCTTGTCTTTTGACCTAACTGTCCTCTTGGATCTTTCATGTTCCACTCCTCTGGATTTGGGGACTTTCTTCGTTAGTTTTTTGGAACCTGCTTCTTGCAGTTCCCTCTTCTGTGTCCTACTCCTCCTGGTGCTGGCTTCAACTTTAGTTTAGGACTTGCTATCTGTCCCTCCTTTGCTGCTTCTGCTGGTGTCTCCTTTCAACTGAACTCAAACTGCTTTTAGTTTCTTTGTCTATGTGGGGCCTTTTCTTTGGGCCCCTGTTGCTGGGCAACAGCACAGCTTTTTTCTACCTTGTTTGTTTTAACTCCCCTTCAAAAGTCATAAAATCTCATTAAAATGCAGGCATCTTTTGAAGTGAAACTAGAACTCCGGTTTCATTATTTTAACCCACAAAATACAGAAATACAAAATTAAGCTTAAACTTAAAGATATACCTTATTTCTAACACACCCAAATACACATATAACTTAATTAAACTATCACTAGTCCTCTATCTATGCTAATATATCACCCCCAACAGTATGAACCCTTGTATTGTGCAGTAATCTTTTATGTGGCACCTTATTGAATGCCTTTTGCAAAAGCAAATACACTGCATCTACAGGTTCCCCTTAATGCACCCAGCTTCTTACATCCTCTGAAAGCTCTAATAAATTTGTCAAACACTAATTTCCTTTTCACGGAACCATGTTGACTCTGCCTGATTGTGTTATGATTTTCTAAAAGTCCTGCTGCTACCTCCATAATAATGGATTTTAGGATTTTCCCAATGACAGATGCTAAACTAACTGGCCTATCGTTTCCTGCATTCTGTTTTTCCTTTCTTAAATAGCAGTGTTATATTTGTGGCCTTCCAGTTTGCTGGGAACTTTCCAGAATCTAGGAAATTTTAGAAGATTGCAACCAATACATCCACTTTTTCTGCAGCCAATTCCTTTAACACCCTAGGATACAGGCCATTAGGTCCAGGGGACTTGTCCTCCTTGTCTCACTAGTTTTCCCCGTTTTTTTTTTCTCTAGTGATTGTGATTGTTTTAAGCCCCTCCCTTCCTTTTGTTTCTTGATTTTCTGCTATTCTTGGGAAGCTTTCTGTGTCTTCTGTGAAGACAGCTACAAAATACTTGTTCAAATTCTCTGCCATTTCCTTGTTTTCCATTATTAAGTTCCCAGTATCATTCTCTAAGGGATCAATGCTTACTTTAGCAAGTCTTTCCTTTTTATATACTTGTAAATGCTTTTAGTGTCTCTTTTTATACTTGCTAGTTTTCTTTCACACTGCAGTTTCTCCCTCTTATTTTTTTCATCATCCTCCTTTGCTGGTTTCAAAAATTTTCCCAATCTTCTGGGCTACCACTAATCTTTGCAACATTGAACACCCTTTCCTTCAATTTGATACCATCCTTAACTTCCTGAGTCAGTTACTGATATGTGAAAACTCCTCGTAATGTCTTTCTTTCTCAATAGAATATATTTTTGTTGAGAGTTGTGAAATATCTCAGTAAATATCTGCCACTGCTTTTCTACCATCTTACCTTTTTAATTATTTACCCAGTCCACTTTAGCCAACTGCATCTTCATACCCTTGTAATTGTATAAGGAGCACATATTTTTATTTCTGTTGGATTGTTGTAAAGAACATATCTTTTAATTTTCATTGGACTATGGATTAAAATTATAATGGCTGCAGTTTGAATGACATGCGCACTGGAACAGGATGAGAGACATATACAATGTTGTAGTCCTGGAACAAAGCGTGCCATGAAAGACTGGATGGTGCTGGAAAGGAGCTCTGGACCAAGGGAGCTACCTGGAAGCAACATTTCAATTGGCTCTTGACCAGGTGACCAGGCTTTGTGTGAGGGCAGTGCAGAAGAATAGGTTCTAGCTGGAAAGGAACAAGACCTAAGATCTCATTCTCTTGTGTGTGAAAGATTCCAATAATTCCACAATAATAGCTAGCTGGCTTTTCCTCCTTATATCTTTATAACCTGCTCTCTCTCTCTGTGTCTGAAAACGCATGTCAAGAGGCAAAGGGGAAAATCAATGTTAGAGACGTTGAAAGGCAAGTGCTCAACCAGTGAACCAAATACTGAAAATGCTGGAAGACCACCTCATGTCATCAATAAAAACTGAAAGGAATTTGGAAGACATTGATCATATCAACCCATCGAATCCTGTACTCCGGAATTGGTGCTATTGAACTGTTTCATTGCTCCCTTAAAATCATTGTTTTTTTGTGTATCTTATGTGTCTTGTATGTCTGTGTATAGAGATTTAAGAAAAGGTAGAGTTTAAGTTATAGAGTTAGAAATTAGCAGTTCATATTTCTTTTTCCACTGGTTAATGACAGTTTGTTCAATAAACAGTTATTTACTTATTAAGTTTACAAACCTGGCAGTCGTATTCTGTTAACCTAAATTAAACAGTTAGGTAGAATTGAGGCAATCAGGCGGTTTGATCAAACTTTTCACATTTGTCGTGGCTCGGGGAACAGTGGGGCTTGATATTACAGCGCACTGTCCCCAGTGAGTCATGACAATAGCCTTTATTTACTTTTAAGACAGTAATTTCAGACCTAAATTTCTCACCCTCAATCTGAATATGGAATTCTAATGTGTTAAGATCATTCTTAACTGGAGGATCCTTTACTATGAGATCATTAATTAACCCTGTCTCATTACCATTACACATTACCAAGTGTCACATATCCTGTTCACTGGTTGGTTCCAGAACATATTGTTCTAAGAAACTGCCCTGAATACACTCTGAACTCATCGTCAGGCTACTTTTACCAATTTGATTCATCCAATCTGTATGAGGATTAAAATCTCCCATGATAATTGCAATACCTTTCTTACAATCCCTCGTTATTTCTTGATTTGTGCTCTGTGCTATTGTGTAACTAGGAGTCTATTCTACATTTTGATCTTCCGATCCAAGATCATTTCTCATTACTTTACTGATCTTATCCTTTATTAATAGAGCCATCCCACCTCCTTTTCCTTCCTTCCTGTCCTTCCAAAATGTCAAATACCCTTGTATATTCAGGTCCCAGCCTTGGTCACTTTGCAATCACGTGTCTGTAATGGCTATCAATTCATCAACCTGTTTGGGAATGCTTCATGTATTCAGATAAAGAGCTTTTAATTCTCTCTTTTTAGTCTTTCCCTACTCTGACCTTATTTGTTGGTGTGCTCTTATGTTTGTACTCTGTTCTTTTTGTCACACTCTGGTTATCATTAGCTGCATCACCACTCTGCATTATTGCCTTTTCCTTTCTCTTTAACTTTTCAAATCTCCCCTCGTGAACTCTCCCTCTCCCACCAACTATTTAGTTTAAATCACTAAAAAAGGAGACAGAGTGAGCGCTTACATAGTAATAGCAGTTGTGCGTACCATCTCCAGAGTAGGCAATTGCTCTTCACCTCAAACTTCCTCGATCAGTTTCCAGTCACAAGATTCCATTCTCATCATCAGGAGTAAGAACTGACCCAAAGATATTACCTCAGGCACTCTACTCTCGCAAGTTAAAGCTAGCCTGAAACAAAAACAGAAAATGCTGGAAAAACTCAGGTCTAACAGCATTTGTGGAGAAAAAAAAACAATTAACCTTTCGAGTCCATATGCCTCTTCTTCAGAGCTAAAGAGAAGAGTCATATGGACTCGAAATGTCAACTTTTTTTTCTCTCCACAGATGCTGTTAGACCTGAGTTTTTCCAGCATTTTCTGTTTTTGTTTCAGATTTCCAGCATCTGCAATATTTTGCTTCTGTCTAAAGCTAGTCTGTTAGTGCACTTAATGAAGGAACTGTTCATAATTTAGCACTTCTGGCTGAAGATGGTTGCAAATGCTTCAGCCTTGTCTTTTGTACTGATTTGCTGTCCCCTGTCATTTGGGGATGGGGATATTGGTAGAGCCGCCTCCTCCTATTGTTCAATTGTCCATCATCATTCACGACTGGATGTGGCAAGACTGCAGAGCTTTGATCTGATCTGATCTGTTGGTTGTGGGATCACTTAGCTCTGCCTTTTGCATGCTGTTTCCACTGTTTGGTATGTAAGTGGTCCTGTGTTGTAGCTTCACAGGGTTGACACCTCATTTTTAGGTATGCCTGATGTTGCTCCTGGCATGCCATCCTCCACTCTTCATTGAACCAGGGTTGATCCCTTAGCTTGGTGGTAATGGTAGAGTGGGGGATATGCCAGTTGAGGTTACAGTCTGTGGTTGAATACAATTCTGCTGCTGCTGATTGCCCACAGCGCCTCATGCATGCTCAGTTTTGACCACCTTGATCTGTTCTGAATCTATTCCATTTAGCACAGTGGTAGTGCCACACAACACAATGGAAGGTATCCTCAATGTGAAGGTGGGACTTCATTTCTACAAGGGCTGTGCAGTGGTCACTCCTGCCAATACTGTCATGGACAGATGCACCTGAGGATAGGGTATGGTAGGTTTTTCTCTCTTGTTGATTCTCTCATCATAAGCCATAGACCCAGTCTAGCAGATACATACTGACACAGCTTGATCAGTAGTGGTGCTACTGTGCCCTTGTTACCCTCGGTGCTTCCTCCAAGTGGTGTTCAACATGGGGTGCTAATTCATCAGCTGAAGGAGCGCAGTAGTTGGTAATCAGTGGGAGGTTTCCTTGTCCATGTTTGACCTGATGCCATGATGTCATGGGTTTCAAATCAATGTTGTTGATTGCAAGGACTGTATATCACCATACACCACCTCTGCTGGATCTGCCCTGCCAGGAGATACCCAGGGATGGTGATGGTGGTGATAGGACATTAGGTGTAAGGTACAATTTGGTGAGTATGACTATATCAGGCTATTGCTTGACTAGTGGAACAGCTCCTAATTTTGGCCCATGCCCCCAGATGTTAGTAAGGAGGACTTTGCACGGTTGACAGGGCTGTGTGTCATTTCCTAAGTCAATTGTCTGTGGTCCATCCAGTTTTATTCTTTTTTGACTTTAGCGATTTGTTACAACTGAGTGGCATGCGAGGCCATTTCATTGCTGTGGGGTCTGGGATCACATGTAGGCCAGACCAGGTAAGGATGGCAGATTTCCTTCCCTAAAGGATATTAGTGAACCAGATTGGTTTTTACAACAATCAATGATAATTTTATGACAGTGTTATTGAGATTAGCTTTATAATCCAGATTTTTTTGTATTAAGTAATTGAATGAATTAAATTTAAATTCCACCAGCTGCGAGGTGAAATTTGAACATGTCACCAGGGCATTTGCCCAGGCCTCTGGATTACTAGTCCAATGATATTACCACTATGCCACTGACTCCCCTTAATAATGTTCTATCTCAGCATCCTCCTGAGGTCCCCAGCATCATAGATGGCAGTGTTACTGCGGGTAGGCAGGAGGTTACAATCAAATTAGCCATGATCTTATTAAATGGCAAAGCAGGCTCGAAGGGCTGAGTGGCCTACTCCTGCTCCTAGTTTGTATATAGATAAAGAGAAAAATTCTGACTGTTGGAAGTTTGATATAAAATAGAAAATGCTGTATATACCTAAAAGGTCTAAAAAGTCAACAGCCTCAGCTTTGTCATGGCTGCAGATTCTATAGAATCTGAATTGAGTAGCATAATATGCCCTATTTAAGATATCTCTGTGAGATGGAAATACTTGATGCAATCTAATTGCTTTCTGATGTGGAGCCAGTGGTCTTCAGCCTATCCAATCAAAACTGGCATTTAGAAAGCCTGTGACTGAAGTTTGTGTTTTCAGTTAACACCTGGCAGCTGCCGAGTCTGCACTTCCAATAATTAAAATACTTAATAGCAACAAAAAACAGCTATCTTTGCCCCACTCTCAGGCTCTGGTTTCGGGATCTTGTTTAATCTGGGGATGCACACACTCTTGTACCAAATACAGCCTTGCATAGCTTTTGTACGTTTCAAATTCAGTTCAGAAGCAGGTGGAGGCTGCCATTTGATCATTTCTAGACAGGCTGATTGTTTGCCTTTCGTCCATTAAAGTGTCCATTTAATTCCTTAGAAAGATGCAGAGTCAAAACCTTGAAGGTGCTTGTATAGCTGCGGTTGATAGTCTTGACTTTTTCAGATATGATGCTTTTATTCTTTCTCTGTGTAATGAGTTTGTTTTAATAGCGCTAAAATTAAAACAATCGAAGGCAATTATGGTGAAAGCTGTGACCGGGTTCCTTTCATCTGAACAAGGACAAAATAATATGGATGCTGGAAATCTGAAATAAAACTGAAGATGCTGGAAATATAATACTTTGACCTGGGTATTTCCAGCATTTTCTGATTTATTTGGTTTAATTCCTTCAGTAATAATAATTTTGCTTTTATATAATGCCTTTCACAATCTCAGAACATCCCAAAGCACTTTACAACCAATGAGGTGCTTTTGAAGAGTTGTGACCTTTGCTTGTAGGCAAACGTGTCAGCCAGTTTGCACAGATCATGACCCCACAAACGGCAATGGGATATCTGACAAGGTAATCTCTTTTAGGTGTCAGATGAGAGATAAATAATGTCCAGCACACCTTTTCACTTTTGGTGCAGCCTCCTGAACCTTTAGTGGAGAGTCAATGGCCTTCCCACCTGTTTGTCACTTTTATCCTAAACACTTTCATATTATACTCTGTGCCTCAGTGCACCCTGGTTTATGTGCATAAAGCTTTCAATGGCTGTCATTGTGATTTTATTACACAAATGTAGATATTGAGTAGTAAATATGAATTCTTTCAGTTTGGTGATCTTTTAACATTCCTAGAAATGCTGTGGTGCTTGTGATAAACTCCATTTGGAGCCAGTGTCTCCATATTGTTTTCACTATTTACAATATATTTAGGGTTGACAACCCTCCAGGATTGTCCTGAATTGTCCAGGAATTAAAGATTAATCTTCAGGGCACTGCCACAAACAACTCTGAAGAAAAATCACAGGAGCTTTGAAATAATATTTTTATGTTCTTTGAACACTTCCATTGATTAATTTTTGGGAGATGGGTAAAACAAAAGGTGATTTTACTGGGTGAGACAGTTGGAGACAGGACATGTCATGAAATTCCCAAGAATACATTCAACCAGAATTGGCAGCCCTAAATACATCATTGCTTCCCAACTTTTATTCCTTTCCTAAAATAAATGGCAACTTCACCCCAATCACAACACTGATTTTCTATCTTTTTGAGAAATAGAAATTTGGATATCCTGGACACACAGCTATGTTTCTGTGAGCAGATGTCAGCTCCCGGGACCTGATGGCCGACACTCTAGAAGAAATAGCTGCAGAAATAGTTGATGATCTAGCCATAATTTTCCAAAATTCCTTAGGTTTGGGAATAGTCCCATTAGATTGAAAGTTGGCAAATGTTGTACTGCTTTTCAAGAAAGGAGGGAGAGAGAAAACTGAACTATGGGCCAGTTTGTCCAACATCAGTTGTCGGCAAAATGCTGCAACCTATCATGAAAGAAGTCTTACAATGTTTTTCTAAGTGCATTGTTATGTTCTGTTGAAGAGTCATACGGACTCAAAACGTTAACTGTGTCCCTCTCCGCAGATGCTGCCAGACCTGCTGAGTTTTTCCAGGTATTTTAATTTTTGTTTTGGATTTCCAGCATCTGCAGTTTTTTGCTTTTTATCATAGTATGATTAGAACTAGTTAACTTGGTTTCTCTAAAGGGAAAACCTGTTTGACAAATTTATTTGAATTTTTTAAGGAAGTAACTAGTAGGGTCGATAGAAGGAACCAGTAGATGTAGTATACCTGGATTTCCAAAAGCCATTCGATAAGGTGCCACACAAGAGGTTAATAGGTAAGATAAGGGCTCATTGAGCTGGGGCTAAACATAGAAATTAGGAGCAGGAGTAGGCCCTTTGAGCCTGCTTCACCACTCAATGCGATCATGGCTGATCCTCTATCTCAACACCATACTCCCACTCTCTCCCCATACCCCTTGACTCCTTTATTGTCTAGAAATTTGTTTCCCTCTTGAATATATTCAGTGACTTGGCCTTCACAGCTTTCTGTGGTAGGGAATTCCACAGGTTCACCACCCTCTGAGTGAGGAAGTTTTTCCTCATCTCAGTCCTAAATGGCCTACCCCATATCTTGATACTGTGACCCCTTGTTCTAGAGCCCCCCCCCCACCCCGCCAGGTGAAACGTCATCCCTGCATTGTCTGTCCAACTTTGTCAGAATTTTATACGTTTCAATGAAATCCCCGCTCATTTTTCTGAAAAGGTAAGCTGCAGGGAAGACACAGAGAGGCTGCAAAGCGATATTGACAGGTTAGGTGAGTGGGCAACAAGAAAACCATAGCACACATTAAGGCTTTACAATGCAATGTCGGATTGCACTTGGAGTATTGTCTCCATTCTGTTCCCCACACCACAAACGTACTTTCTGCTCTGCATACCCATTTGTCCACCTGTTATAATGAAACGAAAAAAAAAGTTTAAATCAGAGTCATGGTTTGGGAACTACAGTTCCTGGTGGGCCTCGGGACTTGTACGCGTGCGTCAGCCAAGAAAGGGCTGCACGTGCATAGTTGGTATCTTTCACATTTTCAGGCCAGTAAGCGGCCCTGCGCAGCTGCGCAGAAGACAGAGAGGAAAAGTGAAACAGCGTGGAACTGCAGGTCAGGTGACCTGAAGAGGTGCGTCATTGCAGAGGTGCGTCATTCCACAGGGCAGGACAAAGGCACCCTTTGAAGCAGTTGTGCTTGGCATGGCTGAAGATTTGAAATTGTGCTTGGAAGGTGAAGATTGAGTGTATGTGGAGATCCAGGGGAAAGGAATCTCAGACATTGAAATCCTGGAGATGGATTCTTGTTGAAGCTGCCCGAGTGGAAGGAACTTTTGGCTGAGATTACAAGGCAAGTTCTTCAAATGTGGAGATTGGAGACCCTCGTGAGAAAAACAGAGTTACAGTGTGACAAGCTTCTGGGTGGGTTCTTGAGAAATCCAAACAATCTGCTTTGGGCGCTTCTGTCATTAACTTTGGAGCACAGTGTGCCTTTCCACAGTTCACCAGTTGGTTCACGTATTCTGCATACTTACTCTGAATATTTGAGTATAATATAGGACAAATACGGTAAATTGTTTTATCTTTCTGAATTTGTATGTGTCTGTAAAGAGACAGCTGGGGTGAAGGGGTAGTGAATGTTTGAATCGTTTCTTTATGTTACTCAATGGGATCAGGAATTTCGATAGATTGAGATTTTCCCAATGTCTTTTTAACTGAAAGTATTTTTAACATCTTGTTTTGTTTGTGCTCTATTTTCAGACGTGTGACGGATGTGAAGAAGCTGGTGAAACAAGAGCATGGCTATGAGCAACAGGAATGGTGACTTCATGGTTCAGAGCAATGGCAGTGTCCCATCAAATGCTAACGGTAACAGCATCCCTGCAGCCTGCGATGGAGACCACCTCTCCCAGCAGCTGTCAGCCAAGGAGACCTCAAGGACAAAAGTGAGTCAGAACAGTGGTACGCTGCCAAATGGCACTGTTAAGCCTTCTCTCTTTCCAGACAGCACAATAAATAACCAAAGACCTGTGCCACTGCTGCCACAATGTTGCCACCATTGTCCATACCATCATCCCTTGTGTTGTCACAGTAACCAACCAGATTGCCATTCTTTGGGAAATACCACCATCACCTCTCCATTGACTCCCTCTTGTCTGCAAGCTCGCTCCGAGTACCCGACATCTGTGTGCCAAAATACTTCCCCTATCCATCCAGCCAGCTGCTGTCTTCAGCCTGCCTCATCTCTCATCGATCACGCTCCCCTTTGTCTTCACCATCGATGGCCTGACCATTTCCAGCATCAACCTGTGCCACAGCAACACGTCCGCAACATCAGGTATGCTCCATCAAGGCCAGCTTTCACATATATAATGAATGAACATTTTCCTGTTGGTAATCCCAAATACTACTGTGGGGTTGGAAGAAAATTAAGATTCAGTGAATAAAAATAACCTGTGAGCTCTGTCTTCAAAAATGTGTCTGGTGCCGTGTTTTTTAAAAAAAACCAATTTGACTGTCTGGGTCCTGGGTGCACTTTGGTACGCTCTCCTTATTTGAAAGACATACTTCAGAGGGCAGCTCAGTTCAAGCATTTGGAATGTGGTGTGATTTGATTTTCATTCTCTTTTTGTACATCGTCAACCCAACTGCACGTTTATAAATGTTATTCTTTCAAACTTGGGCTGTATTTGGAAAGCATATTTTGAGGTGTATAACACTAGGTTGTGGTACCAGTGGTTGAAAGTACTAGCAGTGGGAGTAATTTGAGCATTGCTTATGAAACTTTTATTTCATTTATGTGTGTTCTGCTTGAAAGCAGGTCCTTAGCTCATTGTTTACTTCATCCTGAGCCGTTTTTCTTGCCAGTTTTTGTCACTGGTGGTTTGCCATTGCCTTCCACTCTAAGGGGCAGAGCGAAGAGGAGGACCCAAATCTACTTCAGCCAGAACAGGAATCAAACCCATGCTGTCAGCATTATTCTGAGCACATGCTAGCCAACTGAACTAACCTGGCCCCCATATGAAATGTACTGCATGTCATTTGCATATAATAGCCTTAGTATAGATGCAAATACACAAAATAAGCTTAGTTGACAGCATTACCTTTCAATATTTGTTTGTCTCCTGATTCCTAAACCATGAACTATCTGCAGTCAAGTTGCCTGTTCCCACCCCTCCAGCAATATCACTAATAACAGCTGCCTGATGACTTTTCTTCCTTTAGGAAAGTTCTTGATATCTGCTCAGCAGCTCCCCACATTGATACAGGCGGGACTAGGTTTTTAATGCCGTGGTAAATCAGCTGTGCCCTGGTGTGTTGCTTTTCCAGTTTGCTGTGCTGCACATTATTAGAACATTGGAAACAGGCCATTTGCCAACATTAGCAAGCAGTGCCTTCCTTACAATTGTGCCCATTTAAGGTCACTGACCTGTTTAGCCCTGAGCAGACTCCAGGTTGTTCTGTAGGTATTCCTGCAGGCTGCCAAAGAATTGCAATGCATGTTTTAATTTCATTTTGAGTCCTCAGATAACTCAATGAGTAAATTAATTACCCACCTTCGCATTGAGCCATAGGGACCAGAGGATCTTGCCTTTGATTCCTAATCTTCGTTGTCTTTCTGATCTCAACTACAACAACAGTTGAACCGCCTGAACTAGTTAGGGAGGTGAGGAAATTAGGACTGGCTATAATCTTCCAATCCTCCTTAGACACCGGGGTGGTGCCAGAAGACTGGAGAATTGCAAATGTTAACACTCCTGTTCAAAAAAAAGAGTGGAAGCATAAATCTAGCAACTACAGGCCAGTCAGTTCAGCCTCGGTGGTAATCTGGGACTAAATTAACAGTTGTTAACCGTGTGGATTAATTAAGAAAAGGTAGTATGAACTTGTTAAAGGTAATTGGGTTTAACAAGAGGGTTGATGAGTATAATGTGGCTGATGCACTGTACATGGACTTCCAAAAGGCTTGTCAGAAAAGTGGAAGCCCATGGAATAAAAGGTGAAATGGCAGCATGGATTGAAATTGGCTGAGTGACAGAAAACAGAGTGAATGGTTGTTTTTTGGGCTGGAGGATGGTATTTAGTGGTGTTCCCCTGGTGGATCAGTACTAAACCACTGCTTTTCTTTACATTGATGACCTAGATTTGGGTGAATGGAGCACAATTTCAAAATTTCCAGATGATACAAAGCTTGGAAGTCTCGGGAACTGTGAGGAGGATAATGTTAGACTTCAAGAGGACATAGGCTGGTGGAATGTGTGGACATGTGACAGATGAAATTTATTGCAGAGAAGTGTGAAGTGATACATTTTGGTTGAAAAACAATGAGAGGCAGTATAAAATAAAGGATACAATTCTAAAGGGGCGCAGGAACAGAGATAGATGCACAAATCGTTGAAAGTGGCAGGACAAATTAAGAAAGTGGTTAAAAAAAGCAAACAGTATCCTTGGCTTTATACATAGAAGCATAGAATACAAAAGCAGTAAATTTTGGTGAACCTTTCTAAGCCACTGGTTCAGCGTCAACTGGAGTTTTGTGTCCAAGGATGTGAAGGCTTTAGAGAGAATGCAGAAAAGATGAACAAGAATAGCTCCAGGGATGAGGGACTTGTTACGTGGATAGATTAGAGAAGCTGAGGCTGTTCTCTTTAGAATAAAGAAGGTTGAGAGGAGATTTGACAGAGGTGTTCAAAATCATGAGGGGTCTCGGCAGAGTGGAGAGAACCTGTTCCCGTCGGCAGAAGGGCTGAAAACCAGAGTTCACCAATTCCAAAAGAACCAAATATTAGGGTAACCCTTTTTACATAGTGATTGGCTGATACCTGAAAAACATTGCCTGAGAGTATGGTGAAGGCACATCACACTTGCAAAGGAAATGGGATAAGCGCGTGAAGAGATAATATTTGCAGTGGGGAAAGTGCAGGGGATTGGGACTAGTTGAATTGCTCTTGCAAAGAACCAGCATGGACATGAGGCCAAATGGGCTCCTTCTGTGCTGTGACCTGGGCAGAAGATCTGGCTTTACAGTGATGCTTATTGTGGTAGAATGGCCTGCTAGAACTTTCTGCCTTAGACTCATGTTTGAAGAATATTGACTTGGATGAGGTGCTAGAGGCTAATTGATGTCTAAAATTGTAGCTCAGCAGGGAGGAGTAGTTTCCTCTCTGATTCTAATTGTGATTTAAACAAAACATTTCATTTTAATGAATGTGGACTCTTCACTAGCAGCATTTTACTCTCACTGGAACATCAAACTTCATTGGTTCCTTGTGATGGCCTCATTGCCTTGATGATTGTTAAACATATACCTGCAAAGTTTCTCACAGAACCCTTGTAAATTCACAGTGAGAGAGCAGAGCTGTTCACAACAGTGCGCAGTATTTTACATGGAACTGTTGCAGGAACCTTAGAAAAGTTATGGAATCTTCCTTCCTGTAGCACAGAGCAAGCTTTGCTTGTGACAGCTATTCAGTGGATAACTAATGTCATCAGTAATTGGTGAACATAGGAGATCATTTTTCTTTTCTAATGTTTGGGGGAGACATTCGACCTCCAGCATTATCGGTTAATAATATTGTTTCTGAAATGTTTGAAGTTTTCATTATTTTTCAATAAGCAATGCAATCAGTAATCATTTTTGGGAGGGAGAGGGTTAATCTGTCCGAGTGCCAGCACTATTCAGGACTTTTGTCAAAAAAAATCATCATCTCTCAGCACTGTCAACTCTATGGTTCTATCAAACAGCACTTCTTCAGCAATAGCTTGCTTACTTGCCCAGCTCCTGCCTTCATTACAGCCTTGGCCCTAACGTGTAAAAAAGGTCTGAATTCCTGAGGTGAGTTGAGAGCGACTGTCCTTGACATCAAGGCTGCATTTGACTAAGTGTGTCATTAAGGAGCCCTAGTAAAATTGAAGTCAATGGGAATCATGAAAAAAGCTCTGAACTAGTTGGAGTCATATTTAGCACAAAGGAAGATGGTTGTGGTTGTTGGAGATCGTCATCTCAGCTCCAGGACATCACTGCCAGAGTTCCTCAGAGTAGTGTCCTGACCCCAACTATCTTCAGCTGTTTCATCAAGGATCTTCCCTTCAATATAAGGTCAGAAGTGAGGATATTTGCTGATGTAGTGTTCAGTTATATTTGCAACTTAGAAACTGAACAGTGCCCATGCTCACATGCGGCAAAACCTGGGCAACATTCAGGCTTGGGCTGATAAATGGCAATTCATACTCACGCCACACAAGTGCCTGGCAATGACCACCTCCAACAGTAGCAAATCTAACCATTCCCTGCTTGACATTCAATGGCATTGTCATTGCTAAGTCCCCCACCACCATTATCATCCTGGGGATTACCATTCACCAAAAACTTAACTACACCCGCCATATAAATATTGTGGGCTACAAGAGCAGGTCAGAGGCTGGGAATTCTGTGGAAAGCAACTCACTTCACTCTTAAAGCATATCCACCATCTATAAAAGCCCTGTCAGGAATGTGATGGGAAACTCTTCACTTGAGGTAGACTGGGCACTTTTCAAATCTGATCAGGGTAGAGAGTGTTAAGGTGTGTAATTTGGTGTGTAACTTTTCAATCTGACATTTGGGCCTTAAATCTAAACAAAGGAAACTACAAAGATATGAGGGGCAAGTTGGCTGTGGTAGATTGGGAAACTGCATTAAAAGGTGTGATGGTAGACCAGCAATGGCTAGCATTTCAAGAATTAATACATGGTTTACCATAGACTTACATTCCTTTGAGGCACAAAAATCCAACAGGAAAAGTGATCCAACCATGGCTAACAAGGGAAGTTAAAGATTGTCAGCAGGCCTAACAGCATCCGTGGAGGGTAAAACAGAGTTGATGGTTCGAGTCCATATGGCTCTTCAGAGCTTCTCTCCAGACTCTTCTCTCCACAGATACTGTTGGACCTGCTGAGTTTTTCCAGCATTTTCTAATTTTTGTTTCAGATTTCCTGCATCCGTAGTATTTTGCTTTTGTTTAAGTTAAAGATTGTATTTGATCAAAGGAAGAGGCTTATAATGTTGCCCCAAAAAAAGGTAAACCTGAGGATTGGGAGTTTTTTTAGAATTCTGCAAAGGAGGACCTAGAAACCGATGAAGAAAGGGAAAATAGAATATGAAAATAAACCAATGCGAAACCTAAAAGCGGACTGTAAAAACTCGTTTAGGTATGGAAAAAGAATAGATTAGCAGGGACAAATGTGGGCCTATTACAAGCAGAGACAGGGGATCTATAATGGGGAATAAGGAAACGGCAGAGAAACTAAATAAAAACTGTGTTTGTTTTCACAGAAAAAAACCCCCAAAAACCTTCCATAAGTACTAGAGAACTAAGGGGCTAGGGAGAATGAGGAATTGAAAGAAATTAGAAAATTGGAGAAATTAAGGGGGCTGCAAGTTGATAAGTCCCCTGGACCTGATGATCCACATCCCAGGGTGCTGAAAAAAGTGGCTATAAAGATAATGGATGCATTGGTGGTCATCTTCCAAAATTCTATAAATTCTGGAATGGTTCCTGCAGATTGGAAAGTAGCAACTGTAACCACACTATTTAAGAAAGGAGGGAGAGAGAAAACTGAGGACTACAGACTGTTAGTCTGACATCAGTAGTAAGGAAAATGCTAGAATCTATTATGAAGGATGTGATAACTGGACACTTTGAAAATAATGGTAGGATTGGGTAGAGTCAACATGGATTTATGAAAGGAAAATCATGTTTGACAAACCTGATTGAGTTTTTGAGGATGTAACCAGCAGAATAGATAATGGGGGGGACCAGTGGCTGTGGTATATTTGGATTTTCAGATGGCTTTCAATAAGGTCCCACACAAGAGGTTAGTAATCAAAATTAGAGCACATGTGATTGGGGGAAATATACAGGCATGGATTGAGGATTGGTTAATGGACAGAAACCAGAGAGCAGGAATGAATGGCAGACTGTGACTAGTGGGGTACCATAAGGATCAGAGCTTGGGCCACAGCTGCTCACAATCTATATCAACGATTTCTATGTGGGGACCAGATGTAATATTTCCAAGTTTGCTGATGACACAAAACTAAGTGGGAATGTGAGTTTTGAGGGGGATGCAAAGAGGCTTCAAGGGAATTCAGACAGGCTGAGTGAGTGGGCAGATAAAATATAATGTGGAAAAATGTGAAGTTCCTTTGGTAGGAAAACAGAAATGCAGAGCATTTCTTGAATGGTAAGAGATTGGGAAGTGTTGATGTTCAAAGGGACCTGGGTGTCCTTGCCCTTGAAAGCTAAAATGCAGGTGCAACAAGCAGTTACGAAGGCAAATGGTATGTTGACCTTTATTGCAAAAGGATTTGAGTACAGCAATAAGGAAGTCTTGCTGCAAATTGTATCCAACCTTGGTGAGACTGCACCTGGAGTATTGTGTGCAGTTTTGGTCTCCTTACCTAAGGAAGGATATACTTGCCATAGAGGGAATGCAACAAAGATTCACCAGACTAATCCCAGGATGGCGGGATTGTCCTATGCACGGAGATTGAGGAGACTTGGCCAGTATTGTCTAAAGTTTAGAAGAATGAGAGGTGTCCTCGTTGAGACATATAGAACTCCTACAGGGCTCAATAGAGTAGATGCAGGAAGGGTGTTTTCCCCTGGCTGGGGTGGGGACACAGTCTCCGAACAAGGGGTAGGCTATTTAGGACTGAGACGAGAAGGAATTTCTTCACTCAAAGGGTGGTGAATCTTTACAATTCTGTACCCCAAAGGGCTGTGGAGGCTCAGTTGTTGAGTCTGTTCAAGAGAGAGATTGAATGATTCTAGGTATTAAGGACAAGAGCGAGATTTTGAGATTGAAAGCGGCGAGAGTTTGGACATGAAAGCGGCAAGAGTTTTTTTAAATTAGTTCATGGGATGTGGGCATCACTGGCTAGGCCAGCATTTATTGCTCATCCCTAATTGCCTTTGTCAGAGGCCATTTACGTGTTAACCATATTAATGTGGGCCTGGAGTCACATGTGGCCAGACCAGGTAAGGACGGCAGATTTCCTTCCCTAATGGACAGTAGTGAACCTAATGGGTTTTTATGACAATCAGCAATGTTTTCATGGTTGTCATCAGACTTTTTAATTACAGATTTTTATTGAATTCAAATATCACCTTCTGCCATGGTGGAATTCGAACCCAGATCCCCAGAGCATTACCCTTGTCTCTAGAATACTAGTCTAGAGATTGGGAGTGAAAGCAGTGAGAGTTCGCCATTTAACCTTTGGGGAAAGAGGCAGTGAGAAATCCAGGAGCATCCTGAGTTTGAAAAAAAGCAAATAGTGACATCATAGGAAAGCCGTAACGTGATTGGCTAGTGAGTATTGCTGCTTAGGGACTGAGTCTGAACAACTTGGAGTTTAAAAAAAAGGTTAAAAATATTAACTATCAGTAACAAGTGAGTGTAGCTGCTGAATCTTATTTTTTATTCTCAAGAAAGGTTTAGTACCACTAGTAAGGTATACCAAGTGTTGGTATAGTTTATTATTATTAATAAGATTTATTGATAGTAAGTTAGTAAAGCTTTATTAGTATTGGTAAGGTTTATTACCAGTAGTAAGGTTATTCGCACTAACTAGGCTATCAGTTAATAAATAAAGAAATGGCAGGGCAGCTCCAGCCTGAAGAGTGCCCTTCCTGTACAATGTAGGATCTCCAGGATGCTTTCCATGTCCTGGATAAGTACATGTGCAGGAAGTGTTGACAATTTGTAGCAGCTTGAGCTCTGTGGTGTGGAACTTGAGCAGCAGCTGGCATCACTGTGGAGGATCCTTGATGCTGAAAGCTGTATGGATGCATCTTTGTAGAGGTGGTCACCCTGCAGTTTAAGATTATGCAGGGAGAGAGGGAATGGGTGACCACCAGACAGTCAAAAAGGGATAGGCAGGAATCCCTTGAGTGCATCCCAATCTCCGACCAGTATTCAGTTCTGAATACTGATTGGACTGATGGTTCATCTGGGGAGTGCAGCTAAATTAGAACAATGGCATTACAGGTGGCTCAGCTGTAAAGGGGCTATAAGGAACACTGGAAAAGCAATAGTGATAGGTGATTCAATAGTTTGGGAAATAGATAGGCGTTTCTGTGGCTGCAGATGTGAGTCCTGGATCGTGTGTTGCCTCTCTGGTGCTGGGGTCAAGGATGTCACTGGCTGCAGAGCACCCTGAGGAGAAGGGTGAACAGCCAGCAGTCATGGTCCACATTAGTACAAATGACCCAGGTAGAAAGAGGGATGGGGTCATGCAGTCAGAATTTAGGGAGCTAGGTAGGAAATTAGCAAGCAGAACCTTAAAAGTAGGAATTTCCGGATTACTGCTATGTCATGCGCAAGTGAGTATCAAAATAGGAGGATAAAGCAGATGAACATATGCTGGAAAGATGATGCAGGAGGTAGGCTTTAGATTCTTGGGACATTGGAACAGGCCCTGGGGGAAAGGGGAGCTGTACAGACCGGAAAGGTTGCACCTGAGCAGAACTGGGGCGGTGTTCCTTGTGGGGTGTTTTGCTAGTGCTATTGGGGAGGGGTTTCACTAACTTGGCAAGGATGTGGGAACCAGGAGATAAATCGGAGAGAAATACCAAGTTGCCCAGAATACTGGGAGAGACAGATAGCACTAGCGTAGGGAATAGTAATTTAATAGGTGGGGTCAGAGTAAAGGGGAAAGTAAGAGTCTAAATGAATGTCTCTGTGCATGTATGTGAATGGATGGAGTGTGGCAAATAAGATTGGTGAATTACAGATGCAGATTGCCAAGTGGAAATGTGATGTTGTGGCTGTAACAGAGACCTGGCTCAAAGAAGGGCAGGACTGGGTGTTTAATAACCCTGGATACAGGCAAGGAGGAGGGGTGGTGATATTAAAGAGAACGTTAAGGAGAACAAAAAAAAAGAGGGATAGGCAGTACCTTCAGGAGTGCACCAGACCTGCGAGGGACACTCTTCTGAAAGCGGATTTTAAAAAAATTTGGTGAGTAAATCCTGGTGAGTTTTTTTTCAATCTATTAAAGTAATTCATTGCTTAATACTGAGGTAGGAGCTAAAAAAAAGTAACAGTAGCACTGTACAAGTATAATTAGTCAAGAAACAAGGTTCCTAGCTAACATAAATAAGGCCCCGAGCTAGCGTATTTTTTAAGGGAGTAACTAGCTTAATTGACAGGGACGTCATGGCAGGAGAACTCAGACCCATAATATGCTCCTCCTGCAGGATGTGGGAAATGAAGGACGCTTCCAGCGTCCCTGGTGACCATGTGTGCGGAAGGTATGTCCAAACGCACCTTCTAGCTAACCGGATTTCGGAGCTGGTGCTGAGGGCGGACTCATTGTGGAGCATCCGTGTTGCTGAGCAAGTCATGGATAGCATGTTTAGCGAGGTGGTCACACCGCAAGTGAAGATTACACAGGCAGAAAGGGAATGGGTGACCATCAGGAACAGTAAAAGACTCAGGAAGGTAGTGCAGGAGTCCCCTGTGGTCATCCCCCTCTCTAACAGATATACTGCTTTGGATACTGTTGGGGGGATGGCCTCTCAGGGGAAAGAAGCAACAGCCAAGTTCACGGCACCGTGGGTGACTCTGCTGCTCAGAGGGGCAGGAGGAAAACAAGTGGCAGGGCTATAGTGATAGGGGGTTCAAATAATTAGGGGCACAGACAGACGCTTCTGTGGCCGCAAACATGAATCAAGGGTGGTATGTTGCCTCCCTGGTGCCAGGGTCCAGGATGTCACGGAGCAGCTGCAGGACATTCTGGGGAGGGAAGGTAAACAGCCAATGGTCGTGGTACACATAGGTACCAACGACATTGGTAAACTAAGGGATGAGGACCTGCAAGCTCAGTACAGGATGTTAGGAGATAAATTAAATGCAGGACCGCAAATGTAGTCATCTCAGGATTACTCCCTGTTCCACATGCTAGCGAGAGCAGGAATAAGAGGATAGACCAAATGAACACGTGGCTGGAGAGATGGTGTAGCCGGGAGGGATTCAGATTCTTGAGGCACTGGGACTGGTTCTGGGGAAGGTGGGACCTGTACAAACCTGACGGGCTGCACCTAGGCAGAGCTGGGACCAGTGTCCTTGCAGGGACTTTTGCTAGTTCTGTTGGGGAGTTTTTAAACTAGTGTGGCAGGGGGATGGGATCCCAGGAATAGGATCAGATAGGTCAGATCAGAAAAATGGAACATTAGCTAGGGATGTTGTGATAGGTATGGAGTTACAGGAGAAGCAAAGTTTACAAAGCGTCCAGCAAGGGAAATTGACGGGGTTAAACTGTTTATATTTCAATGTAAGGAGTATTACAAACAAGGTAGATGAGTTAAGAGCACCAGTAGACCCATGAGAGCAGGCTGTCATTGCTATAATGGAGACCCGGCTAAACTGGCAGCTTAATATCCCTGGTTATAGAGTCTTCAGACACGATAGAGTAGGAGATAAAAAAGGAAGGGTGGTAGCACTAATGGTTAAAGAATCAATTCCAGTTGTGAGAAGGGATGATATACTAAATGGGTCAACAAACGAGGCTTAATGGATTGAGCTTAGAAATAAAAAAGGGGCAGTCACACGACTGGGAATATACTACAGATCCCCAAATAGTGAAAGGGAGATAGAAGAACAAATATGTAGGCAAATTTCTGCTAGTAAGAACAAGAGGGTAATAATAGTAGGAGATTTCAACTATCCTAATATCAACTGGGATTCAAACAATGTAAGGGGCACTGAGGGAAAAAAATTCACGCAGTGTGTCCAGGAAAATTTTTTCAACCAGTTAGTGACAAACCCAGCGAGAGGAGATGCAACTCTAGACTTAGTCTTGGGGAACGCAGAAGGGCAAGTGGGTGAAGTGACAGTTGGTGACCATATCGGGGACAGTGATTCAGTTAGATTTAGCATTACCATGGAAAAGGACAGAAGTAAGGCAGGAGTAAAAGTCTTGAACTGGGGGACAGCAAATTTTGCAGAAATGCGAAGGGACTTGGCTGAGGTGGACTGGACAGCACTGCTGGAGGATAAAACAGTGGAAAACCAGTGGGAAGCACTAAAAAGTGAGATCCTAATTGTTCAACGTAGACATGTCTCCTACAGAAATAAGAGTGGTACTGCCAAATCTAAACCCCCCGGTTGTCTAGAGGAAAACAGGGAAGATCAAGCAAAAAAAAAAGCATATGATAGGCACAAAGTACTAAACACTGCAGATAGTCCAGATAAATATATGAAGTGCAGGGATGAAGTAAATAAGGAAATCAAAGAGAGAGTATGAAAAAAGATGAGCAAATAAAGTTAAAAATAACCCAAAAATGTTTTACCAGTACATTAATGCTGAAAGGTTCGTTAAGGAAAAAGTGGGACCTATTAGAGATGAAGATGGAAACTTGTGTATCGATGCAGAGGCTGTAGGAAGGGTTTTGAATGAATATTTTGTCTCCGTGTTTACAAAGGAAAGGGAGGATATAGATATAGTAGTCCAGGAGGAACACTGCGAGATATTGGACGGGATAGTCATGAAGAGAGAGGAAGTACTCGCAGGGTTGAAATCCTTGAAAGTTGATAAGTCACCAAGGCCAGATGGATTGTTTCCGAGGCTGCTGAAGGAAGTCAGGGAGGAGATAGCAGATGCTCTGAGGATGATTTTCCAATCTTCAGTAGATACAGGGGAGGTGCCAGAGGACTGGAGAAATGCAAACATAGTTCCATTGTTTAAAAAGGGAATGCCAAACAATTATAGGCCAGTTAGTCTTACATCGGTGGTGAGCAAATTAGTAGAATCAATCCTGAGAGGTAGGATTAACTGTCATGTGGAAAGGCATGGTCTAGTCAGGGATGGTCAGCTTGGATTTGTTAAAGGAAGGTCTTGCCTCACAAATTTGATTGAATTCTTTGAGGAAGTGACAAGAAGGGTTGATGACGGTAGTGCAGTGGATGTTGTGTACATGGATTTTAGCAAGGAATTTGACAAGGTCCCACATGGCAGATTGGTCAGGAAAGTATAAAGCTATGGGATTCAGGGTAATGTGGCAAACTGGATAAAAGGTTGGCTTTGTAATAGGAAACAAAGGGTAATGGTCGATGGATGCCCTTGCGAATGGAAAGTTGTCTCAAGTGGTGTTCCACAGGGCTCGGTGTTGGGACCCTTGCTGATTGTGTTATATATTAACAATTTGGACATGAACATGGGGGGCACGATTGGGAAATTTGCAGATGACACAAAGATTGGCCGAGTAGTGGATAGTGTAGAAGATAGTCATAATCTCCAAAACGATATAGGTGATTTGGTGGAGTGGGTGGTAAAGTGGCAGATGGATTTTAACATAGAGAAGTATGAGGTCATACATTTAGGGAGGTCAAACAGTTACAGGGGTAGATGAAGTGAGAGATCTTGGCGTACAAGTACACAGGTCCCTGAAGGCAGCAGTTCAAGTAGACAAGGTTGTAAAGAAGGCATATGGAACGCTCTCCTTCATTGGCAGAGGTATAGAATATAAATGTAAGGATATAATGTTGGAATTGTATAAAACACTGGTGAGGCCACAATTGGAGTAATGTGTGCAGTTCTGGTCACCACATTACAGGAAGGACGTAATAGCTGTGGAGAGAGTGCAGAGGAGGTTTACAAGAACATTGCCAGGATTAGAAAAGTGTAGCTATGAGGAGAGATTGGATAGGTTGGGGTTATTTTCCTTAGAACAAAGAAGGCTGAGAGGTGACTTGATTGAGTTATACAAAATTATGAGGGGAATAGATAGAGTGGACAAGATAAAATTGTTTCTCTTGGTGGAGAATTCTAGAACCAGGGGACATAGATTCAAGATAAGTGACAGAAGGTGTAGAGGGGACATGAGGAAGAACCTTTTTACGCAGAGGGTAGTGGGTGTCTGGAATTCGCTGCCCAAGTTGGTGGTAGAGGCAGGAACTCTCAATTCTTTTAAAAAGTACCTGGATCTGCACCTTAAGTGCTGTAAGCTGCAGGGCTATGGGCTGGGCGCAGGAAGGTGGGATTAGAAAGGGCACCTAGGTGTCCTCAGGCTAGCATGGACAAGGTGGGCCGAATGGCCTCCTTCTGTACTGTAACTTTTCTATGGTCCCAACTGAGGCAAAGCCATGTTCAATGGGGTAAATTAGATGGATCTGTGCCAAATAATTTGGAGTCAAAGGCTGGCAAGAAAATGGTTGCTGATCAATGGGCTTTCTTCAAAGAAGACATGATTCGGGTAAATTCCCTCGAAAGGGAAAGGCCGGGAAACAAAACCGGACCTCCCTGGATGACAGGTGAGATAGAAATTAACATAAAGAAGAAAATCTGTGCATATGACAGCTGTCAGGTAGAAAATACAATTGGAAACAAAGTTAAATATCGAAGATTCAGAGGAGAAATGCAGAAGAAAGTAAGAGAAGCAAAGAAAGAGTATGAAAACAGACTGGCAGTTGGATAAAAGGGAACCCCAAAGTCTTCTATAGGCACATATATAGCAAAAAATGTGGTAAAAGGAGGACTGAGGCAAATTAGGGACCAAAAGGGATATTTACACATGGAGGCAGAGAACATAGCTGAGGTACTAAATGAATACTTTGCATTTGCCTTTACGAAGGTAAAAGGTGCTACCCAGGCCATGGGTGAAAAATGAGTTAATTCAGACACTAGATGGGTTTAAAATTGAAAAGGAGATATTGGATAGGTTATCTGCGCTTAAAGTTGATAAGGCACCAGAGTCTTGTCAAAAAGGTACGACGATTATCATGGGAGCTTGTCAGAAAGGTAAAATGATTATTGTGGGGAACTTTAATCTACATATAGACTGGAAAAATCAGGTAGGCAAAGGTAGCCTAGATGAGGAATTCATTGAATGCCATGAGGATAGTTTCTATGAATAACATGTTCTGAAGCCAACCAGACAGCAGGCTATACTAGACCTGGTGTCTTGCAACGAGAATGGATTAATTAATGACCTCATAGTGAAGGCATCCATAGGTAGCAGTGATCATAATATGATTGAATTTTACATTTAGTTTAAGGGAGAGAAGAGTGGGTCTAAGACAAGTATTTTAAACTTAAATAAGGGCAATTATGAGGGCATGAAAGCAGAGCTAGCTAGCTAAAGTGAACTGGCAAATTAGGTTAAGGGATAGGACCGTAAAGATGCAGTGGCAGACATTGAAGGGGATATTTCAAAATACACGGAATAGATTCATTCTAATGAGAAAGAAAAATTCCAAGGGGAGGACCTACCATCCATGGTTAACTAAAAAAATTAAAGATAGTATCAAACTTAAAGAAAAAGCATATAATGGTGCACGGACAGGTGGCAGGTCAGAGGATTGGACAGAATATTAAAAAAACGAAAAGATTAATAAGGAAGGAGAAATTTGAGTACAAGAGAAAGCTAACTAGAAATATAAAGACAGATAGTAAGAGTTTCTATAGATATTCAAAAAAGAAAAGTTAACAAAGTGAGCATTGGTCCTATAGAAAGTGAGCCTGGGGAATTAATAATGGAAAATAAGGAGACAGAAGATGAATTGAACAGGTATTTTGTATCGGTCTTCACAATAGAGATACAAGTAACAGAAATACCACAGTAAGAAACAATAGAAACAGTAAGAGGAAGAAGGCTAAAAGGGGAGCTGGGGAGAAATTTTTTCACCCAGAGGATAGTGGGACTCTGGAACTCACTGCCTAAAAGGGTGGTTTAGTCAGAAACACTCGTAACATTTAAGAAGTATTTAGATGTTCATGTGTTGCCGTAGCCTCCAGGGCTATGGAAAATGGGATTAGTGTTGTCAGATCTTTGTTGACTGGCGTGGACACAATGGGCAAAATGGCCTCCTTCTGTGCTGTAAATGTCTGAGAGTCTAAGTAGCCATAAATCAGTAATTGGAAGGGAGGGAGTAACTCAGGAAAATTACAATCACCAGGGAAGTGGTACTTAGCAAACTGTTGGAGCTGCGGCCTGACAAATCCCCAGGCCCTGATGGACTTCATCCTAAAGTCGTAAAAGAAGTGGCTAGTGAGACAGTTCGTGTGTTGGTTTTAATTTTCCAAAATTCCCAAGATTCGGCGAACGTTCCATTAGCTTGGAAAATAGCGAATGTAACTCTTTTATTCAAAAAAGGAGAGAGACAGAAATCAGGAAACTACAGGCTAGTATGTCATTGGTAAAATATTAGAAGCTATTATTAAAGATGTTCTAGCAGGGAACTTAGATAAATGCAAGGTAATCAGACAGAATCAACATGATTGTGTGAAAGGGAAATCATGTTTAACCAATTTATTAGAGTTCTTTGAAGAAGGTAACATGTTCTGTGGGATAAAGGGGAACTGGTGGGTGTATTGTACTTCGATTTCCAGAAGGCATTTGATATAGGGCCACATTTTTGACATTTTTGCGACTGTCCTGATGAGTGCAAGACAAAAAGTTTCAACAGCATGACTCTTTATTCAGCAATACTTTTAAAATGTACGACTGTGGGTTGATATGGGGCAGGCATTATTGATATATCAATACACTTTGAAACAAAAGGGTAGCATATCGGTTTAAGAACACAATTAAAATCATAGAATGGTTACACCATCGACGGAGAACATTCAGCTCGACTTGCCCCTGCTGGCTCTCTGCAAGGGAAGCTGTCTGCTTGTTGGAACATTGGGAGAACTGATGCTGAGGAAAGCCCAACCTTATTTTCTTTCACAGGACAGTTGCCTTCTCTCTCAAGCCCTTTTACTCAACACCCTGACTTTGAGCTATATTGTCATTTCTTTACTGGCATTGGGTCAATATCCTGGGATTCCCTTCCTAACAGCACTGTGGGTGTACCAACACCACATGGACTGCAGCGGTTCAAGAATACAGCTAACCACCACCTTCTCAAGGACAAATTAGGGATGGGCCACAAATGCTGGCCTAGGCAGCAATGCCCACATCCCATGAAAGGATTATAAAAGGAAAAGTTGTGTAACAAAGTAAAACTAAAGAGAAAGAGAGTAGAAAATTGCCAAAGAATTGGGTTTGTAATCCAGAAAAATGTGCATCGAGAGTCCCAAATCTGTTTTTTTTATTCTGGTCATAATGGGGTTTAATGATTCTCTGCTAATGGGAAACGAGCTGCACGGGGGCCTTGGTGAATATTTTAACCTTAAATGGGCATTTATATTTCCTGGATATTTGGAACAGTTTACTAACTCTGATGAAAGTAGTTTGCTGAAACTCAAATGTATTTCATTCAGTGGATATGCAGTGCAGTATGGGATATTAAATATGGTTGCTTTTAAGCAGTTATTGTAGCTGGTGCAACGGTAAAGACGATTTAATGCAGGTGAATTAGACTCCCAAAAAAAATGACGAAGAAGGCACTTGGGCTCATTTGATCCTATTCAGTCTAAATGATAAACCAAATTACAAACTTGCACCAATTTTCTTCTGTATCAGCTAATGTTTTTTCAAATATTACTCTCAATACTATTTAGTGGTCATGCTTGGCCCACCTCCCTTTCAGGTGGCTGCAACAAATTTGCTTCTGACTGGCCTCTATTACCACAGTTAATGCTCTTCCTAACTGGGATTTCCATGTCGCAAGCTCCTGGCCTCCACCCAGCAACTGCCTGGAGAAATATTATTGAAAGCAGGAAACTTTGTAAGGATTAACATAAATGACCCAGTCCCCTCAACAAACAAACTTGTGCATAACATAGTGCTAGAGAGTTAAAAGCAGGTCTCCAGTATCTCCATTGACTTAATGGGGAAGAGTGACAGCTGATGCAGATCTGAGCTTTACAGAACTGAAGGTCCCCAGTTCAGCCATTAATCTGTGCTCAGGCACCAAAAGAAACACTACAGTCATTATGTTGAGTGGGCGGGGGGTGAGAGGTAATGTGAGGAGAATCCGCTGGGGTTCCAGCTCCTGCCCACTTGCTGGTACTCTCTGCTGACAGCTGCACATGGATGGATGTTACATGAGGACTGAATTAGGCTCACCTGGAATGCTGTCAATGGACAGCTGTCAGTGATTCAAGTCAGTGGCTCAGATGTGGAGCGGCTGCTTATGAGGTACAGGAGAGCCCATGATCAGTATCACAAAAAGTCAGTGTTTTAAGAACAAATGGGAGGAAACTGGTGAATTTTTAAAAAAAAATTGTTTCTGAAAACATTAGACAGCAAATCTCCTGCTTTTAATCAACCATTATTCGTATAAAAATGTGACATTGGTTTACTCCCCACCCCCTCAATATCACCAGCTGAAAGTGATGACACAAAACACATATTGTTTCACTCCATCTGCCCCCAGTAAAAAGGGACCCGATCCATTAGTATGAGCTCTGGAAGAGTCATTACGGCTCTACACTAATAGCCTCTGAATTTCACACCAGCCGCCGACTGGCATGAAGTGTTCTGCTATTCAACCGTGACCTTTTGACCTTTCCACACTGTTACTGTGACTGTCAAGCTAAACAGTGTTTGAACATGCAATTCCCATGCCCTCTATCCCTCACCTCAGTCACTGTCTTTGAAAGGCTAAGATGTGTGTTTAAGTACAGCTGCCCCTGTATTTGTGGGAGTAAAGTGGTTCCTTTTTTTTAATTCATTCATGGGATGTGGGTTTTGCTGGCTGGGCCAGCGTTTATTGCCCACCCCTAATTGCCCTTGAGAAGGTGGTGGTGAGCTGCCTTCTTAAACCGCTGCAGTCCATGTGGTGTAGGTACACCCACAGTGCTGTTGGAAAGGGAGTTCCAGAAATTTGAACCAGCGACAGTGAAGGAACGGCAATATATTTTCAAGTCAGGATGGTGAGTGGCTTGGAGGTGAACTTGCAGGTGGTGGTTTTCCCATCTATCTGCTGCCCTTGTCCTTCTAGATGGTAGTGGTTGTGGGTTTGGAAGGTGCTGTCGAAGAAGCCTCGGCGAATCCCTGCAGTGCATCTTGTAGATGGTATACTCTGCTGTTACTGTGCGTCAGTGGTGGAGGGTGTGAATGTTTGTGGATGTGGTGCCAATCAAGTGGGCTGCTTTGTCCTGGATGGTGTCAAGCTTCTTGAGTGTTGTGGGAACTGCACTCATCCAGACAAGTGGGAAGTATTCCATCACATTCCTGATTTGTGCCTTGTAGATGGTGGATAGGCTTTGGGGAGTCAGGAGGTGGGTTACTTGTTGCACGACTCCTAGCCTCTGACCTGTTCTTGTAGCCACAGTATTTTATGGCTAGTCCTGTTCAGTTTCTGGTCAATGGTAACCCCCCCCCCCCCCCCAGGATGTTGATAGTGAGGGATTCAGTGAAGGTAATGCCATTGAACATCAAGGGGCAATGGTTGAATTCGCTCGTTGGAGATGGTCATTGCCTTACACTTGTGTGATGCAAATGTTACTTGCCACTTGTCAGCGCAAACCTAAATATTGTCCAGGTCTTGCTGAATTTGGACATGGACTGCTTCAGTATCTGAGGAGTTGCGAATGGTGCTGAACAATGTGTAATCATCAGCGAACAACCCCACTTCTGACCTTATGATGGAAAGAAGGTCATTGACGAAGCAGCTGAAGATGGTTGGGCCGAGGACACTACCCTGAGGAACTCCTGCAGTGATGTCCTGAGATGACTGACCTCCAACAACCACAACTGTCTTCCTCTGTGCTAGGGTATGATGCCAACTAGTGGGGAATTTTCCCCCGATTCCCATTGACTCCAGTTTTGCTAGGGCTCCTTGATGCTACACTCTGTCAAATGCGGCCTTGATGTCAAGGGCAGTCACTCTCTGGAGTTCAGCTCTTTTGTCCATGTTTGAACCAAGGCTGTAATGAGGTCAGGAGCTGAGTGGCCCTGACGGAACCCAAACTGAGCATGAGCGAGCAGGGTATTGCTAAGCAAGTGCCACTTGATAGCACTGTTGATGACCCCTTCCATTACTTTACTGATGATGGAGGGTACACTGATGGGCCAGTAATTGGGCAGGTTGGACTTGTCCTGCTTTTTGTGTACAGGACATAACTGGGCAATTTTCCATATAGCCGGGTAGATGCTGGTGTTGTAGCTGTACTGGGGCAGCTTGGCTAGGGGCATGGCAAGTTCTGGAGCACAAGTCTTCAGTACAATTGCCAGAATATTGTCAGGGCCCATAGCCTTTGCTGTATCCAGTGCCTTCAGCCATTTCTTGATATCATGTGGAGTGAATTGAATTGGTTCAAGACTGGCATCTATGATGCTGGGGATCTCCAGAGGAGGCCGAGATGGATCATCCACTAGGCACTTCTGGCTGAAGATTGTAGCAAATGCTTCAGCCTTATCTTTTGCACTGATTCCTGTTTCAATTAGTTAATAATTTACTCTTTCTACTGGTGATGCACACCCCATTCTGTTGCCTATACGTTGAGAATTATTCTTGTGCTCAGGGAGGGAGTGTGGTTTTGTTGTACTGTGCTGCCCATCAACATTAATGATATCCAATATCATCACTTTCACTCTGGTAGCAAACTTATGATTGTATCATACTGTTACCATGCTGATAATGTATTCTCATGCCAGCAAGAGAAGTATTAATCAGTTTGATGGAGGAATGGTAGATATTAAAAATTGGTTGGCATACTCTTAAATCCAATTCCTCACCCTTTTTCCCACTCCTCTTTGAATGCATTGTTTCATGCCTTCCCAGTACCTTCCCAGAATGACTATCTTTGATCCTGAGCAGTTAGCATTGGCAGGCTATTTGCTAGCTTTCGGTGTCACAGTCCAACGTAATACCATTGTAATTCATTTTCTGTATCTGCTCACTGCGCGGTGGGGGGGGGGGGGTGGTGCTGACCAGCAGTGAGGCCCTCTTGAATTAACCTCCCTGGCCTACACTGAAATTCCACTGCAGTTAGGTCAGCTGAACAGTACAGAGCTGAGAATTAAACTTGAGACCTTGCTGCCTGCATGGCTCAGTACCACACTCAACATTTCCCAGTGAAGTCATTGGGGAGCTTGATGAACAACTTTGGAGCACTGGAAGCTGATTGTGTGACAACTTTTTATTGATTTCACAATTAACTTTCACTCGGAAATCAAATTTGAAGTATAATTTGTTTATTTGCAATTTCCTGGTCGCCCCTAACCACAGCCAAGAGTAACTTCAACTCTCTTCCATTGCCGTCCATTCCAGTAGAGTTATGTTCAGATCACTCATTCACTGGGAATTTTCCAAGGCCCAAGGGCAACGCTGCTTAGTGTATGCTCTCTCTTGCTTCATTTCAGGCCAGTTTTGTGCCTTGGGCTTTCACACACTGCGTCAATCATATCAAACTTAGGGCAACTAGAGATGGGTCAGAAATGCTATCATTTGCAGCATGCCCACTTTGTGAGAAAGAATGGAAATCTGGGTTCAGCTTGGTCAAGCTCAAAAAGAAGGTTCGCCATGGTAGTGTAGGTAAGAAATCCACCAGATTTCAGCAATGAAGGGACAGTGTGCTAACCAACAATATTATAACAATAACAATACTATAACAATATTATTATGGTATTCGCCACTAACAGGATGCTGCCATCCAGCTAAAAAGACATTCTGCCTATCACACAAATGAGTAATGTGGTGTATGAATTTCAGTGCCAGTGTGATGCTAGGTATGTAGGCCGTACATCCCAAAGACTGGCAGATTGTATCAAACAGCATGTCCCTTCCGCTGTTCACAACAGGCGAGGTACAGACCCGACCTAACCAACCCGCGCTTGCAAAATTCAAAACACAGTGTCAACATTAGATGTGATTCCTCGATTGGACAACATTTGCTAAATAATCCTCATTGTGTTAAGAATTACGCTGATGACCAATTTAAGATTGTCAGTCAGACTCGCAGTGTGGCGCAGTTGCCACATATGGAAGCTACATATATTAAAACATAGGGCCCTATTCTATGCAGGCAGAAAGAATATGTACACACATTACTGTTTCAGTTAAACAAAATAAGTGACATATTCACTGACTTATTCCGCAGGGCAATGCCTTGACCAATCAAGGTCAAACTGCCTGGTTTAAATTTCAAACAATGCTTGGCAGTTAATTATCTGTCACCATCAATTGGTGTGTTCTCCATGGCAACGCCTCTACCAATCAGAGTCCACTTACCAACCAATCAGCGCACTCATTTCATTCAGTATAATTTGTTGTTTTTCCCTTATATCAGTATTCTTGCAAAGTGTCCTGATGAGGGCCAGACGAAAAGCTTCAATATGTCTCTTTTTTCAGCAATACTCAAGAAATCAGATTATCAAAGTTTAAAAAAAAACAGCTGGAAGCAACTGTCTTTTAAATGTAAAAGCAAAATACTGAAGATACTGTAAATCTGAACTAAAAACAGAATATGCTGTAAAAACTCAGTAGGTCTGGCAGCATCTGAGGAGAAAGAAACAGAGTTAACGTTTCGAGTCCATATGACTTCTTCATAGCTGAATCACATAATTGTTACAATGTAGAAGGAGGCCATTCAGCCCATCGTGTCTGCACTGGCTCTCTGAGCATTTTAACTTAGTGCCAATCTCCTGCCTTTGGGTCAAACTTGCATGGTGAGCAAATGGCTCGGACCCTATTTACGAGATTGCTGATCAATATGTGCTAAGAGTTATGCTAACAACCAATTTACGATTATCAGTCAGGCTTGCAATGTAGCTCATTTATGCTTGGTAGAAGCTGCATATATTCATATTCATCTGTCCTCTGCTGACAAAAGGAATATGTCCATACAATGCTCCTTTTTTGATTAGACTAAAGCATGGGGGACAATAAGTAGCTGGTGCAGTTACCATAATAACATCTCGACCAATCAGAGCTTACTTGCGAGCCAGCCAACTCTCTTGTTAAGCAGCATAAATTGTTGTTCCTTTTGAAATTTCATTCTTGTGTCTGCCCTGATGAGTGCAAGTTGAAAAGCTTCAAAAGCATATCTCTTTTTTCAGCAATACTTGAGCTCTGTACTACCAAGTGACTATATGTGTAAATCTGAAACATCTCCGATCCTTCACTGTTTTTCTTTCACCTCCTTGCCAGGTCGCTTGAAGCTCTTTCATGACCTACTGACCAATTCCTCAATTATGCTAAAGCTACATCTACAACTAGAAGCCATGGCAAAAATAGGATGGGGCAAGCCTTTGGGAAGATGAGAACCAGAATTCTGAACTTATTGCTTTGGGTGGTTGAGAGTAAATGTGAATTAGTGAGGGCTGGGTGATGGGCAGCAGAACTTGGTACAGAATAACATGCTGGCAACAAAGGATTGGATAAGTTGGAGTTTCTGAAAGGTGGAGGATCGTAGGTTAGCATTTGAGTAATTGATTCTAAAGATGATGTAGCATCAGTGGTGGGGGTTCTAAACATGGTGCAGAGTGGTGGAGGTGAAATTAATGCTGGATTAAATAACAGCATTTAAAGCTCAACTTGGGAATGAATAGTATGCCAAGATTGCAAGCAGATGCCTTGAGAAAGGGTGTGGGTAGGGGAAATGGAGTCAGTGGCAAGTCAGCCAAGTTTGTGCTGGGGCTGAAGATAATTCTGTTGATTGTTTTCTCCTTTCTCTCCTTTTCCTTAATTTTGGGTTAGGAGAGGTTGTGACTCACTTTGTATAAATCATGTAACCTGTTAGCACAGAGGCTGTCAAGGGGTTGACAAAGGTTTATCGTCAGGAAGATATAATAATTCTCTCCTTCCTTGACCTCTCTGTCTCAATTTCTGGTGATAGACTGTCCACCAATATCCATTACAAGCCTTCCGACTCCCGCAGCTACCTCGACTACAGCTCCTCATACCCCGCTTCCTGTAAGGACTCCATCCCATTCTCTCAGTTCTTTCGCCTCCGTCGCATCTGTTCTGATGATGCTACTTTCAAAAACAGTTCCTCTGACATGTCCTCCTTCTTCCTTAACCGAGGTTTTCCACCCTTGGTAGTTGACAGGGCCCTCAACGGTGTCCGGGCCATCTCCCGCGCATCCGCCCTCATGCCTTCTCCTCCCTCCCAGAAACATGATAGGGTCCCCCTTATCCTCACTTATCACCCCACAAGGCTCCGCATTCAAAGGATCATCCTCTGCCATTTCTGCCAACTCCAGCATGATGCCACCACCAAACACATCTTCCCTTCACCCCCCGGCGGCATTCCGTGGGGATCATTCCCTCCGTGGCACCCTGGTCCACTCCTCCATCACCCCCTACTCCTCAACCCCCTCCCACGGCACCTCCCTCTTCACTTCCTCTCTCCTCACCGTCCAAGGGCCCAAACATTCCTTTCAAGTGAAGCAGCATTTCACTTGCATTTCCCCCAACTTAGTCTACTGCATTCGTTGCTCCCAATGCGGTTTCCTCTACATTGGAGAGACCAAACGCAGACTGGGTGACCGCTTTGCAGAACACCTTCGGTCTATTCGCAAGCATGACCCAGACCTCCCTGTTGCTTGCCATTTCAACACTCCACCCTGCTCTCTTGCCCACATGTCTGTCCTTGGCTTGCTGCATTGTTCCAGTGAAGCTCAACGCAAACTGGAGGAACAGCACCTTATCTTCCGACTAGGTACTTTACGGCCTTCCGGACTGAATATTGAATTCAACAATTTTAGATCTTGAACTCTCTCCTCCATCCCCACCCCCTTTCCGTTTCTTCCCCCTCCTTTTTGTTTTTTCCAATAATTTATATAGATTTTTTCTTTTCCCGCCTATTTCCATTATTTTTAAATGTATTTCCACCGTTGTTTATTTTTACCTTTTAGTATTCCTCCAACCCCACTAGAGCTATCTGTACCTTATCTGTTCTGACTTCTACTCTTAATTAGCACATTCCTTTAGATAATATCACCACCTTCAACACCCCTTTGTTCTTTTGGCTGTGACAGCTTTTGGTTATCTCCACCTATCACTGGCTGCTTGTCCCAACAAACCCCGTACCCCCCCCCCCCCCCTTAAACCAGCTTATATTTCACCCCTTTCCTAATTTTATTTAGTTCTGTTGAAGGGTCATGAGGACTCGAAATGTGAACTGTGCTCTTCTCCGCCAATGCTGCCAGACTTGCTGAGTTTTTCCAGGTATTTCTGTTTCTGTTTTTGATAACTCTCTTAATGTTTTTGGAATTCATTGTTAAATAGAGTAAAAGTAGGGATTGTGTCTGTGGCTCCACATCTGTGTGTGTGTATGTCTGTGACTTAATTGAAATAAAGTCAGCTGGTCTGAATGCTTTGATGTATCAGAAGATAAGCTTGGTTTGAAATGATAAGTAAGTAAACGTGGGTGAAATTGTAGAATGTAAGAGGTAAAGGGAGCATTTGAATTTTAAATAAGCCAGACTAGCTTGAATTCAAAGATAGGGAGTGAAATATTACACCTAACCAGGGGAAGTTAAGAAACAGTGTTTTTATTTTTCCCAAAGATTACTGGTAAACTTGGTACAATGAGAGATTTTTATTATTAGAAGGGTAAAGTTCAAAGGCATAGTGAAACAATGGGAACTTGCAATCAAAGGGGAAAATATGGATAAAGGAGAGGAGGCTGTGTGTAAGGGCAGGCATTCTAAGATCTAACAAATGTGAAAAGCCTTCAGCAAATACGCCTCAAGCTGCTGTCTACAAAGAACTGAAGTTAAGGAAACTCACTTTGAATTGGATTGTTCAGGGTATCATGTTTCTTTGCCTGGATCTTTTAAAATCTGTGTGTCTTACTGTTGCCTTAATGAAAGTATAACTGGGAGTTAGATTAATTAGGGGATTTAGAAGTTATCATGGTAATTTGTAGATCTATGCATGTATTTGTGTCACTCTTGAAAATCATTTCTTCTGTTAATAAAGGTTAATTTAGTTTTGTAAGAAACCTATATGACTTGGTGGTCTTATTGCTACTGAATTCTAGGCACGCATCTGGAGATTTATACAAATTGTAGTATAGTTGTGGCTTTTTTTCAGGGTTCCCTTTAGAATTTGAGCAGCTCAGCATTTACCATCATCTGTGCCAAAATATTATAAAAGTGAAGACTGGGTAATATCAGTGTAGACATACATGTGAGTGACCCTGAATGGTGGAATATAGATAAGCAAGAGAAGGAGCCAACAGTGGATTCTTGGGGGATCCCAGAGATCACAGAGGAGGGCAGGGAAGCCATCGCTGGAGATACTGGCTGCTTACAGATAGGTGGGAATGGAACTGTACAAGGGCCATGAAGTCTGCTGGAGGACAAACATTGAAAAAGGACAGAGTAGTCAACCATATCACATGCTGTGGAAAACTTGAAGAGGATAACACTTGAGACTTCTTCACATTGAGTTCCCAGTTCCAAGATATTGTAGGTTCACAGCTGTCCATAATTTGGCACAAACTCACAATAATATTGACAGTTCTCTGAAAAGCCTGATAGAGTCTTCTGAGGAATTAACGAATGATGGCTGATGGATCCCTATCTGCAATTCCCCACATGATGACCTATGTCTTTCAGCCAGGTCATTGTAGCCAGTTGTCAACTGGAGGCTAGGCACTACCCACAGGAGCAAAAAGACCAGTTGTTATATTAAACTGCTTTGTTGGGATTCCTTACAGCAGCTGCGATAATCCTGCTTTTCTATAGCTCTCCATTGCATTATTTTGCTGCAGAGCAAGAAAAAGAGAGAGAATCTCAGTTTGGCCAACATCTGCAGTCATACAGGTAACGAATGGAGAGTGGCAGGTTTGCTAAGAGTTAAGAGGAAATGGGTCGCAGATGGCCCATGACCATGTCGCTTGATTATAGGGATCTTTGCATTGCATTGTATTTAACCTATGCTTCATCGTTTCTCCGCACTAGTGCTGAGATGCTGAGGCCAATTATTGTGCCACAGCTGAAGTCAATTAATTCAGGCAATCAAACTTGGGGCCCTCCTGATTTTATATGGCTCAGTGCCACAGCAGGCATGTTGCATAACTAAACCACTTAGGGACCTGTGACTTATTTTTGTTTTGATTTATTACAATTCAAGACACCACTAAACTCTTTCCACTGGTGGGGAAAGGAGGTGGGTGTGTCAGTAACAAGAGGACACAGATTTAAAGTAATTAGCAAAAGAATCAGAGGGAGATGAGAATTTTTTTTCACACATCTAGTTAAGATTTTGAATGCACCACCTGAAAGGGTGGTGGAAGCAGATGCAATATTAACTTTCGAAAGGGAATTAAATAAATACCTGAAGGAGGCAAAGAATTACAGGGCTACGTGGAAAGAGCTGGGGAGCGTGTCTAATTGAATAGCACTTGGCATAGACACAATGGACCGAATGGTCGTCTTCTGTGCTATATCATTCTGTGACAACTATATTAAAAATAAGTGGTCATGGTGAAGTGTGCTGATGTCTTGGTAAATGATTACATAAACTGCAGAAGGTTTCTGATAAAGAGATGGTTAGGGGCAATAGGGACCAACTACTGCCAAGACTTGTTAAGTGAATGCAACATTAATTGTAGGAGTTGACAGTTGATGAAATCACTTTGGCTTCCCCGAGCAGTACAGGTTCACAGCCCCGCAGAGTTGGAGTAAAGATTTATTATTGCTAGCTCAGTCCCAAGGGTGATAGACCCAGGCTATAAAAGTGAGAGGTAATAGTGACAGTCAATAAATCCTGTCTATTGAGAATGCATAAACAATCCAGAGAATAATTACAAACCGCACTAAAGTGTTTTAAATTTAACTTCATGCCTCATCATGGTGTCACACATGACAAATCTTATTTAAACAGATGATGGCTTGTAATCCCTAATGCAGTGTGGGAAGCAAGACCAAATTGATCTGTCACCAGCAGGTAACTGGAAAATGTTTTTACAAATAGACGAGCACCCAGGCTTTGAATAGTTTCCATATTAACAAACAGTATTTGTTTTAATTCCACCCCTTCCTCCAATTTTTTCCTGTTGGCATTGAATCTTGCTACCCTTTTTCCATGCTAGCTGACATTGTCATTGGTTTTCTCTTCTCAGTCATTGTTTTCTACTTCTCTGGAAAACCGTGATTATTACTCTACTTCTGGATAAAAAAATCTATGTTTGTGCTTTCCGCCCTTGCCAGTTACCACCGAATTTCCAATTCCCTTTTCTTCTCTAAAATCCTTGAATATATTATTGCTTCCCAGCTCAGTCGTCCATCTCACCTAAAACACCCTGTTCAAATTCCCCAGTTGAGCTTTTACACTTCTCATAGCATTGAAATGGGTCCAATCAAATTCATGAGACAAAAACAGAAAATGCTGGAAAAACTCAGCAGGTCTGACAGCACCCGTGGAGAGAGAAAAGCAAAATTATCGTTTTGTGTTCATATGATCCTTCTTCAGAGTGGAGTCATATGGACTTGAAACAACTTTGTTTTTCCCTCTCCACAGATGCTGTCAGACCTGCTGAGTTTTTCCAGCATTTTTTATTTTTGTTTCAGAACTCCAGCATCCGCAGTATTTTGCTTTTATTTTAGCTCCAATCACATTCATGATGACCACCCTTTGTGAATATGGTAGTTAATCCCTACTCATCCTTCTCACCTACACCACAAAGCTGATGAGGTTGACCACGCCTAATCTAATGCCTTTCCTTTGTTCTTCTGTCACATGGTCCTGGGAACAAAGATGAGTAAATCTGCCTACCAAAGTGAAAGTCTATAGAGCAATAGGCTTGCCCATTCTGCTCCACACGAACGAGACTTGGACTGTATACCTGTGTCATGCCAAGAAGCTCAATGACTTTCACCTGAGCAGCCTTCGGAAGCTTCTGAAGGTCAGATGGCAGGACAAAATACCAGCCACTGAGGTGCTCAATTGAGGTGGCATGTCAAGCATCCACACCATACTGAGATAGCCGCAACTGAGTTCAGCCAATCATGTAGCTGGAACGCTTGACATTCGCTTACCAAAGTGATCCAAAGGAGAGCTTGAGTCTTTGGTGATGCTGATCATAGGAAGTGCTAAGGAGGATACTTTTAAAGTTTCACTTAGGAGTTTTGATATTGACTTTGGGTCCTGGGAGAAGCTCGCCCAGGATTGCTGCACCTGGCTCAACCAAATAAAAAATGGCGAGGCCTCCTTCAAAAGCAAGAGCATATCAGAGGCAGGGAGAAAATGCAAGGAGAGGAAATCCTGAGCCAGCAACCCGATCAGAATTCAATCGTCTGCATTATCTTGTCCTATTTGCGCAGAGCCTTCTGGGTGCAAACCAGCCTTAGCAATCACCTACGCACCCACCAGAACCTTACAAATACCCCCGGTGATGATCATTGTCATCTTTGCCTCAAAGGATGAACAAGAAGACACGGTTCTGTTCCTGTCTTTTGAATGTAGCCACTGTATCTTTGGCAATGGATTTACCGCCTTCACACAGGAGGCGATGGTGTAATGGCATCGTCACTGGGCATAAGAACATAAGACCAGGAGTAGGCAATTCAGCCCCTTGAGCCTGCCCTGCCATTCAATACAATCATGGCTGATCTCATTTCGGCTTCAACTCCAATTTCCCGCCCTCTCCGCACCTTTCAACCCATTACTAATTAAAAATCTGTCTGTCTGTCTGTCTCCTCCTTAAATTTATTCAGCGTCCCGGCATTCTGTGCACTCTGAGGTAGTGAATTCCACAGATTCACGACCTTTTGAGAAAAGTAATTCCTCCTCATCTCTGATTTAAATCTACCACTCCTTAGCCTAAAACTATGGCCTCTTGTCCTAGAATGCCCCACAGGGGGAAATATCTGCTCCACATCTACTTTGCCTATCCCCTTTAGCATCTTATATATCTCAATCAGATCTCCTCTCATCCTTCTAAACTCTAGCGAGTATAGGCCTAAACTGCTCAATCTCTCCTCATAAGACAAGCCTCACATCTCTGGAATCAATCTAGTGAACCTCCTCTGTACCGCCTCCAGTGCAACTACATCCCTTCTCAAGTAAGGGGACCAAAACTGTGCACAGTACTCCAGATGAGGTCTCACCAATGCCTTGTACAGTTGCAACAACACTGCCCTATTTTTATACTCCCTTTAGCAATAAATGCCAGAATTCCATTTGCCTTCCTTATTACCTACTGTACCTGCATACTAGCTTTCAGTGCTTCATGCGCGAGGACACCCAGGTCCCTCTGCACTGAAGCATTCTGAAGTTTCTCTCCATTTAAATAATAAGTCGCCTTTTTATTCTTCTAACCAAAATGGATAACCTCACAGTTGTCCATGTTAAACTCCATCTGCCAAATTTTGGCCCATTCACCTAACCTGTCCATATCCATTTGTAAATTTCTTATTTCTTCATTGCAACTTACTTTCCCATCTATTTTGGTGTCATCTGAAAATTTAGCTATCGTACCTTCTATGCCTGAATCCAAGTCACTAATATAGATTGTAAATAGTTGGGGCCCATGGACCGAACCCTGTGGCAGCCCACCAGTTACAGCTTGCCATCCAGAAAAAGACCCATTTATCCCGACTCTCTGCTTTCTGTTGGTTAGCCAATCCTCTATTCAAGCTAATATATTACACCTAACTTCATGTGATCTGATCTTGTGTGTTAATTTTTCGTGCGGCACCTTATCAAAGGCCTTCTGGAAGTCCAGATATATGACATCTACAGGATCCCCATTATCCACTTTGCTTGTCACATCCTCAAAGAACTCTAGCAAATTAGTCAAACACGATTTACTCTTCATAAAGCTATGCTGACTCTGATGGATTGCATTTTGACTTTCCAAATGCCCCATTACTACTTCCTTAATAATGGATTCCAACAATTTCCCAACGACAGACGTTAAACTAGCTGGTCTATAGTTTCCTACTTTCTGTCTCCTCACTGTTTTTTGAATAAGGGCATAATATTACCATTTTTCCAATCCACTGGAACCTTTCCAGAATCCAGGGAATTTTGGAATATTATTACCAATGCATCCACTATCTCCGCTGCCACTTCCTTTAAGACCCTGGGATGTAGGCCATCAGGTCCTGGGGACTTGTCACCCTTTAATCCCAATAGTTTGCTAAGTGCTTTTTCTCTAGTGACTGTGACTGGACTAGTAATCCAGATACCCATGGTAATGCTCTGGGGACCTGGGTTGGAATCCCACCACAGCAGATGGTGAAATTTGAATTCGATAAAAATTGAAAGTCTAACTATGACCATGAAACCATTATCGATTATTGTAACCATTGTTGATCTGGTTCACTAAAGGACACTCACTAATGCCCTTTAGAGAAGGAAATCTGCTGCTGTCCTTACCTGGTCTGGCCTACATGTGACTCCAGATCCACCGCATTGTAGTTGACTCTTAAATGCCCTCTGAAATAGCCTAGAATGAATGGCCACTCAGTTCTCAAGGACAATTAGGCCAACAATGGCCACATCCCATGAACAAATATTAAAAAACTTATTATTAAAACTGATTATATTTGCCCCCGTCTTATTCACATGGGCACACAATGTATGCCAATTGACAAACAGCTTTCTCCTCTTTATTCATTTTTTTTCTTTTATTCTGAGGATTACTGAACAAAGTTTTATTTAGTGTCCATTCCTAGTGCAGAGAGTATTTTGACACCATTGTGTCAGCTAATGAGTTGTAGGTGGGGCATGACTTTAGGCAGGACTTGCAGCAAACATAGTCACTTTACAGAGCAAACAGTTTATTTCAACAGCACACTATAGCAAACAGCCTATTTACTATATTCTATTCACTTTATTTATTTACTTTATTTTTTATTTACTTTAGTCTATTTAGAATGAATCCTCTCAAACAGAACTCATGGCAGAAGCTACAGCAACATCTCCTGATAAAGCAGGATTATTTTCCCAGCAAAATGCAGTGAGTGGAGGATAATTAATACAAATTATGTGTGTAAAATGGGGAGTGAGTGAATCATCTCCATTCTGGCTGGGAATAGTATTATATTATTGGCTATCCTTCACGAGCAAGGATGATTGCCTTCCATGAGTCCAAGATGGCCAATTTGGGATCTGCAGACTTTATGGCACGTAGGGTATTTGTTGTCATGTAGGTTTTCTGGTCGTGTGTTATCAGTTTGGATCATGATACATTCTTTTCGCCACCCTCGCTTTTCCTCTTCTTTGTGTTGTCTTTAGTTCTCAAAATGCTAGGATGCTTCCCACATTCATTGCTGCCATCTGGTTCAATCCAAGGCGATGATCTCCCAGGAGTATCAATGTTGCATTTCTCCATGTTGGCTTTAGCACATCCTTGGAGTGCTTCTTCTGTCCTCCCCTGGTGCGTCTGCCCTGGCTGAGCTGGGAGAAGACGACCTGCTTTGGGTATCTGGTATCTGACATCCGAACTATGTGACCAACCCAAAGAAGCTGATGGCGGATGATCATACCATTGACACTTATGAGATGTTGATGCGTCTGTCCTCCCACTTAATATGCAAGATCTTCCAAAGGCAGCTTTGATGTTATGACTCCAGTGCCTTCTAAACATTGTCCATGTTTCAGCCCCACACATTAAGAAGGGGATCAGGACCACATCAGACCAAGAGATTGGTTTCAGTTTTGATATCACGATCTTCAAATATTTACTTCCTCAGGTGGCCAAAGGCTGCACCAGCAAATTTCAAGCGATGTTGGATTTCTTCATCAATATCTGCCTTCTGTGAAAGCTAACTTCCAAGGTGAAGAGTTCTACATTCTCCAGGCGCTCATCATGAATCCTAATCAATGGGGCTGGGGCATGTGCATTTGGAGCTTGCTGATGGAGGATCTTAGTCTTCTGAATTTTGAGCATAAGTCCCATCTTCTCAAACGTCTCAGTAAGTATGTCTACAATTCTCTGGAAATCCATTTCCGACATAGAACTTCCTGCAATATCATCAGCATGTTGGAGCTCAATGACTGAGGTCGGGGATTTTGATTTGGAGTCGTCTGAGATTAAACAGTTTATCATCCATTGAGTAAGTAAGCTGCACTCCAGCGGGGAGTTTGTCTCTAGTCAGACCGAGCATGGCAGCAAGAAGATAAAAAAAAAAATTGGAACGATGACGCAACCTTGTTTTGTTCCTGTCTTAACCTGAAAGGGGTTGTAATGGATCCATTGTTGAGAACCACCGCTTGCATATCATCATGAAACAGGATGGTAACAAATTATGGAGGACATCCATACTTCAGAATCTTTCAGAGTGCCTTACAATTTACAGAATCAAAGGCTTTTGTCAAGTCAAAGAATGTTATATAAAGAGGTTCATGTTGTTTGTGACATTTTTCTAGCGAGCTGTAAAAATCATGTCGGCTGTGCCTCTTGATGGCCTAAACCCACATTACGATTCAGGGAGTAGCTGTTATTGTAATGATCTATCCCGCAATGGAAAGCAGGGAGATGGCTCCATAATTTCCACAGTTGAATTTTTCCCCTTTCTTGAAGATTATCACAATCATTGCATCTTTAAGATCATTTGGGACTTCCTCTTCATTCCCCAGATCAATAGGATAAGGGCATAGAGCTGTAATGTTCGTTACTCTCCTCTGTGCTTAAAGATTTTAGTGGGGATTCCATCACCACCTGCTGCTTTGTTGTTCACTTGTATGATAGCTTTCATCGCCTCCGTAGGCGTTGGGAGTTCCGAACTCGTCTCTAACTGGGCATTGTGAGATAAAGTTGAAAATACTTGTCAATTGAAGAAGTTCTTCAAAATGCTCCCTTCAGCAGGCATTGACAGCTTCTCTTTCCTTGATCAGGTCTCCATCCTTGGGCCCCGAGGAGCTGGTCCTTGAGTACTTGTGCCATAAATGTTCTTTCTGGCAGTGAAGAAGCCACAGATATCATTCATGTCAGTGAGCTGTTGAATTTTCTTTGCCTTGTCTGCCCACCAGATGTTCTTCATGTCACAGGTGTACTTTTGTACCTCAGCCTCTACTTGTTGGTAAGCCAGTTTATTTTGCTTTGTGTTTGGGTCATTCTGCCAGACACAGAAAATCTTGCGCTGGCGATCAATTAGCTCGTTGATATCCTGATCATTTTCATCAAAACAATCCCGATGTTTCCAGACAGAAAATCCAGTGGTCTCTTTGCAGGCATTGATTTTGTTTGGCCTTACAGACATCCCAAGCACTGTGGACACTAGTTCTATGCTTGATTGAAATTTAAAAGTTAAGGCATTGTTGAAAACAGTCTCATTTGACTGGATCCTTCAGAGCTTCGATGTTTATCTTTCGTGACATCTCATCTGTTGCACCCATTGCGTGGGAGCCAGTTTGGTGGATATAATTGAACGAATAAGTTGGTGATTAGTCCAGCAGTCATCAGCCCCTGTCATTGTTCTGGTGGTGGGGGTATCTTTGCGATTCTGGGCACCGATGATGTAATTGTGGATGACGTTTTGTACTTGTTCTTCTGGTGAAACAGGGTATTGGTGAAAATAAGCCCATATTCTATGCATTTGGTAAGGAGAAGAATGCTGTTGGAGTTGACATTTTCAATTCCTTCCCTGCCAATCGTTCCAATCTCTTCCAACTCTAGCATTGAAGTCTCCAAGAAGAATAAGTCTGTCCTCCTTTGGAACCCCACAGAGAGTTTGGTCAAGTTTGGCATAGAAATCTTCCTTGGTTTTAGCATTGGCGTCCAGAGTTGGGGCGTATGCAATGACCACAATGGCAAAATGGCACCTTATTAGTTTGAGACGAAGAGTTATGAGGTGCTCATTTCTTCCAAGAGGAAGCTTGAAGCCAGTTCACAGGTTCATTCTTGACAGCAAATCCATTGCTGTGAACTCTGCGCTTTCCTCCTGATTTCCCTTTCCAGAAGAAAGCATAACTTCATCGAAGTTCCTCGAGCCGGTGCTTTCCAGCTCCCACTCAGAGTGGCAATGCTGATGTCATATCGCCCGAGTTCTCGGTTGGCAAATGCACTGTGACACTCTGGGCATTCACTCACTGGTGTGTCCATGATGGCTCTGATGTTCCAGGTCCCAAACTTTACTACTTGTATCTTTTGTGTTTTTCTACTGCAGAAGATGATCCCTCTGGATTCAGGTATCCAGTTGGGACAAGTCAAACAGACTATCTTTAGGGCACCTTTTCTAGCCCTCTCCCGAGTAAGGGGTGAGCAGAGTGGATTCTGAAGAGGGCTACTCAGTCGCAATTAATGCTGCCAAATGGCACCTCTGCCTCAACCAATTGTTAGACAACCATCTTGTAATTGCCGCCTCTCTGCAGATCATGACTGGAAGCTTCCAGACAACATAATTCCACTGCCGTTGCTGATAGCTGAAGTCTTGGAAGATGTGCTTTTAAAGAATGATGCCTGTGCTGACAGCTTTTAGCGTGGAGAAGCCATTGCTCACCAGATTCCACAGGTGCCTTGACAACGAAACCATGATCCAGTGGCAAGGAATCCAAGATAATTGGAGGTTTCGTTTTGCTGCAGCCTTCATCTGCCATAACAGCTGTTGAGATTCCAGGTGGCAGATCCTCCTGCGCCTGTTCTGCTGTTGAGGACTTGTTTGCCAGAGCCCGGTCTGCTGAGGATTTCTAGGGTTCCTAACTGTCCCTCACAGTAGCCGAAGCGGCCCAGGACTTAAGGAGTCCCACAGCACTTCACCCTGTTTTGTTTGACCCTTTCCTACTTATTGCCCAGGTTCCACGGCAAGGATGAGGGGGTGGACTTTGGAATCCTGGCTGGGAATAGGGATGTCACTATATACAACCTTCCTAATTGCCCTAAGCAGGTGATTGTTTGTAAACCATTTAGAGCTATTAAGAGTCAACTGTGTAGTGTGGGATTAGTCACATCTACACCTGACATGGTTAGGGTGGAATGTTGCTCCATCTGAAGAGAATTGTGAAGTTGTTGGATTTTTACAGTAATTCACCATCCTTCAAGGTCATTTTATTCTGGTGTCAGCCCACAAATTATCTGGTTTATTGGATTCAGTTTTATAATTTTCCGTGGTGAGATTTGAACTCTGAGTTGCTATACTAATATACCCTACAATGTGATGCTCCTGTAGTAAAATAGCCCACTGACAATATTTTGGTTCAGACACAATACTTGATGGTATTTGAACTGACAAGCAATAGGTTTCTACTTCAGTACTTTAACACTACACTACAGCATCGACTGCCCCAGTGCTGTCTAATCATTTGTGCAACATTCTTGGATGAGTGACAGCTTTATCAATATTGCGAAGGACAAAATCATCATCCTCATCCTCCACCTCAAAATCAACTCCTTTGGCACCTATTCCAATCCCATTCAGAACCATTATCCTAAACCTAGTGTATTAGTCAAAGCAAAAGTAAAATACTGTGGATGCTGGAAACCTGAAATAAATATAGAAAATGCTGTAAAAACTCAGCAGGCCTGACATCATCTGTGGTGAGGGAAACAGAGTTAATGTTTTAAGACTGTATGACTTCTTCAGAGCTCTGAAGAAGAGTCAAACGGACTCCAACCGTTAACTAGTGCATTGGTTAACCCTGACTTCAGCATGGGGCCCTGTATCGTCTCCACCAGTAAAGCTGCTTGCTTCCACCTCCACAACATTGCCCTCTCCACCCACCCCCTACCACTTTCTTTATCCCCGTCTTTACCCCTCTTCCCCCTTCTCTTTCCCATCTCTTCCCTCACCACCGCCCCCCCAATGTCTCTCCAACCCCTCCGCCTCTCCAACCTGGGAGGCCTTGACAGGGTGGATGTGGGGAGGATGTTTCTTCGTTTGGGAAAATCTCGAACTGGGGATCACTAATAAGGGGGTGCCCATTTCAGGCAGAGATCAGAAGGAATTTTTTCTCTGAGGGTAGTGAGTCTTTGGAACTCTCATCCTTAAAAAGCAGTGAAGCAGAGTCTTTGAATGTTTTCAAGGCAGAGCTGGATATATTCTTGATAAACAAGGGGGTGAAGGGTCATTGGGGGTAGGCGGAAAGTTACAATCAGATCAGCCATGATCTTACTGAATGGCGGAGCAGGCTTGAAGGGCCAAGTGGCTTACGCCTGCTCCTAACTTGTTCGTATGTTTACAAATTATTTGTTTTTTTGATGGGTGAGGTCACTGGGAGCAGTTCAATGAGCATTTCAGACATGCCACCTCCAGGTAAGCTTCCAAGTAGCAGTGCAGTGTGGTAAGATTTGGAGAGGCGGTGGCATAGTGGTATTGTCGCTGCACTAATAATCCAGAGACCCAGGGTGATGCTCTGGGGTCCTGGGTTCGAATCCCGCCCTGGCAGATGGTGGAATTTGAATTCAATAAAAATGTGGAATTAAAAGTGTAATGATGACCATGAAACCATTGTCGATTGTTGTAAAATTCCATCTGGTTCACTAATGTCCTTTAGGGAAAGAAATCTGGGGGCTAGTGCCAAAACTGGGAGAGCTGTGTCAAGCAACAGCCTGACATAGTCATCCTCACAGAATTATACCTTACGGATAAAGCCCCAGACTCCACCATGACCATCCCTGGGTATGTCCTGGGCTACCTGCAGGACAGGCCACACCTTTCGGGAGGGAGTTGCCCTTGGACTCCTCAACATTGACTCTGGACCCCATGAACTCTCATGGCATTAGGTCAAACATGGGCAAGGAAACCGCCTGCTGATTACCACGTACTGCCCATCCTCAGCTGATGAATCAGTGGTCCTCCATGTTGAACACAATGAGGAAGCACTGAGGGTGGCAAGGGTGCAGAACGTGCTCTGGGTGGGGGACTTCAATACAAAAACAGAATTACCTGGAAAAACTCAGCAGGTCTGGCAGCATCGGCGGAGAAGAAAAGAGTTGACGTTTCGAGTCCTCATGACCCTTCGACAGAACTTCAATGTCCATCACCAAGAGTGGTTTGGTAGCATCACTGCTGACCAAGCTGGCCAAGACCTAAATGACACAGCTGCTAGACTGGGTCTGCGGCAGGTGATGAGGGAATAACATACTTGATCTCATCCTCACCAACCTACCTGCCACCGATGTATCTGTCCATGACAGTATCGGTAGGAGTGACCACTGCACAATCGTTGTGGAGACGAAGTCCTGCCTTCACATTGAGGATACCCTCCGTTGTGTTGTGTGACACTACCACCATGCTAAATGAGAGATTTCGAACAGATCTAACAACTTAAGACTCGGCATCCATGAGCCACTGTGGGCCATTAGCAGCAGCAGAATTCTACTCTAATACATTCTACCACTCTACCATTATAATCAAGCCAAGGGATCAACCCTGGTTCAATGAAGAGTGCAGCAGGGTATGCCAGGAACAGCAGCAGGCGTACCTAAAAAATGAGGTGTCAACCTGTTGAAACATAGAAACTAGGAGCAGGAGTAGGCCATTCGGCCCTTTGACCCTGCTCCGCCATTCAGTGTCATCATGGCTGATCCTCTATCTCAATGCCATATTCCCGCTTCCTCTCCATAGCCCTTGATGCCCCAAATATCCAAAAATTTATCAATTTCTTACTTGAATAAACTCAGTGACCCAGCCTCCACAGCCTTCTGTGTTAGAGCATTCCACAGGTTGACCACCCTCTGAGTGAAGAAATGTTTCCCCATCTCAGTCCTAAATGGCCTGCCTCATATCCTGAGACTGTGGCTCCTGGTTCTAGACTCCTCAGCCAGGGGAAACTTCCTCTCTGCAACTAGTCTGTCTAGCCCTGTTAGAATTTTATACGTTTTAACCAGATCCCCTCTTGTTCTTCTAGACTCTAGTGAATACAGGCCCAGCCAAACCAATCCCTCCTCGAACGACAATCCTGCCATCCCCGGTATCAGCCTAGTGAACCTTCGCTGCGTTCCCTGTATGGCAAGTAAATCCTTTCTTAGGTAGGGAGACCAAAACTGCGCACAATACTGCAGGTGTGGTCTCACCTGTACACCTGCAGTAAGATATCCCTACTTCTGAACTCAAATCCTCTTGCAATGAAGGCCAACATGCCATTTGCCTACCTAATTGCTTGCTGCACCTGCCTGTTTACTTTCATTGACTGGTCTACAAGGACACCCAGATCCCTTTGTACATCCACATTTCCCAATATATCACCAGTTAAATAATCCTTTACCTTTCTGTTTTTTCAAACTGAAACATATAGCTTCACATTTATCCATGTTATACTGCAGCTGCCATGTATTTGCCCACACACACACACAACTTGTCAAAATTGCTCTGAAGCTTCCTTGCATCCTTCTCACAACTCAAAACCGCACCCAATTTTGTGTCGTCAGCAAACTTGGAAATATTGCATTTAGTTCCCTCAACCAGGTGTTTTATATATATGAGTAGCTGGGGCCCAAACACTAATCCCTGTGGTACACCACTAGTCACCACCTGCCACCCAGAAAACAATCCATTTATTCCCACACTCTGTTTCCGGTCTGTCAACCAATTTTCAATCCATGCCAGTATATTACCCCCGATCCCATGTGCTTTAATTTTGCCCACTAGCCTCTTAAGTGGGACCTTATTAAAAGCCTTCTTGAAATCACATCACATCCACTGGTTCTCCCTTATCTATTCTACTAGTTACATCCTCAAAAAACTCCAGTAGGTTAGTTAAGCATTGAAGAAACTTTAAATTAAAACAGAGATAAAAACAAAAAAACTGCAGATGCTGGAAATCCAAAACAAAAACAGAATTACCTGGAAAAACTCAGCAGGTCTGGCAGCATTGACGGAGAAGAAAAGAGTTGACGTTTCGAGACCTCATGACCCTTCGACAGAACTGAGTGAATCCAAGAAAGGGGTGAAATATAAGCTGGTTTAAGGTTTGTGGGCAGGGGGGTGGTTTGGGTGGGGGGGAGAGAAGTGGAGGGGGTTGGTGTGGTTGTAGGGACAAACAAGCAGTGATAGAAGCAGATCATCAAAAGATGTCACAGACAACAGAACAAAAGAATACATAGGTGTTAAAGTTGGTGATATTATCTAAACGAATGTGCTAATTAAGAATGGATGGTAGGGCACTCAAGGTATAGCTCTAGTGGGGGTGGGGGGAGCATAAAAGATTTAAAAATATTTAAAAATAATGGAAATAGGTGGGAAAAGAAAAATCTATATAATTTATTGATAAAAACCAAAGGAAGGGGGAAGAAACAGAAAGGGGGTGGGGATGGAGGAGTGAGCTCAAGACCTAAAGTTGTTGAATTCAATATTCAGTCCAGAAGGCTGTAAAGTGCCTAGTCGGAAGATGAGGTGTTGTTCCTCCAGTTTGCGTTGGGCTTCACTGGAACAATGCAGTAAGCCAAGGGCAGACATGCGGACAAGAGAGCAGGGTGGAGTGTTAAAATGGCAAGCGACAGGGAGGTTTGGGTCATTCTTGCGGACAGACTGCAGGTGTTCTGCAAAGCGGTCACCCAGTTTACGTTTGGTCTCTCCAATGTAGAGGAGACCACATTGGGAGCAACGAATGCAGTAGACTAAGTTGGGGGAATTGCAAGTGAAATGCTGCTTCACTTGAAAGGAGTGTTTGGGCCCTTGGATGGTGAGGAGAGAGGAAGTGAAGGGGCATGTGTTACATCTTTTGAGTGGGCACCGGGAGGTGCCATAGGAGGGGGTTGAGGAGTAGGGGGTGATGGAGGAGTGGACCAGGGTGTCCCGGAGGGAGCAATCCCTACGGAATGCCAATGGGGGGGTGAAGGGAAGACGTGTTTGATGGTGGCATCGTGCTGGAGTTGGCGGAAATGGCGGAGGATGATCCTTTGAATGCGGAGGCTGGTGGGGTGATAATTGAGGACAAGGGGGACCCTATCATGTTTCTGGGAGGGAGGAGAAAGCGTGAGGGCGGATGTGCGGGAGATGGGCCGGACACCGTCTTCCCTTCACCCCCCCATCGGCATTCCGTAGGGATTGTTCCCTCCGGGACACCCTGGTCCAATCCTCCATCACCCACTACTCCTCAACCCTCTCCTATGGCACCACCCCATGCCCACGCAAAAGATGTAACACCTGCCCCTTCACTTCCTCTCTCCTTACCGTCCAAGGGCCCAAACACTCCTTTCAAGTGAAGCAGCATTTCACTTGCATTTCCCCCAACTTAGTCTACTGCATTCGTTGCTCCCAATGTGGTCTCCTCTACATTGGAGAGACCAAACGTAAACTGGGCGACCGCTTTGCAGAACACCTGAGGTCTGTCCACAAGAATGACCCAAACCTCCCTGTCGCTTGCCATTTTAACACTCCACCCTGCTCTCTTGCCCACATGTCTGTCCTTGGCTTGCTGCATTGTTCCAGTGAAGCTCAACGCAAACTGGAGGAACAACACCTCATCTTCCAACTAAGCACTTTACAGCCTTCTGGACTGAATATTGAATTGAACAACTTTAGGTCTTGAGCTCCCTCCTCCATCCCCACCCCCTTTCTGTTCCTTCCCCCTTCCTTTTGTTTTTTCCAATAAATTATATAGATTTTTCTTTTCCCACCTATTTCCATTATTTTTAAATATTTTTAAATCTTTTATGCTCCCCCCACCCCCACTAGAGCTATACCTTGAGTGCCCTACCATCCATTCTTAATTAGCACATTCGTTTAGATAATATCACCAACTTCAACACCTATGTGTTCTTTTGTTCTGTTGTCTGTGACATCTTTTGATGATCTGCTTCCATTACTGCTTGTTTGTCCCTACAACCACACCACCCCCCTCCACTTCTCTCCCCCCACCCAAACCACCCCCCCCACCCCCCACACACACCTTAAACCAGCTTATATTTCACCCCTTTCTTGGATTCACTCAGTTCTGTCGAAAGATCATGAGGACTCGAAACGTCAACTCTTTTCTTCTCCGCCGATGCTGCCAGACCTGCCGAGTTTTTCCAGGTAATTCTGTATCTGTTTTAAATTAAAACACACTTGTAAATATTCTGAAACACAAGAATTAAAATCCGCTCCAGCCAGCTGGTTCTTGGCTATTTTTTCCCTCTCTATGCCCCAGCTCCGCTATTTTCTCCCTCTCTATGCCCCAGCTCCGCTATTTTCTCCGTCTCTATGTCCCAGCTCTGCTATTTTCTTCCTCTCTATGTCCCAGCTCTGCTATTTTCTCCCTCTCTATGTCCCAGCTCCGCTATTTTCTCCGTCTCTATGTCCCAGCTCTGCTATTTTCTTCCTCTCTATGTCCCAGCTCTGCTATTTTCTTCCTCTCTATGTCCCAGCTCTGCTATTTTCTTCCTCTCTATGTCCCAGCTCTGCTATTTTCTCCCTCTCTATGTCCCAGCTCCGCTATTTTCTCCGTCTCTATTCCCCAGCTCCACTATTTACTCCCTCTCTATTCCCCAGCTCCGCTATTTTCTCCCCCTCTATGTCCCAGCTCCGCTATTTTCTCCTCCCCTATGTCCCAGCTCCGCTATTTTCTCCCTCTCTATGCCCCAGCACCGCTATTTTCTCCCTCTCTTTGCCCCAGCTCCGCTATTTTCTCCCTCTCTATGCCCCAGCTCCGCTATTTTCTCCCTCTTTATGTCCCAGCTCCACTATTTTCTCTCTGTTAGCTTTCACGTAGGACCACCTGTGTGCCAAACAGCATAAACAGCAAGTGAGAGACAGGGCTAAGTGATTCCACAACCAATGGAGCAGATCTAAGCTCTGCTGTCCTGCCACATCCAGTCATGAATGGTGGTGAACAATTAAACAACTCACTGGAGGAGGAGACTCCACAAATATCCCCATCCTCAATGTTCGGGAGCCCAGCACATCAGTGCAAAAGATAAGGCTGAAGCATTTGCTATAATCTTTAGTCAAAAATGCCAAGTGGATGATCCATTTTGGCCTCCACCAGTGGTCCCCAGCATCACAGATGCCAGTCTTCAGCCAATTTGATTCACTCCACGTGATATCAAGAAATGGCTGATGGCACTGGATACTGCAAAGGCTATGGGCCTTGACAATATTCTGGCAATATTGCTGAAGACTTGTGCTCCAGAGCTTGCCGTGATCCTAGCCAAGCTGTTCCAGTACAAATACAACGCTGGCATCTACCCAGCTATGTGGAAAATTGCCCAGGTATGTCCTGTACACAAAAAGCAGGACAAATTCCACCCAGCCAACTACCGCCCCATTGGTCTACTGTCGATCATCAGTAAAGTAATGGAAGGGATCATCAACAGTGCTATTAAACGGCACTTCCTAAGCATTAACCTGCTCACTGACGCCCAGTTTGGGTTCCGCCAGGGCCCCTCAGCTCCCGACCTCATTACAACCTTGATTCAAAAATGGACAAAAGAGCCGAACTCCTGAGGTGAGGCGAGAGTGTCTGTCGTGGAACATCAAGGCTTTATTTGACAGTCTGTGGCATCAAGGAACTCTAGCAAAACTGGAGTCACTGGGAATCAGGGGGAAAATGCTCTACCGGTTAGAGTCATACCTAGCACAAAGGAAGATGGTTGTGGTTGTTGGAGGACAGTCATCTCAGCTCCAGGACATCACTGCAGGAGTTCCTCAGGGTAGTGTCCTCGTCCCAACCATCTTCAGCTGCTTCATCAATGACCTTTCTTCTATCATAAGGTCAGAGGTGGGGATGTTCACTGATGATTGCACAATGTTCAGCACCATTCACAACTCCTCAGATACTAAAGCAGCCCATGTCCAAATGCAGCAAGACCTGGACAATATCCAGGCTTGGGCTGACAAGTGGCAAGTAACATTCGCGCTACACAACTGTCAGGCCATGACCATCTCCAACAAGAGAGAATCCAACCATTGCCCCTTGATGTTCAATGGCATTACCATCACTGAATACCCACTATCAACATCCTGGGGGTTGCCATTGACCAGAAACTGAACTGGACTAGCCATATAAATACTGTGGCTACAAGAGCAGGTCAGAGGCTGGGAATAATTCGCCGAATAACCCACCTCCTGACTCCCCAAAGCCTGTCCACCATCTACACGGCACAAGTCAGGAGTGTGATGGAATACTCCCCACTTGCCTGAATGAGTGCAGCTCCTACAACACTCAAGAAGCTTGACACCATCCAGGACAAAGCAGCCCACTTGATTGGCACCACATCCACAAACATTCACTCCCTCCACCACCGATGCACAGTAGCAGCAGTGTGTACCATCCACAAGATGCATTGCAGGAATTCACCAAGGCTCCTTCGACAGCTCCTTCTAAAACCACGACTACTACTATCTAGAAGGACAAGGGCAGCAGATAGATGGGAACACCACCACCTAGAAATTCCCCTCAAAGTCACTTACCATCCTGACTTGGAAATATATCGCCGTTCCTTCACTGTCACTGGGTCAAAATCCTGGAACCCCCTTCCTAATAGCACTGTCGGTGTACCACATGGACTGCAGTGTTTCAAGAAGGCAGCTCACCGCCACCTTCTAAAGGGCAACTAAAGAAGGGTCATAAATGCTGGCCGAGCCAGTGAAGCCCGTATTCCATAAATGAATAATAAAAAAAGTCTCAACCCATTTTGTAAATTTAGAAGCAAGATATCATATCATTGTACTAGGATGGCTTCTGGACTGATCAAGAGCCTACAGGAGAAACCTCCAAATTTCAAAGAGAACAACAATTTGCACTGCATGAGTAAAGGGATGCTGATTAGTTGGTAAATAAACTCTAATTGGCCAAGATATTGCCATGGTGAATGCACCAGGAGCTATTGTCCCCCATGCTTTTGTTTATTCACAAAAGGTGCAATATCTGGGCATATTCCTTTTGCTTGCAGACGACAGGTCAGTGCATATGAACATAGGTAGCTTCTAGCAAGTGTAAGTGGGATACATGTGAGCTATATTATCGATAACTTATGAGGAAAGGTTAATTGTTTCATTGGCAGAAGAGGAGAGTTCAAAATGACTTAACTCATGCAATCAAGAACTGATCAAACTGATTTCTGGTGAATTGTTCATTTTGTTCAAAGTACCACTGAAGACGAGGAAGTGATGGGCCTAACTTTACTTTTTCCCAAAAAGTGATACTGTTGTGGAAAAAATCATTGCGGAAAGCCAATAAAAGCTGATAGCCTGAATGGGCCCATGAGGCCCTGGGATCAGATTTTGGAGAGAGAGTTGAAGGATAGGAGGAGGAGGTGGATAGTGTGTCTCTGGCAGCAAAAAGGGTCAAGCTTTTTGGGCCTGTTGGAATTTTTTTTTCTACTGTTCCAATATCTTAACTTACACATCTAGATAGCACTGAGCTATTTCTCCTTCACTCAAGTATTCAATCTTGAGTATTGCTGAGAAAAGAGACATGCTGTCAAAGCTTTTCACCTTGCACTCATCAGGACAGAGGCAAGAATGGATGAAGACTATGGGGGGAAGACAGGCAGTGCATTGAAAACTGGGGTGAAATCAGACAGTCCATTAAGGTAACACTAGAACTGAAAGGAAAGAAAAACATTGTAGATGTTAGAATCCTCAAAGCAAAACCAGAACATACTGGGATTACTCAACAGATGAGCCACCACCGCCATCTGAAGGGCAATTAGGGATGGGCAACAAATGCAGGCCTTGCCAGCAACGATCACATCCCATGAAAGAAAGAAAGGACAGCATCTGTCTGGAAAACAGTTAAGTTAATGTTTTGGGTGCAGATCCTGCTGTTTTGAAACATTACCTTGTCTGTTCTAGCCATGAATACTGTCTCATCTGTTGAGTGGTGTAAGTATTTTCTAGTTTTGTTTCACATAATAAGAGTTGGAAGAGCTTTATTCTAATGGTACGTCTGGAAAGTTGCTGGCTTTAGTGGTAGATATTTCCACTTGATTTTTTTCATTATTATAAAGCAGCTCATTAGTTCCATTACGCAATTAACGCTGATTACAATTTGTTGAAGGAAAAACATTTTGACTGGAAAGGAGATCAATAGAGGTAGAATTCTGGCACAGATCTATCCCATTGAAACACTAAGTCACTTATTAATTGGCAGCCTGAGTATTACAAAATAATAGCCTGATTAAACCAATGATAGATACAGTATTGCAGGGTGTTGGAATACAGAGTAGTTGGAATCAAGACTCGATTCCCCAGCCTTACTGTGGGTGTCCATTTCTGGGTCAGAGCATCATTGAGTGCCTTCTGAAAGTGGAACACCAGCCTTGGGGAGTGGGGAAGGACAAGTGTTTCACACCCTCACACAAAAAAGATACTGGGCAGCGTTTTTAGTTGTGTGCAGGTGTGATTGGCGGGCCCAGGAGCGGCCGGGGAACAGACTGACGCCCGCGATCGGCCCCCAACTGTGATTTCATGATGGCTGGACTGTTAACGGCTAGCCAGCGTGAAGCACACGCTGAAATGCTCAGCGCTGCCGGAGGTGTTGGGGTGGGAGGAGGGCAGGCGCTGATGTGGGCGCAGGCGAGTGAGGAATGAAAGCTCCCTGAAGGCAGAGAGCTGCCTCGAGCTGAAGGCTTGAAAAGTATTAAATAAAGATTTTAAAATCAGAACAAAAATGTCCAAGCAGCACAGTCACCTGAAGATATACATTATAAAAACTCTGTCCATAGGTTTTCTTAAATTTAATTATGGAAACCTCATCCCGCCCTTGGATGAGGTTTCATGAAAAATGCAAAGGCTGCCTGGCCGATTTGCCCATCTGCCAACTGTGAGGTTGGACGAACCACGAAAAATCAGGGACAATCACATCTTAAATGGGCTCAATTACCCTCTAAATTGTCGGCAGGCGACCTGCCAACCAAAGTATTGCACGAGCGTGGGATAACATCAGGACACTCACCTGATGTCATCGCACGCTATTTTATACTTGAGTGGGTTGGGTGCACGCCTGCATGCCAACCTGAAAATTCTGCTCACTGTGGGGAACAGCTTTGAGGTAGAATAGTTGTCGTGGAGACCAGTTGAAGATACCCCATTGTTCATGAACACCTTTCCATTTTAAGATATTCTGCAATAAATGGGAACTGAAGTGTGTAGGTGGACTACTTTTGCCCCAAAGCCTTACTCCCTTCTACATTAGAAAATAATATTCCTTTTGTCATTTTAAAATGCAGCATCATCACTGATATGGAGAGCAGAGAGCTCACAGTACAGTCTTTCTCATTGTTGTTTGCCCTAGTGATGTCCGTTACAGAAAGCGACACTGGAAGCTCTAAAGAGGATTGCACCCACAAAGCATTGAATCATTTCCTGGGGGTCACATGCCTCTGGAACAGTTCTTATGCTACTGCTGTTTCCAACTAAGCCGTTTCACAGACTGTGGAACACTCCTCATAATTGTAGCCCAGCAGGGAGGGTGTGTCCCCTGAAGGGCCTCCATGTTAGTGCTGCAGATGACTTTTGTCAAAATTGATGAAGGAATATCATGTAATCAAACAACTTTTACAAAAAATGAGCACTTTTTGGATATAACATTCTCCCCTGTTAACTTCCCTTTGCTTCTCATCGACTCTTATTCTGCTGTTGGGTTCTGGGTGGTCTTCTGTTTCTTGGGACATTTTTCAAAAATCCAATTTCTGGGCACTGATCTTGAAAAGTAACTAGGACACCAAGCATCCCCGTGTTTAGTATCAGCTGTTGGAGAGTCAGCACCTTCAGTCTCCTTGGCTGCAGTACTCTGACCTTGGGGTTGTGGCATTATAGTACAGCAACCTAGCAGTCACAAGTTCAGCATGCAGCTAAGTAGTGAGATTGAATTCAATACAAACCCATAAATGTATATATATATATATATATATAGATATATATAGTGGGTGGTCAAAGATAGTGACATCAATGCATACCCCTACAATATCTGGGTGGAATGGTCTTTGGGTAGAGTGGAGTACAGGGAGTACTAATGTGGTAAAGCAGCTGTTTTTTTATCTTGAATCCCTGATGATGTAGAGCAAGCTTGAAATGACAACAATAAACTATTGTCAGATTGTCAATATAGTGCATGATTTTTTTTAGTTGAGGAAAAAGTCAAAAATCTAATTGTCTACATTTTGAAAAAGTATCAACAGTTATCTTATTGCTGTAATTTAATAAGAGACTGCTCAAGCTTCACTCTTGCGGTTTGTGATATCTGAAACCTTCAATTAGATTCCAGCTTTGAAATACTCAGCTATCCATTATTCCACATTCAGATATCATCTGAGGCCCGATATTACATTCCAACCATGCAATCATTCCCAGTTATGTTATTTTACATATCTACCATTTCTCCATTAAATTCCAACCTTGTAACAACTCCCTGGTGCCCATCCAGGTATTTGACCAGCAAGTTAATGTTAACAGAACCTGAGCTGCAATTTTTTGAATTTTTCCCTGTTGGTCAGTGAATGGCTGCTAATGATTATTGTGGCCAGAGTGAGATACTTTTGGTGCAATGATATTCTCATTACAGAATTTTGGGCTTTTTCTTTTGAAGCAAAGGAATATAATGTTGGCAGGTGTAACCTTTAATCCAGCAGGAGGATGCAAACTGCTAAATTTCCTATCTAATAACAAAGAAGCTGTTCATTTCCAGACAAATCATCTGAATTTGCTGTGGAGAATGATGATTCTAGACAACTGGAAGCCTTTCAATTTGTCCACTTCTATCAAAACATGCTCATTTACCACTTCAATTTCCATTTGAGAATTAACTGGCTTCAATTCAAAGCTCCATTAGTAGAACTAGGCTCCCTAATCTTGAGGATGAACCCCCAAGTCTCAGCCCACACTTAAGTGTTGTCACTAGAATTTCATTTAGGGTTGCCAAGCCTCCAGTGTTGTTCGGGAGTCTCCAAGGATTAACTACTGATCTCAAGGATACCACTGAAAGCAATTTAGGAGAAAAACTATACAGGCAATGATGTTTTCAAAATTTTCTTTGAACAGTTTTGTTTAATATTAGAATAATATTGGATATGGGGTGGGGGGTGGAATAATGTTCTCTGACTAACAGCAAAGAATCATCCACAGGGTGACGAAGTGTCGCTTCACTTTCTAATTGGCATGTGAAGACAGTACTCTGTGAGGCTGGACATATTGGATGACCAATGGCAGGTCTGTGAGGAAGGGGCAGAGGAAGGCAGGTGATTATATAATCCAACCAGATCTGCAATTCCTATTCAATGAGGGTTATTGGTGGCCGTGAGAGGTTCTTATGCCAAGTAACTTTGAAGTTGGGGAAAGGACAAGCTCAAGAAATTCGAGGTTTTACTTTCCAGACAAGTTTTGTCTGGTGAGAACATTTGTTGTACATGTGACACAATAGCAGTAATGGCATTTTGCATTATTTAACACCTATAATATAGAAAAAATCCCAAGTGAATCAAAGTCAGTGAATATTGAGAAACTTTGGTCGTGGAGGCAAATGATAAGGCTGAAATATTTGCAACAATCTTCAGCCAGAAATGCCAGGTTGATGATTTATCTTGACCTTCTCCGGAGGTCCCCAACATCACGGATGCCAGTCTTCAGCCAATTTGATTCACTCCATGTGATATCAAGAAACAGCTGACGGCACTGGATACTGCAAAGGCTACGGGCCCTGACAATATTCTGGCAACAGTACCGAAGACTTGTGCTCCATAACTTGCCATGTCCCTAGCCAAGCTGTTCCAGTACAATTATAAAACTGGCATCTACCCAGCTATGTGGAAAATTGCACAAGAAAATCCAACCCAGGCAATTACCACCCCATCAGTCTACTCTCAATTATCAGTAAAATGATGGAAGGGGTCATCAATAGTGCTATCAAGTGGCACTTGCTTAGCAATAACCTGCTCAATGACGTTCAGTTTGGATTCCGCCAGGGTTACTCGGCTCCTGACCTCATCACAGCTTTGGTTCAAACATGGACAAAAGAGCTGAAGTCCCGAGGTGAGGTCTGAGTGACTGCTCTTGACGTCAAGGCAGCATTTGACTGAATGTGGCATCAAGGAGCCCTAGTAAAACTGGAGTCAATGGAAATCATTACTGCTATAATGTCACACCTCTTTGCTGGTTGGAGTCATATGTAGCACAAAGGAAGGTGGTTGTAGTTGTTGGAAGTCAGTCATCTCAGTTCCAGGACATCACTGCAGGACGTTCTCAGGGTAGTGTCCTCAGCCCAATCATCTTCAGCTGCTTCATCAATGACCATCTTCCATCCTAAGGTCAGAGGTGGGGATGTTCGCTCTTGATTGTGCAATGTTCAGTCCCATTTGCAACTACTCAGATACTGAAACAATCCATGTCCAAATGCAGCGCATCAATAACTGTACAATATCCAGGCTTGGGCTGACAAGTAGCAAGTAGCATTCGTGCTACACAAGTACCAGGCAATGACCATCTCTAACAAGAGAGAATCTAACTGTCACCCCTTGACATTCAACGGCATTACCATCGCCAGAGAATCCCCCACTATTATCATCTTGGGGGTTACCATTGGTCAGAAACTGAACTGGACTAGCCATATAAATACTGTGGATATAAGAGCAGGCCAGAGGCTAGGGACCCTGATGTGTGTAACTCACCCCTGACTCCCTAAATACTGTCCATCATCTTAAAGCACAAGCCAGGAGTGTGATGGAATACTCTTCAGTTGCCTGGATGAGTGCAGCTCCAAGAACAATCAGTGTTGCTAAAAGGTTAGTTAAGGTTCGCTAAGGAAATAGTGAGACCTATCAGAGATGAAGATGGAAACTTGTATGTAGTTGCAGAGGCTGTGGGAAGGGTTTTGAATGAATATTTTATCTCCGTGTTTACAAAGGAAGGGGAGGATATAGATATAGTAGTCCAGGAGGAACACTGCGAGATATTAGACGGGATAGTCATGAAGAGAGAGGAAGTACTCGAAGAGTTGAAATCCTTGAAAGTTGATAAGTTACCAGGGCCAGATGGATTGTTTCCGAGGCTGCTGAAGGAAGTCAGGGAGGAGATAGCAGATGCTCTGAGGATGATTTTCCAATCTTCACTAGATACAGGGGAGGTACCGGAGGACTGGAGAAACACAAATGTTGTTCCATTGTTTAAAAAGGGATCAAACGAAATGCCAAACAATTATAGGCCAGTTAGTCTTACATCGGTGGTGAACAAATTAGTAGAATCAATCCTGAGAGATAGGATTAACTGTCATATGGAAAGGCATGGACTAGTCAGGGATGGTCAGCATGCATTTGTTAAAGGAAGGTCTTGCCTCACAAATTTGATTGAATTCTTTGAGGAAGTGACAAGAAAGGTTGATGAAGATAGTGCAGTGGATGTTGTGTGCAAGGATTTTAGCAAGGCATTTGACAAGGTCCCACATGGCAGATTGGTCAGGGAAGTAAAAGGCCATGGGATTCAGGATAATGTGGCAAACTGGATAAAAGGTTGGCTTTGTAATAGGAAACAAATGGTAATGGTGGATGGATGCCCTTGTGAATGGAAAGTTGTCTCAAGTGGTGTTCCACAGGGCTCGGTGTTGGGACCCTTGCTGTTTGTGTTATACGTTAACGATTTGGACGTGAACGCGGGGAGCACGATTGGGAAATTTGCAGATGACACAAAGATTGGCCGAGTAATGGATAGTGTAGAGTAATGGATAGTCATAATCTCCAAAACGATCTCGATGGGTTGGTGGAGTGGGCGGTAGAGTGGCAGATGGATTTTAACATAGAGAAGTGTGAGATCAGACATTTAGGGAGGTCAAACAGTTACAGGGATTACACAATAAATGGGAATATACTAAGATGGGTAGATGAAGTGAGAGATCTTGGCGTACAAGTACACAAGTCCCTGAAGGCAGCAGTTCAAGTAGATAAGGTTGTAAAGAAAGCATATGGAATGCTCTCCTTCATTGGCAGAGGTATGAAATATAAAAGTAAGGATATAATGTTGGAATTGTATAAAACACTGGTGAGGCCACAACTGAAGTATTGTGTGCAGTTCTAGTCACCACATTACAGGAAGGACGTAATAGCTCTGGAGAGACTGCAGAGGAGGTTTTCAAGAACTTTGCCAGGATTAGAAAAGTGTAGCTACAAGGAGAGATTGGATAGGTTGGTGTTATTTTCCTTAGAACAAAGAAGGCTGAGAGATGACTTGATTGAGATGTACAAAATTATGAGGGGAATAGGTAGAGTGGATAGGATAAAATTGTTTCCCTTGGTGGAGAATTCTAGAACCAGGGGACATAGATTCAAGGTAAGTGGCAAAAGGTGCAGGGGGGACATGAGGAAGAACTTTTTTATACAGAGGGTAGTGGGTGCCTGGAATTCACTGCCCAAGTTGGTGGTAGAAGCAGAAACTCTAAACTCTTTCAAAAAGTACCTGGATCTGCACCTTAAGTGCTGTAAGCTGCAGGGCTATGGGCCGGGTTCAGGAAGGTGGGATTAGAAAGGGCACCTAGGTGTCCTCAGGCTAGCATGGACAAGGTGGGCCGAATGGCCCCTTCTGTGCTGTAACGTTTCTATGGTTCTATGGTGGGCGAGGGAGCTGTCTGGATCTGGTGTGAAGTCCTCCATGGTAAAATGTTACGGCAATACCATCTAAGGAATAGCCACTTGGTGTTTTATGCCCTGGGTTGCCAAGGCCATTGGCACTTTACATCCTTTCATGTTGTCTTATGCCATGTGTAAGAATGAAAAATAGAGTGTATACCAAGTGATTGCATTATTGTAATATTTCCTCTCCTGCACACATTTTCTTTGTCAGAGCATGTGAATGGTTTCATCTCCTGATGCAGTCATCATACTCCATTTGCTGCTGTTTTTTCTGACCTTGATCAGCTAGCTGCCCCAGGATAGGAGCCAGTGATTTACAAACATTTGGCAATCTACTGAAACTTCCCTAACATTTAGCCTCCAGTTGGCTTCAGGATGTGCCGATTTAGACAGACCTCATCTCCTGAGTAGCGGGGATTAGAAAGGGCAAGTCAAGTTAAACACAGCTGTCAACTTAGGTATTCAACAACGCAACTCGGCTCCAGATCTTAAGAGAGACATGAACAATGTTGCTGACGATTGGTTAGGCGTTTAAACAAGGCTAAGTAACTCTATCAAGAGCACAACACTTACTTGGAACATCACAGAAGAAACTGTCCTTGTGGAAATTCCACTCTGTCTGCCGCTTGTCTCTCTCATAGGGATCATCCGACCACTTGTCTTCTCGATGGCTTTTGCAAAATCAGAAAGCAGATATGGCCTCCTTCTCTGCTGTAACTTTTCTGTGGTTCTAAACAAGAAGCTTAACACCATCCAGGACAAAGCAGCCCACTTGATTGGCACCCCGTCCACAAACATTCACTCCACCACTAACGTGCAGTAGAGCAGTGTGGCCCATCTACAAGATGCAGTGCAGAGACTCACCAAGGCTCCTTAGACAGCACCTTCCAAACCCATGATTGCTACGATCTAGAAGGACAAGGGCATCAGACACATGGGAACACCACCACCTGCAAGTTCCCCTCCAAGCCACTCAAGGGGAATTAGGGGTGGACAATAAATGCTGGCCTAGCCAGCGATGCTCACATCCCATGAATGAATAAAAGTAAAGGTGCCTGAGACAGTTGGTGAGGGTGGAGACAGTCAATGGACAGATTACAAGGTTTGTGGAGAAGGCTTAAGATAATTACTTCAATATTGCTGCTTATTAACAAGGGAAATTGTAGCTCAACTGAGATTGGATGTGGGATGCACTGTGATGGCCCAGGGGGAGGATAGTAGAGAGGTAGAGCTGGATGTCATCAGCATAATTATGGAAGCTGACCTCATGCATGGATGATATCTCAAGGGCTAGCACCTTAATGAGGAAGAGAAGGGGACCGAGGATAGATCTTGGTTAACAGTGCAGAGGGTAGAGGGTGTCTGGAATTCGCTGCCCAAGTTGGTGGTAGAGGCAGAAACTCTAAACTCTTTTAAAAAGTACTTGGATCTGCACCTTAAGTTAAGTTAACTGGTGGACAGACAAGTGGTTTCTAGAGATGCTGTAGCTATGATGAGAATAAGCAAATGTGTAACCAAATGAGGGCAATCCCTTTGATCTGTACAGCTAAGGAGAGTTGTTTGAGGAGGATAGTGTGCTTGACAGTGTCAAAGGCTACAGAGGGAAAATGAGAAGAGATAACACACCATGGTCACAAATAGAAAGGGACTGGGATTTAGAGGGACCAATTTTTCCTGCATCACACTGGAAGAAAAGTCAGTCAGAAACCAGCTGACCCAAAACAAAGGCTCCCCTGCAGTGATTACACATTGCAGGGCAGTCTTAAGCTCAGGGTGGGACTTCCATCCCTCAGTGGAAAGAAGCCCCAGCCTCAAGCATTGCCAGACCTCAGTAGTGGGTGCTGCTGGGACTGCAAAGAGGCTCACAAGGAAGTGTCATGGATGGCGGAGACAGCTAAGTCTTGAAGTTTTTGGGCAGGGAGAGATTGGGCACCCTATTGAGGGGGGGTGAGGAGGGGGTGGTGGAGTTGGATTTGGAAGCTAGGAGGGGAGCCACAAAGTGGGGGTGAGGGGGGGTGCGGTGTTACGATCTTAAGGGATGGGGCTGCCCCCATCATGCACAAAGGCACCCTCCCAAAGTGTGTACATCCCACCTCTTCCCTCCCATTTTTTCACCAACTTGGGTGAAAAAAATGGCCTTCCCACTCTTGCCCACTGTCCACTGCCCAGTGCATTATGCCATTGGAGGTGGATTTGAGGTCCTAGGGCTAGAAATACTTTACATCTTAACTGGTCCGTGCCAGTCTTTACACTTCACACAAGTCTCCTCTCACCCTATTCTTCTAGTCCTTCCTCCCTCCCGTACCTGTGTGTTTCCCCTTATGGAGAACAGTCGTGTACATTTTGACTGAAGTTGGGAGGGCAGGAAAAGAAATATATAAATATTGGAAGTAAAATTCCAGGTGCACAGAGACCAGACCTCACTTTGAATTGAGTATGAGACAGGCTGTCAATTTATCAGAATATTGTTGTTGTATAAATCATTCCCAGAAACATTCTCTACCTTTTCAACTGTAAACTTGCCTTCCACAAGGACACAATTATTTAAAAAGTTATTCATTGCAGTTTATTTTTTAACTCCCATTTGCCACAGATCATTTAACTCCTGCTAGAGCTCATGAAAAACATATTAGAGAGAGATGTTTATGTCTGTGCTATTCATGAAATCTTTCACTCTTGCATCTGCTGGAAGAGGTGTATGAGTGATAAGAAAAAAGCATGATCAAGTGCCAGCCACTTTGGAGGAACACCTGCCTGAGAACTTTACTCATTATCTGAGCCAGGCTATTGATGACTCACCTAACCTGAATTTATTTAGGCATTTGCGATTTCTGCCCCTCCTTTCCAGAATCCAATGTTCACTAGTTAACTGTTTTATTGACACCAGACTGCTTTCTCTACCCTGCCGCAGTTCCCTTTTCTCCACTATGGTAAGTTTGAGTAGATAGGTTAATTGTCGGGACATCACAGCTGAACCGAGACCCAACCTCAACCATTTCCAAGATGTTCTACTGCAAATCACCAAATTCCTCTGACCTTTCAAACCCAACCTCTACCACTTAGAAGAACAGGGGCAGCAGATACATGGGAACTCCACCACCTGGAAGTTCCCCTCCAAGCCACACACCATCCTGACTTGGAAATATCTTGTCCTTCCTTCACGGTCGCTGGGTCAAAATCCTGGAGTTCCCTTCCTAACAGAACGCTGGGTGTGCCGACACCACATGGACTGCAGCAGTCCAAGTAGGTGGCTCACCACCATCTTCTCAAGGGCAATTATGAATGGGCAGTACATGCTGGCCTAGCCAGCGATGCCCATAATCCAAGAATGAATTCAAAAAATAGAAATCTTTCAGAGCAGTAGTACAGCATCATGGAGTGCTGCTGCTGTAATCTCAGATTATGATGATGTCAGGTTAGTAAATGCAGTAGCTTCATCTATATTGTCTTGCAGTATTCACTGCTGCAGTTACATAAATTTATATTGCTTGTTTTATGAAAAAAAAGTCAGCATGATAGTAAATAAAATTGGGAAAACAGCAGTCTCAGCTGTTTTTTTTTTCTTTTGCCTTCAAGGAGATGATTTTTTTCTCTTCCTGACATTTATTTTCAGTGGTTGAAAAACAAGAATTAAATGGTTTGTAAATTCTGACATTCTGTTCCGTACAGTGACTTGTCTGGCTGATTTTACTGTGAGTGAGACAAATACAGCCATCACATCCCATGCTTCCTCCATCCCCATGAAGGTGCCCAGCTGTGCACAGGCAGTCTCTGGCCCCCTCGCGAATGGGTCATTCTGCCTGTGAAAACGTATATTCGGAACACAACAGGCTATTCGACCTTGTGAGTAAATCACTGCTTTTCCCCTTAGAACCATAGAACACTACAGCACAGAAAACAGGCCATTCGGCCCTTCTAGTCTGTGCCGAAATATTATTCCGCTAGTCCCATTGACCTGCACCTAGTCCATAACTCTCCAGACCTCTCCCATCCATGTATCTATCTAATTTATTCTTAAAACTTAAGAGTTAGCCCGCATTTACCATGTCAGGTGGTAGCTCGTTCCACACTCTCACCACTCTCTGAGTGAAGAAGTTCCCCCTAATGCTCCCCATAAACCTTTCCCCTTTCACCCTAAAGCCATGTCCTCTCGTGTTTATTTCTCCTAATCTAAGTGGAAAGAGCCTACTCACATTTACTCTGTCCGTACCCCTCATAATTTTGTATACAATGTGCTGCATGGACATACACATCTCTGACAGCTATCATTGGTCATCAGTTCAGATCCCTCTGGAAATACCTTCTCATCTCTAACATGTATTGTCAAGGCGCAACTGAGTTCAGCTAGCTGGCACAGACAAAGGGCCAGATTTTTGCTCCTAAGTCGGGTAGTGCAAGTTGGGAAATTTCTCTGCCAGGCAAACCTGCCTCAGGATAAAGTGTGCCATCAGACCTGATTTTCTCTCTAGGGGGGCGGGGGTGCAGGATGGAGTCGGGCCTGCCGTCCCCCGACATGGATTAGAGGCTGCTGTAAGGGCTTTTCATTTTTATTCTTTCAGGGGATGTGGTAAGGCCAGCATTTATTGCCCATCCCTGATTGTCTTTTAGAATGCGGTGGTGAGCCGCCTTCTTGGACCACGCTGGTCCGTGCAGTGTAGTTACACCTATAGTGCTGTTAGGAACTGAATTCAACCTTGCCAAATACCAAAAGCGGGCTGTTTAAAAAGCTTGCCTTGGTTCGCTGGGACTTGATCCCAGTTGTTTCCTTAAATTTTAGGCACTCTAGCCCTCATCCATCACACCCCATCACCCCCTCACCCAGTCCCCATGCCCACCATGCCAACTCATGACCCCACCCACCCCTATGGCCCATATAGTCCCTGTGCCAACTCATGCCAACCCATCCACCACCATTTCTCCTTACACCGTCCATGCCGATTCACTCAGAACCCACCATGGACAGACCTCAGAAGTCATGTTAAGATGAAATAAAAGTCTAAATATCCATTGCAGCCTTCACACTTTTTTAAAAAGTACTCTTGTTCAAAACTTTAAAAGGCCCTCAAGTACTTAATCTCTTATAAACTGATTTGAATTCATAACCTCACATCAAAGACAGCTAATTCTTCAATAACCTGTTTGAGCTGTCAATCAAACTATGAAATTGGGAGCCCCTGCTTGGATAATTGAAGGTTGGGGAAAGCAGCCAAACATTGGTAATGATATAAAAATAGCCCTTCAAGTAATGTCAATAAACAGTTATTGTAACTGATAGAACAGATTTTTTTTCAGTTCACATAAGTAAGCTGCTTTTTTAAATTTATAACGCGCTGTAGATTTAAATAACTTCACAGCTTGACAATTATACAGACTTCATCTGCACTTCAATGAGCATTTATGTCTCCCTCCATAAATTTATGACTGCCACATTGCTACAGTGCAAATGGGGTCGCTTTGAACTCAGCACTGCATTCAAATGGCCCAGATGAGTTTGGGTTTCCCGCGTGTGAGTCATGTCCCGCCCCCTCTCCAATGCCGACAAAAGTGGGATCTGTTGGAAATGAGGGCGGCATTTCCAGATCCAACTCCTGCCTGCCATTTTTATAGGTCCCTAGAGTCTCCATGACTCTGCGAAAATCCAGCCCAAAGAGTCTCATCTGTCACCTGTCGTACTGTTCCACACTGGATCACAAAACTACAGAGTTAGCTATTCAAGGATTTTCGATGTTAATTCCTAAAATGCACAGTACTTCTTGAAACCTGTTATATGCCATTTTCTTGTTTCTTTCTATGGTTTTCAGCAGTTCTTTCAGTCCTTTCCTTTATATTATAGCTTTGGTGCTCACAGGAGAGCATGGTAGTGGAAATGAAATGCTGGAAGTGGAGGAGGCAGAACAATTAGATGGGATAAATATGGATCTCAAAGTGAGAAAGACAGTGGAGCCCTGGTGGCATTTATTCTAGAATGTGAGAGAAGTCAGAGAGGAAACAGTGGAGGCTCTGATGACAATCTTTTGGATCTGAGAGTTGTGCCATAGGACTGGAGGGTTACCAGATGTAGCATCTGTTCAATAATGGAGAAAGATATAAACCAGATAACTATAGATCAGTTAGCCTAACTTTTTTTTTATTCCTTCATGGGATGTGAGTGTTGCTGGCAAGGCCAACATTTATTGCCCATCCCTAATTACCCTTGAGAAAGTGGTGGTCAGCCACCTTCTTAACCCCACTGCATTCCAACTGGTGTAGGTACACCCACAGTGCCATTAGGGAGGAAGTTCCAGGATTTTGAGCCAGGTACAATGAAGGAACTGTGATTATAGTTATAAGTCGTGGTGGTGTGTGAATTGGAGGGGAACTTGCTGGTGGTGCAGTTCCCACACTTATACTGACCTTGTGCTTTGAGGTGGTAGAGGTCATGGGTTTTGAAGATACTATCGAAGGAGCTTTGGTAAGTTGCAATAGTGCTTCTTAAGGCCATAAGACGTAGGAGCAAAAGTCAGGAGGTTAGAAGTGGGGATGTTTGCTGATGATTGCACAATGTACAGCACCATTTGCGACTCCTCAGATACTGAGGCAGTCCATGTCCAAATGCAGCAAGACTTGGACATTACCCAGGCTTGGGCTGACAAGTGGCAAGTAACATTTGCGCCACACAAGTGTCAGGCAATGACCATCTCCAGCAAGAGAGAATCCAATCATCGCCCCTTGATGTTCATTGCCCCTTGATGTTCAATGGCATTACCATCACTGAATCCCCCATTATCAACATCCTGGGGGTTACCAATGAACAGAAACTGAACTGGATGAGCCATATAAATACTGTGGCTACAAGAGCAGGTCAGAGACTAGGAATCCTGCGACGATTAACTCACCTCTTGACTCCACAAAGCCTGTCCACCATCTACAAGGTCCAAGTCAGGAGTGTGATGGAATACTCCCCACTTGCCTGGATGAGTGCTGCTCCTACAACACTAATTAAGCTTGACACCATCCAGGACAAAGCAGCCCACTTGATTGGCACCACATCCGCAAACATTCACTCCCTCCTGCACTGACGCACAGTAGCAGCAGTGTGTACCATCTACAAAATGCACTGCAGGAATTCACCTGCTCCTTGGGGCTCCTTGGACAACACCTTCCAAACCCGCTACCACCTAGAAGGACAAGGGCAGCAGGTAAATGCGAACACCACCACCTGGAAGTTCCCCTCCAAGTCACTCACCATCCTGACTTGGAAATATATCGCCGTTCCTTCACTGCCGCTGGGTCAAAATCCTGGAACTCCCTTTCTAACAGCACTGTGGGTGTACCTACACCACATGGACTGTAACGGTTCAAGCAGGCAGCTCACCACCATCTTCTCAAGGGGCAACTAGGGATGGGCAATAAACGCTGGCCCAGACAGCGAAGCCCACATCCCGTGAATGAATAAAAAAAAATGTGCGTAGATCGTTGAAGGTGGCAGGACAGGTGGAGAGAGCAGTTAATAAAGCATATAGTATCCTGGGCTTTATTAATAGGGGCATAGAGTACAAGGAGGTTATGCTGAATTTATATAAGACACTCAGACCTCAGCTGGAACATTGTGTACAGTTCTGGGCACCCTATTGCAGGAAGGATGTGAACACGTTGGAAGGAGTGCAGAAGAAGTTTACAAAAATGGTTCCAGGGATGAGAAATTTTAGCTATGAGGATAGATTGCAGAGGTTGGGACTGTTCTCCTTGGAGAAAAGAAGGCTGAAAGGAGATTTGATAGAGATGTTCAAAATCATGAGGAGGCTGGACAGAGTAGTTAGGGAGAAACTGTTCCCACTTGTAAAAGGATTGAGAATGAGAGGGCACAGATTTAAAGTGATTTGCAAAAGAAGCAAGTGTGACATGAGAAAAAAACTTTTTCACACAATGAGTGGTTTGGGTCTGGAATATGCTGCCAGGAAGTGTATTGGAGACAGGCTCAATCGAGGCATTCAAGAGGCTATTAGATGATTATTTGAACAGAAACAATGTGTAAGGGTACAGGGAGAAGGCAGGTTAATGGCATTAGATCATAATGCTCATCTGGAGAGCTGGTGCAGACATGAAGGACCCAATGGCCTCTTTCTGTGCCATTAAGATTCTGTGAATATAGACAGTAGATTGGGCAGATAGATCTCAGATGATATAAAATGCAGAGAAATGTGAAATGATATCTGTGATAGGGCTATCGATTCATCCCATGGGCTTTTGGATTGTGAGTGTGAAGTAAAGAATAATTATTCGATTATTTTAGTTTTGTTTTCTTGTTAACTGTCTTTAGTTATAGCTGGTGTAAATGGGCATTTTAAATCTTGTATCATGGCCCTTTTTCAGTCAAGTGCTCATTGAGTCAATTACAAAAGCAATGGAAATTATCTACATTGCTTCACTAGCATCTTCCCACAGCTGGTAAGTGACATGTGGGTTTAATCATCAACTTGGGTTGATTATTGTTATTGGAAACTTTTTTATTTCTTGTTTGTCTATTGGGAGGTATTTGTGGAGGTAAAGCTCAGCACACTTCTGTACACATGGCACACACTTGAATGCTAGCTGCTGTTTTCACAGTAATTGGTGTGGATTGACTAGATTCAATATTTTGTTAATAATGACAAATGTATATTTCAAAACAAATGAACAGTTTGTGTCAGAATTTTGCATCTAAATAAGATGAAATAAAACCTATGCTCAAAATCTGAAAGAAAAATGGAAAATGCTGGAATTGCACTGTAGCTCCTAGGCAGAGAAGAGGAAGGTGATTTGACCATGGCCCCTAGCTGAAATATTGACCTCGCTCCAGATACATTTAAATTGCATGTAACCCTGTGCTAGACCACCAATACCAAACACACAGATCTCACTGATAATGCCAAAGTAAATTACCAAATTCACTAAACATTGTGCAAGTTGACCCAGTAAGGAAAAGAGATTGTCTTCCTGGCTTCCAGCTTTAATGGAACCAACAAATTTACTTTAGAATGTGGAAAGAGGAGTCTGTCCCTCAAGCCTGTTCCATCATTCAGTTAGATCCTGGATGACCACTCCTTCAACTATGTTTACCCATCTTAGCCCCACATCCCTCAATACCCTTACCCACTAAAAATCTATCAATCTCTTTTTTAAAAATTCAGTTGACCCACCGCATTTTATGGGAAGAGAAATTACGGACTTTCAAAGTACTTCCTGATTTTACTCTTAAATAGCCTTTGCCTAATTTTAAGATTGCACCCCTTTATCCTTGATTTTCCCACCAGAGGAAATATTTTCTCCATATCCACCCTACAGAATGAAACTTTTTATTGTTTTAAGCAGCTCGATTAGATCAGCCCTTAACCATATAAAGTCAAAGGACTGTTTTTTTAATGAAACTGCCCTATAATTTGGCCCTTTAAAACCTGGTATCATTCAGGTGAAATTGGACTGCTCTCTCTCCAAGGCCATTATATATTTGGGATCTGGTGCCTAGAACTGAATTCTGTTCAGTTGAAGCCTTTTGAATTCCAACTCCCTCAAGATAAAGGCCAATATTCCATTAGTCTGTGTAATTATTTTTTATTCAAGTGCACCAACTTTTAATGATTTTTGTAAACAGACATCTAAATCCCTTTACTTCTTCTCAGCTTTTAATCTCTCACCATTTATTTATTTGTCTTTCTTGGATCCAAAGTCGATTTTGCTGTCACCAATTGTAGAGGGTTGTCTATCAGGAGATGAAGCCACTAAACCAATATTCCAGGGGCGGGCTGGCTAGTCTGCTGCTTTGTGTTTCCAGCATTTCATGGTCTTACCTTTGTATTTAAATGATTTTCTTATCCTCTCCCCACCCACCCATATCCCAGAGGAATTCTTTAAACAGCAATGAATGTTGTGCAGTTTGTCAACCAGGATACAGTGCTTGGATTGGATATTCATATCACCAGAATAGTTAGTAGTTACTCTGTGTCTCTGTCTAATATAAGAGTTACCTAGAACGTACAGCACAGAACCAGGCTGTTCAGCCCAACTGGCCTGTGCCAGCAGGGTGAACAACCATCTCGTCCTTTAAATGGGATTGTCCCGTGTCTCATTTTCGTCTTCCCGGGAAGCCATTTATCTTGTATTTCTACATCCCTGATTGGCTAGTGACCTGGATGACAGCCTGGAGTTCCAAAACTCAGCAGGCCTAGCAGCATCTGTGGAGACAGAAACAGAGTTAACATTTTGAGTCCATATGACCCTTCTTCAGAGCTTAAGAGAAGCGGAGATGTGATGAAATTTATACTGCTTAAGGGGGGTGAGGTAGGTGGAGCTGGATAGGTGGGGGCAAAGGAGAGATTGACAAAAATGTCATGAACTGAAGGACAAAGGGAGTGTTGATGGTAATGGTACCATTTTCCTGTGCCTGGCTGAACTTGTTCTCTCACTGAACAATTTCTCCTTAAACTTGTCTCACTTCCTGCAAATGAAAGATGTGGCGATGGGTACCCGCTTGGGCCCCAGTTATGCCTGTCTCCTTATGGGGTATGTGGAATATTCCTTGTTCAGTCCTACACAAGCCCCCTGCCACAGCTCTTTTTTCTCGGTATATCGATGTCTGTTTTGGTGCTGCTTCATGCTCTTGTCTGGACCTGGAAAAATTCATCAATTTTGCTTCCAATTTCCACCCCTCTATCACCTTCACCATCTCCGACACTTCCCTTCCCTTCCTTGACCTCTCTGTCTCCATTTTTCATGATAGACTGTCCACCAATATTCATTCATTACAAACCCACAACTATCTTGACTGGCCCTGCTTCCTGTAAGGACTCCATCCTATTCTCTTCAGTTCCTTCACCACTGTCGCATCTGTTCAGGTGATGCCACTTTCTAAAACCGTGCTTCTGGCATGTCTTCATTCTTCCTTACCCGAGGTCCCCTCCCACCGCTCCCCCCCCCCCCCCCCCCCCCCCCCCCCCCCCCCCCCCCCCCCCCGCTGTGGTTGACAAGACCCTCAGCCATGTCCCACCCATCTCCCACGCCTTTGCCCTCACACCTTTCCCTCCCTCTCAGAACCATGAAAGGGTCCCTCTTGTCCTCACTTTTCACTCCACCAGCCTCCGCATTCAAAGGATCATCCTCCGCCATTTCCGCCAACTCCAGCATGATGCCACCACCAAATGCATCTTCCCCTCATCTCCCCTGTCAGCATTCCGCAGGTACCATTCCCTCTGGGACACCCTGGTCTGCTCCTCTGTCACCCCCAACACCCCATCCCCTTCCCAAGGCACCTTTGCATGCAGTCGCAGAAAGTGCAACTCCTGCCCCTTGACCTCCTCCCTCCTCACCGTCCAAGGGTCTAAACACTCCTTTTAGGAGAAGCAGCGCTTCACTTGCACCTCCTTCAATTTGGTCTACTGCATCCGCTGTTCCCAATGTGGTCTCCTCTACACATCGGGGAGACCAACTGCAGACTGGGTGATTGCTTTGTGGAACACCTCCCATCTGTCCGGAAGCATGACCCAGACCTTCCGGTCGCTTGCCACATCCTGCTATCATGCCCACATGTCCGTCCTTGGCCTGCTGCAATGTTCCAGTGAAGCCCAATGCAAACTAGAGGAACAGCCCCTCATCTTCCAATTAGGCACCTTACAGCCTTCCAGACTGAATATTGAATTCAACAACTTCACATCATGATCTCTCTCCTTCATCCTGACCCCATTTTTTCATCCCCTTTTTTCTACATTCATTTTTATTTTTTATCCATTTATTTTTATTCATTTATCTGTGGTTTTATCCCCTTTTTTATCCCATTTTCTCTCCTTTTTTTCCCACCACCGGCCTCTCCCCACCCCATGCTATCCCCTACAGGGCCATCTATTACTTGTTCCATGTTGTTCTTTCACACAATGCTAACCTTGTTCTGCCATAATCACATTCTACTATTAGCACCATTTTTAGCACTATCATCAACATCAACACTCCCTCTGTCCTTCAGTTCATGACATCTTTGTCAATCTCCCCTTAGCCCCCATCGCTGGCCTTCTATCCAGCTCCACCTGCCCCAGCCCCCTTAAACAGTATAAATTTCATCACATTTCCACTTCTCTTCAGCTCTGAAGAAGGGTTATTCAGTCTCGAAATGTTAACTCTGTTTCTCTCTCCACAGGTGCTGCTAGGCCTGCTGAGTTTTTCCAGCATTTTCTGTTTATATTGCAATCGATACTTGGGTAATTAAAGTACTCCAGTATCACCACTCTATAGTTTTTGTAGATCTCCAATTTCCTGATTTGCTTGTCTGTCTCTCTCTTTCTCTCACTATTGGGAAGTTAATCAAATATCCTCAGCAGCATGATTATACCTTTTTTTGCTTCTCAACTCTAACCATATGGATTCTACCCATACCCTGTCAAGGACATACTCCCTTTCCAATTCTAATGTGTCTTCCCTAATCAGTACTGCCATCCTATTTCCTTTCTCCCTTCCCTATCTTTTCTGAACACTTAAGGCTGGATTTTATGTGCCCCTACCGGGTGTGTTTTTGGTGGGGGGTTCATCAGGGGGAACGTAAAGTAGGTGCCAATCCCACCAGCTTCCCTCCTATCCCCGAGCTCATACAAAGAGTGGGCGGGTGCTGAAATAATCAAGGGTTGATGAGCTTGTTAACAAGCCAATTGACCCCAATAACACTCTGCCCACACCATAAACACAGGGGTAGGCTTGGCCGAAATAGCCAAGTGGTTATGGTACTGGGTTTGTAACCCTGAGATCGAGAGTTCAAATCTCATAATGGCAAACTATGAAACAATGTAACTTCATCTGAAACAGATGGAAACGGGTTTGTACTCGAAAGAGTTACAGATGCTGCCAGACCTGCAGGAGTTAGGAGGCTGGTAAAAAGATCTGGTGCGGATTTAAAGCTTGGCCTAAATAGCCAAGTGGTTATGGTACTGGGTTTGTAACCCCAAGATCAAGAGTTCAAATCTCACAATGGCAAACTATGAAACAATGTAACTTCATCTGAAACAGATGGAAACAGGTTTACTCAAAAAGAGTATCAAGAGTTCAAATCTCACAATGGCAAACTATGGAACAATGTGACTTCATCTGAAACAGATGGAAACAGGTTTGTACTCGAAAGAGTATCAAGAGTTCAAATCTCACAATATCAAGAGTTCAAATCTCACAATGGCAAAACTATAAACACGGGGGTGGGCAGGCCATCCTTTTCAAAAAAACTTTTTAAAAGGGCGGGAAGGAAGGGTGGGGCAGATGCCCTTTTTGTATCGGGGCCAGCACCCCTAAGATAGTGCCTCCACTTCTTCCCATCCACCTGCTTCATAAAACACACCCACCCTCCTATTCCCCTCCCTAAACTACCCACATCCTCCATGCCCAAGACCCTGGACTTGCCTTGCTCCAGGATCCGTGGGCCTTTTGGGGCCTGCTTGCAGTCCTGGCAGTGCCCACTGATGTCTTCTTTGCTCTGCCGGGACTGCTGGCCATCCGATTGGCCAGCAGCTCCTGAGGACGGGACTTCTGTCCCAGTGGAAGTCCCACTGGCAGCCTATTTAGCCCATCCACAGCACATTATGGCTGTGGGGCGGGCTGGCATGGAGTGGGTCAGCTCCTCACTGACTTTGCTTCCAGGGGGGCAAGTGCCTGCTTCCTCGTAATATGCTGCCCTTAGACTTGGTAAATATTAGGCACCCAGTCCTCACCATTGTTAAGCCACGTTTCTGTTATTGACAATCCATCATAATGTCAAATGGCTACTTGCACTTTTAGCTCACCAGCATTATTTAACCACACTTTCTGTATTCACATACATGCATTCTAAACCTGTCCTTGTATTCCTCGTAACTTACTAGCTTACAGGGTACTACTCCCCTCTCTAGTACTATTCAACTTACTCTCACTCTTCTGCACCCTATTCCTCTTATTTATTTTTGCCTCCTGGTACCCACCCTCTGCCAATTTAATTTCAACTTTCATCAACCATACTTATGAAGCTACGCTTGAGGACATTGGTCCCAGTCCTGTTGAGGTGCAACCCGTCCCTTTTGAAAGGTGGATCTTGCCGCAAGAATTTGAAGCCCTCTCTCCTGCACAATGCCTCAAACTACACACTGATCCACCCTATCTTCCTATTTCTACTGTTGTCAGTGCATGGCACTGCAAGTAATCCAGAGATTACTACCTTTGAGGTCTTGCCTTTTAACTTCCTCTCTAGCTCCTGAAAATCTGACTATAGGACCTAAAACCTGACCTCTTTGTTGTTGGTGTTGACATATGTACCACAAATTCAAGCTCACTCCCTTCCCCCTGCAGAATATTCTGCACCCTCTCTATGATGTACTTTACTTGGCACCGAGGGAGTATATTATGTGGGACTACTGCTACATAATACTACACACTACATACTGCCTGTGGAATGACCAACTCCTAGAACATACAATCCAAGAAACTCTCATCTCCGTGATGCTCTGCAGTGAGTCCAGCTTCCCATCAAGCTCAAAAACCCTGAGCTCAAGCTCCAGTAGCTGGAGACACTCACTGCACAATTGGCTCCCCAAGACACATGAAGTTTCCTGAAGTTCCCACATGGAGCAGGAATTGCAAGCAGCAAATTTCAGCTGCCCATCAATGCTAAGGTGAAAGTTAAGCTAAATGCAAAACTTAACTAGATTTTAGAAAGAGATCAATTCTTAAAACCCTTAAAATTACCATTATTCTCCAAATTCCCAGAGTTCAGTACTTTATCAAAGCAGTCCTCTGTAGAATTCGACTCCATGCTACTTACTTGAAATAATTAGCTGAATTTGATGGCCGTGTCACTGTCCAGGTTCACTTGCTAGAAAGCCAGTGTCAACCCTGTGCGGCCGTTTCCCGGAGCCCCAGCAGAATTAAATTTAATGGTATGTTAGCCTTTATCACAAGAGGATTTGAGTACAGGAGTAACAAAGTCTTGCTTCAATTGTATAGAATGTTGGTTAGACTGCACCAGGAGTACTATGTGCAGTTTTAGCCCCCTTACCTTAGGAAGGATATTATTGCCATGGAGGGAGTGCAACAAAGGTTCACTAGACTTGTTCTCGGCATTTCGGGACTATACTTCAAAGAGAAACTAGAGAAACTAGGCCTGTATTTCTAGAGTTTCGAACAATGAGAGGTGATCGCATTGAAACCTGCCATTGTGGTTTCTGGGCATTTAAAAGTGAAGATCCTGTCTCCAATAAGAGGGCCAACAGCTTTATATCCAGCAGTGGTCACTGCTGGGACTGCAGCAGACCCCAGACCAGAAGCATCAGTAGAGGCCTGACAAAGATGGGCAGTCTCACCAAGGTCAATCAGGCGGGCCCTGGTGTGTGGCGGTGGGTTCAGTTTAGGAATGTAGGAGCAGGAGTAGGCCATTCAGCCCATTGAGCCTGCTTTGCCATTCAATACAATCATGTCTGATCAGCTACTGTCTTTTTCCCCATCCCCTTTATATCATTGGCATTTAGAAATCTGTCAATCTCTGCTTTAAACTCAATGACTGAGCTTCCACAGCCCCCTGGGGTAGAGAATTCCAAAGATTCACAACTCTCTGAGTAAAAAAAAAAATCTCCTCACCTCCAACCTTATTTTGAAATTGTGTCCCCGGTTCTGGATTCTGCAACTGGGGGCAATACCTTACCTGCACCTACCCGACCTATCCCTTAAAGTATTTTGTAGGTTTCAATGCGATCACCTCTCCTTCTTTGAAACTCTAGAGAAGACCGGCCTAGTATCCCCAATCCCTCATCATGGGATAGTCCCACCATCCTGGGAACAAGTCTGATGAGCCTTCGTTGCACTCTCTCTATGGCAATAATATACTTCCTAAGATAAGGACACAGCAGTCTGACCAAGGTTCTATACAATTGAAGCAAGACTTCGCTACTTCTGTACCCAAATCCTCTTGCGATAGAGGCTAACATTCCATTAGGCTTCCTAATTGCCTGCTGCACCTGCATGTTAGCTTTCAGTGATGTATTCACAAGGGCTCCCAGGTACCTTTGTACATCTACACTTTCTAATCTCTTAACCTTTAAGAAATATTCAACACTTCCATTCCTCCTACCAAAGTGGGGTAACCTTATATTTTTCTACATTATATTCCATTTGCAATGTTCTTGCCCACTCACTATGTCTGTCTAAATCCCCTTGAAGCCGCTTTGCATCTTCCTCAAAACACACATTCTCACCTAGCTTTGTGTCATCCATGAATTTGGGAATATTACCTTTGGTCCCCACTTCCAAATCATTGCTATATACTGCGAACGGCTGGGGCCCAGGTACTGATCCTTGCAGTACTACACTAGTCACAGCCTGCCAATGTGAGAATGACTCATTTATTCCTACTCTCTATTTTCTGCCTGTTAGCCAATCCTTAATCCATGCCAGTATATTATTTCCTATCCCATGTGCTTTAATTTTGCTAACCAACCCCCTGCGTCAATAAGAAAGCTTTCTGAAAATCCAAGTATACTACATCCACAGACTCCCCTTTATCAATTCTGTTAGTAACCTCCTCAAAAAACTCCAACAGATTTGTCAAACATGATTTTTGATTCATAAATCCATGTTAACTATGCCCAATCAGATCATTGTTATCCAAGTGTCCATTTACCACATCCTTTGTAATAGATTCTATCATTTTCCCTAATACTGATATAAGGCAAATAGGTCTGTAGTTCCCTGTTTTCACTCTCCCTCCCTTAAATAGTGGGGTGACATTTGCTATCTTCCAATCTGCAGGGACCATTCCAGAATCTATAGAATTCTGGAAAAGGATCACCAATGCGTCCACTATCTCCATAGCACCTTTCTCAACACCCTGGGATGTAGAATATCAGGTCCCGGGGATTTATCAACCTTCAGTCCCTTAAATTTCTCCAATACAACCGCCTTACTAATACTAATTTCCCGCAATTCCTCATTCTTCCTAGTCCCTCAGATCTCTAATTCTGGGAGATTTCTCCACAGCATTCTGGGGTACAGAATTCCTAAGATTCATCACCATTTTGAGTGAACAAATTCCTCCTGACCTCAGTCCTGATTGGCCTACTTTTTATTCTGAGATTGTGTCCCCTGGTTCTAGACCACCTCCCCCAGCCAGGGAAACATCTTCCTGCATCTATACTGTTGAGCACTGAAAGGACTTTGTAAGCTTCAATGAGATCAGCTCTCAACTTCTAAATTCTAGACAATACAGGCCGAGTCTCCTCATTCTCTCCTCGTAGGACAATTCCATCATCCCATGCTACATGCTTCTCTAATCTCCTGATTAATACCATGCCCCACGCTATTACTACTGTCTGGTGGCCCATAAACAACTACCAATGCTTGCTGCCCGTTGCTGTTTCTTCTCTCCACCCAAACAGATTCCACACATTGTTCTTCCGATCTGAGATCCTCCCTTACTAATGTACTGATTTCATCCCTTATTATCAGCACAACACCACCACCTCCGTCCTTCCTAAAGGTCGAATATTCTTGAATATTCAGTTCCCAGTTTTGGTCACCCTATAGCCACGTTTCCGTAATGGCAATTAGATCACACCCATTTATTTCATTTAGATCATACCCATTTATCTCTATTTGTGCCTTTAAATCATCTACCTTATTGCGAATGCTGCATTTGCTTTGTCTTTTTGACACTATTTCACATTCTAAGCTTACTTGAAGCTCATCTTAGTTGGTGCTATCTTATAATTTCACTTGCTACTTTTCTACATTCTATTACCAGCTTTACTTCCTTCCAATTTGAGCTACCCTTCAGGTTCCCATCCCCTTGACAAGCTGGTTTAAACTTTCCCCAACAGCACTAGCAAATCTCCCTGCAAGGATGTTATTCCCGGTCCTGTTAAGATGTAGCCTGTCCATCTTGTACAGGTCCCACCTGCCCCAGAGTCAGTCCCAATGCCTCTGATGCCCTCCCTCCTACACCCGTTCTCTAGCCGTGTATTCAGTCGATCAATCCTCCTATTCCTATGCTCACTAGCAAGTGGTACTGGGAGTAATCCTAAGATTACTGCCTTTGAGGTCCTTTTTAATTTTCTTCCTAACCTTAAAATCTGCTTTCATACCTCGTCCCTCTTCCTACCTATCTCATTGGTACCAATGTGGACCACTGCCTCTGGCTATTTGCCCTCTCCAGAAGGATGTTCTGCAGCCATTCTGTGACACTGTTTTTCCTGGCACCAGGGAGGCAACACAGCATCCTATTTACTGCTGCAGAAATGCTTGTCTGGTCCCCTGTCTATCGAACCCCCTATCACTATTGCTGTTCCATTCTTCTTCTTCGCCTCCTGTGCAGCTGAGCCACCTGTGGTGCCATGGACTTTGCTCTGGCTGCATTCCCCTGTTGAACCATCACCCTCACCAGTATCCAAAATGGAAAACCGATTAGCAAGTAAGATAGACTTGGGGGCCTCCTGCACTACCTGCTGGTTCTCTTGGAAAGCCTGGAGGTCACCCATTCCCTCTCTGCCTGTACACTTCTAACCTGTGTTGTGACCACCTCCCTAAACGTGCTATCCATGTGATTCTCTGTCTTGCGGATGCACCACGGTGACTCCAGTTGCTGTTAGAGTTCAAAAACCCGGAGCTCAAGCTTCTGCAGCTGATTACACTTCTTGCAGATGTGTTCATCTAGGACACATGGTGTGTCCATGACTTCCCACTTACCACTTCCACTCGGCCAAGCTGACTTGCCATACCATAACTTTATTACACTTAGAATAAGTAGAATAACTTACCAGTTACCTGCCAATTAGCTTTCTCCCCTGTACCAAAGTAAGAGCCATATACTGGAGGCTGAAAAAAAGTAGAAAAAGAAAGGAGTCACTCACTCACTTGCTCACTCACTCACCTCCCAGTGCAGACTGGAGGATTGGAGGGAGGGGAGGTTCTTACAGTGGAATGACTCTTGCCACTGGGGTTGAGGTATACAGTGTCCAATCAGGAACCTCTTCCACCAGGGAGGCCGCCAGTATATACCAGGCAGCATCATCATGTGGTATGGGCTCCCCACTGCTGCTGGTAATAAACACACGGCAGCACGATGAAGCCCTTGAGGCCATTAAAGGTCAGGAATTTTGTATATGGAAATACATGTAATAAAGAAGGACTTTAAAAGAGGAGGTTTTAATGGAGGTATTTGTAATGAAGAGATGAAACACAGCAGATAGAAATAGACTGCTAACAGTAGTTAAAGGATTAGAACAAGAGGAGCAATGCAAGATTAAATGTATAAGATTTAAGTAAGTGAGCAGGAGAAATCTTTTTACCCAGAGGTTGTGGAGTGTATTGCCATTTGTTCATTGAGGCAGAGACCAGGTCAACAATGAAAAGAAAGCTAGATAGGCAGTTTGAAGCGAAGTGAAAAGAACTAGACAGGTACATGAGATTAGGATTACTGCTAGTGGAGAATAAACACCAAAACAGACTGGAACTCCCTCCCTAACAGCACCATAGGTGTACCTACACCACATGGACTGCAGCGGTTCAAGAATGTGGCTCACCGCCACCTTCTCAAGAGAAATTAGGGATGGGAAATAAATGCTGGCCTAGCCAGCGACACCCACATCCTGTGAAAGAATAAAAAAAGGACTGGTTAGTCAGAATGACCTTTTTACCACAATGTCATTCTGTTGATGGTCCAGATGGTTGCTGGTCTGCCTTCCTCTGATACCTCTCTCAAATGTTTATTGTCCATACAGGACTGCAGCCAGTGAGTGCGAGTGTGTTATTTGACGATAGGGACCTTATAGCTTATCCTGACCTCATGCAAACCTTACGTCCGAGAGATCATAGAATAATCACAGCCAGATCACTGCAAAGCAGTCAGAAGTGGCGCCTCTGCTATTCATATTGTTTTTGCCTTCAGTGCCTGGTATGAGGCATTGATACCAATTGTAGCTCGCTCAACTACTGTCCCAATTGAGAGCAGCTAACTTGGCACATAATTGCTAATATTTTTTCATCAACCCTGTCAGAAATATCAAATGTGGATTCATGTTGATTAATATTGTAATGACTGACTGGATCAAATAGATGGATTTTGGGGAGGGGGACATTTCTATTACTTTTAGAATTTACAAGAGGTTCAGTCTCAAAAGTTGCTTTTATAATGGTTCTAGCCATGATACATCAAGATGAATTTCTTCCAGAAACTAAAATAAATTGACACTAATTGAAGTAACATTGCCCCTAATGGCTCTTCCTTTACACTTTATCCCACATCTGTTTGTAGTGCTCACATCCTTAGCCACTTCTAAAGGAGCTTTAATAGCCTCTCCAAAAGGCATCCCTGTGGTGGAACATTCCAACCTGTGGCTTTTTGTTATCTCTGCCTCTGACTTCCATAGCAACCTCTAATTACCACATTCCACAAATTCCCTATTAGAAGGTAAAAGGAAAATACTATGACCTTTTAACCCTCCCACCACAACTGCATCAACTCAGTTTTTGAATACTTTGTTTCAACCTTGAAATAACTTTTGTTTCCAAGTGCAGCCTAGCTAGATAGAAGGAAGGAGGGAGACAGAGACAAACCTCCAATCCTTCCCACTTGCCCAACATGCCCCTCACCTGCCAGTGGCAAAATACCTTGGTACAGATCCAGAAACCATTCTTTGGTGCTTTGCAGAGAGAAAAGACTAAAGGTAGAACTGCAATAATATTGAATAAAATGTGCAGCATTGAAGCAGGCCATTCGGCCCAACTGCTCTATATCAGTGTTTAGGTTCCATGCAAGCTTCCTATCACGTCTTTTCATCTAACCCTATTCGTATATCCTTCTGTCCCATTCTCCTTCATCTACTTGTTCAGTCCAATTAAATACATCTATGTTGTTCACCTCAACCATTTCCCATGGTAATGCGTTCAACATTCTAATTGCTCTCTGGGTCAATAATTTTTTTCCTGAATCCCTTTTTGGATTTATTGCTTTAAGCATTCCTCCTTAAAGGAGTAGTGAAGTGAAAGTTATTGTTGATCTGCTGTCATGATGTGAGCTTTTATGTAATTGTCAGCTATTGTTCATTGGTGGCAGATTGGAATAGTTGTTTCTGACCACGAGGGATTGTGGGGAAAATACATAAAACCTCACTTTCATTAAAATTTGTCTCTATTGGATTTTGAATTGTCCCAGAATATAGTGCTTTCTTTTAAAAAGATTTTAGAAGGACATTGAATCCAGATGTAGGTTCTTGCTCTGATCTCAACTGCACTACATCATGAAGACACAACACAAGCCACTATGCAAACATGCAAACCCATACATATACAGACACACATGTATACACTGTATATATATATATATGTATATATAAATATACACACATGCAATATGTATACATATATATTTAAATATACACAAACACACACACATACAAGTATATATACACACATACACACAAGTATATACATACAACACACACACACGCTTATTTATTAATTCACAGGATGCATGCATTGCTGGTAAGGCTAGGACCTATTGCCCTTGAGAAGTTGGTGAGGAGCTATCCCTTTAAGATAACTGAGTGGCTTACTAGGCTATTTCAGAAGCCAGTTAAGATTGAACCACATAGCTATGGGTCAGGACCAAGTAAGGATGGCAGGTTTCCTTCCCTAAAGACCTGCACTTGCAAAACCCAGAACAAAATGTCTACTGTTTTATGTGATTATCCAATAAGGAAGTGCTTGCTGAACAATCCTGAGTGTGCTAATACATACACAACAAGCAATTTAATATAATTAGTTGGCTCATTTACAGGTGGCAGATGAAGTTCAATGCAGAGAAGTATGAAATAATTCATTTTGGTAGGAAGAACATGGGGAGACAATGTAAAACAGAGGGTACAACTCTGAAGGGGGTGCAGGAGCAAAGGGACCTCGATGTATATGTGCATAAATCAGTGAAGGCGGCAGAACAGGTTGAGAGAGCAGTTAATAAAGCATGCAGTATCCTGGGTTTTATTAATAGGGGCATAAAGTACAAGAGCAAGAAGATTATTTTGAATTTGTATAGGTCAGTAGTTCGGCCTCAGCTAGAGTATTGCGCCCCATTCTGGGCGCTGCAATTTAGGAAGGATACTTGTCTTTTTAATATTCGTCCATGGAGCGTGGGGCCAGCATTCATTGCCCATCCATAATTGCCCTTGAGAAGATAGTGGTGAGCTGCATTCTTGAACTGCTGCAGTCCATGTGATGTAGGTACACCTACGGTGCTGTGAGGGAGTAAGTTCCAAGATTTTGACCCAATGACAGCGAAGGAATGGCGATATATTTCCAAGTCAGGATGATGTATGGCTTGGAAGGGAACTCCTAGGTGGTGGTGGTCCAATGTATCTGCTGCCCTTGCCTTTGAGATGGCAGTGATTGTGGGTTTGGAAGATGGTGTCTGAGGAGTCTTGGTGAGTTCCTGCAGTACACCTTGTAGATGGTACATACTACTGCTACTGTGCGTTGGTGGTGGAGGGGGTGAATGTTTGTGGATGTGGTGTCAATCAAGCGGGCTGCTTTGTCCTGGATGGTGTCAAGCTTCTTGTGTTGTGGAAGCTGCACTCATCCAGGCAAGTGGATAGTATTCCATCACACTTCTGACTTATGCCTTGTAGATGGTGGACAGGTTTTGGGTAGTCAGGAGCTGAGTTACTCACTGCAGGATTCCTAGTCTCTGATCTGCTCTTGTAGCCACAGTATTTATATGGCTAGTCCACTTCAGTTTCTGGTCAGCGGTATTGGCCAGGATGTTGATAGTTGGGGATTCAGTGATGGTAATGTCATTGAATGTCAAAGGGCAATGTTTGGATCCTCTCTTGTTGGAGATGGTCATTGCCCAGCAATTGTGTGGCACAAATGTTACTTGCCACTTGTCAACCCAAGTCTGGATATTGTCCAGGTCTTGCTGCATTTGAACATGGACTGCTTCAGTATCTGAGGAGTTGGGAATGGTGCTGAACATTGGGCAGTCATCAGCGAACATCCCCACTTCTGACCTTATGATGGAGGGAAGGTCATTGATGAAGCAGCTGAAGAGGTTGGGCCGAGGACACGACCCTGAGGAACTCCTGCAGCGATGTCCTGGAACAACCACAACCACCTTTCTTTGTGCTGGGTATGACTCCAGCCAGCGGAGAGTTTTCCTCCAATTCCCATCGATTCCAATTTTTCTAGGACTCTTTGATGCCACACTCAGTCAAATGCTGCCTTGATGTCAAGGACAGTCACTCTCACCTCACCTTGGGAGTTCAGCTCTTTTGTCCATGTTTGATCTGACAGTTGATGACACCTTCCATCACTTTACTGACAATCGACAGTAGATTGATGGGGCGGTAATTGGCCAGGTTGGATTTGTCCTTTTTTTGTGTACAAAACATACCTGGGCAATTTTCCACATAGCTGGGTAGATGCCAGTGTTGCAGCTGTACTGGAACAGCTTGACTAGGAGCATGGTGAGTTCTGGACCATGGTTCTCATTACCATTGCTGGAATATTGTCAGGGCCCAGAGCCTTTGCAGTATTCAGTGCCTTCAGCTGTTTCTTAATATCATGTGGAATGAGTCAAATTGACTGAAGACTGGCGTCTGTGATGCTGGGTCCTCCGGAGGAGACCAAGACGGATCATCCACTCGGCACTTCTAGCTGAAGATTGTTGCAAATACTTAGCTTTATCTTCTACATTGATGTGCTTCATTGATATTTGTGGAGCCTCCTCCTCCAGTGAATTGTTTAATTGTCCACCACCATTCATGACTGGATGTGGCAGGACTGCAGAGCTTAGATCTGACGCTTTGGCTGTGGAGTCGCTTAGCTCTGCCTATCACTTGCTGCTTATGCTGTTTGGCATGCAAATAGTCCTGTGTTATAGCTTCACCATCTTTAGGTATGCCTGATGCTGTTCCTGGCATGCCCTCCTGCACTCTTCATTGAACCAGGGTTGATCCCCTGGCATGATGGTAATGGTAAAAGTGGGGGAAATGCTGGGTCATGAGGTTGCAGGTTGTGTTCGAGTGCAATTCTGCTGCTGCTGATGGCCCACAGCACCTCATGGATGCCTAGTCTTGACTTGTTAGAACTATTCGAAATCTATCCCATTTAGCACGGTGGTGCCACACAACACGATGGAGGGCATCTTCGATGTGAAGGCGGGACTTCGCCTCCACAGTGACTGTGCGGTGGTCACTCCCACCAATACTGTCTTGGACAGATGCACCTGCGGCAGGCAGGGTGATGAGGTTCAGGTCAAGTATGTTATTCCCTCACCACCTGCTGCAGATCCTGTCTAGCAGCTATATCATTTAGGGCTCGGTCAGTAATGGTGCTGCTGAGCCACTCTTGGTGATGGACATTGAAGTCCCCCACCCAGAGCACATTCTGTGCCCGTGCCACCCTCAGTGCTTCCTCCAAGTGATGTTCAACATGGAGGAGCACTGATTCATCAGCTGAGAGAGGGCGGTACGTGGTACTCTGCGGGAGGTTTCCTTGCCCATGTTTGACCTGATGCCGTGAGACTTCTCGTGGGGTCCATTGTTAATGTTGAGGACTTCCAGGGCAACTCCCTCCCGACTGCTGCCGCCTCTGGTGGGTCTGTCCAGTCCATGGGACAAGCCACACCCAGTGATGGCGGTGGTGATGTCTGGGACATTGTGAGGTATGATTTGGGAGTATGACTATGTCAGGCTATTGTTTGACTAGTCCATGGGACTGTTCTCCTAATTTTGGCACAAGCTCCTAGATGTTAGTAAGGAGGACTTTGCAGGGTTATCAAGGCTGGAGGTGCCGTTGTCTTTTTTGGTGCTCAGGTTGATGTCAGATGGTCACTACCTAAATGACCCATCTCCTGCTACCCAGGCCTTACAGCTGTTTCAATGGCTGTACTCCCTCTATCTAGGCTGCACTCACTGCCCCAATGACCATTCCCCCAATCCTTGGCCTTATTCACTGTCCCAATGGCTATTACCTCTGATCTCGCCTTATTTGATCCCTTTGTGGGCAGTCTGTTTGATCTTCCCAGCCTACAGCCTTAGTAGCTGCGTGGGTCCTGGATGTTAGGATCTGACAAGTATTTGTGCAAGACTAAGCAAAGATAAATGCAGATGATGACTGTTGTTTGCCTGTATAATGATACGGGGGAGGTGCCAGAGGATTGGAGAGTGGCAAACGTACACCCTTATTCAAGAAAGGATGTAGAAAAATCCAAGCAACGACAGGCCAGTTAGTTTAACATCAATAATGGGTAATATTTTAGAAACAATACACAGGAAAAAAAAATCAACAGGCATTTGGAGAGTTAATTGTGCACTGATTTGTAAAAAGCAGATCATGCTTGACTAGCCTAATTGAATTTTTTCATTGAGTAATAGAAAAGGTTGATAAAAGGCAATACAGTGGATATAGACCATATGGATTTGAAGAAAGCACTTGATAAAGTACCACATAAAAGGACTGTTAACAAAATTGAGGCTCACGGAATAGGAGGGTCAGTGTCCAATCAGATAAAAAAAAAATTGGTTTAAGGACAGAAAAAAGTGAGTCATGGTAAGTGGTTATTTTTTCAGACTGGAGGCTGGTAAACAGTGGTGCTCCCCAGGGATCAGTGCTAGGACCACTGTTTTTCTTTGCTATACATAAATGACTTCCATTTTGGAATACAGAGTAGAATTTCAAAATTTGCAGACGATACCAAACTTGGAGGAGTGACAAATGGTGAGGATGATACAAATTGCCTGCATTAAGTTAAATAGGCTAACACAATGGGCAGGCAAGTAGGCAGGTGGAATTAATACATCATGTTTTAAGTTGCTCTGCTTTAAGATGTTTTGTTTTGAAGTAATTGGGCAGAATTTTCCGTGCCCACTGGCGTTCGGCGTGTTCGGCTGCATGAGGGGACAATATGACGAGAAAGCTACACATTGGTTTCATGATGTCGTGAAACCTGTTTGCGACCATCCGCTCAGCCCGTCAATGGCGGACCACATTTCCCACCGCTAGACATTGAGAACCTCATTGTTAGACATCTGCATATCATTATAAAGCCAACCCGCCGCAATCACATCCCCATGTGATTGCAAGCCAAGGTGTTTCACAACAGCATATATAAGGTGTGCACTTGTTGGGCTCCACTTTGAGGGGAACTCGGAGGTGAGTGCACAGTAACAAAACGCAGTGCTTGCAAGGATCACCTTTTGGACTTCAAGGTTGAGACGACCTGGCCTGGGGTGGGTGGGGGGGTTGCAGGGGGGCAAGGGCTGCCCTGCAGTTGAGGCGACTTGGGGGGTGGGCAGGGGCTCTCCTGCAGTTGAGGGTAGTGCTGAAGCTAGTGAGGGAAGCAGCAATGTATTAGGGAAACTTTGTATAAAGTGACCATTCCTCTGCAACTGATACAGTTCAGACGTAGTCACACTGACATGTGTGGACCAGGCCTCTAGCTTATCTGCCCACTCAAGCAACACAGAGGCATTAAAGTGCCACCAAGTGCTGCAGAGTTTTTCACCTCTCGTGCACAGACTGCGAACCAATGAGCATTTTATTGGACTGCGAAATAGTTGGATGACTGGGCACATTGTACAATTCCCTTGCTAAAGCTGGCCAAGGAGGCAATGGTGTAGTGGTATTGTCATTAGACTAGTAATCCAGAGACCCAGGGTAATGCTCTGGGGACCCGAGTTTGAATCCTGCCATAGCAGATGGTGGAATTTGACTTCAATAAAAATCTGGAATTAAAAGCCTAATGGTGAACATCAAACCATTATTGATTGTTGTAAAAACCCATCTGGTTTACTAATGCCCTTTAGGGAAGGAAATCTGCTGTCCTTACCTGGTCTGGCCTACATGCGACTCCAGACTAACAGCAATGTGGTTGACTCTTACATGCTCTCTGAAATGGCCTAGCAAGCCACTCAGCTGTAGCAAAACCGCTACAACCTCACAAAAAAGGAATTAAACCGGACGGATCACCCAGCATCGACCTAGGCACCGGAAACAACAATGGCAACCTCAGCCCTGTCGACCCTGCAAAGTCCTCCTTGCTAACGTCTGGAGGCTAATGCCAAAATTGGGAGAGCTGTCTCACAGACTAGTCAAGCAACAGCCTGACATAGTCATCCTCACGGAATCATAGCTTACAGATAATGTCCCAGGCTCCACCATCACCATGGCTGGGTATGTCCTGTCCCACCAGCTGGACAGCCCAAGCAGAGGTGGCAACACAGTGGAATACAGTCGGGAGGGAGTTGCCCTGGGAGTCCTCAACATCAACATCAACATTGGAGCCCATGAGAAGTCTCATGCCAAAAGTTCAAGCATGGGCAACAAAACCTCCTGCTGGTTACTATGTACTTCCCACCCCTCAGCTGATGAGTAAATACTCTTTCATGTTGAACACCAATTGGAAGAAGCACAGAGTGGTAAGGGCACAGAATGTACTCTGGGTAGGGAATTCAATGTCCATCGCCAGGAGTGGCTCGGTAACACCACTACTGACCAGGCTGGCCCAAACCTAAATGACATAGCTGCTAGACTGGGTTCGCAGCAGGTGGTGAGGGAACCAACAAGAGGGAATAACCTAACTGATCTTGTCCTCAGCAATCAACCTGTCGCAGATGCATTTGTTCATGACCGTATCAGTAGGAGTGACCACCATACAGTCCTTGTGGTGACGAAGTCCTGTCTTCACATTGAGGATACCCTCCATCGTGTTGTGTGGCACTACCACCATGCTAAAAAGGATCAATTTTGAACAGATCTAGCAACTCAAACATGCCATCCATGAGGCACTGTAGGTCATCAGCAGCAGCAGCAGAATTGTATACAATTGTATACAGAATCTGTAGCTTGGTCTGCCATATCCCCCACCCTACCGTTACATCAAGTCAGGGAATCAACCCTGGTTCAATGAAAAGTGCAGGAGGGCATGCCAGGAGCAGCACCAGGCATATCTAAAAATGAGGTGTCAACCTGGTGAAGTTACAACACAGGACTACTTGCGTACCAAACAGCATAAGCAGCAAGTTATAGGCAAAGCTAAGCAATTCCATAACCAACGGATCAAATCTAAGCTCTGCAGTCCTGCCACATCCAGACGTGAATGGAGGTTGATAGTTAAACAATTCACTGGAGGAGGAACTCCACAAATATCCCCATCCTCAATGATTGGAAAGCCCAACATATCAGTTCAAAAGATAAGGCTGAAGCATTTGCAACTAGAAGTGCCGAGTGAATGATCTATCTCAACCTCCTCCTGAAGTCCCCAACATCACAGATGTCAGTCTTTAGCCAATTCAGTGCACTCTACATGATATCAAGAAACGGTTGAAGACACTGGATACGGCAAAGTTTATGGTCATTGGTAGCCACCATGATGTTAATAGTGGTGGATTCAGTGATAGTAATGTCATAACATGTCAAGAGAGATGGTTGCGTTCTCTCTTGTTGGAGATGGTCATTGCCTGGCACTTGTGTGGCTTGAAAGCTACTTGCCATTTATCGGCCCAAGTCTGAATATTGTCCAGGACTCGCTGCATATAGACATAGACTATTTCAGTGTCTGTGAAGTTGTGAATGGTGCTGAACATTGTGCAGTCATCAGTGGATATCCCCAATCCTGACCTTATGATGGAGGGAAGCTCATTTATGAAGCACCTGAAGGTGGTTGGGCCTAGGACACTACCCTGAGGAACTCCTGCATTAACATCATGGAACTGAGATGATTGACATCCAACAACCATCTTCCTTTGTGTGAGGCATGACTCCAAGCAGCAGAGAGTTTTCCTCCAATTCCTATTAACTCCAGTTTTGCTAGGGCTCCTTGATGCCACATTGGGTCAAATGCTGCCTTGATGTGGGGGGCTCTCTCACCTCCCCGGAGGGGCATTAAAAAAATTGTGTGTTATTCATTTTCTTTGAGCACTTGTTTGATAGTTGTAAACAGCTGTTTGACTAAGCAGGATGCTAGGAAGTGGGAGATCATGTTATAAAACCTTCAGGAATCAAATCAATCAGAGTTAGCATCCCTACTGTGCCGGTATTCTTAAATGTAATGGCATGCCATCCAAGGCCTTGACAGCTTTGAACTGGGGCCTACTAGGAAATATGGCATAATTTCATGCTACAGCTTCTTGACTTTGCTCCAGTTGAAATTGGTGTTGCTGAACCAGCATTATATAGCAACAAAAGCAGCTTAAACATAGCTTTTGGAAACTTGGAGAGGGCTCCAGATGGTAAACCGATCAGCACTAGTCTGATTTTCTTTTTTAAGAAACTTGGGGAAATGGCAGAGGCCAATAGTACAAAGTGCCAGAAAGGATGAAAAGCACAGAAGATGTGATAAATCAGGATTAGTGATTACAAGATGAGTCATGGGGGCAAGGGAGCGATGGTGTTTTTTTCCTGACAATTACAGTTAGCTCACAACACTGGAATGTTGTGTTGGGGCTTCATGTCTGTGAGATTGGTCCTACCCTCCACCCCTGGCCAATCCAAGGATTATGAAGCTGGCAAATGTTCAGACACTCGTATCTAATCACTAGTAGTCCACTGTCAGGTTGAAAAAGTCCAGATGGAGAGGTTGGCGCAGTGATGAACAGCACATTTAACACACTGTACATTCCAATGGATCTTCATTACATTGCTCATGGTTAATCACAGGGCTTGATCTTTTATAATGACAGAATATTACATCATATAATTGTAGACCCATGCAGCGCTTTATGTTACTCGGCCCATCACTTCTGTGCCGGATGTTTGAAAGAACTATCCATTTAGTCCCACTCCCTTGCTTTTTCCCCGGAGCTGGGCAATTTTCCCCTTCAAGTATTTATCTAATTCCCTTTTGAAAGTCATTTTTGAGTTTGCTTCTACCATTCTTTCAGGCAGTTAATTACAAATCATAACATCTCATTGTCTATAAATAAAATTTTCATCATCCCCTCTGGCTCTTTTGCCTATTAACATAAACCTGTGTCCTCTGGTTGCTGACCCTGCTGCCACTAGAAACAACTTCACCCCATTTATTTTATTGAAACCCCTCATGATTTTGTACACCTCTGTTAAATCTTCCCTTAGCCTTCTCTTCTCTATGGAGAACAGTTCCATCTTCCCCAGTCTCTCTGCATAACTGAAGTCCTTCATTCTTGGTACCATTTTAGTAAACAATCATTGCACCCCATCAAGGCCTTGACATCCTTCATCAAGTATGGTGCCCAGAATCAGACACAATACTCCAGCTAGTCACTCCTGCAATTACTTTATTTGTCGGTCTTTGAAATGTTGCAGGTGCATTTTTCACACCAAATGGCCTGACTTTAAACTGATGGTCCATCTGGCGTCACAAAAGCCGCTGTCTTCTTTGCTCTTTCCGATAACGGTACTTGCCAATATCCTCTTAGCAAGTCAATTTTTGTGATAAATTTCGCTTGTCCCACTTTCTCAATGCAATCTTCCAACCGTGTTATAGGATACGAATCTGCTTTTGTCACTGCACCCACCTTTTGGTAGCCCACACACAGCCTTTGTTTTCCATCTGGTTTTGGTACCAGGTGAACTCCAGTTACTGCAGCTAGACTCAATGATATAATTTTGAAGCACAAATTCAATTTCTTTCTGTACTTGTGATAACTTTGCCGGATTTGATCTATAAGGATGTTGCCTTATCGAAGATAAAACTTCTACACACATCATGGCCAGGATTTTACATTCGGTGTGTGGGGTCGGAGCCGACACGCTGGAATGTAAAATGATGCGCGATGATGTTTGGAGTGTGTCCCAACGTCATTGCGCAGCCTCGTGATGTTTCGTTAGGTGGGTATATGCCGGAGTTGGCTGCATGCCCGCTGATAATTAAAAGACCTATTAAGGCCATTAGCAACCTCATTACCTTGAAATTTACGCTGCCTGTCCAACCTAATGGTTGGCAGGCAGATGAAAAGGCCAAGTGGCCTTTACGTTTTTTTCATCCACGAGCTGGATGAGGTTTCCTAAAGTTTTTACGAATTGAATAAAAACTTTTTGTGAAAGATAAAATCATGTCCCATCTCATGTGACACAGTCATATGAGGGGACATGTTTCATTAAATTTTTAATGCTTCTAATAATTTCTCTAAAAAGCGCAGGAATCTCCCTGAGGCAGATCCATGCCTCAGAGCGATTGAAGCACTCTTTCATGCACTTGTGTGAAAGAGCACTGGACCTGACTCTCCCTCCTCCCCCCATCCGCACAGGTAGTGCTCAGCGCTCTATGCTGGGCGGGCCTTAATTGGCTATGAAATTGCGGTGTGGAGCTGATTGCGGGTGCGGGAGGCTCCGTGACCACCCCTGCCCGACGTGGCAAAAATTCAGGCCAATGTATAGCTAAATTTGTCCTCACCAGCGAATTCCCGTAAATCGCTTTGTGTGACTGCAATAACTTCTCCAAATCACTTTGACACTTGTCTGGAAGGTAACTCAATATTACATTTAAATTTTCAAGTACCCTCTCATTATCCAATCCCAAACAAGTCTCAGCAACGGCCGAAGCCATATTATAGCCTCATCACTTTAAAAAAAACAGCAACTCCTGAATTCAAAGTGCTTCTCGTGCTCATAACCTTAAGATTCACCAACTCCAAACCAGCAAGGAATTTCAAATATATCCTGCAAAGAGCCCCCAATTTTGCTACTTTACCTATCTAATAATAAAAATCTTTCATAGTACCAATTTTATCAGTAAGCTTTGGGAAAAATAAACACACTGTTTGGCTTCTTCTGGACAAGTGTAATATTTCACCCTCTTTTGAAATTCAAACTACTCGGTTTATCTAAAAATGCAAATTTTTCTTTATACCTCACATTCTAAAGCTTCCGCCATGTTTACTTATTTAGCATTTCAAACCTAGCTTCTCTTCTGATACATCAAAGCCTTCAGACCAGCTGTCTTAAATCAATTAAGTCCCACACACACATACAGACTATCCAGACCCCAATATTCCTACTTTACAATAAATCCCAATAACATTATGAAAATTATTACATTTTGATGACACCTAACTAGTGATTTAGAATTATTTAGCATAACTTCCTTGTTTTTGTGCTCTATATACCTGTATATAAAGCGAGGCTCCAATATGCTTTTTAACATGTCATGAACAATGTATTATTCTGTTACTAAGGTGAAGCTGTGCCCTCTTAAGCTCAGAAAGTCTAGTTGCTAGTAACCACTGTTCAGGTTGCAGCCAGAACCCTGGGTTTTCTCCCTTTTTAGCGTAGTTACTAAGGTCAGTCAGGTATTCGTGCTCCTCCAGCACTGTGTTATGTTGACATCTAGTGTCAGTGTAGTAGTGTGGCAATGACATCTTTTTATTAGATTGACATTTTGTGCAGTTTGTACACTTTGCATCTATACAAGTTTTCCATTAGTGTCTCAACCAGCCTTTGACCTGTTAGGTTCCAAATGACCTTGCGCATAAAGTTTTTACTTAGCTGAAATTGGCCCATTGTTATCCAGTGTCTGCTAATTGTATGTTTGGGATATTTTTGTTCATGCAAAAGCAGCATTGTGCTTAACTGTAACTTTAACTTTAACAATTGGATAGCTTGACAGTACTCATTGATAAAAACAAAAAAACTGCGGATGCTGGAAATCCAAAACAAAAACAGAATTACCTAGAAAAACTCAGCAGGTCTGGCAGCATCGGCGGAGAAGAAAAGAGTTGACGTTTCGAGTCCTCATGACCCTTCAACAGAACTAGTTCATGAGGACTTGAAACGTCAACTCTTTTCTTCTCCGCCGATGCTGCCAGACCTGCTGAGTTTTTCCAGGTAATTCTGTGTTTTTTGACAATACTCATTGTTTAGTTTTGCACACGAGAGATAGTGGAGGGCGATAGGTACCCATGAAATCATGCTGAGGTAAGGGGTTGAGGGGGAAAAGCACATTTGGTGTGTAGGTAATTCATTGAGGCTTCAAGAGACCAAAAGCTCCACAGTCCTGTGGTGGTCATTTTGCAGATATACTATAGATCCCAACATAGAAGTCAACTTGGCATGTAAGACCACATTTTCTGGGCCAAACTTCATGTTTAGGCCTATACTTTGCACATAAGTCAACCCTGTTTTCTGCTGAAGAACTCTATACTGACTCCCATTAGGAGTCAGCTGAATTTTTCCTTGGGAGTTGGAGAGGCAGCGGAACTGCGAGAAAGCAACCCAAAGCAAGAGAGTATAAATTGTGATTGAAGCTTAAGGCCTACATTACTTAGCTTGGGAATCAGAGGGGCAGTGGACCTGCAAGAAAGCAACCCAGAGCGGGAGAATATAAATATGAACGGAGGCTTGAGGCCTACACTTACCTGCGAGGCGGTGGGACCAGTCAGCTACTCGGAAATGGCCCATATTGAGATTGAAAGGAGAGTGAGAAAAAACAAAAGGTGATATCACAGGAAAACCATAAGTTCATTGTTGATAAGAAACTGCTGTTAGGGACTTAAGTACTGTCTTTAAACTTCTGTAAATTAGAAAAGTGCATTGTTTTTAGAGAAGAAGCTATACTTGGATTTAAGTAAGAAACACCAGGAATAAAGGAAATTCAAGGCCAGTATAATAAAGTAATATAAATAAACCACAATAAAATAAAATTAAGACATGGCAGGGCAGCTCAGTCAAGTGGAATGTGTGTCCTGTAATATGTGGGAAGTCATTGATGCTACTGGTGTCCTAGACAACCACGTGCAGGAAGAGCTGCCAGCTGCAGAACTTTGAGCTCTGGGTTCCAGAGATCAAGCGGTGGCTGGAGTCATTGTGGCACATCCGCGAGGCTGAGAACTACATGGATAGCACATTCAGAGAGGTGGTCACACCACAGCTTAGGAGCATGGAGGCAGAAAGGGAATGGTGGCCTCCAGGCAGTCCAAGACGACTAGGCAGGTAGAGCAGGAGTCCCCTGGGGTCTCACTCACAAATCAATTTTCCATTTTGGAAGCTGATGAAGGTGCTGGTTCCTCAGAGGAGTGTAGTCAGAGCTAAGTTTGTTGCACCACAAGTGGCTCAGCTGTTCCGGGGGGGGAGAAGAAGAAAGGAAGAGCAACAGTGATACGTGATTCATTAGTTAGGGGAACAGACAAGCTTTCCTGTGGCCATAGACATTATTCCAGGATGGTATGTTGCCTCCCTGGTATCAGGGTCAAGGATGTCACTGAGCAGCTGCAGGACATTCTTCTGGGGGAGGGTGAACAGCCAGAGGCCATGGTCACATTGGTACCATTGACTATGGTAGGAAGGGGGATGTGGTCCTGCAAACAGAATTTAGGGAGCTAGGTCGAAAATTAGCAAGCAGGACCTCAAATGTAGTAATCTCCGGATTACTCTCAGTGCCATGTGCAAGTGAGTACAGAAAAATGAGGATAAGGCACATGAATGCGTGGCTGGAAAGATGGCGCAGGAGGGAGGGCTTTAGATTCTTGGGGCACTGGGACTGGCTCTGGGGAAATTGCTACCTCTACAAGCTGGACAGGTTGCACCTGAGCAGAGCTGGAACTGAGTTCCTTATGGGGTGTTTTGCTAGTGCTGTAGGGATGGCTTTAAACTAACTTGGCAAGGGTGTGGGAACCAGGAAAGAATATTAGAGAAGAATACCAGAGTGCACAAAATACTGGAGGGAGACAGATAGCACTAGTATAGAGGATAGTACATTAATAGATGGAATCGGAGTAAAGGAGAAAGTCATGAAGTCTAAATCAGGATTACTATGCATGTATTTGAATGCATGGAGTAAATAAGATTGGGGAGTTACATGGTTTTATGTTTGAAAATTACCACAGGCTTTAATTTCATTCTGTCAGGAATGCAGGCTAGTACCACCATGAATCTTGTCTTCTCCAGTCCTCTGGTTTTCACTAGAACTATTTTTGAAACTTTCCACTCCACAGTTCGTTTGCTGGGCATATCGAAATTTTCATCCATGTTGCCTATATGACAGAATGGGTACTTGTGTTTTTGATACTGTCTTACGATGAATCGCTGGGAACTGGTAATTTTGGCACTGAGGTTTTTTGGTAATTTCTGAGTGACATTGATCTTCTGCCCCAACACCAGGCATTTTCATTCCATAAAGTGGCTACACAAACAGGTTGTTGCCCTGAAGTCTTTGCTGGACTCAGGGTTTGATGTGGCTAACTTAAGTGGTGATACTTATTGTTTAGTTTTGCATTTCTGGTGGCCGTAAAACCATTGTGATGATTTTCGAGGACCCATTCAGATGTATGCTTTTCAAGATCAGGCCAGTTGGCTGGTCCCTATTTTCATGGTGCATTTGGTCTTGGGCATCTTGGGCCAATTCTTTATTCTTCCATTCTCACACCAGTTTTTCACTAACACTGAATTCTGTCGCTGCAGCAGTTTTTTGACACCTAAAGTCCTGCCATTTGCGAGGGTTACGTTCCTGCGAAGCCTCACAAATGGCAAAATTACGAATGACAAACATACTTTACAATGGGTGTCAATTAGATAGGTTCCAGCCATCCTAAAATTTTACCTGCATAAAAGATCAAAGGCAATAAAAACTGTTTTTAATAAATTTAGGGAAAAATTTGCTGGAGAAATTGTTGAATAAAACAAGAAAACAAGAAAAATGTGAAATTTGTCACACTTACAGTGCTTTATTTGACAGTGGAGGTGGACTGTGATCAGGAATTAAATCTTAGCAACAAGGAACAACCACATGCAAACAGCAGCAGATGACGCACACGCAGTGCGCACTTTCTACTTCAGGAAACACGTCAACCTTCCTTTTTTAAACTTTATATAGGTGGTTTTTCTTTTTTTCGGCATTTTCTATTTTTTATTTTTAAAACCGTGGATAAGTGATCATTGGACCCACAATGGGTGAACTGGTGTACAAAGACTTCTGCATGGATAAGCGAATTCGCGAAGGAGGAAGTTGGGAATGGTGGGACTTTACTGTACCTTAAAGTGTTAGTGGGTACAGGTCTATCACTGCAGGGAACGATTCAAGGGTTTTTTTTTAACTGGCACTTATTTAACTAGGATGGTGGTAGAATGATGCTCATGTGCTTGCTTCCCATAATTATACTGCTGAAACCAACCCCCTTATTCCAGCAGGATTGTAAGCCCACTGAGAAGTCCAAAGTATCTGTGAAATAAGGAAGAGTTAGCATGGTAACTGTTGGGGGTGCAGGGGTGGTGGGTGTCCCAGTGATTCAACCTCAATAAGTGGCTCAGTAGCTGTATTTTACCTTTTTTATTCATTCAAGGGATGTGGACTTCACTGGCTAGGCCAATATTTATTGCCCATCCCTAATTGCCCTTGAGAAGGCGGTGGTGAGTTGCTTCTTGAAGCGCTGCAGTCCATCCACAGTGCTGTTAGGGAGGGAGTTCCAGGATTTTGACCCAGCGACAGCGATGGCAATATATTTCCAAGTCAGGTTGGTGAGTGGCTTGGAGGAGAACTTACAGCTGGTGATGTTCCCACGTATCTGCTGCCCTTGTGTTCTAGATGGCAGTATCGTGGGTTTGGAAGGCGCTGTCTAAGGAGCCTTGGTGAGTTTCTGAAGTGCATCTTGTACATGCTACTGTGTGTCGGTGGTGGAGGGAGTGAATATTTGTGGATTCAAAAAGGGAGGGAGGCAGAAGCCATAGGTCAGTTAACTTGATGTCTGTCATGGGGAAGCTATTAGAATTGATCATTAAGGAGGTTAAAGCTGGGCACTTAGAAGAGTTCAAGGCAATAGGGAAGAGTCAGCATGGTTTTGTGAAAGGAAAATAATATTTAAACAATTTATTGGAGTTTTTTAAAAGGGTAACATGCATAGTGGATAAAGGGGAGCCTGTAGATGTACTGCACTTGGATTTCCAGAAGGTATTTGATAAGGTGGCACATTAAAGATTATAGCAGAAAATAAAAGCACATGGTGTAGCAGGTAACATATTAGCATGGATAGAAGATTGGCTGGCTGGCAGAAAGCAGAGAGTATGCATAAATGGGTCTTTTTCTGATTGGCAGGATGCGACGAGTGGAGTCCAACAGGGGTCTATACTGGGGCCTCAACTTTTTACGATTTACATCAATGACTTAGATGAGGGGAGTGAAGACATGGTAGCTAAATTTGCAGATGACACAAAGATAGGTAGGAAAGTATGTTGTGAAGAGCACATGAGGTTGCAGATGGATATAGATAGTTGAATGAGTGGGCAGAGACCTGGCAGATGGAGTTTAATGTGGGAAAACGTGAAGTTGTTCACTTTGGCAGGAAGAACAAAAAAGCAGAGTATTACTTAAATGGAGAATGACTGCATAATTCTGAGGTGCAGAGGGATCTATGTGTTCTAGTACATGAGTTAGTATGCAGGTACAGCAAGTAATTAAGAAGGCTAATGGAATGCTATTCTTTATTACAAGAGGGATTGAAAATAAAAGTAGGAAAATTTTGCTTCAGTTATACAGGGTATTGGTGAGACCGCACCTTGAGTACTGTGTGCTGTTTTGGTCTTCCAGTTTAAGCAAGGATATAAATGCATTTTTTTTAATTCATTCACGGGATTTGGGCTTCGCTGACAGTTATTGCCCACCCCTAGTTGCCCTTGACTAGGTGGTGGTGAGCTGCCTTCTTGAACCTTCTTGCAGTCCATGTGGTGTAGGTACACACATAGCGCTGCTAGAGAGGGAGTTCCAGGATTTTGACCCAGTGACAGTGAAGGAACGGCGATATATTTCTAAGTCAGGATGGTGAGAGACTTGGAGGGGAACTTCCAGGTGGTTGTGTCCCACCTATCTGCTGCCCTAGTCATTCTAGATGGTAGTGGTTGTGAGTTTGGAAGGTGCTGTCGAAGGAGCCTTGGTGAATTCTTGCAGTGCATCTTGTAGATGGTACACACTGCTGCTACTGTGCATCAGTGGTGGAGGGAGTGAATGTTTGTGGATGTGGTACCAATCAAGCGGACTGCTTTGTCCTGGATGGTGTCAAGCTTCTTGAGTGTTGTGGGAGCTGCACCCATACAGGCAAGTGAGGAGTATTCCATCACACTCCTGACTTGTGCCTTGTAGATTGTGAACAGGCTTTGTGAAGTCAGGAGGTGAGTTACTCACCGCAGGATTCCTAGCCTCTGACCTGCTCTTACATGGCTAGTCCAGTTCAGTTTCTGTTCAATGATAACCCCTTCGGATGTTAATAGTGGGGGATTCAGCGATAGTGATGTCATTGAATATCAAGGAGTGATGGCTAGATTCTCTCTTGTTGGAGATGATCATTGCCTGGCGCTTGTATGGCGTAAATGTTACTTGCCACTTATCAACCCAAGCCTGGATCTTGTCCAGGTCTTGCTGCATTTGGACATGGACTGTTTCAGTATCTGAGGAGTCACGAATGGTGCTGAACATTGCACAATCGTCAGCGAACATCCGTACTTATGATGGAAAGAAGGTCATTGATGAAGCAACTGAAGATGGTTGGACCTAGGACACTACGCTAAGCAACTCCTGCAGTGATGTCCTGGATTTGAGGTGACTGACTCCAACAACCACAGCCATCTTCCTTTGTGCTAGGTATGGCTCCAACCAGTGGAGAGTTTTCCATCGACTCCAGTTTTGCTAGAGCTCCTTGATGCCACACTTGGTCAAATGCTACCTTGATGTCAAGGGCAGTCACTCTCATCTCACCTTGGGAGTTTAGCTCTTTTGTCCATGTTTGAACCAAAGCTCTAACGAGGTCAGAAGCTGAGTGGCCCTGGCAGAACCCAAACTGAGCATCATTGAGCAGGTTATTGCTAAGCAAGTGACACTTGCTAGCACTGTTGATGACCCCTTCCATCACTTTACTGATGATCGAGAGTAGACTGATGGGCTGGTAATTGGCCGGGTTGGATTTGTTCTGCTTTTTGTGTATAGGACATACCTGCCCAATTTTCCACATTGCTGGGTAGGTGCCAATGTTGTAGCTGTACTGGAACAGCTTGGCTAGGGGCATGGCAAGTTCCAGAGCACAAGTCTTCAGCACTATTGCTGGAATATTGTCAGGGCCCATAGCCTTTGGAGTATCCAATGCCTTCAGCTGTTTCTTGATATCACGTGGAGTGATTCGAGTTGGCTGAAGACTGGCATCTGTGATGCTCCAAATTCATTATATCTGTTGTCATTTGCTGAATTCAAAGCTGGGTTTCAACAAATCTTCTGTCTGGGAGCTCATCTGTGTTTAGAGGAGATCTCCAGCAACGTTTCAGTATTTACAGGGGGTGCCCTGGAGTGGGTCAGTATTTACAGGGGGTGCCCTGGAGTGTGTCAGTATTTACAGAGGGTGCCCTGGAGTATGTCAGTATTTACAGGGGGTGCCCTGGAGTGTGTCAGTATTTACAGGGGGTGCCCTGGAGTGTGTCAGTATTTACAGAGGGTGCCCTGGAGTATGTCAGTATTTACAGGGGGTGCCCTGGAGTGTGTCAGTATTTACAGGGGGTGCCCTGGAGTGTGTCAGTATTTACAGGGGGTGCCCTGGAGTGTGTCAGTATTTACAGAGGGTGCCCTGGAGTGTGTCAGTATTTACAGAGGGTGCCCTGGAGTGTGTCAGTATTTACAGAGGGTGCCCTGGAGTGTGTCAGTATTTACAGAGGGTGCCCTGGAGTGTGTCAGTATTTACAGAGGGTGCCCTGGAGTGTGTCAGTATTTACAGAGGGTGCCCTGGAGTGTGTCAGTATTTACAGAGGGTGCCCTGGAGTATGTCAGTATTTACAGGGGGTCCCCAGGCGTGTGTCTGTATTTACTGGGGGTTCTCGGGTGTGTGTCAGTATTTACAGAGGGTCCCCTGGAGTGTCTTAGTATTTACTGTGGGTCACTAGAAGTGGATCAGCATTTACAAGGGGTCCCTGGGAGTGGGTCAGTATTTACAGGGATACCCTGGAGTGTGTCACCATTTACAGGGGCTCCCCAGGAATACGTCAGTATTTACAAGGGGTCTCCGGGGAGTGTGTCACTATTTACAGGGGGTCCCCTGGAGTGTGTCAGTATTTAAAGGAGGTCTCCTGAAGTATCTGAGCATGTGTTAGCATTTACAGGGTGCCCCTGATAGTGTTTCACAATTTACAGGAGTCTCCAGAAACAGAGACACAATGTATTGAATGGGGAACAGGCTCGAAGGGTCGAGTGAACTATCCCTGTTCCTAACTCATAAGTTCATATATCTTAAAGCAACTTTGATATCTTTGTTAGATTTGTTTTCTATCTTTCCCACTGATACTCCCAGCACCTCCTCCCCTGCTCCTCATTTACACCCATAAGAAATGAGATTCACGTCTTATTAGAAAAATGTGTCTTCTGAGGGATATGAATGAAAGGGCAGTGTCCCATGGCCATATTAAAGTACCATTGCCCTCCATCTAGTTGTATCTGAGGGGAGGAGAGTGGATTAGTCTATCTTCTGATCTGAGAATTTGGTGCAGTGGTTCCAAACTGGCACATGCTGAGACAGCTGTGCGAGTGAGGCAGCAGCTGTGCCTGCTCTTCCTGAGGGCATTTGCCCACTTGTCTAAAACTATCAATCAGCGTGATTCACTTGCTCATTATTGCATAGCTCAGATAGCTCCATCAATTAAACAGGCGCTTTGAAGTAACTGCCATGTTTCATAGTATTCATAAGGTATGTTTTGAAACATAAACCCCAGGACAGGGTGAAAGTGCCTGAGGAGATTTAATAGCTGTGCTTATACAGTCCACCTTCCTTCTCAGACCATTTAAATTGCAATAATTGTTTTGGACACAGGACTGTGTTTGTCTGTCAGAAAATAAATCTTTCCTTGTTTTTGGTAAATGTTAAGATCTGCATAGACCGCAGGGCTTGCATGACTCTCGCAGGCCCCTGGGGTCAAGGCAGTAAACTTTAACCTGTTTCCTATAATAGCTCCAGTTATAGCCTGTTAATGAGGAATACCCTGATGAAATCGTCCTGTTCTGTTTGTAGAAAGAATTCACTGACTTTCTTCATGTTGCAGTCTTTTGCGGGCCAAGATTCCGAGTCAGCCTTTGGAAACTACTTTCAAACATAGCATATTGGTGTTAGTGGGATCTTGCTGTGCACAAATTGATGGCACATTTCCTGGACTACAACAGTAATTATACTTCACAAATACTTCATTGGCTGTGAGGCTCTTTGGGATATTTTGAGTCTGTCTTTCTTTCTCACAGCTAAAGAAGAGGGTTCAAGTTACCCCTTTTATATTGAGTGCAGAACCGTTTAGCACAGCCTCCATTGCCCTGATGCCTCTGAAGGGTGAGCACAAACAGGACAGGCTGAATGTTCTCCTTTTGTCCTATAAGCTTTTATGGTTCTCCTACTAAAAGTTGCTTCTATCTTGAGTTTAGTTCAATGCTCAAGTCACTGGATCTCGATTCACAGTTCTCAAGCACCCTTCAAGCAAACTCTCCAGATTTACTAAGCCTCGTAGCCAGTTTTCTAACTAGCTTCTCCATTGTGTTGGTGCTGTATATTAAACAAATGATAAATACGTGCACATATTCTTCTGCTGAGTGAGTATAAGCCAGAAAGGTCCCAAATTCAACTGCTACTCTGCTTGAGCAGCAATGAAGATGCTACAATTGAGCCTCTGTTATCAATGGACCATCAGATAGCAAGAATCAGAAATAAGCCTGAAATCGAGGCATTGGAGTAGAGAGTATTGCACCCCCCACTACCCCGATCTGTGCCTGTATTCCATCTCATTAGGTGTACTGGTTATACCAAAAAGAAAGGATTTATATAACAACTTTCACAGCTTCAACATGTATGCCCCAAAGTGCTTTACAGCCAGTATAGTACTTTATTTTGAAGTGCAGTTACTATTGCAACATAAGAAATGTAGCAGTCAATTTGCGTACAGCCAGGTCCCACAGGCAGTGTGAATAATTGGAATTATAAAAGTTATATTGAAGATCTAAATTGTGTCGGTTGTGGCCTAGTTCCTTTGAGATCTTTGTTTATTCACAGCTCTGTCGGTTCTCAATTACAGCATTTCTTATTTTTATGGAGCTCCTATTTCTGGGTGGCTTGCAATATTATGGTGTCTTTGAGAAAGCTTCCATCCCTTTTCTTTTATTTGAATCCCTTTGGTTCTTGTTGACTGTATAACTCTGCAGCTGAGGGTGGAGGAGCACAACTTACTCCCAGCCAGACAGCTAGTCAATGGTGAGGACTAACTAGGCGTGACCATATTCTCTTTGATATTCCCTTCTTTTGTTGACTCCCACCACTTGCCCACCTGCTGTGACTCAGGAACTGAGTGTCGGTTCCTAAACTATCTCCGTAGTCACCGTCTGCTTAACTCAGGAACAGAAGTAAGCCATTCAGTCCCTCAAGCTTGTTCTGCCATTCAATTAGATCATAGCTAATCTGTATTTTAACTTCGCTTATTCATACTGTTTAGACGTTTTCATTTGACCCCAGCCTCAGCAGCTTTTTGTGGGGTAGTGAGTTCCAATTTACACAACCCTTTGTATGATTTGTTGCTTCCTGATGTCACCCCTGAATGGCCTAGCTCTAATTTTAAGATTATGCCTTCAAGCAGAATCGAGTCAAGAGCAGGCAGCTCCCTGCAGAGAGTTGGCCTCAGAGAGGGAATCAGATCCCAGTACTGCTTTCATACCTCTCCCTGGACCATGACCCCACCACTGAACATCAAGCCATTGTTTCCAGGACTGTCACTGACCTCATCTCCTCTGGGGATCTTCCTCCCACAGCTTCCAACCTGATAGTCGCCCAACCTCAGACGGCCTGCTTCTACCTCCTACCCAAAATCCACAAACAGAACTGTCCCGGTAGACCGTTCGTGTCAGCTTGCTCCTGCCCCACAGAACTCATTTCTCGTTATCTTGACTCCCTTCTCTCTCCCCTTGTCCAGTTCCTTCCCACCTACATCCGTGATTCCTCTGACACCTTACGTCACATCAACAATTTCCAGTTCCCTGGCCCCAACCGCTTCCTCTTCACCACGGACGTCCAATCCCTCTACACCTCCATCCCCCACCAGGATGGTCTGAGGGCCCTTAGCTTCTTCCTCGAACAGAGGCCCAAACAATCCCCATCCACCACTACTCTCCTCAGTCTGCCTGAACTTGTTCTCACACTGAACAATTTCTCCTTCAACTCCTCTCACTTCCTCCAAATAAAAGGTGTGGCTATGGGTACCCGCATGGGCCCCAGCTATGCCTGTCTCTTTATGGGGTATGTGGAGCATTCCTTGTTCCAGTCCTACTCCGTCCCCCTTCCACAACTCTTTCTCCGGTACATCGATGATTACTTCGGTGCCGCTTCATGCTCTAGTCGGGACTTGGAAAAATTTATTAATTTTGCTTCCAATCTCCACCCCTCCATCATTTTCACGTGGTCCATCTCTGACACTTCCCTTCCCTTCCTTGACCTCTCTGTCTCAATCTCTGGTGATAGACTGTCCACCAATATCCATTACAAGCCTACCGACTCCCACAGCTATCTCGACTACAGCTCCTCACACCCCGCTTCCTGTAAGGACTCCATCCCATTCTCTCAGTTCCTTCGCCTCCGTCGCATCTGTTCCAATGATGCTACCTTCAAAAACAGTTCCTCTGACATGTCCTCCTTCTTCCTTAACCGAGGTTTTCCACCCACGGTCGTTGACAGGGCCCTCAACCGTGTCCGGCCCATCTCCCGCGCATCCGCCCTCATGCCTTCTCCTCCCTCCCAGAAACATGATAGGGTCCCCCTTGTCCTCATTGATTACCCCACCAGCCTCCGCATTCAAAGGATCAGCCTCCGCCATTTCTGCCAACTCCAGCATGATGCCACCACCAAACACATCTTCCCTTCACCCCGCCCTGTCGGCATTCCGTAGGGATCGTTCCCTCCGGGACACCCTGGTCCACTCCTCCATCACCCCCTACTCCTCAACCCCCACCTATGGCACCTCCCCATGCCCACGCAAAAAATGTAACACCTGCCCCTTCACTTCCTCTCTCCTCACCGTCCAAGGGCCCAAACACTCCTTTCAAGTGAAGCAGCATTTCACTTGCATTTCCCCCAACTTAGTCTACTGTATTCTTTGCTCCCAATGCGGTCTCCTCTACATTGGAGAGACCAAATGTAAACTGGGTGACCGCTTTGCAGAACACCTGCGGTCTGTCCGCAAGAATGACCCAAACCTCCCTGTCGCTTGCCATTTTAACACTCCACCCTGCTCTCTTGTCCGCATGTCTGTCCTTGGCCTGCTGCATTGTTCCAGTGAAGCCCAACGCAAACTGGAGGAACAACACCTCATCTTCCGACTAGGCACTTTACAGCCTTCCGGACTGAATATTGAATTCAACAACTTTAGGTCTTGACCTCCCTCCTCCATCCCCACCCCCTTTCTGTTTCTTCCCCCTTCCTTTTGTTTTTTCCAATAATTTATATCGATTTTTCTTTTCCCACCTATTTCCATTATTTTTAAATATTTTTAAATCTTTTATGCTCCCCCACCCCCACTAGGGCTGTACCTTGAGTGCCCTACCATCCATTCTTAATTAGCACATTCGTTTAGATATATATCACCAACTTCAACACCTATGTGTCCTTTTGTTCTTTTGTCTGTGACATCTTTTGATGATCTGCTCCTATCACTGCTTGCTTGTCCCTACAACCCCCCCACCCCCGCCACCTTAAACCAACTTATATTTCACCCCTCTCCTTGGATTCACATAGTTCTGTTGAAGTGTCATGAGGACTCGAAACATCAACTCTTTTCTTCTCCGCCGATGCTGCCAGATCTGCTGAGTTTTTCCAGGTATTCCTGTTTTTGTTTTGGATTTCCAGCATCCGCAGTTTTTTGTTTTTATATCTGCTTTCATAATGGTTGGTTATAAAATATTTTCCCTCAGGTCCTGGAACGGGCACTTTACTAACTTTAGAGGTCCAGAGATTCAGAGGCCCATGCACACAGTTCAATAAAATATAGTCATCAGGTACAAAAATAATCCGAAAGACAATGGAGCTGAGAGCTAGAACATAAAGGAGAGGAGGTTTTGCTACACCTATACAAATACCTGGTTAGATCATATCAGGTGTGTTGGTCAGCATCCTTCCATCTACATGAGATGATAAACATACAGTCAACCCATTGGTGATGGAATAATTTCACATGATTCATTTCTGATGGCTGAAGACACCAGTCTGTAAAATGCAGGTTATCCCACAAGTGCAAAATAAGCGGTAGTTATTGGGCATTGTGGGTGCTATTTTTAGTGTTGGCAACTGTTGCCAAGCTGCTGTAACCACAAATCCTCATGGTGGCACATGCCACAGATAATGTCGCCATGTCCCTCTGTTGTTGGCTAGTGTCACCAGTGTGTGAAAATCAATGTTTAGGGCCTTAATGTCTGACTTGCAAGCACCCTTGAACCAGAGCTTTGGACATCCTACTGGTCTTCTGGCTCCAGCTGCCTCCCATACAGCATATCCCTGGGAATGCATCTGTCTTCCATTCTGCAAACATGCCTGAGCTAGCGAAGTTGCCTCTGCTTGATGAGTGCTAGCATACTTAGGAGATTTGCTTTTGGGAGGGCTTTTATGTAAGCGATTTTGTCCTTCTGTGAGATGGCGAGAAGATGAAAATTGTTGAGCTTCCTTTCTTGATAGCTATAAGTCCTCCATGCTTCTCATCGGTACAACAAGATGCTGAGAAAACAATAAACCAGCATCTTTGTTCTAAGGTTCAGCCTGTGATAGCTGCTTTCCCTATGTGTGTATTGAATTCTGCATCAAGTCATAATATCTGTCACTGTGGACCCAAGGTAGTAGAATTTGCTAACCATTTCCAGTGGAATGCTTTGATTGAGGGCAGAAATGTGACAGACACCCTGTCCCACAATCACTGTTTTCTAGAGCCTTTTTTAAATTCATTTATGGGATGTGGGCATCGCTGGTTAGGCCAGCATTTATTGCCCTTGAGAAGGTGGTGGTGAGCTGCCTTCTTGAGCCGCTGCAGTCCCTGTGGTGTAGGTACACCCACAGTGCTGTTAGGGAGGGAGTTCCAGGATTTTGACTCAGTGACAGTGAAGGAATGGTGATATATTTCCAAGTCAGGATGACCTGTGGCTTGGAGGGGAACTTCCATGTGATGGTATTCCCACTTATAATGAGGGAAACAAATGACAGGCATTGGAGAGACAAACCCATTCCTCTTTGCAGCTGAGCTTCTGTGTGAGTGCCATCATCAGCATGGAGAACTTCTCTGGTCAAGATGTGCTGTGTTTTTGTCTTCACTTCCAGTCTGAACAGATCCTCCAGCATGCTGTCTGACTTAGTATGCAGGTAAACTCCTTTCATATCTGCAGGGAAGGCAAAAGTCAGGAAGATGGAGAGAAATGGGGAGATAGTGGCTTCTGGTAATGTCACTGAACTAGTAATCCAGAGTCCTATGCTAATCCCCTAGGGACATGCGTTCAAATCCCACTATGGATGCTGATGGAATTTTAAAAATTCAATTAATGAATCTGGTCTCAATAATGGTGACCATGAAAACTATCATCAGTTATTGTAAAAAACCCTTCTGGTTTACTAATGACCTTTAGGGAAGGAAATATGCCATATGCCTGGACTGGGCTACATGTAATTCCAGTTCCACAGCAATATTGTTGACTCTTAACTGCCCTCTGAAAAGGCTCAGCAAGCCACTCATTTGAAAAGCAGATAGGGATAGTAACAAATGCTGGCCTTGCCAGCAATGCGCACATCCCATGAAAGAATAAAGAGAAGAAAAACAAAGTGGTGGCTAATACACAGCCCTGTTTGACTCCATTCTTCAGCCTGAAACTGTTGGAAGTTGGGTCATCAAGCTGTACAGTACAATGTATGTTGTCATGGAAGGACTGGGTGAGACTAAGAAGCTTTGGCGGACAGCCAGAGTTTTTTCAAATATTTTGCAGAGCTCTGTTCTGCAAAGTGAGTCAAATGCTTTCACAAGACCTACAAAAGTAAGGTAGAGAGGTATGCAGTGTTTCCTACACTCGTAGTTGGCGTATGGGGAAGATCATGCCTATTATAGATCTGCCAGCACAGAAACTGCACTTGCTTCTGGATACACTCGGATTACTGGTTGATGGAGTTCTTTCAGAATGACCCCAGCAAAAGCATCCCCAGTGATGCTGAGTAGTGAGATATCCCTGTGGTTGTTGTAATCCTCTCTGTCGCCTTTGTTTTTTAATAACATGATGATATTTGCATCAGCGTATGTCCTGTGGAAGGGATCCCATCCTCCCACAGTGAAGAAGGAGGTCATGAAGGTGTGGCAACAGATGGAACTTTTCTGTACTAAAGCAGTTTGGCTGGAATTCCATCCTTTCCAAGTGTCTTTCTGCTTGCTAAGGAATCAAAAGCCTTTTGAAGCTCAAGCAATGAAGATTCTGCATCTGATTTGGCTACGGCAGAAAGTTGTGGGAGAGCTTCAAGTGCAGACAGGAAGCTAATATAAAAAACAAAAAACTGCGGATGCTGGAAATCCAAAACAAAAACAGAATTACCTGGGAAAACTCAGCAGGTCTAGCAGCATCGGCGGAGAAGAAAAGAGTTGACGTTTCGAGTCCTCATGACCCTTCGACAGAACTAGGTGAATCCCAGGAAGGGTTGAAATATAAGCTTAAACCAGCTTATATTTCAACCCTTCCTGGGATTCACCTAGTTCTGTCGAAGGGTCATGAGGACTCGAAACGTCAACTCTTTTCTTCTCCGCCGATGCTGCCAGACCTGCTGAGTTTTTCCAGGTAATTCTGCAGACAGGAAGCTGTTCGTCTCACAGAGTACAGCTCAGAGTAGTGTTCGACCCAGTGGTACATCCATTTGCTCCTGTCAGTGACTATTCACCATCTGCTGATTTCAAAGAGGCACCTTTAGTGATGGTAGGACCAAATGCCCCCTTCATCCCATCAAACGTAGCACTTAGATTTCCATCATCACTGGCAGTTCGAATTGCTTCACATACGTTGATCCATTGTTTATTTGTGCTGTGTCACCTGTGTTTTTCATGACTACCTTGGCTTCTTTCAAGTCATACAATGCATCCCTAGCTATTGGATTTATGTTGTACATCAGGTAGGCTTTGCTTTCTGCCTCAACACTGTAGCTCTAGGCACCACATTTTAGAAAGAATATATTGGCCTCGAAAGGACATCAATGCAGATTCAACGGAAAGTTGCCAGGGCTCTAAGGGTCAAATTATGAGGAGGGATTACATAAACAAGGTGTATAAACTTTGGCATGTCCAAGATTAAGGGCTGATTTAATTGAGATTTTAAGGGTTTTGAAAGAAGTTGATAGGGTAGAGAGAGAAGCATTTTGCACTGATGGGAATGTCTAGCATAAGGAGGCACAACCATAAAATCAGAGCCAGGCCATTCAAAAGAAAAGTTAGGAAACATTTCTTCTCAAAAAGACTGATGGAAGTGTGGAAATCTTTCCATAAAAAGCAGTAGATGTTAGCTTAATTAATAACTTAAAATCTGGGAGTAATGAATTCATTGCTAGCCAGGAGTATTAAGCGATATGGAACCAAGGCATTTGGGTACAGATCAACCATGATCCACTGAATGGCACTGGCACAGACTTGGAACTTCCTGGCTGGAGGTGGAGTAGGGGTTTAGATTGGAGAAAAGAGAGGACAACAGAGGAAAATATTACTAGTATGATTTGGAGCTGGTAGCTTTTGGATGCTGCAGCACCCCTGGATTCCGCAAAAATAAAAAAAGACCCTGGATTCCAGGCCCTGATCATCACTCAGTGGCTCTGGCTATGGACAGAAAGAATGGGATCACACATTGAAATAGCCGCCGTTGCCACAGGCAGGGTCCATATCCTCACCAGCCAGGGTGATGGCACACTCCTCTAAGTGAGTGAGGGGCCTAATGTGGACCACTTCACTCCCGGTCTGGGACCTCTCCCTGCTGCTGTCAGCCAGCTTCTCCTGCATGAAAACAGATGGAGAGAGTGTGAACAGGTCACATGGCACCGCTTGGAATGTTTGTGTGGTGAATGGAGCTATGGACAGGATGAGGACGTGAGCTCCAGAGGGTATGAGCCTGATGGAGATGTGAGGGTGTGTGTGAGAGTTAGTGATATTTTCTCCTGAGGTGTGAGATCCCTGTGGATGTGTGGTGGGCTGGTGAGTGGGGGTGTGTGTGAGTTGAGAGTGTTGAGGAGAGTGACTTATCCTGGCAGGACAGAGGAGACCATTCATCCTCTTCCTGCACTGGGTGGCTGTCCTCTTTTGCAGGCCGTAGGTGCTGACCACCACTGTCACTGCCTCCCATGCAGGATTGGTGACCATGCTTGCTGGCCTTCTCCCAGAGCTGGGGTAGAGGACATCGTGGCAGGCTGACACTGCGTCCAAAAGACATTCCAGGGACGTATCACTGAATCGGCTGGGGGGGGGCGCTGCAGTCTTCTTTCCTCTCAGGACCATGTTTCCTGTGCAGCATTCCTGGGCTGGAAGCACTGAGAGGTGTGCACGCGGCTGCACTTTAAATATGGGTCCCGGTGTGAGGAAGCGGTGAGGTGACAGTGTGACGGGCGCATTGGAGGCCGCTCGCCAGCGAAATGGTGTGTTTCCCGGGAATGCATGATTACTGAGACGGGATTGGGATGATACAGCACAAAAACCCGCCAGTGCAGCCATAGAACCATAGAAAAGTCACAGCACAGAAGTAGGCCACTCGGCCCATCTAGTCCATGCCGGCCTGAGGACACCCAGGTGCCCTTTCTAATCCCACCTTCCAGCACCCGGCCCATAGCCCTGCAGCTTACAGCACTTAAGGTGCAGATCCAGGTACTTTTTAAAAGAGTTTAGAGTTTCTGCCTCTACCACCAACTTGGGCAGCGGATTCCAGACACCCACGACCCTCTGCGTAAAAAAGTTCTTCCTCATGTCCCCCTTCACCTTCCGCCACTTATCTTGAATCAATGTCCCCTGGTTCTAGAATTCTCCACCAAGGGAAACAATTTTATCCTGTCCACTCCATCTATTCCCCTCATAATTTTGTACACCTCAATCAAGTCACCCCTCAGCCTTCTTTGTTCTAAGGAAAATAACCCCAACCTATCTAATCCCTCCTCGTAGCTATACTTTTTTCTAATCCTGGCAACATGCTTGTGAACCTCCTCTGCACTCTCTCCAGAGCTATTACATCCTTCCATATGGTGACCAGAACTGCACACAATACTCCAGTTGTGGCCTCACCAGTGTTTTATACAATTCCAACATTATATCCTTACTTTTATATTCTGTACCTTTGCCAATGAAGGAGAGCATTCCATATGCCTTCTTTACAGCCTTGTCTACTTGAACTGCTGCCTTCAGGGACTTGTGTACTTGTACGCCAAGATCTCTCTCTTCATCTACCCCTCTTAGTATATTCCCATTTATTGTGTAATTCCTGTAACTGTTTGACCTCCCTAAATGTATGACCTCACACTTCTCTATGTTAAAATCCATCTGCCACTTTACCGCCCACACCACCAGCCCACCTATATCGTTTTGGAGATTATGACTATCCTCTACACTATCCACTACTTGGCCAATCTTTGTGTCATCTGCAAATTTCCCAATTGTACATGCCACGTTCATGTCCAAATCGTTAATACATAACACAAACAGCAAGGGTCCCAACATCGAGCCCTGTGGAACACCACTTGAGACAACTTTCCATTTGCAAGGGCATCCATCGACCAGCAAGTAAAACGTCCTTTTTCACACCGGCTACTTCACAGTGCAAATCTGGGACGGTCATGCCCTTTGTATTTTTTTGCCAGTCCATAACACACACTTTAAAGCAGTAAAGGAGCCAACCGCCAGTAGCTCTGGTTCAGCCTTCAGTACAATTGTAGTGAGCAACAGTGAATAGAATCTGCCACAGCTTAAGTGTTTAAACTGGGGAGGTGAAGGCAGCAGTTTCCCTGTTAGACAAGCTGAGACTTCATCAACAGCTGATTCACTCTGTTTGTACAGCTGAGATATAGGTTGTCTCAACATAGGTTACAGGGTACACTAGAGGATTTAGAGGCTCTTGGAAGTTTATTTAACAATTATTGCTGCTTGTAAGAACAGATGGTAAATTACATTATTCCCAAACTGCAACTGTAATCCTACTGAGAGGGGCCAAAAATACCAAAGGTTTCAGTCACTGCCAGGTTTCTCTGCTAAAACAAGTAACTCCTGCTGGGACAAAAGCAAAATACTGCAGAAGCTTGAAATATGAAATAAAAACTGAAAATGCTGGAAATACTCAGCAGGTCCAACAGAATCTGTGGAGAGAGAAACAAAGTTAACATTTCAGGGCGAGGACCTTCCTTTAGAGCATTGTCCTCCCTTGACGCAGTGCTCAGGATCAGAGCAATACCTGCCCTTCTTCTCTTTACCCAGACAATGTTGAACCCCCATCTCTGCCACAGCTGAGATCAACTATCTCACACAGATCAGAGATGTAACTCATGAGCCTCCTGGTCTGTAGGGCTCATACAATACCACAAGGCACACTTAGCAACTGAGCATCAGTGTGACAATAATGTTTTCCTACCCACCTTTGCTTCCTTCATTTTACCATTTGGTTGTGGAAGTTTCCCAGTAAACCTCTCTGCCTCTCTCTCCTCCTTTAGAACGCTCCTCAATTCCAACCTCACTGACCAATATTTGGTCACCAGCCTGAGAAACTACTATGTGACTCGGTGTTAACTTTTGTCTCATAACTGCCTCTGTGAAATTGCTTTGGGATGTTTCACTATGTTAAATGTGCTATATAAATGCAAGTTGTTGTTGTAATATTTGCAGCATCACATTGAGGCACTGGCTTCGCGCAATTGAGATCTGATTTGTATGTCATCCAGTACTATATTACCAATCTGGCAGTCATCAATGTTAAGTGGTATTACAGAAGGGAGATGCTACATGAACCTTCCCAAAAGAAGAGAGGAAGATTGCAGAGAGAGTTCCCATGGGATTACTGCTAATCCTCCTATCTCCTAATAACTTTTAGATTGTTGGCCCAACCTCTCCTACCTGGGGTGAAACAAGGGGAGGGCAGGGAAGTTAGGGAGGGATGGTGGACTAGTAATCCAGAGACCCAGGCTAATGCCCTAGGAACACTTATTCAAATCCCACCATGGCTTCTGGTGAAATTTAAACTTAAATAAATCTGGAATATAAAGCTAGCCTCAATAATGGTGACCATGACTCCTGTTTTTGATTGTGTAAAAGCCTGTTTGGTGCTCTAATGTCCTGTAGGGAAGGAAATCTGCTGTCCTTACCCAGTCAAGCCTACATGTGACTCCAGAACCACAGCAATGTGGTTGACGTTTAACTGCCCTAGCAAGCCCTCAGTTCAAGTGCAATTAGGGATGGGCAACAAATGTTGACCTTGCCAGCAACACCCTCATCCTATGAAAGAATAAAGGAAAAAAAGTGGGGAAATGTTTTTTTAATTAAAATAATGATCACTTTTTAGCATGTGCATTTAACTTTCCTTCTTTGTGTTTTCCTTTCAGAGCTCCAAGGCCTTTCCGATTTCCCCGAAGGTCAGTGGCTTAGAGTACTAGCATTGCTGCCAAATATGCCTTGTGCAGAGCTTCCAGCCAGTTCCAGTCTGAGACCTGGGGCCATATGTGTAGAGCAGTATTCAATTTTTTTTTTTTGTAGGCAATTTGTATTTTAAATTACAGAAAGGTATATTCTCTTTTATACTTATATCGTAATCTCTGCAGAATTAAAGTCCTTATAGCAAACAGTTGCTCCCAGATTCCAGTGGGTTGCAGAACTGACTTTCACTGTGAGGGTTACACTGCAGCTTCCTTCCCATTAGCCCAAAACAGGTGAACCTTTTGGCCTCCTTTAAACCCTTGCAAACATGGTCACCCAGTCTGAACAAGCTCCCGCCTGGATTCTGTATGGTGAACAGTAGAGTCAATGTTTTCTCTGCTTCAGATGCAGAACTGGCTGTCTCAGTCTCTTGCTCTCCAGCTTTCAGACCACCCCAGACCCAACTGTTGTCTATCTGTGGTATTCATGGATTTGTAGGGAAGCCTGTAACCTAATCTCAACTATGGCTTCTTCTTCCCTCTTCCACATGGCAATATGAAGCACATTAGCCTTGTATCTAGAGAGAAATGGTAATTAACTATCTTTGATCCCAACTCCTTTCATCTTAGAAGTAAATGGAAAGTTTACAGTGTAACTGTTTACAACCCAATACCTAAAACACCTTTCTGGGATTTTGGCAGACTCAGGCATTCGTGATATACTGAGGTATTCTGGCATACTCAGAGACTGCTGCTACTGTCTCCAAGCATAAATGTCTTTCACCTTCTTGTCAGTAAGACAATCTGAGCCTTCCTTTGATCTCTACCACCCAGGCTTGCTCTCAGGCAAACTGCAGAAAAGGCCACATGACCCCTTCATTTACTTTAAATTTAAAGCTATAGTCACAAGATATAAAATCTCAAAAACCTCATAATTATAACAGTATTCTGAGCTGGCAACTGCAGAAATTATCATATTAGTCTGTGTAATACACAGCACATCAAGCCAAAAAGCATGTCAGGCAGCATCTGCAGAGAGAGAAACAATTAATATTTCAGGCCAGTGACCTTTCATCAGAACTGGAAGGTTGAAAGGTCATCAAGCTGAAATGCTAACTTTATTCTCTCCACAGATGCTGCCTGACTTGCTGAGTATTTCCAGCGTTTGCGGTTCTTATTTCAGATTCCCAGTATCCGTAGTACTTTGTTTTTATTGAATTCATGATTTAATAGTTGTTGGGAGAATTTGGAACTTGTGTGCTACCATTCTCCCACCATTAGGTGCCACAGATACTCCAACAAATACTCGATGATTCTATATCCACTAAGAATGTGAAAGATACCCAGAGGAAGAATGTCATGATTATGCTATCCTTTCCTCTACTTTTGAAACTGTATTATGCATAGACATCTGGAGGTAACAACGTAACAACATTATTGCACATTTGAGAACACTGAGATGGAATATTTCTCAAACAGCATGAGGACAATTGTTTTTTACTTTACTAACCTCCAATCAAAATAAGCCTTTACTGTCAGCCAGGTCCCATCTGCTTCTGCCTGAGATCTGCACCCATATCTCTGGGTTGCTGGATAGGGGATAACAGTCAGGAGTATGGTAACAGTGGTTATGTTACTGGATTAATAATCCAGAAACCCGGGTTAAAATCCTACTGCAGCTGCTGGGGGTATTTAAATACAATTAATAAATAAATCTGGAATTGAAAAGCTTGTCTGTAATGGTGGCCATGAAAGCACTAGATTGTCGTAAATACCTATCTGGTTCAGTAATGTTATTTAGGGAAGGTAATCTGACATCCTTTCCCACTCTGGCCTGTTTGTGATTCCAGACCCACATTCAAGAAGGCAGCTCAGCACCACCACCTTCTTGAGGGCAATTAGAGATGGGTAATAAATGTTGACCTTGGCAACAATACCAATGTCGCATGAATGAATTTTTTTTCTTAATCACAATAACTAGAATGGACACCCTAGCCAATTTATTCCCAACCTCTAACACCACTCTTAGGTGAGATTGGTTAATTCAGCACAGACAGGGGGATTGAGTCAGGGAGATAGAGAAGGTGCAATGCCTGCCCCTTTACCTCCTCCATCCTCACCGTCCAAGGCCCCAAACACTCCTTCCAGGTGAAGCAGCACTTCACTTGCTCCTCCTTCAGTTTGGTCTACTGTATTCGCTGCTCCCAATGCAGTCTCCTCTACATTGGGAAGTCTAAACGCAAACTGGGTGACCGCTTTGCGGAACACCTTTGCTCAGTCTGCCAGCGTGACCCAGATCTTCCTGTCGTTTGCCATTACAACACACCATCCTGCTATCATGCCCACATGTCCGTCCTTGGCCTGCTGCATGATTCCAGTGAAGCCCAACGAAAACTGGGGGAACAGCACTTCATCTTTCAGTTAGGCACTTTAAAGCCTTCTGGAATTAACATCGAGTTCGACGAATTAAGACCATAAACTCTCCCCTCCATCTTTACCCCTTTTTTGATCGAATTATTTTCCTGTTTTTGTTTATTTATTTATTCATTTTGAAAAAAAAATCCTTTTTCCCAGCCCCCCACCCCCAACCACACAGGGCCATCTGTCACTTGTTTTCACAGAGTTCACCCTTGTTCTGCTAGTAACACATTCTGCTATCTTACCTTTATGCCACTATCAGCACCTTCTATAGTCTTCAGCACTACCATTAACACTCCCTTTGGCCTGTGTCCATGATATCTTTGTCAAACTTCTCCTTATTTCCCACATATCCCTGATCTTCTGTTTTGCTCCACCTGCTCTACCCCCTCTTAAACAGAATAAGTTCCATCGCATTTCTACTTTTTAGCTCTGAAGAAGAGCCATACGCGCTCAAAACGTTAACTTTGTTTCTCTCTCCACAGATGCTGCCAGACCTGCTTTTTGCAGCATTTTCTGTTTTAATTTTATATTTGGGGGATTGAGTCTGTATCTTCAGTATGGCTCAGCTATTTGCTGCCTTAACCAGCTAAGCTAGTGAGAGTTATAGGATCAGGAATAAGCCATTTGATCCATTGAGCGTATTCCACTAATATTTTAGCATCCCACGTTCCTGCCTCCTTCCATATCCCTTAATACCCTCAACACATATTGACCTCACTTTTAATCGCCACAGTTAATTCTGTTTGATTTGATTGCCCTGCATTTTTTTGTGTGACGTGCCCCTGTGCCGAAGTCAGTGGTCTGTTCTTGTTCAGTCTGTTAACATATCACAGGAAGTTCAAGTTGTGAAGAAGCACTCTAAATATAGGACTGTCAACCTTTCTTTTTCCCTTGGGTGGGTTCCACAGACACTCAACAGAGCCAAACCTTTCTGAAAGGAAATTCCATCCTCAGCAGGATCTAGAGCTAATTGTTGTGCCTCTGCCAAGCTTTATGCATAACTTATTAGTAGTCAGATACACATTCTGGTTCCAGGGCTAGCAACATTCATGGAAACCTGGAGCAAGTGGTCTTAAATATTGAAAGTCTATCCTGCAGTTGAGCAAGATAAATCCACGCAGAATGGGAAATGGTGCAGTGGGTGTGCAGTTGGGAAGGAAGGATCTGTGCTTTTTTTTGTATGCATTTTCTATGTTTTTTGTTTCTTTAGTTGTCTATGGCTGTCTTTTTTGGCAAGTAGAGCTTTTGGGCTGGATTTTAAGGGCACCTTGGTTCCCGACCTCAATCTTCCCCTCACAACTGCTGGCCTTACATGGGATTACATGTGTTGCTGGTAAGAATAAATTTTTAAACTGGGGGGGGCCTCCCCAGCAAAAATTCAGCGGGGATCTCGCCTGGGAGAAGAACAGCTGCCCCACTGTCATTTAACGTTAATAGGATGAAGTCAGGGTTTTCACTTCTCAGGCAGGAAGTCCTGCCTCAAAGAGCTGCGGGCCAATCGGATGGCTGGCAGCTCTGTGATCCCAGCAGTGCTAGGCAGGAGTGATTGCTGGGTCATTGCTGGGCAATCCCCAATGGAGATCATCGTTGAAGCTGGACACCAAAGTAAGTGGGGATTTCACCTGGTTAAGGCTGCCAGGACCCAGTGAGGGGGGAATGAGGGGCCAGGTTTTAAAAAATTTATTCTTACATGGGATATGGGTGTTGCTGGTAAAGCCAGCAGTTGTTGCCCATCCCTAATTGCGCAACTGACTGTCTTGCTAGGGCAGTTAAGAGTCAACCACATTGCTGTCGGTCTGGAGTCACTTATAGGCCAGCTCAGGTAAGGATTGCGGATTTCCTTCCCTAAAGAATATCAGTGAACCAGATGGGTTTTTATGACAATTGATGATAGCTTCATGGTCACCATCACAGACTGGCTTTCAATTCCAGATTTTTATTCATTGAATTTAAATTCCACCAACTGGTATGATGAGATTTGAACCCATCTCCCCAGAGCATTAGCCTGGGCCCCTGGATTGTTAGTCAGTTAATATTACCACTACACCATCACCTTTTAAAAATTCTTTCACAGGACGTGGGCATCGCTGTCAAAGCCAGCTTTTATTGTCCATCCCTATTTGCCCTTGAGCCGTCATCTTGAACAGATGTAGTTCATGAGTATTTCCAGCACTTTCTGTTCTTATTTCAGAATTCCAGCATCTGCAGCATTTTGATTTTTATATAAAAGTTGGAAAGCCTTGCTATAATTTTGTGAGGCTGCACCTGGAGTACTGTATACAGATTTTATCACCTTACTAGAGAAGGGATCTACTTGCATTGGAGGCAGTTCAGTGAATGTTCACTAGGCGGATTTCTGGGGAGATGGGGTTTTTGATGAGGAAAGGTTGAGCAGGCTGGGCCTATATTCACAGGAGTTTAGAAGAATGAGAGGTGATCTTATTGAAACATATAATATTCCGAAGGGGAATCTAGAACTAGGAGGCACAGTTTAAAAATAAGGAGCCTCCCATTTAAGAAGATGAGGAGGAATTTCTTCCCTGAGGGTCATTAGCTTTTGGAATTCTCTTCCACAGAGAGCAGTGGAGTCTGGATCATTGAATATATTCAAGGCTGAAATAGATTTTCAGCATTTCCTGTTTTTATTTCAGAATTCCAGATTTTTAATCTACAAGGGAGTCAAGGGTTATGGGTGGGGGAGGGCGGGGGCTCTAGGAAAGGCCACAAACAGATTGGCATGATCTTATTGAATGGTGGAGCAGGCTCAAGGGGCTGAATGGCCTACTCCTCCTATTTCTTTTGATCTTATGAAAACTCCAAAGTATTCTCCTACCATTCAACATTGACCTCAATAACCTGCTTCTCCAAGCCCAACAGCGACTGTCATCATGCCCACAGAGTGATTATCCCCATCTATTTCAACCAGCTCCATTCCTGTTTTCAGCTAGATATTTCTCTATCCTCTTAAATGACACTTGCTAACTTTATTTTTGAGTTATGATCCAGTTAGGGACCAGTAACTTTTTATTTAAAGTAGACAAAGTTTGAAATCACAGTTACCCACTAGGAGAATAAAGCCATGAAATTCCAAAACAAACTTTACAGAATCAGAAAATAATACCATTTACAATATATATCTTATACTGTAATATTCAGAATTAACATGAGGTAAATATGAATACACAGGCAAACTGCAAACATACCACACTGCACCATTAAATGCAGATGCGACCAAGACCAATCCCACGGATTTCTCAGGAACCGACCCAGACATCAGTGTTCCCTGTGAGTCACAAAATCTCATTAAAACTGTCTCCCCATGAGGGATTTTATCTCCTCACTTTCAAAGATCTAGTCTGTGAATTCCCTCAGAAGTGACTCCGACTTGGACCGAAACAAAAACAGAAAATGCTGGAAAAGCCCAGCAGGTCTAGCAGCATCTGTGGAGGGAGAAATAGAGTTAACGTTTTGAGCCCGTATGACCCTTCTTCAGAGCTGAAGAGAAGTGGAAATATGATGAAATTTAGACTGTTAAAGGGGGTACAGGGCAGGTGGAGCTGGATCTAGCATCTACAGTATTTTGCATTTATCCGACTTGGACTCAATGACTGCTCACCTCCTGATGTTTCAATCTCTTCTCCTGAGACTGCTTTCCACAGGCTTCACAAAGCTGCACTCCATCTTCTAATTACTGGCACATTTCCAACTCTTTTGCAAACCAGTAGCTTCACTAAGGTAGCACTGCCCCTGGGTTTCTCCAGACTTCAGCCTCTTGGCTGCACAGAGCTATAGATGGCTCCTAGGGCTTCTCCTGAACCTTAACTACCTCCAGCCCAGAACCAGTGACCTTCTGCCACCTTCTTATCCCCCAAGACTTCTCTGTGAGCTGCAAACCACACAAAGTCCAAACTGTAACAACAGCTGCACTATTGGCTACCAGGGCCTCTTTGAGCTTTAACTGCCTGGAGCCTGCTAAAAGCAGCATCCTTTTGGAATAGCCTATTCTGCTACCGCAGATCATTAACCTAAATAGGAACCAGAGAACTTTCTTAAGCTCCGCCCATCTCCATGAAGATGTATTCTTTTAGGGTTCACAGAATGCTTTTGAACTAATTTAGCTCCAACTCCTAAAACAAAACATCTCCCTGGACTGCACCTTTTTACAAGCAATGTAGGCATCTCTCCAGCTAAGTAGGTCCACCTACTGTTTTATGGTCTTACCTTTCCAGCTGTTAACCCCTTAAGTCAACATGGCCCCAACCTTTTAATTGTAATAGACTCTAAGTTGCTTTAGTTGCATCTATCCTAATTTTTATAGTTAAACTTTAATCTTCCCAGAACTAAACATTACCTCTAAAGTACTAACATGAACCATGAACTAGATATTCATTACAATGGTCACATGTAAAAAAATTAGCACCTGATCAAATCCTGGAGGAATACAAGCCTTTGGAACTATTACTTCAATCTTCAGTTGATGGTGCTTTTTAAAAAAATATTTGTCTGGGTTCCTCGTGGTGCAAAGTTTTCTGGAAGTCCAGTCTACAGTTAGATATTTGCGCTGTTTTATTCTAAGAAATAGAGATGCCATGTTGTAAACTGTGTGTGATGTGACGATGATGTTTCCGCCTTACAGCTACGCAGCTCTAATTGCTGACTGGCCAGTGGTGGTCCTGGGGCTATGCACAGTGCTAATAGTGATATGTGCACTGGTTGGGATCCTGGTACCAGACCTTCCAGACTTCTCTGACCCACTGCTGGTGAGTGATTTACCTTTTTCTCTGAAGTAACTGAAGCTGCATCAAATTCTAAAGATCAATGCAACCTTATTCCCTTTAATGTAGCTTTGTAGTTTCTAGGTGGATCTTAGGATCATGAGCATCTACACCACCACAGGAGTAAGGAAGAAAACAGCAGATGTGGCTGCCACTATCCAGTGACTTCTGCTAGAAATGCATGTTATTGGGGGAGCAAGAAATAAAGCAAAGAGATGAGCAGATACAATTTAATTTATAAATAGTTGTTACATCGGTCAAGATCAAGATCAAATCACACTCACCACTGGACATGAGTGGGATGACCTGCAGTTCAGCATTCAACACCGAGCAATTAAAACATCATCTCCAGTTCCAGTAGTTAGACTGCATTGCAATGATGTATTTAGTAACAGCTATTGACACTACTGTAAAGTTAGACCACAGCTGGATAAACAGTGAGAATTATATTCTGTTGTTCCAGTTGCTGTCAGCAGCTCTGCTTGTTCATATCATCACTGGAACTTCATGGTTTTTTGCTGGGAGGGGTATTTAAACACTTTTGCTTTCAATTTTTGGGTGCAGAGGGCAGTCAATATTCCACAATAGAATCCACAGAAGGACGGGCAATTCTCGCAGTGACCTGGCTAACGTTCCCTTGTCTAACACTGTCAGAAACTGGTTTAGCAGGTCATTCTTCCCATTACTTTTATGGGAGGTTGCTGTGCACAAAATGAGCATGTCATTTATTTGCAAACATGGAATGTCGCTGAACTTAGCGTGAACTTACTTTGTGTGAATTATTTTAAACAGTAGGGAGAAACTGTTTTCAAAGGCAGGAGGATCAATAACCAGAAGACACAGGTTTAAAATAATTGCCAAAAGAAACAGAGGGCAGATGAGGAGAGATTATTTTATAGACAGTGGCCAGGATTTCCCACGCCCAATTGTTTCAGGTGTGGTCGGTGGTGAGATCAGAGAATTGTGTGGGAAGGCCGTAGGCCTGTTTCCCGGCGAAGTGATTGTCCCCTCCCCCCACCAATGGCAGGCTGTGTTTCCACCAATAGAAGTCGGGAACTTAATTTCAACATATCTGTATCTCATTATTGAGGCCACATACAGGAATCATCCCCCACATCATATTTAAAGCCCACGTCGGTGTGATTTTACGATAGCATGATTTATAATTGCCTTTAAAAGGCATGCACCTGGTAACCTGAACTCCAAGGGGAACTCGGAGCTGAGTAGACACAACTTTGTGCAGTGCTTGCGATGATCCCAATGCAAGGAAGCGGCTCTGCAGTTTCTGAGGTTGGTGGGGTAGTGTTGGTCACAGGCAAGCCTCCACAGCGGCTTCTTCATGGCTGGTTTGTTATGCCGGGGCAAGGGCGACAGTGCCGGGGAAGGGAACATCAGGACAAGGGCTACAGTGCAAGAGGGGAAGTGGGAGAAGGGAACCTCCGGGCAGGGACGACAATGCCAGGGAGAAGGGAACATCAGGGTAAGGGCTGCAGTGCAATGGTTTTGGGGTTTGGGGGGGGGCGGGTGGTGGGGGGCGCTCACTCATGGCAGCACAGACCAAAGTTTGAACAGAAACACATGCCTGGGGGGGGTGGGGGGTGGGGGGGGGGTGGGGGGGGGGGGGGGGGGGGGGGGGGGGGGGGGGTGGAGAAAACGGCTGTGCAAGTGGCAAAACGAGTCAAAGATGAGAACTCTTCTGCAGTTGTAAGCATGTAGCTTGAGCTCAATTGACATGCTTGGAGTCAGGGGCAACTGTGCCCACTCAATTGCACTAATTCTGGACAGTGCCAATAATTGCTTATCTACAGTTAACCCTTCATGCACACACTTCAAACTTGAATGAGTGCTACAGTGCTGCAGAACCATTGAGGCAAGCTTGAGGATCCACTTGGGAAAGGTGGCCATCGAACACTGATGAGGGATGTGCTCCAAGTCCCTTGCATTATCTTTCAGTTGACATTGAAAAGTCATCCTCATGGTCTAAGCAAACCGCGAAGCCTTGGAGTGCAGGTTAGGACAATACCTGAGCATGAGATGAGAGTTCAGGATGCAGTCGAGTAGCTGAAGCTGTTGCCACTTGGTTATGTGGTATGGGGAGGTGCTGGGTGGGGGCATGGAGAACTATCATGCGCACTAAACACAGGGCATCCATGTGGTGGTCTGGACTCTCCAGCATGTGTTGAAGCGTCTTTAGGGGCAGCCGCAGGTGATGACTTGACCAAGAGGGGTCCTTAAGTGACAATTGCTGACCCTTGCGCCTCTCTCTTTGACAGTGCAGTGAGGAGACCATCAGGAACATGGAGCCTGATGATCTCGTTGTCTGCCTGCCTGCCTGCTTATAGGCAGGAGAGAAGAAGGCGAAGAATGCGACGGAGGCACCTGGCTCACCAAAGGGAGGAGCAGAACCCTGAAGACCAAGGGGCATGCAGAGGATGTACCCCACAGAGTCGTCATTCAGAGGCACATCGCTAGGCTCAGGGTCTATAGATGGCGCATGCGCTATCTGTAGATGAGCGAGAACCAGTGCCGCCAACGCCTGTGCATTGGGAACTGGTCACGGACACATGCCACCTTCTGCAGGATTTGGCACCATGGGGTCTCAGAGGGCATCCACAGCCCATGGCAGTTAAAATTACTGCTGCACTCAATTTCTACAGCAGAAATAGGAGCAGAAGTAGGCCACTCAGCCCTTGAGTCTGCTCTGCCGTTCAATAAGATCATGGCTGATCTGTTTGTGTTTCAAGTTCCACATTCCCATCTACCCCGATAACCTTTGATTCCCTTGCCTAACAAGAATCTATCTACCTCTGCCTTAAAAATATTCAGTGATGCTGCCTTTTGAGGCAGGGGGTTCCAAAGCCACACAACCCTCTGAGAGAAAAAATTTCTCCTCATCTCTGTCCTAAAAGGACAGCCCATAAAGTTCCCCCTAACTCTGGACTACACCACAAGAGGAAACTTCCTTTCTACATCTACCTTGTCAAGACCAGTCAGGATGTTATATACAAAAACAGAATTACCTGGAAAAACTCAGCAGGTCTGGCAGCATCGGCGGAGAAGACAAGAGTTGAAGTTTCGAGTCCTCATGATCCTTCAACAGAACTGAGTAATATCAGGAGAGGGGTGAAATATAAGCTGGTTTAAGGTGGTGGGGTGGGGGAGGAGAAGTGGGGGGGGGGTGTTTGGGAGTTGGGGGGGGAAGATTGGGGACGGGGCGGGGTTGTGCTATGGTTGTAGGGACAGTCAAGCAGTGATAGGAGCAGATAATCAAAAGATGTCACAGACGAAAGAAGAAAGAGGTGTTGAAGGTGGTGATATTATCTAAATGAATGTGCTGATTAGGAATGGATGGCAGGACACACACGGTACAGCTCTAGCTACTACAGCTGTACCTTGAATGTCCTGCCATCCATTCTTAATTAGCACATTCGTTTAGATAATATCACCACCTTCAACACCTCTTTGTTCTTTTGTCTGTGACATCTTTTGATTATCTGCTCCTATCACTGCTTGACTGTCCCTACAACCACCCCCCCCCCCACCCCACTTCTCCCCCCTCACCTTAAACCAGCTTATATTTCACCCCTCTCCTAATATTACTCAGTTCTGTTGAAGGGTCATGAGGACTCGAAACGTCAACTCTTTTCTTCTCCACCGATGCTGCCAGACCTGCTGAGTTTTTCCAGGTAATTCTGTTTTTGTTTTGGATTTCCAGCATCCACAGTTTTTTGTTTTTATTAGGATATTATATACTTCAATGAAGTCACCCCTCACTTTTCTAAACTCCAGTGGAAACAAGCCCAGCCTGTCCAACCTATCCTCATAAGACAACCCACTCATTCCAGGTATCAGTCTAGTAAACCTCCTCTGAACCACCTCCAGCGTATCTACATCCTTCCTTAAATAAGGAGACCAAAACTGCACACAGTATTCAAGATGCAATCTCACCAATACCCTGTATAAGCATAGCATCCTTACTTTTATGTTCAGTTCCTCTCATAATAAAGGATAGCATTCCATTAACCTTCTTGATTACTTGCTGTACCTGCATACTAACTTCTTGTGACTCATGCATGAGAACACCTAGACCCCCCTGCACCTCGGAATTCTGCAACCATTCTTCATTTAAGTAACACTCTGCTTTTTATTCTTCTGCCAGTGAACAACTTCACATTTTCCCACATTATACTCCATCTGCCCAGATTTTTGCCTACTCAATCAACTTATCTATATCCGTCTGCAAACTCCTTGTGTCTCCTTCACAACATACTTTCCTACCTATCTTTGTGTTGTCTGCAAATTTAGCTACCTTGCCTTTACTCCCCTCATCTAATTGATTTAAATTGTAAAAAGTTGGGGCCCCAGTACAGACCCCTGCAGGACTCCACTTGTCACATCCTGCCAATCGAACAAAGACCCATTTTTGCATACTGTCTGTTTTCTGCTAGCCAGCTAATCCTCTATCCAGGCTAATATTTTACACCATGAGCTTTTATTTTCCACAATAACCTTTGATGTGGCACTTTATCAAATGCCTTCTGGAAATCCCCTTTATCCACAGTGCATGTTATTCCTTCAAAGAACTCCAATAAATTGGTTGAACATGATTTCCCTTTCACAAAACCATGCTGACTCTTCCTGATTACCTTGAGTTCCTCTAAGTTCCCAGCTATAACCTTAATGATCAACTCTTAACACTTTCCCCATGACAGATGACAAACTAATTGGCCTATAGTTTTCTGTTTCCTGCCTCCCTCCCTTCTTGAATAGAGGGGTTATATTTGCTACTGATGGAACCTTTCCAGAATCTAGCGAATTTTTGAAAATTAACACTAACGCACCTACTACCTCATTAGCCACCTCTTTTAAGACCTAGCAAGAACTCCATCTGGACCCGGAGACTTGTCAGTCTGGAGCTCCATCAGTTTGCTTAGTACTACTTCCCTAGTGATTGGAATTTCACCAAGTTTCTTTCTCTCCTCCACCTCCTAATTTACAGCTATTACTGGAATGTTTTTATATCCTCTATGGTGAAGGCAGAAGCAAAATATTTGTTCATTTCATCCGCCATTTCCTTATTATCAACTATTAGCTCCCCACTGTCACTGTCTGGAGGGCCAACACTCACTTTACTTATTCTTTTCCCTTTTAAACACCTTTAGAAACTCTTGCTATCCATTTTTACATTTTTAGCTAACTTCCTCTCATACTCTAATTTCTTTCTCCTGATTAACCTTTTAGTTATTCTCTGCTGTTCTTTATATTCTGACCAGGTATCTGATCTGCCAGTCATCTTTGTGCAGTTATATGCTTTTTCCTTAAGTTTGATGCTTTCCTTAACTTCTTTAGTTAACCATGGATGATGGGTCCTCCCTTTCGCCTTTTTTCTTCGGTAAACTAGTTAACTTCAGCTAGCTTGGCTTTCATGCCCACATAGTTGCTCTTATTTAAGTTTAAAATACTAATTTTAGACCCACTCTCCTCCGTTTCATACTGGGTGTAAAATTCAATGATATTGTGGTTGCTGCTACCTAGGGGTGCCTTTATTCTGAGGACGTTAATTAATCCTGTCAAATTACACATTACCAAGTCTAATATAACCTGCCCACTGGTTGGTTCCAGAACATGCTGCTCAAAGAAACTATCTCGAAAGCAGACTATGAACTCCTCATCCTGGCTACTACTGCCAATCTGACTTTTCCAGTTTATGTGTAGATTAAAGTCACCCATGATTATTGCCATCCATTTATCACAAGCACACAATAATTCTTCTTGTATACCTTGTCCTACACAGTGGTTACTGTTAGGGGGCCTGTAGACCGCTCCCACTAGTGACTTCTTTCCCCTACTATTCCTCATCTCCACCCAAACCAATTCTACATCCTGATCTCCTGAACCAAGGTCATTTCCAACTATTGCACAAATGCCATTCTTGATTAACAGTGCTACCCCTCCATCTTTACCTAGCTTCCTTTTCTTCTTGAAGGCCATATACCCCTCAATATTTAGGACCCAATCCTTGTCATCCTGCAGCCACGTCTCGGTAATGGCTATCAGATCGTATTTATTTTCTTCAATGTGCGCTATCAATTTGTTTACTTTGTTATGAATGCTAAGTGCATTCAGATCCAGAGCCTTTAGTTTTGACTTGTTGTTATCTTTGTGACATCTAGTCTTGATTCTTGGTGCATTCTTAGGTTTTTCCCTGTGGCGCTTCCTAACGTCCTCTGGCCCTCATTTCCCATATTACTATTTTCCTTTCTTACCTTGTCTCCACTCTTTGATATACCACATCTTTCCACATCTGATCCCTTGCCCCCACTATTTAGTTTAAAACCAGCTCTACTTTCCTAGTTATGCGATTTGCAAGAACACTGGTCTCAACACAGTTCAGGTATAGACCATCTCAACGATACAGCCCCCCATTTTCCCCAGTACTAGTGCCAGTGCTCCGCAAATCAGAACCCACTTCTGCCACACCAGTCAAGTGTTTATCTCTAATTTTCTGTACCATGTGCCAATTTGCATGCGGCTCAGGTAATAATCTAGAGGTTATAACCTTTGAGGTTCTGCTTTTCAATTTAGTATCTAGCTCCTCATACTCTTTATGCAGAACTCTTTCCTAGTTGTACCTATGTCATTGGCACCTACAAGGACCATGACAACCAGATCCTCCCCATTCCACTACAAGTTCCTCTCCAGCCCTGAACAGATGTCCCGAACCCAGGCACCAGGCAGGCAACACTGCTGTCTGGACTCTCGCTCTTTGCTACGGAGAACAGTGTCAATCCCCCTCACTATACTGTCCTCTGCTACCATGACATTGTTTTGCTCCCCCCACTTGAATGGCTTCCATGCCATGGTCAGTTTGCTCATCCACCTCACAGCCCCCGCTCTCATCCAAACAAGCTGAGAGAACCTCAGACCTATTGGACAATTGCAGAAACTGACACTCCTGCACTCGTACTGTCTGGGCACTCGTACCGTCTGGGCCCTCTTACCTGCCTCCCTCACAGTCACACCCTCCTGTCCCTGACCACTGACCAAATCAGAAGACCCTATCCTAAATGGTGTGACTGCCTCCTGGTATAAAGCGTCCAGGTAACTTTCCCTCTCCCTGATATGTCGCAGAGTCTGCAGCTCAGCCTCCAGCTCAATGACTTTGAGCCGAAGTCCCTCGAGCCACAAACACTTACTGCAGACGTGTTTGCCCTGGATCACAACGTTATCTAGGAATACCCACAAACTGCAGCTTTGACACATCACCTCCTTCATCCCTTCACCGAAATCCCCCACTGACCAAACTCTAAGTCTGCTCTCAGTTTCCTCAGCTGCACTCTGTTTACCCACTCACAAACCTCCAAGCACAAATGTATCCAGGACGTCACAGACCCCCTTTTTCCCAAGGCACACAACTTTGCCAACTTCAACAGAGATCAAGCAAACCAGGAAGCAAGAGCGCTGGGATTTGCTGAGATATCCGGATTCCCACAGGTGCAGGGTGCCATTGACTACACTCATGTGGCTCTTAAATCTCCCTGGCAACAAGCAGTCCAGTATGTGAACCACAAAGGCTTCCACTCTCTCAATGTTGAGCTAGTCTGCAACCATAACAAATGGGTCATGCATCTGTGTACAAGATACCCTGGAAGCATCCATGACTCGTACATCCTCAGCAGGTCTCCCTGACATCTTTCAGGGACCACACAGGATGCAGAATTGGGTCCTTGGGCACAAGGTCTACCCACGAAGGACGTGGCTGATGATGCCCGTGCAGCAGCCTCAGTCTCCTGGGCAGTTTGGTTGAGCACACCATTGACATCCTGGAAATGAGGTTCTGGTGCCTGGACAGATCTGACGGAGCACTCCAGTACACTCCCCAGAGGGTGTCATGCATCATAGTGGCTTGCTGCACATTACACAACTTGGTGATGCAGTGGAGGAGGACCTGGATGATGAGGAGATGCAAGAGCTTCATGTGTCCTCCGATGAGGAGATGAAGGGGATGAGGTTGATGAAGTCCTGGAAGGTGAGGATGCAGGCAATGAGGCTATTGCATTGGCCAGATGAGGCAGGCTTACTCATGAGGCCCTCATTGCCGCAAGATTCTAGTAGGATGATGATGAGACGCAGTGAGGACACTCCTGAGATCTTCACATTGCAACTGGGAACATCTTGACACCAGCCTAGCTGAGGGCAGCGCACATGCGCTCTGTGATGAGGCTCATATCGTGGAGAAGCTGCTGAGACACAGCAGGCACATGGACTTTGACATGGACAAGACAACTTGATCCTTTGGCAGGCTTCATCACCTCTTCCCTTCAGCACCACAGCTTCACCTGTCAGTAGTGGTGTCGAGATGGGGGTGGGGTGGAGAGAGGGGGTGCAGATCCACCTTTAAGGTACTGAGAGCACACACTGAGATGAGACATTTTTGGGACTGTATTTACAATGGTCAACATTAAGTACAAGTGATAAACACCCATTCTTGACCTTTCTATTCCTGCCACTATATCTTGATGCTCCTTTGACACCTACAGGTGAGGTGGCCTGCTGACTGCTACGCCCTGTCTGTGATGACTTTGGCGGGTGTCCTCTGGAGGGCTGAGACCTGGAGGGCCCCGGCCTGCTTTTGGGGCCCTGCTGTGTGGCAGTGGCACCCTCCTCGGCTTGCGAAGCTGAAGCTGCTGGGGTCAGTACTGGATCCTCACTTGGCCGTCAACCTCGACGTCATCACAGGAACGGTCCAGATCGTCGGCAGCCAGCTGCATGGCTCTATTTTGAAACCTTGGTATCAGGCGCTCCTCCACCAGTCTGCAACCTCTCCTTGTGTGACAGCTTGCCATGCATGAATACAGATGGAGAGAATGTCAGATGAGGAGGATGCCTGGCATGTGTGGGTGCTGAGTGGTGGCATGGACAGGATGAGGTCACGATTCACAGGCCAGATGAAGGTGTGTATGAGAGAGTGAATGGTGATGTTCCTTGACCTGGAAGTGATTGAAATCCCTGTGGATGTGTAATGGGTTTGTGAGTGTGTAAATTGAGAGTGATGAGAAGAGTGACGTACCCTGGCGGAACGGAGGAGAACATTTATCTTAGTCATAGAGGTCTACAGCACAGAAAAAGGCCCTTCGGTCCATCAAGTCTGCATCAGTCAAACAAAGACCTATTCTAATCCCATTTTCCAGCGCTAGGCCCATAGCCTTGTATGCCATGGCGTTGCAAGTGCACATCCAAATAATTCTTAAATGTTATGAAGGTTTCTGCCTCTACCTCCCTTTCAGGCAGTGAGTTCCAGATTCCCACCACCCTCTGGGTGAAAAAATTCTTCCTCATGTCCCCTCTAAACCTCCTGCCCCTTACCTTAAATCTATGCCATCTGGTTATCCCTCCACCAAGGGGAAAAGTTCCTTCTTGTCTGCCCTATCTATGCCCCTCATAATTTTATACACCTCAGTCATGTGCCCCCTCAATCTCCTCTGCTTCAGGGAAAATAACCCCAGTCCATTCAATCTCTCCTCATAACAAAACTCTCCAGCCCAGGCAACATCCTGGTAAATCTCCTGTGCACTCTCTCTAGTGCAATCACATCCTTCCTATAGTGTGGATTCCAGAACTGCACGTAATACTCTAGCTGTGGTCTAACCAGCGTTTTATAAAGTTCCAGCATAATCTCCCCGCTCTTATATTCTGTGTGTTGACTAATAAAGGCAAACATTGCATATGCCTTCTTAACCACCTTATCTACCTGTCCCGCTACCTTAAGAGACCGGTGGACATTCACACCAAGCTCCCTCTGATCCTCGGAACTTCCCAGGCTCCCACCATTCATCGTGTATTCCCATGCCTTGTTTGTCCTGCCCAAGTGCATCACCTCACACTTATCCGGATTAAATTCCATTTGCCACTGATCAGCCCATCTGACCAGCCCGTCTATATCCTCCTGTAATCTAAGGCTATCCTCCTCACTATTTACCACCCCACCAATTTTCATGTCATCCACTAGTTTACTGATCAACCCTCCTACATTCAAGTCTAAATCATTTATATATACCACAAACAGCAAGGGACCCAACACTGATCCCTGTGGAACCCCACTGGACACAGGCATCCAGTCACAAAAACACCCCTCGACCATCACCCTCTGCTTCCTGCCACTCAGCCAATTCTGGATCTAATTTGCCAAATTGCCTTGGATCCCATGGGCTCTTACCTTTGTTATCAGTCTCCCATGCGGGACCTTATCAAAAGCGGCACTGGGTGGCTGTCCTCTTTTGGAAGCTGTTGGCACTGACCACCGCTGCCACCACCTCCCATGCTGGATTTGTCACCTTGGATGAGGTTCTTTGCCCAGAGAGGGGGTAGAGAACATCGTGGCAGGCATCCACTGCATCCAGTAGGCACTCGAGGGAGGTGTCGTTAAATTTGGGGGCAGCATGTTTCCCCTTTTTGGCAGCCATCAGTTCCCAGCAGCTTCCTGTCCCTTGAAGATTGCTAGCTCTGCCCAGGGACAGCCTTTAAATATGGCGTCCAGTGTATTGAAGGTCTGTGGTTACGGTGGGGTGGGAGAATCAGAAGCTGCCCTGCCGGCGATCCGCTATGAAATCCGTGCCTCTCAATTTTTTAAACAAAATGGCACACGCTACAGCAGGAAAAAACCACCATTGCCATCGGCAGGTTACACGCTGATTTCCCCACCCTTTTTATTCATTCACAGGATGTGGGCATCACTGGCTACATCAGCATATATTGCCCATTCCTAGTTGCCCTTGAGATGGTGATGGTGAGCTGCCTTCTTGAACCGCTGCAGTCCATATGGTGTAGGTACACCCACACTGCTGTTAGGAAGGGAGTTCCAGGATTTTGACCCAGTGACAGTGAATGAACGGCGATATATTTCCAAGTCAGGATGGTCAAGTGGCTTGGAGGGGAACTTCCAGATGGTGGTTTCCCATCTATCTGCTGCCCTTGTCCTTCTAGATGGTAGTGGTCATGGGTTTGGAAGATGCTGTCAAAGGATCCTTGGCGAATTCCTGCAGTGCATCTTGTACATGGTACACACTGCTGCTACTGTGCATCGGTGTTGGAGGGAGTAAATGTTTGTGGATGTGGTGCCAATCAAGCGGGCTGCTTTGTCCTGGACAGTGTTGAGCTTCTTGAGTGTTGTTGGAGCTGCACTCATTCAGGAAAGTGAGGGATATTCCATCACACTCCTGACTTGTGCCTTGTAGATGGTGGACAGGCTTTGGGGAGTCAGGAGGTGAGTTACTCGTCACACAACTCCTAGCTTCTGACCTGCTCTTGTAGCCACAGTATTTATATGGCTAGTCCAGTTCAGTTTCTGGTCAATGGTAACCCCCAGGATGTTGATAGTAGGGGATTCAGTGAAGGTAATGCCATTGAACATCAAGGGGCGATGGTTGGATTCTCTCTTGTTGGAGATGGTCATTGCCTGACACTTGTGTGGTGCGAATGTTACTTGCCACTTGTCAGCCCAAGCCTGAATATGTCCAGGTCTTGCTGCATTTGGACATGGACTGCTTCAGTATCTGAGGAGTTGTGAATGGTGCTGAACATTGTGCAATCATCAGTGAACATCCTCACTTCTGACCTTATGATGGAAGGAAGGTCATTGATGAAGCAGCTGAAGACGGTTGTGCCAAGGACATTACCCTGAGGAACTCCAGCAGTGATGTCCTGGAGCTGAGATGACTGACCTCCAACAACCACAACCATCTTCCTTTGTGCTAGGTATGACCCAATATCGGACTTTGTTGATTTCTAGGACCGTTCTGACCAGTGAGTAGTTATGTGAAATCCTTTGCCTGAGAGGTGGAAAAAGATTTAATAAAATTCAAAAGGGAATTTGATAAATATTTGTGGGGCCATGGGGAAAAAGCAGTGAATAGGACTAATTGGATAGCCAGCACCAGCATGAGGGGGTGAGTGGACTCCTGTGTTTTATGATTGTATAATTTTGAGGAGCTGCGGACTGACTAAAGACCGCAAACTATGAATGTGAACAGTCTTGTGACGTTTCTAAGATATAATTGGGTCCTTCTATTCTAATGAGCTGATTCTAATGAGCAATTCTAAAGCATAACATGTAATAACAAGGGTTTGCTAACGACATCGATGCGCTTCCTCTAATGTAGGTGATAATTCAGCTGAACATTTGGATTGTCTACTTTTAGCTGTTGAAGGGATAGATCGCCACCTACAGGAGGCTGGGAAGGATGCAACAGGAAGAATTAGACTTGCGTCAGTCCAATGCATTGCAAACAGCTAGCTGAACAGGAGACGTTGTCACACCTCTATTTTGTAGCTATTTTTCTTACTCAAGGTTATTGTGTGGAGGGTAGGGCAGACACCAGTTTCATGAATAGTTTTGTTTTCAGCTGGTAGTCGAGCATAATTTAAATGCGCCATAGATATCCTCAAATGATTGTTTCCTTGATGGCTGAGTGCAGCACTAGCCGCACACACCAGCAATTTCCCAGTTTTATTCCAGGCCTCTGCTCAGCTAGCTGGTCTCAGGCAGCATGGCAGCAGGGGCTCTATCGGCAAAATCTCATGGCCCCTGCTAAAAAGTGCCATGTGGATTCTAAGAACTGAATAGGACTTGACAGCCCTGTTGTCTGTGGTTGACTAACCTGGCCATGCTCTCTTTTAAGCCTCTTGCACAGTCCAGCCAGCTGGTGTAACTCCTTCCCCAAACAATAGTTCTAATCCCATGTACCTCCTCCATCAAATGGCAACTTAAGTGAGCAAGCAGAGGGCAGCAGGAACTATATTCCTGGCAGCAAGAACCATACCCCAGCAGCATGAGTAAGTACTAAGGGAAGGAATGGAAGAAAAAAACATTAAACATGTTGAAAATGTTGGTTGGTGTGCAACAGTGGCGCTTTAGTTTGCACCTTTGGAGGAGGGAATGAAATGCTTCCTGTTGGTAAGATGACATTTTGCTGTGGAATGTTTGCAGGGATTTGAACCCAGAGGAACAGCAATTGGTCAAAGATTAGTCACCTGGAATAACATGGTGAAAAACACGGGGTATCAAGCGACACTTGCAAACTATCCTTTCAAATATGCGGAGGAGCAAGCCAAGAGGTGAGTTACATAACTCAGTAAGTACAGCATGTAAAAATAAATGTATTCGGGGACCAGGGCATCAGACCATGAGAATTTGGCCAGTTTTTTTAGTGCAACAGATACGTTTTGTATCGCAGGAAAAATATGTTGTAACAAAGTGCTTCAAAAACCTTTTGAAAGGGTTGCAGTTTGCACGGATTGAGGTTTTCTTGAGAACTGACAAATCAGCTGATTTTATTTTCCCAAATGGATATTTTGGCATCCTGTTGTTGATTTCACAGCAGGACAGTTTGATGTTGGGACCTTGTTATTGAAACTGAACAGTAAGAGTGTATGATTTGGGGAGAGCAACAGATCAGCATAACCAAGGAGGAAGTTCAGCAAAGCCAGACGTTCATGGAAGGAGAGGATTCAACATTTGCTAAAAGAACAGTGACTGCGTTTGCAAAATAATCGACTGAGTTTGAAACTCTCCTATTCTTTTTACATAGAATCATAATGGTTTCGGCACAATAGGAGGCCATTCGGCCAGTTGTGTTTGCGTTGGCTCTTTGAAAGAGCAATTCACCAGTGCCACTCCCCACCTTCTCCCCATAGCCCTACACATTCTTCCTTTTCAGATAATAATCCAATTGCCTTTTGAATACATCGATTGAGTCTGCCTTTCACTTTCAGGCAGTGCATTCCACATCCTAACCGCTCATATGAAAAAGTTTTACCTTGTGTCACCATTACCTCTTTTGCCAATCACCAACTTGATCCTTCCACCAATGGGAACAGTTTCTCCCTGTCTGTTTTGTCCAGACCCTTCATAATTTTGAACATCTCTACCAAATTTTCTCTCAACCTTCTCCAAGGAAAACACTTCGGGTTTCTCCAATATATTTACGTAGCTGAAGTTCCTCATCCCTTGAACCATTCTTGTGAATCTTTTTTGCACCCTCTCTAATATCTTATTATCTTTCCAAAAGAACTGGACACAATACACCAGCTGAGGCCCAACCAGTGTTTTATACAAGCTTAACATAACTTCCTTGCTTTTGTCCTCTATGCTCCTAATGATATAACCTCAGATTCTGTATACTTTATTAACTGCTCTCTCAACTTGTCCTGCCACCTTCAATGATTTATGTACATATATACCCAGTTCCCTGCATCCCCTTTAGAATTGTACATTTTATTTAATATTGTCTCTCTTTGCTTTCCTTCTATCAAAATAAATCACTTCACACTTCTCTGCATTAAATTTCACTTGCCATTTGTCCACCCATTCCACCAACCTGTCTATATCCTTCTGAGGTTCTACGCTATCCTCATAGTTCACAATATTTCCAAGTTTTATATCATCTGCAAATTTTGAAGCTGTGCCCTGTACACCAAGGTCTAGGTCATTAATATATCCCAGGAAGAGCAAGGTTCCTAACACCGACCCCTGGAGAATTCCACTATAAATCTGCCTCCAGTACTGAAAAATTACCATTAACCATTACACTCTGTTCCCTGTTTCTCAGCCAATTTCACAGCCATGTTGCTATTGTCCCTTTTAGTCCATGAGCTCTAATTTTACTCTCAAGCCTGTTTGGCATTGTTATGACCATAGTTGATGTTAATTGCTGCGCAAACCAAATCCAAGAGGGAAATTTGGCTTATGGGCCTTAACATTTTTTTTGTATTCTGATAATGAGAAGAAGCTGTACCGATCTCAGCAGTAAGAGACTCAGTAACACATTTGGGTTTTTAAAAAATTAAATGTCAAAGTTTTATTCACAAAATATAAAAGAAAACTTAAACACACAAGATTACAGTTACACAATTAAGGTTAGTCTTACAAAACATTTCCCCAAAAACTCTCTACTTGGTCAGTTCTGATGAAGAGTCATACGGACTCGAAACGTTAACTGTATTCCTCTCCACAGATGTTGTCAGACCTGCTGAGTTTTTCCAGCTATTTTTGTTCCTGTCAAACTCTTGTCTACACGCACACACACACACAGCCTTTTTTTTTACAGAATAACACAATATTCCCCTAAAATATTTTTTGAAAAACATCCATTCTCACAGGCACTTTATTACATGACTTTTGGAAGTGCACATATATCATATTAACAGCATTATCTCATCAGCCTTCATCAAAAAACTCCAGCAAGTTATGTAAAGACGACTTTCCCTTAACACAACTGTGTTGGCTTTCCTTAATTAACTCACATTTACCCAAATGACTATTAATTTTGGAGAAGAGAAGGCTGAGAGGAGATTTGATAGAGCTATTCAAAATCATGAGGTGCCTGGACAGAATAGATAAGAAGAAACTGTTCCCACTTGTGAAAGGATCAAGAACAAGCGGGCAAAGATTTAAAATAACTGGCAAAAGAAGCAATGGCAACAGGAGGAAAAGCTTTTTCACACAGCAAGTAGTTCAGGACTGGAATGCACTGTCTGATAGTGTGGTGGAGGCAGGTTCAATCAAGGCATTCAAAAGAAAATTAGACTGTTGAGTAAGGGGCGTGCAAGGAGACAGGCGACTATGCCGGAGTGAGACAGAGACTGAGTGAGTAGCGAATTAGGTTCACGTAGCAATTCAGTGCATGGGGGAAAGAGGTGTAGTTACATAAGAATTATTCTAAGTTAATTAAGTGAGTAATTAAATTAAGTTAACTAAATAACATAAGTAACCATGGCAGGACAGGTGTTATGTTGCAGCTGTGGAATGTGGGGCTTTTGGACACCAAGACAAAGTGTAAGCAGCTTGAGGAATTCCGGATCAGGATTATTGACCTGGAAGCTGAACCGCAGACACTGCGCAGCGTAAGGGAGGGGGAGAAATAACTTTACACTTTGTCCAGAAGACGGGCATACCTCTTAGAACAGGGTTGTATGATTTGGTCAGCAGTGAGGGACAGGAAGATGTGACCGTAAGTGAAGCAGGTAAATGGACTAAGCGGACAATAATGGAGAAGCCTCAGATCTTGCAATTGTTATGCTTCAGTTTACAGGGCATTGGCGAGACCACATCTTGAATATCATGTGCGGTTTTGGTCTCCTTATTTGAGGAAGGATGTAAATGTGTTGGAGGTGGTTCAGAGGAGGCTTACTAGATTAATACCTGGAATGAGCGGGTTGTCTTATGAGGAAATGTGTGACAGACTGGGCTTGTTTCTCCTGGAGTTTAGAAGAGTGAGGGATGACTTGATTGAAGTATAAAAGATCCTGAATGGTATTGACAAAATGGACATGGCAAGGATGTTTCCTCTAGTGGATGAGTCCAGAACTAGGGGGCACTGTTTTAAAATTAAGAGTTGCTCTTTTAGGACAAAGATGAGGAGAAAATTTTCTCAGGGTTGTGCGACTTTGGAATTCTCTGCCTCAGTAGGTGGTGGAGGTGGGGGTCATTGAATATTTTTGAGGTGGAGGCGAGAGAATCAGAGATTATCGGCTGTAGATGAGAACATGGAATTCGAAACACAAACAGATCAGCCATGCTCTCTTTGAATGACGGAGCAGGCCCTGGGGGCCGAATGGCCTTCTGCTCCTATTTTGTACTTTCATGTTATCTGAAAAGGAAGAATATGCTGGGTTATGGGGAGACGGTAAGGGAATGGCACGAGGTGAATTGCTCATTCGGTGCAGAGGTGCTGGGCCGAATGGCCTCCTTCTGTGCTGTAACAATTCTGTGATCTTGTCCGGAATTATCATTTCTAGAAGCTTCCCCGCCAGAAAGATTAAACTGACTGGTCTGTGGTTGCTGTGCTTACCTTTACACCCTTTTTGGATTAAGGGTGTAACATCTGCAATTCTCCAGTCCTCTGGAACCACCCCTGACTCTAAGGAAGACTGGAAAATAGGCCAGCGCTTCCGCAATTTGCTCTCTCACTTCCTTTAGTATCCTTGGATGCATCTCATCTGGTCTGGTGCCTCATCAGCTCTCAAGTACAGACATCCTATCCAATTCCTCCTCCTTATCAAATTTAAACCATTCAAGTGTTTGGACTATCTCCTCTTTCACCATGACCTGGGCTGCATCTTCTCCCCTGGTAAAGACAGATGCAGAGTACCCATTTAATACCTCAGCTATGCCCCCTGCTTCCATGCATAAATCCCCTTTTTGATCCCTTATCAGCCTCTCTCCTCCCTTTACCACTCTTTTAATATTTACTTATATATTAGCTGCTCTCTCTTTGCTTGTCTTATTTGCTTTTTCAATTCTCCTCCAAACCTTCTATATTTAGCCTGGTTCACCATTCTATTATCCACCTGACATCTGTCATGTGCACACTTTTTCTTCGTCATCTTAATTTCTATCTCTTTTGTCATCCAGGGAGCTCTGGATTTGTTTGCCCTGCCTTTCCCCCTCGTGGGAATGTATATTGTTGCTGCACAAACTGTCCCTTCTTTAAAGGCAGTCAGTTCTGTTACGGTTTTTCCTGCTAGCTTTTGATTCCAATTTATCTGGGTCCACTCCATCCTTGCCCCATTGAAGTTGGCTTCCCCCCGGTTAATTATTCTTACACTGGATTGTTCCTTGACCTTTTCCATGACCAACCTGAATCTTATGATACAATATTCCCCTACTGACACCTGATTCAATTGGCCCACCTCATTTCCAAGAACCAGGTCCATCAGTGCCTCCTTTCTTGTTGGATTGGAAACATTTTGCTGTTGAAAATTCTCCTGAATACACTCTGGAAACTCTTGATCCTCTCTGCCCTTTACACTACTACTATTTATTGTTAAATAATCACCGTTATACATGGATATAATGTACTAAGCTACAAATTGCTATTAGAGATATTAGCAAACACTCCTTGAGGGGCCATTAAGCCACTCATAACAGGGCTACCAGCACCAGTGGCCATCAGCTGTCATTTGAGTGTGATGAGCATTCAAATTCCAAGATCACCAGCAATAATTTCTGGACTGATGTATGCTTTTATAAAGTCAAAACAAAGCAATATGGTGCCCATTATGTTCTAATATTTGTGGTTACTGGCTACTCCGACAAAGGTGCAATCTTATACTGTATTAAAATGCAAGGGGAGAGATATACAAAGTCCCCCTCATTTATTTGTAGCAATGGTTCTTCATTTTATATCTGCTTTCTGATTTTGCAAAAGCCATCGAGAAGACAGGTGGTCAGATGATCCCTATGAGAGAGACAAGCGGCAGGCAGAGTGGAATTTCCATAAGGACAGTTTCTTCTGTGATGTTCCAAGTAAGTGTTGTGCTCTTGATAGAGCTATTTAGCCTTGTTTAAACGCCTAACCGATCGTCAGCAACATTGTTCATGTCTCTCTTAGGATCTGGAGCTGAGTTGTGTTGTTGAATACCTAAGTTGACAGCTGTGTTTAACTTGACTTGCCCTTTCTAATCACGCTGCTCAGGAGATGAGGTCTGTCTAAATCGGCACATCCTGAAGCCAACTGGAGGCTAAATGTTAGGGAAGTTTCAGTAGATTGCCAAATGTTTGTAAATCACTGGCTCCTATCCTGGGGCAGCTAGCTGATCAAGGTCAGAAAAAAACAGCAGCAAATAGAGTATGATGACTGCATCAGGAGATGAAACCATACGCATGCTCTGACAAAGAAAAAGGGTACAGGAAAGGAAATATTACAATAATGCAATCACTTGGTATATACACTATTTTTCATCCTTCCAGTTTTGTTTCCTTATGCCACTTATACACATGGCATAAGACAGCATGAAAGGATGTAAAGTGTCAATGGCCTTGGCAACCCAGGGCATAAAACACCAAGTGGCTATTCCTTAGATGGTATTGCCGTAACATTTTACCATGGAGGACTTCACACCAGATCCAGACAGCTCCCTCACCCACCATGGAAAAGTTACATCACAGAAGGAGGCCATTCAGCCCATCTTGTCTATGCCAGCCTGAGGACACCAATGTGCCCTTTCTAATCCCACCTTCCTGCACCCAGCCCATATCCCTGCAGTTTACAACACTTAAGGTGCAGATCCGGGTACTTTTTAAAAGAGTTTAGAGTTTCTGCTTCGACCACCAACTTGAGCAGCGAATTCCAGACACCCACTACCCTCTGCATAAAAAAGTTCTTCCTCATGTCCCCTGTACACCTTCTGCCACTTATCTTGAATCTATGTCCCCTGGTTCTAGAATTCTCCACCAAGGGAAACAATTTTATCCTATCCACTCTCTCTATTCCCCTCATAATTTTGTACACCTCAATCAAGTCACCTCTCAGCCTTCTTTGTTCTAAGGAAAATAACCCCAACCTATCCAATCTCTCCTCATAGCTACACTTTTCTAATCCTGGCAACATTCTTGTAAACCTCCTCTGCATGCTCTACAGAGCTATTATGTCCTTCCTGTATTATGGTGACCAGAAATGCACACCAGTTGTGGCCTCAGCAGTGTTTTATACAATTCCAACATTATATCCTTACTTTTAAATTTTATACCTCTGACAATGAAGGAGAACATTCCATATGCCTTCTTTACAACCTTGTCTACTTGAACTGCTGCCTTCAGGGACCTGTGTACTTGTAAGCCAAGATCTCTCTCTTCATCTACCCCTCTTAGTATATTCCCATTTATTGTATAATTCCTGTAACTGTTTGACCTCCCTAAATGTATGAGCTCACACTTCTCTATGTTAAAATCCATCTGCCACCTTACCGCCCACTCCACCAACCCAGCTATATCGTTTTGGAGATTATGGCTATCCTCTACACTATCCATTACTCGGCCAATCTTTGTGTCATCTGCAAATTTCCCAATCGTGCCCCCCATGTTCATGTCCAAACCGTTAATATATAACACAAACAGCAAGGGTCCCAACACCGAGCCCTGTGGAACACCACTTGAGACAACTTTCCATTCGCAAGGGCATCCATCGACCATTACCCTTTGTTTCTTGTTACAAAGCCAACCTTTTATCCAGTTTGCCACATTACCCTGAATCCCATGGGCTTTTACTTTCCTGACCAATCTGCCACGTGGGATCTTGTCAAATTCCTTGCTAAAATCCATGTACACAACATCCACTGCACTACCTTCATCAACCCTTCTTGTCACTTCCTCAAAGAATTCAATCAAATTTATGAGGCAAGACCTTCCTTTAACAAATCCAAGCTGACCATCCCTGACTAGTCCATGCCTTTCCATATGACAGTTAATCCTATCTCTCAGGATTGATTCTACTAATTTGTTCACCACCAATGTAAGACTAACTGACCGATAATTGTTTGGCATTTCTTTTGATCCCTTTTTAAACAATGGAACTATGTTTGCATTTCGCCAGTCCTCTGGTACCTCCCCTGTATCTAGTGAAGATTGGACTGGTTTATCCTCCAGCAGTGCTGTCCAGTGCACCCCGGCCAAGTCCCTTCTCATTTCCGCACAATTTGCCTTCCCCCAGTTCAAGACTTTTTCTCCTACCTTATCTCTGTTCTTTTCCATGGTTATGCTAAATCTAACTGAATTGAGATCACTGTCCCCGATATGGTCGCCAACTGTCACTTCACCCACTTGCCCTTCTTCATTCCCCAAGACTAGGTCTAGAATTGCATCTCCTCTCGCTGGGTTTGTCACTAATTGGTTGAAAACATTTTCCTGGACACACTGCATGAATTTTTCTCCTTCAGTGCTCCTAATAGTGTTTGAATCCCAGTTGATATTAGGATAGTTGAAGTCTCCTGCTATTATTGCCTTCTTGTTCTTACAAGCAGAAATTTGCCTACATATTTGTTTTTCTATCTCCCTTTCACTATTTGGGGGTCTGTAGTATACTCCCAGTAGTGTGACTGCCCCTTTTTTATTTCTAAGCTCAATCCATAAATCCTCGTTTGTTGACCAATTTCTCACACCTGGAATTGATTCTTTAACCATTAATGCTACCCCCCCTCCTTTTTTATCTCATACTCTATCGTGTCTGAAGACTCTATAATCAGGGATATTAAGCTTCCAGTTTTGTCCCTCCTTTAGCCAGGTCTCCATTATAGCAATGACACCCTGTTGTCAGGGGTCTACCTGTGCTCTTAACTCATCTACCTTGCATTGACGTATAAACAGTTTAACCCCATCAATTTCCCTTGCTGGACACTTTTTAAACTTTGCTTCTCCTGTAACTCCATGTCTATCACAATGTCCCTAGCAATGTTCCATTTTTCTGATCTGAATCTGACCTATCTGATCCTACTCCTGGGATCCCATCCCCCTGCCACACTAGTTTAAGTACTCCCCAACAGAACTAGCAAAAGCCCCCACAAGGACACTGGTCCCGGCTCTGCCTAGGTGCAGCCCGTCCGGTTTGTACAGGTCCCACCTTCCCCAGAACTGGTCCCAGTGCCTCAAGAATCTGAATCCCTCCTGGCTACACCATCTCTCCAGCCACATGTTCATTTGGTCTATCCTCTTATTCCTGCTCTCGCTAGTACGTGGAACTGGGAGTAATCCTGAGATTGCTACATTTGAGGTCTTGCATTTTAATTTATCTCCTAATTTCCTGTACTGAGCTTGCAGGTCCTCATCCTTTAGTTTACCTATGTCGTTGGTGCCAACGTTTACCACGACCACTGGCTGTTTACCTTCCCTCCCCAGAATGTCCTGCAGCCACTCCGTGACATCCTGGACCCTGGCACCAGGAAGGCAACCATCCTTGATTCATGTTTGCGACCACAGAAGCGTCTGTCTGTGCCCCTAACTATTGAATCCCCTATCACTATAGCTCTGCCACTTGTTTTCCTCCCACCCCTCTAAGCAGCAGAGCCACCTATGGTGCCGTGAACTTGGCTGTTGCTTCTTTCCCCTGAGAGGCCATCCCCCCCAACAGTATCCAAAGCGGTAAAACGGTTAGAGACAGGGATGACAGAGGACTCCTGCACCACCTTCCTGAGTCTTTTACTGTTCCTGATGGTCACCCATTCCCTTTCTGCCTGTGTAATCTTCACCTGCAGTGTGACCACCTCGCTAAACATGCTATCCATAACTTACTCGGCATCGCGGATGCTCCACAGTGAGTCCACCCGCAGCTCCAGCTCTGAAATCTGGTTAGCTGGAAGCTGCATTTGGACACACCTTCTGCACACATGATCACCAGGGATGCTGGAAGCGTCCCTCATCTCCCACATCCTGCAGGAGGAGCATATCATAGTCCTGAGTTCTCCTGCCATGACGTCCCTCTCAATTAAACTAGTTACTCCCTTAAAAAATACGCTAGCTCGGGGCCTTATTTATGTTAGCTAGGAACCTTGTTTCTTGACTAATTATACTTGTACAGTATTACTGTATATTTTAAAAAAATTTTTTTTTAGCTCCTACCTCAGTATTAAGCAATGAATTACTTTAATAGATTGAAAAAAAAACTCACCAGGAGTTACTCACCAATCAGCTGCTTTTCTTAAAATCCACTTTTGGAATAGTGTCCCTTGCAGGTCTAGTGCACTCCTGAAGGTACTGCCTCTCTCTCTTTTTTTTGGTTTGAGGAGAAGGGAGGGATGGAAACACTGCAGCAATGTAATGTTTGGGACTATTCCTTTCTTTGACAGTGGGTCCTCCTCGATCCCCTTCTGAGTTGCGGTGACTGCGCTGACTTCTCCCAGAATGCTTCTCAGTCACTTCTCACTACTGCCCTCTGTTGGATGCTCTTCCTCCTGCTAAGGGCAGGTGTCCTTCTCCTCGATCTCCTTCTGAGTTGCAGTGATTGCTCTGACTTCTTCCAGAATGCTTCTCAGTCACTTCTCACTACCGCCCTCATACATAGCATTTTCACGAGGGATCACACACACTGATCAGGAACAGGAGCCCTGATTCTTTCCCCATAAGCAATGATTCCAATTGTACTCAGAATAGCCCTTCCTACTGTACGGCTTAGCTCCACAAAGCAATTGCCCATCCCTAGAGTTACCAGATATTGTCAAGAGTCAGCAAACATGTTACAACTCAGATCACCAGGCAGTGAAGGATAAAACTGGAGTCTGGTCTTCATACACTTATAGGCTTTGATTTACAGACACACGTTACGTATTGTGCATCTCCAACCAATAGAACCTTTTTCAGTGATGATAGCAAAATGCTTTAGATGCTGGAAATCTGAGATAAGAACAAAAAGTGCTGGAACAACTCAACAGATCTGGCAGTATCTGTGGATAGAGAAACAGAGTTAACTTTTCGAGTCCATATGATATACCATTAACATAACATTGATGTAGCAATGGAGTCACATATAGGCCAGACGGATAAAGGATATTGGTGAACCAGTTGAAGTTTTACAACAATGCAACAACTGCCTGGTCCCTTTCCCTTGAATAATACTAGTTTTTTACTTACCAAGAAGGAATTTGAACTCATGTTCAAATACTCCAGGACTCTTATCCTTTACTCACACCCAGCCTCTCAGTTCGTAATCCAGTAATGTAATTGCCTTACCCTTAACTTAGTAAGCCATGGGGGTACTTTTTTAAAAATTCATTCACCCTTGAGAAGGTGGTGGTGAGCTGCTGCCTTGAACTGCTGTAGTCCATGTGATGTAGGTACACCCACAGTGCTGTTAGAGAGGGAATTCCAGAATTTTGACCCAGCGACAGTGAAAGAATGGTGATATATTTCCAAGTCATGATGGTGGGTGACTTGCTGCATACTGAAAGTCTTCACAAGTTCATTAACTCCATGCTTTACCTCATAGGTGATCGATACTCTCGAGTCGTATTTGCCTCAGCAGATGGGGAGAACTTGTGGCGAACACAATCAATTAAATCGATGTGCAATCTCGACAATGCCAGGGTATGTACAGACTGACATTTTTTTTATCACACATACCATATACATACATTGCTGGTTAAAGAGGAAATTAACACAATAGTGAGGAAAGATATTAGCTCCGACGATGTGGAATCTGTACAGGTAGAGCTGAGAAACACTAAGGGGCAAAAAACATTAGTAGGGGTTGAATATAGACTCCCAAACTGTAGTGGTGATGTTGGGAATGGCATTAAACAGAAAATTAGAGACGCATGTAATAAAGGAACATCTATAATTATGGGTGACTTTAATCTGCATATAGATTGGGCAAATCAAATTAGTAACAATACCGTAGAGGAGGAATTCCTGGAGTGTATTCGGGATGGTTTTCTGAACCAATAAGTTGAGGAACCAACTAGAGAACAGGTCATCCTCGACTGGGTATTGTGTAATGAAAAATGAATAATTGGCAATCTAGTGCGAGGCCCCATAATATGATAGAACCCTTCATCAAGATGGAGAGTGACGTAGTTGATTCTGAGACTTGGGTTCTGAATCTTAATAAAGGAAACTATGATGGTATGAGGCGCGAGTTGGCTATGGTGGATTGGGAAACGTTACTTAAAGGGATGATGGTGGATAGGCAATGGCAAACATTCAAACAGTGCATGGGTGAGCTGCAACAATTGTTTATTCCTGTCTGGCGCAAAAGTAAAACAGGAAAGGTGGCCAAACCATGGCCTACGAGGGAAATCAGAGATAGTATTAGATCCAAGGAAGAGGCATACAAATTGGCTAAAAAAAAAATAGTCCTGAGGATTGGGAGCAGTTTAGAATTCAGCAAAGAAGGACCAAGGGATTGATTAAGAAGGGGAAAATAGAGTACAAGAATAATCTTGCAGGGAACATTAAAACTGACTGTAAAAGTTTCTATAGGTATGTGAAGAGAAAAAGATTGGTGAAGACAAATGTAGGTCCCTTACAGTCAGAAATAGGGGAATTTATATTGGGGAACAAAGAAATGGCTGACCAACTAAACACATACTTTGGTTCTGTCTTCACAAAGGAGGACACAAATAACATACCAGAAATGTTGGGGAACACAGGGTTTAGTGAGAGGGTGGAACTGAAAGAAATCAGTATTAGTAGGGAAATGGTGTTGGGGAAATTGATGGGATTGAAGGCCGATAAATCCTCAGGGCCTGATAATCTCCATCCAAGAGTATTTAAGGAAGTGGCCCTAGAAATAGTGGATGCATTGGTGGTCATCTTCCGAGTTTCTATAGACTCTGGAACATTTCCTACAGATTGGAGGGTACCTAATGTAACCCCACTATTTAAAAAAGGAGGTAGAGAGAAAACAGGGAATTATAGACCAGTCAGCCTGAGGTCAGTAGTGGGGAAAATTCTAGAGTCCATTATAAAAGATTTAATAGCTGAGCACTTGGAAAACAGTGGCAGAATCGGACAGAGTCAGCAAGGACTTACGAAAGGGAAATCATGCTTGACAAATCTACTGGAATTTTTCAAGGATGTAACCAGTAGAGTTGATGAGGGGGAGCCAGTGGATGTGGCTTATTTGGACTTTCAGAAGGCTTTTGACAAAGTCCCACATAAGAGATTAGCATGTATGATTAAAGTACATGGGATTGGGGGTAGTGTATTTAGATAGACAGAAAACTGGTTGGCAGACAGGAAACAAAGAATAGGAATGAATGAGTCTCTTTCCGAATGGCAGGCAGTGACTAGTTGGGGTACTGCAGGGATTGGTGCTTGGACCCCAGCTATTCAAAATATATGTTAATGATTTAGATAAAGGAACTAAATGTAATATCTCCAAATTTCCAGATGACACAAAGCTGGGTGGGAGGGTGAGCTGTGAGGAGGATGCAGAGATGCTTCAGTGTGAATTGGACAAGCTGAGTGAGTGGGCAAATGCATGGCAGATGCAGTATAATGTGGATAAATGTGAGGTTATCCACTTTGGTAACGAAAACAGGATGGCAGATCATTATCTGAATGGTTATAAATTGAGAGAGGAGAATGTGCAACAAGACCTGAATGTCCTCGTACACCTGTCATTGAAGGTAAGCATGCAGGTGCAACAGGCGGTAAAGAAGGCAAATGGTATGTTGGCCTTCATAGCCAGAGGATTCGAGTACAGGAGCAGGGATGTCTTGTTGCAATTGTACAGGCCCATGTTGAGACCACATCTGGAATATTGTGTGCAGTTTTGGTCTCCTTATCTGAGGAAGGATGTTCTTGCTATAGGGGGAGTGCAGCAAAGGTTTACCAAACTGATTCCTGGGATGGAGGGACTGACATATGAGGAGAGAATGAGTCGGTTAGGATTATATTCGCTGGAGTTGAGAAGAATGAGGGAGGAATCTCATAGAAACCTATAAAATTCTAACAGGACTAGACAGGGTAGATGTAGGAAGGATGTTCCCGATGGTGGAGGAGTCCAGAACCAGGGGCCACAGTCTGAGGATTTGGGGTAAGCCATTTGGGACTGAGATGGGGAGAAATTTCTTCACCCAGAGAGAGGTGAGCCTGTGGAATTCGCTAGCACAGAAAGTAGTTGAGGCCAAAACATTGTGTGTTTTCAAGAAGGAGTTAGAAATAGATCTTGGGGCGAAAGGGATCAAAGGGTATGCAGAGAAAGTGGGAGCAGGCTATTGAGTTGGATGATCAGTCATGATCATAATGAATGTCGGAGCAGGCTCGAAGGGCTGAATGGCCTACTCCTCCTATTTTCTATGTTACTATGTTTCACAGAACCACAGAAAGAGATCATTCAACCCTGCGCCAACCAAAAAATGAAAAAAACAGTTGCTCACTTTAACCTCACCTTCCAGCACCTGGTCCGTAGCCGTGCAGGTTACAACACTTTAGGTGCAGATCCAGATGCCTTTTAAATGTTGAGGGTTTCTGCCTCCATCACCAAACCACCAAACCAGGCAGTGAATCCCAAACATCTACCACCCTCAGTCATTACTTCAGCATCTCCTGTGTTGCCCAGTTCACTGTCGGGCATCATATGCCTCATTTCCTTTCCCTCTCTAGCCTCTTGAACCCATTTATAGCATCTGCTTTAACAGATTTCATAATAGGACTGGAATTTTTGGAATGAAATAATTTTGTTTAGAGATTTGCCTTTTTTAAATTCCCTTTGACTTTTGCCCTCCAGATTTCTCCATTAATTGGACAGTAAATGGAGGGAGGTTGGGTGATGTGGAAAAGCAAGTATTTGGGGGTTCATGTTCATAAGACATGAAGAGCAGCAGCTCAAGTGGTCAAGGCCATGAAAAAGCTCATAGAACACAGGGTTTTATGGTAAGATGCATGGAATTTGACACGGGGAATCTAAACCATTCCAAGACCATAGTTAGAATGATGTGGGCTCTACACTAAAGGAATGTTGTTGAGGCAATAGAGAGGATGCAGCATAGATTAAGCTACAATGTTGCCTGGTATGAGGAAACTGAATCAGAAATGCACAGCAGAGATGACGGCTATTCGGCAATCATGCCAACTCTTTGAAAGAGCTCCATTAGTAACAACCCCCCACAACTTACCCACCCCACCACCTTGAATCTGCTCTTTTCCGATAGCTCTGCAAACTTTTCAATAATTTATACAATTTCTTTTTCAAGTTATTATTGAATCTCCTTCCACCTTCCCTCCAGGCAATAAAATCTCCTCAAATCCCTTCCTCTTTGAGGATTACTACAGGCCTAGAAATGAATATAGAGAGTTTGGTAATTATTCAATTCCTTAAACAACTGATTTTAAAAACAAATTCTGTTGTTACTTTTGAAACCCAAAAAACCCAGTTTATTTATGGAAATCACAGACCCTTAACGGCACAGAAGAAGGCCATTCGGCCCATCATGTCTGCACCAGCTCTCCAGATGAGCATTATGACCTAGTGCCATTGCCCTGCCTTTTCCCCGTACCCTTGCACATTGGTTCTATTCAAAAATCATCTAATTTCCTCTTGAATGCCTTGAATGAACCTGCCTCCACCACACTTCCAGGCAGTGCATTCCAGACCCGAACCACTCATGTGAAAAAGTTTTTTTCTCACGTCACATTTGTTTCTTTTGCAAATCACTTTAAATCTGTGCCCCCTTGTTCTGGATCCTTTTATGAGTGGGAACAGCGTCTCCCTATCTACTCTGTCCAGCCCCCTCATGATTTTGAATATCTCTATCAAATCTCCTCTCAGCCGCCTTCTCTCCAAGGAGAACAGTCACAACCTCTCCAATCTATCCTCATAGCTGAAGTTTCTCATCCCTGGAACCATTCTTGTAAACCTCTGCACTCTCTCCAATGTGTTCACATCCTTCCTATAATATGGCACGCAGAACTGTACACAATACTCCACAATGTTTAAAACTGGTTTGAATTTTTTTGCTTTGCAGATCCGTTCACACTTTCAGTTTGGGGACCTTTGCCAGAGGACGTCGGCTGCCTCCTGCTGCCCCAGCTGGACACTGGGCAATTACATCGCCATCCTCAACAACCGATCCTCCTGCCAGAAGATCACTGAGCGAGACGTGGCACACACGTTAAAACTCCTCCGCTCCTGCGTTAAATATTACCACAACGGGACTCTGGGACCTGACTGCTGGGACATGACCACCCGTCGCAAAGACCAGCTGAAGTGCACTTCTGTGCCACGCAAGTGCACCAAATATAATGCCGTCTACCAAATTCTCCATTATTTGGTGGACAAGGACTTCTTGAGCCCCCAGACCTTGGACTATGTGATTCCAGCATTAAAGTACAGCATGCTGTTCATCCCCACAGAGAAAGGGAAAAGCATGATGGGCATTTATTTGGACAACTTTGAGAATTGGAACTGTTCAGATGGTGTCACCACCATTGCAGGAATAGAGTTTGGGATCAAGCACAACTTGTTCCAGGACTACCTTCTGATGGATACCGTGTATCCTGCCATTGCGATTGCGATTGTTCTGTTGATAATGTGCATGTATACTAGATCCATGTTCATCACCTTGATGACCATGTTCGCCATCATCAGCTCCTTGATCGTCTCCTACTTCCTCTACAGGATCGTTTTTGGCTTCAAGTTTTTCCCATTCATGAACCTCACGGCGCTCATTATTCTGGTGGGGATCGGGGCAGATGATGCCTTTGTCCTGTGCGATGTTTGGAACCACACTAAGTTTGACAAGCCCCAGGCAGAATTGGCAGAAACAGTGAGTGTCACCCTGCACCATGCAGCCCTCTCCATGTTTGTCACCAGCTTCACCACCGCAGCTGCCTTCTACGCCAACTATGTCAGCAACATCACCGCTATCCGGTGCTTCGGTGTTTATGCTGGCACCGCCATTCTGGTCAACTACATTTTAATGGTGACCTGGCTCCCAGCAGTGGTGGTGCTGCACGAACGCTACTTGCTGCATTTTTTCCAGTGCGGTGAGAAGCCCGGGCAGCGGGCCTACCGTGACAGCTGGCCAGCGCGACTATGCCGCAAGTTGCAGAGCCTCCTGCTGGCCGCATCCGAGACATCCCGGATATTCTTCGAGAAGGTGCTGCCTTGCATTGTCATCAAGTTCCGCTACATCTGGCTGTGCTGGTTCCTGGCCCTGACCATTGGTGGCGCCTACATCGTCTGCGTCGACCCCAAGATGAAGTTGCCGTCGCTGGAGCTCTCCGAGTTCCAGGTGTTTCGCTCGTCACACCCCTTTGAGCGCTACGATGCGGAGTTCCGCCGGCTTTTTGTCTTCGAGCGGGTACACCACGGTGAGGAGCTGCACATGCCCATCACTCTGGTGTGGGGCGTCGCACCTGTGGATGGTGGTGACCCACTTAACCCTCATAACAAGGGTCGATTGCGGCTAGATGCTACCTTCGATGTGGCCAGCCCCACCTCCCAGCTGTGGCTCCTGCGCTTCTGCCAACGGCTGAGGAACCAGACCTTCTTCCACCAGACCGATGAGCAGGACTTCACCAGCTGCTTCGTCGAGACCTTCCGGCAATGGATGGAGAATCAAGACTGTGAGGAGCCCACCCTGTATCCATGCTGCAGTCAGTCCACCTTCCCCTATAAGCAAGAGGTTTTTGAGCTGTGCATCAAACGTGCCATTATGGAGCTTGAGCGTAGTACTGGCTACCACTTGGACAGCAAGACACCAGGGCCCCGCTTTGACATCAATGATACCATCCGAGCTGTGGTCCTGGAGTTTCAGAGTACCTACCTCTTCACGCTGGCCTACGAGAAGATGAATCATTTCTACAAGGAGGTGGATGCCTGGATCATGGAGGAATTGAAAGCTGCTCCGGCTGGCCTCAGCAACGGCTGGTTCGTCAGTGGCCTGGAGTTTTTCGATCTTCAGGACAGCCTTTCGGATGGCACCTTGGTGGCCATGGGGCTCTCGGTGGCTGTAGCCTTCAGCGTCATGTTACTCACCACCCGCAACGTGGTGATCAGCCTGTACGCCATTGTCTCCATCACCGGGACCATCTTCGTCACAGTGGGCTCGCTGGTACTACTGGGCTGGGAGCTGAATGTTCTGGAGTCTGTCACCATCTCTGTGGCTGTGGGTTTGGCTGTTGACTTTGCTGTCCATTATGGTGTGGCCTACCGTCTGGCCCCAGAGACGGACCGCGAGGGAAAGGTGGTCTTCTCCCTGAGCCGGATGGGGTCTGCCATCGCCATGGCTGCCCTAACCACCTTTGTGGCTGGTGCTATGATGATGCCCTCCACTGTCTTGGCCTACACACAGCTTGGAACCTTCATGATGCTCATCATGTGCATCAGCTGGGGCTTCGCCACCTTCTTTTTCCAGTGTATGTGTCGCTGCCTGGGGCCACAGGGCTCCTGCGGCCAGATCCCCCTACCCAAAAGGTTGCAATGCCATGGCTTGCCTCAGCCATCCCCACCCCATGCTGGCCGCGGACGGAAGGAGGGCAAGAGTGTCTGCCGTGTCCACAAGCACCAGCAAGCTGGTGAGGGAGACCGGCTGGAGATGGAACATGAGCATTACGAACTGGAGCCCCTGGCTGCCAGAGAGGGTGGTGAGGCTGGTGAGAAGAGGCTAGACGCCACTGGTGATGGCGAAGTGCTGGGCACCGATCCCCGGCTGTTCAATGGAACCCGCATACCCGCCTACCGCCCTGCCACACCAAGCCGGGGGTCAGCTAACCTGTCGGCACAAGCCAAGCCAGCGCTGCCTCAGGTCCGGTTTGTCCAGATCAGCACACGGCTGAACAGCATCCCCCACTCGCTGGAGAGCGTCACCGCCCGGGTACATGCCAACCCCCATTAAAGCCCCCGACTGGGGCGATCTGGAGTCTCTGTAGTCAGTGGACTGCGTGTGGTTTATCATCCCATTTCCTTGGCACCCAGCTCTTCAGGGGCAACTTGATGCCACCGCTGGGCTGCCTAGAATGTTGTGCACGTGCCTATGTGCCATGTGCCACCTCTGCTACATCCCCCCCCCCCAATTACCTTGCTCACCACCCTGCCATGCTTCATACAGAGAGGCAGGTACTGAAAAGTTCTCCACTTGGAAACTTCTGCCTGTCTTCCAGCCCCACAAGAGATTTAAAAGCCAAAAAATCTCATAGCTCCCACTATCCAGTGGGGACGAGGGGTTTGGAAGTGGGAGCAACCATGGGACCCTTCAGACAGCAGCATCTTCTCTGGACAGCTGCAGACACCAAACCCTGTACTCTTTCTTTCTGTCCCTGTGTTAATAATGGCAACTCCTCAGGACAGCACATGCCAAAACCAAAGGGGTCTTAACGTAACAGCCAACACAGACATCATGGACAGAGAGCGCATGCTCTAATGGCAGAGCCACATTCTCAAATTAAAACGGGCCAAGTAGTAACGGAGCCCAACGCTCTGGCCAAACGGAACCCTCATGGCCGGGACCGAACCGGACAGGATTCTCGCACTCAGGGACGGCGCGCCCTCGTTTCCATTTGCTGCCACATGTCACAGCCCAGCAACTGAACCCCAGCGATAACAAAGTGCAATTGTATCGACTCCGTTCTTCCAAAGGCTGAATGAAGCCAGCGTGCCTGCTGTCTGGACAAGGCATTCAGAACTAATCAGTGAGCCCTTTGTGCACAGAGGGGAGAACACTGCGAGAGTGCTTTAACTCGAGATGAAGGCACATGTCTCAATGCCTTTTCAAAGGGGTGGGTGGGATGGGAGAGGGACAAGGGCTGAGGGGAGCGACGCCCAACAGTAAAAACTGAAATAAGATGCAGTTAAAGACACTTATTTAAGACAGAGATGGTGCCATGATAATTCCTTTTTAAAGGGAGTTCTTTCTCCAGTTATTTTTCTCCCGATCTTTCACAGCACATCTTTTTGGGGTACTGTTCTGCAGGCGCCAACAGCTGTTAGCTGTTAGGCTATTCCCCGCATCATGCCAATGTTAGCAAGCTGTTAGTCTATGAGGTGGGGAGACAGACGTTACAGTTAATCTGATCAGATCCTCACACCAGCTCCTCCACACCTCCCCACTTTGCAGCAGGAGTTCTTGAATAGCAGGAATATTGGCAAAACCTACTCACTCTGACCTCAGGGTACTGATGCCAACTACAGCATCACAAATACCTCCTCTCCCGTCATCTAGCTAATTCAGCAACAACCAAGGATGGAACTAAAGATGACCTTGGTTCTTATGGCTCAGTATTAAAGCAGGCATGTTGGATTCTTCATCCTATTCTTTATCCTAGCTCCACTGTCCTGCTGACATAAAAAACAAAATGACCGATTGGAACTAATTTCTTGGAAGCTTAAATCTGGAATAAAAACAATTCCCTAATTTCTTTCCTCGCCCACACCGCCCCAGGCACAACCTGCTGCAAAGAGGAAGGTTTCAAAGTCTATCTATTGCTACTTAATTTGACTGCAAAAAGGAGACCGAGGGATGAGACACACTGTCTTTCTCCCTACCCCTCCCTCCCCACCATCATTCCCTTTCATAATGCTGATGCAGAGAATGGAGATTGAACTTGTGCCCAAGTACTCTGTGCAGCCCCAGTACGTTGTGTCACCTCCACGCTATTCCCCCCTTCCCTGTTGTTTTGGAATAAAGCCTGTTGTAGGACAACTCTCCTTTGTTGGGGCTCCTGGGAGAGCAATGCCCTGAAGAGGGCTGCTCTAGATTTCTCATTGTCACAGTGTGATGCTGCCAACACCATGTTGGAAGTGCAATAAAAGGGGGCACCCCATTCTCTGTACCACCCATGTTTGCTTTTCGAAGGAGCTGGGAATCCAGCACCTTCTGCCCATTGGAGAGTGGTATCAATGTACATCTACCATTCAAGACAAATGGTTTTTGCAACCATGCAACCATCTATTAACACTAATTCACCCTGTCATAACCACTGCTCACTTAATTACTGATGACTAAGTCCAGTTTATTGATTTGGACGTCATTACAAATCTTTGATCCAGGCATGAATCTCTTGACCCCCAAGCATAAAGGTTTCAGAATATCAAAGCTTTCAGAATATCGTGCATCATTATCCATTGGGTCAGTAGTGTCTCTCTCTGCTCCCTCACCGCCTCCCCCCCCCCCCCCACCCCCTACCCTATACCATTGGTTCCAGCATACGTCAGGCCCAACTGTGACCATATCACGTTTTTACACACAGGTTTTTGTACACATATCGGGAGCAATTAGTGATGACGGTGAAGTTGAAACCTTCAGTCAATGAACCCATTCACCTCCCGTCCGTTTCCCCTTTTTATTTTATTCTTTTTGACCCGAGTTAAGTACCGGGAGAATAATTTAATACTTGCATTCTTAATGTATGCTTTCTGCTATTTAAAAAATGTTACTACAGCTATTAAACTAAATATTCCTATTTGTTGTGTATGCATTATCAAGGGAAGCAATGTATTTACTCAATCACATTGGGGATTTTACAATTATTGCTGCTATGAAAATGAAGATGATTCCCAGTTTGATACTGCGCAAATGAAAAGCTCCTATTAATTGCTGAGTTTCAGTATATGTTTTATTCATGCTACTGCCCCGCTTCAAGTCCTCTTCCCTCCTTCTCTCTCCCATGCCTGCCCTTGCCACATGAAAGTCCTGCTCCCAGCCTACCTTTTGGTCTTTCTTTGCATTGTTAGGGTAGGGTGTGGGTCAGTATTGGAATGGGGATTGTGATTTTCAGTAGAACTGGTAAAGATTAGAATTTGTTTTTTTCAGCTTGGGAGTCTTTGATTCTATGAATTACCCCTAGCAGCTCCATCCTTACTCCCCCACAGTACAGCATTAGGATAGGAGTGGAGGAGCGTGTTTCCAGGGCTGCAGCTGCTCTTGCTCTGTAAATCCTTGCGGAAAAGTGCATGTCTGGCATCAGCAAATACGTTTCCCAGGGTGGGACCACAACTGAGGTACATGGGCATTCTGCTGTCTCACCAAGGTGGTACAGTAAGGACACATGGTCGAATTCTGTCGCTGGGTGGGGAGCAGTGAGGACACACTGTCACACCCTGTCCCTGAAAAGGGGTCAGTAAGGACACACAGTGACACCCTGTTCCTGAGGACGGGTCAGTAAGGACACACTGTCACACCCTGTCCCTGAGGAGGGGTCAGCATGGACACACTGTCACACCCCGTCCCTGAGGAGGGGTCAGTAAGGAAACACTGTCACACCCTGTTCCTGGGGTGGAGGGGAGAGTGAGGACACACTGTCACACTCTGTCCCTGAGGTGGGGTCAGTAAGGACACACTGTCACACCCTGTCTTTGGGGAGGGAGCAGTGAGGACACACTGTCATACCCTGTCTCTGGGGAGGGAGCAGTGAGGACACACTGTCACACACTGTCTCTGTGGTGGAGGTAGTAAGAACACACTGTCACACCCTGTCTCTGGGGAGGGAGCAGTGAGGACACACTGTCACACCCTGTCTCTGTGGTGGAGGTAGTAAGGACACACTGTCACACCCTGTCTCTGGGGAGGGAGCAGTGAGGACACACTGTCACACCCTGTCTCTGGGGAGGGAGCAGTGAGGACACACTGTCACACCCTGTCTCTGGGGAGGGAGCAGTAAGGACACACTGTCACACCCTGTCTCTGGGGTGGAGAGGTCAGTGAGGACACACTGTCACACCGTGTCTCTGGGGTGGAGGGGTCAGTAAGGACACACTGTCACACCCTGTCTCTGGGGAGGGAGCAGTAAGGACACACGGTCACACCCTGTCTTTGTGGAGGGAGCAGTGAGGACACACTGTCACACCCTGTCTCTGGGGAGGGAGCAGTGAGGACACACTGTCACACCCTGTCTCTGGGGAGAGAGCAGTGAGGACACACTGTCACACCCTGTCTCTGGGGAGGGAGCAGTTGGGACACAATGTCACACCCTGTCTCTGTGGTGGAGGTAGTAAGGACACACTGTCACACCCTGTCTCTGGGGTGGAGGGGTCAGTAAGGACACACTGTCACACCCTGTCTCTGGGGAGGGGTCAATAAGGACACACTCTCACACCCTGTCTCTGGGGAGGGAGCAGTGAGGACACACTGTCACACACTGTCTCTGTTTAGGGAGCAGTGAGGACACACTGTCAAACCCTGCCTCTGGGGAGGGAGCAGTGAGGACACACTGTCACACCCTGTCTCTGGGGAGGGCGCAGTAAGGACACACTGTCACACCCTGTCTCTGGGGAGGGAGCAGTAAGGACACACTGTCACACCCTGTCTCTGGGGTGGAGGGGGCAGTGAGAACACACTGTCACACACTGTCTCTGGGGAGGGAGCAGTAAGGACACACTGTCATACCCTGTCTCTGGGGAGGGAGCAGTAAGGACACACTATCACACCCTGGCTCTGGGGAGGGAGCAGTGAGGACACTGTCACACCCTGTCTCTGGGGAGGGAGCAGTGAGGACACACAGTCACACCCTGTCTGTGCGGAAGGGGCAGTGAGGACACACTGTCACACCCTGTCTCTGGGGAGGGGGCAGTAAGGACACACTGCCAAACCCTGTCTCTGGGGTGGAGGGGTCAGTTAGGACACACTGTCACACCCTGTCTCTCGGGAGGAAGCAGTGAGGACACACAGTCACACCCTGTCTCTGGGGAGGGGGCGGTGAGGACACACTGTCACACCCTGTCTCTGGGGAGGGGGCAGTAAGGACACACTGTCAAACCCTGTCTCTGGGGTGGAGGGGTCATTAAGGACACAATGTCACACACTGTCTCTGGGGTGGAGGGTTCAGTGAGGACACACTGTCACACACTGTCTCTGGGGTGGAGGGTTCAGTGAGGACACACTGTCACACCCTGTCTCTGGGGTGGAAGGGTCAGTGAGGACACACTGTCATACCCTGTCTCTGGGGAGGGGGCAGTAAGGACACACTGTCACACCCTGTCTCTGGGAAGGGAGCAGTGAAGACACACTGTCACACCCTGTCTCTGGGGAGGGAGCAGTGAGGACACACTGTCACACCCTGTCTCTGGGAAGGGAGCAGTGAAGACACACTGTCACACCCTGTCTCTGGGGTGGAGGGGTCAGCAAGGACACACTGTCACATCCTGTCTCTGGGGAGGGAGCAGTGAGGACACACTGTCACACCCTGTCTCTGAGGAGGGAGCAGTAAGGACACACTGTCACACCCTGTCTCTGGGGAGGGAGCAGTGAGGACACACTGTCAAACCCTGTCTCTGGGGTGGAGGGGTCAGTGAGGACACACAGTCACACCCTGTCTCTGGGGAGGGGGCGGTGAGGACACACTGTCACACCCTGTCCCTGGGGAGGGGGCAGTAAGGACACACTGTCAAACCCTGTCTCTGGGGTGGAGGGGTCATTAAGGACACACAGTCACACACTGTCTCTGGGGTGGAGGGTTCAGTGAGGACACACTGTCACACCCTGTCTCTGGGGTGGAAGGGACAGTGAGGACACACTGTCATACCCTGTCTCTGGGGAGGGGGCGGTGAGGACACACTGTCACACCCTGTCTCTGGGAAGGGAGCAGTGAAGACACGCTGTCACACCCTGTCTCTGGGGAGGGAGCAGTGAGGACACACTGTCACACCCTGTCTCTGGGAAGGGAGCAGTGAAGACACTGTCACACCCTGTCTCTGGGGTGGAGGGGTCAGCAAGGACACACTGTCACACCCTGTCTCTGGGGAGGGAGCAGTGAGGACACACTGTCACACCCTGTCTCTGGGGTGGAGGGGTCAGCAAGGACACACTGTCACACCCTGTCTCTGGGGAGGGAGCAGTGAGGACACACAGTCACACCCTGTCTCTGGGGAGGGGGCAGTGAGGACACACTGTCACACCCTGTCTCTGGGGAGGGGGCAGTAAGGACACACTGTCAAACCCTGTCTCTGGGGTGGAGGGGTCATTAAGGACACACTGTCACACCCTGTCTCTGGGGAGGGAGCAGTGAGGACAAACTGTCACACCCTGTCTCTGAGGAGGGAGCAGTGAGGACACACTGTCACACCCTTTCTCTGGGGAGGGGGCAGTGAGGACACACTGTCATACCCTGTCTCTGGGGAGGGAGCAGTGAGGACACACTGTCACACCCTGTCTCTGGGGAGGGGTCAGTAAGGACACACTGTCACACCCTGTCTCTGGGGTGGAGGGGTCAGTAAGGACACACTGTCACACCCTGTCCCTGTGGTGGAGGTAGTCAGGACACATTGTCACCCCTTGTCTCTGGGGAGTGGGCAGTGATGACACACTGTCACACACTGTCTCTGGGGTGGAGGGTTCAGTGAGGACACACTGTCACACACTGTCTCTGGGGTGGAGGGTTCAGTGAGGACACACTGTCATACCCTGTCTCTGGGGAGGGGGCAGTAAGGACACACAGTCACACCCTGTCTCTGGGAAGGGAGCAGTGAAGACACACTGTCACACCCTGTCTCTGGGGTGGAGGGGTCAGCAAGGACACACTGTCACACCCTGTCTCTGGGAAGGGAGCAGTGAAGACACACTGTCACACCCTGTCTCTGGGGAGGGAGCAGTGAGGACACACTGTCACACCCTGTCTCTGGGAAGGGAGCAGTGAAGACACACTGTCACACCCTGTCTCTGGGGTGGAGGGGTCAGCAAGGACACACTGTCACACCCTGTCTCTGAGGAGGGAGCAGTAAGGACACACTGTCACACCCTGTCTCTGGGGAGGGAGCAGTGAGGACACACAGTCACACCCTGTCTCTGGGGAGGGGGCAGTGAGGACACACTGTCACACCCTGTCTCTGGGGAGGGGGCAGTAAGGACACACTGTCAAACCCTGTCTCTGGGGTGGAGGGGTCATTAAGGACACACTGTCACTCACTGTCTCTGGGGTGGAGGGTTCAGTGAGGACACACTGTCACACACTGTCTCTGGGGTGGAGGGTTCAGTGAGGACACACTGTCACACCCTGTCTCTGGGGTGGAAGAGACAGTGAGGACACACTGTCATACGCAGTCTCTGGGGAGGGGGCAGTAAGGACACATTGTCACACCCTGTCTCTGGGAAGGGAGCAGTGAAGACACACTGTCACACCCTGTCTCTGGGGAGGGAGCAGTGAGGACACACTGTCACACCCTGTCTCTGGGAAGGGAGCAGTGAAGACACACTGTCACACCCTGTCTCTGGGGTGGAGGGGTCAGCAAGGACACACTGTCACACCCTGTCTCTGGGGAGGGAGCAGTGAGGACACACTGTCACACCCTGTCTCTGAGGAGGGAGCAGTGAGGACACACTGTCACACCCTTTCTCTGGGGAGGGGGCAGTGAGGACACACTGTCATACCCTGTCTCTGGGGAGGGGGCGGTGAGGACACACTGTCACACCCTGTCTCTGGGAAGGGAGCAGTGAAGACACACTGTCACACCCTGTCTCTGGGGAGGGAGCAGTGAGGACACACTGTCACACCCTGTCTCTGGGAAGGGAGCAGTGAAGACACACTGTCACACCCTGTCTCTGGGGTGGAGGGGTCAGCAAGGACACACTGTCACACCCTGTCTCTGGGGAGGGAGCAGTGAGGACACACTGTCACACCCTGTCTCTGGGGTGGAGGGGTCAGCAAGGACACACCGTCACACCCTGTCTCTGGGGAGGGAGCAGTGAGGACACTGTCACACCCTGTCTCTGAGGAGGGAGCAGTGAGGACACACTGTCACACCCTTTCTCTGGGGAGGGGGCAGTGAGGACACACTGTCATACCCTGTCTCTGGGGAGGGAGCAGTGAGGACACACTGTCACACCCTGTCTCTGGGGAGGGAGCAGTAAGGACACATTGTCACACCCTGTCTTTGGGGTGGAGGGGTCAGTAAGGACACACTGTCACACCCTGTCCCTGTGGTGGAGGTAGTCAGGACACATTGTCACCCCTTGTCTCTGGGGAGGGGGCAGTGAGGACACAATGTCACACCCTGTCTGTGGAGAGGGAGCAGTGAGGACACACTGTCACACCCTGTCTCTGGGGAGGGAGCAGTGAGGAAACAATGTCACATCCTGTCTGTGGAGAGGGAGCAGTGAGGACACACTGTCACACCATGTCTCTGGGGAGGGAGCAGTAAGGACACACTGTCACACCCTGTCCCTGAGGAGGGGTCAGTAAGGACACACTGTCACACCCTGTCCCTGAGGAGGGGTCAGTAAGGTCACACTGTCACACCCTGTCCCTGAGGAGGGGTCAGTAAGGACACACTGTCACACCCCGTCCTTGAGGAGGGGTCAGTAAGGAAACACTGTCACACCCTGTTCCTGGGGTGGAGGGGAGAGTGAGGACACACTGTCACACTCTGTCCCTGAGGTGGGGTCAGTAAGGACACACTGTCAAACCCTGTCTTTGGGGAGGAAGCAGTGAGGACACACTGTCTCTGTGGTGGAGGTAGTAAGGACACACTATCACACCCTGTCTCTGGGGAGGGAGCAGTGAGGACACACAGTCACACCCTGTCTCTGGGGAGGGAGCAGTGAGGACACACAGTCACACCCTGTCTCTGGGGAGGGAGCAGTGAGGACACACAGTCATACCCTGTCTCTGGGGAGGGAGCAGTGAGGACACACTGTCACACCGTGTCTCTGTGGTGGAGGTAGTAAGGAAACACTGTCACACCCTGTCCCTGTGGCGGGGTCAGTAAGCACACACTGTCACACCCTGTCTCTGGGGAGGGAGCAGTGAGGACACACAGTCACACCCTGTCTCTGGGGAGGGAGCAGTGAGGACACACAGTCATACCCTGTCTCTGGGGAGGGAGCAGTGAGGACACACTGTCACACCGTGTCTCTGTGGTGGAGGTAGTAAGGAAACACTGTCACACCCTGTCCCTGTGGCGGGGTCAGTAAGCACACACTGTCACACCCTGTCTCTGGGGAGGGAGCAGTGAGGACACACAGTCACACCCTGTCTCTGGGGAGGGAGCAGTGAGGACACACTGTCACACCGTGTCTCTGGGGAGGGAGCAGTGAGGACACACTGTCACACCCTGTCTCTGGGGAGGGAGCAGTGAGGACACACTTTCATGCCCTGTCTCTGGGGAGGGAGCAGTGAGGACACACTGTCACACACTGTCTCTGGGGAGAGAGCAGTTGGGACACACTGTCACACCCTGTCCCTGGGGAGGGAGCAGTTGGGACACACTGTTACACCCTTTCTCTGGGGAGGGGGCAGTGAGGACACACTGTCATACCCTGTCTCTGGGGAGGGAGCAGTGAGGACACACTGTCACACCCTGTCTCTGGGGAGGGAGCAGTAAGGACACATTGTCACACCCTGTCTTTGGGGTGGAGGGGTCAGTAAGGACACACTGTCACACCCTGTCCCTGTGGTGGAGGTAGTCAGGACACATTGTCACCCCTTGTCTCTGGGGAGGGGGCAGTGAGGACACACTGTCACACACTGTCTCTGGGGAGGGGGCAGTGAGGACACAATGTCACACCATGTCTCTGGAGAGGGAGCAGTGAAGACACACTGTCACACCCTGTCTCTGGGGAGGGAGCAGTGAGGACACACTGTCACACCCTGTCTCTGGGAAGGGAGCAGTGAAGACACACTGTCACACCCTGTCTCTGGGGTGGAGGGGTCAGCAAGGACACACTGTCACACCCTGTCTCTGGGGAGGGAGCAGTGAGGACACACTGTCACACCCTGTCTCTGGGGTGGAGGGGTCAGCAAGGACACACTGTCACACCCTGTCTCTGGGGAGGGAGCAGTGAGGACACACTGTCACACCCTGTCTCTGAGGAGGGAGCAGTGAGGACACACTGTCACACCCTTTCTCTGGGGAGGGGGCAGTGAGGACACACTGTCATACCCTGTCTCTGGGGAGGGGGCGGTGAGGACACACTGTCACACCCTGTCTCTGGGAAGGGAGCAGTGAAGACACACTGTCACACCCTGTCTCTGGGGAGGGAGCAGTGAGGACACACTGTCACACCCTGTCTCTGGGAAGGGAGCAGTGAAGACACACTGTCACACCCTGTCTCTGGGGTGGAGGGGTCAGCAAGGACACACTGTCACACCCTGTCTCTGGGGAGGGAGCAGTGAGGACACACTGTCACACCCTGTCTCTGGGGTGGAGGGGTCAGCAAGGACACACCGTCACACCCTGTCTCTGGGGAGGGAGCAGTGAGGACACTGTCACACCCTGTCTCTGAGGAGGGAGCAGTGAGGACACACTGTCACACCCTTTCTCTGGGGAGGGGGCAGTGAGGACACACTGTCATACCCTGTCTCTGGGGAGGGAGCAGTGAGGACACACTGTCACACCCTGTCTCTGGGGAGGGAGCAGTAAGGACACATTGTCACACCCTGTCTTTGGGGTGGAGGGGTCAGTAAGGACACACTGTCACACCCTGTCCCTGTGGTGGAGGTAGTCAGGACACATTGTCACCCCTTGTCTCTGGGGAGGGGGCAGTGAGGACACAATGTCACACCCTGTCTGTGGAGAGGGAGCAGTGAGGACACACTGTCACACCCTGTCTCTGGGGAGGGAGCAGTGAGGACACAATGTCACATCCTGTCTGTGGAGAGGGAGCAGTGAGGACACACTGTCACACCATGTCTCTGGGGAGGGAGCAGTAAGGACACACTGTCACACCCTGTCCCTGAGGAGGGGTCAGTAAGGACACACTGTCACACCCTGTCCCTGAGGAGGGGTCAGTAAGGTCACACTGTCACACCCTGTCCCTGAGGAGGGGTCAGTAAGGACACACTGTCACACCCCGTCCTTGAGGAGGGGTCAGTAAGGAAACACTGTCACACCCTGTTCCTGGGGTGGAGGGGAGAGTGAGGACACACTGTCACACTCTGTCCCTGAGGTGGGGTCAGTAAGGACACACTGTCAAACCCTGTCTTTGGGGAGGGAGCAGTGAGGACACACTGTCTCTGTGGTGGAGGTAGTAAGGACACACTATCACACCCTGTCTCTGGGGAGGGAGCAGTGAGGACACACAGTCACACCCTGTCTCTGGGGAGGGAGCAGTGAGGACACACAGTCATACCCTGTCTCTGGGGAGGGAGCAGTGAGGACACACTGTCACACCGTGTCTCTGTGGTGGAGGTAGTAAGGAAACACTGTCACACCCTGTCCCTGTGGCGGGGTCAGTAAGCACACACTGTCACACCCTGTCTCTGGGGAGGGAGCAGTGAGGACACACAGTCACACCCTGTCTCTGGGGAGGGAGCAGTGAGGACACACTGTCACACCGTGTCTCTGGGGAGGGAGCAGTGAGGACACACTGTCACACCCTGTCTCTGGGGAGGGAGCAGTGAGGACACACTTTCATGCCCTGTCTCTGGGGAGAGAGCAGTTGGGACACACTGTCACACCCTGTCTCTGGGGAGGGAGCAGCTGGGACACACTGTTACACCCTTTCTCTGGGGAGGGGGCAGTGAGGACACACTGTCATACCCTGTCTCTGGGGAGGGAGCAGTGAGGACACACTGTCACACCCTGTCTCTGGGGAGGGAGCAGTAAGGACACATTGTCACACCCTGTCTTTGGGGTGGAGGGGTCAGTAAGGACACACTGTCACACCCTGTCCCTGTGGTGGAGGTAGTCAGGACACATTGTCACCCCTTGTCTCTGGGGAGGGGGCAGTGAGGACACACTGTCACACACTGTCTCTGGGGAGGGGGCAGTGAGGACACAATGTCACACCATGTCTCTGGAGAGGGAGCAGTAAGGACACACTGTCACACCCTGTCCCTGGGTTGGAGGGGTCAGTAAGGAAACACTGTCACACCCTGTCCCTGAGGAGGGGTCAGTAAGGACACACTGTCACACCCCGTCCTTGAGGAGGGGTCAGTAAGGACACACTGTCACACCCTGTCCCTGGGTTGGAGGGGTCAGTAAGGAAACACTGTCACACCCTGTCCCTGAGGAGGGGTCAGTAAGGACACACTGTCACACCCCGTCCTTGAGGAGGGGTCAGTAAGGAAACACTGTCACACCCTGTTCCTGGGGTGGAGGGGAGAGTGAGGACACACTGTCACACTCTGTCCCTGAGGTGGGGTCAGTAAGGACACACTGTCACACCCTGTCTTTGGGGAGGGAGCAGTGAGGTCACACTGTCTCTGTGGTGGAGGTAGTAAGGACACACTATCACACCCTGTCTCTGGGGAGGGAGCAGTGAGGACACACTGTCACACCCTGTCTCTGGGGAGGGAGCAGTGAGGACACACAGTCATACCCTGTCTCTGGGGAGGGAGCAGTGAGGACACACTGTCACACCCTGACTCTGGGGAGGGAGCAGTGAGGACACACTGTCACACCCTGTCTCTGGGGAGGGAGCAGTGAGGACACACTTTCATGCCCTGTCTCTGGGGAGGGAGCAGTGAGGACACACTGTCACACCCTGTCTCTGGGGAGAGAGCAGTTGGGACACACTGTCACACCCTGTCTCTGGGGAGGGAACAGTTGGGACACACAGTCACACCCTGTCTCTCGGGAGGGAACAGTGAGGACACACTGTCACACCCTGTCTCTGGGGAGAGAGCATTTGGTACACACTGTCATATCCTGTCTCTGTGGTGGAGGGGTCAGTAAGGACACACTGTCACACCCTGTCTCTGGGGAGGGGTCAGTGAGGACACACTGTCAAACCCTGTCTCTGGGGAGCGAGCAGTAAGGAAACACTGTCACACCCTGTCCCTGAGGAGGGGTCAGTAAGGACACACTGTCACACCCTGTCTCTGGGGTGGAGGGGTCAGTGAGGACACACTGTCACACCCTGTCTCTGGGGTGGAGGGGTCAGCAAGAACACACTGTCACACCCTGTCTCTGGGGTGGAGGGGTCAGCAAGGACACACTGTCACACCCTGTCTTTGGGGAGGGAGCAGTGAGAACACACTGTCACACCCTGTCTCTGGGGAGGGAGCAGTGAGGACACACTGTCACACCCTGTCTTTGTGGTGGAGGTAGTAAGGACACATTGTCACACCCTGTCTCTGGGGTCGAGGGATCAGTGAGGACACACAGTCATACCCTGTCTCTGGGGTGGGGTCAGTGAGGACACACTGTCACACCCTGTCTCTGGGGAGTGGTCAGTGAGGACACACTGTCACACACTGTCTCTGGGGAGGGGACCGTGAGGACACACTGTCACACACTGTCTCTGGGGAGGGAGCAGTGAGGACACACTGTCGAACCCTGTCTCTGGGGAGGGAGCAGTGAGGACACACTGTCACACCCTGTCTCTGGGGAGGGAGCAGTGAGGACACACTGTCACACCCTGTCTCTGTGGTGGATGTAGTAAGGACACACTGTCACACCCTGTCTCTGGGGTGGAGGGGTCGGTAAGGACACACTGTCACACCCTGTCTCTGGGGTGGAGGGGTCAGTAAGGACACACTCTCACACCCTGTCTTTGTGGTAGAGGTAGTAAGGACACACTGTCACACCCTGTCTCTGGGGTGGAGGGGTCAGTAAGGACACACTCTCACACCCTGTCTTTGTGGTAGAGGTAGTAAGGACACACTGTCACACCCTGTCTCTGGGGTGGAAGGGGCAGTGAGGACACACTGTCACACCCTGTCTCTGGAGTGGAGGGGTCAGTAAGGACACACTGTCACACCCAGTCTCTGGGGTGGAAGGGGCAGTGAGGACACACTGTCACACCCTGTCTCTGGGCTGGAGGGGTCGGTAAGGACACACTGTCATACCCTGTCTCTGGGGTGGAGGGGTCAGTAAGGACACACTCTCACACCCTAGGCGTCAGTAGGGACTCACTGTCTGAGGCCCAACCATCTCCAGCTGCTTCATCATTGACCATCCAGGACAAAGCAGCTTGCTTCATTGGCACCCCAACCACAAATATTCACTCCCTCCACCACCAACACACAGTGGTAGCAGTGTGTACCACATCTAAAATATCCACAGCAGGAACTCACCAAGCCTCCCTTGACAGCATCTTCCAAACGCACAACCGCTACCACGCAGAAGAACAAGAATACCAAACCATCCCAACTTGGAAATATATAGCTGCTCCTTCACTGTCACTGGGTAAAAATCCTGGAACTACCTCCTTAACAGCACTGTGGGTGTTCCTACACCACATGGACTGCAGCGGCTCAAGAATGCAGCTCATCACCATCTTCTCAAAGGCAATTGGGGTTGGGTAATAAATGCTGGCCTAGCCAGCGATGCCTCCATGAGAATGTATGAAATAGATGCAGAAGTAGGCCACTCGGCCCTTTGAGCCTGCTCTACTATTCAATTAGATCATGGCTGAGCTGTTTGTGTTTCGAATTCCACATTTACATCTACCTCTGACAACCTTTGATTCCCTTACCTAACAAGGGATCTATCTACCTCTGCCTTAAAAATATTCAATGACCCTGCCTCCACCACCTTCAGAGGTGGAGAGTTCCAAAGTCACACAACCCTCTGAGAGGAAAAATTTCTCCTCATCACTGTCCTAAAAGGGCAACACTTTTTTTAAAAAAAACAATGCCCCTAGTTCTGGACTCCCCCACAAGAGGAAGCACTCTTTACTCATCTACCATTTCAAGACCAGTCAGGATCTTATATACTTCAATCAAGTCACCCTTCACTCTTCTGAACTCCAGTGGGAACAAGCCCAGTCTGTCTAACCTTTCCTCATAAGACAACCCGCCCATTCCAGGTATCAATCTAATAAACCTCCTCTGAACCGCCTGCAATGTATTTACACCCTTAAATAAGGAGACCAAAACTGCACACTATATTCGAGATGTGATCTGTTATGATATGGCAGCCGATATTTGCCAGGCTGACCAAATCCACAAGGGAAACTTGGCCACATTATCACAACAGTTTTGCAATTTATATTTGCTACGAGAAGATTTGTGCACTGAATTCAGAAGTAATGAGTCCACTAGCACCTTTAGAGATTCTAAACATTAAAAGTATTGTAAAAATTATTAACAAAAGTAAAGAATAAAACACATACACAAGACTGCAATGACACGGTTACTTAATATTATAACAATTCCCAAAATTCCTAGTTAACTATTCTCCCAACTACACGCTCGCTTTAAGTCCAAAATAAATTTTAACAATCAGACAACTCAGCAAGGTTACCCCAAGCACTCAATCGACAGTGGAATTCCAAAGGCTTTTAACGCAACTTTTCCCATAATTTAAAAATATTTTATGTTATCAATATGGTCAGTACTTTTGGGAAAAATTAATGTAATAACCTGCCTTATTTATCTTGTTAGATGTAAACATCCTACCATGTCTCCTTGAAAACCAAACACCTCTCCACTTATCTTAAAATGCATACTTCATTCAAACCCTATCTGCTGACTTTACCCTAGCTCACTCATTAGCATTTCAAATGCCCTTTTGCATCTAACTCTTTTGATAATTTCAACTTTGCAGTTTATCCATCTCTAATTTAATTAAATCAGCCATACAGACACAACCATTCACACACACAAACATAAGCCTACTTTACAATACCCCACAATAACATTATGAAAACTTGATAGTTTCATGACAGGTCTCACCAATGTCATGTATAACTGAAGCATAATATCCTTATTTTTATGTTCAATTCCTCTTGTAATAAAGGATTGCATTCCATTAGCCATCTTAATTACTTGCTCTGCCTGGGTACTAACTTTTTGTGACTCATGTTAGTATAGTGGTTGGTATCCCCACCTATCCAGCAGGTGACCGGGGTTCAATTCCCTGACAGGGAGATAAGACCTTGCTCTAAATGTCAGCTGTAAAGGGAGGTTTAGTGCTTCGGGGAAGGTGGTGACATAGTGGTATTGTCACTGGACTAGTGTTCCAGAGGCCCAGGATAATGCTCTGGGGGCTCAGGTCCAAATCCCACCATGGTAGATGGTGGAATTTGAATTCAGTAAAATCTAAAGTTTAAAATCTGATGATGATGACCATGAAACCATTGTTCTTTAGGGAAGGAAATCTGCTGTACTTACTACATATACTCGAGACCTGCAGCAATATGGTCGATTCGTAAATGCCCCCTGAACCAGGACAGTTAGGGCTGGGCAATAAATGTAGGCCTAGCCAGCGATGCCCATATCACATGAACGAATTTTTAAAAAATGCACTGGCACACCTAGATCCCTCTGCACTTTGGAATTCTGCAGCCGTTCTCCACTTATGTAATACTCTGCTTTTATATCCTCCCTGCTAAAGTGAACAACTTCACATTTTCCTACACTACTCCATCTGCCAGATTTTTGCCCACTCACTCAACCTATCTATATCCGTCTGCAACCTCCTGTCTTCTTCACAACATACTTTACTACCCATCTTTCTGCTTGGACTAGAATCCAGAGACCCAGGGTAATGCTCTAGGGACCCAGGTTCGAATCCCACCATGGCAGATTGTGGAATTTGAATTCAATAAAAAAAAATCTGTGATTAAGAATAATGACGACCATGAAATTATTGCCAATTGTAAAATCCCATCTGGTTCACTAATGTACTTAACGGAAGGAAATCTGCTGTCCTTCCTGGTCTGGCCCACATGTGACTCCAGACCCACAGTAATGTGGTTGACTCTTAAAATGCCCTGTGAACAAGGGCAATTAGGGATGGGCAATAAATGCTGGCCTAGCCAGTGACGCCCACATCCCATGAACTAATTAAAAAAAAACTTTCTGCAAATCTGCAAAGCATCTGCAAATTTAGCTACCATACCTTCATTCCCCTCATCTAAGTCATTGATATAAGTTGATGCCCCAGTACAGACCCCTGTGGGACTCCGCATGTCACATCCTACCAATCAGAAAAAGACCCTTTTATGCATACTCTCTGTTTTCTGCCAGCCAGCCAATCTTATTTCCACGCTAATATGTTACCCGCTACACCGTGAGCTTTTATTTTTTGCAGTAACCTTTGATTTGGCACTTTATCAAATGCCTTCTGGAAATCCAAGTACAGCATGTCTACAGGCTCCCCTTTAACCACAGCACATGTGATTCCTTCAAAGAACTCCAATAAATTGGCTAAACATGATTTCCCTTTCACAAAACCATGCTGACTCTTCCTTATTACTTTAAATTTCTCGAAGTGCCCAGCTTTAACCTCCTTAATGATCGATTCTAACACCTTCCCCATGACACATGTCAAGCTAACTGGCCTATAGTTTCCTGTTTTCTGCCTCCCTCCCTTCTTGAATAACAGAGTTATATTTGCTATTTTCCTGTCTGATGGAATCTTTCCAGAATCTAGCAATTTTTTTGAAAATTAACACCAAAGCATCAACTACCTCATTAGCCTTTTAAGACCCTAGGATGAAGTTCATCTGGACCCGGAGACTTGTCAACCCGCAGCTCCATCAGTTTGCTCAGTACCACTTCCCTAGTTATTGTAATTTCACCAATTTTCCCTCTCCCTTCCACCTCTTGACTTGCAGCTGTTACTGGAATGTTTTTTGTATCCTCTATAGTGAAGATGGAAGCAAAATATTTATTCATTTCATCTGCTATTTCCTTATTATCCACTATTAACTCCCCATTCTCATTCTCTAGAGGACCAACACTCATTTTACTTACTCTTCACCATGCTGACTCTTCCCTATTACCTTGAGTTTCTCGAAGTGCCCAGCTATAACCTCCTTAATGATCGATTCTAATACCTTCCCCATGACAGACGTCAAGCTAACTGGCTTATAGTTTTCTGTTTTCTGCCTCCCTCCCTTCTTGAATAGAGGGGTTACATTTGCTACTTTCCAATCTGATGGAACCTTTTCAGAATCTAGCAAATTTTGCAAAATTAACACCAACGCATCCACTACCTCATTAGCCACCTCTTGTAAAACCCTCGGATGAAGTCTGTCAGGACCCGGAGACTTGTCAGCCCACAGCTACATCAGTTTGCTCAGTACTGCTTGCTTAGTGATCATAATTTCACCATGTTCCCCTCTCCCTTCCACCTCCTGATTTACAGCTATTACTGGAATACTTTTTATACCCTCTATAATGAAGACAGAAGCAAAATATTTGTTAATTTCACCCATCATTTCCTTATTATCTATTAACTCCCCAATATCACTGTCTGGAGAACCAACACTCACTTTACTTTTTTCCTTTTTATAGTTTTTTTTATATTGGAAGAAAATACTTTATTCATAAAATACCTGAAAGAATGTTACAAAACATTTCAAAGTGACCATCACAAAAGGTGCAATCATATTCAACTTTTCCACATAGATCATGAGGTGCTTCAATACAATCAGTGAACATTACAGACATTTCAATAAGGCCATTACAGACAGTGCAATGGTATTCAAGTTATTGACATAGATCGCGTTGCACTCTGAAGTGCTTCAGTACAATTATGATAGATTTAATACTCACTGCATACATTCCTTGTGAGTTATACAGCTGGAGAGGTCTATACAATTCCCAGCCCCATGGTGCACTATGGCAGAAAGGTCTTAGATAGCAACCTTTCCCCATTGCGCCTTTGCGGCGGCTGCCCCAAGCTTTAGTGCGTCCCTCAGCAAGTACTCCTGGACATTGGAATGTGCCAGTCTGCAACAATTCTTTGCACTGGAAGACGAACAAGTTTCAGGCAGAGCAAAGAGCGTCTTTCACCGAGTTGATGATCCTCCAGCTGCAGTTGATGTTTGTCTCGGTGTGTGTCCCTGGGAACAGCTTGTAGAGCACAAAGCCCTGTGTCACAGAACTGCTTGGGATGAACCTCGACAAAAACCACTTTGTCTCTCTCCAGAACTCCTTTGCAAAGGCACATTCCACAAGGAGGTGAACAACAGTCTCTTCCCCACCACAGCCACCTCGAGGGCAATGTGTAGAGGGGGTGAGACTCCTGGCGTGCAGGAAGGATCTGATGGGGAGGGCTATTCTCACCACCAGCCAAACTACATCTTAGTGCTTGTTGAAAAGTTCTGGCGATGAGGCATTCTGCCAAATGACTTTGGGAATGTCTGCTCGGGGAACCATCCGACAGGATCCACTATCTCCTTTTCCTGCAGGGCCTCTAGGACATTATGTTCAACAATTCTTTGCACTGGAACAAGTTTCGGGCAGACCAAAGAGCGTCTTTCACTGAGTTGATGACACTCCAGCTGCAGTTGATGTTTGTCTCGGTGTGTGTTCCTGGGAACAGCCTGTAGAGCACAGAGTCCTGTGTCACAGAACTGCTCAGGATGAACCTCGACAGAAACCACTGCATCTTTGTCCAACCTCTGCCTGATGGACTTGTGGTCAAAGGTGTTTCTCTGCAAAAATTTTTCCACGAGGGACAGGTGGTACGGCACGGTCCAACTACTCAGAGCATTCCACGGCAGCGTGGTCAGACCCGTCCTTTGCAACACTGGGGACAGGTAGAACCTCAGCACGTGGTGGTACTTGGTGTTTTTAAATACCTGGAGAAACTCTTGCTATCTGTTTTAACATTTCTAGCTAACTTCCTCTCATACTCTTAATTTCTTTCTCCTGATTAATCTTTTAGTCATTCTGTGCCATTCTTTGTATTCCGACCAATCATCTGACATACCACTCATCATTGCGCAGTTATATGCTTTATTCTTAAGTTTGATGCTTTCCTTAACTACTTTAGTATGGATGGTGGGTCCTACCTTCGAATTTTTCTCAATAGTTTGAATATACTTATTCTGAGTATACTGAAATTATCCTTAAGTGTCTGCCACTGCTTCTCTATTGATCCCAGTTCACTTCAGCTAGCTCAGTTTTCATGCCCACATAATTGCCCTTATTTAAGTTTAAAATACTATTCTTACCCATTCTTCTCCCTTTCAAGCTGGATGTAAAATTCAATCATATTGTGGTCACAGCTACCTAATCCTGACATTACATAATACCAAGTCTAATATAATCTGCTCTCTGGTTGGTTCCAGAACATGATGCTCTAAAAAAACTGGCTCTAAAGCATTCTATGAATTCCTCATCCAGGCTACTACTGCCAATCTGATTTTTACAGTTTAAATGTAGAGTAAAATCATCCATGACGATTGCTTTCCCTTTATCACAACCATATTGTCTATTTCTTCTTGTATATTTTGTCCTATATTGTAGTTGCTGTTAGGGGGCCTGTAGACCACTCCCACTAGTGACTTCTATCTCCTACTATTCCTCATCTGCACCCAAACCGATTCTACATCCTGATCTCCTGAACCAAGGTCATCTCTAACTATTGCACCAATTCAATCCTTGATTAACAGTGCTACCCCTCCACCTCTACCTAGCTTCCTATTCTTCTTGAATATATCATAAAAAGCCTTAATATTCCTTGTCTTCCTGCAGCCACATCTCTGTAATTGCTATCAGATCATATTTATTCACTTCAATGTGCGCTGTCAATTCATTTACTTTGTCATGAATGCTACGCACATTCAGACGCAGAGCCTGTATTTTTGCCTATTTGTTATCTTTGTGACATCTAGTCTTGACTATTGGTGTATTCTTAGGTTTTATCTCTCTGTCCCTTCCTGCTATTCTATGGCCCTTATTTCCCATATTACTATTATGGTCTCCTGCCTTGAATGTATCCCTTAATTTGCCACATCTGCCCAAGTTTGATCCCTCACTCCCGGTCCCCTTGTTTAATTTAAAGCCCTCTCTACTTTGCTAGTTATGTGATTCACAGTGAACACTTGTCCCAGCACGGTTCAGGTGTAGACATCTCAACAGTTCCCCAGTACTGTTGCCAGTGGCCCAGGAACCAGAACCCACTTCTCCCACACCAGTCCTTGAGCCACACATTTATCTCTCTAATCTTCTATGTCCTATGCCAATTTGCACATGGCTCAGGTAATAATCCAGAGATTATTACCTTTGAGGTTCTGCTTTGTAATTTGGTACCAAGCTTCTCGTACTGACTATGCAGAACATCCTTACTTGTCCTGTCTATGTCGTTGATACCTACATGGGCGACGACGACTGGATCCTCCCCCTCCGGCTGCAAGTTACGTTCCAGCACTGAGCTGATGTTCTGAACCCTGGCACCGGGCAGGCAACACAGCCATCTGCCCTCTCACTCTTTTGCTGCAGAGAACAACGTCAATCCCCCTCACTATACAGTCCACTACTACGACTACATTCCTTTTTGCTCCCCGCACTTGAACATCTCATGAATGAATATTAAAAAAAAACCCTGCCTCTGGGAAGTGGGGTGCGGGCATTAAGGACACACTGTCACACCCTGTCTCTGGGGAGGGAGCAGTGAGGACACACTGTCACACCCTGTCTCTGGGGAGGGAGCAGTGAGGACACACTGTCACACCCTGTCTCTGGGGAGGGAGCAGTGAGGACACACTGACACACCCTGTCTCTGGGGAGGGAGCAGTGAGGACACACTGTCACACCCTGTCTCTGGGGTGGAGTGGTCAGTAAGGACACACTGTCACACCCTGTCTCTGGGGAGGGGGCAGTAAGGACACACTGTCACACCCTGTCTCTGCGGAGGGGGCAGTGAGGACTCACTGTCACACCCTGTCTCTGGGGAGGGGGCAGTGAGGACACACTGTCACACCCTGTCTCTGCGGAGGGGTCAGTAAGGACACACTGTCACACCCTGTCTCTGGGGAGGGAGCAGTGAGGACACACTGTCACACCCTGTCTCTGGGGAGGGAGCAGTAAGGACACACTGTCACACCCTGTCTCTGGGGTGGGAGCAGTGAGGACACACTGTCACACCCTGTCTCTGGGGTGGGAGCAGTGAGGACACACTGTCACACCCTGACTCTGGGGAGGGAGCAGTGAGGACACACTGTCATACCCTGTCTCTGGGGAAGGGTCAGTAAGGACACACTGTCACACCCTGTCTCTGGGGAGGGAGCAGTGAGGACACACTGTCACACCCTGTCTCTGGGGAGGGAGCAGTGCGGACACACTGTCATACCCTGTCTCTGGGGAGGGGTCAGTAAGGACACACTGTCACACCCTGTCTCTGGGGAGGGAGCAGTGAGGACACACTGTCACACCCTGTCTCTGGGGTGGAGGGGTCAGTAAGGACACACTGTCACACCCTGTCTCTGGGGTGGAGGGGTCAGTGAGGACACACTGTCACACCCTGTCTCTGGGGAGGGAGCAGTGAGGACACACAGTCACACCCTGTCTCTGGGGAGGGAGCAGTGAGGACACACAGTCACACCCTGTCTCTGGGGAGGGAGCAGTGAGGACACACTGTCATACCCTGTCTCTGGGGAGGGAGCAGTAAGGACACACTGTCACACCCTGTCTCTGGGGAGGGAGCAGTAAGGACACACTGTCACACCCTGTCTCTGGGGAGGGAGCAGTGAGGACACACTGTCACACCCTGTCTCTGGGGAGGGAGCAGTGAGGACACACTGTCACACCCTGTCTCTGGGGAGGGAGCAGTGAGGACACACTGTCATACCCTGTCTCTGGGGAGGGAGCAGTAAGGACACACTGTCACACCCTGTCGCTGGGGAGGGAGCAGTAAGGACACACTGTCACACCCTGTCTCTGGGGAGGGAGCAGTGAGGACACACTGTCACACCCTGTCTCTGGGGAGGGAGCAGTGAGGACTCACTGTCACACCCTGTCTCTGGGGAGGGAGCAGTGAGGACACACTGTCACACCCTGTCTCTGGGGAGGGCGCAGTGAGGACACACTGTCACACCCTGTCTCTGGGGAGGGCGCAGTGAGGACACACTGTCACACCCTGTCTCTGGGGAGGGAGCAGTGAGGACGCACTGTCACACCCTGTCTCTGGGGAGAGAGCAGTAAGGACACACTGTCACACACTGGATGGTAGGGTGGGGATTGGTGCGTGGGTGCCTTTATCATGCAGAATTGTCTCATTGATGTCCTGTCCAATGGAAACTGCTAACTGGCGAATGTTTTCACTGCTGTTGCACTTTCTCAGCCACTGACTAATTTTAGTAGAAAGTGCCTTTTAGAGTAAATGTGAGCATATTTCATAATTCCCTGACAAACATCTACCTCTATTTAGTAACCAAGGAAGCAAAATACTCTCAATGATCAAAAGGTACTCTCAAGCTCTGCTTATTATCTCACCATTTTACCAGCAAGCAGACAAATATGTTACATGCTGTGTGAATGAGTTCTGAGTTACATGTCCAACACAGTGCCAGGTACTTATTCCTTATTTATTAATCACATTCTCAATTATATGGAGTGTAGATTCTGTTTTACATGAGGGGTAGAAGTGTGTCACACAAACATACTCGGAGAATGACATAATAGGAGGGGTGATTAATAATTTGGTCAGATGTGGGTTCTAATGAGGCTCTTGTAGAACGTAGGAAGATGGAGAGGTTTTGGGAGAAAATTCCATAGCTTTGGATCTGGATAGCCGGGGTGTCAGTGGCAGAGTGGTATTGTCACTGGACTAGTATTCCGGAGCCCCAGGGTAATCCCCCAGGGTCCTGGGTTCGAATCCCACCAAGGCAGATGGCGAAATTTGAATCCATTTGTGGTCCGATGATGACCACAAAACCATTGCTAATTGTCATAAAAACCCATCTGGTTCACTAATGTTCCCTCCCTTTAGGGAAGGAAATCTACCATCCTTACCTGGTCTGTCTGCCCTATATGTGACTCCAGACCCACAGTAATGTGATTGACTCTTAAATGTCCTTGGAACAAGGGCAATTAGGACTGGGCTAGCACATTCCATGAATGAATTAAAAAAAAACTATAATGGGGTAAAGAATTGGAGATGGACAAGAGATCATAATTGGAGGAAACTGTGTTCTCAAAGGCTTCAGTGCTGGAGGAAGTTACCAGAATAGGGAGGATATAAATACAAGAATGTGAAATTTTAATTGGAGGTTTTGGAGATCTATGAACTAATTTAAATCAGTGACAAAAGGGGTGACGGAGGAGCAGAACTTGAAATAAGATGCAGGCAGCAGAGGGTTGGATGGGTGTCATTTTATGGAGACAAATGAATGGATGAGGATTTCAGTGTCTAGATGGAGGTCGGTGATATTATGGAGGTGATAGTTGATGGCCTTTGGCTGTGACAGTACATGGGATTTGAAGTTTAGCCTGGGATTATTTAGGATGGCAGAGTTTTGAACAGACTAGGTCAGGCTGAGAAAGTGGCCCGAAAGGCAAATTGAATCATGTACAAGGGCAAGGAGTTTGGTGGAGGCGAGGAACTGCAGCTCATTCCAGACTGCAGGAAAACCAATTAATCAGCACTGAGACTGTAAAGAGACCAGGAGAGATCAAGGTGATTGTTGTCTCCATATGTGTGATTGCTGACTTCATGGCTGAGAATGATTTTATGAAGGATTGGTTTGTAGATGAGAAAGAGAAGGTAATTCCTAGAAATCCCTGGATGTTAATGGTGCGGTGGGGCAGATGGAAGTTTCACCCTTTGGATGCCCTGGTATACAAGAGGTTTTCAGAAACTGAACTGGACTAACCATATAAATACTGTGGCTACAAGAGCAGGTCAGAGGCTAGGAATCGTGCGACGAGTAACTCACCCCCTGACTCCCCAAAGCCTGTCCACCATCTACAAGGCAAAAGTCAGGAGAAGCTTGACACCGTCCAGGACAAAGCAGCCTGCTTGATTGGCACCGCATCCACCAACAATCACTCCCTCCACCACTGACACACAGTAGCAGCAGTGTGTACCATGCAGAAGATGCACTGCAGGAATTCAACAAGGCTCCTTAGATAACAGCTTCCAAACTCACGACCACAACCATCTAGAAGGACAAGGGCAGCAGATAGATGGGAACACCACCACCTGGAAGTTCCCCACCAGGCCACTCACCATCCTGATTTGGAAATATATCGCCGTTCCTTCACTGTGGCTGGGTCAAAACCCTGGAACTACCGTCCTAACAGCACTGTGGGTGTACCTACACCACATGGACTGTAGCGGTTCAAGAAGGCAGCTCACCATCACCTTCTCAAGGGCAACTAGGGATGGGCAACAAATGCTGGACCTGTGAAGGAGTAAAAAAAAGATTTTGCAGGAGCAGAACTTAGAATCGCAATGGTTACAATGCAGAAGGAGGCCATTCAACCCATTAAACCTGTGCTGGCTCTCTACAAAAGCAATTTAGCTAATTCCAATCCCTGTAGATCTTCAAATTATTTCCCCTTAACTTCCTTGCTTTTGTACCTTAAGTTAAACATTTCACACTGTATATGGTGCAAACTCATGAACAGGCCTAAGGCCGTCACTTTCAGCCCTGATAAGTGCTCAGTCTGCCTCAAATTACCCTGAAATTAAGCTTTCTTAAAAATTTGAGTAACAGCTGTTTCACGCTGCTCTATACAGTTGCAACACATGTGGGTGGTATTCTCACAAATGAGTAATGTGTATGAATTTCAGTGCCAGTGTGATGTTAGATATGTAGGCCGTACGTCCCAAAGACCGGCGGATCATGTCAAACAGCACGTCCCAGCCGCTGTTTACAACAGGCATGGTACACACTGTACCCAACCAGCTCGTGCTTGCAAAACTCAAAACACAGTGTCCAACATTAGATGTGATTCCGCGATTGGATGACATTTGCTAAATAATCTTCAGTGTTCGAAAAATTACGCTGACGACCAGTTTAAGATTATTGGGCTCATAGTGTGACGCATTTACGTGTACTGGAAGCTACATATATTAATACACAGGGTCCTGTTGCAGACAGAAAGATCATGTACACAAATTGCACCTGTTGACATCCATTCGTTGGTTCATTCCTCAAGGCAATGCCTTGTCGAATCAGAGTCAAGCTGCCTGGTTTAAATTTCAAACAATGCTTGGCAGTTAATTGTCAGTCACCATTAACTGGTGCATTCTCCATGGTAACACCTCCACCAATCAGAGTCCACTTGCCAATCAGCACTGCCTTCTCATACAGTATAAAGTTGTTGCTTCCCCTGACATTGGTATTCTTGCAATTTTCCTGATGAGTGCAAGATGAAAAGCTTTGACAAAATGTTTTTGTTCAGTAATACTGAAGGTAAACACTTATCAATCACTAGCTGGTTAGGATTCAACTGGAGAATTGTGTCCAATCCTGGACAGCACACTTTAGGAAGGATATCAAGGCTTTAGAGTGGGTACAGAGGATATTTACCAGAATGGTACCAGGAACATGGGCCTTCAGTTACGTGGAGAGTCTGGAGAAGCCTGGGTTGTTCTTAGAGCACAGATGGTTAAGGGGACATTTAATAGAGATGCTCAAAATGATGAGGGGTTTTGGTCAGAAGAAACGTTCTACTGGTAATAGGGTCGATAACCAGCAGATGCAGATTTAAGGTAATTGGCAAAAGAATCAGTGGAGATGAGGACATTTTTTGGCACACAGTTTGGTGGTGGAAACAGATTCAGTAGTAACTTCCAAAAGAAATGCAAAAAATAATGTAAGGGAAAAAAATTGCATAGTTAAAATGAATGATTGGGAGGGTGGGACTGATTGGATAGTTTTTCCAAAGAGCCAGCACCAGCATGATGAGCCGAATTGTCTCCTGAGTTCAATGATTCTATGGAGCAGGAGCTGGAAGTGACTTCAGAGCATTGCCTATATCTGTTGATTACAATATCACAATGCAGCTCCCTCGAGATTGCTGCAGCAGCATTGGACTTCACTTAAAATTCTGCAGAATTATCTACAGGCCTTGTTTAGTGTATGTGTGATGGTAACAGCATTAATCAGTGATCTTAATACTGTGAATTTCAAGAACAAAGGAATCTGCAGCATTGTAGTACAAAGTTTATATATCATGATCACATCGAAGTATTGCCAACACTTTACCTGAACGTTGATTAAATCACTGAGCAGGAGCAGGGAATGTAAGCAGAACCTAAAGTTTAAAGGTGGATTTTGAAATGAATAAGGAAAACTGTAAGGGATCCAGGAGGGAGGTATGGCTAGAGGAGGGGGGGTGCAGCACAAGATGTAGGGATGAGAAGGGGGGAGGAATAGGGCTGGGCAAGGCTATAGTGCCATCAGAGCAAGAGGATGAGAAATTTAAATTCAGTGCAATGGGGAAAGGGAGGCTTGTGTTGATCAGACAGAAATAGAGGTGCTGTAAAGGTGATAGGGAATGGGAGACCAGCAAGGAGGACATTGAAAGAATCAAATTCAATGGTGAGAATTTCAGCAGTGGTAGAACTGAGGGAAGGGTGGAGTCACAATGATCTTAGTGCTGTGACTAGTCTAATATTCTTGGTCTCATTGTGCTAACACAGAACATTTATAGAGTTTGCTGAGGTAAGGAAAACATTAACTTGTGCTGAAAAAAGAGACATGCTGTTGAAGTTTTTTGTGTTACACCTGGAAGGGTAAGGTGCCTCAAAAATTTGAACAACAGGTGAAGCTAGCTGTTGCATGCTGTTACAATGCAGTAGCAACATGAGTTGGATCTTCCACTGACAGGATGCTCCCGTCAAGCCAAAAAGATATTCTGCCTATCGCAAAAATGAGTAACGTGGTATATGAATTACAGTGCTGGTGTGATGCCAGGTACGTAGGCCGTACGTTCCAATGATTGGTGGATTGTATCAAACAGCATGTCCCTTTTCACAACAGGCAAAGTAATGACTGTTCCCAACCAGCCTGTGCTTCCAAATTTCAAATCAAGTGTCCAACATTAGATGAGATTCCATGATTGGACAACACTTGCTGAATAATCCTGATTGTGCTAAGAATTACACTGACAGCTAATTTAAGAATATCCATTTTGTTCGCAGTGTGGCTCACTTACGCATGCTTGAAGCTACATATATTCACACACACGGTGCTGGCCTTTGCAGACAGAGGTGCAAATCCATGCATTGCACCTTTTTCAACTAAACAAAAGGTTGTGGTATAGCCATTCCCTGGTTCATTCCCCATGGCAACGACCTGACTAATCAGTCCTGTCTCATTTGAATTTAAACAAAATCTTGGCAGTTAATTGTTCACTGGTGCATTATTTATGGCCACGCTTCTACCAATCAGAGTCCACTTGCCAACCAATCAGCACTCTCTTCTCACACAACATAAATTGTTGTTCCCTTTACAATTATTCTTGTGAATAGGGCCGGATGAGTGCAAGATGAAAAGCTTCAACAGCACATCTCTTTTTTCAACAATACTCAAGTTCTGTACTATCAAATGATTAGTATGTTAACTTTTGTTTGAGAACTATCTTTTTTTTATTTGTTCGTGGGATGTGGGTGTTACTGGCTGGGCCAGCATTTATTGCCCATCCCTAATTGCCCTTGTTCAGAAGTCAATTTTTAAGAGTCAACCACATTGCTGTGGGTCTGGAGTCAGGTGTAGGCCAGACCAGGTAAGGACAGCAGATTTCCTTCCCTAAAGGACATTAGCGTATCAGATGGGTTTTTGCAACAATTGACAATGGCTTTGTAGTAGTCATCAGACTTTTAATTCTAGATTTTTTATTGAGTTCACATTTCACCATCTGCCATAGAAGAATTCAAACCCAGGTCCCCAGAACATTACCCTTGGTCTCTGGAATACTAGTCCAGTGACAATAACACTATGCCACCACCTCCCCTTTACAATGGCTTCAGCTTGTCTTAAGTTCTAAAAGAGAAAACAAGATCATGAGTTTTCTATCATTTCCTGAGATTTTGTATACAGTGTCCCATTAGCATATCACACAGTTAGCATTAACCCCTGTGCTACATCTCCCCACAAATCTCTAATTCTCTCCATTTCACTACATCTGCCCCCAAGTCTCTGACTTCATTCTCTTTTGTATGGGACTGCTGCTATGGCAATTTCACTAGTCTACCCGAACGGGTTCTCAGCTCTTTTGGAGGAGATTAGGAATTCGAGTCCTCCATGTGGTCTCTTGAGTGCTGCTGGGGAAAAGGAGAATTGACAGATGAGTCCAGTTCAGCAATCAGGCCGTCATCTGGATCTCCTGATGAACACAGCATCTCTGGTCGGTTCGGTTGTGTAGATGACTGCTTCATCTGCGTAGAGACTAGTGCACATCTGTTCCATCACACCATGCCATTTTCGGTTTGAGTAGGTAGGAGCCTGGATGTGGTGTCTCTTTAACCATTCATCCATAATGAACTTGGTCTCAAATCCAAAGTGGCTTTCCTGGTTCTGGTAGGGGTTGCCTGCTTTGTGACATTTGTCATAGTTCCACATTTGACTGTAATGGTTCTCATCATCTTTCTCCCTCACCTTTTCCAAGTCATTGTCTTGTAAACACATCATGAGTGTGTATGGGACAGTAGGGAGTGAAGATTTCAGCCTTCTGCTCATGAGGAGTTTCATATGATGTTAAACCATTTTGAAGTGGCATTGAACGATAGCTCAGAAGTTCAAGTTGGATATCATTGTTCTTTTTCAGCAATGCTTTCATTGTACACACTCCTCTTTCCACTTCACTGTTGGCTTGAGGGGATCTTGGTGAGCTGGTAGTATGGGCAAATCCATACAGTGTTGTGAATTTTTTAAAGTATTCGTTAGCAAACTGTGTTCTGTTGTCTGAGATTACAAGGTCTGGGATTCCATGTGTTGCAAAAATCTTCTGCGATGTAATCACTGCTTCAGACATGTGACCCTGCAGTTGCTTCACTTCTAAGCTTCCTACGTAATAGTTGTCTACAATCAAAAACATTTTATCTCAGTGTTCAAAGAGGTCCACCTCAAGACATTCCCATGGTCTTGACAGAAAGGAAGATGACATGAACGGTTCTCTTTTCTCCTGATAATGACTTACGCAAGTAATACAGTTTGATATCTCTTTCAATGACTTTGAGATACCCGGCCACCAAACAGAATATCTTGCTCTGGCTTGACATTTTGTGATGGCCAAATTTCCTTTGTGCAATCATTGCAGTATATCAAGTCTCAGAACGCTCAGAATGACCAAACTCTCAACATAAATGAGTAGATCATCCACTATACTGAGGTTTCCTTTCTGTTCATTGTATTGTCTGAGAATGGGATTGTGTGACATGTATGCTGGCCATCTTTTGATGCAGTACTCTCTGACATGAGCATATTTTTCACCCAATTTCTGTGGATCTCTGATTTCATTTAGTCACTGAGTTGTTGCTAGTAGAGTTGTGGTTGTTGATGATGCAAACTTCTTCCACAAGGATTACATCACCTTGTTCAGGTCTTGTCACTGGGATACGGGACAAAGCATCTGTTGAGTTCTGCTGTTTCCCTGGAACATAGTCTGTCTTTGTATCAAACCTCATCAACCTCAGCCTCAATCATTGTACATGAGACATTTTTGATAACTTCGTAGAATTTAAGAACAACACTCACGGTTTGTGGTTAGTCTCTATCTTGAAGTGGAGACCAAGAACATAATCTGCAAGCTTTTCACAAGCCCCTGTAGCAGCTAATGCTTCTTCTTTATCACTACGTATCTCTGATCAGCCTCTGTCAGTGCATAGGTTGCACTGTAAACTGGTCTACGTTTTCCAACTGTCTGCATCTGAAAGAATACAGCTCCCAATCCTGCAGAAGATGCATCTGCAGCAATGGCAGTGGGTAATTCTGGGTCATTGTGAGCTAAAATATCAGGTGATATCAGCATCTCTTTGATTTTTTCAAAAGACCTCTGTTGTGATTCCATCCAGCACCATATGTTATCATAACAGCTGATTTAGTGGCTCACTAACAACAGCTGGGTTGGGCAAAAACTTTCCATGAATGTCTGGAGCTCAGTCACATTACGAGGAGCTGGAAACCTCTTGATTGCTCTTGTCTTCTGTGGATCTCTGACACTGGTTGCACCCACAATATGCCCAAGGACTTTGACAGTTGGCTGTGAGAATTCACATTTATCGTTGAGTGTAAGTCCTGCTTCTTGTAGGCATTGTAGCACAGCTCACACTCCAGTCTCTTGCTCTGTCTGAGTAGATCCAAGGATCAGGATCTCATTCATGTGATTTACAACTCCATCCAGTCCTTCTAGGTTACTTGACATTATCCTTATGTGAAGCTGACGGGTAATCTGTTGAAGCAAAACTTCCCAAATGATGTAATGAAGGTAGTGAGCAACTTAGACTCCTCATCGATGGCCAGTTTCCAAAAACCACTCTTTGCATCTAGCTTCATGAAGATTGAACTCTCCCAATTTTGCTAAGCTCTCATCCACAGACAACATAGGATGGACTTCACATTCAATTGCTTTGTTCAGCTGTGTAAGATCTACACAAATTCTGATAGATTTGTTGAGTTGGGCACTGGGACCATCCCCAAGCACCAGCTTGTTGGTTCTGTCACAGGTGAAATAACCCCTTGCTTCAACGCAGGGTCCATTCCCTTCTTTACCTTTGGCAAGAGTGGATGAGGAACTTTCCTAGGTGTAAACAGACACACTGGCTTTCTTTCAGGATGAAGATTTATGTGGTACGCTGTCTTCAGCTTTCCTAGTCCTGTGAACAGCTGTGGAAATTCAGCTCGGAAGGTTTTTGGCTGATCTCAGTTTTCCAATTCCTCTACTCTGCAAATTAGATGTAAACTGGTACAGGCTTTCCTGCCTAAGAATGAACAACTCTGATTCAGGATCACATATAAGATTTCAGTATTTTGTCTCTCTCTATACTGAAGGGTTGCATTCAGTTGTTCTATGATCTTGAGTTCTATACCTCCAGGCCTGTGTCGTTTTTCACATGATGGCTGAAGAGAACTTTTCTTCAACCTCGGTTCCAGCATTAGAAAGACAAACTGCTACACCTGTCTCTAACTTAAAGTGTATCTTATTTCCATCTACTAGGATATCAACACTCCAGGAGCTTCCGCTTGGATCCTGGATCGCTCCAAGGAAAGGCATCTCAATGTCATTGATATCTCCTATTTCATGGATCTTGCCACTTTGCCAAGACTTTTATTCCTGCTTATTCTGTACAAGCTTCTTCCTGAGACACACGGCCTGAATGTGGCCCTTGTTCCTGTAGAAATGGATTTGGCCTCTTTGGCGGGACAATTTTCACGCCTGATTACAGTTAGCTAGGGTGGTTGATGTACGCTCTTCCTGCCTGCCCTGCTTTTTTATGGCTACCTGCCTGCTTTTAAGTTTAACATATTCCATTGATTCCATCATTTTTGGGATATGGTTCTTCTTGTCATGCTGAATCACAGATTGATTTTGCTTCCTGACCTCAGCTTGTCTGCTCAGTTGAATTGCCTTTTTTAAGGTTAAATCATCCAACGACTGCAAGTGGTCAGACAATGCTTCATCCAAGACTTCGACAACAATTCTGAACAATTAGTTAATCTTTTAAGTGGCCGTATTCACAGTTCTCTGCAGGTCTACACAGATCAGTGATAAATGTATCAATACTTTCCCCTTGTCTTTGGGTATGCTTGTTAAATTTAGCCCACTCAACAATGACTTTTTTTTGCAGATTGAAGTAGGTATCATGTGCTTTTATTACTTCATTGTACATAGATCTTTCTTCGCTGATTCCTTGCCTTTCTAGGATATCATCTGCACAGCCACCCATTGCATACAATAATGTACTGACCTTTCCTGCCACTTGGCTTTGTCACAAGTCCTACTGTAGTGCAATGCCTGGTAAATCTTCAGCACCAATTCAGCCACGCTTCTGTTTGATTGGGACCTGCAACCTGCTCGATGCTTTCTGGTAATAGTAGAGACTTTGCCATTCTGTTCTTTCAGACGCTGCCACCAGATAATATTCTTGGTCTCGTGCTAATACAGAATAGTTACTGAGTCTGCTGAGGTAACGAAAACATTAACTTTTATTTAAGAACAATCTCACAGTGGCTTCAGCTTGCCATGAGATCTGCAAGGTCATGAGCCATTGTATCACTTCCTGTAATGATGTATACTGTGTCTCATTAGCATATTACAGTATTAACCCTTCCATACTACAAATAGGACAGATGTCAGATTGAAGGAGCTGGAGTAGGGTCCAACTTGCCTGTTGCACAATGTTTTTACACAAATTGCAATGTTCCTTTTGACACATGATAGTGGGTTGTTGGTGGATCTAGCAGGAGAATGAGGTGTCACCTAGTCAGGAGCTAGAACAATGCGGTAGTCACTGAGGTAGATCCATAGAATATTACAGTTCAGAGGAGGCTATTCAGCCCATCATACCTGCAGAAGATTTCTGAAATATCAATCTATTTAGACCATTACTAGGGCTTTACTGATTGGCAATTTAATAAAAGAGATAAATTGATATAATTATCAAAACTAGCTGGACTAAGAAGAAGTTATTGGATGTTCTCAATATGACATTCTCAATATGACTTACATTGGATACTGTCGGCCTATTCCGATGCTGTATGTCCTTTCAGTCCAACCAGTCCATGCCGGTGTTTATGCTCCACTTGAACCTCCTCTCGTCTTTCATCATCTATATCTAACATTGTAACCCTCTATCCCTTCATATGCTGGACTAGCTTTCCCTTAAATGCATCTATACTGTTCACTTTTACCACTTCCTGTGATAGCAAGTTCTACCTTCTCAGCACTCATTGTTTCTTCTGAACTTCCTATTGGATTTCTTGGTGACTATCTCATATTGATGGTCTCCAGTTATGCTCTTCCTCACAAGAGGAAACATTCTCTCTGCATCCACTCTTACCTTTCATAATTTTAAAGGCCTCTATTAGCTCACTCCCTCAGCCTTCTTTAGCTGGGAGAAAAGAGATCCAGCCTGTCAATCCTTTCCTGATATGTATATATACACATTTCTGCTGTCATCCTTGTAAATCTTCTCTGCACCCTCTCCAGTATCTCTGTATCCTTCTTATAATATGGCGACCAGAATTGCACGCAGCACTCAAAGTAGTGGTCTAACCACTTCGATACAGGTTCGGTACAGTGCTTGGTTTGCTTTTTTTATGGCCTTGCTAACCTGTGGTGCAACTTTTAGTGATTGGTGTATTTGCACCCCAAAATCTCATTGTTTCCCTACCCCACCTAGACTTTCACCTTTCAGTTCAAAAGTAACCTCCCTATTCTTCCTACCAAAATGTACTTCCTCACATTTATCTGTGGAATTATTTGCTTCTGGAAAAGTCTCATCAATGAAACATGTCTCATCTATCTAGTTCAGCCTTTTTGAGGAAGTTACCAGGTTAGTGGATGAAGGTAGCCTGTATGACGTTTTCTACCTAGAATTTCATAAGGTATTTGACAAGATCACAGAACTGTTACAGTACAGAAAGAGGACATTCAGCCCATCATGTCTGTGTCGGCTCTCCGAATGAGCAACTCACCTAGTGCCATTCTTCAACCTTCTCCCATAGCCCTGCATATTCTTCCTTTTCAGATAATAATCCAATTCCTTTTAAACGCCTCAATCGAACCTGCCTCCACCATACTACCAATATCATGGGGACTGCAGCGGTTCAAGAAGGCAGCTCACCACCACCTTCTCAAGAGCGATTAGGGATGGGCAATAAATGCTGGCCCAGCCAGCAAAGCCCACATCCCATAAATGAATAAAAAAAAGCTCTCAAACAGTGCATTCCTAGATCTTAACCACTTGCTGTTTCAGAAGATTTTTCTCATGTCTCCATTGCTTCTTTTGCCAATTACCTTAAATCTGTACCTTCTGGTTCTTGATCCTTCCACCAATGAGAACAGTTTTTCTCTGTCTTCTTTGCCCAGACCTCTCATGATTTTGATTACCTCTATCAAATCTATCAAGATGCAACACTTGTCCTGGGGCATATTGGAAGGGACAAATCTTGATTTTGATAAGGAATTATTCTCATGGCCAGAACAACAGTTTGCATTTATATGGCATGTGGAACATAGTAAAATGTCCTGAGGTATTATCGGACAAAATTTGGCACTGAACAGCCAAAGGGCATATTAAGACAGGTGAGTTAGGGTTTTAAGGAGCATCTTAAAAGAGGAGAGAGAGGTTTGGTGTGGAATTACAAAGCTTGGGGTTTGGGCAGCAGAAGACACGACCACCATTTGTACAGCAATAAAATTCGGGGGTAACATAAGTGAATGGAATTAGAGGAGCATGGATTTCTCAAACAGTTTATGGACTGAAGGAAGTTTCCTGAAATGTTTTCCTTTATTCATTCATGGGATGTGGGCTTCGCTGGCTGGGCCAGCATTATTGCCCATCTCTAGTTGCCCCTGAGAAGGTGGTGGTGAGCTGCCTCCTTGAACCGCTGCAGTCCATGTGGTGTAGGTACACCCACAGTGCCGTTAGGAAGGGAGTTCCAGGATTTTGACCCAGCGATAGTGAAGGAACAGTGATATATTTCCAAGTCAGGATGGTGAGTGAATTGGAGAGGAAACTCCAGATTGTGGTGCTCCCATTTGTGTGCTGCCCTTGTCCTTCTAAGCGGTAATGGTTGTGGGTTTGGAAGGTGCTGTCAAAGGAGCCTTGGTGAATTCCTGCAGTGCATCTTGTAGATGGTGCACACTACTGCTACTGTGTGTCGGTGGTGGAGGGATTGAATGTTTGTGGATGTGGTGCCAATCAAGTGGGCTGCTTTGTCCTGGATGGTGTCCAGCTTCTTCAGTGTTTTGGAAGCTGCATTCGTCCAGGCAAGTGGAGAGTATTCCATCACACTCCTGACTTGTGCCTTGTAGATGGTGGACAGGCGTTGGGGAGTCAGGAGGTGAGTTACCCGTCGCATAATTCCTAGCCTCTGACCTGCTCTTGTAGTCACAGTATTTATATGGCTGGTCCAGTTCAGTTTCTGGTCAATGGTAACCCCCAGGATGTTGATCTTTCCTGCAACACCATGTATGAATCCCTCCAATCAGGTTTCCGCCCCTGCCACAGTACCGAAATTGCTCTTACCGAAGTCACAAATGGCATTCTACTTGGCTGTGACAAAGATAAACTTTCACTCCTCATCCTTCTCGACCTGTCTGTAGCCTTGACACGGTTGGCCACACCACCCTCCTCCATTTCCTCTCCACTTTCATCCAGTTGAGTTGGACTGCCCTCAGGACTGCTCTCACATGGTTCTAATCTTATCTAGTCATAGCCAAAAATCACTTAGAATCATAGAAAAGTTACAGCACAGAAGTAGGCCATTCGGCCCATCTTGTCCATACCAGCCCAAGGACACCCAGGTGCCCTTTCTAATCCCATCTTCCTGCACTCAGCCCATAGCCCTGCAACTTCCTGCGCTTAAGGTGCAGATCCAGGTACTTTTTAAACGAGTTTCTGCCTCTACCACCAACTTGGGCAGCGAATACCAGTCACCCACGACCCTCTGCGTAAAAAAGTTCTTCCTCATGTTCCCCTTTCACCTTCTGCCACTTATCTTGAATCTATGTTCCCTGGTTCTAGAATTCTCCACCAAGGGAAACAATTTTATCCTGTCCACTCTATTCCCCTCATAATTTTGTACACCTCAATCAAGTCACCTCTCAGCCTTCTTTGTTCTAAGGAAAATAACCCCAACCTATCCAATCTCTCCTCATAGCTACACTTTTCTAACCCTGGCAGCATTCTTGTAAACCTCCTCTGCACTCTCTCCAGAGCTATTATGTCTTTCCTGTAATGTGGTGACCAGAACTGCACACAATACTCCAGTTGTGGCCTCACCAGTGTTTTATACAATTCCAACATTATATCCTTACTTTTGTATTCTATACCTCTGCCAATGAAGGAGAACATTTCATATGCCTTCTTTACAACCTTGTCTATTTGAACTGCTGCCTTTAGGGACCTGTGCACTTGTACGCCAAGATCTCTCACTTCATCTACCCCTCTTAGTATATTCCCATTTATTGTGTAATCCCTATAACTATTTGACCTCCCTAAATGTATGTTAAAATCCATATGCCACTTTACCGCCCACTCCACCAACCCATCGAGATCGTTTTGGAGATTATGACTATCCTCTACACTATCCATTACTCGGCCAATCTTTGTGTCATCTGCAAATTTCCCAAACATGCCTCCCACGTTCACGTCCAAATCGTTAATATATAACATAAACAGCAAGGTTCCCAACACCGAGCCCTGTGGAACACCACTTGAGACAACTTTCCATTTGCAAGGGCATCCTTCGACCGTTACCCTTTGTTTCCTGTTACAAAGCCAACGTTTTATCCAGTTTGCCACATTACCATGAATCCAATGGGCTTTTACTTTCCTGACCAATCTGTCATGTGGGACCTTGTCAAATTCCTTGCTAAAATCCTTGTACACAACATCCAATGCACTACCTTCATCAACCCTTCTTGTCACTTCCTCAAAGAATTCAATCAAATTTGTGAGGCAAGACCTTCCTTTAACAAATCCATGCTGACCATCCCTGACTAGTCCATGCCTTTCCACATGACAGTTAATCCTATCTCTCAGGATTGATTCTAATTTGCTCATCACCGATGTAAGACAAACTGGCCTATAGTTGTTTGGCATTTCCTTTGATCCCTTTTCAAACATGGAACTACGTTTGCATTTCTCCAGTCCTCCGGTACCTCCCCTGTATCTAGTGAAGATTGGAAAATCATCCTCCGAGCATCTGCTATCTCCTCCCTGACTTCCTTCAGCAGCCTCGGAAACAATCCATCTGGCCCTGGTGACTTATCCACTTTCAAGCCAGGTTTTTCAAGCCACTTGCAGTGGCTTCTCTTCCTGTTCCCATACCATTACCTCTGATGCCCCCCTAGGATCTATCCTCGGCCCCCTCCTATTTCTCATTTACATGCTGCCCCTTGGCAACATCATCCAAAAGCGCAGCATAGGTTTTCACATATGTGTTAATGACACCCAGCTCTACCTCACCACCTTTCTCAACTCCTCCACTGTTGCTGAATTATCAGACTGCTTATCTGACATTTAGTACATTACTAGAGGAGCAGAAATTTCTTCAGTTAAATGTTGGGAAGACTGAAGCCAATGTTTTCACTCCCCACTTTAATTTCCATTCCCTAGCTACCTACTCCATCCCTCTCCCTGGCACAAGTCTGAGATTGTGCCAGTCCGTTAGCAATCTTGGTGTCACATTTGATCCTGACATGAGTTTTTAAATTCATTAATGGGATGTAGGCATCGCATTTGTTGTCATTCCTAATTACCCTTGAGAAGGTGGTGGTGAGCTGCCTTCTTGAACCGCTGCAGTCCCTGTGTTGTAGGTACACCCACAGTGCTGTTAGGGAGGTAGTTCCAGGATTTTGACCTGCTCCCTTCTGACCTCGTATTCATGCCACCACCACAACAATCCATTTCCACCTCCATAACATTGCTCAACATCACCCCTGTCTCACTCAGTCTGCTGTTGAAACCCTCATTCATGCCTCTGTTACCTCGATTTGATTATTCCAACATACTCCTGGCTGGTCCTCCATATTCTCCCCTTCATAAACTTGAGGTCATCCAAAACTCTGCTGTCCATGTCTTAACTCTTACAATCCCCATATAGACTGATAACGTTTTAAAAAGAAAGGAATCCCTACAATGCCAAAGGAAAGAAAACCATGGATAACATTTCACTTAAATGTTTTACTGTATCAAACCAACTAAAATTAACATAATTTCAACATTGATTATCATGTGAAGGGTATTTCAAATAAAGAGGTAAATTTCACTTTAAATAGTCAATACAACGAAGAATAACTTTGCATAGTTACAAGTGCTCGCATTACAAATGTGGGACCACATGCAATCTTACAGTCTTTCTAACTCAGCCTCTGTTTCGTAGGATTTCTCACTTCCGATCCATTGTTTCAGCTCTTCAGTTGCATTCACCAGCAGCCGTATTCATCCTTTCAGGGATGTGGGTGTTGCTAGCCAAGCTAGCATTTGGTGCCCATCCCTAATTTTCTGTGAGAAAGTTGCAGTGAGCCACCTTCTTGAACTGCTGCAGTCTATGTGGTTTAGGTACACCCAAAGTGCTGTTAGAGAATCCCAAGGTTTTGACCCAGTGACAGTGATGGAATGGCGATATAGTTCCAAGTCAGGACTGTGTGTGGCTTGGAGAGGAACTTGCAAGTGGTGGTGTTCCCATGCATCGACTGCTGCCCTTGACTTTATAGATGATAGAGGTCATGGTTTGGAAGGTGCTGTTGAAGGAGACTTGACAAGTTGCCGCAGTGCATCTTGTATATGGTACACTCTGCTACCATTATGCATCAGTGGTTGAGGAAGTGAACGTTTAAAGTGGTGGATCCATCCGAAGTCCCCAGACACATTACCACTGATGAGGCGCACATCTACAAACCCTCTCTCTTCGGTCACAATGGTCCTAATGGCACAGAATCCCCAGAGACTCCCTTCTCCGACCTTTTTAACCTGTCTGGTGGGCTCTGGCAACAATGGAACAGCCACAATGGGCCTTGTTCAATCCACAATCCCTTGCCCTTTCTGTCTTCAGTGATTTTTCCTTCCAACTACATAACACACAGTAACACAGGCTCTGCTCTATTCTCAGAACCGTGCTTCAACACCTGGATCTAAGCTGTTCTAAAACTATTGGAGAGAACCTTGCTTGTTTCCTCTTTACATGAATTCTTGTGTGTTCTGAACTGCCAAGCATAAAACACTGGCTGATCCAACCCCACGACAATTAGCTTTTTACCTAACCTTTGCTTCTTAGCTGTTCATTCCCATGGTGATCCCAGATCACAGAGGCACATCTTGGAACCTACTGATGTCATAATCAGGAAACCAATTAACCTTTTTCAAAATACTCCCCAGCCCATTTTGATCTTAAAGGGACATCACACAAAAAGAAAATACGTGCTTCCCAAACGTGCAGAATGTTCCATTACCCTATCTTCCCTGTGCTTGCTAACCTACATTTTCTCTCGGTCAAGCCATGTCTTGATTTTAAATTCTCATCCTTGTTTTCAAATGCGTCCATGGCCCTGCACTTCCCTATCTCTGCAATCTCCTCCAGCCACACAATCCTCCGAGCTATCCATGCTCCTCTAATTCTGGCCTCTTGTGCATTCCCAATTATAATTTCTTCACCACTGATGGCCGTGTCATCAGTTGCCTGGGCTCCAAGCTCTGGAATTCTCTCCTTACACCTCTATAACTTGCTTTCCTCTTTTAGGCATTTCTTAAAACCCAGCTCTTTGACCAAGCTTTTGGTCATCTGACCTAATATCTCCTTATGTGGCTCGGAGTCGCACCTTGTCTTCTAATGCTCCTGTGAAGTACTTTGGGACATTTCATTACATTGAAGGTGCTATATAAATGTAAGTTGTTGGTACAGATAGGCAGGAGTGATAGGTGAACAGAACTTTATGCTAGTAAACACAGGAAGCAGAGTTTTAGATGAGTTCAAGTTTATGTAGGTGAGATGGGAGGCCAGCCAGGATAGCATTAGAATAGTCAAGTTTTGAGATACAATGGATGGGGTTACAGCAGGTGAGCTGAGACAGGGGTAGGGACTGATGACGGGCAATGTTATGGATGTTGATGGTAGAGTGGATATGGGGTTAACGCGATAAATGGCCTGGTCAGTCTCAGAAAGTGACCAGGGCGAGGGATGGAGTTGATGACTAGGGGGGATTGAACACCATGACTTCAATCTTCCCAATATTTAGTTGTAATAGAAATTTCTGCTCATCCAGGACCAGGTATCATGTAAGCAGCATGACAAATCAGAGATGATGAAAGGGTCGAGAGAGGTAGAGCTGGATGTTGTTAGCATACATGTGGAACCTGATGTTGTCTTTTCAGATTATGTCACCGGGAGGCAGCATGTAGATGAGAAACAGGATAAATTCATGGGAGGAGGGAGTGGAGGGGGCTTCATAGATAATGGTACAGGAGCAGGAAGAGAAGCTAAAAATCTTCTACCTGCATGTAAACCGTAAGCATGTAGTAAGAGGTGGGAGAGGCCTATTAGGGACAAAGAGGGTGATATATATTTCGAAGCACAGGGCAACAGTAGAATGCTTGATGAGTTCTTTGTATTGGCGTTTTCTAAGGAAAGGGATGCTGGTAAAATATCGGAAGAAGCAGAGGTAGTGGAGGCAATGGATAGTGTGAAAATTCAAACGGAGGAGATGCTGTAAAGGCTGGTGTAGAAAAGTCACCTGGTCTGGATGACTTTCATCCCAGGTTGCTAAAGGAAGTTGGGTGGAGATAACGGGCTTGCCATAGTCTTCCAATCTTCCCTAGATATGCAGGAAGTGCCAGAGCAGGCTTGTCCAACCTTCTCGCATTAGACCCACGTTCAAGGGGCTGATGAGCAAATTTCGGAAAGATAATGTTTGGCACAGCAATAAACATGGATTTCCAAAAAAAAACATTGAGGTATGAAGAAAAGAAACAACTTGCTGAGCAAAATAAAAATATCAAAGCAATAAATTGATAGTTTTTAAAAATTAATAATTAATAAAGATGACCATCAGAGGGTGTGAGTGTGTGTGTCCGGATCACTCCCAGTCTCAGGGTGCACACTCTCTCACCCTCACCATGTGAGTGGGTGTGTGTGTGTGTGTGTGTGTGTGTGTGTGTTAGTGTGAGGATAAGTGAGAACCTGAGACTGGGAGTGAGCCAAACACACACACACTCAATCTGTCACACACACTCACTCATTCTCTCACACACACACACTCTCATACTCACACACAATCTCTCTCACACACACACACACAAACTGTGCTCACTTTCACATACACACATTCTTACACTTACACACACATTCTTACACTTACACACATATACTCTCGCACACACATGCACTCTCACTCACACTCAAGCACACACACACATACACACACACACTCTCATACACACTCACTCTCATACACATTCTCACACTTACTCTCTCACGCGCACACTCATACACGCACTCATTCTCTCACACACACACAATCCCTCATACTCACACACAGACACACACAATATTTACTTCTCACACACACACATTCTCACACACACACTTCCACATACACTCTCATGCGCGCACACACACTCTCATACGCACACACTCAAACATATGCACACACACACACACACACACACACACACTCTCTCACACGCATGCACACACACATGCATTCTCACACTTATGTACACACACACTCTCTCACACACATGCACACACACACACACACACACACACACACACGCATTCTCATACTTACATGCACACACTCTCACACACACGCACACTCACACCCATGCTCTCTCTCACTCACATACTCTTATACGTACACACAAGCCGGGCTTTCCCGCCCCAGTTTGCGATGGGTGTCATAGCGGGCGGGAGCAGAAAATATCGGGAGATCGCAAAAATCAGTTTCACGTCATTGTAAAACCAGTTTGTGATCGTCTGCTCCACCCGACAAGGGCAGGGCCGCTTTTCCCGCCACCTCACATTGGGAACCTAATTTCAATAATTTAGCATCTCATTATAAGCCCTGTTTGCAGGAATCATCCTCCCCGCACCCCCCCCACCTCATGCTGGATCTCGCTGACGTGTTTCACAACAGGACATAAGTGATATGCACCAGGCAATCTGCACTTTGCTCGGGACTTCAAGGTTCATTTGCCTACCTTGCTTTGGCAGCACTCGTGGTCATCAGTACTAGACTTCGCAGGCAGCACCACATCGCTTTTAGGGGGCTCACAGGCAGGTCTCTACCTACCAGACCAGCAGTAAGGCAGAGGTGGCTTTTCAATGACTGCAAGGCTAGGGCTTGCCTGAGGAAGGGGGTTATCTCAGGATGTGTGTGGGGGGGCATATGTTGATCTGTGGAAGTGGCCTCAAGATGGTAAGGGCTGAGGAGGCAGTCTCCAGAGGAGATGAGGCCAGATGGAGGTGTGAGGGTTTGTGTGAGAGAGTGAGTGGTGATGTCCCTTGAGCTGGCAGTGAATGAGATGCCAGTGAATGTGTGATGGGCTTGTGCGTTTTGTTTTATTCATTCATACGATGTGGGCTTCGCTGGCTAGGCCAGCATTTATTGCCCATCCCCAATTGCCCTTGAGAAGCTGGTGGTGAGCTACCTTCTGGAACCATTGCAGTCCATGTGGAACAGGTACCTCCATAGTGCTGTTAGGGAGGGAGTTCCAGGAATTTCCAGGTGGTGGTGCTGCCCTTGTCCTTCTAGATGGCAGTGGTCATGGGTTTGAAAGGTGCTGCCTAAGGAGCCTTGGTGAGTCCCTGTGGTGCATCTTGTAAATGGTACACACTGCTGCTACTGTGCATCGGTTGTGGAAAGAGTGAATGTTTGTGGGTGGAATGCAGCTTTGCCCTGGATGGTGTCAAGCTTCTTGGGTGTTGTGGGAGCTGCAGTCATTCAGGCAAGTGGGGAGTATTCCATCACACTCCTGACTTGTGCCTTGTAGATGGTGGACAGGGTTTGGGGTGTCAGGAAGTGAGTAACTCACCGCAGGATTCCCAGCCTCTGACCGGCTCTGTAGCCACTGAATCCCCCACTATCAACATCCAGGGGGTTGCCATTAACCAGAGACTGAACTGGACCAGCCATATAAATAATGTGGCTACAAGAGCAGGTTAGAGGCTAGGAATCCTGCAACAGTTAGCTCACCTCCTGACTCCCCAAAGTCTGGGCACCATCTACAAGGCACAAGTCAAGAGATGGAATACTCCCCAATTGCCTGGATGAGTGCAGCTCCTACAACACTCAAGAAGCTTGACACCATCCAGGACAAAGCAGCTACTTGATTAGCACCACATCCACAAACACTCATTCCCTCCACTTCTGATGAGCAGTGGCAACAGTGTGTACCATCTACAAGAGGCACAGCAGAAACTTACCAAGACTACTTAGGCAGCACCTTCCAAATCCATGACCACTACCATCTAGAAGGACAAGGGCAGCAGATAGATGGGAACACCACCACCTGGAAGTTGCCCTCCAAGCCATTCATCATCCTGACTTGGAAATATATCGCCATTCCTTCAGTGTCACTGGGTCAAAATTCTGGAACTCCCTTCCTAACAGCACTGTGGGTGTACCTACAGCACATGGACTGCAGCGGTTCAAGAAGGCAGCTCATCACCACCTTCTCAAGGGATGGGCAATGAATGCTGGCTGAGCCAGTGAGTCATGGTAAATGATTGTTTTTCGGACTGGAGGATGGTAGACAATAGTGTTCCGTAAGGGTTTGTGATATGACCACTGCTTTTTTGCTATATATAAATGACTTTGATCTTGGAAGGCAGAGAAAATTTCAAAATTTGCTGTGATATCAAACTTGGCGGATTGGCAAACAATGAATAAGATTCAAATTGCCTTCAAGAGGACATCGATAGGCTAGCAGAAATGGCAGACAAGTGGCAGATGAAATTCAGTATAGAGAAGTATGATGGTGATGCAATTTGGCAGAAGGGGTAGAGAGAAGCGATATATAATTAATGGCACAATTCTAAAGAATGTGCAAGAACAAAGGGATGTAGAAAATAGGAGCAGAAGTAGGCCATTTGGTCCTTCGAGCCTGCTCTGCCATTCATTATAATCACGGCTGATCGTCTAACGCTGTACTTCCGCATTCTCCCTATACCCCTTGACGCCTTTAGAGTCAAGAAATCTATCTATTTCCTTCTTAAATATATTCAGTGACTTGGTCTCCACAGCCCTCTGTGGTTGAGAATTCCACAGGTTCATCACTGTCTGAGTAAAGATGTTTCTCCTTAACTCAGTCCTAAATGACCTACCCTGTATCCTGAGACTGTGACCCCTTGTTCTAGACCACCACCTCCATCCCAGCCAACCCCCAGCCCTCCCCCCCCACGGCCCACCCACCAGACCCCCAGCCAGAGGAAACATCATCCCTGCATCCAGTCAGTCTGTCCAGCCTAGTCAGAATTTTATATGTTTCTATGAGATCTCCTCTCATTCTTTTAAACTCCAGTGAATACAGACTTAATTGACCCAATCTCTCCTCGTACGATAATCCTACCATCCCAGGAGTCAATCTGGTGAACCTTCGCTGCACTCCCTCTATGGCAAGTATATCCTTTCTTAGCTAAGGAGACTAATACTACACACACTTCTCCAGGCGTTGTCTCACCAAGGCCCTGTACAGCTGTAGTAAGACATCCTTGCCCCTGTACTCAATTCCTCTCTCACTGAAGGCCAACATACCATTTGCCTTCTTAACTGTTTGCCGCACCTACAAGCTTCCTTTCAGCAATTGGTGTACAAGGACACCCAGGTCCCTTTGTACATCAGCATTTCCCAATCTCTCACCATTTAAAAAATACTCTGCCATTATGTTTTTCCTAACCAAATGAATAACTTCATACTTATCCACATTATACTGCCCCTGCCAGCTATTTGCCCGCTCAATCAACCCATCTAAATCACCTTGAAGCCTCTTAACACCTTCCTGGTCACACATTCCCACCAAGTTTCCTGTTGTCAGCAAACTTGGAAATATTACATTTGGTTCCCTCATCCAAATCATTGATATATATTGTGAATAGCTGGGGCCCAAGCACTGATCCCTGCGGTATCCCACTAGTCACCACCTGCCACTCCAAAAAAGACTCATTTATTCCTACTCTCTGTTTCCTGTCTGCTAACCAATTCTCAGTCCATGCCAATATATTACCCCCAATCCCATGTGCTTTCATTTTACACACTAACCTCTATCTTTACCTAAAAGCTTTTTGAAAATTCAAATACACCACATCCACTGGTTCTCCTTTATCAATTCTGCTAGTTACTTCCTCAAAAAACTCCAGTAGGTTTGTCAAACATGATTTCCCTTTCATAAATCCATGTTGAATTTAATCCCGTTGATATTTTCTAAGTGTCATGTTATCATATCCTTTATAATAGACTCTAGCATTTTCCGTACTATTGATGTTAGGCTAACCGGTCTATAATCCGCTGATTTCTCCCTCCCTCCTTTTCTAAATAGTGAGGTTACATTTGCCACCTTCCAATCTGCTGGGACTGTTCCAGATTTGATAGCAGTGTACAAGATTATGGTGATTTTAGTTAAGGTAGGCAAGGAAAAGCTCTTCCCATTAGCTGGTAAAAGGACTAGGAGACACAGGGCTGATTTTCTCCCCGTTGTGGGGGACGTTGAAGGGCGGGCACGTACAGGCTTGCATCCGATCGGTGCCCCCGATCGGGAGTGTACCGCCATTTTACGTGGGCGGGCCAATTAAGGACTGCCCAGCGTGACGTCCGCACAGAAGCGCTATGCGCTCCCTGTGCAGGCGTGGGGGGAATCCCAAAATCAAGAGTGCACTAAAGAGGGCACTCATCTCCCTGAGGCTAAGTGCAGCCTCAGGGAGATTGTCTGTAATGTAAAAAAGATAAAAATAGAAAAATAAAATTTCCCTTACATGTCTCCACATGTGACAATGTCACATGAGTTGGGACATGACCAGAATTTTTACAAAAACGTTATTAATTTTTTAAAAAACCTATGTAAAACCTCATCCCACCGCTGGATGAGGCTTCATGTTTTCTCTAGTTCCCCCTGGGGCTCCTGGCCTGCCCGCCAACATTAAGGTTGGATGGGCAGGTCCTTTAGTTACTTAACTGACCCTGTCAATGTCCTCAATTGACTATTGACAGGTTGGCGGGTGTGCAGCTGATTTTGCTGCGCTCCTGCCTTCCTGAAAATTTAAATGGAGGGGGGTGATGTCGGGAGATCACCCCGATGTCACCGCGCATCATTTTATGTGTCGGCGAGCGGGCCCCAGCCCCCCGCTTGCTGACGCGTAAAATCTTGCTAACAGAATTAAAAATATGGACAAGAGATGCAGGGGGAATCTGAGGAGAAACATTTTTAACACAGTGAGTGATAATGACCTGGAACTCGCTTTCTGTCAATGGTGGTGGAAGCAGAAGCAATCAAAGATTTCAAAAGGAAATGAAGTGGGTACTTGAAGGAAATAAACTTGCAGGGCCACAAGGATCAAGCAGGGAGAGGAGTGACTGAACTGCCCCATGAGAAGCAGGCATGAACTCGATGTGCCAAATGGCCGCCTTCTCTGTCATAAATGATTCCACGACAACAGTGCTTTTAAAAAGTACTTCATTGGCGATAAAGCACTTTGGGATGTCCTGAGATCATGAAAGGTTCTGCAGAAAAGCAAGTATTTCTTTCTTTTCTTCCTATTAAGGAATTAATGTAGAGATTAGAATCTGACTATGTGGTTAGATTGCTGGAGAAGCTAGGTTAAGGAGGACCAGGGCACAAGCATATAAGCTATATAAACAAGAACTAATTTTTTTGCAGAACGTTATCAACCTCTGGCGAAAGTGCAGGCTAGTGTGATGAATGCAGATTTGCTGCAAGTTACCCAAAGGAAACTGGATAAATCGATTGATGTTGAGGTTTAGTTCGGGTATTAGCCAATGTGACTTATGGACACTGGTATCAAAGAATCATCTTTAACCCACTTCAGAGTTGGATAGGAATTTTCCAGATAGATCTTCCCCCATTCAGTCCTCAACTCAAACTGCTGCTGTAGCTTTTCTCTGGGTTGTTGTCTCTCCCAGCACAGGGTATGGCAGCTCGAGGGGCAATCGTAACACTAAGCTCAACAATAATGACCTGCCAGTACACTATATGATCTCCAATTGGTACAGCATGGTCTTTCCCTGGGATGGTTGCACAGCTTTACACACTGTTTACCATTGTTTACCATTGGCTACACACTGTTTCCTACCGGCTACATACGGTTTCCAACGGGCTACACGCTGTTTCCTATCAAATATATACTGTTTCCCATTGGCTACACACTGTTTTCTACCGGCTAGACACCGTTACACGTTGGCTACACGTTGTTTCCCATTGGCTACACACTGTTACCTACCAGTTGCACACTATTTCCTACCAGCTAGACACTATTTCCCATTGGCTAGACACTGTTTCCCACTGACTACACACTGTTTCCCAAATGCTACACACTGTTTCCCATTGGTTACACACTGTTTCCCATTGGCTACACGTTGTTTCCCATTGGCTACACTCTGTTTTCTACCAGCTACACACTGTTTCCTACCGGCTACATGCTGTTTCCCATTGGCTACACACTATTTCCCATTGCCTACACACTGTTTCCCATTGGCTACACAATGTTTCCCATTGGCTACATGCTGTTTCCCATTGGCTACACGCTGTTTCCTACCGGCTACACACTGTTTCCCATTGGCTACACAATGTTTCCCATTGGCTACATGCTGTTGCCCATTGGCTACACGCTGTTTCCTACCGGCTACACACTGCTTCCCATTGGCTACACACTGTTTCCCATTGGCTACATGCTGTTTCCCATTGGCTACACTCTGTTTCCCATTGGCTACACACTGTTTCCCATTGGCTACATGCTGTTTCCCATTGGCTAAATGCTGTTTCCTACCGGCTACACATTGTTTCCCATTGGCTACACACTGTTTCCTACCGGCTACACACTGTTTTCTACCGGCTACACACTGTTTTCTACCAGCTACATACTGTTTCCCATTGGCTACACGCTGTTTCCCTTTGGCTACACGCTTTTTCCTACGGGCTACACACTGTTTTCTACCGGCTATACACGGTTTCCCATTGGCTACACACTGTTTTGTAGCGGCTACGCACTGTTTTCTACCGGCTACATGCTGTCTCCCATTGGCTACACACTGTTTCCCATTGGCTACACACTGTTTCTCATTGGCTACACACTTTTTCCTACTGGCTACACACTGTTTTCTACTGGCTACACACTGTTTTCTACTGGCTGCACGCTGTTTCCCATTGGCTACACACTGTTTTCTACCAGCTACATACTGTTTCCCATTGGCTACACACTGTTATCCATTGGCTACACACTGCTTCCTACCAGCTACACGGTGTTTTCTATCGGCTACACGCTGATTCCTACCGGATACATGCTGTTTCCTACTGGCTACCCACAGTTTCCCATTGGCTACACACTGTTTCCCATTGGCTACACACTGTTTCATACCAGTTACACGCTCTTTCCTACCGGCTACACACTGTTTCCCATTGGCTACATATTGTTTCCTCCCGGCTACACACTGTTTCCTACCGGTTACACAGTGTTTCCTACCGGTTACACACTGTTTCCCACCGGCTACACACTATTTCCCTGTGGCTTCACAATGTTTCCTACTGGCTACACATGGTTTCTCATTGGCTACATGCAATTTCCCACTGGCTACACGCTGTTTCCCACCTGCTACACTCTGTTTCCTACTGTCTACATGTTGTTTCCCACTGGCCACAATGTTTCCTACCAGTTGCACACTTTTTCCCATTGGCTACATGCTGTTTCCCACCGTTTAAACACTATTTCCCACTGGCTACACATGTGTTTTCTACTGGCTATATGCGGTTTCCTACCGGCTGCACACTGTTTCCCACCAGCCACACGTGTTTTCTACCGTCTATACACTGTTTCCCATTGGCTACACGCTGTTTCCTCCCAGCTACACACTGTTTCCTCCCAGCTACATGCTATTTCCTACTGGCTACACTGTTTCCTACTGGATACACTATTTCCTACTGGCTACACACTGTTTCCCATTGGCTACACACTGTTTCCTACCAGCTACACACTGTTTCCCATTGGCTACACAATGTTTCCTACTGGCTACACGTTGTTTTCCATTGTTTACACACTGTTTCTCACCTGCTACACACTGTTTTCTAATGGCTACACACTATTTCCTACCGGCTACACACTGATTTCTACCAGCTACACACTGTTTCCCATTGGCTACACATTGTTTCCTACCAGCTATACACTGTTTCCCATTGGCTTCACAATGTTTCCTACTGGCTACACACTGTTTCCCATTGGCTTCACAATGTTTCCTACTGGCTACACACTGTTTCCCATTGGCTACACTCTGTTTCCCATTGGCTACACAATGTTTCCCATTGGCTACACACTGTTTCCCATTGGCTACACGTCATTTCCCACTGGATACATGCTGTATCCCCCCGGATACACATAGTTTCCCATTGGCTACCCGCTGTTTCCCACCTGCTACTCACTGTTTTCTAACGGCTAAGTGTGGTTTCCTACCGGCTACACACTGATTTCTACCAGCTGCACACTGTTTCCTACCGGTACAGGCTGTTTCCGACTGGCTACACACTGTATCCCACCGGCTACACACTGTTTCCCATTGGCTGCACACTGTTTCCCATCGGCTACACACTGTTTCCTACCAGCTACACACTGTTTCCCATTGGCTACACAGTTTCCCATTGGCTACACACTGTTTCCCATTGGCTACATGCTGTTTCCCATTGGCTACATGCTGTTTCCTACCAGCTACACATTGTTTCCCATTGGCCACACAGTGTTTCCTACCGTCTAAACACTGTTTTCTACCGGCTACACATTTTTTTCCACCAGCTACATACTGTTTCCCATTGGCTACACACTGTTTCCCTTTGGCTACACACTTTTTCCTACTGGCTACACACTGATTTCTACCGGCTAAACACGGTTTCCCATTGGCTACACACTGTTTCGTAGCAGATAAACACTGTTTTCTACCGGCTACATACTGTCTCCCATTGGCTACACAGTGTTTCCCATTGGCTACACACTGTTTCGTAGCAGTTACACACTGTTTTCTACCGGCTACATACTGTCTCCCATTGGCTACACACTGTTTCCCATTGGCTACACATTGTTTCCCACCTGCTACACACTGTTTTCTAATGGCTACATGCGGTTTCCTACCGGCTACACACTGTTTCCTACCGGCACACGCTGTTTCCGACTGGCTACACACTGTATCCCACCGGCTACACACTGTTTCCCATTGGCTACACAATGTTTCCCATTGGCTACACACTGTTTCCTATTCGCTACATGTTGTTTTTCATTGGCTACATGCTGTTTCCCACTGGATACACACTGTTTGCTGCTGTCTACATTTTGATTCACACCGGCTACACTCTGATTTCCACCAGCTACACACTGTTTGCTACCAGCTACACACTGTTTCCCATTCGCAACACACTGTTTCCTACCATCTACACGCTGTTTCCTATCGGCTACATGCCGATTTCCACCGGCTCTACATTGTTTCCCATTGGCTACACACTGTTTCCTATGGGCTACACATGGTTTCCAACTGGCTACATGTGGTTTCCTACCGGCTACACACTGTTTCCCATTGGCTACACACTGTTTCCCATTGGCTACACATTGTTTCCCATTGGCTACATGCTGTTTCCCATTGGCTACATGCTGTTTCCTACCGGCTACACGTTGTTTCCCATTGGCTACACACTGTTTCCTACCGGCTAGACACTGTTTTCTACCGGCTACACAATGTTTTCTACCGGCTACATACTGTTTCCCATTGGCTACGCACTGTTTCCCATTGGGTTCACAATGCTTCCTACTGGCTACATGTTGTTTTCCACTGGCTACATGCAATTTCCCCCTGGATGCACACTGTTTCCCACTGGCTACACGCTGTTTCCCACCTGCTACACACTGTTTCTTACCATCTACATGTTGTTTACCAGCGGCCACACACTGATTTCTACCAGCTACACACTGTTTCCTACTGGTACACGCTGTTTCCTACCGGCTACACACTGTTTCCTACCGGCTGCACACTGTTTCCCATTGGCTACATGCTGTTTCCTACCGGCTACACACTGTTTCCCATTGGCTACACACTGTTTCCCACCGGCTACACAGTTTCCCATTTGCAACACACTGTTTCCCTCCGGCTACACACTGTTTCCTCCCGGATACGCACTGTTTCCCATTGGCTTAACACTGTTTTCTACCAGCTACATGCTGTTTCCCTTTGGCTGCACAATGTTTCGTACCGTGTACACACTGTTTCCTACCGGCTACACACTGTTTCCAATTGGCTACTCGCTGTTTCCCACCAGCTACACACTGTTTCCTACTGGCTACACGCTGCTTCCCATTGGCTACACACTTTTTCCCATTGGCTACACACTGTTTCCCACCGGCTACACACTGTTTCCTACCGGCTAAGCAGTGTTTCCTACCGGCTACACACTGTTTCCCATTGGCTACACAATGTTTCCCATTGGCTACACACTGTTTCCTATTCGCTACATGTTGTTTTTCATTGGCTACATGCTGTTTCCCACTGGATACACACTGTTTGCTGCTGTCTACATTTTGATTCACACCGGCTACACTCTGATTTCCACCAGCTACACACTGTTTGCTACCAGCTACACACTGTTTCCCATTCGCAACACACTGTTTCCTACCATCTACACGCTGTTTCCTATCGGCTACATGCCGATTTCCACCGGCTCTACATTGTTTCCCATTGGCTACACACTGTTTCCTATGGGCTACACATGGTTTCCAACTGGCTACATGTGGTTTCCTACCGGCTACACACTGTTTCCCATTGGCTACACACTGTTTCCCATTGGCTACACATTGTTTCCCATTGGCTACATGCTGTTTCCCATTGGCTACATGCTGTTTCCTACCGGCTACACGTTGTTTCCCATTGGCTACACACTGTTTCCTACCGGCTAGACAATGTTTTCTACCGGCTACATACTGTTTCCCATTGGCTACGCACTGTTTCCCATTGGGTTCACAATGCTTCCTACTGGCTACATGTTGTTTTCCACTGGCTACATGCAATTTCCCCCTGGATGCACACTGTTTCCCACTGGCTACACGCTGTTTCCCACCTGCTACACACTGTTTCTTACCATCTACATGTTGTTTACCAGCGGCCACACACTGATTTCTACCAGCTACACACTGTTTCCTACTGGTACACGCTGTTTCCTACCGGCTACACACTGTTTCCTACCGGCTGCACACTGTTTCCCATTGGCTACATGCTGTTTCCTACCGGCTACACACTGTTTCCCATTGGCTACACACTGTTTCCCACCGGCTACACAGTTTCCCATTTGCAACACACTGTTTCCCTCCTGCTACACACTGTTTCCTCCCGGATACGCACTGTTTCCCATTGGCTTAACACTGTTTTCTACCAGCTACATGCTGTTTCCCTTTGGCTGCACAATGTTTCGTACCGTGTACACACTGTTTCCTACCGGCTACACACTGTTTCCAATTGGCTACTCGCTGTTTCCCACCAGCTACACACTGTTTCCTACTGGCTACACGCTGCTTCCCATTGGCTACACACTTTTTCCCATTGGCTACACACTGTTTCCCACCGGCTACACACTGTTTCCTACCGGCTAAGCAGTGTTTCCTACCGGCTACACACTGTTTCCCATTGGCTACACACCTTTTGCCATTGGCTATAACCTGTTTCCAATTGGCTACACACTGTTTCCCACCGGCTACACACTGTTTCCCATTGGCTACACACTGTTTCCCATTGGCTACACACTGTTTTTTACTGGTACACAATGTTTCTTACCGGCTCCATGCTGTTTTCCACCAGCTCTATATTGTTTCCCATTGGCTACAGACTGTTTCCTATGGGCTACATGCGGTTTCCTACCGGCTACATATTGTTTCCTAGTGGCTACACGGTGTTTCCGACCGGCTACACAGTTTCCCATTGGCTACACACTGTTTCATTCTGGCTACACGCTGTTTCCCACCGGCTACAATCTGTTTCCCACCATCTACATGTTGTTTCCCACCGGCTACACAGTGATTTCTACCGGCTACAAACAGTTTCCAACCGGCTACATGCTGTTTCCCAACAGCTACACACTGTTTCCCATTGGCTACACACTGTTTCCTAATGGCTACACACTGTTTCCCATTGGCTACACTGTTTCCTAATGGCTACACACTGTTTCCCATTGGCTACACTCTGTATCCCATTGGCTTCAGAATGTTTCCAACTGGCTACACACTGTTTCCCATTGGCTTCACAATGTTTCCTACTGGCTACACACTGTTTCCTTCAGGATAGACACTGTTTCCCATTGGCTACACATTGTTTCCCATTGGCCACACAGTGTTTCCTACCGTCTAAACACTGTTTTCTACAGGCTACACATTTTTTTCCACCAGCTTCATACTGTTTCCATTGGCTACACACTGTTTCCCTTTGGCTACACACTTTTTCCTACTGGCTACACACTGATTTCTACCGGCTAAACACGGTTTCCCATTGGCTACACACTGTTTCGTAGCGGCTAAACACTGTTTTCTACCGGCTACATACTGTCTCCCATTGGCTACACAGTGTTTCCCATTGGCTACACACTGTTTCGTAGCAGTTACACACTGTTTTCTACCGGCTACATACTGTCTCCCATTGGCTACACACTGTTTCCCATTGGCTACACACTGTTTCCCACCTGCTACACACTGTTTTCTAATGGCTACATGCGGTTTCCTACCGGCTACACACTGTTTCCTACCGGCACACGCTGTTTCCGACAGGCTACACACTGTATCCCACCGGCTACACACTGTTTCCCATTGGCTACACACTGTTTTGCATTGGCTACACACTGTTTCCTATTCGCTACATGTTGTTTTTCATTGGCTACATGCTGTTTCCTACTGGATACACAATGTTTCCTGCTGTCTACATTTTGATTCACACCGGCTACACTCTGATTTCCACCAGCTACACACTGTTTGCTATCGGCTACACACTGTTTCCCATTCGCAACACACTGTTTCCTACCATCTACACGCTGTTTCCTATCGGCTACACGCTGATTTCCATCGGCTCTACATTGTTTCCCATTGGCTATACACTGTTTCCTACGGGCTACACATGGTTTCCAACTGGCTACATGTGGTTTCCTACTGGCTACACACTATTTCCCATTGGCTACACACTGTTTCCCATTGGGTACACATTTTTTCCCATTGGCTACATGCTGTTTCCCTTTGGCTAAATGCTGTTTCCTACCGGCTACACGTTGTTTCCCATTTGCTACACGCTGTTTCCTACCGGCTACACACTGTTTTCTACCGGCTACACAATGTTTTCTACCGGCTACATACTGTTTCCCATTGGCTACGCACTGTTTCCCATTGGGTTCACAATGTTTCCTACTGGCTACATGTTGTTTTCCATTGGCTACATGCAATTTCCCCCTGGATGCACACTGTTTCCCACTGGCTACACGCTGTTTCCGACCTGCTACACACTGTTTCTTACCATCTACATGTTGTTTACCAGCGGCTACACACTGATTTCTACCAGCTACACACTGTTTCCTACTGGTACACGCTGTTTCCTACCGGCTACACACTGTTTCCTACCGGCTACACACTGTTTCCCATTGGCTACATGCTGTTTCCTACCGGCTACACACTGTTTCCCATTGGGTACACATTGTTTCCCATTGGCTACATGCTGTTTCCCATTGGCTAAATGCTGTTTCCTACCGGCTACACGTTGTTTCCCATTGGCTACACACTGTTTCCCACCGGCTACACAGTTTTCCATTTGCAACACACTGTTTCCCTTTGGCTACACACTGTTTCCTCCCGGATACGCACTGTTTCCCATTGGCTTAACACTGTTTTCTCCCAGCTACATGCTGTTTCCCTTTGGCCGCACAATGTTTCCTACCGTGTACACACTGTTTCCTACCGGCTACACACTGTTTCCGATTGGCTACTCGCTGTTTCCCACCAGCTACACACTGTTTCCTACTGGTCCACGCTGTTTCCTACCGGCTACACACTGTTTCCTACCGGCTACACACTGTTTCCCATTAGCTACATGCTGTTTCCTACCGGCTAAACACTGTTTCCCATTGGCTACACAATGTTTCCCACCGGCTACACAGTTTTCCATTTGCAACACACTGTTTCCCACCGGCTACACACTGTTTCCTCCCGGATACGCACTGTTTCCCATTGGCTTAACACTGTTTTCTACCAGCTACATGCTGTTTCCCTTTGGCTGCACAATGTTTCCTACCGTGTACACACTGTTTCCTACCGGCTACACACTGTTTCCGATTGGCTACTCGCTGTTTCCCACCAGCTACACACTGTTTCCTACTGGCTACACGCTGCTTCCCATTGGCTACACACTTTTTCCCATTGGCTACACACTGTTTCCTACCGGCTACACACTGTTTCCTACCGGCTACACACTGTTTCCTTCTGGCTACACGCTGTTTCCCACCGGCTACAATCTGTTTCCCACCATCTACATGTTGTTTCCCACCGGCTACACAGTGATTTCTACCGGCTACAAACAGTTTCCAACCGGCTACATGCTGTTTCCCAACAGCTACACACTGTTTCCCATTGGCTACACCCTGTTTCCTAATGGCTACACACTGTTTCCCATTGGCTACACTCTGTTTCCCATTGGCTTCACAATGTTTCCTACTGGCTACGTACTGTTTCCTTCTGGCTACACACTGTTTCCCATTGGCTACACATTGTTTCCCATTGGCCACACAGTGTTTGCTACCGTCTAAACACTGTTTTCTACCGGCTACACATTTTTTTCCACCAGCTACATACTGTTTCCCATTGGCTACACACTGTTTCCCTTTGGCTACACACTTTTTCCTACTGGCTACACACTGATTTCTACCGGCTAAACACGGTTTCCCATTGGCTACACACTGTTTCGTAGTGGCTAAACACTGTTTTCTACCGGCTACATACTGTCTCCCATTGGCTACACAGTGTTTCCCATTGGCTACACACTGTTTCGTAGCAGTTACACACTGTTTTCTACCGGCTACATACTGTCTCCCATTGGCTACACACTGTTTCCCATTGGCTACACATTGTTTCCCACCTGCTACACACTGTTTTCTAATGGCTACATGCGGTTTCCTACCGGCTACACACTGTTTCCTACCGGCACATGCTGTTACCGACTGGCTACACACTGTATCCCACCGGCTACACACTGTTTCCCATTGGCTACACACTGTTTCCCATTGGCTACACACTGTTTCCTATTCGCTACATGTTGTCTTTCATTGGCTACATGCTGTTTCCTACTGGATACACACTGTTTCCTGCTGTCTACATTTTGATTCACACCGGCTACACTCTGATTTCCACCAGCTACACACTGTTTGCTACCGGCTACACACTGTTTCCCATTCGCAACACACTGTTTCCTACCATCTACACGCTGTTTCCTATCGGCTACATGCTGATTTCCACCGGCTCTACATTGTTTCCCATTGGCTACATACTGTTTCCTACGGGCTACACATGGTTTCCAATTGACTAAATGTGGTTTCCTACCGGCTACACACTGTTTCCCACCGGCTACACACTGTTTCCTAATGGCTACACACTGTTTCCCATTGGCTACACTGTTTCCTAATGGCCACACACTGTTTCCCATTGGCTACACTCTGTTTCCCATTGGCTTCAGAATGTTTCCTACTGGCTACACACTGTTTCCCATTGGCTTCACAATGTTTCCTACTGGCTACACACTGTTTCCTTCTGGCTACACACTGTTTCCCATTGGCTACACATTGTTTCCCATTGGCCACACAGTGTTTCCTACCGTTTAAACACTGTTTTCTACCGGCTACACATTTTTTTCCACCAGCTACATACTGTTTCCCATTGGCTACACACTGTTTCCCTTTGGCTACACACTTTTTCCTACTGGCTACACACTGTTTTCTACCGGCTAAACACGGTTTCCCATTGGCTACACACTGTTTTGTAGCGGCGAAACACTGTTTTCTACCGGCTACATACTGTCTCCCATTGGCTACACACTGTTTCCCATTGGCTACACACTGTTTCGTAGCAGTTACACACTGTTTTCTACCGGCTACATACTGTCTCCCATTGGCTACACACTGTTTCCCATTGGCTACACATTGTTTCCCACCTGCTACACACTGTTTTCTAATGGCTACATGCGGTTTCCTACCGGCTACACACTGTTTCCTACCGGCACACGCTGTTACCGACTGGCTACACACTGTATCCCACCGGCTACACACTGTTTCCCATTGGCTACACACTGTTTCCCATTGGCTACACATTGTTTCCTATTCACTACATGTTGTTTTTCATTGGCTACATGCTGTTTCCTACTGGATACACACTGTTTCCTGCTATCTACATTTTGATTCACACCGGCTACACTCTGATTTCCATCAGCTACACACTGTTTGCTACCGGCTACACACTGTTTCCCATTCGCAACACACTGTTTCCTACCATCTACATGCTGTTTCCTATCGGCTACACGCTGATTTCCACCAGCTCTAAATTGTTTCCCATTGGCTACACACTGTTTCCTACGGGCTACACATGGATTCCAACTGGCTACATGTGGTTTGGTACTGGCTACACATTGATTCCCATTGGCTACACACTGTTTCCCATTGGGTACACATTGTTTCCCATTGGCTACATGCTGTTTCCCATTGGCTAAATGCTATTTCCTACCGGCCACACGTTGTTTCCCATTGGCTACACACTGTTTCCTACCGGCTAGACACTGTTTTCTACCGGCTACACAATGTTTTCTACCGGCTACATACTGTTTCCCATTGGCTACGCACTGTTTCCCATTGGGTTCACAATGTTTCCTACTGGCTATATGTTGTTTTCCATTGGCTACATGCAATTTCCCCCTGGATGCACACTGTTTCCCACTGGCTACACGCTGTTTCCCACCTGCTGCACACTGTTTCTTACCATCTACATGTTGTTTACCAGCGGCTACACACTGATTTCTACCAGCTACACACTGTTTCCTACTGGCACACGCTGTTTCCTACCGGCTACACACTGTTTCCTACCGGCTACACACTGTTTCCCATTGGCTACATGCTGTTTCCTACCGGCTACACACTGTTTCCCATTGGCTACACACTGTTTCCCACCGGCTACACAGTTTTCCATTTGCAACACACTGTTTCCCACCGGCTACACACTGTTTCCTCCCGGATACGCACTGTTTCCCATTGGCTTAACACTGTTTTCTACCAGCTACATGCTGTTTCCCTTTGGCTGCACAATGTTTCGTACCGTGTACACACTGTTTCCTACCGGCTACACACTGTTTCCAATTGGCTACTCGCTGTTTCCCACCAGCTACACACTGTTTCCTACTGGCTACACGCTGCTTCCCATTGGCTACACACTTTTTCCCATTGGCTACACACTGTTTCCCACCGGCTACACACTGTTTCCTACCGGCTAAGCAGTGTTTCCTACCGGCTACACACTGTTTCCCATTGGCTACACACCTTTTGCCATTGGCTATAACCTGTTTCCAATTGGCTACACACTGTTTCCCACCGGCTACACACTGTTTCCCATTGGCTACACACTGTTTCCCATTGGCTACACACTGTTTTTTACTGGTACACAATGTTTCTTACCGGCTCCATGCTGTTTTCCACCAGCTCTATATTGTTTCCCATTGGCTACAGACTGTTTCCTATGGGCTACATGCGGTTTCCTACCGGCTACATATTGTTTCCTAGTGGCTACACGGTGTTTCCGACCGGCTACACAGTTTCCCATTGGCTACACACTGTTTCATTCTGGCTACACGCTGTTTCCCACCGGCTACAATCTGTTTCCCACCATCTACATGTTGTTTCCCACCGGCTACACAGTGATTTCTACCGGCTACAAACAGTTTCCAACCGGCTACATGCTGTTTCCCAACAGCTACACACTGTTTCCCATTGGCTACACACTGTTTCCTAATGGCTACACACTGTTTCCCATTGGCTACACTGTTTCCTAATGGCTACACACTGTTTCCCATTGGCTACACTCTGTATCCCATTGGCTTCAGAATGTTTCCAACTGGCTACACACTGTTTCCCATTGGCTTCACAATGTTTCCTACTGGCTACACACTGTTTCCTTCAGGATAGACACTGTTTCCCATTGGCTACACATTGTTTCCCATTGGCCACACAGTGTTTCCTACCGTCTAAACACTGTTTTCTACAGGCTACACATTTTTTTCCACCAGCTTCATACTGTTTCCATTGGCTACACACTGTTTCCCTTTGGCTACACACTTTTTCCTACTGGCTACACACTGATTTCTACCGGCTAAACACGGTTTCCCATTGGCTACACACTGTTTCGTAGCGGCTAAACACTGTTTTCTACCGGCTACATACTGTCTCCCATTGGCTACACAGTGTTTCCCATTGGCTACACACTGTTTCGTAGCAGTTACACACTGTTTTCTACCGGCTACATACTGTCTCCCATTGGCTACACACTGTTTCCCATTGGCTACACACTGTTTCCCACCTGCTACACACTGTTTTCTAATGGCTACATGCGGTTTCCTACCGGCTACACACTGTTTCCTACCGGCACACGCTGTTTCCGACAGGCTACACACTGTATCCCACCGGCTACACACTGTTTCCCATTGGCTACACACTGTTTTGCATTGGCTACACACTGTTTCCTATTCGCTACATGTTGTTTTTCATTGGCTACATGCTGTTTCCTACTGGATACACAATGTTTCCTGCTGTCTACATTTTGATTCACACCGGCTACACTCTGATTTCCACCAGCTACACACTGTTTGCTATCGGCTACACACTGTTTCCCATTCGCAACACACTGTTTCCTACCATCTACACGCTGTTTCCTATCGGCTACACGCTGATTTCCATCGGCTCTACATTGTTTCCCATTGGCTATACACTGTTTCCTACGGGCTACACATGGTTTCCAACTGGCTACATGTGGTTTCCTACTGGCTACACACTATTTCCCATTGGCTACACACTGTTTCCCATTGGGTACACATTTTTTCCCATTGGCTACATGCTGTTTCCCTTTGGCTAAATGCTGTTTCCTACCGGCTACACGTTGTTTCCCATTTGCTACACGCTGTTTCCTACCGGCTACACACTGTTTTCTACCGGCTACACAATGTTTTCTACCGGCTACATACTGTTTCCCATTGGCTACGCACTGTTTCCCATTGGGTTCACAATGTTTCCTACTGGCTACATGTTGTTTTCCATTGGCTACATGCAATTTCCCCCTGGATGCACACTGTTTCCCACTGGCTACACGCTGTTTCCGACCTGCTACACACTGTTTCTTACCATCTACATGTTGTTTACCAGCGGCTACACACTGATTTCTACCAGCTACACACTGTTTCCTACTGGTACACGCTGTTTCCTACCGGCTACACACTGTTTCCTACCGGCTACACACTATTTCCCATTGGCTACATGCTGTTTCCTACCGGCTACACACTGTTTCCCATTGGGTACACATTGTTTCCCATTGGCTACATGCTGTTTCCCATTGGCTAAATGCTGTTTCCTACCGGCTACACGTTGTTTCCCATTGGCTACACACTGTTTCCCACCGGCTACACAGTTTTCCATTTGCAACACACTGTTTCCCTTTGGCTACACACTGTTTCCTCCCGGATACGCACTGTTTCCCATTGGCTTAACACTGTTTTCTCCCAGCTACATGCTGTTTCCCTTTGGCCGCACAATGTTTCCTACCGTGTACACACTGTTTCCTACCGGCTACACACTGTTTCCGATTGGCTACTCGCTGTTTCCCACCAGCTACACACTGTTTCCTACTGGTCCACGCTGTTTCCTACCGGCTACACACTGTTTCCTACCGGCTACACACTGTTTCCCATTAGCTACATGCTGTTTCCTACCGGCTAAACACTGTTTCCCATTGGCTACACAATGTTTCCCACCGGCTACACAGTTTTCCATTTGCAACACACTGTTTCCCACCGGCTACACACTGTTTCCTCCCGGATACGCACTGTTTCCCATTGGCTTAACACTGTTTTCTACCAGCTACATGCTGTTTCCCTTTGGCTGCACAATGTTTCCTACCGTGTACACACTGTTTCCTACCGGCTACACACTGTTTCCGATTGGCTACTCGCTGTTTCCCACCAGCTACACACTGTTTCCTACTGGCTACACGCTGCTTCCCATTGGCTACACACTTTTTCCCATTGGCTACACACTGTTTCCTACCGGCTACACACTGTTTCCTACCGGCTACACACTGTTTCCTTCTGGCTACACGCTGTTTCCCACCGGCTACAATCTGTTTCCCACCATCTACATGTTGTTTCCCACCGGCTACACAGTGATTTCTACCGGCTACAAACAGTTTCCAACCGGCTACATGCTGTTTCCCAACAGCTACACACTGTTTCCCATTGGCTACACCCTGTTTCCTAATGGCTACACACTGTTTCCCATTGGCTACACTCTGTTTCCCATTGGCTTCACAATGTTTCCTACTGGCTACGTACTGTTTCCTTCTGGCTACACACTGTTTCCCATTGGCTACACATTGTTTCCCATTGGCCACACAGTGTTTGCTACCGTCTAAACACTGTTTTCTACCGGCTACACATTTTTTTCCACCAGCTACATACTGTTTCCCATTGGCTACACACTGTTTCCCTTTGGCTACACACTTTTTCCTACTGGCTACACACTGATTTCTACCGGCTAAACACGGTTTCCCATTGGCTACACACTGTTTCGTAGTGGCTAAACACTGTTTTCTACCGGCTACATACTGTCTCCCATTGGCTACACAGTGTTTCCCATTGGCTACACACTGTTTCGTAGCAGTTACACACTGTTTTCTACCGGCTACATACTGTCTCCCATTGGCTACACACTGTTTCCCATTGGCTACACATTGTTTCCCACCTGCTACACACTGTTTTCTAATGGCTACATGCGGTTTCCTACCGGCTACACACTGTTTCCTACCGGCACATGCTGTTACCGACTGGCTACACACTGTATCCCACCGGCTACACGCTGTTTCCCATTGGCTACACACTGTTTCCCATTGGCTACACACTGTTTCCTATTCGCTACATGTTGTCTTTCATTGGCTACATGCTGTTTCCTACTGGATACACACTGTTTCCTGCTGTCTACATTTTGATTCACACCGGCTACACTCTGATTTCCACCAGCTACACACTGTTTGCTACCGGCTACACACTGTTTCCCATTCGCAACACACTGTTTCCTACCATCTACACGCTGTTTCCTATCGGCTACATGCTGATTTCCACCGGCTCTACATTGTTTCCCATTGGCTACATACTGTTTCCTACGGGCTACACATGGTTTCCAATTGACTAAATGTGGTTTCCTACCGGCTACACACTGTTTCCCACCGGCTACACACTGTTTCCTAATGGCTACACACTGTTTCCCATTGGCTACACTGTTTCCTAATGGCCACACACTGTTTCCCATTGGCTACACTCTGTTTCCCATTGGCTTCAGAATGTTTCCTACTGGCTACACACTGTTTCCCATTGGCTTCACAATGTTTCCTACTGGCTACACACTGTTTCCTTCTGGCTACACACTGTTTCCCATTGGCTACACATTGTTTCCCATTGGCCACACAGTGTTTCCTACCGTTTAAACACTGTTTTCTACCGGCTACACATTTTTTTCCACCAGCTACATACTGTTTCCCATTGGCTACACACTGTTTCCCTTTGGCTACACACTTTTTCCTACTGGCTACACACTGTTTTCTACCGGCTAAACACGGTTTCCCATTGGCTACACACTGTTTTGTAGCGGCGAAACACTGTTTTCTACCGGCTACATACTGTCTCCCATTGGCTACACACTGTTTCCCATTGGCTACACACTGTTTCGTAGCAGTTACACACTGTTTTCTACCGGCTACATACTGTCTCCCATTGGCTACACACTGTTTCCCATTGGCTACACATTGTTTCCCACCTGCTACACACTGTTTTCTAATGGCTACATGCGGTTTCCTACCGGCTACACACTGTTTCCTACCGGCACACGCTGTTACCGACTGGCTACACACTGTATCCCACCGGCTACACACTGTTTCCCATTGGCTACACACTGTTTCCCATTGGCTACACATTGTTTCCTATTCACTACATGTTGTTTTTCATTGGCTACATGCTGTTTCCTACTGGATACACACTGTTTCCTGCTATCTACATTTTGATTCACACCGGCTACACTCTGATTTCCATCAGCTACACACTGTTTGCTACCGGCTACACACTGTTTCCCATTCGCAACACACTGTTTCCTACCATCTACATGCTGTTTCCTATCGGCTACACGCTGATTTCCACCAGCTCTAAATTGTTTCCCATTGGCTACACACTGTTTCCTACGGGCTACACATGGATTCCAACTGGCTACATGTGGTTTGGTACTGGCTACACATTGATTCCCATTGGCTACACACTGTTTCCCATTGGGTACACATTGTTTCCCATTGGCTACATGCTGTTTCCCATTGGCTAAATGCTATTTCCTACCGGCCACACGTTGTTTCCCATTGGCTACACACTGTTTCCTACCGGCTAGACACTGTTTTCTACCGGCTACACAATGTTTTCTACCGGCTACATACTGTTTCCCATTGGCTACGCACTGTTTCCCATTGGGTTCACAATGTTTCCTACTGGCTATATGTTGTTTTCCATTGGCTACATGCAATTTCCCCCTGGATGCACACTGTTTCCCACTGGCTACACGCTGTTTCCCACCTGCTGCACACTGTTTCTTACCATCTACATGTTGTTTACCAGCGGCTACACACTGATTTCTACCAGCTACACACTGTTTCCTACTGGCACACGCTGTTTCCTACCGGCTACACACTGTTTCCTACCGGCTACACACTGTTTCCCATTGGCTACATGCTGTTTCCTACCGGCTACACACTGTTTCCCATTGGCTACACACTGTTTCCCACCGGCTACACAGTTTTCCATTTGCAACACACTGTTTCCCACCGGCTACACACTGTTTCCTCCCGGATACGCACTGTTTCCCATTGGCTTAACACTGTTTTCTACCAGCTACATGCTGTTTCCCTTTGGCTGCACAATGTTTTGTACCGTGTACACACTGTTTCCTACCGGCTACACACTGTTTCTGATTGGCTACTCGCTGTTTCCCACCAGCTACACACTGTTTCCTACTGGCTACATGCTGCTTCCCATTGGCTACACTCTTTTTCCCATTGGCTACACACTGTTTCCCACCGGCTACACACTATTTCCCATTGGCTACACTCTGTTTCCCATTGGCTTCAGAATGTTTCCTACTGGCTACACACTGTTTCCCATTGGCTTCACAATGCTTCCTACTGGCGACACACTGTTTCCCATTGGCTACACACTGTTCCCCATTGGCTACACAAAGTTTCCTACTGGCTACACAATGTTTCCCTTCGGCTTCAAAATGTTTCCTACTGGCTACACGTTGTTTTCCATTGGCTACACACTGTTTCCTACCGGCTACACACTGTTTCCCATTGGCTACATGCTGTTTCCTAATGGCTACACACTGTTTCCCATTGGCTACACTGTTTCCTAGTGGCTACACACTGTTTCCCATTGGCTACACTCTGTTTCCCATTGGCTTCAGAATGTTTCCTACTGGCTACACACTGTTTCCCATTGGCTTCACAATGCTTCCTACTGGCGACACACTGTTTCCCATTGGCTACACACTGTTCCCCATTGGCTACACAAAGTTTCCTACTGGCTACACAATGTTTCCCTTCGGCTTCAAAATGTTTCCTACTGGCTACACATTGTTTTCCATTGGCTACACACTGTTTCCTACCGGCTACACACTGTTTCCCATTGGCTACATGCTGTTTCCTACCGGCTACACACAGTTTCCCATTTGCAACACACTGTTTCCCTCCGGCTACACACTGTTTCCTCCCGGATACGCACTGTTTCCCATTGGCTTAACACTGTTTTCTACCGGCTACATGCTGTTTCCCTTTGGCTGCACAATGTTTCCTACCGGGTACACACTGTTTCCTACTGGCTACACACTGTTTCCAATTGGCTACTCGCTGTTTCCCACCAGCTACACACTGTTTCCTACTGGCTACACGCTGCTTCCCATTGGCTACACACTTTTTCCCATTGGCTACACACAGTTTCCCACAGGCTACACACTGTTTCCTACCGGCTACACACTGTTTCCTACCGGCTACACACTGTTTCCCATTGGCTACACATGTTTTGCCATTGGCTATAACCTGTTTCCAATTGGCTACACACTGTTTCCCACCGGCTACACACTGTTTCCCATTGGCTACACACTGTTTCCCCTTGGCTACACACTGTTTTTTACTGGTACACAATGTTTCTTACCGGCTCCATGCTGTTTTCCACCGGCTCTATATTGTTTCCCATTGGCTACAGACTGTTTCCTATGGGCTACATGCGGTTTCCTACCGGCTACATATTGTTTCCAAGTGGCTACACGGTGTTTCCGACTGGCTACACAGTTTCCCATTGGCTACACACTGTTTCCTTCTGGCTACACGCTGTTTCCCACTGGCTACATGTTGTTTCCCACCGGCTACACAGTGATTTCTACCGGCTACAAACAGTTTCCAACCGGCTAAACTCTGTTTCCCAACAGCTGCACACTGTTTCCCATTGGCTACACCCTGTTTCCTAATGGCTACACACTGTTTCCCATTGGCTACACTGTTTCCTAATGGCTACACACTGTTTCCCATTGGCTACACTCTGTTTCCCATTGGCTTCAGAATGTTTCCTACTGGCTACACACTGTTTCCCATTGGCTTCACAATGTTTCCTACTGGCTACACACTGTTTCCCCTTGGCTACACACTGTTTCCCATTGGCTACACATTGTTTCCTACTGGCTACACAATGTTTCCCTTCGGCTTCACAATGTTTCCTACTGGCTACACGTTGTTTTCCATTGGCTACACACTGTTTCCTACCGGCTACACACTATTTCCCTTTGGCTTCACAATGATTCCTACTGGCTACACGTGGTTTCTCATTGTCTACATGCATTTTCCCACTGGCTACACGCTGTTTCCCACCTGCTACACTCTGTTTCCTACTGTCTACATGTTGGTTCCCACTGGCCACAATGTTTCCTACCGGCTACACACTGTTTCCCTTTGGCTACACACTTTTTCCTACTGGCTACACACTGTTTTCTACCGGATAAACACGGTTTCCCATTGGCTACACACTGTTTCGTAGTGGCTAAACACTGTTTTCTACCGGCTACATACTGTCTCCCATTGGCTACACACTGTTTCCCATTGGCTACACACTGTTTCGTAGCAGTTACACACTGTTTTCTACCGGCTACATACTGTCTCCCATTGGCTACACACTGTTTCCCATTGGCTACACATTGTTTCCCACCTGCTACACACTGTTTTCTAATGGCTACAGGCGGTTTCCTACCGGCTACGCACTGTTTCCTACCGGCACACGCTGTTTCCGACTGGCTACACACTGTATCCCACCGGCTACACACTGTTTCCCATTGGCTACACACTGTTTCCTATTCGCTACATGTTGTTTTTCATTGGCTACATGCTGTTTCCCACCGGATACACACTGTTTCCTGCTGTCTACATTTTGTTTCACACCGGCTACACACTGATTTCCACCAGCTACACACTGTTTGCTCCCGGCTACACACTGTTTCACATTCGCAACACACTGTTTCCTACCATCTACACGCTCTTTCCTATCGGCTACACACTGATTTCCACCGGCTCTACATTGTTTCCCATTGGCTACACACTGTTTCCTACGGGCTACACATGGTTTCCAACTGGCTACATGTGGTTTCCTACCGGCTACACACTTTTTCCCATTGGCTACACACTGTTTCCCATTGGCTGCACAATGTTTCCCATTGGCTACATGCTGTTTCCCATTGGCTACATGCTGTTTCCTACCGGCTACACATTGTTTCCCATTGGCTACACACTGTTTCCTACCGGCTACACACTGTTTTCTACCGGCTACACAATGTTTCCTACCAGCTACATACTGTTTCCCATTGGCTACACACTGTTTCCCATTGGTTTCACAATGTTTCCTACTGGCTACATGTTGTTTTCCATTGGCTACATGCAATTTCCCCCTGGATGCACACTGTTTCCCACTGGCTACACGCTGTTTCCCACCTGCTACACACTGTTTCTTACCATCTACATGTTTTTTACCAGCGGCTACACACTGATTTCTACCAGCTACACACTGTTTCCTACTGGTACACGCTGTTTCCTACCGGCTACACACTGTTTCCTACCGGCTACACACTGTTTCCCATTGGCTACATGCTGTTTCCTACCGGCTACACACTGTTTCCCATTGGCTACACACTGTTTCCCACCGGCTACACAGTTTCCCATTTGCAACACACTGTTTCCCACCGGCTACACACTGTTTCCTCCCGGATACGCACTGTTTCCAATTGGCTTAACACTGTTTTCTACCAGCTACATGCTGTTTCCCTTTGGCTGCACAATGTTTCCTACCGTGTACACACTGTTTCCTACCGGCTACACACTGTTTCCAATTGGCTACTCACTGTTTCCCATTGGCTACATGCTGTTTCCTACCGGCTACACACTGTTTCCCATTGGCTACACACTGTTTCCCACCGGCTACACAGTTTCCCATTTGCAACACACTGTTTCCCACCGGCTACACACTGTTTCCTCCCGGATACGCACTGTTTCCAATTGGCTTAACACTGTTTTCTACCAGCTACATGCTGTTTCCCTTTGGCTGCACAATGTTTCCTACCGTGTACACACTGTTTCCTACCGGCTACACACTGTTTCCAATTGGCTACTCACTGTTTCCCACCAGCTACACACTGTTTCCTACTGGCTACACACTGCTTCCCATTGGCTACACACTTTTTCCCATTGGCTACACACTGTTTCCCACCGGCTACACACTGTTTCCTACCGGCTACACACTGTTTCCTACCGGCTACACACTGTTTCCCATTGGCTACACACCTTTTGCCATTGGCTATAACCTGTTTCCAATTGGCTACACACTGTTTCCCACCGGCTACACATTGTTTCCCATTGGCTACACACTGTTTCCCATTGGCTACACACTGTTTTTTACTGGTACACAATGTTTCTTACCGGCTCCATGCTGTTTTCCACCGGCTCTATATTGTTTCCCATTGGCTACAGACTGTTTCCTATGGGCTACATGCAGTTTCCTACCGGCTACATATTGTTTCCTAGTGGCTACACGGTGTTTCCGACCGGCTACACAGTTTCCCATTGGCTACACACTGTTTCCTTCTGGCTACATGCTGTTTCCCACCGGCTACAATCTGTTTCCCACCATCTACATGTTGTTTCCCACCGGCTACATAGTGATTTCTACCGGCTACAAACAGTTTCCAACCGGCTACATGCTGTTTCCCAACAGCTACACACAGTTTCCCATTGGCTACACCCTGTTTCCTAATGGCTACACACTGTTTCCCATTGGCTACACTGTTTCCTAATGGCTACACACTGTTTCCCATTGGCTACACTCTGTTTCCCATTGGCTTCAGAATGTTTCCTACTGGCTACACACTGTTTCCCATTGGCTACACACTGTTTCCTACCAGCTACACACTGTTTCCCATTGGCTACACAATGTTTCCTACTGGCTACACGTTGTTTTCCATTGTTTACACACTGTTTCTCACCTGCTACACACTGTTTTCTAATGGCTACACACTATTTCCCACCGGCTACACACTGATTTCTACCAACTATACACTGTTTCCCATTGGCTTCACAATGTTTCCTACTGGCTACACACCGTTTCCCATTGGCTTCACAATGTTTCCTACTGGCTACACACTGTTTCCCATTGGCTACACTCTGTTTCCCATTGGCTACACAATGTTTCCCATTGGCTACACACTGTTTCCCATTGGCTACACGTCATTTCCCACTGGATACATGCTGTATCCCCCCGGATACACATAGTTTCCCATTGGCTACCCGCTGTTTCCCACCTGCTACTCACTGTTTTCTAACGGCTAAATGTCGTTTCCTACCGGCTACACACTGATTTCTACCAGCTGCACACTGTTTCCTACCGGTACAGGCTGTTTCCGACTGGCTACACACTGTATCCCACCGGCTACACACTGTTTCCCATTGGCTACACACTGTTTCCCATTGGCTACACACTGTTTCCTACCAGCTACGCACTGTTTCCCATTGGCTACACACTGTTTCCCATTGGCTACACACTGTTTCCCATTGGCTACATGCTGTTTCCCATTGGCTACATGCTGTTTCCTACCGGCTACACATTGTTTCCCATTGGCCACACAGTGTTTCCTACCGTCTAAACACTGTTTTCTATCGGCTACACATTTTTTTCCACCAGCTACATACTGTTTCCCATTGGCTACACACTGTTTCCCTTTGGCTACACACTTTTTCCTACTGGCTACACACTGATTTCTACCGGCTAAACACGGTTTCCCATTGGCTACACACTGTTTCGTAGCAGATAAACACTGTTTTCTACCGGCTACATACTGTCTCCCATTGGCTACACACTGTTTCGTAGTGGCTAAACACTGTTTTCTACCGGCTACCTACTGTCTCCCATTGGCTACACGCTGTTTCCCATTGGCTACACAGTGTTTCCCATTGGCTACACACTGTTTCGTAGCGGTTACACACTGTTTTCTACCGGCTACATACTGTCTCCCATTGGCTACACACTGTTTCCCATTGGCTACACATTGTTTCGCACCTGCTACACACTGTTGACTAATGGCTACATGCGGTTTCCTACCGGCTACACACTGTTTCCTACCGGCACACGCTGTTTCCGACTGGCTACACACTGTTTCCCATTGGCTACACACTGTTTCCTATTCGCTACATGTTGTTTTTCATTGGCTACATGCTGTTTCCCACTGGATACACACTGTTTCCTGCTGTCTACATTTTGATTCACACCGGCTACACTCTGATTTTCACCAGCTACACACTGTTTGCTACCAGCTACACACTGTTTCCCATTCGCAACACACTGTTTCCTACTTTCTACACGCTGTTTCCTATCGGCTACATGCCGATTTCCACCGGCTCTACATTGTTTCCCATTGGCTACACACTGTTTCCTATGGGCTACACATGGTTTCCAACTGGCTACATGTGGTTTCCTACCGGCTACACACTGTTTCCCATTGGCTACACACTGTTTCCCATTGGCTACACATTGTTTCCCATTGGCTACATGCTGTTTCCCATTGGCTACATGCTGTTTCCTACCGGCTACACGTTGTTTCCCATTGGCTACACACTGTTTCCTACTGGCTAGACACTGTTTTCTACCAGCTACATGCTGTTTCCCTTTGGCTGCACAATGTTTCCTACCGTGTACACACTGTTTCCTACCGGCTACACACTGTTTCCGATTGGTTACTCGCTGTTTCCCACCAGCTACACACTGTTTCCTACTGGCTACACGCTGCTTCCCATTGGCTACACACTTTTTCCCATTGGCTACACACTGTTTCCTACCGGCTACACACTGTTTCCTACCGGCTACACACTGTTTCCCATTGGCTACACACCTTTTGCCATTGGCTATAACCTGTTTCCAATTGGCTACACACTGTTTCCCACCGGCTACACACTGTTTCCCATTGGCTACACACTGTTTCCCATTGGCTACACACTTTTTTACTGGTACACAATGTTTCTTACTGGCTCCATGCTGTTTTCCACCGGCTCTATATTGTTTCCCATTGGCTACAGACTGTTTCCTATGGGCTACATGCGGTTTCCTACCGGCTACATATTGTTTCCTAGTGGCTACACGGTGTTTCCGACCGGCTACACAGTTTCCCATTGGCTACACACTGTTTCCTTCTGGCTACACGCTGTTTCCCACCGGCTACAATCTGTTTCCCACCATCTACATGTTGTTTCCCACCAGCTACACAGTGATTTCTACCGGCTACAAACAGTTTCCAACCGGCTACATGCTGTTTTCCAACAGCTACACACTGTTTCCCATTGGCTACACCCTGTTTCCTAATGGCTACACACTGTTTCCCATTGGCTACACTCTGTTTCCCATTGGCTTCACAATGTTTCCTACGGGCTACGCACTGTTTCCTTCTGGCTACACACTGTTTCCCATTGGCTACACATTGTTTCCCATTGGCCACACAGTGTTTGCTACCGTCTAAACACTGTTTTCTACCGGCTACACATTTTTTTCCACCAGCTACATACTGTTTCCCATTGGCTACACACTGTTTCCCTTTGGCTACACACTTTTTCCTACTGGCTACACACTGATTTCTACCGGCTAATCACGGTTTCCCATTGGCTACACACTGTTTCGTAGTGGCTAAACACTGTTTTCTACCGGCTACATACTGTCTCCCATTGGCTACACAGTGTTTCCCATTGGCTACACACTGTTTCGTAGCAGTTACACACTGTTTTCTACTGGCTACATACTGTCTCCCATTGGCTACACACTGTTTCCCATTGGCTACACATTGTTTCCCACCTGCTACACACTGTTTTCTAATGGCTACATGCGGTTTCCTCCCGGCTACACACTGTTTCCTACCGGCACACGCTGTTACCGACTGGCTACACACTGTATCCCACCGGCTACACACTGTTTCCCATTGGCTACACACTGTTTCCCATTGGCTACACACTGTTTCCTATTCGCTACATGTTGTCTTTCATTGGCTACATGCTGTTTCCTACTGGATACACACTGTTTCCTGCTGTCTACATTTTGATTCACACCGGCTACACTCTGATTTCCACCAGCTACACACTGTTTGCTACCAGTTACACACTGTTTCCCATTCGCAACACACTGTTTCCTACCATCTACATGCTGTTTCCTATCGGCTACACGCTGATTTCCACCAGCTCTAAATTGTTTCCCATTGGCTACACATTGTTTCCTACGGGCTACACATGGTTTCCAACTGGCTACATGTGGTTTCCTACTGGCTACACATTGATTCCCATTGGCTACACACTGTTTCCCATTGGGTACACATTGTTTTCCATTGGCTACATGCTGTTTCCCATTGGCTAAATCCTATTTCCTACCGGCCACACGTTGTTTCCCATTGGCTACACACTGTTTCCTACCGGCTAGACACTGTTTTCTACCGGCTACACAATGTTTTCTACCGGCTATATACGGTTTCCCATTGGCTACGCACTGTTTCCCATTGGGTTCACAATGTTTCCTACTGGCTACATGTTGTTTTCCATTGGCTACATGCAATTTCCCCCTGGATGCACACTGTTTCCCACTGGCTACACGCTGTTTCCCACCTGCTGCACACTGTTTCTTACCATCTACATGTTGTTTACCAGCGGCTACACACTGATTTCTACCAGCTACACACTGTTTCCTACTGGCACACGCTGTTTCCTACCGGCTACACACTGTTTCCTACCGGCTACACACTGTTTCCCATTGGCTACATGCTGTTTCCTACCGGCTACACACTGTTTCCCATTGGCTACACACTGTTTCCCACCGGCTACACAGTTTTCCATTTGCAACACACTGTTTCCCACCGGCTACACACTGTTTCCTCCCGGATACGCACTGTTTCCCATTGGCTTAACACTGTTTTCTACCAGCTACATGCTGTTTCCCTTTGGCTGCACAATGTTTCGTACCGTGTACACACTGTTTCCTACCGGCTACACACTGTTTCCGATTGGCTACTCGCTGTTTCCCACCAGCTACACACTGTTTCCTACTGGCTACACGCTGCTTCCCATTGGCTACACTCTTTTTCCCATTGGCTACACACTGTTTCCCACCGGCTACACACTGTTTCCCATTGGCTACACTCTGTTTCCCATTGGCTTCAGAATGTTTCCTACTGGCTACACACTGTTTCCCATTGGCTTCACAATGTTTCCTACTGGCTACACACTGTTTCCTTCTGGCTACACACTGTTTCCCATTGGCTACACATTGTTTCCTACTGGCTACACAATGTTTCTCTTCGGCTTCAAAATGTTTCCTACTGGCTACACGTTGTTTTCCATTGGCTACACACTCTTTCCTACCGGCTACACACTGTTTCCCATTGGCTACATGCTGTTTCCTAATGGCTACACACTGTTTCCCATTGGCTACACTGTTTCCTAGTGGCTACACACTGTTTCCCATTGGCTACATGCTGTTTCCTACCGGCTACACACTGTTTCCCATTGGGTACACATTGTTTCCCATTGGCTACATGCTGTTTCCTACTGGATACACAATGTTTCCTGCTGTCTACATTTTGATTCACACCGGCTACACTCTGATTTCCACCAGCTACACACTGTTTGCTACCGGCTACACACTGTTTCCCATTCGCAACACACTGTTTCCCACCGGCTACACACTGTTTCCTCCCGGATACGCACTGTTTCCCATTGGCTTAACACTGTTTTCTACCAGCTACATGCTGTTTCCCTTTGGCTGCACAATGTTTCCTACCGTGTACACACTGTTTCCTACCGGCTACACACTGTTTCCGATTGGCTACTCGCTGTTTCCCACCAGCTACACACTGTTTCCTACTGGCTACACGCTGCTTCCCATTGGCTACACACTTTTTCCCATTGGCTACACACTGTTTCCTACCGGCTACACACTGTTTCCTACCGGCTACACACTGTTTCCTTCTGGCTACACGCTGTTTCCCACCGGCTACAATCTGTTTCCCACCATCTACATGTTGTTTCCCACCGGCTACACAGTGATTTCTACCGGCTACAAACAGTTTCCAACCGGCTACATGCTGTTTCCCAACAGCTACACACTGTTTCCCTTTGGCTACACACTTTTTCCTACTGGCTACACACTGATTTCTACCGGCTAAACACGGTTTCCCATTGGCTACACACTGTTTCGTAGTGGCTAAACACTGTTTTCTACCGGCTACATACTGTCTCCCATTGGCTACACAGTGTTTCCCATTGGCTACACACTGTTTCGTAGCAGTTACACACTGTTTTCTACTGGCTACATACTGTCTCCCATTGGCTACACACTGTTTCCCATTGGCTACACATTGTTTCCCACCTGCTACACACTGTATTCTAATGGCTACATGCGGTTTCCTACCGGCTACACACTGTTTCCTACCGGCACACGCTGTTACCGACTGGCTACACACTGTATCCCACCGGCTACACACTGTTTCCCATTGGCTACACACTGTTTCCCATTGGCTACACACTGTTTCCTATTCGCTACATGTTGTCTTTCATTGGCTACATGCTGTTTCCTACTGGATACACACTGTTTCCTGCTGTCTACATTTTGATTCACACCGGCTACACTCTGATTTCCACCAGCTACACACTGTTTGCTACCGGCTACACACTGTTTCCCATTCGCAACACACTGTTTCCTACCATCTACACGCTGTTTCCTATCGGCTACATGCTGATTTCCATCGGCTCTACATTGTTTCCCATTGGCTACATACTGTTTCCTACGGGCTACACATGGTTTCCAATTGACTAAATGTGGTTTCCTTCCGGCTACACACTGTTTCCCACTGGCTACACACTGTTTCCTAATGGCTACACACTGTTTCCCATTGGCTACACTGTTTCCTAATGGCCACACACTGTTTCCCATTGGCTACACTCTGTTTCCCATTGGCTTCAGAATGTTTCCTACTGGCTACACACTGTTTCCCATTGGCTTCACAATGTTTCCTACTGGCTACACACTGTTTCCTTCTGGCTACACACTGTTTCCCATTGGCTACACATTGTTTCCCATTGGCCACACAGTGTTTCCTACCGTCTAAACACTGTTTTCTACCGGCTACACATTTTTTTCCACCAGCTACATACTGTTTCCCATTGGCTACACACTGTTTCCCTTTGGCTACACACTTTTTCCTACTGGCTACACACTGTTTTCTACCGGCTAAACACGGTTTCCCATTGGCTACACACTGTTTTGTAGCGGCGAAACACTGTTTTCTACCGGCTACATACTGTCTCCCATTGGCTACACACTGTTTCCCATTGGCTACACACTGTTTCGTAGCAGTTACACACTGTTTTCTACCGGCTACATACTGTCTCCCATTGGCTACACACTGTTTCCCATTGGCTACACATTGTTTCCCACCTGCTACACACTGTTTTCTAATGGCTACATGCGGTTTCCTACCGGCTACACACTGTTTCCTACCGGCACACGCTGTTACCGACTGGCTACACACTGTATCCCACCGGCTACACACTGTTTCCCATTGGCTACACACTGTTTCCCATTGGCTACACATTGTTTCCTATTCACTACATGTTGTTTTTCATTGGCTACATGCTGTTTCCTACTGGATACACACTGTTTCCTGCTATCTACATTTTGATTCACACCGGCTACACTCTGATTTCCATCAGCTACACACTGTTTGCTACCGGCTACACACTGTTTCCCATTCGCAACACACTGTTTCCTACCATCTACACGCTGTTTCCTATCGGCTACACGCTGATTTCCACCAGTTCTAAATTGTTTCCCATTGGCTACACACTGTTTCCTACGGGCTACACATGGATTCCAACTGGCTACATGTGGTTTGGTACTGGCTACACATTGATTCCCATTGGCTACACACTGTTTCCCATTGGGTACACATTGTTTCCCATTGGCTACATGCTGTTTCCCATTGGCTAAATCCTATTTCCTACCGGCCACACATTGTTTCCCATTGGCTACACACTGTTTCCTACCGGCTAGACACTGTTTTCTACCGGCTACACAATGTTTTCTACCGGCTACATACTGTTTCCCATTGGCTACGCACTGTTTCCCATTGGGTTCACAATGTTTCCTACTGGCTATATGTTGTTTTCCATTGGCTACATGCAATTTCCCCCTGGATGCACACTGTTTCCCACTGGCTACACGCTGTTTCCCACCTGCTGCACACTGTTTCTTACCATCTACATGTTGTTTACCAGCGGCTACACACTGATTTCTACCAGCTACACACTGTTTCCTACTGGCACACGCTGTTTCCTACCGGCTACACACTGTTTCCTACTGGCTACACACTGTTTCCCATTGGCTACATGCTGTTTCCTACCGGCTACACACTGTTTCCCATTGGCTACACACTGTTTCCCACCGGCTACACAGTTTTCCATTTGCAACACACTGTTTCCCACCAGCTACACACTGTTTCCTCCCGGATACGCACTGTTTCCCATTGGCTTAACACTGTTTTCTACCAGCTACATGCTGTTTCCCTTTGGCTGCACAATGTTTTGTACCGTGTACACACTGTTTCCTACCGGCTACACACTGTTTCCGATTGGCTACTCGCTGTTTCCCACCAGCTACACACTGTTTCCTACTGGCTACACGCTGCTTCCCATTGGCTACACTCTTTTTCCCATTGGCTACACACTGTTTCCCACCGGCTACACACTATTTCCCATTGGCTACACTCTGTTTCCCATTGGCTTCAGAATGTTTCCTACTGGCTACACACTGTTTCCCATTGGCTTCACAATGTTTCCTACTGGCTACACACTGTTTCCTTCTGGCTACACACTGTTTCCCATTGGCTACACATTGTTTCCTACTGGCTACACAATGTTTCTCTTCGACTTCAAAATGTTTCCTACTGGCTACACGTTGTTTTCCATTGGCTACACACTGTTTCCTATCGGCTACACACTGTTTCCCATTGGCTACATGCTGTTTCCTAATGGCTACACACTGTTTCCCATTGGCTACACTGTTTCCTAGTGGCTACACACTGTTTCCCATTGGCTACACTCTGTTTCCCATTGGCTTCAGAATGTTTCCTACTGGCTACACACTGTTTCCCATTGGCTTCACAATGCTTCCTACTGGCGACACACTGTTTCCCATTGGCTACACACTGTTCCCCATTGGCTACACAAAGTTTCCTACTGGCTACACAATGTTTCCCTTCGGCTTCAAAATGTTTCCTACTGGCTACACATTGTTTTCCATTGGCTACACACTGTTTCCTACCGGCTACACACTGTTTCCCATTGGCTACATGCTGTTTCCTACCGGCTACACACAGTTTCCCATTTGCAACACACTGTTTCCCTCCGGCTACACACTGTTTCCTCCCGGATACGCACTGTTTCCCATTGGCTTAACACTGTTTTCTACCGGCTACATGCTGTTTCCCTTTGGCTGCACAATGTTTCCTACCGGGTACACACTGTTTCCTACTGGCTACACACTGTTTCCAATTGGCTACTCGCTGTTTCCCACCAGCTACACACTGTTTCCTACTGGCTACACGCTGCTTCCCATTGGCTACACACTTTTTCCCATTGGCTACACACAGTTTCCCACAGGCTACACACTGTTTCCTACCGGCTACACACTGTTTCCTACCGGCTACACACTGTTTCCCATTGGCTACACACGTTTTGCCATTGGCTATAACCTGTTTCCAATTGGCTACACACTGTTTCCCACCGGCTACACACTGTTTCCCATTGGCTACACACTGTTTCCCATTGGCTACACACTGTTTTTTACTGGTACACAATGTTTCTTACCGGCTCCATGCTGTTTTCCACCGGCTCTATATTGTTTCCCATTGGCTACAGACTGTTTCCTATGGGCTACATGCGGTTTCCTACCGGCTACATACTGTTTCCAAGTGGCTACACGGTGTTTCCGACCGGCTACACAGTTTCCCATTGGCTACACACTGTTTCCTTCTGGCTACACGCTGTTTCCCACCGGCTACATGTTGTTTCCCACCGGCTACACAGTGATTTCTACCGGCTACAAACAGTTTCCAACCGGCTAAACTCTGTTTCCCAACAGCTACACACTGTTTCCCATTGGCTACACCCTGTTTCCTAATGGCTACACACTGTTTCCCATTGGCTACACTGTTTCCTAATGGCTACACACTGTTTCCCATTGGCTACACTCTGTTTCCCATTGGCTTCAGAATGTTTCCTACTGGCTACACACTGTTTCCCATTGGCTTCACAATGTTTCCTACTGGCTACACACTGTTTCCCCTTGGCTACACACTGTTTCCCATTGGCTACACATTGTTTCCTACTGGCTACACAATGTTTCCCTTCGGCTTCACAATGTTTCCTACTGGCTACACGTTGTTTTCCATTGGCTACACACTGTTTCCTACCGGCTACACACTATTTCCCTTTGGCTTCACAATGATTCCTACTGGCTACACGTGGTTTCTCATTGTCTACATGCATTTTCCCACTGGCTACACGCTGTTTCCCACCTGCTACACTCTGTTTCCTACTGTCTACATGTTGGTTCCCACTGGCCACAATGTTTCCTACCGGCTACACACTGTTTCCCTTTGGCTACACATTGTTTCCCATTGGCCACACAGTGTTTGCTACCGTCTAAACACTGTTTTCTACCGGCTACACATTTTTTTCCACCAGCTACACACTGTTTCCCATTGGCTACACATTGTTTCCCATTGGCCACACAGTGTTTGCTACCGTCTAAACACTGTTTTCTACCGGCTACACATTTTTTTCCACCAGCTACATACTGTTTCCCATTGGCTACACACTGTTTCCCTTTGGCTACACACTTTTTCCTACTGGCTACACACTGATTTCTACCGGCTAAACACGGTTTCCCATTGGCTACACACTGTTTCGTAGTGGCTAAACACTGTTTTCTACCGGCTACATACTGTCTCCCATTGGCTACACAGTGTTTCCCATTGGCTACACACTGTTTCGTAGCAGTTACACACTGTTTTCTACTGGCTACATACTGTCCCCCATTGGCTACACACTGTTTCCCATTGGCTACACATTGTTTCCCACCTGCTACACACTGTTTTCTAATGGCTACATGCGGTTTCCTCCCGGCTACACACTGTTTCCTACCGGCACACGCTGTTACCGACTGGCTACACACTGTATCCCACCGGCTACACACTGTTTCCCATTGGCTACACACTGTTTCCCATTGGCTACACACTGTTTCCTATTCGCTACATGTTGTCTTTCATTGGCTACATGCTGTTTCCTACTGGATACACACTGTTTCCTGCTGTCTACATTTTGATTCACACCGGCTACACTCTGATTTCCACCAGCTACACACTGTTTGCTACCAGTTACACACTGTTTCCCATTCGCAACACACTGTTTCCTACCATCTACATGCTGTTTCCTATCGGCTACACGCTGATTTCCACCAGCTCTAAATTGTTTCCCATTGGCTACACATTGTTTCCTACGGGCTACACATGGTTTCCAACTGGCTACATGTGGTTTCCTACTGGCTACACATTGATTCCCATTGGCTACACACTGTTTCCCATTGGGTACACATTGTTTTCCATTGGCTACATGCTGTTTCCCATTGGCTACACACTGTTTCCCATTGGCTACACATTGTTTCCCACCTGCTACACACTGTTTTCTAATGGCTACATGCGGTTTCCTACCGGCTACACACTGTTTCCTACCGGCACACGCTGTTACCGACTCGCTACACACTGTATCCCACCGGCTACACACTGTTTCCCATTGGCTACACACTGTTTCCCATTGGCTACACATTGTTTCCTATTCACTACATGTTGTTTTTCATTGGCTACATGCTGTTTCCTACTGGATACACACTGTTTCCTGCTATCTACATTTTGATTCACACCGGCTACACTCTGATTTCCATCAGCTACACACTGTTTGCTACCGGCTACACACTGTTTCCCATTCGCAACACACTGTTTCCTACCATCTACACGCTGTTTCCTATCGGCTACACGCTGATTTCCACCAGTTCTAAATTGTTTCCCATTGGCTACACACTGTTTCCTACGGGCTACACATGGATTCCAACTGGCTACATGTGGTTTGGTACTGGCTACACATTGATTCCCATTGGCTACACACTGTTTCCCATTGGGTACACATTGTTTCCCATTGGCTACATGCTGTTTCCCATTGGCTAAATCCTATTTCCTACCGGCCACACATTGTTTCCCATTGGCTACACACTGTTTCCTACCGGCTAGACACTGTTTCCCACCGGCTACATGTTGTTTCCCACCGGCTACACAGTGATTTCTACCGGCTACAAACAGTTTCCAACCGGCTAAACTCTGTTTCCCAACAGCTACACACTGTTTCCCATTGGCTACACCCTGTTTCCTAATGGCTACACACTGTTTCCCATTGGCTACACTGTTTCCTAATGGCTACACACTGTTTCCCATTGGCTACACTCTGTTTCCCATTGGCTTCAGAATGTTTCCTACTGGCTACACACTGTTTCCCATTGGCTTCACAATGTTTCCTACTGGCTACACACTGTTTCCCCTTGGCTACACACTGTTTCCCATTGGCTACACATTGTTTCCTACTGGCTACACAATGTTTCCCTTCGGCTTCACAATGTTTCCTACTGGCTACACGTTGTTTTCCATTGGCTACACACTGTTTCCTACCGGCTACACACTATTTCCCTTTGGCTTCACAATGATTCCTACTGGCTACACGTGGTTTCTCATTGTCTACATGCATTTTCCCACTGGCTACACGCTGTTTCCCACCTGCTACACTCTGTTTCCTACTGTCTACATGTTGGTTCCCACTGGCCACAATGTTTCCTACCGGCTACACACTGTTTCCCTTTGGCTACACATTGTTTCCCATTGGCCACACAGTGTTTGCTACCGTCTAAACACTGTTTTCTACCGGCTACACATTTTTTTCCACCAGCTACACACTGTTTCCCATTGGCTACACATTGTTTCCCATTGGCCACACAGTGTTTGCTACCGTCTAAACACTGTTTTCTACCGGCTACACATTTTTTTCCACCAGCTACATACTGTTTCCCATTGGCTACACACTGTTTCCCTTTGGCTACACGCTTTTTCCTACTGGCTACACACTGATTTCTACCGGCTAAACACGGTTTCCCATTGGCTACACACTGTTTCGTAGTGGCTAAACACTGTTTTCTACCGGCTACATACTGTCTCCCATTGGCTACACAGTGTTTCCCATTGGCTACACACTGTTTCGTAGCAGTTACACACTGTTTTCTACTGGCTACATACTGTCTCCCATTGGCTACACACTGTTTCCCATTGGCTACACATTGTTTCCCACCTGCTACACACTGTTTTCTAATGGCTACATGCGGTTTCCTCCCGGCTACACACTGTTTCCTACCGGCACACGCTGTTACCGACTGGCTACACACTGTATCCCACCGGCTACACACTGTTTCCCATTGGCTACACACTGTTTCCCATTGGCTACACACTGTTTCCTATTCGCTACATGTTGTCTTTCATTGGCTACATGCTGTTTCCTACTGGATACACACTGTTTCCTGCTGTCTACATTTTGATTCACACCGGCTACACTCTGATTTCCACCAGCTACACACTGTTTGCTACCAGTTACACACTGTTTCCCATTCGCAACACACTGTTTCCTACCATCTACATGCTGTTTCCTATCGGCTACATGCTGATTTCCACCAGCTCTAAATTGTTTCCCATTGGCTACACATTGTTTCCTACGGGCTACACATGGTTTCCAACTGGCTACATGTGGTTTCCTACTGGCTACACATTGATTCCCATTGGCTACACACTGTTTCCCATTGGGTACACATTGTTTTCCATTGGCTACATGCTGTTTCCCATTGGCTACACACTGTTTCCCATTGGCTACACATTGTTTCCCACCTGCTACACACTGTTTTCTAATGGCTACATGCGGTTTCCTACCGGCTACACACTGTTTCCTACCGGCACACGCTGTTACCGACTGGCTACACACTGTATCCCACCGGCTACACACTGTTTCCCATTGGCTACACACTGTTTCCCATTGGCTACACATTGTTTCCTATTCACTACATGTTGTTTTTCATTGGCTACATGCTGTTTCCTACTGGATACACACTGTTTCCTGCTATCTACATTTTGATTCACACCGGCTACACTCTGATTTCCATCAGCTACACACTGTTTGCTACCGGCTACACACTGTTTCCCATTCGCAACACACTGTTTCCTACCATCTACACGCTGTTTCCTATCGGCTACACGCTGATTTCCACCAGTTCTAAATTGTTTCCCATTGGCTACACACTGTTTCCTACGGGCTACACATGGATTCCAACTGGCTACATGTGGTTTGGTACTGGCTACACATTGATTCCCATTGGCTACACACTGTTTCCCATTGGGTACACATTGTTTCCCATTGGCTACATGCTGTTTCCCATTGGCTAAATCCTATTTCCTACCGGCCACACATTGTTTCCCATTGGCTACACACTGTTTCCTACCGGCTAGACACTGTTTTCTACCGGCTACACAATGTTTTCTACCGGCTACATACTGTTTCCCATTGGCTACGCACTGTTTCCCATTGGGTTCACAATGTTTCCTACTGGCTATATGTTGTTTTCCATTGGCTACATGCAATTTCCCCCTGGATGCACACTGTTTCCCACTGGCTACACGCTGTTTCCCACCTGCTGCACACTGTTTCTTACCATCTACATGTTGTTTACCAGCGGCTACACACTGATTTCTACCAGCTACACACTGTTTCCTACTGGCACACGCTGTTTCCTACCGGCTACACACTGTTTCCTACTGGCTACACACTGTTTCCCATTGGCTACATGCTGTTTCCTACCGGCTACACACTGTTTCCCATTGGCTACACACTGTTTCCCACCGGCTACACAGTTTTCCATTTGCAACACACTGTTTCCCACCAGCTACACACTGTTTCCTCCCGGATACGCACTGTTTCCCATTGGCTTAACACTGTTTTCTACCAGCTACATGCTGTTTCCCTTTGGCTGCACAATGTTTTGTACCGTGTACACACTGTTTCCTACCGGCTACACACTGTTTCCGATTGGCTACTCGCTGTTTCCCACCAGCTACACACTGTTTCCTACTGGCTACACGCTGCTTCCCATTGGCTACACTCTTTTTCCCATTGGCTACACACTGTTTCCCACCGGCTACACACTATTTCCCATTGGCTACACTCTGTTTCCCATTGGCTTCAGAATGTTTCCTACTGGCTACACACTGTTTCCCATTGGCTTCACAATGTTTCCTACTGGCTACACACTGTTTCCTTCTGGCTACACACTGTTTCCCATTGGCTACACATTGTTTCCTACTGGCTACACAATGTTTCTCTTCGACTTCAAAATGTTTCCTACTGGCTACACGTTGTTTTCCATTGGCTACACACTGTTTCCTATCGGCTACACACTGTTTCCCATTGGCTACATGCTGTTTCCTAATGGCTACACACTGTTTCCCATTGGCTACACTGTTTCCTAGTGGCTACACACTGTTTCCCATTGGCTACACTCTGTTTCCCATTGGCTTCAGAATGTTTCCTACTGGCTACACACTGTTTCCCATTGGCTTCACAATGCTTCCTACTGGCGACACACTGTTTCCCATTGGCTACACACTGTTCCCCATTGGCTACACAAAGTTTCCTACTGGCTACACAATGTTTCCCTTCGGCTTCAAAATGTTTCCTACTGGCTACACATTGTTTTCCATTGGCTACACACTGTTTCCTACCGGCTACACACTGTTTCCCATTGGCTACATGCTGTTTCCTACCGGCTACACACAGTTTCCCATTTGCAACACACTGTTTCCCTCCGGCTACACACTGTTTCCTCCCGGATACGCACTGTTTCCCATTGGCTTAACACTGTTTTCTACCGGCTACATGCTGTTTCCCTTTGGCTGCACAATGTTTCCTACCGGGTACACACTGTTTCCTACTGGCTACACACTGTTTCCAATTGGCTACTCGCTGTTTCCCACCAGCTACACACTGTTTCCTACTGGCTACACGCTGCTTCCCATTGGCTACACACTTTTTCCCATTGGCTACACACAGTTTCCCACAGGCTACACACTGTTTCCTACCGGCTACACACTGTTTCCTACCGGCTACACACTGTTTCCCATTGGCTACACACGTTTTGCCATTGGCTATAACCTGTTTCCAATTGGCTACACACTGTTTCCCACCGGCTACACACTGTTTCCCATTGGCTACACACTGTTTCCCATTGGCTACACACTGTTTTTTACTGGTACACAATGTTTCTTACCGGCTCCATGCTGTTTTCCACCGGCTCTATATTGTTTCCCATTGGCTACAGACTGTTTCCTATGGGCTACATGCGGTTTCCTACCGGCTACATACTGTTTCCAAGTGGCTACACGGTGTTTCCGACCGGCTACACAGTTTCCCATTGGCTACACACTGTTTCCTTCTGGCTACACGCTGTTTCCCACCGGCTACATGTTGTTTCCCACCGGCTACACAGTGATTTCTACCGGCTACAAACAGTTTCCAACCGGCTAAACTCTGTTTCCCAACAGCTACACACTGTTTCCCATTGGCTACACCCTGTTTCCTAATGGCTACACACTGTTTCCCATTGGCTACACTGTTTCCTAATGGCTACACACTGTTTCCCATTGGCTACACTCTGTTTCCCATTGGCTTCAGAATGTTTCCTACTGGCTACACACTGTTTCCCATTGGCTTCACAATGTTTCCTACTGGCTACACACTGTTTCCCCTTGGCTACACACTGTTTCCCATTGGCTACACATTGTTTCCTACTGACTACACAATGTTTCCCTTCGGCTTCACAATGTTTCCTACTGGCTACACGTTGTTTTCCATTGGCTACACACTGTTTCCTACCGGCTACACACTATTTCCCTTTGGCTTCACAATGATTCCTACTGGCTACACGTGGTTTCTCATTGTCTACATGCATTTTCCCACTGGCTACACGCTGTTTCCCACCTGCTACACTCTGTTTCCTACTGTCTACATGTTGGTTCCCACTGGCCACAATGTTTCCTACCGGCTACACACTGTTTCCCTTTGGCTACACATTGTTTCCCATTGGCCACACAGTGTTTGCTACCGTCTAAACACTGTTTTCTACCGGCTACACATTTTTTTCCACCAGCTACACACTGTTTCCCATTGGCTACACATTGTTTCCCATTGGCCACACAGTGTTTGCTACCGTCTAAACACTGTTTTCTACCGGCTACACATTTTTTTCCACCAGCTACATACTGTTTCCCATTGGCTACACACTGTTTCCCTTTGGCTACACACTTTTTCCTACTGGCTACACACTGATTTCTACCGGCTAAACACGGTTTCCCATTGGCTACACACTGTTTCGTAGTGGCTAAACACTGTTTTCTACCGGCTACATACTGTCTCCCATTGGCTACACAGTGTTTCCCATTGGCTACACACTGTTTCGTAGCAGTTACACACTGTTTTCTACTGGCTACATACTGTCCCCCATTGGCTACACACTGTTTCCCATTGGCTACACATTGTTTCCCACCTGCTACACACTGTTTTCTAATGGCTACATGCGGTTTCCTCCCGGCTACACACTGTTTCCTACCGGCACACGCTGTTACCGACTGGCTACACACTGTATCCCACCGGCTACACACTGTTTCCCATTGGCTACACACTGTTTCCCATTGGCTACACACTGTTTCCTATTCGCTACATGTTGTCTTTCATTGGCTACATGCTGTTTCCTACTGGATACACACTGTTTCCTGCTGTCTACATTTTGATTCACACCGGCTACACTCTGATTTCCACCAGCTACACACTGTTTGCTACCAGTTACACACTGTTTCCCATTCGCAACACACTGTTTCCTACCATCTACATGCTGTTTCCTATCGGCTACACGCTGATTTCCACCAGCTCTAAATTGTTTCCCATTGGCTACACATTGTTTCCTACGGGCTACACATGGTTTCCAACTGGCTACATGTGGTTTCCTACTGGCTACACATTGATTCCCATTGGCTACACACTGTTTCCCATTGGGTACACATTGTTTTCCATTGGCTACATGCTGTTTCCCATTGGCTAAATCCTATTTCCTACCGGCCACACGTTGTTTCCCATTGGCTACACACTGTTTCCTACCGGCTAGACACTGTTTTCTACCGGCTACACAATGTTTTCTACCGGCTATATACGGTTTCCCATTGGCTACGCACTGTTTCCCATTGGGTTCACAATGTTTCCTACTGGCTACATGTTGTTTTCCATTGGCTACATGCAATTTCCCCCTGGATGCACACTGTTTCCCACTGGCTACACGCTGTTTCCCACCTGCTGCACACTGTTTCTTACCATCTACATGTTGTTTACCAGCGGCTACACACTGATTTCTACCAGCTACACACTGTTTCCTACTGGCACACGCTGTTTCCTACCGGCTACACACTGTTTCCTACCGGCTACACACTGTTTCCCATTGGCTACATGCTGTTTCCTACCGGCTACACACTGTTTCCCATTGGCTACACACTGTTTCCCACCGGCTACACAGTTTTCCATTTGCAACACACTGTTTCCCACCGGCTACACACTGTTTCCTCCCGGATACGCACTGTTTCCCATTGGCTTAACACTGTTTTCTACCAGCTACATGCTGTTTCCCTTTGGCTGCACAATGTTTCGTACCGTGTACACACTGTTTCCTACCGGCTACACACTGTTTCCGATTGGCTACTCGCTGTTTCCCACCAGCTACACACTGTTTCCTACTGGCTACACGCTGCTTCCCATTGGCTACACTCTTTTTCCCATTGGCTACACACTGTTTCCCACCGGCTACACACTGTTTCCCATTGGCTACACTCTGTTTCCCATTGGCTTCAGAATGTTTCCTACTGGCTACACACTGTTTCCCATTGGCTTCACAATGTTTCCTACTGGCTACACACTGTTTCCTTCTGGCTACACACTGTTTCCCATTGGCTACACATTGTTTCCTACTGGCTACACAATGTTTCTCTTCGGCTTCAAAATGTTTCCTACTGGCTACACGTTGTTTTCCATTGGCTACACACTGTTTCCTACCGGCTACACACTGTTTCCCATTGGCTACATGCTGTTTCCTAATGGCTACACACTGTTTCCCATTGGCTACACTGTTTCCTAGTGGCTACACACTGTTTCCCATTGGCTACATGCTGTTTCCTACCGGCTACACACTGTTTCCCATTGGGTACACATTGTTTCCCATTGGCTACATGCTGTTTCCTACTGGATACACAATGTTTCCTGCTGTCTACATTTTGATTCACACCGGCTACACTCTGATTTCCACCAGCTACACACTGTTTGCTACCGGCTACACACTGTTTCCCATTCGCAACACACTGTTTCCCACCGGCTACACACTGTTTCCTCCCGGATACGCACTGTTTCCCATTGGCTTAACACTGTTTTCTACCAGCTACATGCTGTTTCCCTTTGGCTGCACAATGTTTCCTACCGTGTACACACTGTTTCCTACCGGCTACACACTGTTTCCGATTGGCTACTCGCTGTTTCCCACCAGCTACACACTGTTTCCTACTGGCTACACGCTGCTTCCCATTGGCTACACACTTTTTCCCATTGGCTACACACTGTTTCCTACCGGCTACACACTGTTTCCTACCGGCTACACACTGTTTCCTTCTGGCTACACGCTGTTTCCCACCGGCTACAATCTGTTTCCCACCATCTACATGTTGTTTCCCACCGGCTACACAGTGATTTCTACCGGCTACAAACAGTTTCCAACCGGCTACATGCTGTTTCCCAACAGCTACACACTGTTTCCCTTTGGCTACACACTTTTTCCTACTGGCTACACACTGATTTCTACCGGCTAAACACGGTTTCCCATTGGCTACACACTGTTTCGTAGTGGCTAAACACTGTTTTCTACCGGCTACATACTGTCTCCCATTGGCTACACAGTGTTTCCCATTGGCTACACACTGTTTCGTAGCAGTTACACACTGTTTTCTACTGGCTACATACTGTCTCCCATTGGCTACACACTGTTTCCCATTGGCTACACATTGTTTCCCACCTGCTACACACTGTTTTCTAATGGCTACATGCGGTTTCCTACCGGCTACACACTGTTTCCTACCGGCACACGCTGTTACCGACTGGCTACACACTGTATCCCACCGGCTACACACTGTTTCCCATTGGCTACACACTGTTTCCCATTGGCTACACACTGTTTCCTATTCGCTACATGTTGTCTTTCATTGGCTACATGCTGTTTCCTACTGGATACACACTGTTTCCTGCTGTCTACATTTTGATTCACACCGGCTACACTCTGATTTCCACCAGCTACACACTGTTTGCTACCGGCTACACACTGTTTCCCATTCGCAACACACTGTTTCCTACCATCTACACGCTGTTTCCTATCGGCTACATGCTGATTTCCACCGGCTCTACATTGTTTCCCATTGGCTACATACTGTTTCCTACGGGCTACACATGGTTTCCAATTGACTAAATGTGGTTTCCTTCCGGCTACACACTGTTTCCCACTGGCTACACACTGTTTCCTAATGGCTACACACTGTTTCCCATTGGCTACACTGTTTCCTAATGGCCACACACTGTTTCCCATTGGCTACACTCTGTTTCCCATTGGCTTCAGAATGTTTCCTACTGGCTACACACTGTTTCCCATTGGCTTCACAATGTTTCCTACTGGCTACACACTGTTTCCTTCTGGCTACACACTGTTTCCCATTGGCTACACATTGTTTCCCATTGGCCACACAGTGTTTCCTACCGTCTAAACACTGTTTTCTACCGGCTACACATTTTTTTCCACCAGCTACATACTGTTTCCCATTGGCTACACACTGTTTCCCTTTGGCTACACACTTTTTCCTACTGGCTACACACTGTTTTCTACCGGCTAAACACGGTTTCCCATTGGCTACACACTGTTTTGTAGCGGCGAAACACTGTTTTCTACCGGCTACATACTGTCTCCCATTGGCTACACACTGTTTCCCATTGGCTACACACTGTTTCGTAGCAGTTACACACTGTTTTCTACCGGCTACATACTGTCTCCCATTGGCTACACACTGTTTCCCATTGGCTACACATTGTTTCCCACCTGCTACACACTGTTTTCTAATGGCTACATGCGGTTTCCTACCGGCTACACACTGTTTCCTACCGGCACACGCTGTTACCGACTGGCTACACACTGTATCCCACCGGCTACACACTGTTTCCCATTGGCTACACACTGTTTCCCATTGGCTACACATTGTTTCCTATTCACTACATGTTGTTTTTCATTGGCTACATGCTGTTTCCTACTGGATACACACTGTTTCCTGCTATCTACATTTTGATTCACACCGGCTACACTCTGATTTCCATCAGCTACACACTGTTTGCTACCGGCTACACACTGTTTCCCATTCGCAACACACTGTTTCCTACCATCTACACGCTGTTTCCTATCGGCTACACGCTGATTTCCACCAGCTCTAAATTGTTTCCCATTGGCTACACACTGTTTCCTACGGGCTACACATGGATTCCAACTGGCTACATGTGGTTTGGTACTGGCTACACATTGATTCCCATTGGCTACACACTGTTTCCCATTGGGTACACATTGTTTCCCATTGGCTACATGCTGTTTCCCATTGGCTAAATCCTATTTCCTACCAGCCACACATTGTTTCCCATTGGCTACACACTGTTTCCTACCGGCTAGACACTGTTTTCTACCGGCTACACAATGTTTTCTACCGGCTACATACTGTTTCCCATTGGCTACGCACTGTTTCCCATTGGGTTCACAATGTTTCCTACTGGCTATATGTTGTTTTCCATTGGCTACATGCAATTTCCCCCTGGATGCACACTGTTTCCCACTGGCTACACGCTGTTTCCCACCTGCTGCACACTGTTTCTTACCATCTACATGTTGTTTACCAGCGGCTACACACTGATTTCTACCAGCTACACACTGTTTCCTACTGGCACACGCTGTTTCCTACCGGCTACACACTGTTTCCTACTGGCTACACACTGTTTCCCATTGGCTAAATGCTGTTTCCTACCTGCTACACACTGTTTCCCATTGGCTACACACTGTTTCCCACCGGCTACACAGTTTTCCATTTGCAACACACTGTTTCCCACCAGCTACACACTGTTTCCTCCCGGATACGCACTGTTTCCCATTGGCTTAACACTGTTTTCTACCAGCTACATGCTGTTTCCCTTTGGCTGCACAATGTTTTGTACCGTGTACACACTGTTTCCTACCGGCTACACACTGTTTCCGATTGGCTACTCGCTGTTTCCCACCAGCTACACACTGTTTCCTACTGGCTACACGCTGCTTCCCATTGGCTACACTCTTTTTCCCATTGGCTACACACTGTTTCCCACCGGCTACACACTATTTCCCATTGGCTACACTCTGTTTCCCATTGGCTTCAGAATGTTTCCTACTGGCTACACACTGTTTCCCATTGGCTTCACAATGTTTCCTACTGGCTACACACTGTTTCCTTCTGGCTACACACTGTTTCCCATTGGCTACACATTGTTTCCTACTGGCTACACAATGTTTCTCTTCGACTTCAAAATGTTTCCTACTGGCTACACGTTGTTTTCCATTGGCTACACACTGTTTCCTATCGGCTACACACTGTTTCCCATTGGCTACATGCTGTTTCCTAATGGCTACACACTGTTTCCCATTGGCTACACTGTTTCCTAGTGGCTACACACTGTTTCCCATTGGCTACACTCTGTTTCCCATTGGCTTCAGAATGTTTCCTACTGGCTACACACTGTTTCCCATTGGCTTCACAATGCTTCCTACTGGCGACACACTGTTTCCCATTGGCTACACACTGTTCCCCATTGGCTACACAAAGTTTCCTACTGGCTACACAATGTTTCCCTTCGGCTTCAAAATGTTTCCTACTGGCTACACATTGTTTTCCATTGGCTACACACTGTTTCCTACCGGCTACACACTGTTTCCCATTGGCTACATGCTGTTTCCTACCGGCTACACACAGTTTCCCATTTGCAACACACTGTTTCCCTCCGGCTACACACTGTTTCCTCCCGGATACGCACTGTTTCCCATTGGCTTAACACTGTTTTCTACCGGCTACATGCTGTTTCCCTTTGGCTGCACAATGTTTCCTACCGGGTACACACTGTTTCCTACTGGCTACACACTGTTTCCAATTGGCTACTCGCTGTTTCCCACCAGCTACACACTGTTTCCTACTGGCTACACGCTGCTTCCCATTGGCTACACACTTTTTCCCATTGGCTACACACAGTTTCCCACAGGCTACACACTGTTTCCTACCGGCTACACACTGTTTCCTACCGGCTACACACTGTTTCCCATTGGCTACACACGTTTTGCCATTGGCTATAACCTGTTTCCAATTGGCTACACACTGTTTCCCACCGGCTACACACTGTTTCCCATTGGCTACACACTGTTTCCCATTGGCTACACACTGTTTTTTACTGGTACACAATGTTTCTTACCGGCTCCATGCTGTTTTCCACCGGCTCTATATTGTTTCCCATTGGCTACAGACTGTTTCCTATGGGCTACATGCGGTTTCCTACCGGCTACATACTGTTTCCAAGTGGCTACACGGTGTTTCCGACCGGCTACACAGTTTCCCATTGGCTACACACTGTTTCCTTCTGGCTACACGCTGTTTCCCACCGGCTACATGTTGTTTCCCACCGGCTACACAGTGATTTCTACCGGCTACAAACAGTTTCCAACCGGCTAAACTCTGTTTCCCAACAGCTACACACTGTTTCCCATTGGCTACACCCTGTTTCCTAATGGCTACACACTGTTTCCCATTGGCTACACTGTTTCCTAATGGCTACACACTGTTTCCCATTGGCTACACTCTGTTTCCCATTGGCTTCAGAATGTTTCCTACTGGCTACACACTGTTTCCCATTGGCTTCACAATGTTTCCTACTGGCTACACACTGTTTCCCCTTGGCTACACACTGTTTCCCATTGGCTACACATTGTTTCCTACTGGCTACACAATGTTTCCCTTCGGCTTCACAATGTTTCCTACTGGCTACACGTTGTTTTCCATTGGCTACACACTGTTTCCTACCGGCTACATACTATTTCCCTTTGGCTTCACAATGATTCCTACTGGCTACACGTGGTTTCTCATTGTCTACATGCATTTTCCCACTGGCTACACGCTGTTTCCCACCTGCTACACTCTGTTTCCTACTGTCTACATGTTGGTTCCCACTGGCCACAATGTTTCCTACCGGCTACACACTGTTTCCCTTTGGCTACACACTTTTTCCTACTGGCTACACACTGTTTTCTACCGGATAAACACGGTTTCCCATTGGCTACACACTGTTTCGTAGTGGCTAAACACTGTTTTCTACCGGCTACATACTGTCTCCCATTGGCTACACACTGTTTCCCATTGGCTACACATTGTTTCCCACCTGCTACACACTGTTTTCTAATGGCTACAGGCGGTTTCCTACCGGCTACGCACTGTTTCCTACCGGCACACGCTGTTTCCGACTGGCTACACACTGTATCCCACCGGCTACACACTGTTTCCCATTGGCTACACACTGTTTCCCATTGGCTACACACTGTTTCCTATTCGCTACATGTTGTTTTTCATTGGCTACATGCTGTTTCCCACCGGATACACACTGTTTCCTGCTGTCTACATTTTGTTTCACACCGGCTACACACTGATTTCCACCAGCTACACACTGTTTGCTCCCGGCTACACACTGTTTCACATTCGCAACACACTGTTTCCTACCATCTACACGCTCTTTCCTATCGGCTACACACTGATTTCCACCGGCTCTACATTGTTTCCCATTGGCTACACACTGTTTCCTACGGGCTACACATGGTTTCCAACTGGCTACATGTGGTTTCCTACCGGCTACACACTTTTTCCCATTGGCTACACACTGTTTCCCATTGGCTACACATTGTTTCCCATTGGCTACATGCTGTTTCCCATTGGCTACATGCTGTTTCCTACCGGCTACACATTGTTTCCCATTGGCTACACACTGTTTCCTACCGGCTACACACTGTTTTCTACTGGCTACACAATGTTTCCTACCAGCTACATACTGTTTCCCATTGGCTACACACTGTTTCCCATTGGTTTCACAATGTTTCCTACTGGCTACATGTTGTTTTCCATTGGCTACATGCAATTTCCCCCTGGATGCACACTGTTTCCCACTGGCTACATGCTGTTTCCCACCTGCTACACACTGTTTCTTACCATCTACATGTTTTTTACCAGCGGCTACACACTGATTTCTACCAGCTACACACTGTTTCCTACTGGTACACGCTGTTTCCTACCGGCTACACACTGTTTCCTACCGGCTACACACTGTTTCCCATTGGCTACATGCTGTTTCCTACCGGCTACACACTGTTTCCCATTGGCTACACACTGTTTCCCACCGGCTACACAGTTTCCCATTTGCAACACACTGTTTCCCACCGGCTACACACTGTTTCCTCCCGGATACGCACTGTTTCCAATTGGCTTAACACTGTTTTCTACCAGCTACATGCTGTTTCCCTTTGGCTGCACAATGTTTCCTACCGTGTACACACTGTTTCCTACCGGCTACACACTGTTTCCAATTGGCTACTCACTGTTTCCCACCAGCTACACACTGTTTCCTACTGGCTACACACTGCTTCCCATTGGCTACACACTTTTTCCCATTGGCTACACACTGTTTCCCACCGGCTACACACTGTTTCCTACCGGCTACACACTGTTTCCTACCGGCTACACACTGTTTCCCATTGGCTACACACCTTTTGCCATTGGCTATAACCTGTTTCCAATTGGCTACACACTGTTTCCCACCGGCTACACATTGTTTCCCATTGGCTACACACTGTTTCCCATTGGCTACACACTGTTTTTTACTGGTACACAATGTTTCTTACCGGCTCCATGCTGTTTTCCACTGGCTCTATATTGTTTCCCATTGGCTACAGACTGTTTCCTATGGGCTACATGCGGTTTCCTACCGGCTACATATTGTTTCCTAGTGGCTACACGGTGTTTCCGACCGGCTACACAGTTTCCCATTGGCTACACACTGTTTCCTTCTGGCTACATGCTGTTTCCCACCGGCTACAATCTGTTTCCCACCATCTACATGTTGTTTCCCACCGGCTACATAGTGATTTCTACCGGCTACAAACAGTTTCCAACCAGCTACATGCTGTTTCCCAACAGCTACACACTGTTTCCCATTGGCTACACCCTGTTTCCTAATGGCTACACACTGTTTCCCATTGGCTACACTGTTTCCTAATGGCTACACACTGTTTCCCATTGGCTACACTCTGTTTCCCATTGGCTTCAGAATGTTTCCTACTGGCTACACACTGTTTCCCATTGGCTACACACTGTTTCCTACCAGCTACACACTGTTTCCCATTGGCTACACAATGTTTCCTACTGGCTACACGTTGTTTTCCATTGTTTACACACTGTTTCTCACCTGCTACACACTGTTTTCTAATGGCTACACACTATTTCCCACCGGCTACACACTGATTTCTACCAACTATACACTGTTTCCCATTGGCTTCACAATGTTTCCTACTGGCTACACACCGTTTCCCATTGGCTTCACAATGTTTCCTACTGGCTACACACTGTTTCCCATTGGCTACACTCTGTTTCCCATTGGCTACACAATGTTTCCCATTGGCTACACACTGTTTCCCATTGGCTACACGTCATTTCCCACTGGATACATGCTGTATCCCCCCGGATACACATAGTTTCCCATTGGCTACCCGCTGTTTCCCACCTGCTACTCACTGTTTTCTAACGGCTAAATGTCGTTTCCTACCGGCTACACACTGATTTCTACCAGCTGCACACTGTTTCCTACCGGTACAGGCTGTTTCCGACTGGCTACACACTGTATCCCACCGGCTACACACTGTTTCCCATTGGCTACACACTGTTTCCCATTGGCTACACACTGTTTCCTACCAGCTACGCACTGTTTCCCATTGGCTACACACTGTTTCCCATTGGCTACACACTGTTTCCCATTGGCTACATGCTGTTTCCCATTGGCTACATGCTGTTTCCTACCGGCTACACATTGTTTCCCATTGGCCACACAGTGTTTCCTACCGTCTAAACACTGTTTTCTATCGGCTACACATTTTTTTCCACCAGCTACATACTGTTTCCCATTGGCTACACACTGTTTCCCTTTGGCTACACACTTTTTCCTACTGGCTACACACTGATTTCTACCGGCTAAACACGGTTTCCCATTGGCTACACACTGTTACGTAGCAGATAAACACTGTTTTCTACCGGCTACATACTGTCTCCCATTGGCTATACACTGTTTCGTAGTGGCTAAACACTGTTTTCTACCGGCTACATACTGTCTCCCATTGGCTACACACTGTTTCCCATTGGCTACACAGTGTTTCCCATTGGCTACACACTGTTTCGTAGCGGTTACACACGGTTTTCTACCGGCTACATACTGTCTCCCATTGGCTACACACTGTTTCCCATTGGCTACACATTGTTTCGCACCTGCTACACACTGTTGACTAATGGCTACATGCGGTTTCCTACCGGCTACACACTGTTTCCTACCGGCACACGCTGTTTCCGACTGGCTACACACTGTATCCCACCGGCTACACACTGTTTCCCATTGGCTACACACTGTTTCCCATTGGCTACACACTGTTTCCTATTCGCTACATGTTGTTTTTCATTGGCTACATGCTGTTTCCCACTGGATACACACTGTTTCCTGCTGTCTACATTTTGATTCACACCGGCTACACTCTGATTTCCACCAGCTACACACTGTTTGCTACCAGCTACACACTGTTTCCCATTCGCAACACACTGTTTCCTACTTTCTACATGCTGTTTCCTATCGGCTACATGCCGATTTCCACCGGCTACACACTGTTTCCCATTGGCTACACACTTTCCCATTGGCTACACATTGTTTCCCATTGGCTACATGCTGTTTCCCATTGGCTACATGCTGTTTCCTACCGGCTGCACGTTGTTTCCCATTGGCTACACACTGTTTCCTACTGGCTAGACACTGTTTTCTACCAGCTACATGCTGTTTCCCTTTGGCTGCACAATGTTTCCTACCATGTACACACTGTTTCCTACCGGCTACACACTGTTTCCGATTGGTTACTCACTGTTTCCCACCAGCTACACACTGTTTCCTACTGGCTACACGCTGCTTCCCATTGGCTACACACTTTTTCCCATTGGCTACACACTGTTTCCTACCGGCTACACACTGTTTCCTACCGGCTACACACTGTTTCCCATTGGCTACACACCTTTTGCCATTGGCTATAACCTGTTTCCAATTGGCTATACACTGTTTCCCACCGGCTACACACTGTTTCCCATTGGCTACACACTGTTTCCCATTGGCTACACACTTTTTTACTGGTACACAATGTTTCTTACTGGCTCCATGCTGTTTTCCACCGGCTCTATATTGTTTCCCATTGGCTACAGACTGTTTCCTATGGGCTACATGCGGTTTCCTACCGGCTACATATTGTTTCCTAGTGGCTACACGGTGTTTCCGACCGGCTACACAGTTTCCCATTGGCTACACACTGTTTCCTTCTGGCTACACGCTGTTTCCCACCGGCTACAATCTGTTTCCCACCATCTACATGTTGTTTCCCACCAGCTACACAGTGATTTCTACCGGCTACAAACAGTTTCCAACCGGCTACATGCTGTTTCCCAACAGCTACACACTGTTTCCCATTGGCTACACCCTGTTTCCTAATGGCTACACACTGTTTCCCATTGGCTACACTCTGTTTCCCATTGGCTTCACAATGTTTCCTACGGGCTACGCACTGTTTCCTTCTGGCTACACACTGTTTCCCATTGGCTACACATTGTTTCCCATTGGCCACACAGTGTTTGCTACCGTCTAAACACTGTTTTCTACCGGCTACACATTTTTTTCCACCAGCTACATACTGTTTCCCATTGGCTACACACTGTTTCCCTTTGGCTACACACTTTTTCCTACTGGCTACACACTGATTTCTACCGGCTAAACACGGTTTCCCATTGGCTACACACTGTTTCGTAGTGGCTAAACACTGTTTTCTACTGGCTACATACTGTCTCCCATTGGCTACACAGTGTTTCCCATTGGCTACACACTGTTTCGTAGCAGTTACACACTGTTTTCTACTGGCTACATACTGTCTCCCATTGGCTACACACTGTTTCCCATTGGCTACACATTGTTTCCCACCTGCTACACACTGTTTTCTAATGGCTACATGCGGTTTCCTCCCGGCTACACACTGTTTCCTACCGGCACACGCTGTTACCGACTGGCTACACACTGTATCCCACCGGCTACACACTGTTTCCCATTGGCTACACACTGTTTCCCATTGGCTACACACTGTTTCCTATTCGCTACATGTTGTCTTTCATTGGCTACATGCTGTTTCCTACTGGATACACACTGTTTCCTGCTGTCTACATTTTGATTCACACCGGCTACACTCTGATTTCCACCAGCTACACACTGTTTGCTACCAGCTACACACTGTTTCCCATTCGCAACACACTGTTTCCTACCATCTACATGCTGTTTCCTATCGGCTACACGCTGATTTCCACCAGCTCTAAATTGTTTCCCATTGGCTACACATTGTTTCCTACGGGCTACACATGGTTTCCAACTGGCTACATGTGGTTTCCTACTGGCTACACATTGATTCCCATTGGCTACACACTGTTTCCCATTGGGTACACATTGTTTCCCATTGGCTACATGCTGTTTCCCATTGGCTAAATGCTATTTCCTACCGGCCACACGTTGTTTCCCATTGGCTACACACTGTTTCCTACCGGCTAGACACTGTTTTCTACCGGCTACACAATGTTTTCTACCGGCTACATACGGTTTCCCATTGGCTACGCACTGTTTCCCATTGGGTTCACAATGTTTCCTACTGGCTACATGTTGTTTTCCATTGGCTACATGCAATTTCCCCCTGGATGCACACTGTTTCCCACTGGCTACACGCTGTTTCCCACCTGCTGCACACTGTTTCTTACCATCTACATGTTGTTTACCAGCGGCTACACACTGATTTCTACCAGCTACACACTGTTTCCTACTGGCACACACTGTTTCCTACCGGCTACACACTGTTTCCTACCGGCTACACACTGTTTCCCATTGGCTACATGCTGTTTCCTACCGGCTACACACTGTTTCCCATTGGCTACACACTGTTTCCCACCGGCTACACAGTTTTCCATTTGCAACACACTGTTTCCCACCGGCTACACACTGTTTCCTCCCGGATACGCACTGTTTCCCATTGGCTTAACACTGTTTTCTACCAGCTACATGCTGTTTCCCTTTGGCTGCACAATGTTTCGTACCGTGTACACACTGTTTCCTACCGGCTACACACTGTTTCCGATTGGCTACTCGCTGTTTCCCACCAGCTACACACTGTTTCCTACTGGCTACACGCTGCTTCCCATTGGCTACACTCTTTTTCCCATTGGCTACACACTGTTTCCCACCGGCTACACACTGTTTCCCATTGGCTACACTCTGTTTCCCATTGGCTTCAGAATGTTTCCTACTGGCTACACACTGTTTCCCATTGGCTTCACAATGTTTCCTACTGGCTACACACTGTTTCCTTCTGGCTACACACTGTTTCCCATTGGCTACACATTGTTTCCTACTGGCTACACAATGTTTCTCTTCGGCTTCAAAATGTTTCCTACTGGCTACACGTTGTTTTCCATTGGCTACACACTGTTTCCTACCGGCTACACACTGTTTCCCATTGGCTACATGCTGTTTCCTAATGGCTACACACTGTTTCCCATTGGCTACACTGTTTCCTAGTGGCTACACACTGTTTCCCATTGGCTACACTCTGTTTCCCATTGGCTTCAGAATGTTTCCTACTGGCTACACACTGTTTCCCATTGGCTTCACAATGCTTCCTACTGGCGACACACTGTTTCCCATTGGCTACACACTGTTCCCCATTGGCTACACAAAGTTTCCTACTGGCTACACAATGTTTCCCTTCGGCTTCAAAATGTTTCCTACTGGCTACACATTGTTTTCCATTGGCTACACACTGTTTCCTACCGGCTACACACTGTTTCCCATTGGCTACATGCCGTTTCCTACCGGCTACACAAAGTTTCCCATTTGCAACACACTGTTTCCCTCCGGCTACACACTGTTTCCTCCCGGATACGCACTGTTTCCCATTGGCTTAACACTGTTTTCTACCGGCTACATGCTGTTTCCCTTTGGCTGCACAATGTTTCCTACCGGGTACACACTGTTTCCTACTGGCTACACACTGTTTCCAATTGGCTACTCGCTGTTTCCCACCAGCTACACACTGTTTCCTACTGGCTACACGCTGCTTCCCATTGGCTACACACTTTTTCCCATTGGCTACACACAGTTTCCCACAGGCTACACACTGTTTCCTACCGGCTACACACTGTTTCCTACCGGCTACACACTGTTTCCCATTGGCTACACACGTTTTGCCATTGGCTATAGCCTGTTTCCAATTGGCTACACACTGTTTCCCACCGGCTACACACTGTTTCCCATTGGCTACACACTGTTTCCCATTGGCTACACACTGTTTTTTACTGGTACACAATGTTTCTTACCGGCTCCATGCTGTTTTCCACCGGCTCTATATTGTTTCCCATTGGCTACAGACTGTTTCCTATGGGCTACATGCGGTTTCCTACCGGCTACATATTGTTTCCAAGTGGCTACACGGTGTTTCCGACCGGCTACACAGTTTCCCATTGGCTACACATTGTTTCCTTCTGGCTACACGCTGTTTCCCACCGGCTACATGTTGTTTCCCACCGGCTACACAGTGATTTCTACCGGCTACAAACAGTTTCCAACCGGCTAAACTCTGTTTCCCAACAGCTACACACTGTTTCCCATTGGCTACACCCTGTTTCCTAATGGCTACACACTGTTTCCCATTGGCTACACTGTTTCCTAATGGCTACACACTGTTTCCCATTGGCTACACTCTGTTTCCCATTGGCTTCAGAATGTTTCCTACTGGCTACACACTGTTTCCCATTGGCTTCACAATGTTTCCTACTGGCTACACACTGTTTCCCCTTGGCTACACACTGTTTCCCATTGGCTACACATTGTTTCCTACTGGCTACACAATGTTTCCCTTCGGCTTCACAATGTTTCCTACTGGCTACACGTTGTTTTCCATTGGCTACACACTGTTTCCTACCGGCTACACACTATTTCCCTTTGGCTTCACAATGATTCCTACTGGCTACACGTGGTTTCTCATTGTCTACATGCATTTTCCCACTGGCTACACGCTGTTTCCCACCTGCTACACTCTGTTTCCTACTGTCTACATGTTGGTTCCCACTGGCCACAATGTTTCCTACCGGCTACACACTGTTTCCCTTTGGCTACACACTTTTTCCTACTGGCTACACACTGTTTTCTACCGGATAAACACGGTTTCCCATTGGCTACACACTGTTTCGTAGTGGCTAAACACTGTTTTCTACCGGCTACATACTGTCTCCCATTGGCTACACACTGTTTCCCATTGGCTACACACTGTTTCGTAGCAGTTACACACTGTTTTCTACCGGCTACATACTGTCTCCCATTGGCTACACACTGTTTCCTTCTGGCTACACGCTGTTTCCCACCGGCTACAATCTGTTTCCCACCATCTACATGTTGTTTCCCACCAGCTACACAGTGATTTCTACCGGCTACAAACAGTTTCCAACCGGCTACATGCTGTTTCCCAACAGCTACACACTGTTTCCCATTGGCTACACCCTGTTTCCTAATGGCTACACACTGTTTCCCATTGGCTACACATTGTTTCCCATTGGCCACACAGTGTTTCCTACCGTCTAAACACTGTTTTCTACCGGCTACACATTTTTTTCCACCAGATACATACTGTTTCCCATTGGCTACACACTGTTTCCCTTTGGCTACACACTTTTTCCTACTGGCTACACACTGTTTTCTACCGGCTAAACACGGTTTCCCATTGGCTACACACTGTTTTGTAGCGGCTAAACACTGTTTTCTACCGGCTACATACTGTCTCCCATTGGCTACACAGTGTTTCCCATTGGCTACACACTGTTTCGTAGCAGTTACACACTGTTTTCTACCGGCTACATACTGTCTCCCATTGGCTACACACTGTTTCCCATTGGCTACACATTGTTTCCCACCTGCTACACACTGTTTTCTAATGGCTACATGCGGTTTCCTACCGGCTACACACTGTTTCCTACCGGCACACGCTGTTACCGACTGGCTACACACTGTATCCCACCGGCTACACACTGTTTCCCATTGGCTACACACTGTTTCCCATTGGCTACACACTGTTTCCTATTCACTACATGTTGTTTTTCATTGGCTACATGCTGTTTCCTACTGGATACACACTGTTTCCTGCTGTCTACATTTTGATTCACCCCGGCTACACTCTGATTTCCACCAGCTACACACTGTTTGCTACCGGCTACACACTGTTTCCCATTCGCAACACACTGTTTCCTACCATCTACACGCTGTTTCCTATCAGCTACACGCTGATTTCCACCGGCTCTACATTGTTTCCCATTGGCTACACACTGTTTCCTACGGGCTACACATGGTTTCCAACTGGCTACATGTGGTTTCCTACTGGCTACACATTGATTCCCATTGGCTACACACTGTTTCCCATTGGGTACACATTGTTTCCCATTGGCTACATGCTGTTTCCCATTGGCTAAATGCTGTTTCCTACCGGCTACACATTGTTTCCCATTGGCTACACACTGTTTCCTACCGTCTACACAGTGTTTTCTACCGGCTACACAATGTTTTCTACCGGCTACATACTGTTTCCCATTGGCTACGCACTGTTTCCCATTGGTTTCACAATTTTTCTTACTGGCTACATGTTGTTTTCCATTGGCTACATGCAATTTCCTCCTGGATGCACACTGTTTCCCACTGGCTACACGCTGTTTCCCACCTGCTACACACTGTTTCTTACCATCTACATGTTGTTTACCAGCGGCTACACACTGATTTCTACCAGCTACACACTGTTTCCTACTGGCACACGCTGTTTCCTACCGGCTACACACTGTTTCCTACCGGCTACACACTGTTTCCCATTGGCTACATGCTGTTTCCTACCGGCTACACACTGTTTCCCATTGGCTACACACTGTTTCCCACCGGCTACACAGTTTTCCATTTGCAACACACTGTTTCCCACCGGCTACACACTGTTTCCTCCCGGATACGCACTGTTTCCCATTGGCTTAACACTGTTTTCTACCAGCTACATGCTGTTTCCCTTTGGCTGCACAATGTTTCCTACTGTGTACACACTGTTTCCTACCGGCTACACACTGTTTCCGATTGGCTACTCGCTGTTTCCCACCAGCTACACACTGTTTCCTACTGGCTACACGCTGCTTCCCATTGGCTAAACTCTTTTTCCCATTGGCTACACACTGTTTCCCACCGGCTACACACTGTTTCCTACTGGCTACACACTGTTTCCCATTGGCTACACACCTTTTGCCATTGGCTATAACCTGTTTCCAATTGGCTACACACTGTTTCCCACCGGCTACACACTGTTTCCCATTGGCTACACACTGTTTCCCATTGGCTACACACTGTTTCCTAACGGCCACATGCTGTTTCCTACCGGCTATGTGCTCTTTCCTACCGGCTACACTGTTTCCTCCCGGATACGCACTGTTTCCCATTGGCTTAACAATGTTTTCAACTTGCTACATGCTGTTTTCCATTGGCTTCACTATGTTTCCTACCGGGTACACGCTGTTTCCATTGGCTACAAGCTGTTTCCCATTGGCTACACACACTTTCCTACCAGCGACACACTGTTTCCTACCAGCTACACACTGTTTCCTCCCGGCTATACCTTGTTTCCCATTGGCCACATGCTGTTTCCCTTTGGCTACACACTGTTTCCTACCGGCTACACACTGTTTCCCATTGGCTACACAATGTTTCCCATTGGCTACACACTGTTTCCTAACGGCCACACGCTGTTTCCTACCGGCTATGTGCTCTTTCCTACCGGCTACACTGTTTCCTCCCGGATACGCACTGTTTCCCATTGGCTTAACAATGTTTTCAACTTGCTACATGCTGTTTTCCATTGGCTTCACTATGTTTCCTACCGGGTACACACTGTTTCCATTGGCTACAAGCTGTTTCCCATTGGCTACACACAGTTTCCTACCAGCTACACACTTTTTCCTACCAGCTACACACTGTTTCCTACCGGCTACACACTGTTTCCCATTGGCTACATGATGTTTCCTAACGGCTCTATACAGTTTCCCATTGGCTACACACTGTTTCATACTGGCTACACGCTGTTTCCTACCGGCTACACGCTGTTTCCTACGGGCTACACACTGTTTCCTACCGGCTACACACTGTTTCCTACCGGCTACACACTGTTTCCTCCCGGCTGTTTCCCATTGGCTACATGCTATTTTCCATTGGCTACATGTTTTTTCCATTGGCTACACACTGTTTCCCATTGGCTACACCCTGTTTCCTACCGGTTACACACGGTTTCCCATTGGCTACACACAGTTTCCTACGCGCTACACACGGTTTCCTACTGGTTACATGCAGATTCCTACCGTCTACACACTGTTTCCCACCGGCTACATCGTCTTTTGCACCGGCTATACCCTGTTTCCAATTGGCTACACACTGTTTCCCATTGGCTACACACTGTTTCCTACCGGCTACACACTGTTTCCTACCGGCTACACACTGTTTCCTACCGTCTACACACTGTTTCCCATTGGCTACACAATGTTTCCCATTGGCTACACACTGTTTCCTAACGGCCACACGTTGTTTCCTACCGGCTATGTACTCTTTCCTACCGGCTACACTGTTTCCTCCCGGATACGCACTGTTTCCCATTGGCGACACACTGTTTCCTACCAGCTACACACTGTTCCCTGCCGGCTACACACAGTTTCCTATCGGGTACACACTGTTTCCCATTGGCTACGCACTGTTTCCTACCAGCTACACACTGTTTCCTACTGGCTACACACTGTTTCCTACCGGCTACACATTGTTTCCCATTGGCTACGCACTGTTTCCTACCGGCTACACACTGTTTCCTACTGGCTACACAATGTTTCCTACCGGCTACACGCTGTTTTGCACCTGGTCTACATTGTATCCCATTGGATACACACTGTTTCCTACGCGCTACACACGGTTTCCTACTGGTTACATGCAGATTCCTACGGGCTACACACTGTTTCCCACTGGCTACATTGTCTTTTGCACCGGCTATACCCTGTTTCCAATTGGCTACACACTGTTTCCCATTGGCTACACACTGTTTCCTACCGGCTACACACTGTTTCATCCCGGCTATACACTGTTTCCTACCGGCTACACACTCTTTCCTAAAGGCTACACACTGTTTTCTACCGGCTACACACTGTTTCCTACTGGCTACACACTGTTTTCTAGCGGCTACATGCTGTTTTGCACCTGGTCTTCTTTGTATCCCATTGGCTACACACTGTTTCATACGCGCTACACACGGTTTCCTACTGGTTACATGCAGATTCCTACGGGCTACACACTGTTTCCCACTGGCTACATTGTCTTTTGCACCGGCTATACCCTGTTTCCAATTGGCTACACACTGTTTCCCATTGGCTACACACTGTTTCCTACCGGCTACACACTGTTTCATCCCGGCTATACACTGTTTCCTACCGGCTACACACTCTTTCCTAAAGGCTACACACTGTTTTCTACCGGCTACACACTGTTTCCTACTGGCTACACACTGTTTTCTAGCGGCTACATGCTGTTTTGCACCTGGTCTTCTTTGTATCCCATTGGCTACACACTGTTTCCTACCGGCTACACACTGTTTCCCACCGGCTACATGGTCTTTCGCAGCGGCTATACCCTGTTTCCAATTGGCTACACAGGGTTTCCCATTGGCTACACACTGTTTCCCACCGGCTATGTGTTTTTTCCTACCGGCTACACTGTTTCCTCCCGGATACACACTGTTTCCCATTGGCTTAACAATGTTTTCTACCGGCTACATGCTGTTTTCCATTGGCATCACGATGTTTCCTACCGGGTACACACTGTTTCCATTGGCTACACGCTGTTTCCCATTGGCTAAACACTGTTTCCTACCAGCTACACACTGTTTCCTACCAGCTACACACTGTTTCCTACCGGCTACACACTGTTTCCCATTGGCTACACACTGTTTCCTACCAGCTACACACTGGTTCCTCCCCGCTATACATTGTTTCCTACCGGCTACACACTCTTTCCTAATGGCTACACACTGTTTCCTACCGGCTACACACTGTTTCCTACTGGCTACACACTGTTTCCTACCGGCTACACGCTGTTTTGCACCTGGTCTACATTGTATCCCATTGGCTACACACAGTTTCCTACGGGCTACACACGGGTTTCCTACTGGTTACATGCAGTTTCCTACCGGCTACACACTGTTTCCCACCGGCTACATCGTCTTTTGCACCGGCTATACCCTGTTTCCAATTGGCTACACACTGTTTCCCATTGGCTACACACTGTTTCCTACCGGCTACACACTGTTTCCTCCCGGCTATACCTTGTTTCCCATTGGCCACATGCTGTTTCCCATTGGCTACACACTTTTTCCTACCGGCTACACACTGTTTCCCATTGGCTACACAATGTTTCCCATTGGCTACACACTGTTTCCTACCAGCTACACACTGTTCCCTGCCGGCTACACACTGTTTCCTACCGGATACGCACTGTTTCCCATTGGCTACGCACTGTTTCCTACCAGCTACACACTGTTTCCTACTGGCTACACACTTTTTCCCATTGTCTACCCATTGTTTCCCATTGGCTACACACTGTTTCCTACCGGCTACACACTGTTTCCCATTGGCAACACAATGTTTCCCATTGACTACACACATGTTTCCTAACGGCGACATACTTTTTCCTACTGGCTATGTGCTCTTTCCTACCGGCTACACTGTTTCCTCCCGGATACGCATTGTTTCCCATTGGCTTAACAATGTTTTCAACTTGCTACATGCTGCTTTCCATTGGCTTCACTATGTTTCCTACCGGGTACACACTGTTTCCATTGGCTTCAAGCTGTTTCCCATTGGCTACACACAGTTTCCTACCAGCTACACAGTGTTTCCTACCAGCTACACACTGTTTCCTACCAGCTACACACTGTTTCCCATTGGCTACATGCTGTTTCCTAACGGCTCTATACAGTTTCCCATTGGCTACACACTGTTTCATACTGGCTACACGCTGTTTCCTACCGGCTACACGCTGTTTCCTACCGGCTACACACTGTTTCCTACTGACTACACACTGTTTCCTAGCGGCTACACGCTGTTTTGCACCTGGTCTACATTGTATCCCATTGGCTACACACTGTTTCCTACGGGCTACACACGGGTTTCCTACTGGTTACATGCAGTTTCCTACCGGCTACACACTGTTTCCCACCGGCTACATGGTCTTTCGCACCGGCTATACCCTGTTTCCAATTGGCTACACACGGTTTCCCATTGGCTACACACTGTTTCCTACCGGCTACACACTGTTTCCTACCGGCTACATACTGTTTCCTATCGGCTACACACTGTTTCCTACTGGCTACACACTGTTACCTACCGGCTACACGCTGTCTTGCACCTGGTCTACATTGTATCCCATTGGCTACACACTGTTTCCTACGCGCAACACACAGTTTCCTACTGGTTACATGCAGATTCCTACCGGCTACACACTGTTTCCCACCGGCTACATCGTCTTTTGCACCGGCTATACCCTGTTTCCAATTGGCTACACACTGTTTCCCATTGGCTACACACTGTTTCCTACCGGCCACACACTGTTTCCTACCAGCTACACACTGTTTCCTCCCGGCTATACCTTGTTTCCCATCGGCCACATGCTGTTTCCCATTGGCTACACACTGTTTCCCATTGGCTACACACTGTTTCCTAACGGCCACACGCTGTTTCCTACCGGCTATGTTCTCTTTCCTACCGGCTACACTGTTTCCTCCCGGATACGCACTGTTTCCCATTGGCTTAACAATGTTTTCAACTTGCTACATGCTGTTTTCCATTGCCTTCACTATGTTTCCTACCGGGTACACACTGTTTCCATTGGCTACAAGCTGTTTCCCATTGGCTACACACAGTTTCCTACCAGCTACACACTGTTTCCTACCAGGTACACACTGTTTCCTACCGGCTACACACTGTTTCCCATTGGCTACATGCTGTTTCCTAACGGCTCTATACAGTTTCCCATTGGCTACACACTGTTTCATACTGGCTACACGCTGTTTCCTACCGGCTACACACTGTTTCCTACGGGCTACACACTGTTTCCTACCGGCTAAACACTGTTTCCTACCGGCTACACACTGTTTCCTCCCGGCTGTTTCCCATTGGCTACACGCTATTTTCCATTGGCTACATGTTTTTTCCATTGGCTACACACTGTTTCCCATTGGCTACACCCTGTTTCCTACCGGTTACACACGGTTTCCCATTGGCTACACACAGTTTCCTACGCGCTACACACGGTTTCCTACTGGTTACATGCAGATTCCTACCGTCTACACACAGTTTCCCACCGGCTACATCGTCTTTTGCACCGGCTATACCCTGTTTCCAATTGGCTACACACTGTTTCCCATTGGCTACACACTGTTTCCTACCGGCTACACACTGTTTCCTACCGGCTACACACTGTTTCCTACCGTCTACACACTGTTTCCCATTGGCTACACAATGTTTCCCATTGGCTACACACTGTTTCCTAACGGCCACACGTTGTTTCCTACCGGCTATGTACTCTTTCCTACCGGCTACACTGTTTCCTCCCGGATACGCACTGTTTCCCATTGGCGACACACTGTTTCCTACCAGCTACACACTGTTCCCTGCCGGCTACACACTGTTTCCTATCGGGTACACACTGTTTCCCATTGGCTACGCACTGTTTCCTACCAGCTACACACTGTTTCCTACTGGCTACACACTGTTTCCTACCGGCCACACACTGTTTCCTACCGGCTACACACTGTTTCCTCCCGGCTATACCTTGTTTCCCATCGGCCACATGCTGTTTCCCATTGGCTACACACTGTTTCCCATTGGCTACACACTGTTTCCTAACGGCCACACGCTGTTTCCTCCCGGCTATGTTCTCTTTCCTACCGGCTACACTGTTTCCTCCCGGATACGCACTGTTTCCCATTGGCTTAACAATGTTTTCAACTTGCTACATGCTGTTTTCCATTGGCGTCACTATGTTTCCTACCGGGTACACACTGTTTCCATTGGCTACAAGCTGTTTCCCATTGGCTACACACAGTTTCCTACCAGCTACACACTGTTTCCTACCAGCTACACACGGTTTCCTACCGGCTACACACTGTTTCCCATTGGCTACATGCTGTTTCCTAATGGCTCTATATATTTTCCCATTGGCTACACACTGTTTCATACTGGCTACACGCTGTTTCCTACGGGCTACACGCTGTTTCCTATGGGCTACACACTGTTTCCTACCGGCTACACACTGTTTCCTACTGGCTACACACTGTTTCCTCCCGGCTGTTTCCCATTGGCTACACGCTGTTTTCCATTGGCTACATGCTTTTTCCATTGGCTACACACTGTTTCCCATTGGCTACACACTGTTTCCTATCAGCTACACACTGTTTCCCATTGGCTACGCACTTTTTCCTACCGGCTACACACTGTTTCCTACTGGCTACACACTGTTTCCTACCGGCTACACGCTGTTTTGCACTTGGTCTACATTGTATCCCATTGGCTACACACTGTTTCCTACGCGCTACACACGGTTTCCTACTGGTTACATGCAGATTCCTACTGGCTACATCGTCTTTTGCACCGGCTATACCCTGTTTCCAATTGGCTACACATTGTTTCCCATTGGCTACACACTGTTTCCTACCGGCTACACACTGTTTCCTCCCGGCTATACCTTGTTTCCCATTGGCCACATGCTGTTTCCCATTGGCTACACACTGTTTCCTACCGTCTACACACTGTTTCCCATTGGCTACACACTGTTTCCCATTGGCTACACACTGTTTCCTAACGGCCACACGCTGTTTCCTACCGGCTATGTGCTCTTTCCTACCGGCTACACTGTTTCCTCCCGGATACGCTCTGTTTCCCATTGGCTTAACAATGTTTTCAACTTGCTAAATGCTGTTTTCCATTGGCTTCACTATGTTTCCTACCGGGTACATGCTGTTTCCATTGGCTACAAGCTGTTTCCCATTGGCTACACACACTTTCCTACCAGCGACACACTGTTTCCTACCAGCTACACACTGTTTCCTCCCGGCTATACCTTGTTTCCCATTGGCCACATGCTGTTTCCCTTTGGCTACACACTGTTTCCTACCGGCTACACACTGTTTCCCATTGGCTACACAATGTTTCCCATTGGCTACACACTGTTTCCTAACGGCCACACGCTGTTTCCTACCGGCTATGTGCTCTTTCCTACCGGCTACACTGTTTCCTCCCGGATACGCACTGTTTCCCATTGGCTTAACAATGTTTTCAACTTGCTACATGCTGTTTTCCATTGGCTTCACTATGTTTCCTACCGGGTACACACTGTTTCCATTGGCTACAAGCTGTTTCCCATTGGCTACACACAGTTTCCTACCAGCTACACACTTTTTCCTACCAGCTACACACTGTTTCCTACCGGCTACACACTGTTTCCCATTGGCTACATGCTGTTTCCTAACGGCTCTATACAGTTTCCCATTGGCTACACACTGTTTCATACTGGCTACACGCTGTTTCCTACCGGCTACACGCTGTTTCCTACGGGCTACACACTGTTTCCTACCGGCTACACACTGTTTCCTACCGGCTACACACTGTTTCCTCCCGGCTGTTTCCCATTGGCTACATGCTATTTTCCATTGGCTACATGTTTTTTCCATTGGCTACACACTGTTTCCCATTGGCTACACCCTGTTTCCTACCGGTTACACACGGTTTCCCATTGGCTACACACAGTTTCCTACGCGCTACACACGGTTTCCTACTGGTTACATGCAGATTCCTACCGTCTACACACTGTTTCCCACCGGCTACATCGTCTTTTGCACCGGCTATACCCTGTTTCCAATTGGCTACACACTGTTTCCCATTGGCTACACACTGTTTCCTACCGGCTACACACTGTTTCCTACCGGCTACACACTGTTTCCTACCGGCTACACACTGTTTCCCATTGGCTACACAATGTTTCCCATTGGCTACACACTGTTTCCTAACGGCCACACGTTGTTTCCTACCGGCTATGTACTCTTTCCTACCGGCTACACTGTTTCCTCCCGGATACGCACTGTTTCCCATTGGCGACACACTGTTTCCTACCAGCTACACACTGTTCCCTGCCGGCTACACACAGTTGCCTATCGGGTACACACTGTTTCCCATTGGCTACGCACTGTTTCCTACCAGCTACACACTGTTTCCTACTGGCTACACACTGTTTCCTACCGGCTACACATTGTTTCCCATTGGCTACGCACTGTTTCCTACCGGCTACACACTGTTTCCTACTGGCTACACAATGTTTCCTACCGGCTACACGCTGTTTTGCACCTGGTCTACATTGTATCCCATTGGATACACACTGTTTCCTACGCGCTACACACGGTTTCCTACTGGTTACATGCAGATTCCTACGGGCTACACACTGTTTCCCACTGGCTACATTGTCTTTTGCACCGGCTATACCCTGTTTCCAATTGGCTACACACTGTTTCCCATTGGCTACACACTGTTTCCTACCGGCTACACACTGTTTCATCCCGGCTATACACTGTTTCCTACCGGCTACACACTCTTTCCTAAAGGCTACACACTGTTTTCTACCGGCTACACACTGTTTCCTACTGGCTACACACTGTTTTCTAGCGGCTACATGCTGTTTTGCACCTGGTCTTCTTTGTATCCCATTGGCTACACACTGTTTCCTACGCGCTACACACGGTTTCCTACTGGTTACATGCAGATTCCTACGGGCTACACACTGTTTCCCACTGGCTACATTGTCTTTTGCACCGGCTATACCCTGTTTCCAATTGGCTACACACTGTTTCCCATTGGCTACACACTGTTTCCTACCGGCTACACACTGTTTCATCCCGGCTATACACTGTTTCCTACCGGCTACACACTCTTTCCTAAAGGCTACACACTGTTTTCTACCGGCTACGCACTGTTTCCTACTGGCTACACACTGTTTTCTAGCGGCTACATGCTGTTTTGCACCTGGTCTTCTTTGTATCCCATTGGCTACACACTGTTTCCTACCGGCTACACACTGTTTCCCACCGGCTACATGGTCTTTCGCACCGGCTATACCCTGTTTCCAATTGGCTACACAGGGTTTCCCATTGGCTACACACTGTTTCCCACCGGCTATGTGTTTTTTCCTACCGGCTACACTGTTTCCTCCCGGATACACACTGTTTCCCATTGGCTTAACAATGTTTTCTACCGGCTACATGCTGTTTTCCATTGGCATCACGATGTTTCCTACCGGGTACACAGTGTTTCCATTGGCTACACGCTGTTTCCCATTGGCTAAACACTGTTTCCTACCAGCTACACACTGTTTCCTACCAGCTACACACTGTTTCCTACCGGCTACACACTGTTTCCCATTGGCTACACACTGTTTCCTACCAGCTACACACTGGTTCCTCCCCGCTATACATTGTTTCCTACCGGCTACACACTCTTTCCTAATGGCTACACACTGTTTCCTACCGGCTACACACTGTTTCCTACTGGCTACACACTGTTTCCTACCGGCTACACGCTGTTTTGCACCTGGTCTACATTGTATCCCATTGGCTACACACAGTTTCCTACGGGCTACACACGGGTTTCCTACTGGTTACATGCAGTTTCCTACCGGCTACACACTGTTTCCCACCGGCTACATCGTCTTTTGCACCGGCTATACCCTGTTTCCAATTGGCTACACACTGTTTCCCATTGGCTACACACTGTTTCCTACCGGCTACACACTGTTTCCTCCCGGCTATACCTTGTTTCCCATTGGCCACATGCTGTTTCCCATTGGCTACACACTTTTTCCTACCGGCTACACACTGTTTCCCATTGGCTACACAATGTTTCCCATTGGCTACACACTGTTTCCTACCAGCTACACACTGTTCCCTGCCGGCTACACACTGTTTCCTACCGGATACGCACTGTTTCCCATTGGCTACGCACTGTTTCCTACCAGCTACACACTGTTTCCTACTGGCTACACACTTTTTCCCATTGTCTACCCATTGTTTCCCATTGGCTACACACTGTTTCCTACCGGCTACACACTGTTTCCCATTGGCAACACAATGTTTCCCATTGACTACACACATGTTTCCTAACGGCGACATACTTTTTCCTACTGGCTATGTGCTCTTTCCTACCGGCTACACTGTTTCCTCCCGGATACGCATTGTTTCCCATTGGCTTAACAATGTTTTCAACTTGCTACATGCTGCTTTCCATTGGCTTCACTATGTTTCCTACCGGGTACACACTGTTTCCATTGGCTTCAAGCTGTTTCCCATTGGCTACACACAGTTTCCTACCAGCTACACAGTGTTTCCTACCAGCTACACACTGTTTCCTACCAGCTACACACTGTTTCCCATTGGCTACATGCTGTTTCCTAACGGCTCTATACAGTTTCCCATTGGCTACACACTGTTTCATACTGGCTACACGCTGTTTCCTACCGGCTACACGCTGTTTCCTACCGGCTACACACTGTTTCCTACTGACTACACACTGTTTCCTAGCGGCTACACGCTGTTTTGCACCTGGTCTACATTGTATCCCATTGGCTACACACTGTTTCCTACGGGCTACACACGGGTTTCCTACTGGTTACATGCAGTTTCCTACCGGCTACACACTGTTTCCCACCGGCTACATGGTCTTTCGCACTGGCTATACCCTGTTTCCAATTGGCTACACACGGTTTCCCATTGGCTACACACTGTTTCCTACCGGCTACACACTGTTTCCTACCGGCTACATACTGTTTCCTATCGGCTACACACTGTTTCCTACTGGCTACACACTGTTACCTACCGGCTACACGCTGTCTTGCACCTGGTCTACATTGTATCCCATTGGCTACACACTGTTTCCTACGCGCAACACACAGTTTCCTACTGGTTACATGCAGATTCCTACCGGCTACACACTGTTTCCCATCGGCTACATCGTCTTTTGCACCGGCTATACCCTGTTTCCAATTGGCTACACACTGTTTCCCATTGGCTACACACTGTTTCCTACCGGCCACACACTGTTTCCTACCAGCTACACACTGTTTCCTCCCGGCTATACCTTGTTTCCCATCGGCCACATGCTGTTTCCCATTGGCTACACACTGTTTCCCATTGGCTACACACTGTTTCCTAACGGCCACACGCTGTTTCCTACCGGCTATGTTCTCTTTCCTACCGGCTACACTGTTTCCTCCCGGATACGCACTGTTTCCCATTGGCTTAACAATGTTTTCAACTTGCTACATGCTGTTTTCCATTGGCTTCACTATGTTTCCTACCGGGTACACACTGTTTCCATTGGCTACAAGCTGTTTCCCATTGGCTACACACAGTTTCCTACCAGCTACACACTGTTTCCTACCAGGTACACACTGTTTCCTACCGGCTACACACTGTTTCCCATTGGCTACATGCTGTTTCCTAACGGCTCTATACAGTTTCCCATTGGCTACACACTGTTTCATACTGGCTACACGCTGTTTCCTACCGGCTACACACTGTTTCCTACGGGCTACACACTGTTTCCTACCGGCTAAACACTGTTTCCTACCGGCTACACACTGTTTCCTCCCGGCTGTTTCCCATTGGCTACACGCTATTTTCCATTGGCTACATGTTTTTTCCATTGGCTACACACTGTTTCCCATTGGCTACACCCTGTTTCCTACCGGTTACACACGGTTTCCCATTGGCTACACACAGTTTCCTACGCGCTACACACGGTTTCCTACTGGTTACATGCAGATTCCTACCGTCTACACACAGTTTCCCACCGGCTACATCGTCTTTTGCACCGGCTATACCCTGTCTCCAATTGGCTACACACTGTTTCCCATTGGCTACACACTGTTTCCTACCGGCTACACACTGTTTCCTACCGGCTACACACTGTTTCCTACCGTCTACACACTGTTTCCCATTGGCTACACAATGTTTCCCATTGGCTACACACTGTTTCCTAACGGCCACACGTTGTTTCCTACCGGCTATGTACTCTTTCCTACCGGCTACACTGTTTCCTCCCGGATACGCACTGTTTCCCATTGGCGACACACTGTTTCCTACCAGCTACACACTGTTCCCTGCCGGCTACACACTGTTTCCTATCGGGTACACACTGTTTCCCATTGGCTACGCACTGTTTCCTACCAGCTACACACTGTTTCCTACTGGCTACACACTGTTTCCTACCGGCCACACACTGTTTCCTACCGGCTACACACTGTTTCCTCCCGGCTATACCTTGTTTCCCATCGGCCACATGCTGTTTCCCATTGGCTACACACTGTTTCCCATTGGCTACACACTGTTTCCTAACGGCCACACGCTGTTTCCTCCCGGCTATGTTCTCTTTCCTACCGGCTACACTGTTTCCTCCCGGATACGCACTGTTTCCCATTGGCTTAACAATGTTTTCAACTTGCTACATGCTGTTTTCCATTGGCTTCACTATGTTTCCTACCGGGTACACACTGTTTCCATTGGCTACAAGCTGTTTCCCATTGGCTACACACAGTTTCCTACCAGCTACACACTGTTTCCTACCAGCTACACACGGTTTCCTACCGGCTACACACTGTTTCCCATTGGCTACATGCTGTTTCCTAATGGCTCTATATATTTTCCCATTGGCTACACACTGTTTCATACTGGCTACACGCTGTTTCCTACGGGCTACACGCTGTTTCCTATGGGCTACACACTGTTTCCTACCGGCTACACACTGTTTCCTACTGGCTACACACTGTTTCCTCCCGGCTGTTTCCCATTGGCTACACGCTGTTTTCCATTGGCTACATGCTTTTTCCATTGGCTACACACTGTTTCCCATTGGCTACACACTGTTTCCTATCAGCTACACACTGTTTCCCATTGGCTACGCACTTTTTCCTACCGGCTACACACTGTTTCCTACTGGCTACACACTGTTTCCTACCGGCTACACGCTGTTTTGCACTTGGTCTACATTGTATCCCATTGGCTACACACTGTTTCCTACGCGCTACACACGGTTTCCTACTGGTTACATGCAGATTCCTACTGGCTACATCGTCTTTTGCACCGGCTATACCCTGTTTCCAATTGGCTACACATTGTTTCCCATTGGCTACACACTGTTTCCTACCGGCTACACACTGTTTCCTCCCGGCTATACCTTGTTTCCCATTGGCCACATGCTGTTTCCCATTGGCTACACACTGTTTCCTACCGTCTACACACTGTTTCCCATTGGCTACACACTGTTTCCCATTGGCTACACACTGTTTCCTAACGGCCACACGCTGTTTCCTACCGGCTATGTGCTCTTTCCTACCGGCTACACTGTTTCCTCCCGGATACGCTCTGTTTCCCATTGGCTTAACAATGTTTTCAACTTGCTACATGCTGTTTTCCATTGGCTTCACTATGTTTCCTACCGGGTACACACTGTTTCAATTGGCTACAAGCTGTTTCCCATTGGCTACACACAGTTTCCTACCAGCTACACACTGTTTCCTACCAGCTACACACTGTTTCCTACCGGCTACACACTGTTTCCCATTGGCTACATGCTGTTTCCTAAAGGCTCTATACAGTTTCCCATTGGCTACACACTGTTTCATACTGGCTACACGCTGTTTCCTACCGGCTACACGCTGTTTCCTACGGGCTACACACTGTTTCCTACCGGCTACACACTGTTTCCTTCCGGCTACACACTGTTTCCTCCCGGCTGTTTCCCATTGGCTACACGCTGTTTTCCATTGGCTACATGCTTTTTCCATTGGCTACACACTGTTTCCCATTGGCTGCACCCTGTTTCCTACCGGTTACACACTGTTTCCCATTGGCTACACACAGTTTCCTACGCGCTACACACGGTTTCCTACTGGTTACATGCAGATTCCTACCGGCTACACACTGTTTCCCACCGGCTACATCGTCTTTTGCATCGGCTATACCCTGTTTCCAATTGGCTACACACTGTTTCCCATTGGCTACACACTGTTTCCTACCGGCTACACACTGTTTCCTACCGGCTACACACTGTTTCCTACCGGCTACACACTGTTTCCCATTGGCTACACAATGTTTCCCATTGGCTACACCCTGTTTCCTAACGGCCACACGTTGTTTCCTACCGGCTATGTACTCTTTCCTACCGGCTACACTGTTTCCTCCCGAATACGCACTGTTTCCCATTGGCGACACACTGTTTCCTACCAGCTACACACTGTTCCCTGCCAGCTACACACTGTTTCCTACCGGGTACACACTGTTTCCCATTGGCTACGCACTGTTTCCTACCAGCTACACACTGTTTCCTACTGGCTACACACTGTTTCCTACCGGCTACACACTGTTTCCCATTGGCTACGCCCTGTTTCCTACCGGCTACACACTGTTTCCTACTGGCTACACACTGTTTCCTACCGGCTACACGCTGTTTTGCACTTGGTCTACATTGTATCCTATTGGCTACACACTGTTTCCTACGCGCTACACATGGTTTCCTACTGGTTACATGCAGATTCCTACTGGCTACATCGTCTTTTGCACCGGCTATACCCTGTTTCCAATTGGCTACACATTGTTTCCCATTGGCTACACACTGTTTCCTACCGGCTACACACTGTTTCCTACCGGCTACACACTGTTTCCCATTGGCTACATGCTGTTTCCCATTGGCTACACACTGTTTCCTACCGGCTACACCCTGTTTCCTACCGGTTACACACTGTTTCCCATTGGCTACACACAGTTTCCTACGCGCTACACACGGTTTCCTACTGGTTACATGCAGATTCCTACCGGCTACACACTGTTTCCCACCAGCTACATCGTCTTTTGCACCGGCTATACCCTGTTTCCAATTGGCTACACACTGTTTCCCATTGGCTACACACTGTTTCCTACCGGCTACACACTGTTTCCTACCGGCTACACACTGTTTCCTACCGGCTACACACTGTTTCCCATTGGCTACACAATGTTTCCCATTGGCTACACACTGTTTCCTAACGGCCACACGTTGTTTCCTACCGGCTATGTACTCTTTCCTACCGGCTACACTGTTTCCTCCCGGATACGCACTGTTTCCCATTGGCGACACACTGTTTCCTACCAGCTACACACTGTTCCCTGCTGGCTACACACTGTTTCCTACCGGGTACACACTGTTTCCCATTGGCTACGCACTGTTTCCTACCAGCTACACACTGTTTCCTACTGGCTACACACTGTTTGCTACCGGCTACACACTGTTTCCCATTGGTACACACTGTTTCCTACTGGCTACACACTGTTTCCTACTGGCTACACAATGTTTCCTACCGGCTACACGCTGTTTTGCACGTGGTCTACATTGTATCCCATTGGATACACACTGTTTCCTACGCGCTACACACGGTTTCCCACTGGTTACATGCAGATTCCTACCGGCTACACACTGTTTCCCACTGGCTACATTGTCTTTTGCACCGGCTATACCCTGTTTCCAATTGGCTACACACTGTTTCCCATTGGCTACACACTGTTTCCTACCGGCTACACACTGTTTCATCCCGGCTATACACTGTTTCCTACCAGCTACACACTCTTTCTTAAAGGCTACACACTGTTTTCTACCGGCTACACACTGTTTCCTACTGGCTACACACTGTTTCCTACCGGCTACATACTGTTTCCTATTGGCTACAGACTGTTTCCTACCGGCTACACACTGTTTCCTTCCGGCTACATACTGTTTCCTATTGGCTACACACTGTTTCCTACTGGCTACACACTGTTTCCTACCGGCTACACGCTGTTTTGCACCTGGTCTACATTGTATCCCATTGGCTACACACTGTTTCCTACGCGCTACACACAGTTTCCTACTGGTTACATGCAGATTCCTACCGGCTACACACTGTTTCCCACCGGCTACATCGTCTTTTGCACCGGCTATACCCTGTTTCCAATTGGCTACACATTGTTTCCCATTGGCTACACACTGTTTCCTACCGGCTACACACTGTTTCCTACCGGCTACACACTGTTTCCTCCCGGCTATACCTTGTTTCCCATCGGCCACATGCTGTTTCCCATTGGCTACACACTGTTTCCTATTGGCTACACACTGTTTCCTAACGGCCACATGCTGTTTCCTACCGGCTATGTGCTCTTTCCTACCGGCTACACTGTTTCCTCCCGGATACGCACTGTTTCCCATTGGCTTAACAATGTTTTCAACTTGCTACATGCTGTTTTCCATTGGCTTCACTATGTTTCCTACCGGGTACACGCTGTTTCCATTGGCTACAAGCTGTTTCCCATTGGCTACACACACATTCCTACCAGCGACACACTGTTTCCTACCAGCTACACACTGTTTCCTACTGGCTACACACTGTTTCCTACCGGCTACACATTGTTTCCCATTGGCTACGCACTGTTTCCTACCGGCTACACACTGTTTCCTACTGGCTACACAATGTTTCCTACCGGCTACACGCTGTTTTGCACCTGGTCTACATTGTATCCCATTGGATACACACTGTTTCCTACGCGCTACACACGGTTTCCTACTGGTTACATGCAGATTCCTACGGGCTACACACTGTTTCCCACTGGCTACATTGTCTTTTGCACCGGCTATACCCTGTTTCCAATTGGCTACACACTGTTTCCCATTGGCTACACACTGTTTCCTACCGGCTACACACTGTTTCATCCCGGCTATACACTGTTTCCTACCGGCTACACACTCTTTCCTAAAGGCTACACATTGTTTTCTACCGGCTACACACTGTTTCCTACTGGCTACACACTGTTTTCTAGCGGCTACATGCTGTTTTGCACCTGGTCTTCTTTGTATCCCATTGGCTACACACTGTTTCCTACGGGCTACACACGGGTTTCCTACTGGTTACATGCAGTTTCCTACCGGCTACACACTGTTTCCCACCGGCTACATGGTCTTTCGCACCGGCTATACCCTGTTTCCAATTGGCTATACAGGGTTTCCCATTGGCTACACACTGTATCCCACCGGCTATGTGTTTTTTCCTACCGGCTACACTGTTTCCTCCCGGATACACATTGTTTCCCATTGGCTTAACAATGTTTTCTACCGGCTACATGCTGTTTTCCATTGGCATCACGATGTTTACTACCGGGTACACACTGTTTCCATTGGCTACACGCTGTTTCCCATTGGCTAAACACTGTTTCCTACCAGCTACACACTGTTTCCTACCAGCTACACACTGTTTCCTACCGGCTACACACTGTTTCCCATTGGCTACACACTGTTTCCTACCAGCTACACACTGGTTCCTCCCCGCTATACATTGTTTCCTACCGGCTACACACTCTTTCCTAATGGCTACACACTGTTTCCTACCGGCTACACACTGTTTCCTACTGGCTACACACTGTTTCCTAGCGGCTACACGCTGTTTTGCACCTGGTCTACATTGTATCCCATTGGCTACACACTGTTTCCTACGGGCTACACACGGGTTTCCTACTGGTTACATGCAGTTTCCTACCGGCTACACACTGTTTCCCACCGGCTACATCGTCTTTTGCACCGGCTATACCCTGTTTCCAATTGGCTACACACTGTTTCCCATTGGCTACACACTGTTTCCTACCGGCTACACACTGTTTCCTCCCGGCTATACCTTGTTTCCCATTGGCCACATGCTGTTTCCCATTGGCTACACACTTTTTCCTACCGGCTACACACTGTTTCCCATTGGCTACACAATGTTTCCCATTGGCTACACACTGTTTCCTACCGGCTACACACTGTTTCCCATTGGCTACACAATGTTTCCCATTGGCTACACACTGTTTCCTAACGGCCACACGCTGTTTCCTACCGGCTATGTGCTCTTTCCTACCGGCTACACTGTTTCCTCCCGGATACGCACTGTTTCCCATTGGCTTAACAATGTTTTCAACTTGCTACATGCTGTTTTCCATTGGCTTCACTATGTTTCCTACCGGGTACACACTGTTTCCATTGGCTACAAGCTGTTTCCCATTGGCTACACACAGTTTCCTACCAGCTACACACTTTTTCCTACCAGCTACACACTGTTTCCTACCGGCTACACACTGTTTCCCATTGGCTACATGCTGTTTCCTAACGGCTCTATACAGTTTCCCATTGGCTACACACTGTTTCATACTGGCTACACGCTGTTTCCTACCGGCTACACGCTGTTTCCTACGGGCTACACACTGTTTCCTACCGGCTACACACTGTTTCCTACCGGCTACACACTGTTTCCTCCCGGCTGTTTCCCATTGGCTACATGCTATTTTCCATTGGCTACATGTTTTTTCCATTGGCTACACACTGTTTCCCATTGGCTACACCCTGTTTCCTACCGGTTACACACGGTTTCCCATTGGCTACACACAGTTTCCTACGCGCTACACACGGTTTCCTACTGGTTACATGCAGATTCCTACCGTCTACACACTGTTTCCCACCGGCTACATCGTCTTTTGCACCGGCTATACCCTGTTTCCAATTGGCTACACACTGTTTCCCATTGGCTACACACTGTTTCCTACCGGCTACACACTGTTTCCTACCGGCTACACACTGTTTCCTACCGGCTACACACTGTTTCCCATTGGCTACACAATGTTTCCCATTGGCTACACACTGTTTCCTAACGGCCACACGTTGTTTCCTACCGGCTATGTACTCTTTCCTACCGGCTACACTGTTTCCTCCCGGATACGCACTGTTTCCCATTGGCGACACACTGTTTCCTACCAGCTACACACTGTTCCCTGCCGGCTACACACAGTTTCCTATCGGGTACACACTGTTTCCCATTGGCTACGCACTGTTTCCTACCAGCTACACACTGTTTCCTACTGGCTACACACTGTTTCCTACCGGCTACACATTGTTTCCCATTGGCTACGCACTGTTTCCTACCGGCTACACACTGTTTCCTACTGGCTACACAATGTTTCCTACCGGCTACACGCTGTTTTGCACCTGGTCTACATTGTATCCCATTGGATACACACTGTTTCCTACGCGCTACACACGGTTTCCTACTGGTTACATGCAGATTCCTACGGGCTACACACTGTTTCCCACTGGCTACATTGTCTTTTGCACCGGCTATACCCTGTTTCCAATTGGCTACACACTGTTTCCCATTGGCTACACACTGTTTCCTACCGGCTACACACTGTTTCATCCCGGCTATACACTGTTTCCTACCGGCTACACACTCTTTCCTAAAGGCTACACACTGTTTTCTACCGGCTACACACTGTTTCCTACTGGCTACACACTGTTTTCTAGCGGCTACATGCTGTTTTGCACCTGGTCTTCTTTGTATCCCATTGGCTACACACTGTTTCCTACGCGCTACACACGGTTTCCTACTGGTTACATGCAGATTCCTACGGGCTACACACTGTTTCCCACTGGCTACATTGTCTTTTGCACCGGCTATACCCTGTTTCCAATTGGCTACACACTGTTTCCCATTGGCTACACACTGTTTCCTACCGGCTACACACTGTTTCATCCCGGCTATACACTGTTTCCTACCGGCTACACACTCTTTCCTAAAGGCTACACACTGTTTTCTACCGGCTACGCACTGTTTCCTACTGGCTACACACTGTTTTCTAGCGGCTACATGCTGTTTTGCACCTGGTCTTCTTTGTATCCCATTGGCTACACACTGTTTCCTACCGGCTACACACTGTTTCCCACCGGCTACATGGTCTTTCGCACCGGCTATACCCTGTTTCCAATTGGCTACACAGGGTTTCCCATTGGCTACACACTGTTTCCCACCGGCTATGTGTTTTTTCCTACCGGCTACACTGTTTCCTCCCGGATACACACTGTTTCCCATTGGCTTAACAATGTTTTCTACCGGCTACATGCTGTTTTCCATTGGCATCACGATGTTTCCTACCGGGTACACAGTGTTTCCATTGGCTACACGCTGTTTCCCATTGGCTAAACACTGTTTCCTACCAGCTACACACTGTTTCCTACCAGCTACACACTGTTTCCTACCGGCTACACACTGTTTCCCATTGGCTACACACTGTTTCCTACCAGCTACACACTGGTTCCTCCCCGCTATACATTGTTTCCTACCGGCTACACACTCTTTCCTAATGGCTACACACTGTTTCCTACCGGCTACACACTGTTTCCTACTGGCTACACACTGTTTCCTAGCGGCTACACGCTGTTTTGCACCTGGTCTACATTGTATCCCATTGGCTACACACAGTTTCCTACGGGCTACACACGGGTTTCCTACTGGTTACATGCAGTTTCCTACCGGCTACACACTGTTTCCCACCGGCTACATCGTCTTTTGCACCGGCTATACCCTGTTTCCAATTGGCTACACACTGTTTCCCATTGGCTACACACTGTTTCCTACCGGCTACACACTGTTTCCTCCCGGCTATACCTTGTTTCCCATTGGCCACATGCTGTTTCCCATTGGCTACACACTTTTTCCTACCGGCTACACACTGTTTCCCATTGGCTACACAATGTTTCCCATTGGCTACACACTGTTTCCTACCAGCTACACACTGTTCCCTGCCGGCTACACACTGTTTCCTACCGGATACGCACTGTTTCCCATTGGCTACGCACTGTTTCCTACCAGCTACACACTGTTTCCTACTGGCTACACACTTTTTCCCATTGTCTACCCATTGTTTCCCATTGGCTACACACTGTTTCCTACCGGCTACACACTGTTTCCCATTGGCAACACAATGTTTCCCATTGGCTACACACATGTTTCCTAACGGCGACATACTTTTTCCTACTGGCTATGTGCTCTTTCCTACCGGCTACACTGTTTCCTCCCGGATACGCATTGTTTCCCATTGGCTTAACAATGTTTTCAACTTGCTACATGCTGTTTTCCATTGGCTTCACTATGTTTCCTACCGGGTACACACTGTTTCCATTGGCTTCAAGCTGTTTCCCATTGGCTACACACAGTTTCCTACCAGCTACACAGTGTTTCCTACCAGCTACACACTGTTTCCTACCGGCTACACACTGTTTCCCATTGGCTACATGCTGTTTCCTAACGGCTCTATACAGTTTCCCATTGGCTACACACTGTTTCATACTGGCTACACGCTGTTTCCTACCGGCTACACGCTGTTTCCTACCGGCTACACACTGTTTCCTACTGACTACACACTGTTTCCTAGCGGCTACACGCTGTTTTGCACCTGGTCTACATTGTATCCCATTGGCTACACACTGTTTCCTACGGGCTACACACGGGTTTCCTACTGGTTACATGCAGTTTCCTACCGGCTACACACTGTTTCCCACCGGCTACATGGTCTTTCGCACCGGCTATACCCTGTTTCCAATTGGCTACACACGGTTTCCCATTGGCTACACACTGTTTCCTACCGGCTACACACTGTTTCCTACCGGCTACATACTGTTTCCTATCGGCTACACACTGTTTCCTACTGGCTACACACTGTTTCCTACCGGCTACACGCTGTCTTGCACCTGGTCTACATTGTATCCCATTGGCTACACACTGTTTCCTACGCGCAACACACAGTTTCCTACTGGTTACATGCAGATTCCTACCGGCTACACACTGTTTCCCACCGGCTACATCGTCTTTTGCACCGGCTATACCCTGTTTCCAATTGGCTACACACTGTTTCCCATTGGCTACACACTGTTTCCTACCGGCCACACACTGTTTCCTACCGGCTACACACTGTTTCCTCCCGGCTATACCTTGTTTCCCATCGGCCACATGCTGTTTCCCATTGGCTACACACTGTTTCCCATTGGCTACACACTGTTTCCTAACGGCCACACGCTGTTTCCTCCCGGCTATGTTCTCTTTCCTACCGGCTACACTGTTTCCTCCCGGATACGCACTGTTTCCCATTGGCTTAACAATGTTTTCAACTTGCTACATGCTGTTTTCCATTGGCTTCACTATGTTTCCTACCGGGTACACACTGTTTCCATTGGCTACAAGCTGTTTCCCATTGGCTACACACAGTTTCCTACCAGCTACACACTGTTTCCTACCAGCTACACACTGTTTCCTACCGGCTACACACTGTTTCCCATTGGCTACATGCTGTTTCCTAATGGCTCTATATATTTTCCCATTGGCTACACACTGTTTCATACTGGCTACACGCTGTTTCCTACGGGCTACACGCTGTTTCCTATGGGCTACACACTGTTTCCTACCGGCTACACACTGTTTCCTACTGGCTACACACTGTTTCCTCCCGGCTGTTTCCCATTGGCTACACGCTGTTTTCCATTGGCTACATGCTTTTTCCATTGGCTACACACTGTTTCCCATTGGCTACACACTGTTTCCTATCAGCTACACACTGTTTCCCATTGGCTACGCACTGTTTCCTACCGGCTACACACTGTTTCCTACTGGCTACACACTGTTTCCTACCGGCTACACGCTGTTTTGCACTTGGTCTACATTGTATCCCATTGGCTACACACTGTTTCCTACGCGCTACACACGGTTTCCTACTGGTTACATGCAGATTCCTACTGGCTACAGCGTCTTTTGCACCGGCTATACCCTGTTTCCAATTGGCTACACATTGTTTCCCATTGGCTACACACTGTTTCCTACCGGCTACACACTGTTTCCTCCCGGCTATACCTTGTTTCCCATTGGCCACATGCTGTTTCCCATTGGCTACACACTGTTTCCTACCGGCTACACTCTGTTTCCCATTGGCTACACACTGTTTCCCATTGGCTACACACTGTTTCCTAACGGCCACACGCTGTTTCCTACCGGCTATGTGCTCTTTCCTACCGGCTACACTGTTTCCTCCCGGATATGCACTGTTTCCCATTGGCTTAACAATGTTTTCAACTTGCTACATGCTGTTTTCCATTGGCTTCACTATGTTTCCTACCGGGTACACACTGTTTCAATTGGCTACAAGCTGTTTCCCATTGGCTACACACAGTTTCCTACCAGCTACACACTGTTTCCTACCAGCTGCACACTGTTTCCTACCGGCTACACACTGTTTCCCATTGGCTACATGCTGTTTCCTAAAGGCTCTATACAGTTTCCCATTGGCTACACACTGTTTCATACTGGCTACACGCTGTTTCCTACCGGCTACACGCTGTTTCCTACGGGCTACACACTGTTTCCTACCGGCTACACACTGTTTCCTTCCGGCTACACACTGTTTCCTCCCGGCTGTTTCCCATTGGCTACACGCTGTTTTCCATTGGCTACATGCTTTTTCCATTGGCTACACACTGTTTCCCATTGGCTGCACCCTGTTTCCTACCGGTTACACACTGTTTCCCATTGGCTACACACAGTTTCCTACGCGCTACACACGGTTTCCTACTGGTTACATGCAGATTCCTACCGGCTACACACTGTTTCCCACCGGCTACATCGTCTTTTGCATCGGCTATACCCTGTTTCCAATTGGCTACACACTGTTTCCCATTGGCTACACACTGTTTCCTACCGGCTACACACTGTTTCCTACCGGCTACACACTGTTTCCTACCGGCTACACACTGTTTCCCATTGGCTACACAATGTTTCCCATTGGCGACACACTGTTTCCTAACGGCCACACGTTGTTTCCTACCGGCTATGTACTCTTTCCTACCGGCTACACTGTTTCCTCCCGAATACGCACTGTTTCCCATTGGCGACACACTGTTTCCTACCAGCTACACACTGTTCCCTGCCGGCTACACACTGTTTCCTACCGGGTACACACTGTTTCCCATTGGCTACGCACTGTTATCTACCAGCTACACACTGTTTCCTACTGGCTACACACTGTTTCCTACCGGCTACACACTGTTTCCCATTGGCTACGCACTGTTTCCTACCGGCTACACACTGTTTGCTACTGGCTACACACTGTTTCCTACCGGCTACACGCTGTTTTGCACTTGGTCTACATTGTATCCCATTGGCTACACACTGTTTCCTACGCGCTACACACGGTTTCCTACTGGTTACATGCAGATTCCTACTGGCTACATCGTCTTTTGCACCGGCTATACCCTGTTTCCAATTGGCTACACATTGTTTCCCATTGGCTACACACTGTTTCCTACCGGCTACACACTGTTTCCTACCGGCTACACACTGTTTCCCATTGGCTACATGCTGTTTCCCATTGGCTACACACTGTTTCCTACCGGCTACACCCTGTTTCCTACCGGTTACACACTGTTTCCCATTGGCTACACACAGTTTCCTACGCGCTACACACGGTTTCCTACTGGTTACATGCAGATTCCTACCGGCTACACACTGTTTCCCACCGGCTACATGGTCTTTTGCACCGGCTATACCCTGTTTCCAATTGGCTACACACTGTTTCCCATTGGCTACACACTGTTTCCTACCGGCTACACACTGTTTCCTACCGGCTACACACTGTTTCCTACCGGCTACACACTGTTTCCCATTGGCTACACACTGTTTCCTACCGGCCACACACTGTTTCCTACCGGCTACACACTGTTTCCTCCCGGCTATACCTTGTTTCCCATCGGCCACATGCTGTTTCCCATTGGCTACACACTGTTTCCCATTGGCTACACACTGTTTCCTAACGGCCACACGCTGTTTCCTCCCGGCTATGTTCTCTTTCCTACCGGCTACACTGTTTCCTCCCGGATACGCACTGTTTCCCATTGGCTTAACAATGTTTTCAACTTGCTACATGCTGTTTTCCATTGGCTTCACTATGTTTCCTACCGGGTACACACTGTTTCCATTGGCTACAAGCTGTTTCCCATTGGCTACACACAGTTTCCTACCAGCTACACACTGTTTCCTACCAGCTACACACTGTTTCCTACCGGCTACACACTGTTTCCCATTGGCTACATGCTGTTTCCTAATGGCTCTATATATTTTCCCATTGGCTACACACTGTTTCATACTGGCTACACGCTGTTTCCTACGGGCTACACGCTGTTTCCTATGGGCTACACACTGTTTCCTACCGGCTACACACTGTTTCCTACTGGCTACACACTGTTTCCTCCCGGCTGTTTCCCATTGGCTACACGCTGTTTTCCATTGGCTACATGCTTTTTCCATTGGCTACACACTGTTTCCCATTGGCTACACACTGTTTCCTATCAGCTACACACTGTTTCCCATTGGCTACGCACTGTTTCCTACCGGCTACACACTGTTTCCTACTGGCTACACACTGTTTCCTACCGGCTACACGCTGTTTTGCACTTGGTCTACATTGTATCCCATTGGCTACACACTGTTTCCTACGCGCTACACACGGTTTCCTACTGGTTACATGCAGATTCCTACTGGCTACATCGTCTTTTGCACCGGCTATACCCTGTTTCCAATTGGCTACACATTGTTTCCCATTGGCTACACACTGTTTCCTACCGGCTACACACTGTTTCCTCCCGGCTATACCTTGTTTCCCATTGGCCACATGCTGTTTCCCATTGGCTACACACTGTTTCCTACCGGCTACACTCTGTTTCCCATTGGCTACACACTGTTTCCCATTGGCTACACACTGTTTCCTAACGGCCACACGCTGTTTCCTACCGGCTATGTGCTCTTTCCTACCGGCTACACTGTTTCCTCCCGGATACGCACTGTTTCCCATTGGCTTAACAATGTTTTCAACTTGCTACATGCTGTTTTCCATTGGCTTCACTATGTTTCCTACCGGGTACACACTGTTTCAATTGGCTACAAGCTGTTTCCCATTGGCTACACACAGTTTCCTACCAGCTACACACTGTTTCCTACCAGCTGCACACTGTTTCCTACCGGCTACACACTGTTTCCCATTGGCTACATGCTGTTTCCTAAAGGCTCTATACAGTTTCCCATTGGCTACACACTGTTTCATACTGGCTACACGCTGTTTCCTACCGGCTACACGCTGTTTCCTACGGGCTACACACTGTTTCCTACCGGCTACACACTGTTTCCTTCCGGCTACACACTGTTTCCTCCCGGCTGTTTCCCATTGGCTACACGCTGTTTTCCATTGGCTACATGCTTTTTCCATTGGCTACACACTGTTTCCCATTGGCTGCACCCTGTTTCCTACCGGTTACACACTGTTTCCCATTGGCTACACACAGTTTCCTATGCGCTACACACGGTTTCCTACTGGTTACATGCAGATTCCTACCGGCTACACACTGTTTCCCACCGGCTACATCGTCTTTTGCATCGGCTATACCCTGTTTCCAATTGGCTACACACTGTTTCCCATTGGCTACACACTGTTTCCTACCGGCTACACACTGTTTCCTACCGGCTACACACTGTTTCCTACCGGCTACACACTGTTTCCCATTGGCTACACAATGTTTCCCATTGGCTACACACTGTTTCCTAACGGCCACACGTTGTTTCCTACCGGCTATGTACTCTTTCCTACCGGCTACACTGTTTCCTCCCGAATACGCACTGTTTCCCATTGGCGACACACTGTTTCCTACCAGCTACACACTGTTCCCTGCCGGCTACACACTGTTTCCTACCGGGTACACACTGTTTCCCATTGGCTACGCACTGTTATCTACCAGCTACACACTGTTTCCTACTGGCTACACACTGTTTCCTACCGGCTACACACTGTTTCCCATTGGCTACGCACTGTTTCCTACCGGCTACACACTGTTTGCTACTGGCTACACACTGTTTCCTACCGGCTACACGCTGTTTTGCACTTGGTCTACATTGTATCCCATTGGCTACACACTGTTTCCTACGCGCTACACACGGTTTCCTACTGGTTACATGCAGATTCCTACTGGCTACATCGTCTTTTGCACCGGCTATACCCTGTTTCCAATTGGCTACACATTGTTTCCCATTGGCTACACACTGTTTCCTACCGGCTACACACTGTTTCCTACCGGCTACACACTGTTTCCCATTGGCTACATGCTGTTTCCCATTGGCTACACACTGTTTCCTACCGGCTACACCCTGTTTCCTACCGGTTACACACTGTTTCCCATTGGCTACACACAGTTTCCTACGCGCTACACACGGTTTCCTACTGGTTACATGCAGATTCCTACCGGCTACACACTGTTTCCCACCGGCTACATGGTCTTTTGCACCGGCTATACCCTGTTTCCAATTGGCTACACACTGTTTCCCATGGCTACACACTGTTTCCTACCGGCTACACACTGTTTCCTACCGGCTACACACTGTTTCCTACCGGCTACACACTGTTTCCCATTGGCTACACAATGTTTCCCATTGGCTACACACTGTTTCCTAACGGCCACACGTTGTTTCCTACCGGCTATGTGCTCTTTCCTACCGGCTACACTGTTTCCTCCCGGATACGCACTGTTTCCCATTGGCTTAACAATGTTTTCAACTTGCTACATGCTGTTTTCCATTGGCTTCACTATGTTTCCTACCGGGTACACACTGTTTCCATTGGCTACAAGCTGTTTCCCATTGGCTACACACAGTTTCCTACCAGCTACACACTGTTTCCTACCAGCTACACACTGTTTCCTACCGGCTACACACTGTTTCCCATTGGCTACATGCTGTTTCCTAATGGCTCTATATATTTTCCCATTGGCTACACACTGTTTCATACTGGCTACACGCTGTTTCCTACGGGCTACACGCTGTTTCCTATGGGCTACACACTGTTTCCTACCGGCTACACACTGTTTCCTACTGGCTACACACTGTTTCCTCCCGGCTGTTTCCCATTGGCTACACGCTGTTTTCCATTGGCTACATGCTTTTTCCATTGGCTACACACTGTTTCCCATTGGCTACACACTGTTTCCTATCAGCTATACACTGTTTCCCATTGGCTACGCACTGTTTCCTACCGGCTACACACTGTTTCCTACTGGCTACACACTGTTTCCTACCGGCTACACGCTGTTTTGCACTTGGTCTACATTGTATCCCATTGGCTACACACTGTTTCCTACGCGCTACACACGGTTTCCTACTGGTTACATGCAGATTCCTACTGGCTACATCGTCTTTTGCACCGGCTATACCCTGTTTCCAATTGGCTACACATTGTTTCCCATTGGCTACACACTGTTTCCTACCGGCTACACACTGTTTCCTCCCGGCTATACCTTGTTTCCCATTGGCCACATGCTGTTTCCCATTGGCTACACACTGTTTCCTACCGGCTACACACTGTTTCCCATTGGCTACACACTGTTTCCCATTGGCTACACACTGTTTCCTAACGGCCACACGCTGTTTCCTACCGGCTATGTGCTCTTTCCTACCGGCTACACTGTTTCCTCCCGGATACGCACTGTTTCCCATTGGCTTAACAATGTTTTCAACTTGCTACATGCTGTTTTCCATTGGCTTCACTATGTTTCCTACCGGGTACACACTGTTTCAATTGGCTACAAGCTGTTTCCCATTGGCTACACACAGTTTCCTACCAGCTACACACTGTTTCCTACCAGCTACACACTGTTTCCTACCGGCTACACACTGTTTCCCATTGGCTACATGCTGTTTCCTAAAGGCTCTATACATTTTCCCATTGGCTACACACTGTTTCATACTGGCTACACGCTGTTTCCTACCGGCTACACGCTGTTTCCTACGGGCTACACACTGTTTCCTACCGGCTACACACTGTTTCCTTCCGGCTACACACTGTTTCCTCCCGGCTGTTTCCCATTGGCTACACGCTGTTTTCCATTGGCTACATGCTTTTTCCATTGGCTACACACTGTTTCCCATTGGCTGCACCCTGTTTCCTACCGGTTACACACTGTTTCCCATTGGCTACACACAGTTTCCTACGCGCTACACACGGTTTCCTACTGGTTACATGCAGATTCCTACCGGCTACACACTGTTTCCCACCGGCTACATCGTCTTTTGCATCGGCTATACCCTGTTTCCAATTGGCTACACACTGTTTCCCATTGGCTACACACTGTTTCCTACCGGCTACACACTGTTTCCTACCGGCTACACACTGTTTCCCATTGGCTACACAATGTTTCCCATTGGCTACACATTGTTTCCTAACGGCCACACGTTGTTTCCTACCGGCTATGTACTCTTTCCTACCGGCTACACTGTTTCCTCCCGAATACGCACTGTTTCCCATTGGCGACACACTGTTTCCTACCAGCTACACACTGTTCCCTGCCGGCAACACACTGTTTCCTACCGGGTACACACTGTTTCCCATTGGCTACGCACTGTTATCTACCAGCTACACACTGTTTCCTACTGGCTACACACTGTTTCCTACCGGCTACACACTGTTTCCCATTGGCTACGCACTGTTTCCTACCGGCTACACACTGTTTGCTACTGGCTACACACTGTTTCCTACCGGCTACACGCTGTTTTGCACTTGGTCTACATTGTATCCCATTGGCTACACACTGTTTCCTACGCGCTACACACGTTTTCCTACTGGTTACATGCAGATTCCTACTGGCTACATCGTCTTTTGCACCGGCTATACCCTGTTTCCAATTGGCTACACATTGTTTCCCATTGGCTACACACTGTTTCCTACCGGCTACACACTGTTTCCTACCGGCTACACACTGTTTCCCATTGGCTACATGCTGTTTCCCATTGGCTACACACTGTTTCCTACCGGCTACACCCTGTTTCCTACCGGTTACACACTGTTTCCCATTGGCTACACACAGTTTCCTACGCGCTACACACGGTTTCCTACTGGTTACATGCAGATTCCTACCGGCTACACACTGTTTCCCACCGGCTACATGGTCTTTTGCACCGGCTATACCCAGTTTCCAATTGGCTACACACTGTTTCCCATTGGCTACACACTGTTTCCTACCGGCTACACACTGTTTCCTACCGGCTACACACTGTTTCCTACCGGCTACACACTGTTTCCCATTGGCTACACAATGTTTCCCATTGGCTACACACTGTTTCCTAACGGCCACACGTTGTTTCCTACCGGCTATGTACTCTTTCCTACCGGCTACACTGTTTCCTCCCGGATACGCACTGTTTCCCATTGGCTTAACAATGTTTTCAACTTGCTACATGCTGTTTTCCATTGGCTTCACTATGTTTCCTACCGGGTACACACTGTTTCCATTGGCTACAAGCTGTTTCCCATTGGCTACACACAGTTTCCTACCAGCTACACACTGTTTCCTACCAGCTACACACTGTTTCCTACCGGCTACACACTGTTTCCCATTGGCTACATGCTGTTTCCTAATGGCTCTATATATTTTCCCATTGGCTACACACTGTTTCATACTGGCTACACGCTGTTTCCTACGGGCTACACGCTGTTTCCTATGGGCTACACACTGTTTCCTACCGGCTACACACTGTTTCCTACTGGCTACACACTGTTTCCTCCCGGCTGTTTCCCATTGGCTACACGCTGTTTTCCATTGGCTACATGCTTTTTCCATTGGCTACACACTGTTTCCCATTGGCTACACACTGTTTCCTATCAGCTACACACTGTTTCCCATTGGCTACGCACTGTTTCCTACCGGCTACACACTGTTTGCTACTGGCTACACACTGTTTCCTACCGGCTACACGCTGTTTTGCACTTGGTCTACATTGTATCCCATTGGCTACACACTGTTTCCTACGCGCTACACACGGTTTCCTACTGGTTACATGCAGATTCCTACTGGCTACATCGTCTTTTGCACCGGCTATACCCTGTTTCCAATTGGCTACACATTGTTTCCCATTGGCTACACACTGTTTCCTGCCGGCTACACACTGTTTCCTCCCGGCTATACCTTGTTTCCCATTGGCCACATGCTGTTTCCCATTGGCTACACACTGTTTCCTACCGGCTACACACTGTTTCCCATTGGCTACACACTGTTTCCCATTGGCTACACACTGTTTCCTAACGGCCACACGCTGTTTCCTACCGGCTATGTGCTCTTTCCTACCGGCTACACTGTTTCCTCCCGGATACGCACTGTTTCCCATTGGCTTAACAATGTTTTCAACTTGCTACATGCTGTTTTCCATTGGCTTCACTATGTTTCCTACCGGGTACACACTGTTTCAATTGGCTACAAGCTGTTTCCCATTGGCTACACACAGTTTCCTACCAGCTACACACTGTTTCCTACCAGCTACACACTGTTTCCTACCGGCTACACACTGTTTCCCATTGGCTACATGCTGTTTCCTAAAGGCTCTATACAGTTTCCCATTGGCTACACACTGTTTCATACTGGCTACACGCTGTTTCCTACCGGCTACACGCTGTTTCCTACGGGCTACACACTGTTTCCTACCGGCTACACACTGTTTCCTTCCGGCTACACACTGTTTCCTCCCGGCTGTTTCCCATTGGCTACACGCTGTTTTCCATTGGCTACATGCTTTTTCCATTGGCTACACACTGTTTCCCATTGGCTGCACCCTGTTTCCTACCGGTTACACACTGTTTCCCATTGGCTACACACAGTTTCCTACGCGCTACACACGGTTTCCTACTGGTTACATGCAGATTCCTACCGGCTACACACTGTTTCCCACCGGCTACATCGTCTTTTGCATCGGCTATACCCTGTTTCCAATTGGCTACACACTGTTTCCCATTGGCTACACACTGTTTCCTACCGGCTACACACTGTTTCCTACCGGCTACACACTGTTTCCTACCGGCTACACACTGTTTCCCATTGGCTACACAATGTTTCCCATTGGCTACACATTGTTTCCTAACGGCCACACGTTGTTTCCTACCGGCTATGTACTCTTTCCTACCGGCTACACTGTTTCCTCCCGAATACGCACTGTTTCCCATTGGCGACACACTGTTTCCTACCAGCTACACACTGTTCCCTGCCGGCAACACACTGTTTCCTACCGGGTACACACTGTTTCCCATTGGCTACGCACTGTTATCTACCAGCTACACACTGTTTCCTACTGGCTACACACTGTTTCCTACCGGCTACACACTGTTTCCCATTGGCTACGCACTATTTCCTACCGGCTACACACTGTTTGCTACTGGCTACACACTGTTTCCTACCGGCTACACGCTGTTTTGCACTTGGTCTACATTGTATCCCATTGGCTACACACTGTTTCCTACGCGCTACACACGGTTTCCTACTGGTTACATGCAGATTCCTACTGGCTACATCGTCTTTTGCACCGGCTATACCCTGTTTCCAATTGGCTACACATTGTTTCCCATTGGCTACACACTGTTTCCTACCAGCTACACACTGTTTCCTACCGGCTACACACTGTTTCCCATTGGCTACATGCTGTTTCCCATTGGCTACACACTGTTTCCTACCGGCTACACCCTGTTTCCTACCGGTTACACACTGTTTCCCATTGGCTACACACAGTTTCCTACGCGCTACACACGGTTTCCTACTGGTTACATGCAGATTCCTACCGGCTACACACTGTTTCCCACCGGCTACATCGTCTTTTGCACCGGCTATACCCTGTTTCCAATTGGCTACACACTGTTTCCCATTGGCTACACACTGTTTCCTACCGGCTACACACTGTTTCCTACCGGCTACACACTGTTTCCTACCGGCTACACACTGTTTCCCATTGGCTACACAATGTTTCCCATTGGCTACACACTGTTTCCTAACGGCCACACGTTGTTTCCTACCGGCTATGTACTCTTTCCTACCGGCTACACTGTTTCCTCCCGGATACGCACTGTTTCCCATTGGCTTAACAATGTTTTCAACTTGCTACATGCTGTTTTCCATTGGCTTCACTATGTTTCCTACCGGGTACACACTGTTTCCATTGGCTACAAGCTGTTTCCCATTGGCTACACACAGTTTCCTACCAGCTACACACTGTTTCCTACCAGCTACACACTGTTTCCTACCGGCTACACACTGTTTCCTACCGGCTACACACTGTTTCCCATTGGCTACACAATGTTTCCCATTGGCTACACACTGTTTCCTAACGGCCACACGTTGTTTCCTACCGGCTATGTACTCTTTCCTACCGGCTACACTGTTTCCTCCCGGATACGCACTGTTTCCCATTGGCTTAACAATGTTTTCAACTTGCTACATGCTGTTTTCCATTGGCTTCACTATGTTTCCTACCGGGTACACACTGTTTCAATTGGCTACAAGCTGTTTCCCATTGGCTACACACAGTTTCCTACCAGCTACACACTGTTTCCTACCAGCTACACACTGTTTCCTACCGGCTACACACTGTTTCCCATTGGCTACATGCTGTTTCCTAAAGGCTCTATACAGTTTCCCATTGGCTACACACTGTTTCATACTGGCTACACGCTGTTTCCTACCGGCTACACGCTGTTTCCTACGGGCTACACACTGTTTCCTACCGGCTACACACTGTTTCCTTCCGGCTACACACTGTTTCCTCCCGGCTGTTTCCCATTGGCTACACGCTGTTTTCCATTGGCTACATGCTTTTTCCATTGGCTACACACTGTTTCCCATTGGCTGCACCCTGTTTCCTACCGGTTACACACTGTTTCCCATTGGCTACACACAGTTTCCTACGCGCTACACACGGTTTCCTACTGGTTACATGCAGATTCCTACCGGCTACACACTGTTTCCCACCGGCTACATCGTCTTTTGCATCGGCTATACCCTGTTTCCAATTGGCTACACACTGTTTCCCATTGGCTACACACTGTTTCCTACCGGCTACACACTGTTTCCTACCGGCTACACACTGTTTCCCATTGGCTACACAATGTTTCCCATTGGCTACACATTGTTTCCTAACGGCCACACGTTGTTTCCTACCGGCTATGTACTCTTTCCTACCGGCTACACTGTTTCCTCCCGAATACGCACTGTTTCCCATTGGCGACACACTGTTTCCTACCAGCTACACACTGTTCCCTGCCGGCAACACACTGTTTCCTACCGGGTACACACTGTTTCCCATTGGCTACGCACTGTTATCTACCAGCTACACACTGTTTCCTACTGGCTACACACTGTTTCCTACCGGCTACACACTGTTTCCCATTGGCTACGCACTGTTTCCTACCGGCTACACACTGTTTGCTACTGGCTACACACTGTTTCCTACCGGCTACACGCTGTTTTGCACTTGGTCTACATTGTATCCCATTGGCTACACACTGTTTCCTACGCGCTACACACGGTTTCCTACTGGTTACATGCAGATTCCTACTGGCTACATCGTCTTTTGCACCGGCTATACCCTGTTTCCAATTGGCTACACATTGTTTCCCATTGGCTACACACTGTTTCCTACCGGCTACACACTGTTTCCTACCGGCTACACACTGTTTCCCATTGGCTACATGCTGTTTCCCATTGGCTACACACTGTTTCCTACCGGCTACACCCTGTTTCCTACCGGTTACACACTGTTTCCCATTGGCTACACACAGTTTCCTACGCGCTACACACGGTTTCCTACTGGTTACATGCAGATTCCTACCGGCTACACACTGTTTCCCACCGGCTACATCGTCTTTTGCACCGGCTATACCCTGTTTCCAATTGGCTACACACTGTTTCCCATTGGCTACACACTGTTTCCTACCGGCTACACACTGTTTCCTACCGGCTACACACTGTTTCCTACCGGCTACACACTGTTTCCCATTGGCTACACAATGTTTCCCATTGGCTACACACTGTTTCCTAACGGCCACACGTTGTTTCCTACCGGCTATGTACTCTTTCCTACCGGCTACACTGTTTCCTCCCGGATACGCACTGTTTCCCATTGGCTTAACAATGTTTTCAACTTGCTACATGCTGTTTTCCATTGGCTTCACTATGTTTCCTACCGGGTACACACTGTTTCCATTGGCTACAAGCTGTTTCCCATTGGCTACACACAGTTTCCTACCAGCTACACACTGTTTCCTACCAGCTACACACTGTTTCCTACCGGCTACACACTGTTTCCTACCGGCTACACACTGTTTCCCATTGGCTACACAATGTTTCCCATTGGCTACACACTGTTTCCTAACGGCCACACGTTGTTTCCTACCGGCTATGTACTCTTTCCTACCGGCTACACTGTTTCCTCCCGGATACGCACTGTTTCCCATTGGCTTAACAATGTTTTCAACTTGCTACATGCTGTTTTCCATTGGCTTCACTATGTTTCCTACCGGGTACACACTGTTTCAATTGGCTACAAGCTGTTTCCCATTGGCTACACACAGTTTCCTACCAGCTACACACTGTTTCCTACCAGCTACACACTGTTTCCTACCGGCTACACACTGTTTCCCATTGGCTACATGCTGTTTCCTAAAGGCTCTATACAGTTTCCCATTGGCTACACACTGTTTCATACTGGCTACACGCTGTTTCCTACCGGCTACACGCTGTTTCCTACGGGCTACACACTGTTTCCTACCGGCTACACACTGTTTCCTTCCGGCTACACACTGTTTCCTCCCGGCTGTTTCCCATTGGCTACACGCTGTTTTCCATTGGCTACATGCTTTTTCCATTGGCTACACACTGTTTCCCATTGGCTGCACCCTGTTTCCTACCGGTTACACACTGTTTCCCATTGGCTACACACAGTTTCCTACGCGCTACACACGGTTTCCTACTGGTTACATGCAGATTCCTACCGGCTACACACTGTTTCCCACCGGCTACATCGTCTTTTGCATCGGCTATACCCTGTTTCCAATTGGCTACACACTGTTTCCCATTGGCTACACACTGTTTCCTACCGGCTACACACTGTTTCCTACCGGCTACACACTGTTTCCCATTGGCTACACAATGTTTCCCATTGGCTACACATTGTTTCCTAACGGCCACACGTTGTTTCCTACCGGCTATGTACTCTTTCCTACCGGCTACACTGTTTCCTCCCGAATACGCACTGTTTCCCATTGGCGACACACTGTTTCCTACCAGCTACACACTGTTCCCTGCCGGCAACACACTGTTTCCTACCGGGTACACACTGTTTCCCATTGGCTACGCACTGTTATCTACCAGCTACACACTGTTTCCTACTGGCTACACACTGTTTCCTACCGGCTACACACTGTTTCCCATTGGCTACGCACTGTTTCCTACCGGCTACACACTGTTTGCTACTGGCTACACACTGTTTCCTACCGGCTACACGCTGTTTTGCACTTGGTCTACATTGTATCCCATTGGCTACACACTGTTTCCTACGCGCTACACACGGTTTCCTACTTGTTACATGCAGATTCCTACTGGCTACATCGTCTTTTGCACCGGCTATACCCTGTTTCCAATTGGCTACACATTGTTTCCCATTGGCTACACACTGTTTCCTACCGGCTACACACTGTTTCCTACCGGCTACACACTGTTTCCCATTGGCTACATGCTGTTTCCCATTGGCTACACACTGTTTCCTACCGGCTACACCCTGTTTCCTACCGGTTACACACTGTTTCCCATTGGCTACACACAGTTTCCTACGCGCTACACACGGTTTCCTACTGGTTACATGCAGATTCCTACCGGCTACACACTGTTTCCCACCGGCTACATGGTCTTTTGCACCGGCTATACCCTGTTTCCAATTGGCTACACACTGTTTCCCATTGGCTACACACTGTTTCCTACCGGCTACACACTGTTTCCTACCGGCTACACACTGTTTCCTACCGGCTACACACTGTTTCCCATTGGCTACACAATGTTTCCCATTGGCTACACACTGTTTCCTAACGGCCACACGTTGTTTCCTACCGGCTATGTACTCTTTCCTACCGGCTACACTGTTTCCTCCCGAATACGCACTGTTTCCCATTGGCGACACACTGTTTCCTACCGGCTACACACTGTTCCCTGCCGGCAACACACTGTTTCCTACCGGGTACACACTGTTTCCCATTGGCTACGCACTGTTATCTACCAGCTACACACTGTTTCCTACTGGCTACACACTGTTTCCTACCGGCTACACACTGTTTCCCATTGGCTACGCACTGTTTCCTACCGGCTACACACTGTTTGCTACTGGCTACACACTGTTTCCTACCGGCTACACGCTGTTTTGCACTTGGTCTACATTGTATCCCATTGGCTACACACTGTTTCCTACGCGCTACACACGGTTTCCTACTGGTTACATGCAGATTCCTACTGGCTACATCGTCTTTTGCACCGGCTATACCCTGTTTCCAATTGGCTACACATTGTTTCCCATTGGCTACACACTGTTTCCTACCGGCTACACACTGTTTCCTACCGGCTACACACTGTTTCCCATTGGCTACATGCTGTTTCCCATTGGCTACACACTGTTTCCTACCGGCTACACCCTGTTTCCTACCGGTTACACACTGTTTCCCATTGGCTACACACAGTTTCCTACGCGCTACACACGGTTTCCTACTGGTTACATGCAGATTCCTACCGGCTACACACTGTTTCCCACCGGCTACATCGTCTTTTGCACCGGCTATACCCTGTTTCCAATTGGCTACACACTGTTTCCCATTGGCTACACACTGTTTCCTACCGGCTACACACTGTTTCCTACCGGCTACACACTGTTTCCTACCGGCTACACACTGTTTCCCATTGGCTACACAATGTTTCCCATTGGCTACACACTGTTTCCTAACGGCCACACGTTGTTTCCTACCGGCTATGTACTCTTTCCTACCGGCTACACTGTTTCCTCCCGGATACGCACTGTTTCCCATTGGCTTAACAATGTTTTCAACTTGCTACATGCTGTTTTCCATTGGCTTCACTATGTTTCCTACCGGGTACACACTGTTTCCATTGGCTACAAGCTGTTTCCCATTGGCTACACACAGTTTCCTACCAGCTACACACTGTTTCCTACCAGCTACACACTGTTTCCTACCGGCTACACACTGTTTCCTACCGGCTACACACTGTTTCCCATTGGCTACACAATGTTTCCCATTGGCTACACACTGTTTCCTAACGGCCACACGTTGTTTCCTACCGGCTATGTACTCTTTCCTACCGGCTACACTGTTTCCTCCCGGATACGCACTGTTTCCCATTGGCTTAACAATGTTTTCAACTTGCTACATGCTGTTTTCCATTGGCTTCACTATGTTTCCTACCGGGTACACACTGTTTCAATTGGCTACAAGCTGTTTCCCATTGGCTACACACAGTTTCCTACCAGCTACACACTGTTTCCTACCAGCTACACACTGTTTCCTACCGGCTACACACTGTTTCCCATTGGCTACATGCTGTTTCCTAAAGGCTCTATACAGTTTCCCATTGGCTACACACTGTTTCATACTGGCTACACGCTGTTTCCTACCGGCTACACGCTGTTTCCTACGGGCTACACACTGTTTCCTACCGGCTACACACTGTTTCCTTCCGGCTACACACTGTTTCCTCCCGGCTGTTTCCCATTGGCTACACGCTGTTTTCCATTGGCTACATGCTTTTTCCATTGGCTACACACTGTTTCCCATTGGCTGCACCCTGTTTCCTACCGGTTACACACTGTTTCCCATTGGCTACACACAGTTTCCTACGCGCTACACACGGTTTCCTACTGGTTACATGCAGATTCCTACCGGCTACACACTGTTTCCCACCGGCTACATCGTCTTTTGCATCGGCTATACCCTGTTTCCAATTGGCTACACACTGTTTCCCATTGGCTACACACTGTTTCCTACCGGCTACACACTGTTTCCTACCGGCTACACACTGTTTCCCATTGGCTACACAATGTTTCCCATTGGCTACACATTGTTTCCTAACGGCCACACGTTGTTTCCTACCGGCTATGTACTCTTTCCTACCGGCTACACTGTTTCCTCCCGAATACGCACTGTTTCCCATTGGCGACACACTGTTTCCTACCAGCTACACACTGTTCCCTGCCGGCAACACACTGTTTCCTACCGGGTGCACACTGTTTCCCATTGGCTACGCACTGTTATCTACCAGCTACACACTGTTTCCTACTGGCTACACACTGTTTCCTACCGGCTACACACTGTTTCCCATTGGCTACGCACTGTTTCCTACCGGCTACACACTGTTTGCTACTGGCTACACACTGTTTCCTACCGGCTACACGCTGTTTTGCACTTGGTCTACATTGTATCCCATTGGCTACACACTGTTTCCTACGCGCTACACACGGTTTCCTACTGGTTACATGCAGATTCCTACTGGCTACATCGTCTTTTGCACCGGCTATACCCTGTTTCCAATTGGCTACACATTGTTTCCCATTGGCTACACACTGTTTCCTACCGGCTACACACTGTTTCCTACCGGCTACACACTGTTTCCCATTGGCTACATGCTGTTTCCCATTGGCTACACACTGTTTCCTACCGGCTACACCCTGTTTCCTACCGGTTACACACTGTTTCCCATTGGCTACACACAGTTTCCTACGCGCTACACACGGTTTCCTACTGGTTACATGCAGATTCCTACCGGCTACACACTGTTTCCCACCGGCTACATGGTCTTTTGCACCGGCTATACCCTGTTTCCAATTGGCTACACACTGTTTCCCATTGGCTACACACTGTTTCCTACCGGCTACACACTGTTTCCTACCGGCTACACACTGTTTCCTACCGGCTACACACTGTTTCCCATTGGCTACACAATGTTTCCCATTGGCTACACACTGTTTCCTAACGGCCACACGTTGTTTCCTACCGGCTATGTACTCTTTCCTACCGGCTACACTGTTTCCTCCCGGATACGCACTGTTTCCCATTGGCTTAACAATGTTTTCAACTTGCTACATGCTGTTTTCCATTGGCTTCACTATGTTTCCTACCGGGTACACACTGTTTCCATTGGCTACAAGCTGTTTCCCATTGGCTACACACAGTTTCCTACCAGCTACACACTGTTTCCTACCAGCTACACACTGTTTCCTACCGGCTACACACTGTTTCCCATTGGCTACATGCTGTTTCCTAATGGCTCTATATATTTTCCCATTGGCTACACACTGTTTCATACTGGCTACACGCTGTTTCCTACGGGCTACACGCTGTTTCCTATGGGCTACACACTGTTTCCTACCGGCTACACACTGTTTCCTACTGGCTACACACTGTTTCCTCCCGGCTGTTTCCCATTGGCTACACGCTGTTTTCCATTGGCTACATGCTTTTTCCATTGGCTACACACTGTTTCCCATTGGCTACACACTGTTTCCTATCAGCTACACACTGTTTCCCATTGGCTACGCACTGTTTCCTACCGGCTACACACTGTTTGCTACTGGCTACACACTGTTTCCTACCGGCTACACGCTGTTTTGCACTTGGTCTACATTGTATCCCATTGGCTACACACTGTTTCCTACGCGCTACACACGGTTTCCTACTGGTTACATGCAGATTCCTACTGGCTACATCGTCTTTTGCACCGGCTATACCCTGTTTCCAATTGGCTACACATTGTTTCCCATTGGCTACACACTGTTTCCTACCGGCTACACACTGTTTCCTCCCGGCTATACCTTGTTTCCCATTGGCCACATGCTGTTTCCCATTGGCTACACACTGTTTCCTACCGGCTACACACTGTTTCCCATTGGCTACACACTGTTTCCCATTGGCTACACACTGTTTCCTAACGGCCACACGCTGTTTCCTACCGGCTATGTGCTCTTTCCTACCGGCTACACTGTTTCCTCCCGGATACGCACTGTTTCCCATTGGCTTAACAATGTTTTCAACTTGCTACATGCTGTTTTCCATTGGCTTCACTATGTTTCCTACCGGGTACACACTGTTTCAATTGGCTACAAGCTGTTTCCCATTGGCTACACACAGTTTCCTACCAGCTACACACTGTTTCCTACCAGCTACACACTGTTTCCTACCGGCTACACACTGTTTCCCATTGGCTACATGCTGTTTCCTAAAGGCTCTATACAGTTTCCCATTGGCTACACACTGTTTCATACTGGCTACACGCTGTTTCCTACCGGCTACACGCTGTTTCCTACGGGCTACACACTGTTTCCTACCGGCTACACACTGTTTCCTTCCGGCTACACACTGTTTCCTCCCGGCTGTTTCCCATTGGCTACACGCTGTTTTCCATTGGCTACATGCTTTTTCCATTGGCTACACACTGTTTCCCATTGGCTGCACCCTGTTTCCTACCGGTTACACACTGTTTCCCATTGGCTACACACAGTTTCCTACGCGCTACACACGGTTTCCTACTGGTTACATGCAGATTCCTACCGGCTACACACTGTTTCCCACCGGCTACATCGTCTTTTGCATCGGCTATACCCTGTTTCCAATTGGCTACACACTGTTTCCCATTGGCTACACACTGTTTCCTACCGGCTACACACTGTTTCCTACCGGCTACACACTGTTTCCTACCGGCTACACACTGTTTCCCATTGGCTACACAATGTTTCCCATTGGCTACACATTGTTTCCTAACGGCCACACGTTGTTTCCTACCGGCTATGTACTCTTTCCTACCGGCTACACTGTTTCCTCCCGAATATGCACTGTTTCCCATTGGCGACACACTGTTTCCTACCAGCTACACACTGTTCCCTGCCGGCAACACACTGTTTCCTACCGGGTACACACTGTTTCCCATTGGCTACGCACTGTTATCTACCAGCTACACACTGTTTCCTACTGGCTACACACTGTTTCCTACCGGCTACACACTGTTTCCCATTGGCTACGCACTATTTCCTACCGGCTACACACTGTTTGCTACTGGCTACACACTGTTTCCTACCGGCTACACGCTGTTTTGCACTTGGTCTACATTGTATCCCATTGGCTACACACTGTTTCCTACGCGCTACACACGGTTTCCTACTGGTTACATGCAGATTCCTACTGGCTACATCGTCTTTTGCACCGGCTATACCCTGTTTCCAATTGGCTACACATTGTTTCCCATTGGCTACACACTGTTTCCTACCGGCTACACACTGTTTCCTACCGGCTACACACTGTTTCCCATTGGCTACATGCTGTTTCCCATTGGCTACACACTGTTTCCTACCGGCTACACCCTGTTTCCTACCGGTTACACACTGTTTCCCATTGGCTACACACAGTTTCCTACGCGCTACACACGGTTTCCTACTGGTTACATGCAGATTCCTACCGGCTACACACTGTTTCCCACCGGCTACATCGTCTTTTGCACCGGCTATACCCTGTTTCCAATTGGCTACACACTGTTTCCCATTGGCTACACACTGTTTCCTACCGGCTACACACTGTTTCCTACCGGCTACACACTGTTTCCTACCGGCTACACACTGTTTCCCATTGGCTACACAATGTTTCCCATTGGCTACACACTGTTTCCTAACGGCCACACGTTGTTTCCTACCGGCTATGTACTCTTTCCTACCGGCTACACTGTTTCCTCCCGGATACGCACTGTTTCCCATTGGCTTAACAATGTTTTCAACTTGCTACATGCTGTTTTCCATTGGCTTCACTATGTTTCCTACCGGGTACACACTGTTTCCATTGGCTACAAGCTGTTTCCCATTGGCTACACACAGTTTCCTACCAGCTACACACTGTTTCCTACCAGCTACACACTGTTTCCTACCGGCTACACACTGTTTCCTACCGGCTACACACTGTTTCCCATTGGCTACACAATGTTTCCCATTGGCTACACACTGTTTCCTAACGGCCACACGTTGTTTCCTACCGGCTATGTACTCTTTCCTACCGGCTACACTGTTTCCTCCCGGATACGCACTGTTTCCCATTGGCTTAACAATGTTTTCAACTTGCTACATGCTGTTTTCCATTGGCTTCACTATGTTTCCTACCGGGTACACACTGTTTCAATTGGCTACAAGCTGTTTCCCATTGGCTACACACAGTTTCCTACCAGCTACACACTGTTTCCTACCAGCTACACACTGTTTCCTACCGGCTACACACTGTTTCCCATTGGCTACATGCTGTTTCCTAAAGGCTCTATACAGTTTCCCATTGGCTACACACTGTTTCATACTGGCTACACGCTGTTTCCTACCGGCTACACGCTGTTTCCTACGGGCTACACACTGTTTCCTACCGGCTACACACTGTTTCCTTCCGGCTACACACTGTTTCCTCCCGGCTGTTTCCCATTGGCTACACGCTGTTTTCCATTGGCTACATGCTTTTTCCATTGGCTACACACTGTTTCCCATTGGCTGCACCCTGTTTCCTACCGGTTACACACTGTTTCCCATTGGCTACACACAGTTTCCTACGCGCTACACACGGTTTCCTACTGGTTACATGCAGATTCCTACCGGCTACACACTGTTTCCCACCGGCTACATCGTCTTTTGCATCGGCTATACCCTGTTTCCAATTGGCTACACACTGTTTCCCATTGGCTACACACTGTTTCCTACCGGCTACACACTGTTTCCTACCGGCTACACACTGTTTCCTACCGGCTACACACTGTTTCCCATTGGCTACACAATGTTTCCCATTGGCTACACATTGTTTCCTAACGGCCACACGTTGTTTCCTACCGGCTATGTACTCTTTCCTACCGGCTACACTGTTTCCTCCCGAATACGCACTGTTTCCCATTGGCGACACACTGTTTCCTACCAGCTACACACTGTTCCCTGCCGGCAACACACTGTTTCCTACCGGGTACACACTGTTTCCCATTGGCTACGCACTGTTATCTACCAGCTACACACTGTTTCCTACTGGCTACACACTGTTTCCTACCGGCTACACACTGTTTCCCATTGGCTACGCACTATTTCCTACCGGCTACACACTGTTTGCTACTGGCTACACACTGTTTCCTACCGGCTACACGCTGTTTTGCACTTGGTCTACATTGTATCCCATTGGCTACACACTGTTTCCTACGCGCTACACACGGTTTCCTACTGGTTACATGCAGATTCCTACTGGCTACATCGTCTTTTGCACCGGCTATACCCTGTTTCCAATTGGCTACACATTGTTTCCCATTGGCTACACACTGTTTCCTACCGGCTACACACTGTTTCCTACCGGCTACACACTGTTTCCCATTGGCTACATGCTGTTTCCCATTGGCTACACACTGTTTCCTACCGGCTACACCCTGTTTCCTACCGGTTACACACTGTTTCCCATTGGCTACACACAGTTTCCTACGCGCTACACACGGTTTCCTACTGGTTACATGCAGATTCCTACCGGCTACACACTGTTTCCCACCGGCTACATCGTCTTTTGCACCGGCTATACCCTGTTTCCAATTGGCTACACACTGTTTCCCATTGGCTACACACTGTTTCCTACCGGCTACACACTGTTTCCTACCGGCTACACACTGTTTCCTACCGGCTACACACTGTTTCCCATTGGCTACACAATGTTTCCCATTGGCTACACACTGTTTCCTAACGGCCACACGTTGTTTCCTACCGGCTATGTACTCTTTCCTACCGGCTACACTGTTTCCTCCCGGATACGCACTGTTTCCCATTGGCTTAACAATGTTTTCAACTTGCTACATGCTGTTTTCCATTGGCTTCACTATGTTTCCTACCGGGTACACACTGTTTCCATTGGCTACAAGCTGTTTCCCATTGGCTACACACAGTTTCCTACCAGCTACACACTGTTTCCTACCAGCTACACACTGTTTCCTACCGGCTACACACTGTTTCCTACCGGCTACACACTGTTTCCCATTGGCTACACAATGTTTCCCATTGGCTACACACTGTTTCCTAACGGCCACACGTTGTTTCCTACCGGCTATGTACTCTTTCCTACCGGCTACACTGTTTCCTCCCGGATACGCACTGTTTCCCATTGGCTTAACAATGTTTTCAACTTGCTACATGCTGTTTTCCATTGGCTTCACTATGTTTCCTACCGGGTACACACTGTTTCCATTGGCTACAAGCTGTTTCCCATTGGCTACACACAGTTTCCTACCAGCTACACACTGTTTCCTACCAGCTACACACTGTTTCCTACCGGCTACACACTGTTTCCCATTGGCTACATGCTGTTTCCTAATGGCTCTATATATTTTCCCATTGGCTACACACTGTTTCATACTGGCTACACGCTGTTTCCTACGGGCTACACGCTGTTTCCTATGGGCTACACACTGTTTCCTACCGGCTACACACTGTTTCCTACTGGCTACACACTGTTTCCTCCCGGCTGTTTCCCATTGGCTACACGCTGTTTTCCATTGGCTACATGCTTTTTCCATTGGCTACACACTGTTTCCCATTGGCTACACACTGTTTCCTATCAGCTACACACTGTTTCCCATTGGCTACGCACTGTTTCCTACCGGCTACACACTGTTTCCTACTGGCTACACACTGTTTCCTACCGGCTACACGCTGTTTTGCACTTGGTCTACATTGTATCCCATTGGCTACACACTGTTTCCTACGCGCTACACACGGTTTCCTACTGGTTACATGCAGATTCCTACTGGCTACATCGTCTTTTGCACCGGCTATACCCTGTTTCCAATTGGCTACACATTGTTTCCCATTGGCTACACACTGTTTCCTACCGGCTACACACTGTTTCCTCCCGGCTATACCTTGTTTCCCATTGGCCACATGCTGTTTCCCATTGGCTACACACTGTTTCCTACCGGCTACACACTGTTTCCCATTGGCTACACACTGTTTCCCATTGGCTACACACTGTTTCCTAACGGCCACACGCTGTTTCCTACCGGCTATGTGCTCTTTCCTACCGGCTACACTGTTTCCTCCCGGATACGCACTGTTTCCCATTGGCTTAACAATGTTTTCAACTTGCTACATGCTGTTTTCCATTGGCTTCACTATGTTTCCTACCGGGTACACACTGTTTCAATTGGCTACAAGCTGTTTCCCATTGGCTACACACAGTTTCCTACCAGCTACACACTGTTTCCTACCAGCTACACACTGTTTCCTACCGGCTACACACTGTTTCCCATTGGCTACATGCTGTTTCCTAAAGGCTCTATACAGTTTCCCATTGGCTACACACTGTTTCATACTGGCTACACGCTGTTTCCTACCGGCTACACGCTGTTTCCTACGGGCTACACACTGTTTCCTACCGGCTACACACTGTTTCCTTCCGGCTACACACTGTTTCCTCCCGGCTGTTTCCCATTGGCTACACGCTGTTTTCCATTGGCTACATGCTTTTTCCATTGGCTACACACTGTTTCCCATTGGCTGCACCCTGTTTCCTACCGGTTACACACTGTTTCCCATTGGCTACACACAGTTTCCTACGCGCTACACACGGTTTCCTACTGGTTACATGCAGATTCCTACCGGCTACACACTGTTTCCCACCGGCTACATCGTCTTTTGCATCGGCTATACCCTGTTTCCAATTGGCTACACACTGTTTCCCATTGGCTACACACTGTTTCCTACCGGCTACACACTGTTTCCTACCGGCTACACACTGTTTCCTACCGGCTACACACTGTTTCCCATTGGCTACACAATGTTTCCCATTGGCTACACATTGTTTCCTAACGGCCACACGTTGTTTCCTACCGGCTATGTACTCTTTCCTACCGGCTACACTGTTTCCTCCCGAATACGCACTGTTTCCCATTGGCGACACACTGTTTCCTACCAGCTACACACTGTTCCCTGCCGGCAACACACTGTTTCCTACCGGGTACACACTGTTTCCCATTGGCTACGCACTGTTATCTACCAGCTACACACTGTTTCCTACTGGCTACACACTGTTTCCTACCGGCTACACACTGTTTCCCATTGGCTACGCACTGTTTCCTACCGGCTACACACTGTTTGCTACTGGCTACACACTGTTTCCTACCGGCTACACGCTGTTTTGCACTTGGTCTACATTGTATCCCATTGGCTACACACTGTTTCCTACGCGCTACACACGGTTTCCTACTGGTTACATGCAGATTCCTACTGGCTACATCGTCTTTTGCACCGGCTATACCCTGTTTCCAATTGGCTACACATTGTTTCCCATTGGCTACACACTGTTTCCTACCGGCTACACACTGTTTCCTACCGGCTACACACTGTTTCCCATTGGCTACATGCTGTTTCCCATTGGCTACACACTGTTTCCTACCGGCTACACCCTGTTTCCTACCGGTTACACACTGTTTCCCATTGGCTACACACAGTTTCCTACGCGCTACACACGGTTTCCTACTGGTTACATGCAGATTCCTACCGGCTACACACTGTTTCCCACCGGCTACATGGTCTTTTGCACCGGCTATACCCTGTTTCCAATTGGCTACACACTGTTTCCCATTGGCTACACACTGTTTCCTACCGGCTACACACTGTTTCCTACCGGCTACACACTGTTTCCTACCGGCTACACACTGTTTCCCATTGGCTACACAATGTTTCCCATTGGCTACACACTGTTTCCTAACGGCCACACGTTGTTTCCTACCGGCTATGTACTCTTTCCTACCGGCTACACTGTTTCCTCCCGGATACGCACTGTTTCCCATTGGCGACACACTGTTTCCTACCAGCTACACACTGTTCCCTGCCGGCTACACACTGTTTCCTACCGGGTACACACTGTTTCCCATTGGCTACGCACTGTTTCCTACCAGCTACACACTGTTTCCTACTGGCTACACACTGTTTGCTACCGGCTACACACTGTTTCCCATTGGTACACACTGTTTCCTACTGGCTACACACTGTTTCCTACTGGCTACACAATGTTTCCTACCGGCTACACGCTGTTTTGCACGTGGTCTACATTGTATCCCATTGGATACACACTGTTTCCTACGCGCTACACACGGTTTCCCACTGGTTACATGCAGATTCCTACCGGCTACACACTGTTTCCCAATGGCTACATTGTCTTTTGCACCGGCTATACCCTGTTTCCAATTGGCTACACACTGTTTCCCATTGGCTACACACTGTTTCCTACCGGCTACACACTGTTTCATCCCGGCTATACACTGTTTCCTACCAGCTATACACTCTTTCTTAAAGGCTACACACTGTTTTCTACCGGCTACACACTGTTTCCTACTGGCTACACACTGTTTCCTACCGGCTACATACTGTTTCCTATTGGCTACAGACTGTTTCCTACCGGCTACACACTGTTTCCTACCGGCTACATACTGTTTCCTATTGGCTACACACTGTTTCCTACTGGCTACACACTGTTTCCTACCGGCTACACGCTGTTTTGCACCTGGTCTACATTGTATCCCATTGGCTACACACTGTTTCCTACGCGCTACACACAGTTTCCTACTGGTTACATGCAGATTCCTACCGGCTACACACTGTTTCCCACCGGCTACATCGTCTTTTGCACCGGCTATACCCTGTTTCCAATTGGCTACACATTGTTTCCCATTGGCTACACACTGTTTCCTACCGGCTACACACTGTTTCCTACCGGCTACACACTGTTTCCTCCCGGCTATACCTTGTTTCCCATCGGCCACATGCTGTTTCCCATTGGCTACACACTGTTTCCTATTGGCTACACACTGTTTCCTAACGGCCACATGCTGTTTCCTACCGGCTATGTGCTCTTTCCTACCGGCTACACTGTTTCCTCCCGGATACGCTCTGTTTCCCATTGGCTTAACAATGTTTTCAACTTGCTACATGCTGTTTTCCATTGGCTTCATTATGTTTCCTACCGGGTACACGCTGTTTCCATTGGCTACAAGCTGTTTCCCATTGGCTACACACACTTTCCTACCAGCGACACACTGTTTCCTACCAGCTACACACTGTTTCCTACTGGCTACACACTGTTTCCTACCGGCTACACATTGTTTCCCATTGGCTACGCACTGTTTCCTACCGGCTACACACTGTTTCCTACTGGCTACACAATGTTTCCTACCGGCTACACGCTGTTTTGCACCTGGTCTACATTGTATCCCATTGGATACACACTGTTTCCTACGCGCTACACACGGTTTCCTACTGGTTACATGCAGATTCCTACGGGCTACACACTGTTTCCCACTGGCTACATTGTCTTTTGCACCGGCTATACCCTGTTTCCAATTGGCTACACACTGTTTCCCATTGGCTACACACTGTTTCCTACCGGCTACACACTGTTTCATCCCGGCTATACACTGTTTCCTACCGGCTACACACTCTTTCCTAAAGGCTACACACTGTTTTCTACCGGCTACACACTGTTTCCTACTGGCTACACACTGTTTTCTAGCGGCTACATGCTGTTTTGCACCTGGTCTTCTTTGTATCCCATTGGCTACACACTGTTTCCTACGGGCTACACACGGGTTTCCTACTGGTTACATGCAGTTTCCTACCGGCTACACACTGTTTCCCACCGGCTACATGGTCTTTCGCACCGGCTATACCCTGTTTCCAATTGGCTATACAGGGTTTCCCATTGGCTACACACTGTATCCCACCGGCTATGTGTTTTTTCCTACCGGCTACACTGTTTCCTCCCGGATACACACGGTTTCCCATTGGCTTAGCAATGTTTTCTACCGGCTACATGCTGTTTTCCATTGGCATCACGATGTTTACTATCGGGTACACACTGTTTCCATTGGCTACACGCTGTTTCCCATTGGCTAAACACTGTTTCCTACCAGCTACACACTGTTTCCTACCAGCTACACACTGTTTCCTACCGGCTACACACTGTTTCCCATTGGCTACACACTGTTTCCTACCAGCTACACACTGGTTCCTCCCCGCTATACATTGTTTCCTACCGGCTACACACTCTTTCCTAATGGCTACACACTGTTTCCTACCGGCTACACACTGTTTCCTACTGGCTACACACTGTTTCCTAGCGGCTACACGCTGTTTTGCACCTGGTCTACATTGTATCCCATTGGCTACACACTGTTTCCTACGGGCTACACACGGGTTTCCTACTGGTTACATGCAGTTTCCTACCGGCTACACACTGTTTCCCACCGGCTACATCGTCTTTTGCACCGGCTATACCCTGTTTCCAATTGGCTACACACTGTTTCCCATTGGCTACACACTGTTTCCTACCGGCTACACACTGTTTCCTCCCGGCTATACCTTGTTTCCCATTGGCCACATGCTGTTTCCCATTGGCTACACACTTTTTCCTACCGGCTACACACTGTTTCCCATTGGCTACACAATGTTTCCCATTGGCTACACACTGTTTCCTACAAGCTACACACTGTTCCCTGCCGGCTACACACTGTTTCCTACCGGATACGCACTGTTTCCCATTGGCTACGCACTGTTTCCTACCAGCTACACACTGTTTCCTACTGGCTACACACTTTTTCCCATTGTCTACCCATTGTTTCCCATTGGCTACACACTGTTTCCTACCGGCTACACACTGTTTCCCATTGGCAACACAATGTTTCCCATTGGCTACACACATGTTTCCTAAAGGCGACATACTTTTTCCTACTGGCTATGTGCTCTTTCCTACCGGCTACACTGTTTCCTCCCGGATATGCAGTGTTTCCCATTGGCTTAACAATGTTTTCAACTTGCTACATGCTGTTTTCCATTGGCTTCACTATGTTTCCTACCGGGTACACACTGTTTCCATTGGCTTCAAGCTGTTTCCCATTGGCTACACACAGTTTCCTACCAGCTACACAGTGTTTCCTACCAGCTACACACTGTTTCCTACCGGCTACACACTGTTTCCCATTGGCTACATGCTGTTTCCTAACGGCTCTATACAGTTTCCCATTGGCTACACACTGTTTCATACTGGCTACACGCTGTTTCCTACCGGCTACACGCTGTTTCCTACCGGCTACACACTGTTTCCTACTGACTACACACTGTTTCCTAGCGGCTACACGCTGTTTTGCACCTGGTCTACATTGTATCCCATTGGCTACACACTGTTTCCTACGGGCTACACACGGGTTTCCTACTGGTTACATGCAGTTTCCTACCGGCTACACACTGTTTCCCACCGGCTACATGGTCTTTCGCACCGGCTATACCCTGTTTCCAATTGGCTACACACGGTTTCCCATTGGCTACACACTGTTTCCTACCGGCTACACACTGTTTCCTACCGGCTACATACTGTTTCCTATCGGCTACACACTGTTTCCTACTGGCTACACACTGTTTCCTACCGGCTACACGCTGTCTTGCACCTGGTCTACATTGTATCCCATTGGCTACACACTGTTTCCTACGCGCAACACACAGTTTCCTACTGGTTACATGCAGATTCCTACCGGCTACACACTGTTTCCCACCGGCTACATCGTCTTTTGCACCGGCTATACCCTGTTTCCAATTGGCTACACACTGTTTCCCATTGGCTACACACTGTTTCCTACCGGCCACACACTGTTTCCTACCGGCTACACACTGTTTCCTCCCGGCTATACCTTGTTTCCCATCGGCCACATGCTGTTTCCCATTGGCTACACACTGTTTCCCATTGGCTACACACTGTTTCCTAACGGCCACACGCTGTTTCCTCCCGGCTATGTTCTCTTTCCTACCGGCTACACTGTTTCCTCCCGGATACGCACTGTTTCCCATTGGCTTAACAATGTTTTCAACTTGCTACATGCTGTTTTCCATTGGCTTCACTATGTTTCCTACCGGGTACACACTGTTTCCATTGGCTACAAGCTGTTTCCCATTGGCTACACACAGTTTCCTACCAGCTACACACTGTTTCCTACCAGCTACACACTGGTTCCTACCGGCTACACACTGTTTCCCATTGGCTACATGCTGTTTCCTAATGGCTCTATATATTTTCCCATTGGCTACACACTGTTTCATACTGGCTACACGCTGTTTCCTACGGGCTACATGCTGTTTCCTATGGGCTACACACTGTTTCCTACCGGCTACACACTGTTTCCTACTGGCTACACACTGTTTCCTCCCGGCTGTTTCCCATTGGCTACACGCTGTTTTCCATTGGCTACATGCTTTTTCCATTGGCTACACACTGTTTCCCATTGGCTACACACTGTTTCCTATCAGCTACACACTGTTTCCCATTGGCTACGCACTGTTTCCTACCGGCTACACACTGTTTGCTACTGGCTACACACTGTTTCCTACCGGCTACACGCTGTTTTGCACTTGGTCTACATTGTATCCCATTGGCTACACACTGTTTCCTACGCGCTACACACGGTTTCCTACTGGTTACATGCAGATTCCTACTGGCTACATCGTCTTTTGCACCGGCTATACCCTGTTTCCAATTGGCTACACATTGTTTCCCATTGGCTACACACTGTTTCCTACCGGCTACACACTGTTTCCTCCCGGCTATACCTTGTTTCCCATTGGCCACATGCTGTTTCCCATTGGCTACACACTGTTTCCTACCGGCTACACACTGTTTCCCATTGGCTACACACTGTTTCCCATTGGCTACACACTGTTTCCTAACGGCCACACGCTGTTTCCTACCGGCTATGTGCTCTTTCCTACCGGCTACACTGTTTCCTCCCGGATACGCACTGTTTCCCATTGGCTTAACAATGTTTTCAACTTGCTACATGCTGTTTTCCATTGGCTTCACTATGTTTCCTACCGGGTACACACTGTTTCAATTGGCTACAAGCTATTTCCCATTGGCTACACACAGTTTCCTACCAGCTACACACTGTTTCCTACCAGCTACACACTGTTTCCTACCGGCTACACACTGTTTCCCATTGGCTACATGCTGTTTCCTAAAGGCTCTATACAGTTTCCCATTGGCTACACACTGTTTCATACTGGCTACACGCTGTTTCCTACCGGCTACACGCTGTTTCCTACGGGCTACACACTGTTTCCTACCGGCTACACACTGTTTCCTTCCGGCTACACACTGCTTCCTCCCGGCTGTTTCCCATTGGCTACACGCTGTTTTCCATTGGCGACATGCTTTTTCCATTGGCTACACACTGTTTCCCATTGGCTGCACCCTGTTTCCTACCGGTTACACACTGTTTCCCATTGGCTACACACAGTTTCCTACGCGCTACACACGGTTTCCTACTGGTTACATGCAGATTCCTACCGGCTACACACTGTTTCCCACCGGCTACATCGTCTTTTGCATCGGCTATACCCTGTTTCCAATTGGCTACACACTGTTTCCTACTGGCTACACACTTTTTCCCATTGTCTACCCATTGTTTCCCATTGGCTACACACTGTTTCCTACCGGCTACACACTGTTTCCCATTGGCAACACAATGTTTCCCATTGGCTACACACATGTTTCCTAACGGCGACATACTTTTTCCTACTGGCTATGTGCTCTTTCCTACCGGCTACACTGTTTCCTCCCGGATACGCAGTGTTTCCCATTGGCTTAACAATGTTTTCAACTTGCTACATGCTGTTTTCCATTGGCTTCACTATGTTTCCTACCGGGTACACACTGTTTCCATTGGCTTCAAGCTGTTTCCCATTGGCTACACACAGTTTCCTACCAGCTACACAGTGTTTCCTACCAGCTACACACTGTTTCCTACCGGCTACACACTGTTTCCCATTGGCTACATGCTGTTTCCTAACGGCTCTATACAGTTTCCCATTGGCTACACACTGTTTCATACTGGCTACACGCTGTTTCCTACCGGCTACACGCTGTTTCCTACCGGCTACACACTGTTTCCTACTGACTACACACTGTTTCCTAGCGGCTACACGCTGTTTTGCACCTGGTCTACATTGTATCCCATTGGCTACACACTGTTTCCTACGGGCTACACACGGGTTTCCTACTGGTTACATGCAGTTTCCTACCGGCTACACACTGTTTCCCACCGGCTACATGGTCTTTCGCACCGGCTATACCCTGTTTCCAATTGGCTACACACGGTTTCCCATTGGCTACACACTGTTTCCTACCGGCTACACACTGTTTCCTACCGGCTACATACTGTTTCCTATCGGCTACACACTGTTTCCTACTGGCTACACACTGTTTCCTACCGGCTACACGCTGTCTTGCACCTGGTCTACATTGTATCCCATTGGCTACACACTGTTTCCTACGCGCAACACACAGTTTCCTACTGGTTACATGCAGATTCCTACCGGCTACACACTGTTTCCCACCGGCTACATCGTCTTTTGCACCGGCTATACCCTGTTTCCAATTGGCTACACACTGTTTCCCATTGGCTACACACTGTTTCCTACCGGCCACACACTGTTTCCTACCGGCTACACACTGTTTCCTCCCGGCTATACCTTGTTTCCCATCGGCCACATGCTGTTTCCCATTGGCTACACACTGTTTCCCATTGGCTACACACTGTTTCCTAACGGCCACACGCTGTTTCCTCCCGGCTATGTTCTCTTTCCTACCGGCTACACTGTTTCCTCCCGGATACGCACTGTTTCCCATTGGCTTAACAATGTTTTCAACTTGCTACATGCTGTTTTCCATTGGCTTCACTATGTTTCCTACCGGGTACACACTGTTTCCATTGGCTACAAGCTGTTTCCCATTGGCTACACACAGTTTCCTACCAGCTACACACTGTTTCCTACCAGCTACACACTGTTTCCTACCGGCTACACACTGTTTCCCATTGGCTACATGCTGTTTCCTAATGGCTCTATATATTTTCCCATTGGCTACACACTGTTTCATACTGGCTACACGCTGTTTCCTACGGGCTACACGCTGTTTCCTATGGGCTACACACTGTTTCCTACCGGCTACACACTGTTTCCTACTGGCTACACACTGTTTCCTCCCGGCTGTTTCCCATTGACTACACGCTGTTTTCCATTGGCTACATGCTTTTTCCATTGGCTACACACTGTTTCCCATTGGCTACACACTGTTTCCTATCAGCTACACACTGTTTCCCATTGGCTACGCACTGTATCCCACCGGCTATGTGTTTTTTCCTACCGGCTACACTGTTTCCTCCCGGATACACACGGTTTCCCATTGGCTTAGCAATGTTTTCTACCGGCTACATGCTGTTTTCCATTGGCATCACGATGTTTACTATCGGGTACACACTGTTTCCATTGGCTACACGCTGTTTCCCATTGGCTAAACACTGTTTCCTACCAGCTACACACTGTTTCCTACCAGCTACACACTGTTTCCTACCGGCTACACACTGTTTCCCATTGGCTACACACTGTTTCCTACCAGCTACACACTGGTTCCTCCCCGCTATACATTGTTTCCTACCGGCTACACACTCTTTCCTAATGGCTACACACTGTTTCCTACCGGCTACACACTGTTTCCTACTGGCTACACACTGTTTCCTAGCGGCTACACGCTGTTTTGCACCTGGTCTACATTGTATCCCATTGGCTACACACTGTTTCCTACGGGCTACACACGGGTTTCCTACTGGTTACATGCAGTTTCCTACCGGCTACACACTGTTTCCCACCGGCTACATCGTCTTTTGCACCGGCTATACCCTGTTTCCAATTGGCTACACACTGTTTCCCATTGGCTACACACTGTTTCCTACCGGCTACACACTGTTTCCTCCCGGCTATACCTTGTTTCCCATTGGCCACATGCTGTTTCCCATTGGCTACACACTTTTTCCTACCGGCTACACACTGTTTCCCATTGGCTACACAATGTTTCCCATTGGCTACACACTGTTTCCTACAAGCTACACACTATTCCCTGCCGGCTACACACTGTTTCCTACCGGATACGCACTGTTTCCCATTGGCTACGCACTGTTTCCTACCAGCTACACACTGTTTCCTACTGGCTACACACTTTTTCCCATTGTCTACCCATTGTTTCCCATTGGCTACACACTGTTTCCTACCGGCTACACACTGTTTCCCATTGGCAACACAATGTTTCCCATTGGCTACACACATGTTTCCTAACGGCGACATACTTTTTCCTACTGGCTATGTGCTCTTTCCTACCGGCTACACTGTTTCCTCCCGGATACGCATTGTTTCCCATTGGCTTAACAATGTTTTCAACTTGCTACATGCTGTTTTCCATTGGCTTCACTATGTTTCCTACCGGGTACACACTGTTTCCATTGGCTTCAAGCTGTTTCCCATTGGCTACACACAGTTTCCTACCAGCTACACAGTGTTTCCTACCAGCTACACACTGTTTCCTACCGGCTACACACTGTTTCCCATTGGCTACATGCTGTTTCCTAACGGCTCTATACAGTTTCCCATTGGCTACACACTGTTTCATACTGGCTACACGCTGTTTCCTACCGGCTACACGCTGTTTCCTACCGGCTACACACTGTTTCCTACTGACTACACACTGTTTCCTAGCGGCTACACGCTGTTTTGCACCTGGTCTACATTGTATCCCATTGGCTACACACTGTTTCCTACGGGCTACACACGGGTTTCCTACTGGTTACATGCAGTTTCCTACCGGCTACACACTGTTTCCCACCGGCTACATGGTCTTTCGCACCGGCTATACCCTGTTTCCAATTGGCTACACACGGTTTCCCATTGGCTACACACTGTTTCCTACCAGCTACACACTGTTTCCTACCGGCTACATACTGTTTCCTATCGGCTACACACTGTTTCCTACTGGCTACACACTGTTTCCTACCGGCTACACGCTGTCTTGCACCTGGTCTACATTGTATCCCATTGGCTACACACTGTTTCCTACGCGCAACACACAGTTTCCTACTGGTTACATGCAGATTCCTACCGGCTACACACTGTTTCCCACCGGCTACATCGTCTTTTGCACCGGCTATACCCTGTTTCCAATTGGCTACACACTGTTTCCCATTGGCTACACACTGTTTCCTACCGGCCACACACTGTTTCCTACCGGCTACACACTGTTTCCTCCCGGCTATACCTTGTTTCCCATCGGCCACATGCTGTTTCCCATTGGCTACACACTGTTTCCCATTGGCTACACACTGTTTCCTAACGGCCACACGCTGTTTCCTCCCGGCTATGTTCTCTTTCCTACCGGCTACACTGTTTCCTCCCGGATACGCATTGTTTCCCATTGGCTTAACAATGTTTTCAACTTGCTACATGCTGTTTTCCATTGGCTTCACTATGTTTCCTACCGGGTACACACTGTTTCCATTGGCTTCAAGCTGTTTCCCATTGGCTACACACAGTTTCCTACCAGCTACACAGTGTTTCCTACCAGCTACACAGTGTTTCCTACCGGCTACACACTGTTTCCCATTGGCTACATGCTGTTTCCTAACGGCTCTATACAGTTTCCCATTGGCTACACACTGTTTCATACTGGCTACACGCTGTTTCCTACCGGCTACACGCTGTTTCCTACCGGCTACACACTGTTTCCTACTGACTACACACTGTTTCCTAGCGGCTACACGCTGTTTTGCACCTGGTCTACATTGTATCCCATTGGCTACACACTGTTTCCTACGGGCTACACACGGGTTTCCTACTGGTTACATGCAGTTTCCTACCGGCTACACACTGTTTCCCACCGGCTACATGGTCTTTCGCACCGGCTATACCCTGTTTCCAATTGGCTACACACGGTTTCCCATTGGCTACACACTGTTTCCTACCGGCTACACACTGTTTCCTACCGGCTACATACTGTTTCCTATCGGCTACACACTGTTTCCTACTGGCTACACACTGTTTCCTACCGGCTACACGCTGTCTTGCACCTGGTCTACATTGTATCCCATTGGCTACACACTGTTTCCTACGCGCAACACACAGTTTCCTACTGGTTACATGCAGATTCCTACCGGCTACACACTGTTTCCCACCGGCTACATCGTCTTTTGCACCGGCTATACCCTGTTTCCAATTGGCTACACACTGTTTCCCATTGGCTACACACTGTTTCCTACCGGCCACACACTGTTTCCTACCGGCTACACACTGTTTCCTCCCGGCTATACCTTGTTTCCCATCGGCCACATGCTGTTTCCCATTGGCTACACACTGTTTCCCATTGGCTACACACTGTTTCCTAACGGCCACACGCTGTTTCCTCCCGGCTATGTTCTCTTTCCTACCGGCTACACTGTTTCCTCCCGGATACGCACTGTTTCCCATTGGCTTAACAATGTTTTCAACTTGCTACATGCTGTTTTCCATTGGCTTCACTATGTTTCCTACCGGGTACACACTGTTTCCATTGGCTACAAGCTGTTTCCCATTGGCTACACACAGTTTCCTACCAGCTACACACTGTTTCCTACCAGCTACACACTGGTTCCTACCGGCTACACACTGTTTCCCATTGGCTACATGCTGTTTCCTAATGGCTCTATATATTTTCCCATTGGCTACACACTGTTTCATACTGGCTACACGCTGTTTCCTACGGGCTACACGCTGTTTCCTATGGGCTACACACTGTTTCCTACCGGCTACACACTGTTTCCTACTGGCTACACACTGTTTCCTCCCGGCTGTTTCCCATTGGCTACACGCTGTTTTCCATTGGCTACATGCTTTTTCCATTGGCTACACACTGTTTCCCATTGGCTACACACTGTTTCCTATCAGCTACACACTGTTTCCCATTGGCTACGCACTGTTTCCTACCGGCTACACACTGTTTCCTACTGGCTACACACTGTTTCCTACCGGCTACACGCTGTTTTGCACTTGGTCTACATTGTATCCCATTGGCTACACACTGTTTCCTACGCGCTACACACGGTTTCCTACTGGTTACATGCAGATTCCTACTGGCTACATCGTCTTTTGCACCGGCTATACCCTGTTTCCAATTGGCTACACATTGTTTCCCATTGGCTACACACTGTTTCCTACCGGCTACACACTGTTTCCTCCCGGCTATACCTTGTTTCCCATTGGCCACATGCTGTTTCCCATTGGCTACACACTGTTTCCTACCGGCTACACACTGTTTCCCATTGGCTACACACTGTTTCCCATTGGCTACACACTTTTTCCTAACGGCCACACGCTGTTTCCTACCGGCTATGTGCTCTTTCCTACCGGCTACACTGTTTCCTCCCGGATACGCACTGTTTCCCATTGGCTTAACAATGTTTTCAACTTGCTACATGCTGTTTTCCATTGGCTTCACTATGTTTCCTACCGGGTACACACTGTTTCAATTGGCTACAAGCTATTTCCCATTGGCTACACACAGTTTCCTACCAGCTACACACTGTTTCCTACCAGCTACACACTGTTTCCTACCGGCTACACACTGTTTCCCATTGGCTACATGCTGTTTCCTAAAGGCTCTATACAGTTTCCCATTGGCTACACACTGTTTCATACTGGCTACACGCTGTTTCCTACCGGCTACACGCTGTTTCCTACGGGCTACACACTGTTTCCTACCGGCTACACACTGTTTCCTTCCGGCTACACACTGTTTCCTCCCGGCTGTTTCCCATTGGCTACACGCTGTTTTCCATTGGCGACATGCTTTTTCCATTGGCTACACACTGTTTCCCATTGGCTGCACCCTGTTTCCTACCGGTTACACACTGTTTCCCATTGGCTACACACAGTTTCCTACGCGCTACACACGGTTTCCTACTGGTTACATGCAGATTCCTACCGGCTACACACTGTTTCCCACCGGCTACATCGTCTTTTGCATCGGCTATACCCTGTTTCCAATTGGCTACACACTGTTTCCTACTGGCTACACACTTTTTCCCATTGTCTACCCATTGTTTCCCATTGGCTACACACTGTTTCCTACCGGCTACACACTGTTTCCCATTGGCAACACAATGTTTCCCATTGGCTACACACATGTTTCCTAACGGCGACATACTTTTTCCTACTGGCTATGTGCTCTTTCCTACCGGCTACACTGTTTCCTCCCGGATACGCAGTGTTTCCCATTGGCTTAACAATGTTTTCAACTTGCTACATGCTGTTTTCCATTGGCTTCACTATGTTTCCTACCGGGTACACACTGTTTCCATTGGCTTCAAGCTGTTTCCCATTGGCTACACACAGTTTCCTACCAGCTACACAGTGTTTCCTACCAGCTACACACTGTTTCCTACCGGCTACACACTGTTTCTCATTGGCTACATGCTGTTTCCTAACGGCTCTATACAGTTTCCCATTGGCTACACACTGTTTCATACTGGCTACACGCTGTTTCCTACCGGCTACACGCTGTTTCCTACCGGCTACACACTGTTTCCTACTGACTACACACTGTTTCCTAGCGGCTACACGCTGTTTTGCACCTGGTCTACATTGTATCCCATTGGCTACACACTGTCTCCTACGGGCTACACACGGGTTTCCTACTGGTTACATGCAGTTTCCTACCGGCTACACACTGTTTCCCACCGGCTACATGGTCTTTCGCACCGGCTATACCCTGTTTCCAATTGGCTACACACTGTTTCCCATTGGCTACACACTGTTTCCTACCGGCTACACACTGTTTCCTACCGGCTACATACTGTTTCCTATCGGCTACACACTGTTTCCTACTGGCTACACACTGTTTCCTACCGGCTACACGCTGTCTTGCACCTGGTCTACATTGTATCCCATTGGCTACACACTGTTTCCTACGCGCAACACACAGTTTCCTACTGGTTACATGCAGATTCCTACCGGCTACACACTGTTTCCCACCGGCTACATCGTCTTTTGCACCGGCTATACCCTGTTTCCAATTGGCTACACACTGTTTCCCACCGGCTACACACTGTTTCCTACCGGCCACACACTGTTTCCTACCGGCTACACACTGTTTCCTCCCGGCTATACCTTGTTTCCCATCGGCCACATGCTGTTTCCCATTGGCTACACACTGTTTCCCATTGGCTACACACTGTTTCCTAACGGCCACACGCTGTTTCCTACCGGCTATGTGCTCTTTCCTACCGGCTACACTGTTTCCTCCCGGATACGCACTGTTTCCCATTGGCTTAACAATGTTTTCAACTTGCTACATGCTGTTTTCCATTGGCTTCACTATGTTTCCTACCGGGTACACACTGTTTCCATTGGCTACAAGCTGTTTCCCATTGGCTACACACAGTTTCCTACCAGCTACACACTGTTTCCTACCAGCTACACACTGTTTCCTACCGGCTACACACTGTTTCCCATTGGCTACATGCTGTTTCCTAATGGCTCTATATATTTTCCCATTGGCTACACACTGTTTCATACTGGCTACACGCTGTTTCCTACGGGCTACACGCTGTTTCCTATGGCCTACACACTGTTTCCTACCGGCTACACACTGTTTCCTACTGGCTACACACTGTTTCCTCCCGGCTGTTTCCCATTGGCTACACGCTGTTTTCCATTGGCTACATGCTTTTTCCATTGGCTACACACTGTTTCCCATTGGCTACACACTGTTTCCTACCAGCTACACACTGTTTCCCATTGGCTACGCACTGTTTCCTACCGGCTACACACTGTTTCCTACTGGCTACACACTGTTTCCTACCGGCTACACGCTGTTTTGCACTTGGTCTGCATTGTATCCCATTGGCTACACACTGTTTCCTACGCGCTACACACGGTTTCCTACTGGTTACATGCAGATTCCTACTGGCTACATCGTCTTTTGCACCGGCTATACCCTGTTTCCAATTGGCTACACATTGTTTCCCATTGGCTACACACTGTTTCCTACCGGCTACACACTGTTTCCTCCCGGCTATACCTTGTTTCCCATTGGCCACATGCTGTTTCCCATTGGCTACACACTGTTTCCTACCGGCTACACACTGTTTCCTACCGGCTACACAATGTTTCCTACCGGCTACACACTGTTTCCCATTGGCTACACACTGTTTCCTAATGGCTACACTTTGTTTCCCATTGGCTACACACTGTTTCCTAACGGCCACACGTTGTTTCCTACCGGCTATGTACTCTTTCCTACCGGCTACACTGTTTCCTCCCGAATACGCACTGTTTCCCATTGGCGACACACTGTTTCCTACCAGCTACACACTGTTCCCTGCCGGCTACACACTGTTTCCTACCGGGTACACACTGTTTCCCATTGGCTACGCACTGTTTCCTACCAGCTACACACTCTTTCCTACTGGCTACACACTGTTTCCTACCGGCTACACACTGTTTCCCATTGGCTACGCACTGTTTCCTACCGGCTACACGCTGTTTTGCACTTGGTCTACATTGTATCCCATTGGCTACACACTGTTTCCTACGCGCTACACACGGTTTCCTACTGGTTACATGCAGATTCCTACTGGCTACATCGTCTTTTGCACTGGCTATACCCTGTTTCCAATTGGCTACACATTGTTTCCCATTGGCTACACACTGTTTCCTACCGGCTACACACTGTTTCCCATTGGCTACGCACTGTTTCCTACCGGCTACACACTGTTTCCTACCGGCTACACGCTGTTTTGCACTTGGTCTACATTGTATCCCATTGGCTACACACTGTTTCCTACGCGCTACACACGGTTTCCTACTGGTTACATGCAGATTCCTACTGGCTACATCGTCTTTTGCACCGGCTATACCCTGTTTCCAATTGGCTACACATTGTTTCCCATTGGCTACACACTGTTTCCTACCGGCTACACACTGTTTCCTACCGGCTACACACTGTTTCCCATTGGTTACATGCTGTTTCCTAACGGCTCTATACAGTTTCCCATTGGCTACACACTGTTGCATACTGGCTACCCGCTGTTTCCTACCGGCTACACACTGTTTCCTACCGGCTACACACTGTTTCCTCCCGGCTGTTTCCCATTGGCTACACGCTCTTTTCCATTGGCTACATGCTTTTTCCATTGGCTACACACTGTTTCCCATTGGCTACACCCTGTTTCCTACCGGTTACACACTGTTTCCCATTGGCTACACACAGTTTCCTACGCGCTACACACGGTTTCCTACTGGTTACATGCAGATTCCTACCGGCTACACACTGTTTCCCACCGGCTACATCGTCTTTTGCACCGGCTATACCCTGTTTCCAATTGGCTACACACTGTTTCCCATTGGCTACACACTGTTTCCTACCGGCTACACGCTGTTTCCTACGGGCTACACACTGTTTCCTACCGGCTACACACTGTTTCCTTCCGGCTACACACTGTTTCCTCCCGGCTGTTTCCCATTGGATACACGCTGTTTTCCATTGGCTACATGCTTTTTCCATTGGCTACACACTGTTTCCCATTGAGTGCACCCTGTTTCCTACCGGTTACACACTGTTTCCCATTGGCTACACACAGTTTCCTACGCGCTACACACGGTTTCCTACTGGTTACATGCAGATTCCTACCGGCTACACACTGTTTCCCACCGGCTACATCGTCTTTTGCATCGGCTATACCCTGTTTCCAATTGGCTACACACTGTTTCCCATTGGCTACACACTGTTTCCTACCGGCTACACACTGTTTCCTACCGGCTACACACTGTTTCCTACCGGCTACACAATGTTTCCCATTGGCTACACACTGTTTCCTAACGGCCACACGTTGTTTCCTACCGGCTATGTACTCTTTCCTACCGGCTACACTGTTTCCTCCCGAATACGCACTGTTTCCCATTGGCGACACACTGTTTCCTACCAGCTACACACTGTTCCCTGCCGGCTACACACTGTTTCCTACCGGGTACACACTGTTTCCCATTGGCTACGCACTGTTTCCTACCAGCTACACACTCTTTCCTACTGGCTACACACTGTTTCCTACCGGCTACACACTGTTTCCCATTGGCTACGCACTGTTTCCTACCGGCTACACACTGTTTCCTACTGGCTACACACTGTTTCCTACCGGCTACACGCTGTTTTGCACTTGGTCTACATTGTATCCCATTGGCTACACACTGTTTCCTACGCACTACACACGGTTTCCTACTGGTTACATGCAGATTCCTACTGGCTACATCGTCTTTTGCACCGGCTATACCCTGTTTCCAATTGGCTACACATTGTTTCCCATTGGCTACACACTGTTTCCTACCGGCTACACTCTGTTTCCCATTGGCTACGCACTGTTTCCTACCGGCTACACACTGTTTCCTACTGGCTACACACTGTTTCCTACCGGCTACACGCTGTTTTGCACTTGGTCTACATTGTATCCCATTGGCTACACACTGTTTCCTACGCGCTACACACGTTTTCCTACTGGTTACATGCAGATTCCTACTGGCTACATCGTCTTTTGCACCGGCTATACCCTGTTTCCAATTGGCTACACATTGTTTCCCATTGGCTACACACTGTTTCCTACCGGCTACACACTGTTTCCTACCGGCTACACACTGTTTCCCATTGGTTACATGCTGTTTCCTAACGGCTCTATACAGTTTCCCATTGGCTACACACTGTTGTATACTTGCTACACGCTGTTTCCTACCGGCTACACGCTGTTTCCTACGGGCTACACACTGTTTCCTACCGGCTACACACTGTTTCCTACCGGCTACACACTGTTTCCTCCCGGCTGTTTCCCATTGGCTACACGCTGTTTTCCATTGGCTACATGCTTTTTCCATTGGCTACACACTGTTTCCCATTGGCTACACCCTGTTTCCTACCGGTTACACACTGTTTCCCATTGGCTACACACAGTTTCCTACGCGCTACACACGGTTTCCTACTGGTTACATGCAGATTCCTACCGGCTACACACTGTTTCCCACCGGCTACATCGTCTTTTGCACCGGCTATACCCTGTTTCCAATTGGCTACACGCTGTTTCCCATTGGCTACACGCTGTTTCCTACGGGCTACACACTCTTTCCTACCGGCTACACACTGTTTCCTACCGGCTACACACTGTTTCCCATTGGCTACACAATGTTTCCCATTGGCTACACACTGTTTCCTAACGGCCACACGTTGTTTCCTACCGGCTATGTACTCTTTCCTACCGGCTACACTGTTTCCTCCCGGATACGCACTGTTTCCCATTGGCGACACACTGTTTCCTACCAGCTACACACTGTTCCCTGCCGGCTACACACTGTTTCCTACCGGGTACACACTGTTTCCCATTGGCTACGCACTGTTTCCTACCAGCTACACACTGTTTCCTACTGGCTACACACTGTTTACTACCGGCTACACACTGTTTCCCATTGGTACACACTGTTTCCTACTGGCTACACACTGTTTCCTACTGGCTACACAATGTTTCCTACCGGCTACACGCTGTTTTGCACGTGGTCTACATTGTATCCCATTGGATACACACTGTTTCCTACGCGCTACACACGGTTTCCCACTGGTTACATGCAGATTCCTACCGGCTACACACTGTTTCCCACTGGCTACATTGTCTTTTGCACCGGCTATACCCTGTTTCCAATTGGCTACACACTGTTTCCCATTGGCTACACACTGTTTCCTACCGGCTACACACTGTTTCATCCCGGCTATACACTGTTTCCTACCAGCTACACACTCTTTCTTAAAGGCTACACACTGTTTTCTACCGGCTACACACTGTTTCCTACTGGCTACACACTGTTTCCTACCGGCTACATACTGTTTCCTATTGGCTACACACTGTTTCCTACCGGCTACACACTGTTTCCTACCGGCTACATACTGTTTCCTATTGGCTACACACTGTTTCCTACCGGCTACACACTGTTTCCTACCGGCTACACACTGTTTCCTCCCGGCTATACCTTGTTTCCCATCGGCCACATGCTGTTTCCCATTGGCTACACACTGTTTCCTATTGGCTACACACTGTTTCCTAACGGCCACATGCTGTTTCCTACCGGCTATGTGCTCTTTCCTACCGGCTACACTGTTTCCTCCCGGATACGCACTGTTTCCCATTGGCTTAACAATGTTTTCAACTTGCTACATGCTGTTTTCCATTGGCTTCACTATGTTTCCTACCGGGTACACGCTGTTTCCATTGGCTACAAGCTGTTTCCCATTGGCTACACACAGTTTCCTACCAGCGACACACTGTTTCCTACCAGCTACACACTGTTTCCTCCCGGCTATACCTTGTTTCCCATTGGCCACATGCTGTTTCCCTTTGGCTACACACTGTTTCCTACCGGCTACACACTGTTTCCCATTGGCTACACAATGTTTCCCATTGGCTACACACTGTTTCCTAACGGCCACACGCTGTTTCCTACCGGCTATGTGCTCTTTCCTACCGGCTACACTGTTTCCTCCCGGATACGCACTGTTTCCCATTGGCTTAACAATGTTTTCAACTTGCTACATGCTGTTTTCCATTGGCTTCACTATGTTTCCTACCGGGTACACACTGTTTCCATTGGCTACAAGCTGTTTCCCATTGGCTACACACAGTTTCCTACCAGCTACACACTTTTTCCTACCAGCTACACACTGTTTCCTACCGGCTACACACTGTTTCCCATTGGCTACATGCTGTTTCCTAACGGCTCTATACAGTTTCCCATTGGCTACACACTGTTTCATACTGGCTACACACTGTTTCCTACCGTCTACACACTGTTTCCCATTGGCTACACAATGTTTCCCATTGGCTACACACTGTTTCCTAACGGCCACACGTTGTTTCCTACCGGCTATGTACTCTTTCCTACCGGCTACACTGTTTCCTCCCGGATATGCACTGTTTCCCATTGGCGACACACTGTTTCCTACCAGCTACACACTGTTCCCTGCCGGCTACACACTGTTTCCTATCGGGTACACACTGTTTCCCATTGGCTACGCACTGTTTCCTACCAGCTACACACTGTTTCCTACTGGCTACACACTGTTTCCTACCGGCTACACATTGTTTCCCATTGGCTACGCACTGTTTCCTACCGGCTACACACTGTTTCCTACTGGCTACACAATGTTTCCTACCGGCTACACGCTGTTTTGCACCTGGTCTACATTGTATCCCATTGGATACACACTGTTTCCTATGCGCTACACACGGTTTCCTACTGGTTACATGCAGATTCCTACGGGCTACACACTGTTTCCCACTGGCTACATTGTCTTTTGCACCGGCTATACCCTGTTTCCAATTGGCTACACACTGTTTCCCATTGGCTACACACTGTTTCCTACCGGCTACACACTGTTTCATCCCGGCTATACACTGTTTCCTACCGGCTACACACTCTTTCCTAAAGGCTACACACTGTTTTCTACCGGCTACACACTGTTTCCTACTGGCTACACACTGTTTTCTAGCGGCTACATACTGTTTTGCACCTGGTCTTCTTTGTATCCCATTGGCTACACACTGTTTCCTACGGGCTACACACGGGTTTCCTACTGGTTACATGCAGTTTCCTACCGGCTACACACTGTTTCCCACCGGCTACATGGTCTTTCGCACCGGCTATACCCTGTTTCCAATTGGCTATACAGGGTTTCCCATTGGGTACACACTGTATCCCACCGGCTATGTGTTTTTTCCTACCGGCTACACTGTTTCCTCCCGGATACACACTGTTTCCCATTGGCTTAACAATGTTTTCTACCGGCTACATGCTGTTTTCCATTGGCATCACGATGTTTACTACCGGGTACACACTGTTTCCATTGGCTACACGCTGTTTCCCATTGGCTAAACAGTGTTTCCTACCAGCTACACACTGTTTCCTACCAGCTACACACTGTTTCCTACTGGCTACACACTGTTTCCCATTGGCTACACACTGTTTCCTACCAGCTACACACTGGTTCCTCCCCGCTATACATTGTTTCCTACCGGCTACACACTCTTTCCTAATGGCTACACACTGTTTCCTACTGGCTACACACTGTTTCCTACCGGCTACACACTGTTTCCTACCGGCTACACACTGTTTCCCATTGGCTACAAAATGTTTCCCATTGGCTACACACTGTTTCCTAACGGCCACACGTTGTTTCCTACCGGCTATGTACTCTTTCCTACCGGCTACACTGTTTCCTCCCGAATACGCACTGTTTCCCATTGGCGACACACTGTTTCCTACCAGCTACACACTGTTCCCTGCCGGCTACACACTGTTTCCTACCGGGTACACACTGTTTCCCATTGGCTACGCACTGTTTCCTACCAGCTACACACTGTTTCCTACTGGCTACACACTGTTTCCTACCGGCTACACACTGTTTCCCATTGGCTACGCACTGTTTCCTACCGGCTACACACTGTTTCCTACTGGCTACACACTGTTTCCTACCGGCTACACGCTGTTTTGCACTTGGTCTACATTGTATCCCATTGGCTACACACTGTTTCCTACGCGCTACACACGGTTTCCTACTGGTTACATGCAGATTCCTACTGGCTACATCGTCTTTTGCACCGGCTATACCCTGTTTCCAATTGGCTACACATTGTTTCCCATTGGCTACACACTGTTTCCTACCGGCTACACACTGTTTCCTACCGGCTACACACTGTTTCCCATTGGCTACATGCTGTTTCCTAACGGCTCTATACAGTTTCCCATTGGCTACACACTGTTGCATACTGGCTACACGCTGTTTCCTACCGGCTACACGCTGTTTCCTACGGGCTACACACTGTTTCCTACCGGCTACACACTGTTTCCTACCGGCTACACACTGTTTCCTCCCGGCTGTTTCCCATTGGCTACACGCTGTTTTCCATTGGCTACATGCTTTTTCCATTGGCTACACACTGTTTCCCATTGGCTACACCCTGTTTCCTACCGGTTACACACTGTTTCCCATTGGCTACACACAGTTTCCTACGCGCTACACACGGTTTCCTACTGGTTACATGCAGATTCCTACCGGCTACACACTGTTTCCCATTGGTACACACTGTTTCCTACTGGCTACACACTGTTTCCTACTGGCTACACAATGTTTCCTACCGGCTACACGCTGTTTTGCACGTGGTCTACATTGTATCCCATTGGATACACACTGTTTCCTACGCGCTACACACGGTTTCCTACTGGTTACATGCAGATTCCTACGGGCTACACACTGTTTCCCACTGGCTACATTGTCTTTTGCACCGGCTATACCCTGTTTCCAATTGGCTACACACTGTTTCCCATTGGCTACACACTGTTTCCTACCGGCTACACACTGTTTCATCCCGGCTATACACTGTTTCCTACCAGCTACACACTCTTTCTTAAAGGCTACACACTGTTTTCTACCGGCTACACACTGTTTCCTACTGGCTACACACTGTTTCCTACCGGCTACATACTGTTTCCTATTGGCTACACACTGTTTCCTACCGGCTACACACTGTTTCCTACCGGCTACATACTGTTTCCTATTGGCTACACACTGTTTCCTACTGGCTACACACTGTTTCCTACCGGCTACACGCTGTTTTGCACCTGGTCTACATTGTATCACATTGGCTACACACTGTTTCCTACGCGCTACACACAGTTTCCTACTGGTTACATGCAGATTCCTACCGGCTACACACTGTTTCCCACCGGCTACATCGTCTTTTGCACCGGCTATACCCTGTTTCCAATTGGCTACACATTGTTTCCCATTGGCTACACACTGTTTCCTACCGGCTACACACTGTTTCCTACCGGCTACACACTGTTTCCTCCCGGCTATACCTTGTTTCCCATCGGCCACATGCTGTTTCCCATTGGCTACACACTGTTTCCTATTGGCTACACACACTTTCCTACCAGCGACACACTGTTTCCTACCAGCTACACACTGTTTCCTCCCGGCTATACCTTGTTTCCCATTGGCCACATGCTGTTTCCCTTTGGCTACACACTGTTTCCTACCGGCTACACACTGTTTCCCATTGGCTACACAATGTTTCCCATTGGCTACACACTGTTTCCTAACGGCCACACGCTGTTTCCTACCGGCTATGTGCTCTTTCCTACCGGCTACACTGTTTCCTCCCGGATACGCACTGTTTCCCATTGGCTTAACAATGTTTTCAACTTGCTACATGCTGTTTTCCATTGGCTTCACTATGTTTCCTACCGGGTACACACTGTTTCCATTGGCTACAAGCTGTTTCCCATTGGCTACACACAGTTTCCTACCAGCTACACACTTTTTCCTACCAGCTACACACTGTTTCCTACCGGCTACAGACTGTTTCCCATTGGCTACATGCTGTTTCCTAACGGCTCTATACAGTTTCCCATTGGCTACACACTGTTTCATACTGGCTACACACTGTTTTCTACCGGCTACACGCTGTTTGCTACGGGCTACACACTGTTTCCTACCGGCTACACACTGTTTCCTACCGGCTACACACTGTTTCCTCCCGGCTGTTTCCCATTGGCTACATGCTATTTTCCATTGGCTACATGTTTTTTCCATTGGCTACACACTGTTTCCCATTGGCTACACCCTGTTTCCTACCGGTTACACACGGTTTCCCATTGGCTACACACAGTTTCCTACGCGCTACACACGGTTTCCTACTGGTTACATGCAGATTCCTACCGTCTACACACTGTTTCCCACCGGCTACATCGTCTTTTGCACCGGCTATACCCTGTTTCCAATTGGCTACACACTGTTTCTCATTGGCTACACACTGTTTCCTACCGGCTACACACTGTTTCCTACCGGCTACACACTGTTTCCTACCGTCTACACACGGTTTCCCATTGGCTACACAATGTTTCCCATTGGCTACACACTGTTTCCTAACGGCCACACGTTGTTTCCTACCGGCTATGTACTCTTTCCTACCGGCTACACTGTTTCCTCCCGGATACGCACTGTTTCCCATTGGCGACACACTGTTTCCTACCAGCTACACACTGTTCCCTGCCGGCTACACACTGTTTCCTACCGGCTACACATTGTTTCCCATTGGCTACGCACTGTTTCCGACCGGCTACACACTGTTTCCTACTGGCTACACAATGTTTCCTACCGGCTACACGCTGTTTTGCACCTGGACTACATTGTATCCCATTGGATACACACTGTTTCCTACACGCTACACACGGTTTCCTACTGGTTACATGCAGATTCCTACGGGCTACACACTGTTTCCCACTGGCTACATTGTCTTTTGCACCGGCTATACCCTGTTTCCAATTGGCTACACACTGTTTCCCATTGGCTACACACTGTTTCCTACCGGCTACACACTGTTTCCCATTGGCTACACAATGTTTCCCATTGGCTACACACTGTTTCCTAACGGCCACACGTTGTTTCCTACCGGCTATGTACTCTTTCCTACCGGCTACACTGTTTCCTCCCGAATACGCACTGTTTCCCATTGGCGACACACTGTTTCCTACCAGCTACACATTGTTCCCTGCCGGCTACACACTGTTTCCTACCGGGTACACACTGTTTCCCATTGGCTACGCACTGTTTCCTACCAGCTACACACTGTTTCCTACTGGCTACACACTGTTTCCTACCGGCTACACACTGTTTCCCATTGGCTACGCACTGTTTCCTACCGGCTACACACTGTTTCCTACTGGCTACACACTGTTTCCTACCGGCTACACGCTGTTTTGCAGTTGGTCTACATTGTATCCCATTGGCTACACACTGTTTCCTACGCGCTACACACGGTTTCCTACTGGTTACATGCAGATTCCTACTGGCTACATCGTCTTTTGCACCGGCTATACCCTGTTTCCAATTGGCTACACATTGTTTCCCATTGGCTACACACTGTTTCCTACCGGCTACACACTGTTTCCTACCGGCTACACACTGTTTCCCATTGGCTACATGCTGTTTCCTAACGGCTCTATACAGTTTCCCATTGGCTACACACTGTTGCATACTGGCTACACGCTGTTTCCTACCGGCTACACGCTGTTTCCTACGGGCTACACACTGTTTCCTACCGGCTACACACTGTTTCCTACCGGCTACACACTGTTTCCTCCCGGCTGTTTCCCATTGGCTACACGCTGTTTTCCATTGGCTACATGCTTTTTCCATTGGCTACACACTGTTTCCCCTTGGCTACACCCTGTTTCCTACCGGTTACACACTGTTTCCCATTGGCTACACACAGTTTCCTACGCGCTACACACGGTTTCCTACTGGTTACATGCAGATTCCTACCGGCTACACACTGTTTCCCACCGGCTACATGGTCTTTTGCACCGGCTATACCCTGTTTCCAATTGGCTACACACTGTTTCCCATTGGCTACACACTGTTTCCTACCGGCTACACACTGTTTCCTACCGGCTACACACTGTTTCCTACCGGCTACACACTGTTTCCCATTGGCTACACAATGTTTCCCATTGGCTACACACTGTTTCCTAACGGCCACACGTTGTTTCCTACCGGCTATGTACTCTTTCCTACCGGCTACACTGTTTCCTCCCGGATACGCACTGTTTCCCATTGGCGACACACTGTTTCCTACCAGGTACACACTGTTCCCTGCCGGCTACACACTGTTTCCTACCGGGTACGCACTGTTTCCCATTGGCTACGCACTGTTTCCTACCAGCTACACACTGTTTCCTACTGGCTACACACTGTTTATTACCGGCTACACACTGTTTCCCATTGGTACACACTGTTTCCTACTGGCTACACACTGTTTCCTACTGGCTACACAATGTTTCCTACCGGCTACACGCTGTTTTGCACGTGGTCTACATTGTATCCCATTGGATACACACTGTTTCCTACGCGCTACACACGGTTTCCTACTGGTTACATGCAGATTCCTACGGGCTACACACTGTTTCCCACTGGCTACATTGTCTTTTGCACCGGCTATACCCTGTTTCCAATTGGCTACACACTGTTTCCCATTGGCTACACACTGTTTCCTACCGGCTACACACTGTTTCATCCCGGCTATACACTGTTTCCTACCAGCTACACACTCTTTCTTAAAGGCTACACACTGTTTTCTACCGGCTACACACTGTTTCCTACTGGCTACACACTGTTTCCTACCGGCTACATACTGTTTCCTATTGGCTACACACTGTTTCCTACCGGCTACACACTGTTTCCTACCGGCTACATACTGTTTCCTATTGGCTACACACTGTTTCCTACTGGCTACACACTGTTTCCTACCGGCTACACGCTGTTTTGCACCTGGTCTACATTGTATCCCATTGGCTACACACTGTTTCCTACGCGCTACACACAGTTTCCTACTGGTTACATGCAGATTCCTACCGGCTACACACTGTTTCCCACCGGCTACATCGTCTTTTGCACCGGCTATACCCTGTTTCCAATTGGCTACACATTGTTTCCCATTGGCTACACACTGTTTCCTACCGGCTACACACTGTTTCCTACCGGCTACACACTGTTTCCTCCCGGCTATACCTTGTTTCCCATCGGCCACATGCTGTTTCCCATTGGCTACACACTGTTTCCTATTGGCTACACACTGTTTCCTAACGGCCACATGCTGTTTCCTACCGGCTATGTGCTCTTTCCTACCGGCTACACTGTTTCCTCCCGGATACGCACTGTTTCCCATTGGCTTAACAATGTTTTCAACTTGCTACATGCTGTTTTCCATTGGCTTCACTATGTTTCCTACCGGGTACACGCTGTTTCCATTGGCTACAAGCTGTTTCCCATTGGCTACACACACTTTCCTACCAGCGACACACTGTTTCCTACCAGCTACACACTGTTTCCTCCCGGCTATACCTTGTTTCCCATTGGCCACATGCTGTTTCCCTTTGGCTACACACTGTTTCCTACCGGCTACACACTGTTTCCCATTGGCTACACAATGTTTCCCATTGGCTACACACTGTTTCCTAACGGCCACACGCTGTTTCCTACCGGCTATGTGCTCTTTCCTACCGGCTACACTGTTTCCTCCCGGATACGCACTGTTTCCCATTGGCTTAACAATGTTTTCAACTTGCTACATGCTGTTTTCCATTGGCTTCACTATGTTTCCTACCGGGTACACACTGTTTCCATTGGCTACAAGCTGTTTCCCATTGGCTACACACAGTTTCCTACCAGCTACACACTTTTTCCTACCAGCTACACACTGTTTCCTACCGGCTACACACTGTTTCCCATTGGCTACATGCTGTTTCCTAACGGCTCTATACAGTTTCCCATTGGCTACACACTGTTTCATACTGGCTACACGCTGTTTCCTACCGGCTACACGCTGTTTCCTACGGGCTACACACTGTTTCCTACCGGCTACACACTGTTTCCTACCGGCTACACACTGTTTCCTCCCGGCTGTTTCCCATTGGCTACATGCTATTTTCCATTGGCTACATGTTTTTTCCATTGGCTACACACTGTTTCCCATTGGCTACACCCTGTTTCCTACCGGTTACACACGGTTTCCCATTGGCTACACACAGTTTCCTACGCGCTACACACGGTTTCCTACTGGTTACATGCAGATTCCTACCGTCTACACACTGTTTCCCACCGGCTACATCGTCTTTTGCACCGGCTATACCCTGTTTCCAATTGGCTACACACTGTTTCTCATTGGCTACACACTGTTTCCTACCGGCTACACACTGTTTCCTACCGGCTACACACTGTTTCCTACCGTCTACACACGGTTTCCCATTGGCTACACAATGTTTCCCATTGGCTACACACTGTTTCCTAACGGCCACACGTTGTTTCCTACCGGCTATGTACTCTTTCCTACCGGCTACACTGTTTCCTCCCGGATACGCACTGTTTCCCATTGGCGACACACTGTTTCCTACCAGCTACACACTGTTCCCTGCCGGCTACACACTGTTTCCTATCGGGTATACACTGTTTCCCATTGGCTACGCACTGTTTCCTACCAGCTACACACTGTTTCCTACTGGCTACACACTGTTTCCTACCGGCTACACATTGTTTCCCATTGGCTACGCACTGTTTCCTACCGGCTACACACTGTTTCCTACTGGCTACACAATGTTTCCTACCGGCTACACGCTGTTTTGCACCTGGACTACATTGTATCCCATTGGATACACACTGTTTCCTACGCGCTACACATGGTTTCCTACTGGTTACATGCAGATTCCTACGGGCTACACACTGTTTCCCACTGGCTACATTGTCTTTTGCACCGGCTATACCCTGTTTCCAATTGGCTACACACTGTTTCCCATTGGCTACACACTGTTTCCTACCGGCTTTACACTGTTTCCTACCGGCTACACACTCTTTCCTAAAGGCTACACACTGTTTTCTACCGGCTACACACTGTTTCCTACTGGCTACACACTGTTTTCTAGCGGCTACATGCTGTTTTGCACCTGGTCTTCTTTGTATCCCATTGGCTACACACTGTTTCCTACGGGCTACACACGGGTTTCCTACTGGTTACATGCAGTTTCCTACCGGCTACACACTGTTTCCCACCGGCTACATGGTCTTTCGCACCGGCTATACCCTGTTTCCAATTGGCTATACAGGGTTTCCCATTGGCTACACACTGTATCCCACCGGCTATGTGTTTTTTCCTACCGGCTACACTGTTTCCTCCCGGATACACACTGTTTCCCATTGGCTTAACAATGTTTTCTACCGGCTACATGCTGTTTTCCATTGGCATCACGATGTTTACTACCGGGTACACACTGTTTCCATTGGCTACACGCTGTTTCCCATTGGCTAAACAGTGTTTCCTACCAGCTACACACTGTTTCCTACCAGCTACACACTGTTTCCTACCGGCTACACACTGTTTCCCATTGGCTACACACTGTTTCCTACCAGCTACACACTGGTTCCTCCCCGCTATACATTGTTTCCTACCGGCTACACACTCTTTCCTAATGTCTACACACTGTTTCCAACCGGCTACACACTGTTTCCTACCGGCTACACACTGTTTCCTACCGGCTACACACTGTTTCCCATTGGCTACACAATGTTTCCCATTGGCTACACACTGTTTCCTAACGGCCACACGTTGTTTCCTACCGGCTATGTACTCTTTCCTACCGGCTACACTGTTTCCTCCCGAATACGCACTGTTTCCCATTGGCGACACACTGTTTCCTACCAGCTACACACTGTTCCCTGCCGGCTACACACTGTTTCCTACCGGGTACACACTGTTTCCCATTGGCTACGCACTGTTTCATACCGGCTACACACTGTTTCCTACTGGCTACACACTGTTTCCTACCGGCTACACGCTGTTTTGCACTTGGTCTACATTGTATCCCATTGGCTACACACTGTTTCCTACGCGCTACACACGGTTTCCTACTGGTTACATGCAGATTCCTACTGGCTACATCGTCTTTTGCACCGGCTATACCCTGTTTCCAATTGGCTACACATTGTTTCCCATTGGCTACACACTGTTTCCTACCGGCTACACACTGTTTCCTACCGGCTACACACTGTTTCCCATTGGCTACATGCTGTTTCCTAACGGCTCTATACAGTTTCCCATTGGCTACACACTGTTGCATACTGGCTACACGCTGTTTCCTACCGGCTACACGCTGTTTCCTACGGGCTACACACTGTTTCCTACCGGCTACACACTGTTTCCTACCGGCTACACACTGTTTCCTCCCGGCTGTTTCCCATTGGCTACACGCTGTTTTCCATTGGCTACATGCTTTTTCCATTGGCTACACACTGTTTCCCATTGGCTACACCCTGTTTCCTACCGGTTACACACTGTTTCCCATTGGCTACACACAGTTTCCTACGCGCTACACACGGTTTCCTACTGGTTACATGCAGATTCCTACCGGCTACACACTGTTTCCCACCGGCTACATGGTCTTTTGCACCGGCTATACCCTGTTTCCAATTGGCTACACACTGTTTCCCATTGGCTACACACTGTTTCCTACCGGCTACACACTGTTTCCTACCGGCTACACACTGTTTCCTACCGGCTACACACTGTTTCCCATTGGCTACACAATGTTTCCCATTGGCTACACACTGTTTCCTAACGGCCACACGTTGTTTCCTACCGGCTATGTACTCTTTCCTACCGGCTACACTGTTTCCTCCCGGATACGCACTGTTTCCCATTGGCGACACACTGTTTCCTACCAGCTACACACTGTCCCTGCCGGCTACACACTGTTTCCTACCGGGTACGCACTGTTTCCCATTGGCTACGCACTGTTTCCTACCAGCTACACACTGTTTCCTACTGGCTACACACTGTTTACTACCGGCTACACACTGTTTCCCATTGGTACACACTGTTTCCTACTGGCTACACACTGTTTCCTACTGGCTACACAATGTTTCCTACCGGCTACACGCTGTTTTGCACGTGGTCTACATTGTATCCCATTGGATACACACTGTTTCCTACGCGCTACACACGGTTTCCTACTGGTTACATGCAGATTCCTACGGGCTACACACTGTTTCCCACTGGCTACATTGTCTTTTGCACCGGCTATACCCTGTTTCCAATTGGCTACACACTGTTTCCCATTGGCTACACACTGTTTCCTACCGGCTACACACTGTTTCATCCCGGCTATACACTGTTTCCTACCAGCTACACACTCTTTCTTAAAGGCTACACACTGTTTTCTACCGGCTACACACTGTTTCCTACTGGCTACACACTGTTTCCTACCGGCTACATACTGTTTCCTATTGGCTACACACTGTTTCCTACCGGCTACACACTGTTTCCTACCGGCTACATACTGTTTCCTATTGGCTACACACTGTTTCCTACTGGCTACACACTGTTTCCTACCGGCTACATGCTGTTTTGCACCTGGTCTACATTGTATCCCATTGGCTACACACTGTTTCCTACGCGCTACACACAGTTTCCTACTGGTTACATGCAGATTCCTACCGGCTACACACTGTTTCCCACCGGCTACATCGTCTTTTGCACCGGCTATACCCTGTTTCCAATTGGCTACACATTGTTTCCCATTGGCTACACACTGTTTCCTACCGGCTACACACTGTTTCCTACCGGCTACACACTGTTTCCTCCCGGCTATACCTTGTTTCCCATCGGCCACATGCTGTTTCCCATTGGCTACACACTGTTTCCTATTGGCTACACACTGTTTCCTAACGGCCACATGCTGTTTCCTACCGGCTATGTGCTCTTTCCTACCGGCTACACTGTTTCCTCCCGGATTCGCACTGTTTCCCATTGGCTTAACAATGTTTTCAACTTGCTACATGCTGTTTTCCATTGGCTTCACTATGTTTCCTACCGGGTACACGCTGTTTCCATTGGCTACAAGCTGTTTCCCATTGGCTACACACACTTTCCTACCAGCGACACACTGTTTCCTACCAGCTACACACTGTTTCCTCCCGGCTATAACTTGTTTCCCATTGGCCACATGCTGTTTCCCTTTGGCTACACACTGTTTCCTACCGGCTACACACTGTTTCCCATTGGCTACACAATGTTTCCCATTGGCTACACACTGTTTCCTAACGGCCACACGCTGTTTCCTACCGGCTATGTGCTCTTTCCTACTGGCTACACTGTTTCCTCCCGGATACGCACTGTTTCCCATTGGCTTAACAATGTTTTCAACTTGCTACATGCTGTTTTCCATTGGCTTCACTATGTTTCCTACCGGGTACACACTGTTTCCATTGGCTACAAGCTGTTTCCCATTGGCTACACACAGTTTCCTACCAGCTACACACTTTTTCCTACCAGCTACACACTGTTTCCTACCGGCTACACACTGTTTCCCATTGGCTACATGCTGTTTCCTAACGGCTCTATACAGTTTCCCATTGGCTACACACTGTTTCATACTGGCTACACGCTGTTTCCTACCGGCTACACGCTGTTTCCTACGGGCTACACACTGTTTCCTACCGGCTACACACTGTTTCCTACCGGCTACACACTGTTTCCTCCCGGCTGTTTCCCATTGGCTACATGCTATTTTCCATTGGCTACATGTTTTTTCCATTGGCTACACACTGTTTCCCATTGGCTACACCCTGTTTCCTACCGGTTACACACGGTTTCCCATTGGCTACACACAGTTTCCTACGCGCTACACACGGTTTCCTACTGGTTACATGCAGATTCCTACCGTCTACACACTGTTTCCCACCGGCTACATCGTCTTTTGCACCGGCTATACCCTGTTTCCAATTGGCTACACACTGTTTCTCATTGGCTACACACTGTTTCCTACCGGCTACACACTGTTTCCTACCGGCTACACACTGTTTCCTACCGTCTACACACGGTTTCCCATTGGCTACACAATGTTTCCCATTGGCTACACACTGTTTCCTAACGGCCACACGTTGTTTCCTACCGGCTATGTACTCTTTCCTACCGGCTACACTGTTTCCTCCCGAATACGCACTGTTTCCCATTGGCGACACACTGTTTCCTACCAGCTACACACTGTTCCCTGCCGGCTACACACTGTTTCCTATCGGGTATACACTGTTTCCCATTGGCTACGCACTGTTTCCTACCAGCTACACACTGTTTCCTACTGGCTACACACTGTTTCCTACCGGCTACACATTGTTTCCCATTGGCTACGCACTGTTTCCTACCGGCTACACACTGTTTCCTACTTTCTACACAATGTTTCCTACCGGCTACACGCTGTTTTGCACCTGGACTACATTGTATCCCATTGGATACACACTGTTTCCTACGCGCTACACACGGTTTCCTACTGGTTACATGCAGATTCCTACGGGCTACACACTGTTTCCCACTGGCTACATTGTCTTTTGCACCGGCTATACCCTGTTTCCAATTGGCTACACACTGTTTCCCATTGGCTACACACTGTTTCCTACCGGCTACACACTGTTTCCCATTGGCTACACAATGTTTCCCATTGGCTACACACTGTTTCCTAACGGCCACACGTTGTTTCCTACCGGCTATGTACTCTTTCCTACCGGCTACACTGTTTCCTCCCGAATACGCACTGTTTCCCATTGGCGACACACTGTTTCCTACCAGCTACACACTGTTCCCTGCCGGCTACACACTGTTTCCTACCGGGTACACACTGTTTCCCATTGGCTACGCACTGTTTCCTACCAGCTACACACTGTTTCCTACTGGCTACACACTGTTTCCTACCGGCTACACACTGTTTCCCATTGGCTACGCACTGTTTCCTACCGGCTACACACTGTTTCCTACTGGCTACACACTGTTTCCTACCGGCTACACGCTGTTTTGCACTTGGTCTACATTGTATCCCATTGGCTACGCGCTACACACGGTTTCCTACTGGTTACATGCAGATTCCTACTGGCTACATCGTCTTTTGCACCGGCTATACCCTGTTTCCAATTGTCTGCACATTGTTTCCCATTGGCTACACACTGTTTCCTACCGGCTACACACTGTTTCCTACCGGCTACACACTGTTTCCCATTGGCTACATGCTGTTTCCTAACGGCTCTATACAGTTTCCCATTGGCTACACACTGTTGCATACTGGCTATACGCTGTTTCCTACCGGCTACACGCTGTTTCCTACGGGCTACACACTGTTTCCTACCGGCTACACACTGTTTCCTACCGGCTACACACTGTTTCCTCCCGGCTGTTTCCCATTGGCTACACGCTGTTTTCCATTGGCTACATGCTTTTTCCATTGGCTACACACTGTTTCCCATTGGCTACACCCTGTTTCCTACCGGTTACACACTGTTTCCCATTGGCTACACACAGTTTCCTACGCGCTACACACGGTTTCCTACTGGTTACATGCAGATTCCTACCGGCTACACACTGTTTCCCACCGGCTACATGGTCTTTTGCACCGGCTATACCCTGTTTCCAATTGGCTACACACTGTTTCCCATTGGCTACACACTGTTTCCTACCGGCTACACACTGTTTCCTACCGGCTACACACTGTTTCCTACCGGCTACACACTGTTTCCCATTGGCTACACAATGTTTCCCATTGGCTACACACTGTTTCCTAACGGCCACACGTTGTTTCCTACCGGCTATGTACTCTTTCCTACCGGCTACACTGTTTCCTCCCGGATACGCACTGTTTCCCATTGGCGACACACTGTTTCCTACCAGCTACACACTGTTCCCTGCCGGCTACACACTGTTTCCTACCGGGTACGCACTGTTTCCCATTGGCTACGCACTGTTTCCTACCAGCTACACACTGTTTCCTACTGGCTACACACTGTTTACTACCGGCTACACACTGTTTCCCATTGGTACACACTGTTTCCTACTGGCTACACACTGTTTCCTACTGGCTACACACTGTTTACTACCGGCTACACACTGTTTCCCATTGGTACACACTGTTTCCTACTGGCTACACACTGTTTCCTACTGGCTACACAATGTTTCCTACCGGCTACACGCTGTTTTGCACGTGGTCTACATTGTATCCCATTGGATACACACTGTTTCCTACGCGCTACACACGGTTTCCTACTGGTTACATGCAGATTCCTACGGGCTACACACTGTTTCCCACTGGCTACATTGTCTTTTGCACCGGCTATACCCTGTTTCCAATTGGCTACACACTGTTTCCCATTGGCTACACACTGTTTCCTACCGGCTACACACTGTTTCATCCCGGCTATACACTGTTTCCTACCAGCTACACACTCTTTCTTAAAGGCTACACACTGTTTTCTACCGGCTACACACTGTTTCCTACTGGCTACACACTGTTTCCTACCGGCTACATACTGTTTCCTATTGGCTACACACTGTTTCCTACCGGCTACACACTGTTTCCTACCGGCTACATACTGTTTCCTACTGGCTACACACTGTTTCCTACCGGCTACACGCTGTTTTGCACCTGGTCTACATTGTATCCCATAGGCTACACACTGTTTCCTACGCGCTACACACAGTTTCCTACTGGTTACATGCAGATTCCTACCGGCTACACACTGTTTCCCACCGGCTACATCGTCTTTTGCACCGGCTATACCCTGTTTCCAATTGGCTAAACATTGTTTCCCATTGGCTACACACTGTTTCCTACCGGCTACACACTGTTTCCTACCGGCTACACACTGTTTCCTCCCGGCTATACCTTGTTTCCCATCGGCCACATGCTGTTTCCCATTGGCTACACACTGTTTCCTATTGGCTACACACTGTTTCCTAACGGCCACATGCTGTTTCCTACCGGCTATGTGCTCTTTCCTACCGGCTACACTGTTTCCTCCCGGATACGCACTGTTTCCCATTGGCTTAACAATGTTTTCAACTTGCTACATGCTGTTTTCCATTGGCTTCACTATGTTTCCTACCGGGTACACACTGTTTCCATTGGCTACAAGCTGTTTCCCATTGGCTACACACAGTTTCCTACCAGCTACACACTTTTTCCTACCAGCTACACACTGTTTCCTACCGGCTACACACTGTTTCCCATTGGCTACATGCTGTTTCCTAACGGCTCTATACAGTTTCCCATTGGCTACACACTGTTTCCTACTGGCTACACACTGTTTCCTACCGGCTACATACTGTTTCCTATTGGCTACACACTGTTTCCTACCGGCTACACACTGTTTCCTACCGGCTACATACTGTTTCCTATTGGCTACACACTGTTTCCTACTGGCTACACACTGTTTCCTACCGGCTACACGCTGTTTTGCACCTGGTCTACATTGTATCCCATAGGCTACACACTGTTTCCTACGCGCTACACACAGTTTCCTACTGGTTACATGCAGATTCCTACCGGCTACACACTGTTTCCCACCGGCTACATCGTCTTTTGCACCGGCTATACCCTGTTTCCAATTGGCTACACATTGTTTCCCATTGGCTACACACTGTTTCCTACCGGCTACACACTGTTTCCTACCGGCTACACACTGTTTCCTCCCGGCTATACCTTGTTTCCCATCGGCCACATGCTGTTTCCCATTGGCTACACACTGTTTCCTATTGGCTACACACTGTTTCCTAACGGCCACATGCTGTTTCCTACCGGCTATGTGCTCTTTCCTACCGGCTACACTGTTTCCTCCCGGATTCGCACTGTTTCCCATTGGCTTAACAATGTTTTCAACTTGCTACATGCTGTTTTCCATTGGCTTCACTATGTTTCCTACCGGGTACACGCTGTTTCCATTGGCTACAAGCTGTTTCCCATTGGCTACACACACTTTCCTACCAGCGACACACTGTTTCCTACCAGCTACACACTGTTTCCTCCCGGCTATAACTTGTTTCCCATTGGCCACATGCTGTTTCCCTTTGGCTACACACTGTTTCCTACCGGCTACACACTGTTTCCCATTGGCTACACAATGTTTCCCATTGGCTACACACTGTTTCCTAACGGCCACACGCTGTTTCCTACCGGCTATGTGCTCTTTCCTACTGGCTACACTGTTTCCTCCCGGATACGCACTGTTTCCCATTGGCTTAACAATGTTTTCAACTTGCTACATGCTGTTTTCCATTGGCTTCACTATGTTTCCTACCGGGTACACACTGTTTCCATTGGCTACAAGCTGTTTCCCATTGGCTACACACAGTTTCCTACCAGCTACACACTTTTTCCTACCAGCTACACACTGTTTCCTACCGGCTACACACTGTTTCCCATTGGCTACATGCTGTTTCCTAACGGCTCTATACAGTTTCCCATTGGCTACACACTGTTTCATACTGGCTACACGCTGTTTCCTACCGGCTACACGCTGTTTCCTACGGGCTACACACTGTTTCCTACCGGCTACACACTGTTTCCTACCGGCTACACACTGTTTCCTCCCGGCTGTTTCCCATTGGCTACATGCTATTTTCCATTGGCTACATGTTTTTTCCATTGGCTACACACTGTTTCCCATTGGCTACACCCTGTTTCCTACCGGTTACACACGGTTTCCCATTGGCTACACACAGTTTCCTACGCGCTACACACGGTTTCCTACTGGTTACATGCAGATTCCTACCGTCTACACACTGTTTCCCACCGGCTACATCGTCTTTTGCACCGGCTATACCCTGTTTCCAATTGGCTACACACTGTTTCTCATTGGCTACACACTGTTTCCTACCGGCTACACACTGTTTCCTACCGGCTACACACTGTTTCCTACCGTCTACACACGGTTTCCCATTGGCTACACAATGTTTCCCATTGGCTACACACTGTTTCCTAACGGCCACACGTTGTTTCCTACCGGCTATGTACTCTTTCCTACCGGCTACACTGTTTCCTCCCGAATACGCACTGTTTCCCATTGGCGACACACTGTTTCCTACCAGCTACACACTGTTCCCTGCCGGCTACACACTGTTTCCTATCGGGTATACACTGTTTCCCATTGGCTACGCACTGTTTCCTACCAGCTACACACTGTTTCCTACTGGCTACACACTGTTTCCTACCGGCTACACATTGTTTCCCATTGGCTACGCACTGTTTCCTACCGGCTACACACTGTTTCCTACTGGCTACACAATGTTTCCTACCGGCTACACGCTGTTTTGCACCTGGACTACATTGTATCCCATTGGATACACACTGTTTCCTACGCGCTACACACGGTTTCCTACTGGTTACATGCAGATTCCTACGGGCTACACACTGTTTCCCACTGGCTACATTGTCTTTTGCACCGGCTATACCCTGTTTCCAATTGGCTACACACTGTTTCCCATTGGCTACACACTGTTTCCTACCGGCTACACACTGTTTCCCATTGGCTACACAATGTTTCCCATTGGCTACACACTGTTTCCTAACGGCCACACGTTGTTTCCTACCGGCTATGTACTCTTTCCTACCGGCTACACGCTGTTTTGCACTTGGTCTACATTGTATCCCATTGGCTACGCGCTACACACGGTTTCCTACTGGTTACATGCAGATTCCTACTGGCTACATCGTCTTTTGCACCGGCTATACCCTGTTTCCAATTGTCTGCACATTGTTTCCCATTGGCTACACACTGTTTCCTACCGGCTACACACTGTTTCCTACCGGCTACACACTGTTTCCCATTGGCTACATGCTGTTTCCTAACGGCTCTATACAGTTTCCCATTGGCTACACACTGTTGCATACTGGCTACACGCTGTTTCCTACCGGCTACACGCTGTTTCCTACGGGCTACACACTGTTTCCTACCGGCTACACACTGTTTCCTACCGGCTACACACTGTTTCCTCCCGGCTGTTTCCCATTGGCTACACGCTGTTTTCCATTGGCTACATGCTTTTTCCATTGGCTACACACTGTTTCCCATTGGCTACACCCTGTTTCCTACCGGTTACACACTGTTTCCCATTGGCTACACACAGTTTCCTACGCGCTACACACGGTTTCCTACTGGTTACATGCAGATTCCTACCGGCTACACACTGTTTCCCACCGGCTACATGGTCTTTTGCACCGGCTATACCCTGTTTCCAATTGGCTACACACTGTTTCCCATTGGCTACACACTGTTTCCTACCGGCTACACACTGTTTCCTACCGGCTACACACTGTTTCCTACCGGCTACACACTGTTTCCCATTGGCTACACAATGTTTCCCATTGGCTACACACTGTTTCCTAACGGCCACACGTTGTTTCCTACCGGCTATGTACTCTTTCCTACCGGCTACACTGTTTCCTCCCGGATACGCACTGTTTCCCATTGGCGACACACTGTTTCCTACCAGCTACACACTGTTCCCTGCCGGCTACACACTGTTTCCTACCGGGTACGCACTGTTTCCCATTGGCTACGCACTGTTTCCTACCAGCTACACACTGTTTCCTACTGGCTACACACTGTTTACTACCGGCTATACACTGTTTCCCATTGGTACACACTGTTTCCTACTGGCTACACACTGTTTCCTACTGGCTACACACTGTTTACTACCGGCTACACACTGTTTCCCATTGGTACACACTGTTTCCTACTGGCTACACACTGTTTCCTACTGGCTACACAATGTTTCCTACCGGCTACACGCTGTTTTGCACGTGGTCTACATTGTATCTCATTGGATACACACTGTTTCCTACGCGCTACACACGGTTTCCTACTGGTTACATGCAGATTCCTACGGGCTACACACTGTTTCCCACTGGCTACATTGTCTTTTGCACCGGCTATACCCTGTTTCCAATTGGCTACACACTGTTTCCCATTGGCTACACACTGTTTCCTACCGGCTACACACTGTTTCATCCCGGCTATACACTGTTTCCTACCAGCTACACACTCTTTCTTAAAGGCTACACACTGTTTTCTACCGGCTGCACACTGTTTCCTACTGGCTACACACTGTTTCCTACCGGCTACATACTGTTTCCTATTGGCTACACACTGTTTCCTACCGGCTACACACTGTTTCCTACCGGCTACATACTGTTTCCTATTGGCTACACACTCTTTCCTACTGGCTACACACTGTTTCCTACCGGCTACACGCTGTTTTGCACCTGGTCTACATTGTATCCCATAGGCTACACACTGTTTCCTACGCGCTACACACAGTTTCCTACTGGTTACATGCAGATTCCTACCGGCTACACACTGTTTCCCACCGGCTACATCGTCTTTTGCACCGGCTATACCCTGTTTCCAATTGGCTAAACATTGTTTCCCATTGGCTACACACTGTTTCCTACCGGCTACACACTGTTTCCTACCGGCTACACACTGTTTCCTCCCGGCTATACCATGTTTCCCATCGGCCACATGCTGTTTCCCATTGGCTACACACTGTTTCCTATTGGCTACACACTGTTTCCTAACGGCCACATGCTGTTTCCTACCGGCTATGTGCTCTTTCCTACCGGCTACACTGTTTCCTCCCGGATACGCACTGTTTCCCATTGGCTTAACAATGTTTTCAACTTGCTACATGCTGTTTTCCATTGGCTTCACTATGTTTCCTACCGGGTACACACTGTTTCCATTGGCTACAAGCTGTTTCCCATTGGCTACACACAGTTTCCTACCAGCTACACACTTTTTCCTACCAGCTACACACTGTTTCCTACCGGCTACACACTGTTTCCCATTGGCTACATGCTGTTTCCTAACGGCTCTATACAGTTTCCCATTGGCTACACACTGTTTCATACTGGCTACACACTGTTTCCTACCGGCTACACACTGTTTCCTCCCGGCTATACCTTGTTTCCCATCGGCCACATGCTGTTTCCCATTGGCTACACACTGTTTCCTATTGGCTACACACTGTTTCCTAACGGCCACATGCTGTTTCCTACCGGCTATGTGCTCTTTCCTACCGGCTACACTGTTTCCTCCCGGATACGCACTGTTTCCCATTGGCTTAACAATGTTTTCAACTTGCTACATGCTGTTTTCCATTGGCTTCACTATGTTTCCTACCGGGTACACGCTGTTTCCATTGGCTACAAGCTGTTTCCCATTGGCTACACACACTTTCCTACCAGCGACACACTGTTTCCTACCAGCTACACACTGTTTCCTCCCGGCTATACCTTGTTTCCCATTGGCCACATGCTGTTTCCCTTTGGCTACACACTGTTTCCTACCGGCTACACACTGTTTCCCATTGGCTACACAATGTTTCCCATTGGCTACACACTGTTTCCTAACGGCCACACGCTGTTTCCTACCGGCTATGTGCTCTTTCCTACCGGCTACACTGTTTCCTCCCGGATACGCACTGTTTCCCATTGGCTTAACAATGTTTTCAACTTGCTACATGCTGTTTTCCATTGGCTTCACTATGTTTCCTACCGGGTACACACTGTTTCCATTGGCTACAAGCTGTTTCCCATTGGCTACACACAGTTTCCTACCAGCTACACACTGTTTCCTACCGGCTACACACTGTTTCCCATTGGCTACATGCTGTTTCCTAACGGCTCTATACAGTTTCCCATTGGCTACACACTGTTTCATACTGGCTACACGCTGTTTCCTACCGGCTACACGCTGTTTCCTACGGGCTACACACTGTTTCCTACCGGCTACACACTGTTTCCTACCGGCTACACACTGTTTCCTCCCGGCTGTTTCCCATTGGCTACATGCTATTTTCCATTGGCTACATGTTTTTTCCATTGGCTACACACTGTTTCCCATTGGCTACACCCTGTTTCCTACCGGTTACACACGGTTTCCCATTGGCTACACACAGTTTCCTACGCGCTACACACGGTTTCCTACTGGTTACATGCAGATTCCTACCGTCTACACACTGTTTCCCACCGGCTACATCGTCTTTTGCACCGGCTATACCCTGTTTCCAATTGGCTACACACTGTTTCTCATTGGCTACACACTGTTTCCTACCGGCTACACACTGTTTCCTACCGGCTACACACTGTTTCCTACCGTCTACACACGGTTTCCCATTGGCTACACAATGTTTCCCATTGGCTACACACTGTTTCCTAACGGCCACACGTTGTTTCCTAGCGGCTATGTACTCTTTCCTACCGGCTACACTGTTTCCTCCCGGATACGCACTGTTTCCCATTGGCGACACACTGTTTCCTACCAGCTACACACTGTTCCCTGCCGGCTACACACTGTTTCCTATCGGGTATACACTGTTTCCCATTGGCTACGCACTGTTTCCTACCAGCTACACACTGTTTCCTACTGGCTACACACTGTTTCCTACCGGCTACACATTGTTTCCCATTGGCTACGCACTGTTTCCTACCGGCTACACACTGTTTCCTACTGGCTACACAATGTTTCCTACCGGCTACACGCTGTTTTGCACCTGGACTACATTGTATCCCATTGGATACACACTGTTTCCTACGCGCTACACACGGTTTCCTACTGGTTACATGCAGATTCCTACGGGCTACACACTGTTTCCCACTGGCTACATTGTCTTTTGCACCGGCTATACCCTGTTTCCAATTGGCTACACACTGTTTCCCATTGGCTACACACTGTTTCCTACCGGCTACACACTGTTTCCTACCGGCTACACACTCTTTCCTAAAGGCTACACACTGTTTTCTACCGGCTACACACTGTTTCCTACTGGCTACACACTGTTTTCTGGCGGCTACATGCTGTTTTGCACCTGGTCTTCTTTGTATCCCATTGGCTACACACTGTTTCCTACGGGCTACACACGGGTTTCCTACTGGTTACATGCAGTTTCCTACCGGCTACACACTGTTTCCCACCGGCTACATGGTCTTTCGCACCGGCTATACCCTGTTTCCAATTGGCTATACAGGGTTTCCCATTGGCTACACACTGTATCCCACCGGCTATGTGTTTTTTCCTACCGGCTACACTGTTTCCTCCCGGATACACACTGTTTCCCATTGGCTTAACAATGTTTTCTACCGGCTACATGCTGTTTTCCATTGGCATCACGATGTTTACTACCGGGTACACACTGTTTCCATTGGCTACACGCTGTTTCCCATTGGCTAAACAGTGTTTCCTACCAGCTACACACTGTTTCCTACCAGCTACACACTGTTTCCTACCGGCTACACACTGTTTCCCATTGGCTACACACTGTTTCCTACCAGCTACACACTGGTTCCTCCCCGCTATACATTGTTTCCTACCGGCTACACACTCTTTCCTAATGGCTACACACTGTTTCCTACCGGCTACACACTGTTTCCTACCGGCTACACACTGTTTCCTACCGGCTACACACTGTTTCCCATTGGCTACACAATGTTTCCCATTGGCTACACACTGTTTCCTAACGGCCACACGTTGTTTCCTACCGGCTATGTACTCTTTCCTACCGGCTACACTGTTTCCTCCCGAATACGCACTGTTTCCCATTGGCTACACACTGTTTCCTAACGGCCACACGCTGTTTCCTACCGGCTATGTGCTCTTTCCTACCGGCTACACTGTTTCCTCCCGGATACGCACTGTTTCCCATTGGCTTAACAATGTTTTCAACTTGCTACATGCTGTTTTCCATTGGCTTCACTATGTTTCCTACCGGGTACACACTGTTTCCATTGGCTACAAGCTGTTTCCCATTGGCTACACACAGTTTCCTACCAGCTACACACTGTTTCCTACCGGCTACACACTGTTTCCCATTGGCTACATGCTGTTTCCTAACGGCTCTATACAGTTTCCCATTGGCTACACACTGTTTCATACTGGCTACACGCTGTTTCCTACCGGCTACACGCTGTTTCCTACGGGCTACACACTGTTTCCTACCGGCTACACACTGTTTCCTACCGGCTACACACTGTTTCCTCCCGGCTGTTTCCCATTGGCTACATGCTATTTTCCATTGGCTACATGTTTTTTCCATTGGCTACACACTGTTTCCCATTGGCTACACCCTGTTTCCTACCGGTTACACACGGTTTCCCATTGGCTACACACAGTTTCCTACGCGCTACACACGGTTTCCTACTGGTTACATGCAGATTCCTACCGTCTACACACTGTTTCCCACCGGCTACATCGTCTTTTGCACCGGCTATACCCTGTTTCCAATTGGCTACACACTGTTTCTCATTGGCTACACACTGTTTCCTACCGGCTACACACTGTTTCCTACCGGCTACACACTGTTTCCTACCGTCTACACACGGTTTCCCATTGGCTACACAATGTTTCCCATTGGCTACACACTGTTTCCTAACGGCCACACGTTGTTTCCTAGCGGCTATGTACTCTTTCCTACCGGCTACACTGTTTCCTCCCGGATACGCACTGTTTCCCATTGGCGACACACTGTTTCCTACCAGCTACACACTGTTCCCTGCCGGCTACACACTGTTTCCTATCGGGTATACACTGTTTCCCATTGGCTACGCACTGTTTCCTACCAGCTACACACTGTTTCCTACTGGCTACACACTGTTTCCTACCGGCTACACATTGTTTCCCATTGGCTACGCACTGTTTCCTACCGGCTACACACTGTTTCCTACTGGCTACACAATGTTTCCTACCGGCTACACGCTGTTTTGCACCTGGACTACATTGTATCCCATTGGATACACACTGTTTCCTACGCGCTACACACGGTTTCCTACTGGTTACATGCAGATTCCTACGGGCTACACACTGTTTCCCACTGGCTACATTGTCTTTTGCACCGGCTATACCCTGTTTCCAATTGGCTACACACTGTTTCCCATTGGCTACACACTGTTTCCTACCGGCTACACACTGTTTCCTACCGGCTACACACTCTTTCCTAAAGGCTACACACTGTTTTCTACCGGCTACACACTGTTTCCTACTGGCTACACACTGTTTTCTGGCGGCTACATGCTGTTTTGCACCTGGTCTTCTTTGTATCCCATTGGCTACACACTGTTTCCTACGGGCTACACACGGGTTTCCTACTGGTTACATGCAGTTTCCTACCGGCTACACACTGTTTCCCACCGGCTACATGGTCTTTCGCACCGGCTATACCCTGTTTCCAATTGGCTATACAGGGTTTCCCATTGGCTACACACTGTATCCCACCGGCTATGTGTTTTTTCCTACCGGCTACACTGTTTCCTCCCGGATACACACTGTTTCCCATTGGCTTAACAATGTTTTCTACCGGCTACATGCTGTTTTCCATTGGCATCACGATGTTTACTACCGGGTACACACTGTTTCCATTGGCTACACGCTGTTTCCCATTGGCTAAACAGTGTTTCCTACCAGCTACACACTGTTTCCTACCAGCTACACACTGTTTCCTACCGGCTACACACTGTTTCCCATTGGCTACACACTGTTTCCTACCAGCTACACACTGGTTCCTCCCCGCTATACATTGTTTCCTACCGGCTACACACTCTTTCCTAATGGCTACACACTGTTTCCTACCGGCTACACACTGTTTCCTACCGGCTACACACTGTTTCCTACCGGCTACACACTGTTTCCCATTGGCTACACAATGTTTCCCATTGGCTACACACTGTTTCCTAACGGCCACACGTTGTTTCCTACCGGCTATGTACTCTTTCCTACCGGCTACACTGTTTCCTCCCGAATACGCACTGTTTCCCATTGGCGACACACTGTTTCCTACCAGCTACACACTGTTCCCTGCCGGCTACACACTGTTTCCTACCGGGTACACACTGTTTCCCATTGGCTACGCACTGTTTCCTACCAGCTACACACTGTTTCCTACTGGCTACACACTGTTTCCTACCGGCTACACACTGTTTCCCATTGGCTACGCACTGTTTCCTACCGGCTACACACTGTTTCCTACTGGCTACACACTGTTTCCTACCGGCTACACGCTGTTTTGCACTTGGTCTACATTGTATCCCATTGGCTACACACTGTTTCCTACGCGCTACACACGGTTTCCTCCTGGTTTCATGCAGATTCCTACTGGCTACATCGTCTTTTGCACCGGCTATACCCTGTTTCCAATTGGCTACACATTGTTTCCCATTGGCTACACACTGTTTCCTACCGGCTACACACTGTTTCCTAACGGCTACACACTGTTTCCCATTGGCTACATGCTGTTTCCTAACGGCTCTATACAGTTTCCCATTGGCTACACACTGTTGCATACTGGCTACACGCTGTTTCCTACCGGCTACACGCTGTTTCCTACGGGCTACACACTGTTTCCTACCGGCTACACACTGTTTCCTACCGGCTACACACTGTTTCCTCCCGGCTGTTTCCCATTGGCTACACGCTGTTTTCCATTGGCTACATGCTTTTTCCATTGGCTACACACTGTTTCCCATTGGCTACACCCTGTTTCCTACCGGTTACACACTGTTTCCCATTGGCTACACACAGTTTCCTACGCGCTACACACGGTTTCCTACTGGTTACATGCAGATTCCTACCGGCTACACACTGTTTCCCACCGGCTACATCGTCTTTTGCACCGGCTATACCCTGTTTCCAATTGGCTACACACTGTTTCCCATTGGCTACACACTGTTTCCTACCGGCTACACACTGTTTCCTACCGGCTACACACTGTTTCCTACCGGCTACACACTGTTTCCCATTGGCTACACAATGTTTCCCATTGGCTACACACTGTTTCCTAACGGCCACACGTTGTTTCCTACCGGCTATGTACTCTTTCCTACCGGCTACACTGTTTCCTCCCGGATACGCACTGTTTCCCATTGGCGACACACTGTTTCCTACCAGCTACACACTGTTCCCTGCCGGCTACACACTGTTTCCTACCGGGTACACACTGTTTCCCATTGGCTACGCACTGTTTCCTACCAGCTACACACTGTTTCCTACTGGCTACACACTGTTTACTATCGGCTACACACTGTTTCCCATTGGTACGCACTGTTTCCTACTGGCTACACAATGTTTCCTACCGGCTACACGCTGTTTTGCACCTGGTCTACATTGTATCCCATTGGATACACACTGTTTCCTACGCGCTACACACGGTTTCCTACTGGTTACATGCAGATTCCTACGGGCTACACACTGTTGCCCACTGGCTACATTGTCTTTTGCACCGGCTATACCCTGTTTCCAATTGGCTACACACTGTTTCCCATTGGCCACACACTGTTTCCTACCGGCTACACACTGTTTCATCCTGGCTATACACTGTTTCCTACCGGCTACACACTCTTTCCTAAAGGGTACACACTGTTTTCTACCGGCTACACACTGTTTCCTACTGGCTACACACTGTTTTCTAGCGGCTACATGCTGTTTTGCACCTGGTCTTCTTTGTATCCCATTGGCTACACACTGTTTCCTACGGGCTACACACGGGTTTCCTACTGGTTACATGCAGTTTCCTACCGGCTACACACTGTTTCCCACCGGCTACATGGTCTTTCGCACCGGCTATACCCTGTTTCCAATTGGCTATACAGGGTTTCCCATTGGCTACACACTGTATCCCACCGGCTATGTGTTTTTTCCTACCGGCTACACTGTTTCCTCCCGGATACACACTGTTTCCCATTGGCTTAACAATGTTTTCTACCGGCTACATGCTGTTTTCCATTGGCATCACGATGTTTACTACCGGGTACACACTGTTTCCATTGGCTACACGCTGTTTCCCATTGGCTAAACACTGTTTCCTACCAGCTACACACTGTTTCCTACCAGCTACACACTGTTTCCTACCGGCTACACACTGTTTCCCATTGGCTACACACTGTTTCCTACCAGCTACACACTGGTTCCTCCCCGCTATACATTGTTTCCTACGCGCTACACACTCTTTCCTAATGGCTACACACTGTTTCCTACCGGCTACACACTGTTTCCTACTGGCTACACACTGTTTCCTAGCGGCTACACGCTGTTTTGCACCTGGTCTACATTGTATCCCATTGGCTACACACTGTTTCCTACGGGCTACACACGGGTTTCCTACTGGTTACATGCAGTTTCCTACCGGCTACACACTGTTTCCCACCGGCTACATCGTCTTTTGTACCGGCTATACACTGTTTCCAATTGGCTACACACTGTTTCCCATTGGCTACACACTGTTTCCTACCGGCTACACACTGTTTCCTCCCGGCTATACCTTGTTTCCCATTGGCCACATGCTGTTTCCCATTGGCTACACACTTTTTCCTACCGGCTACACACTGTTTCCCATTGGCTACACAATGTTTCCCATTGGCTACACACTGTTTCCTACCAGCTACACACTGTTCCCTGCCGGCTACACACTGTTTCCTACCGGATACGCACTGTTTCCCATTGGCTACGCACTGTTTCCTACCAGCTACACACTGTTTCCTACTGGCTACACACTTTTTCCCATTGTCTACCCATTGTTTCCCATTGGCTACACACTGTTTCCTACCGGCTACACACTGTTTCCCATTGGCAACACAATGTTTCCCATTGGCTACACACATGTTTCCTAACGGCGACATACTTTTTCCTACTGGCTATGTGCTCTTTCCTACCGGCTACACTGTTTCCTCCCGGATACGCATTGTTTCCCATTGGCTTAACAATGTTTTCAACTTGCTACATGCTGTTTTCCATTGGCTTCACTATGTTTCCTACCGGGTACCCACTGTTTCCATTGGCTTCAAGCTGTTTCCCATTGGCTACACACAGTTTCCTACCAGCTACACAGTGTTTCCTACCAGCTACACACTGTTTCCTACCGGCTACACACTGTTTCCCATTGGCTACATGCTGTTTCCTAACGGCTCTATACAGTTTCCCATTGGCTACACACTGTTTCATACTGGCTACACGCTGTTTCCTACCGGCTACACGCTGTTTCCTAACGGCTACACACTGTTTCCTACTGACTACACACTGTTTCCTAGCGGCTACACGCTGTTTTGCACCTGGTCTACATTGTATCCCATTGGCTACACAGTGTTTCCTACGGGCTACACACGGGTTTCCTACTGGTTACATGCAGTTTCCTACCGGCTACACACTGTTTCCCACCGGCTACATGGTCTTTCGCACCGGCTATACCCTGTTTCCAATTGGCTACACACGGTTTCCCATTGGCTACACACTGTTTCCTACCGGCTACACACTGTTTCCTACCGGCTACATACTGTTTCCTATCGGCTACACACTGTTTCCTACTGGCTACACACTGTTTCCTACCGGCTACACGCTGTCTTGCACCTGGTCTACATTGTATCCCATTGGCTACACACTGTTTCCTACGCGCAACACACAGTTTCCTACTGGTTACATGCAGATTCCTACCGGCTACACACTGTTTCCCACCGGCTACATCGTCTTTTGCACCGGCTATACCCTGTTTCCAATTGGCTACACACTGTTTCCCATTGGCTACACACTGTTTCCTACCGGCCACACACTGTTTCCTACCGGCTACACACTGTTTCCTCCCGGCTATACCTTGTTTCCCATCGGCCACATGCTGTTTCCCATTGGCTACACACTGTTTCCCATTGGCTACACACTGTTTCCTAACGGCCACACGCTGTTTCCTACCGGCTATGTTCTCTTTCCTACCGGCTACACTGTTTCCTCCCGGATACGCACTGTTTCCCATTGGCTTAACAATGTTTTCAACTTGCTACATGCTGTTTTCCATTGGCTTCACTATGTTTCCTACCGGGTACACACTGTTTCCATTGGCTACAAGCTGTTTCCCATTGGCTACACACAGTTTCCTACCAGCTACACACTGTTTCCTACCAGCTACACACTGTTTCCTACCGGCTACACACTGTTTCCCATTGGCTACATGCTGTTTCCTAATGGCTTTATATATTTTCCCATTGGCTACACACTGTTTCATACTGGCTACACGCTGTTTCCTACGGGCTATACGCTGTTTCCTATGGGCTACACACTGTTTCCTACCGGCTACACACTGTTTCCTACTGGCTACACACTGTTTCCTCCTGGCTGTTTCCCATTGGCTACACGCTGTTTTCCATTGGCTACATGCTTTTTCCATTGGCTACACACTGTTTCCCATTGGCTACACACTGTTTCCTACCAGCTACACACTGTTTCCCATTGGCTACGCACTGTTTCCTACCGGCTACACACTGTTTCCTACTGGCTACACACTGTTTCCTACCGGCTACACGCTGTTTTGCAATTGGTCTACATTGTATCCCATTGGCTACACACTGTTTCCTACGCGCTACACACGGTTTCCTACTGGTTACATGCAGATTCCTACTGGCTACATCGTCTTTTGCACCGGCTATACCCTGTTTCCAATTGGCTACACATTGTTTCCCATTGGCTACACACTGTTTCCTCCCGGCTATACCTTGTTTCCCATTGGCCACATGCTGTTTCCCATTGGCTACACACTGTTTCCTACCGGCTACACACTGTTTCCCATTGGCTACACACTGTTTCCCATTGGCTACACACTGTTTCCTAACGGCCACACGCTGTTTCCTACCGGCTATGTGCTCTTTCCTACCGGCTACACTGTTTCCTCCCGGATACGCACTGTTTCCCATTGGCTTAACAATGTTTTCAACTTGCTACATGCTGTTTTCCATTGGCTTCACTATGTTTCCTACCGGGTACACACTGTTTCAATTGGCTACAAGCTGTTTCCCATTGGCTACACACAGTTTCCTACCAGCTACACACTGTTTCCTACCAGCTACACACTGTTTCCTACCGGCTACACACTGTTTCCCATGGGCTACATGCTGTTTCCTAAAGGCTCTATACAGTTTCCCATTGGCTACACACTGTTTCATACTGGCTACACGCTGTTTCCTACCGGCTACACGCTGTTTCCTACGGGCTACACACTGTTTCCTACCGGCTACACACTGTTTCCTTCAGGCTACACACTGTTTCCTCCCGGCTGTTTCCCATTGGCTACACGCTGTTTTCCATTGGCTACATGCTTTTTCCATTGGCTACACACTGTTTCCCATTGGCTGCACCCTGTTTCCTACCGGTTACACACTGTTTCCCATTGGCTACACACAGTTTCCTACGCGCTACACACGGTTTCCTACTGGTTACATGCAGATTCCTACCGGCTACACACTGTTTCCCACCGGCTACATCGTCTTTTGCATCGGCTATACCCTGTTTCCAATTGGCTACACACTGTTTCCCATTGGCTACACACTGTTTCCTAACGGCTACACACTGTTTCCTACCGGCTACACACTGTTTCCTACCGGCTACAGACTGTTTCCCATTGGCTACACAATGTTTCCCATTGGCTACACACTGTTTCCTAACGGCCACACGTTGTTTCCTACCGGCTATGTACTCTTTCCTACCGGCTACACTGTTTCCTCCCGAATACGCACTGTTTCCCATTGGCGACACACTGTTTCCTACCAGCTACACACTGTTCCCTGCCGGCTACACACTGTTTCCTACCGGGTACACACTGTTTCCCATTGGCTACGCACTGTTTCCTACCAGCTACACACTGTTTCCTACTGGCTACACACTGTTTCCTACCGGCTACACACTGTTTCCCATTGGCTACGCACTGTTTCCTACCGGCTACACACTGTTTCCTACTGGCTACACACTGTTTCCTACCGGCTACATGCTGTTTTGCACTTGGTCTACATTGTATCCCATTGGCTACATACTGTTTCCTACGCGCTACACACGGTTTCCTACTGGTTACATGCAGATTCCTACTGGCTACATCGTCTTTTGCACCGGCTATACCCTGTTTCCAATTGGCTACACATTGTTTCCCATTGGCTACACACTGTTTCCTACCGGCTACACACTGTTTCCTACCGGCTACACACTGTTTCCCCTTGGCTACATGCTGTTTCCTAACGGCTCTATACAGTTTCCCATTGGCTACACACTGTTGCATACTGGCTACACGCTGTTTCCTACCGGCTACACGCTGTTTCCTACGGGCTACACACTGTTTCCTACCGGCTACACACTGTTTCCTACCGGCTACACACTGTTTCCTCCCGGCTGTTTCCCATTGGCTACACGCTGTTTTCCATTGGCTACATGCTTTTTCCATTGGCTACACACTGTTTCCCATTGGCTACACCCTGTTTCCTACCGGTTACACACTGTTTCCCATTGGCTACACACAGTTTCCTACGCGCTACACACGGTTTCCTACTGGTTACATGCAGATTCCTACCGGCTACACACTGTTTCCCACCGGCTACATCGTCTTTTGCACCGGCTATACCCTGTTTCCAATTGGCTACACACTGTTTCCCATTGGCTACACACTGTTTCCTACCGGCTACACACTGTTTCCTACCGGCTACACACTGTTTCCTCCCGGATACGCACTGTTTCCCATTGGCTTAACAATGTTTTCAACTTGCTACATGCTGTTTTCCATTGGCTTCACTATGTTTCCTACCGGGTACACGCTGTTTCCATTGGCTACAAGCTGTTTCCCATTGGCTACACACAGTTTCCTACCAGCTACACATGTTTCCTACCAGCTACACACTGTTTCCTACCGGCTACACACTGTTTCCCATTGGCTACATGCTGTTTCCTAATGGCTTTATATATTTTCCCATTGGCTACACACTGTTTCATACTGGCTACACGCTGTTTCCTACGGGCTATACGCTGTTTCCTATGGGCTACACACTGTTTCCTACCGGCTACACACTGTTTCCTACTGGCTACACACTGTTTCCTCCCGGCTGTTTCCCATTGGCTACACGCTGTTTTCCATTGGCTACATGCTTTTTCCATTGGCTACACACTGTTTCCCATTGGCTACACACTGTTTCCTACCAGCTACACACTGTTTCCCATTGGCTACGCACTGTTTCCTACCGGCTACACACTGTTTCCTACTGGCTACACACTGTTTCCTACCGGCTACACGCTGTTTTGCAATTGGTCTACATTGTATCCCATTGGCTACACACTGTTTCCTACGCGCTACACACGGTTTCCTACTGGTTACATGCAGATTCCTACTGGCTACATCGTCTTTTGCACCGGCTATACCCTGTTTCCAATTGGCTACACATTGTTTCCCATTGGCTACACACTGTTTCCTCCCGGCTATACCTTGTTTCCCATTGGCCACATGCTGTTTCCCATTGGCTACACACTGTTTCCTACCGGCTACACACTGTTTCCCATTGGCTACGCACTGTTTCCTACCGGCTACACACTGTTTCCTACTGGCTACACACTGTTTCCTACCGGCTACACGCTGTTTTGCAATTGGTCTACATTGTATCCCATTGGCTACACACTGTTTCCTACGCGCTACACACGGTTTCCTACTGGTTACACGCAGATTCCTACTGGCTACATCGTCTTTTGCACCGGCTATACCCTGTTTCCAATTGGCTACACATTGTTTCCCATTGGCTACACACTGTTTCCTCCCGGCTATACCTTGTTTCCCATTGGCCACATGCTGTTTCCCATTGGCTACACACTGTTTCCTACCGGCTACACACTGTTTCCCATTGGCAACACAATGTTTCCCATTGGCTACACACATGTTTCCTAACGGCGACATACTTTTTCCTACTGGCTATGTGCTCTTTCCTACCGGCTACACTGTTTCCTCCCGGATACGCATTGTTTCCCATTGGCTTAACAATGTTTTCAACTTGCTACATTCTGTTTTCCATTGGCTTCACTATGTTTCCTACCGGGTACCCACTGTTTCCATTGGCTTCAAGCTGTTTCCCATTGGCTACACACAGTTTCCTACCAGCTACACAGTGTTTCCTACCAGCTACACACTGTTTCCTACCGGCTACACACTGTTTCCCATTGGCTACATGCTGTTTCCTAACGGCTCTATACAGTTTCCCATTGGCTACACACTGTTTCATACTGGCTACACGCTGTTTCCTACCGGCTACACGCTGTTTCCTAACGGCTACACACTGTTTCCTACTGACTACACACTGTTTCCTAGCGGCTACACGCTGTTTTGCACCTGGTCTACATTGTATCCCATTGGCTACACAGTGTTTCCTACGGGCTACACACGTGTTTCCTACTGGTTACATGCAGTTTCCTACCGGCTACACACTGTTTCCCACCGGCTACATGGTCTTTCGCACCGGCTATACCCTGTTTCCAATTGGCTACACACGGTTTCCCATTGGCTACACACTGTTTCCTACCGGCTACACACTGTTTCCTACCGGCTACATACTGTTTCCTATCGGCTACACACTGTTTCCTACTGGCTACACACTGTTTCCTACCGGCTACACGCTGTCTTGCACCTGGTCTACATTGTATCCCATTGGCTACACACTGTTTCCTACGCGCAACACACAGTTTCCTACTGGTTACATGCAGATTCCTACCGGCTACACACTGTTTCCCACCGGCTACATCGTCTTTTGCACCGGCTATACCCTGTTTCCAATTGGCTACACACTGTTTCCCATTGGCTACACACTGTTTCCTACCGGCCACACACTGTTTCCTACCGGCTACACACTGTTTCCTCCCGGCTATACCTTGTTTCCCATCGGCCACATGCTGTTTCCCATTGGCTACACACTGTTTCCCATTGGCTACACACTGTTTCCTAACGGCCACACGCTGTTTCCTACCGGCTATGTTCTCTTTCCTACCGGCTACACTGTTTCCTCCCGGATACGCACTGTTTCCCATTGGCTTAACAATGTTTTCAACTTGCTACATGCTGTTTTCCATTGGCTTCACTATGTTTCCTACCGGGTACACACTGTTTCCATTGGCTACAAGCTGTTTCCCATTGGCTACACACAGTTTCCTACCAGCTACACACTGTTTCCTACCAGCTACACACTGTTTCCTACCGGCTACACACTGTTTCCCATTGGCTACATGCTGTTTCCTAATGGCTTTATATATTTTCCCATTGGCTACACACTGTTTCATACTGGCTACACGCTGTTTCCTACGGGCTATACGCTGTTTCCTATGGGCTACACACTGTTTCCTACCGGCTACACACTGTTTCCTACTGGCTACACACTGTTTCCTCCCGGCTGTTTCCCATTGGCTACACGCTGTTTTCCATTGGCTACATGCTTTTTCCATTGGCTACACACTGTTTCCCATTGGCTACACACTGTTTCCTACCAGCTACACACTGTTTCCCATTGGCTACGCACTGTTTCCTACCGGCTACACACTGTTTCCTACTGGCTACACACTGTTTCCTACCGGCTACACGCTGTTTTGCAATTGGTCTACATTGTATCCCATTGGCTACACACTGTTTCCTACGCGCTACACACGGTTTCCTACTGGTTACATGCAGATTCCTACTGGCTACATCGTCTTTTGCACCGGCTATACCCTGTTTCCAATTGGCTACACATTGTTTCCCATTGGCTACACACTGTTTCCTCCCGGCTATACCTTGTTTCCCATTGGCCACATGCTGTTTCCCATTGGCTACACACTGTTTCCTACCGGCTACACACTGTTTCCCATTGGCTACACACTGTTTCCCATTGGCTACACACTGTTTCCTAACGGCCACACGCTGTTTCCTACCGGCTATGTGCTCTTTCCTACCGGCTACACTGTTTCCTCCCGGATACGCACTGTTTCCCATTGGCTTAACAATGTTTTCAACTTGCTACATGCTGTTTTCCATTGGCTTCACTATGTTTCCTACCGGGTACACACTGTTTCAATTGGCTACAAGCTGTTTCCCATTGGCTACACACAGTTTCCTACCAGCTACACACTGTTTCCTACCAGCTACACACTGTTTCCTACCGGCTACACACTGTTTCCCATGGGCTACATGCTGTTTCCTAAAGGCTCTATACAGTTTCCCATTGGCTACACACTGTTTCATACTGGCTACACGCTGTTTCCTACCGGCTACACGCTGTTTCCTACGGGCTACACACTGTTTCCTACCGGCTACACACTGTTTCCTTCCGGCTACACACTGTTTCCTCCCGGCTGTTTCCCATTGGCTACACGCTGTTTTCCATTGGCTACATGCTTTTTCCATTGGCTACACACTGTTTCCCATTGGCTGCACCCTGTTTCCTACCGGTTACACACTGTTTCCCATTGGCTACACACAGTTTCCTACGCGCTACACACGGTTTCCTACTGGTTACATGCAGATTCCTACCGGCTACACACTGTTTCCCACCGGCTACATCGTCTTTTGCATCGGCTATACCCTGTTTCCAATTGGCTACACACTGTTTCCCATTGGCTACACACTGTTTCCTAACGGCTACACACTGTTTCCTACCGGCTACACACTGTTTCCTACCGGCTACACACTGTTTCCCATTGGCTACACAATGTTTCCCATTGGCTACACACTGTTTCCTAACGGCCACACGTTGTTTCCTACCGGCTATGTACTCTTTCCTACCGGCTACACTGTTTCCTCCCGAATACGCACTGTTTCCCATTGGCGACACACTGTTTCCTACCAGCTACACACTGTTCCCTGCCGGCTACACACTGTTTCCTACCGGGTACACACTGTTTCCCATTGGCTACGCACTGTTTCCTACCGGCTACACACTGTTTCCTACTGGCTACACACTGTTTCCTACCGGCTACATGCTGTTTTGCACTTGGTCTACATTGTATCCCATTGGCTACACACTGTTTCCTACGCGCTACACACGGTTTCCTACTGGTTACATGCAGATTCCTACTGGCTACATCGTCTTTTGCACCGGCTATACCCTGTTTCCAATTGGCTACACATTGTTTCCCATTGGCTACACACTGTTTCCTACCGGCTACACACTGTTTCCTACCGGCTACACACTGTTTCCCCTTGGCTACATGCTGTTTCCTAACGGCTCTATACAGTTTCCCATTGGCTACACACTGTTGCATACTGGCTACACACTGTTTCCTACCGGCTACACGCTGTTTCCTACGGGCTACACACTGTTTCCTACCGGCTACACACTGTTTCCTACCGGCTACACACTGTTTCCTCCCGGCTGTTTCCCATTGGCTACACGCTGTTTTCCATTGGCTACATGCTTTTTCCATTGGCTACACACTGTTTCCCATTGGCTACACCCTGTTTCCTACCGGTACACACTGTTTCCCATTGGCTACACACAGTTTCCTACGCGCTACACACGGTTTCCTACTGGTTACATGCAGATTCCTACCGGCTACACACTGTTTCCCACCGGCTACATCGTCTTTTGCACCGGCTATACCCTGTTTCCAATTGGCTACACACTGTTTCCCATTGGCTACACACTGTTTCCTACCGGCTACACACTGTTTCCTACCGGCTACACACTGTTTCCTCCCGGATACGCACTGTTTCCCATTGGCTTAACAATGTTTTCAACTTGCTACATGCTGTTTTCCATTGGCTTCACTATGTTTCCTACCGGGTACACACTGTTTCCATTGGCTACAAGCTGTTTCCCATTGGCTACACACAGTTTCCTACCAGCTACACACTGTTTCCTACCAGCTACACACTGTTTCCTACCGGCTACACACTGTTTCCCATTGGCTACATGCTGTTTCCTAATGGCTTTATATATTTTCCCATTGGCTACACACTGTTTCATACTGGCTACACGCTGTTTCCTACGGGCAATACGCTGTTTCCTATGGGCTACACACTGTTTCCTACCGGCTACACACTGTTTCCTACTGGCTACACACTGTTTCCTCCCGGCTGTTTCCCATTGGCTACACGCTGTTTTCCATTGGCTACATGCTTTTTCCATTGGCTACACACTGTTTCCCATTGGCTACACACTGTTTCCTACCAGCTACACACTGTTTCCCATTGGCTACGCACTGTTTCCTACCGGCTACACACTGTTTCCTACTGGCTACACACTGTTTCCTACCGGCTACACGCTGTTTTGCAATTGGTCTACATTGTATCCCATTGGCTACACACTGTTTCCTACGCGCTACACACGGTTTCCTACTGGTTACATGCAGATTCCTACTGGCTACATCGTCTTTTGCACCGGCTATACCCTGTTTCCAATTGGCTACACATTGTTTCCCATTGGCTACACACTGTTTCCTCCCGGCTATACCTTGTTTCCCATTGGCCACATGCTGTTTCCCATTGGCTACACACTGTTTCCTACCGGCTACACACTGTTTCCCATTGGCTACACACTGTTTCCCATTGGCTACACACTGTTTCCTAACGGCCACACGCTGTTTCCTACCGGCTATGTGCTCTTTCCTACCGGCTACACTGTTTCCTCCAGGATACGCACTGTTTCCCATTGGCTTAACAATGTTTTCAACTTGCTACATGCTGTTTTCCATTGGCTTCACTATGTTTCCTACCGGGTACACACTGTTTCAATTGGCTACAAGCTGTTTCCCATTGGCTACACACAGTTTCCTACCAGCTACACACTGTTTCCTACCAGCTACACACTGTTTCCTACCGGCTACACACTGTTTCCCATTGGCTACATGCTGTTTCCTAAAGGCTCTATACAGTTTCCCATTGGCTACACACTGTTTCATACTGGCTACACGCTGTTTCCTACCGGCTACACGCTGTTTCCTACGGGCTACACACTGTTTCCTACCGGCTACACACTGTTTCCTTCCCGCTACACACTGTTTCCTCCCGGCTGTTTCCCATTGGCTACACGCTGTTTTCCATTGGCTACATGCTTTTTCCATTGGCTACACACTGTTTCCCATTGGCTGCACCCTGTTTCCTACCGGTTACACACTGTTTCCCATTGGCTACACACAGTTTCCTACGCGCTACACACGGTTTCCTACTGGTTACATGCAGATTCCTACCGGCTACACACTGTTTCCCACCGGCTACATCGTCTTTTGCACCGGCTATACCCTGTTTCCAATTGGCTACACACTGTTTCCCATTGGCTACACACTGTTTCCTACCGGCTACACACTGTTTCCTACCGGCTACACACTGTTTCCTCCCGGATACGCACTGTTTCCCATTGGCTTAACAATGTTTTCAACTTGCTACATGCTGTTTTCCATTGGCTTCACTATGTTTCCTACCGGGTACACACTGTTTCCATTGGCTACAAGCTGTTTCCCATTGGCTACACACAGTTTCCTACCAGCTACACATGTTTCCTACCAGCTACACACTGTTTCCTACCGGCTACACACTGTTTCCCATTGGCTACATGCTGTTTCCTAATGGCTTTATATATTTTCCCATTGGCTACACACTGTTTCATACTGGCTACACGCTGTTTCCTACGGGCTATACGCTGTTTCCTATGGGCTACACACTGTTTCCTACCGGCTACACACTGTTTCCTACTGGCTACACACTGTTTCCTCCCGGCTGTTTCCCATTGGCTACACGCTGTTTTCCATTGGCTACATGCTTTTTCCATTGGCTACACACTGTTTCCCATTGGCTACACACTGTTTCCTACCAGCTACACACTGTTTCCCATTGGCTACGCACTGTTTCCTACCGGCTACACACTGTTTCCTACTGGCTACACACTGTTTCCTACCGGCTACACGCTGTTTTGCAATTGGTCTACATTGTATCCCATTGGCTACACACTGTTTCCTACGCGCTACACACGGTTTCCTACTGGTTACATGCAGATTCCTACTGGCTACATCGTCTTTTGCACCGGCTATACCCTGTTTCCAATTGGCTACACATTGTTTCCCATTGGCTACACACTGTTTCCTCCCGGCTATACCTTGTTTCCCATTGGCCACATGCTGTT